>NC_137204.1:1200000-2400000 GCF_960531495.2 Zeus faber
GAACCATTGTCTCTTCAGAGGTGAATGATTCAGAATGCTGCAGTACAGCATAGAAATTTTATTAATATGATGAACTATTATGTGCTTCTTAAGTGTTTCTCACAGATTTCTAGGCCCATCTAACATGTATTTGTGGAGTTATGATCATTTTCATCATTGTGTGCACATGTGGGAAAAAACGCGTTTTCAGCCGATTTAAACGTCGAAAAGGGGAATTGGTTAAACGCTTCAGTCATTACTCTGTGTGACAGTGTCAGACAGTTTAAATACAATGGTGAACTAGTATATGCTGCTAAAGTGTTGTTTGTCAAACAGTTTTAGGGCCATGTACAATGTATTTGTCGAGTTATGATTATTTTCATCATTGTGTGCACATCTGGGAAAAAACGCATTTTCAGCCGATTTAAACGTCGAAAAGGGGAATTGGTTAAACGCTTCAGTCATTACTCTGTGTGACAGTGTCAGACAGTTTAAATACAATGGTGAACTAGTATATGCTGCTAAAGCGTTGTTTGTCAAACAGTTTTAGGCCCATACAACATGTATTTGACGAGGTATGAGCATTTTCAGAACATTGGACGGTTTGCTGTCTAGCTGAATTAGAGAAACACCGAACCATTGTCTCTTCAGAGGTGAATGATTCAGAATGCTGCAGTACAGCATAGAAATTTTATTAATATGATGAACTATTCTGTGCTTCCTAAGTTTTTCTCTCAGATTTCTATGCCCATCTAACATGTATTTCTGGAGTTATGATCATTTTCAGAACTTGTGACGGTTTGCTGTCTAACTGAATTAGAGAAACACCGAACCATTGTCTCTTCAGAGGTGAATGATTCAGAATGCTGCAGTACAGCATAGAAATTTAATTAATATGATGAACTATTATGTGCTTCTTAAGTGTTTCTCACAGATTTCTAGGCCCATCTAACATGTATTTGTGGAGTTATGATCATTTTCATCATTGTGTGCACATGTGGGAAAAAACGCATTTTCAGCCGATTTAAACGTCGAAAAGGGGAATTGGTTAAACGCTTCAGTCATTACTCTGTGTGACAGTGTCAGACAGTTTAAATACATTGGTGAACTAGTATATGCTGCTAAAGTGTTGTTTGTCAACCAGTTTTAGGCCCATCTAACATGTATTTGTCGAGTTATGATCATTTTCATCATTATGTGTACATGTGGGAAAAAACGCATTTTCAGCCGATTTAAACGTCGAAAAGGAGAATTGGTTAAACGCTTCAGTCATTATTCTGTGTGACAGTGTCAGACAGTTTAAATACAATGGTGAACTAGTATATGCTGCTAAAGCGTTGTTTGTCAAACAGTTTTAGGCCCATACAACATGTATTTGTCGAGGTATGAGCATTTTCAGAACATTGGACGGTTTGCTGTCTAGCTGAATTAGAGAAACACCGAACCATTGTCTATTCAGAGGTGAATGATTCAGAATGCTGTAGTAGAGCATAGAAATTTTATTAATATGATGAACTATTATGTGCTTCCTACGTTTTTCTCTCAGATTTCTATGCCCATCTAACATGTATTTGTGGAGTTAGGATCATTTTCATCATAGTGTGCACATGTGGGAAAAAACGCATTTTCAGCCGATTTAAACGTCGAAAAGGGGAATTGGTTAAACGCTTCAGTCATTACTCTGTGTGACAGTGTCAGACAGTTTAAATACATCGGTGAACTAGTATATGCTGCTAAAGTGTTGTTTGTCAACCAGTTTTAGGCCCATCTAACATGTATTTGTCGAGTTATGATCATTTTCATCATTATGTGTACATGTGGGAAAAAACGCATTTTCAGCCGATTTAAACGTCGAAAAGGGGAATTGCTTAAACGCTTCAGTCATTACTCTGTGTGACAGTGTCAGACAGTTTAATTACAATGGTGAACTAGTATATGCTGCTAAAGCGTTGTTTGTCAAACAGTTTTAGGCCCATACAACATGTATTTGTCGAGGTATGAGCATTTTCAGAACATTGGACGGTTTGCTGTCTAGCTGAATTAGAGAAACACCGAACCATTGTCTCTTCAGAGGTGAATGATTCAGAATGCTGCAGTACAGCATAGAAATTTTATTAATATGATGAACTATTATGTGCTTCTTAAGTGTTTCTCACAGATTTCTAGGCCCATCTAACATGTATTTGTGGAGTTATGATCATTTTCATCATTGTGTGCACATGTGGGAAAAAACGCGTTTTCAGCCGATTTAAACGTCGAAAAGGGGAATTGGTTAAACGCTTCAGTCATTACTCTGTGTGACAGTGTCAGACAGTTTAAATACAATGGTGAACTAGTATATGCTGCTAAAGTGTTGTTTGTCAAACAGTTTTAGGGCCATGTACAATGTATTTGTCGAGTTATGATTATTTTCATCATTGTGTGCACATCTGGGAAAAAACGCATTTTCAGCCGATTTAAACGTCGAAAAGGGGAATTGGTTAAACGCTTCAGTCATTACTCTGTGTGACAGTGTCAGACAGTTTAAATACATTGGTGAACTAGTATATGCTGCTAAAGTGTTGTTTGTCAACCAGTTTTAGGCCCATCTAACATGTATTTGTCGAGTTATGATCATTTTCATCATTATGTGTACATGTGGGAAAAAACGCATTTTCAGCCGATTTAAACGTCGAAAAGGGGAATTGCTTAAACGCTTCAGTCATTACTCTGTGTGACAGTGTCAGACAGTTTAATTACAATGGTGAACTAGTATATGCTGCTAAAGCGTTGTTTGTCAAACAGTTTTAGGCCCATACAACATGTATTTGTCGAGGTATGAGCATTTTCAGAACATTGGACGGTTTGCTGTCTAGCTGAATTAGAGAAACACCGAACCATTGTCTCTTCAGAGGTGAATGATTCAGAATGCTGCAGTACAGCATAGAAATTTTATTAATATGATGAACTATTATGTGCTTCTTAAGTGTTTCTCACAGATTTCTAGGCCCATCTAACATGTATTTGTGGAGTTATGATCATTTTCATCATTGTGTGCACATGTGGGAAAAAACGCGTTTTCAGCCGATTTAAACGTCGAAAAGGGGAATTGGTTAAACGCTTCAGTCATTACTCTGTGTGACAGTGTCAGACAGTTTAAATACAATGGTGAACTAGTATATGCTGCTAAAGTGTTGTTTGTCAAACAGTTTTAGGGCCATGTACAATGTATTTGTCGAGTTATGATTATTTTCATCATTGTGTGCACATCTGGGAAAAAACGCATTTTCAGCCGATTTAAACGTCGAAAAGGGGAATTGGTTAAACGCTTCAGTCATTACTCTGTGTGACAGTGTCAGACAGTTTAAATACAATGGTGAACTAGTATATGCTGCTAAAGCGTTGTTTGTCAAACAGTTTTAGGCCCATACAACATGTATTTGACGAGGTATGAGCATTTTCAGAACATTGGACGGTTTGCTGTCTAGCTGAATTAGAGAAACACCGAACCATTGTCTCTTCAGAGGTGAATGATTCAGAGTGCTGCAGTACAGCATAGAAATTTTATTAATATGATGAACTATTATGTGCTTCCTAAGTTTTTCTCTCAGATTTCTATGCCCATCTAACATGTATTTCTGGAGTTATGATCATTTTCAGAACTTGTGACGGTTTGCTGTCTAACTGAATTAGAGAAACACCGAACCATTGTCTCTTCAGAGGTGAATGATTCAGAATGCTGCAGTACAGCATAGAAATTTAATTAATATGATGAACTATTATGTGCTTCTTAAGTGTTTCTCACAGATTTCTAGGCCCATCTAACATGTATTTGTGGAGTTATGATCATTTTCATCATTGTGTGCACATGTGGGAAAAAACGCATTTTCAGCCGATTTAAACGTCGAAAAGGGGAATTGGTTAAACGCTTCAGTCATTACTCTGTGTGACAGTGTCAGACAGTTTAAATACATTGGTGAACTAGTATATGCTGCTAAAGTGTTGTTTGTCAACCAGTTTTAGGCACATCTAACATGTATTTGTCGAGTTATGATCATTTTCATCATTATGTGTACATGTGGGAAAAAACGCATTTTCAGCCGATTTAAACGTCGAAAAGGAGAATTGGTTAAACGCTTCAGTCATTACTCTGTGTGACAGTGTCAGACAGTTTAAATACAATGGTGAACTAGTATATGCTGCTAAAGCGTTGTTTGTCAAACAGTTTTAGGCCCATACAACATGTATTTGTCGAGGTATGAGCATTTTCAGAACATTGGACGGTTTGCTGTCTAGCTGAATTAGAGAAACACCGAACCATTGTCTATTCAGAGGTGAATGATTCAGAATGCTGTAGTAGAGCATAGAAATTTTATTAATATGATGAACTATTATGTGCTTCTTAAGTGTTTCTCACAGATTTCTAGGCCCATCTAACATGTATTTGTGGAGTTATGATCATTTTCATCATTGTGTGCACATGTGGGAAAAAACGCGTTTTCAGCCGATTTAAACGTCGAAAAGGGGAATTGGTTAAACGCTTCAGTCATTACTCTGTGTGACAGTGTCAGACAGTTTAAATACAATGGTGAACTAGTATATGCTGCTAAAGTGTTGTTTGTCAAACAGTTTTAGGGCCATGTACAATGTATTTGTCGAGTTATGATTATTTTCATCATTGTGTGCACATCTGGGAAAAAACGCATTTTCAGCCGATTTAAACGTCGAAAAGGGGAATTGGTTAAACGCTTCAGTCATTACTCTGTGTGACAGTGTCAGACAGTTTAAATACAATGGTGAACTAGTATATGCTGCTAAAGCGTTGTTTGTCAAACAGTTTTAGGCCCATACAACATGTATTTGACGAGGTATGAGCATTTTCAGAACATTGGACGGTTTGCTGTCTAGCTGAATTAGAGAAACACCGAACCATTGTCTCTTCAGAGGTGAATGATTCAGAATGCTGCAGTACAGCATAGAAATTTTATTAATATGATGAACTATTATGTGCTTCCTAAGTTTTTCTCTCAGATTTCTATGCCCATCTAACATGTATTTCTGGAGTTATGATCATTTTCAGAACTTGTGACGGTTTGCTGTCTAACTGAATTAGAGAAACACCGAACCATTGTCTCTTCAGAGGTGAATGATTCAGAATGCTGCAGTACAGCATAGAAATTTAATTAATATGATGAACTATTATGTGCTTCTTATGTGTTTCTCACAGATTTCTAGGCCCATCTAACATGTATTTGTGGAGTTATGATCATTTTCATCATTGTGTGCACATGTGGGAAAAAACGCATTTTCAGCCGATTTAAACGTCGAAAAGGGGAATTGGTTAAACGCTTCAGTCATTACTCTGTGTGACAGTGTCAGACAGTTTAAATACATTGGTGAACTAGTATATGCTGCTAAAGTGTTGTTTGTCAACCAGTTTTAGGCCCATCTAACATGTATTTGTCGAGTTATGATCATTTTCATCATTATGTGTACATGTGGGAAAAAACGCATTTTCAGCCGATTTAAACGTCGAAAAGGAGAATTGGTTAAACGCTTCAGTCATTACTCTGTGTGACAGTGTCAGACAGTTTAAATACAATGGTGAACTAGTATATGCTGCTAAAGCGTTGTTTGTCAAACAGTTTTAGGCCCATACAACATGTATTTGTCGAGGTATGAGCATTTTCAAAACATTGGACGGTTTGCTGTCTAGCTGAATTAGAGAAACACCGAACCATTGTCTATTCAGAGGTGAATGATTCAGAATGCTGTAGTAGAGCATAGAAATTTTATTAATATGATGAACTATTATGTGCTTCCTAAGTTTTTCTCTCAGATTTCTATGCCCATCTAACATGTATTTGTGGAGTTAGGATCATTTTCATCATAGTGTGCACATGTGGGAAAAAACGCATTTTCAGCCGATTTAAACGTCGAAAAGGGGAATTGGTTAAACGCTTCAGTCATTACTCTGTGTGACAGTGTCAGACAGTTTAAATACAATGGTGAACTTGTATATGCTGCTAAAGTGTTGTTTGTCAACCAGTTTTAGGCCCATCTAACATGTATTTGTCGAGTTATGATCATTTTCATCATTATGTGTACATGTGGGAAAAAACGCATTTTCAGCCGATTTAAACGTCGAAAAGGGGAATTGCTTGAACGCTTCAGTCAGTACTCTGTGTGACAGTGTCAGACAGTTTAAATACAATGGTGAACTAGTATATGCTGCTAAAGCGTTGTTTGTCAAACAGTTTTAGGCCCATACAACATGTATTTGTCGAGGTATGAGCATTTTCAGAACATTGGACGGTTTGCTGTCTAGCTGAATTAGAGAAACACCGAACCATTGTCTCTTCAGAGGTGAATGATTCAGAATGCTGCAGTACAGCATTGAAATTTAATTAATATGATGAACAATTATGTGCTTCCTAAGTTTTTCTCTCAGATTTCTATGCCCATCTAACATGTATTTCTGGAGTTATGATCATTTTCAGAACTTGTGACGGTTTGCTGTCTAGCTGAATTAGAGAAACACCGAACCATTGTCTCTTCAGAGGTGAATGATTCAGAATGCTGCAGTACAGCATAGAAATTTTATTAATATGATGAACTATTATGTGCTTCTTAAGTGTTTCTCACAGATTTCTAGGCCCATCTAACATGTATTTGTGGAGTTATGATCATTTTCATCATTGTGTGCACATGTGGGAAAAAACGCATTTTCAGCCGATTTAAACGTCGAAAAGGGGAATTGGTTAAACGCTTCAGTCATTACTCTGTGTGACAGTGTCAGACAGTTTAAATACAATGGTGAACTAGTATATGCTGCTAAATTGTTGTTTGTCAAACAGTTTTAGGCCCATGTAAAATGTATTTGTCGAGTTATGATTATTTTCATCATTGTGTGCACATGTGGGAAAAAACGCATTTTCAGCCGATTTAAACGTCGAAAAGGGGAATTGGTTAAACGCTTCAGTCATTACTCTGTGTGACAGTGTCAGACAGTTTAAATACATTGGTGAACTAGTATATGCTGCTAAAGTGTTGTTTGTCAACCAGTTTTAGGCCCATCTAACATGTATTTGTCGAGTTATGATCATTTTCATCATTATGTGTACATGTGGGAAAAAACGCATTTTCAGCCGATTTAAACGTCGAAAAGGGGAATTGCTTAAACGCTTCAGTCATTTCTCTGTGTGACAGTGTCAGACAGTTTAAATACAATGGTGAACTAGTATATGCTGCTAAAGCGTTGTTTGTCAAACAGTTTTAGGCCCATACAACATTGTATTTGACGAGGTATGAGCATTTTCAGAACATTGGACGGTTTGCTGTCTAGCTGAATTAGAGAAACACCGAACCATTGTCTCTTCAGAGGTGAATGATTCAGAATGCTGCAGTACAGCATAGAAATTTAATTAATATGATGAACTATTATGTGCTTCCTAAGTTTTTCTCTCAGATTTCTATGCCCATCTAACATGTATTTCTGGATTTATGATCATTTTCAGAACTTGTGACGGTTTGCTGTCTAGCTGAATTAGAGAAACACCGAACCATTGTCTCTTCAGAGGTGAATGATTCAGAATGCTGCAGTACAGCATAGAAATTTAATTAATATGATGAACTATTATGTGCTTCTTAAGTGTTTCTCACAGATTTCTAGGCCCATCTAACATGTATTTGTGGAGTTATGATCATTTTCATCATTGTGTGCACATGTGGGAAAAAACGCATTTTCAGCCGATTTTAACGTCGAAAAGGGGAATTGGTTAAACGCTTCAGTCATTACTCTGTGTGACAGTGTCAGACAGTTTAAATACAATGGTGAACTAGTATATGCTGCTAAAGTGTTGTTTGTCAAACAGTTTTAGTCCCATACAACATGTATTTGTCGAGTCGAAAAACTTCAAAATATACAACGCCGAAAAATATCACAAATACTTCAAAATTTACAACCCAGATAAATATCCCAAAAACGACTTACGGAAAATGTCGAAAAACGTCAAAATACACAACGCCAAAAAATGTCCCAAAAACGTCAAAATATACAACCCAGGTAATATCCCAAAAACGATATAAAACTATGTCGAAAAACGTCAAAATATACAACGCCAAAAAATATCCCACCACTACATAATACTATGTCGAACAACATCAAAATATACCACATCGAAAAATATCACAATAACGTAAAAATATAAAACCCAGATAAATATCCCAAAAAACGACATAATATACGATGTCGAAAAAAGGCAACATATACAACACCAAAAAATGTCCCAAAAACGTCAAAATATACAACCCAGAAAAAAAATCCCAAAAACGATATATTACTATGTCGAAAAACGTCAAAATATACAACGCCAAAAAATATCCCAGAAACTACATTATACTATGTCGAAAAAAGTCAAAATATACAACGCCAAATATGTCCCAAAAACGTCAAAATATACAACCCAGAGAAATATCCCAAAAACGACATAATACTATGTCAAAAAACGTCCAAATATACAACACGAAAAAATTTCCCAAAAACGACATAATACTATGTTGAAAAACGTCAAAATATACCACGTCGAAAAATATCACAATAACGTAAAAATATACAACCCAGATAAATATTCCAAAAACGACATACTTGTTACGTCGAAAAAAGTCAAAATATACAATGCCAAAATATGTCCAAAGACGTCAAAATATACAACCCAGATAAATATCCCAAGAACGACATACTTGTTACGTCGAAAAAAGGCAAAATATACAACACCAAAAAATATCCCAAAAACTACATAATACTATGTCGAAAAACGTCAAAATATACAACGCCAAAATATGTCCCAAAAACGTCAAAATATACAACCCAGATAAATATCCCAAAAACAATATATTACTATGTCGAAAAACGTCAAAAAATACAACGCCAAAAAATATCCCAAAAACTACATAATACTATGTCGAAGAACGTCAAAATATACAACACCAAAAAATATTCCAAAAACTACATAATACTCTGTCGAAAAACGTCAAAATATACAACACCGAAAAATATCACAAATACTTCAAAATTTACAACCCAGATAAATATTCCAAAAATGACATGATACTATGCCGAAAAACGTCAAAATATACAACGCCGAAAAATATCCCAAAAACGACATACTATACTATGTCAAAAAAAGTCAAAATATACAACACCAAAAAATATCCCAAAAACTACATAATACTATGTCGAAAAACATCAAAATATACCACGTCGAAAAATATCACAATAACGTAAAAATATACAACCCAGATAAATATCCCAAAAAACGACATAATGTACTATGTCGAAAAAAGTCAAAATATACAGCGCCAAAAAATGTCCCAAAAACGTCAAAATATACAACCCAGATAAAAATCCCAAAAACGATATATTACTATGTCGAAAAACGTCAAAATATACAACGCCAAAAATTATCCCAAAAACTACATAATACTATGTCGAAAAACGTCAAAATATACCACGTCGAAAAATATCACAAAAACTTCAAAATATACAACCCAGATAAATATTCCAAAAATGACTTACTAAACTATGTCGAAAAAAGCCAAAATATACAACGCCAAAATATGTCCCAAAAACGTCAAACTTTACAACCCAGATAAATATCCCAAAAATGACATAATACTATGCCGAAAAACGTCAAAATATACAACGCCAAAAAATATCCCAAAAACGACATAATACTATATCGAAAAACGTCAAAATATACAACCCAGATAAATATCCCAAAAACTACATAATACTATGTCGAAAAACGTCAAAATATACAACGCTGAAAAATATCACAAATACTTCAAAATATACAACTCAGATAAATAATCCAAAAACGACATCCAAAAAATGTCGAAAAAAGTCCAAATATACAAGAACAAAAAATATCCCAAAAACGACCAGTATGTCATATGTATCCCAAAGTACGACACTATGTCAAAAAACTTCTATATAGAAGTTTTTTGACATAGTGTCGTACTTTGGGATACATATGACATACTGGTCGTTTTTGGGATATTTTTTGTTCTTGTATATTTGGACTTTTTTCGACATTTTACAACGCCAAAAAATATCCCAAAAATGACATAATACCATGTCGAAAAACATCAAAATATAAAATGCCGAAAAATATCCCAAAAACTACATATTATACTATGTCGAAAAAAGTCAAAATATACAACGCCAAAATATGTCCCAAAAACGTCAAACTTTACAACCCAGATAAATATCCCAAAAATGACATAATACTATGCCGAAAAACGTCAAAATATACAACGCCGAAAAATATCCCAAAAACGACATACTATATTTGTCAAAAAAAGTCAAAATATACAGCGCCAAAAAATGTCCCAAAAACGTCAAAATATACAACCCAGATAAAAATCCCAAAAACGATTTATTACCATGTCGAAAAACGTCAAAATATACAACGCCAAAAAATATCCCAAAAACTGCATAATACTATGTCGAAAAACGTCAAAATATACCGCGCCAAAATATGTCCAAAAACGTCAAAATATACAACCCAGATAAATATCCCAAAAAAGGACATAATATACTATGTCGAAAAAAGTCAACATACACAACACCAAAAAATATCCCAAAAACTACATAATACTATGTCAAAAAACGTAAAAAAATATACCATGCCGAAAAATATCACAAATACTTCAAAATTTACAACCCAGATAAATATCCCAAAAACGACATACGGAAAAAGTAGAAAAAAGTCAAAACATACAACGCCAAAAAATATCCCAAAATCGACATAATACTATATCGAAAAATGTCAAAATATACAACCCAGATAAATATCCCAAAAACTACATAATACTATGTCAAAAAACGTAAAAATATACAACGCTGAAAAATATCACAAATACTTCAAAATATACAACTCAGATAAATAAGCCAAAAACGACATCCAAAAAAAGTCGAAAAAAAGTCAAAATATACAAGGCCAAAAAATATCCCAAAAACGACCTATTACACTATGTCGAAAAACGTCTATATATACAACGCCAAAAAATATCCCAAAAATGACATAATACCATGTCGAAAAACGTCAAAATATAAAACGCCGAAAAATATCCCAAAAACTAGAGAATACTATGTCGAAAAATGTCAAAATATACAACGCCGAAAAATGTCACAAATACTTCAAAGTATACAACCCAGATAAATATTCCAAAAACGACATACTTGTTACGTCGAAAAAAGTCAAAATATACAACGCCAAAATATGTCCAAAGACGTCAAAATATACAACCCAGATAAAAATCCCAAGAACGACATACTTGTTACGTCGAAAAAAGTCAAAATATACAACACCAAAAAATATCCCAAAAACTACATAATACTATGTCGAAAAACGTCAAAATATACAACGCCAAAATATGTCCCTAAAACGTCAAAATATACAACCCTGAGAAATATCCCAAAAACAATTTATTACTATGTCGAAAAACGTCAAAAAATACAACGCCAAAAAATATCCCAAAAACTACATAATACTAGGTCGAAGAACGTCAAAATATACAACACCAAAAAACATCCCAAAAACTACATAATTCCTATCTGTCACTGTCACACAGAGTAATGACTGTAGCTTTTAACCAATTCGCCTTTTTTCGACGTTTAAATCGGCTGAAAATGCATTTTTTCCCACATGTGCACACTATGATGAAAATGATCATAACTCCACAAATACATGTTAGATGGGCATAGAAATCTGTGAGAAACATTTAAGAAGCACATAATAGTTCATCATATTAATTTAATTTCTATGCTGTACTGCAGCATTCTGAATCATTCACCTCTGAAGAGACAATGGGTCGGTGTTTCTCTAATTCAGTTAGACAGCAAACCGTCCAAAGTTCTGAAAATTATCATAACTCGAAAAATTCATGTTAGATGGGCTTAAAACTCTGTGAGAAACACTTATGGACCACATAATAGTTCATCATATTAATCAAATTTCTATGCTGTACTGCAGCATTCTGAACCATTCACCTTTGATGAGACAATGGTTCAGTGTTTCTCTAATTCAGCTAGACAGCAAACCGTCCAAAGTTCTGACGTGATCAAAACTCCACAAATACATGTTAGATGGGCCTAGAGGTCTGTGAGAAACACTTAAGAAGCACATAATAGTTCCTCATATTAGATTTGAATGGTGTACGGCAGCATTCTGAATCATTCACCTATAAAGAGACAAAGGTTCGGTGTTTCTCTAATTCAGCTAGACCGCAAATCGTCCAAAGTTCTGAAAATGATCATAACTCGAAAAATCCATTTTATATGGGCCTAAAACTGTTTGACCAACAACACTTTAGCAGCATATACTAGTTCATCATTGTATTTAAACTGTCTGTCACTGTCACACAGAGTAATGACTGTAGCTTATAACCAATTCGCCTTTTCGACGTTTAAATCGGCTGAAAATGCGTTTTTTCCCACATGTGCACACTATGATGAAAATGATCATAACTCGACAAATACATTTTATTTGGGCCTAAAACTGTTTGACAAACAACACTTTAGCAGCATATACTAGTTCACTATTGTATTTAAACTGTCTGGCACTGTCACACAGAGTAATGACTGAAGTGTTTAACCAATTCGCCTTTTCGACGTTTAAATCGGCTGAAAATGCGTATTTTCCCACATGTGCACACTATGATCAAAATGATCAAACCTCGACAAATACATTTTAAATGGGCCTAAAACTGTTTGACATACAACACTTTAGCAGCACATACTAGTTATTAATTGTATTTAAACTGTCTGACAGTCACACAGAGTAATGACTGAAGCTTTAAACCAAATCGCCTTTTCGACGTTTAAATCGGCTGAAAACGCATTTTTTCCCACATGTGCACACTATGATGAAAATGATCATAACTCAACAAATACATATTAGATGGGCCTAGAACTCTGTGAGAAACACTTAAGAAGGACATAATAGTTCATCATATTAATTACATTTCTATGCTGTACTGCAGCATTCTGAATCATTCACCGCTGAAGAGACAATGATTCGGTGTTTCTCTAATTCAGCTAGACAGCAAACCGTTCAAAGTTCTGAAAATGCTCATAACTCGACAAATACATGTTGTATGGGACTAAAACTGTTTGACAAGCAACACTTTAGCAGCACAGACTAGTTCATCATATTAATTAAATTTCTATGCTGTACTGCAGCATTCTGAATCATTCACCTCTGAAGAGACAATGGTTCGGTGTTTCTCTAATTCAGCTAGATACCAAACCGTCCAAAGTTCTGAAAATGATCATAACTCGAAAAATACATGTTAGATGGGCCTAAAACTCTGTGAGAAACACTGATGGGGCTCATAATAGTTCATCATATTAATCAAATTTCTATGCTGTACTGTAGCATTGTGAATCATTCACTTATGAAGAGACAATGGTTCGGTGTTTCTCTAATTCAGCTAGACAGCAAACCGTCCAAAGTTCTGAAAATGATCATAACTCCACAAATACATGTTAGATGGGTCTAGAACTCTGTGAGAAAAACTGAAGAAGCACATAAAAGTTCATCAAATTAATTAAATTCATATGCTGTACTGCAGCATTCTGAATCATTCACCTCTGAAGAGACAATGGTTCGGTGTTTCTCTAATTCAGCTAGACAGCAAACCGTCCCAAGTTCTGAAAATGCTCATAGCTCGACAAATACATGTTAGATGGGCCTAAAACTCTGTGAGAAACACTTATGGAGCACATAATAGTTCATCATATTGATCAAATTGATCAAATTTCTATGCTGTACTGCACCATTCTGAACCATTCACCTCTGAAGAGACAATGGTTCGGTGTTTCTCTAATTCAGCTAGACAGCAAACCGTCCAAAGTTCTGAAAATGCTCATAACTCTACAAATACATGTTGTATGGGACTAAAACTGTTTGACAAACAACACTTTAGCAGCACATACTTGTTCATCATAGTATTTAAACTGTCTGACACTGTCACACAGAGTAATGACTGAAGCGTTTAACCAATTCGCCTTTTCGACGGTTAAATCGGCTGAAAATGCGTTTTTTCCCACATGTGCACACTATGATGAAAATGATCATAACTCGACAAATACATTTTATATGGGCCTAAAACTGTTTGACATACAACACTTTAGCAGCTTATACTAGTTCATCATTGTATTTAAACTGTCTGACACTGCCACCGAGAGTAATGACTGAAGCTTTTAACCAATTCGCCTTTTCGACGTTTAAATCGGCTGAAAATGCATTTTTCCCCACATGTGCACACTATGATGAAAATTATCATAACTCCACAAAAAAATGTTAGATGGGTCTAGAAGTCTGTGAGAAACACTTAAGAAGCACATAATAGTTCATCATATTAATTAAATTTCTATGCTGTACTGCAGCATTCTGAATCATTCGACTCTGAAGAGACAATGGGTCGGTGTTTCTCTAATTCAGTTAGACAGCAAACCGTCCAAAGTTCTGAAAATTATCATAACTCGAAAAATTCATGTTAGATGGGCTTAAAACTCTGTGAGAAACACTTATGGACCACATAATAGTTCATCATATTAATCAAATTTCTATGCTGTACTGCAGCATTCTGAACCATTCACCATTGATGAGACAATGGTTCAGTGTTTCTCTAATTCAGCTAGAAAGCAAACCGTTCAAAGTTCTGAAACTGCTCATAACTCGACAAATAGATGTTGTATGGGACTAAAACTGTTTGACAAGCAACACTTTAGCAGCAGAGACTAGTTCATCATATTAATTACATTTCTATGCTGTACTCAGCATCCTCAAGTGGAACACGGACAGCGTAGAGGAGTTCCTAAGCGAGAAGCTGGATCGGATTTAGATATGTCCATTGTTATTCACCTCTGAAGAGACAATGGTTCGGTGTTTCTCTAATTCAGTTAGACAGCAAACCGTCCACAGTTCTGAAAATGATCATAACTCCACAGATACATGTTAGATGGTTCTAGAACTCTGTGAGAAAAAACTTAAGAAGCACATAATAGTTCATCAAATTAATCAAATTTCTATGCTGTACTGCACCATTCTGAATCATTCACCGCTGAAGAGACAATGGTTCGGTGTTTCTCTAATTCAGCTAGACAGCAAACGATCAAATGTTCTGAAAATGATCGTAACTCCACAAATACATGTTATATGGGACTAAAACTGTTTGACAAACAACACTTTAGCAGCACAGACTAGTTAGTCATAGTATTCAAACTGTCTGACACTGTCACACAGAGTAATGACTGAAGCGTTTAACCTATTCGCCTTTTCGACGTTTAAATCGGTTGAAAATTTGTTTTTTCCCACATGTGCACACTATGATGATAATGATCATAACTCGACAAATACATGTTGTATGGGACTAAAACTGTTTGACAAGCAACACTTACTTGTTCATCATAGTATTTAAACTGTCTGACACTGTCACACAGAGTAATGACTGTCTGAAAATGATCATAACTCGAAAAATACATGTTAGATGGGCCTAAAACTCTGTGAGAAACACTTATTGAGCACATAATAGTTCATCATATTAATCATCATATTATGTACTGCAGCATTCTGAACCATTCACCTTTGATGAGACAATGGTTCGGTATTGAAAGAAAGATTGAATGATTGAAAGAAATGTAGATTGAAATAAAGAATGAAAGAAAGATTTGAAGTAAGAATGAAATATTGAAAGAAAGATTTTAGGAAAGGTTGAAAGACTGAAAGAAAGAATGAAAGATTGAAAGAAAGATTGAAAGATTGAAAGAAATATTGAAAGAAAGAGAATTTGAAAGTAAGAAAGATTGAAAGAAAGATTGAAAGTAATAAAGATTGAAAGAAAGAATAAAAGAAAAATTGAAAGATTGAAAGATTGAAAGATTGAAAGAAAGATTGAAAGAAAGATTTAACGAAAATTGAAAGACTGAAAGTAAGAATGAAAGAAAGATTGAAAGTTTGAAAGAAAGAATGAAAGAATTAAAGAAAGATTGAAAGAAATATTGAAGAAAGAATGAAAGATTGAAAGAAAGAATGAAAGAATGAAAGAAATACTGAAAGAAAGAAAGATTGAAAGTAAGAACGATTGAAAGAAAGATTTATAGAAAGATTGAAAGACTGAAAGAAAGAATGAAAGATTGAAAGAAATATTGAAAGAAAGAGAGATTGAAAGATTAAAAGATTGAAAGAAAGATTGAAAGTAATAAAGATTGAAAGAAAGAATGGAGGAATAATTGAAAGATTGAAAGAAAAAATGAAAGAATTAAAGAAAGATTGTAAGAAATATTGAAAGAAAGATTGAAAGAAAGAATGAAAGAAAGATTGTAAGAAAGAATGAAAGTAAGAAAGAAATATTGAAAGATTGAAAGAAATATTGAAAGAAAGAAAGATTGAAAGTAAGAACGATTGAAAGAAAGATTGAAAGAAAGACTGAAAGCTTGAAAGAAAGAATGAAAGAAAGATTTTAAGAAAGGTTGAAAGACTGAAAGAAAGAATGAAAGATTGAAAGAAAGAATGAAAGAACGATTGAAAGAAAAAATGAAAGAATGATAGAAAGATTGAAAGATTGAAAGAAAGATTGAATGTTTGAGAGAAAGATTGAAAGTACTAAAGATCGAAAGAAATATTTAAAGAAAGATTGAAAGATTGAAAGAAAGAATGAAATAACGATTGCAAGAAAGAATGAAAGAATGAAAGAAAAATTGAAAGATTGAAAGAAATATTGAAAGAAAGAGAGATTGAAAGATTAAAAGATTGAAAGAAAGATTGAAAGTGATGAAGTTTGAAAGAAAGAATGAAGGAAAAACTGAAAGATTGAAAGACTGAAAGAATGAATGAAAGAAAGATTGAAAGATTGAATGAAAAAATGAAAAACTTAAAGAAAGATTGAAAGAAATACTGAAAGATAGATTGAAAGATTGAAAGAAAGAAAGATTGAAAGAAAGAATGAAAGAAAGATTGTAAGAAAGAATGAAAGTAAGAAAGAAAGATTGAAAGATTGAAAGAAATATTGAAAGAAAGAAAGATTGAAACTAAGAACGATTGAAAGAAAGATTGAAAGAAAGATTGAAAGCTTGAAAGAAAGATTGAAAGAAAGATTTTAAGAAAGGTTGAAAGACTGAAAGAAAGAATGAAAGATTGAAAGAAAGAATGAAAGAACGATTGAAAGAAAGAATGAAAGAATGAAAGAAAGATTGAAAGATTGAAAGAAATATTGAAAGAAATAGAGAATGAAAATAAGAAAGATTGAAAGAAAGATTGAAAGTAATAAAGATTGAAAGAAATAACAAAAGAAAGATTGAAAGATTGAAAGAAATATTGAAAGAAAGAAAGATTGAAACTAAGAACGATTGAAAGAAAGATTGAAAGAAAGATTGAAAGCTTGAAAGAAAGATTGAAAGAAAGATATTAAGAAAGGTTGAAAGACTGAAAGAAAGAATGAAAGATTGAAAGAAAGAATGAAAGAACGATTGAAAGAAAGAATGAAAGAATGAAAGAAAGATTGAACGATTGGAAGAAATATTGAAAGATAGAAAAATTTAAAGTAAGAAAGATTGAAAGAAAGAATGAAAGAAAGATTGAAAGATTGAAAGATTGAAAGAAAGATTGAATGTTTGAAAGAAAGATTGAAAGTATTAAATATCGAAAGAAATATTTAAAGAAAGATTGAAAGATCGAAAGAAAGAATGAAATAACGATTGAAAGAAAGAATGAAAATATGAATGAAAAATTGAAAGATTGAAAGAAATATTGAAAGAAAGAGTGATTGAAAGATTAAAAGATTGAAAGAAAGATTGAAAGTGATGAAGTTTGAAAGAAAGAATGAAGGAAAAACTGAAAGATTGAAAGACTGAAAGAATGAATGAAAGAAAGATTGAAAGATTGAATGAAAAAATGAAAAACTTAAAGAAAGATTGAAAGAAATATTGAAAGATAGATTAAAAGATTGAAAGAAAGAAAGATTGAAAGAAAGAATGAAAGAAAGATTGTAAGAAAGAATGAAAGTAAGAAAGAAAGATTGAAAGATTAAAAGAAATATTGAAAGAAAGAAAGATTGAAACTAAGAACGATTGAAAGAAAGATTGAAAGAAAGATTGAAAGCTTGAAAGAAAGATTGAAAGAAAGATTTTAAGAAAGGTTGAAAGACTGAAAAAAAGAATGAAAGATTGAAAGAAAGAATGAAAGAACGATTGAAAGAAAGAATGAAAGAATGAAAGAAAGATTGAAAGATTGAAAGAAATATTGAAAGAAAGAGAGAATGAAAATAAGAAAGATTGAAAGAAAGATTGAAAGTAATAAAGATTGAAAGAAAGAATGAACGAAAAATTGAAAGATTGATAGATTGAAAGAAAGATTGAAAGAAAGATTTAAAGAAAGATTGAAAGACTGAAAGAAAGAATGAATAAAATAATTAAAGAAAGATTGAAGGTTTGAAAGATTGAAAGAAAGATTGAAAGAAAGATTGAAAAAAAGATTGAAAAAAAGAAAAATTGAAAGAAAGATTGAAAGAAATATTGAAAGACTGAAGGAAAGAATGAAAGAAAGATGGAAAGAAAGATTGAAAGAAAGAAAGATTGAAAGTAAGAAAGATTGAAAGAAATATTGAAAGAAAGATTGAAAGAAAGATTGAAAGATTGAAAGATTGAAAGATTGAAAGAAAGAATGAAAGAAAGACTGAAAGATTGAAAGAAAAATTGAAAGAAATATTGAAAGATTGAAAGATTGAAAGAAAGATTGCAAGAAAGATTGAAAATAAAGAAAGATTTAAAGATAGAATAAAAGAAAGATTGAAAGAAATATTGAAAGACAGAAAGATTGAAAGAAACAATGAAAGAAATATTGAAAGATTAAAAGAAAGAAAGAAAGAAAGATTGAAAAATTGAAAGATTGAAAGAAAGACTAAAAGAAAGAAAGAACGATTGAAAGAAAGATTGAAAGAAAGATTGAAAGAAAGAAAGATTGTAAGAGAGAATGAAACAAAGATTGAAATAAAGAATGAAAGAAAGATTGAAAGAAAAAATGAAAGAAAGATTGAAAGAAAGATGGAAAGAAAGTTTGAAAGAAAGAAAGATTGAAAGAAATAACAAAAGAAAGATTGAAAGAAATAATGAAAGAAAGATTGAACGATTGGAAGAAATATTGAAAGATAGAAAAATTGAAAGTAAGAAAGATTGAAAGAAAGAATGAAAGAAAGATTGAAAGATTGAAAGATTGAAAGAAAGAATGAAAGAAAGATTGAAAGATTGAAATATTGAAAGAAAGAATGAAAGAAAGATTGAAAGTTTGAAAGAAAGAATGAAAGAATTAAAGAAAGATTGAAAGAAATATTGAAAGAAAGAATGAAAGATTGAAAGAAAGAATGAAAGAATGAAAGAAATACTGAAAGAAAGAAAGATTGAAAGTAAGAACGATTGAAAGAAAGATTTATAGAAAGATTGAAAGACTGAAAGAAAGAATGAAAGATTGAAAGAAATATTGAAAGAAAGAGAGATTGAAAGATTAAAAGATTGAAAGAAAGATTGAAAGTAATAAAGATTGAAAGAAAGAATGGAGGAATAATTGAAAGATTGAAAGAAAAAATGAAAGAATTAAAGAAAGATTGTAAGAAATATTGAAAGAAAGATTGAAAGATTGAAATAAAGAAAGATTGAAAGAAAGAATGAAAGAAAGATTGTAAGAAAGAATGAAAGTAAGAAAGAAATATTGAAAGATTGAAAGAAATATTGAAAGAAAGAAAGATTGAAAGTAAGAACGAATGAAAGAAAGATTGAAAGAAAGACTGAAAGCTTGAAAGAAAGAATGAAAGAAAGATTTTAAGAAAGGTTGAAAGACTGAAAGAAAGAATGAAAGTTTGAAAGAAAGGATGAAAGAACGATTGAAAGAAAAAATGAAAGAATGATAGAAAGATTGAAAGATTGAAAGAAAGATTGAATGTTTGAAAGAAAGATTGAAAGTATTAAAGATCAAAAGAAATATTTAAAGAAAGATTGAAAGATTGAAAGAAAGAATGAAATAACGATTGAAAGAAAGAATGAAAGAATGAAAGAAATATTGAAAGATTGAAAGAAATATTGAAAGAAAAAGAGATTGAAAGATTAAAAGATTGAAAGAAAGATTGAAAGTGATGAAGTCTGAAAGAAAGAATGAAGGAAAAACTGAAAGATTGAAATACTGAAAGAATGAATGAAAGATTGATTGAAAGATTGAATGAAAAAATGAAAAACTTAAAGAAGATTGAAAGAAATATTGAAAGATAGATTGAAAGATTGAAAGAAAGAAAGATTGAAAGAAAGAATGAAAGAAAGATTGTAAGAAAGAATGAAAGTAAGAAAGAAAGACTGAAATATTGAAAGAAATATTGAAAGAAAGAAAGATTGAAACTAAGAACGACTGAAAGAAAGATTGAAAGAAAGATTGAAAGCTTGAAAGAACGATTGAAAGAAAGATTTTAAGAAAGGTTGAAAGACTGAAAAAAAGAATGAAAGATTGAAAGAAAGAATGAAAGAATGAAAGAAAGATTGAAAGATTGAAAGAAATATTGAAAGAAAGAGAGAATGAAAATAAGAAAGATTGAAAGAAAGATTGAAAGTAATAAAGATTGAAAGAAATAACAAAAGAAAGATTGAAAGAAAGAATGATAGAAAGATTGAACGATTGGAAGAAATTTTGAAAGATAGAAAAATTTAAAGTAAGAAAGATTGAAAGAAAGAATGAAAGAAAGATTGAAAGATTGAAAGATTGAAAGAAAGATTGAATGTTTGAAAGAAAGATTGAAAGTATTAAAGATCGAAAGAAATATTTAAAGAAAGATTGAAAGATTGAAAGAAAGAATGAAATAACGATTGAAAGAAAGAATGAAAGAATGAAAGAAAAATTGAAAGATTTAAAGAAATATTGAAAGAAAGAGAGATTGAAAGATTAAAAGATTGAAAGAAAGATTGAAAGTTATGAAGATTGAAAGAAAGAATGAAGGAAAAACTGAAAGATTGAAAGACTGAAAGAATGAATGAAAGAAAGATTGAAAGATTGAAAGAAAAAATGAAAAACTTAAAGAAAGATTGAAAGAAATATTGAAAGACAGATTGAAAGATTGAAAGAAAGAAAGATTGAAAGAAAGATTGTAAGAAAGAATGAAATATTGAAAGAAAAAATGAAAGAAAGACTGAAAAAAACAAAGAAAGATTGAAAGAAATAAAGATTTAAAGAAAAAAAGATTTAAAGAAAGATTGAAAGACTAAAAGTAAGAATGAAAAAAAAGATTGAAAGAAAGATTGAAAAAAGAAAGAAAGATTGAAAGAAAGATTGAAAGAAAGATTGACAGAAAGAATGAAAGTTTGAAAGAAAGATTGAAAGAAAGATTGAAAGAAAGATTGAAAGACTGAAAGAAAAAATGAAAGAAAGATTAAAAGAGTGATTGAAAGATTGAAAGATTGAAAGAAGGAATGAAAGAAAGATTGAATGATTGAAAGATTGAAATAAAGAATGAAATATTGAAAGAAAGAATAAAAGAACGATTGAAAGAAAGAATGAAAGAATGAAAGAAAGATTGAAAGATTGAAAGAATATTGAAAGAAAGAGAGAATGAAAGTAAGAAAGATTGAAAGAAAGATTGAAAGTAAAAAAGATTGAAAGAAAGAATGAAAGAAAAATTGAAAGATTGAAAGATTGAAAGAAAGATTTAAAGAAAGATTTAAAGAAAGATTGAAAGACTGGAAGAAAGAATGAATAAAAGAATTAAAGAAAGATTGAAAGATTGAAAGATTGAAAGATTGAAAGAAAGATTGAAAAAAGAATGATTGAAAGAAAGAAAGATTTAAAGAATGAAAGATTTAAAGAAAGATTGAAAGACTAAAAGTAAGAATGAAAAAAAAGAATGAAAGCAAGATTGAAAGATTGAAAGATTGAAAGAAAGAATGAAAGATTGAAAGAAAGAATGAAAGAATGAAAGATAGATTGAAAGACTGAAAGAAATATTGAAAGAAGGAGAGAATGAAAGTAAGAAAGATTGAATGAAAAATTGAAAGATTGAAAGATTGAAAGAAAGAATGAAAGAAAGATTGAAAGATTGAAAGAAATACTGAAAGAAAGAAAGAAAGATTGAAAGTAAGAACGATTGAAAGAAAGCTTGAAACGAAAGATTGAAAGAAAGAATGCAAGAAAAATTGAAAGATTGAACGATTGAAAGAAAGAATAAAAGATTGAAAGAAAGAATAAAAGAACGATTGAAAGAAAGAATGAAAGAATGAAAGAAAGATTGAAAGATTGAAAGAATATTGAAAGAAAGAGAGAATGAAAGTAAGAAAGATTGAAAGAAAGATTGAAAGTAAAAAAGATTGAAAGAAAGAATGAAAGAAAAATTGAAAGATTGAAAGAAAGATTTAAAGAAAGATTTAAAGAAAGATTGAAAGACTGAAAGAAAGAATGAATAAAAGAATTAAAGAAAGATTGAAAGATCGAAAGATTGAAAGATTGAAAGAAAGATTGAAAAAAGAATGATTAAAAGAAAGAAAGATTCAAAGAATGAAAGATTTAAAGAAAGATTGAAAGACTAAAAGTAAGAATGAAAAAAAAGAATGAAAGAAAGATTGAAAGATTGAAAGATTGAAAGAAAGAATGAAAGATTGAAAGAAAGAATGAAAGAACGATTGAAAGAAAGAATGAAAGAAAGATTGAAAGATTGAAAGAAATATTGAAAGAAAGAGAGAATGAAAGTAAGAAAGATGGAAAGAAAAATTGAAAGATTGAAAGATTGAAAGAAAGAATTAAAGAAAGATTGAATGATTGAAAGATTGAAAGAAAAATTGAAAGAAAGATTGAAGAAAGAAAGATTTAAAGAAAAAAAGATTTAAAGAAAGATTGAAAGACTAAAAGTAAGAATGAAAAAAAAGATTGAAAGAAAGATTGAAAAAAGAAAGAAAGATTGAAAGAAAGATTGAAAGAAAGATTGAAAGAAAGAATGAAAGTTTGAAAGAAAGATTGAAAGAAAGATTGAAAGAAAGATTGAAAGACTGAAAGAAAAAATGAAAGAAAGATTAAAAGAGAGATTGAAAGATTGAAAGATTGAAAGATAGAATGAAAGATTGAAAGAAAGAATGAAAGAATGAATGAAAGATTAAAAGATTGAAAGAAATATTGAAAAAAAGAAAGATTGAAAGTAAGAAAAATTGAAAGAATGAATGAAAGAAACAAAAAAAGACTGATAAAAAGAAAGAATGTTTGAGAGATCAAAATATTTAAAGAAAGAAAGATTGAAAGAAAGGTTGAAAGATAGAATGAAAGAAAGATTGAAAGATTGAAAGTTGTAAAGAAAGATTGAAAGAAAGATTTAAAGAAAGATTGAAAGACTAAAAAAAAGAATGAAAGAAAGATTGAAAGGTTGAAAGAAAGAATGAAAGAATGAAAGAAAGATTGAAAGATTGAAAGAAAGATTGGAAGAAAGAATGAAAGTATGAAAGAAAGATTGAAAGATCGAAGGAAAGATTGAAAGAACGATTGAAAGAAAGAATGAAAGAATGAAAGAGAGATTGAAAGATTGAAAGAAAGATTGAAAGTAATAAAGATTGAAAGAAGGAATGAAGGAAAAATTGAATGTTTGAAAGACTGAAAGAATGAATGAAAGAAAGCTTGAAAGAAAGATTGAAAGAAAGATTTTAAGAAAGGTTGAAAGACTGAAAGAAAGAATGAAAGAAAGAATGATTGAAAGATTGAAAGAAAGAATGAAAGATTGAAAGAAAGAATATAAGAACGATTGAAAGAAAGATTGAAAGTAAGATTGAAAGTTTGAAAGAAAGATTGAAAGAAAAATTGAAAGAAAGATTGAAAGACTGAAGGAAAGAATGAGTGAAAGATTGAAAGAAAGATTAAAAGAAAAAAAGATTGAAAGTATTAAAGACTGAAAAAAATATTGAAAGAAAGATTGAAAGATTGAAAGATAGAATGAAAGAAAGATTGAATGATTGAAAGATTGAAAGAAAGAATTAAAGAAAGATTGAAAGACTGAAAAAAATATTGAAAGAAAGATTGAAAGATTGAAAGATAGAATGAAAGAAAGATTGAAAGATTGAAAGATTGAAAGAAAGAATGAAAGAAAGATTGAAAGACTGAAAGAAAGAATGAAAGAAAGATTGAAAGTGCGAAAGAAAGAATGAAAGAATTAAAGAAAGATTGAAAGAAATATTGAAAGAAAGAATGAAAGATTGAAAGAAAGAATGAAAGTAATAAAGATTAAAAGAAGGAATGAAGGAAAAATTGAATGTTTGAAAGACTGAAAGAATGAATGAAAGAAAGCTTGAAAGAAAGATTGAAAGAAAGATTTTAAGAAAGGTTGAAAGAATGAAAGAAAGATTGAAAGAAAGAATGAAAGATTGAAAGAAAGAATATAAGAACGATTGAAAGAAAGATTGAAAGTAAGATTGAAAGTTTGAAAGAAAGATTGAAAGAAAAATTGAAAGAAAGATTGAAAGACTGAAGGAAAGAATGAGTGAAAGATTGAAAGAAAGATTAAAAGAAAAAAAGATTGAAAGTATTAAAGACTGAAAAAAATATTGAAAGAAAGATTGAAAGATTGAAAGATAGAATGAAAGAAAGATTGAATGATTGAAAGATTGAAAGAAAGAATTAAAGAAAGATTGAAAGACTGAAAAAAATATTGAAAGAAAGATTGAAAGATTGAAAGATAGAATGAAAGAAAGATTGAAAGATTGAAAGATTGAAATAAAGAATGAAAGAAAGATTGAAAGACTGAAAGAAAGAATGAAAGAAAGATTGAAAGTGCGAAAGAAAGAATGAAAGAATTAAAGAAAGATTGAAAGAAATATTGAAAGAAAGAATGAAAGATTGAAAGAAAGAATGAAAGTAATAAAGATTAAAAGAAGGAATGAAGGAAAAATTGAATGTTTGAAAGACTGAAAGAATGAATGAAAGAAAGCTTGAAAGAAAGATTGAAAGAAAGATTTTAAGAAAGGTTGAAAGACTGAAAGAATGAATGAAAGAAAGCTTGAAAGAAAGATTGAAAGAAAGATTTTAAGAAAGGTTGAAAGAATGAAAGAAAGAATGAAAGAAAGAATGATTGAAAGATTGAAAGAAAGAATGAAAGATTGAAAGAAAGAATATAAGAACGATTGAAAGAAAGATTGAAAGTAAGATTGAAAGTTTGAAAGAAAGATTGAAAGAAAAATTGAAAGAAAGATTGAAAGACTGAAGGAAAGAATGAGTGAAAGATTGAAAGAAAGATTAAAAGAAAAAAAGATTGAAAGTATTAAAGACTGAAAAAAATATTGAAAGAAAGATTGAAAGATTGAAAGATAGAATGAAAGAAAGATTGAAAGATTGAAAGATTGAAAGAAAGAATGAAAGAAAGATTGAAAGACTGAAAAAAATATTGAAAGAAAGATTGAAAGATTGAAAGATAGAATGAAAGAAAGATTGAAAGATTGAAAGATTGAAAGAAAGAATGAAAGAAAGATTGAAAGACTGAAAGAAAGAATGAAAGAAAGATTGAAAGTGCGAAAGAAAGAATGAAAGAATTAAAGAAAGATTGAAAGAAATATTGAAAGAAAGAATGAAAGATTGAAAGAAAGAATGAAAAAAAGATTGTAAGAAAGAATGAAAGAAAGATTGAAAGATTGAAAGAAAGATTGAAAGAAAGATTGAATGTTTGAAAGAAAGATTGAAAGAAAGATTTAAAGAAAGATTGAAAGATTGAAAGAAAGATTGAAAGATTGAAAGAAAGATTGAAAGATAGATTTAAAGAAAGATTGAAAGACTGAAAGAAAGATTGAAAGAAAGAAAGATTTATAGAAAGAATGAAAGAAAGATTGAAAAAAGAAAGATAGATTGAAAGAAAGATTGAAAGATTGAAAGAAAGAATGAAAGAAAGATTTTAAAAAAGATTGAAAAAAAGAAAGATTGAAAGAAAGATTGAAAGACAGATTGAAAGACTGAAGGAAAGAATGAAAGAAAGATGGAAAGAAAGATGGAAAGAAAGATTGAAAGAAATAAAGATTGAAAGAAATATTGAAAGAAGGATTGAAAGATTGAAAGAAAGAATGAAAGAAAGATTGAAAGAAAGATGGAAAGAAAGATTGAAAGAAAGAAAGATTGAAAGAAATAATGAAAGAAAGATTGAAAGATTGAAATATTGAAAGAAAGAATGAAAAAACGATTGAAAGATAAAACAATTGAAAGAAAGTTTGCAAGAAAGTTTGAAAAAAGAAAGATTGAAAGAAAGAATGAAAGAAAGATTGAAAGATAGATGGATAGAAAGATTCAAAGAAAGAAAGATTGAAAGAATAACAAAAGAAAGATTGAAAGATTGGAAGAAATATTGAAAGATAGAAAAATTGAAAGTAAGAAAGATTGAAAGAAATATTGAAAGAAAGATTGAAAGATTGAAAGAAAGATTGAAAGAAAGAATGAAAGAAAGATTGAAAGAAAGATTGAAAGACTGAAGGAAAGAATGAAAGAAAGATTGAAAGAAAGATTGAAAGAAAGAAAGATTGAAAGAATGAATGATTGAAAGATTGAATGATTGAAAGATTGAAAGAAAGATTGAAAGAAAGATTGAACGACTGAAAGATTGAAAGAAAGATTGAAAGTTTGAAAGAGAGATTGAAAGACTGAAAGATAGATTGAAAGATTGAAGATTGAAAGATTGAAAGAAAGATTGAAAGAAAGATTGAACGACTGAAAGATTGAAAGAAAGATTGAAAGTTTGAAAGAAAGATTGAAAGACTGAAAGAAATAATGAAAGAAAGATTGAAAGAAAGAATGAAAGAAAGATTGAAAGAAAGATGGATAGAAAGATTGAAAGAAAGAAAGATTGAAAGAAATAACAAAAGAAAGATTGAAAGAAATAATGAGAGAAAGATTGAACGATTGGAAGAAATATTGAAAGATAGAAAAATTGAAAGTAAGAAAGATTGAAAGAAAGAATGAAAGAAAGATTGAAAGATTGAAAGAAAGAATGAAAGAAAGATTGAAAGATTGAAATATTGAAAGAAAGAATGAAAGAAAGACTGAAAGATTGAAAGAAAGATTGAAAGAAAGATTGAAAGATTGAAATATTTAAAGAAAGATTGAAAGAAAGAATGAAAGAACAATTGAAAGAAAGAATGAAAGAATGAAAGAAAAATTGAAAGATTGAAAGAAAGAATGAAAGAACGATTGAAAGATTGAAAGATTGAAAGATTGAAAGAAAGAATGAAAGAAAGATTGAAAGAAAGATGGAAAGAAAGATTGAAAGAAAGAAAGATTGAAAGAAAGAATGAAAGATTGAAAGAAAGAATATAAGAACGATTGAAAGAAAGATTGAAAGTAAGATTGAAAGTTTGAAAGAAAGATTGAAAGAAAAATTGAAAGAAAGATTGAAAGACTGAAGGAAAGAATGAGTGAAAGATTGAAAGAAAGATTAAAAGAAAAAAAGATTGAAAGTATTAAAGACTGAAAAAAATATTGAAAGAAAGATTGAAAGATTGAAAGATAGAATGAAAGAAAGATTGAAAGATTGAAAGATTGAAAGAAAGAATTAAAGAAAGATTGAAAGACTGAAAAAAATATTGAAAGAAAGAATTAAAGAAAGATTGAAAGACTGAAAAAAATATTGAAAGAAAGATTGAAAGATTGAAAGATAAAATGAAAGAAAGATTGAAAGATTGAAAGATTGAAGGAAAGAATGAAGGAAAGATTGAAAGACTGAAAGAAAGAATGAAAGAAAGATTGAAAGTGCGAAAGAAAGAATGAAAGAATTAAAGAAAGATTGAAAGAAATATTGAAAGAAAGAATGAAAGATTGAAAGAAAGAATGAAAAAAAGATTGTAAGAAAGAATGAAAGAAATATTGAAAGATTGAAAGAAAGATTGAAAGAAAGATTGAATGTTTGAAAGAAAGATTGAAAGAAAGATTTAAAGAAAGATTGAAAGATTGAAAGAAAGATTGAAAGATAGATTTAAAGAAAGATTGAAAGACTGAAAGAAAGATTGAAAGAAAGAAAGATTTATAGAAAGAATGAAAGAAAGATTGAAAAAAGAAAGATAGATTGAAAGAAAGATTGAAAGATTGAAAGAAAGAATGAAAGAAAGATTTAAAAAAAGATTGAAAAAAAGAAAGATTGAAAGAAAGATTGAAAGACAGATTGAAAGACTGAAGGAAAGAATGAAAGAAAGATGGAAAGAAAGATGGAAAGAAAGATTGAAAGAAAAAAAGATTGAAAGAAATATTGAAAGAAAGATTGAAAGATTGAAAGAAAGAATGAAAGAAAGATTGAAAGATTGAAAGAAAGAATGAAAGAAAGATTGAAAGAAAGACGGAAAGAAAGATTGAAAGAAAGAAAGATTGAAAGAAATAATGAAAGAAAGATTGAACGATTGGAAGAAATTTTGAAAGATAGAAAAATTGAAAGTAGGAAAGATTGAAAGAAAGAATGAAAGAAAGATTGAAAGATTGAAAGAAAGAATGAAAGAAAGATTGAAAGATTGAAATATTGAAAGAAAGAATGAAAAAAAGATTGAAAGACTGAAAGAAAGAATGAAAGAAAGATTGAAAGATTAAACAATTGAAAGAAAGTTTGCAAGAAAGTTTGAAAAAAGAAAGTTTGAAAGAAAGAATGAAAGAAAGATTGAAAGATAGATGGATAGAAAGATTGAAAGAAAGAAAGATTGAAAGAATAACAAAAGAAAGATTGAAAGATTGGAAGAAATATTGAAAGATAGAAAAATTGAAAGTAAGAAAGATTGAAAGAAAGAATTAAAGAAAGATTGAAAGATTGAAAAAAAGAATGAAAGAAAGATTGAAATATTGAAAGAAAGAATGAAAGAAAGATTGAAAGATTGAAATAAAGATTGAAAGAAAGATTGAACGATTGAAAGATTGAAATAACGATTGAAAGTTTGAAAGAAAGATTGAAAGAACGATTCAAAGAAAGAAAGATTGAAAGAAATATTGAAAGAAAGATTGAAAGATTGAAAGAAAGATTGAAAGAAAGAATGAAAGAAAGATTGAAAGATTGAAATAAAGATTGAAAGATTGAAAGATTGAAATAAAGAATGAAAGTTTGAAAGAAAGATTGAAAGAAAGATTTAAAAAAAGAAAGATTGAAAGTAAGAAAGATTGAAAGACATATTGAAAGAAAGATTGAAAGATTGAAAGAAAGATTGAAAGAAAGAATGAAAGAAATATTGAAAGAAAGATTGAAAGAAAGATTGAAAGACTGAAGGAAAGAATGAAAGAAAGATTGAAAGAAAGATTGAAAGAAAGAAAGATTGAAAGAATGAATGATTGAAAGATTGAATGATTGAAAGATTGAAAGAAAGATTGAAAGAAAGATTGAAAGAAAGATTGAACGACTGAAAGATTGAAAGAAAGATTGAAAGTTTGAAAGAGAGATTGAAAGACTGAAAGATAGATTGAAAGATTGAAGATTGAAAGATTGAAAGAAAGATTGAAAGAAAGATTGAACGACTGAAAGATTGAAAGAAAGATTGAAAGTTTGAAAGAAATATTGAAAGACTGAAAGAAATAATGAAAGAAAGATTGAAAGAAAGAATGAAAGAAAGATTGAAAGAAAGATGGATAGATAGATTGAAAGAAAGAAAGATTGAAAGAAATAACAAAACAAAGATTGAAAGAAATAATGAAAGAAAGATTAAAAGATTGAAAAAAAGATTGATGGAAAGAATGAAAGAAAGATTGAAAGATTGAAAGATTGAAATAAAGATTGAAAGACTGAAGCAAAGAATAAAAGAAAGATTGAAAGAAAGATTGAAAGAAAGAAAGATTGAAAGAAAGATTGAAAGATTGATAGAAATTATGAAAAATTGAAAGATTGAAAGAAAGAATGAAAGAAAGATTGAAAGAAAGATGGAAAGAAAGATTGAAAGAAAGAAAGATTGAAAGAAATAATAAAAGAAAGATTGAACGATTGGAAGAAATATTGAAAGATAGAAAAATTGAAAGTAAGAAAGATTGAAAGAAAGAATGAAAGAAAGATTGAAAGATTGAAAGAAAGAATGAAAGAAAGATTGAAAGATTGAAATATTGAAAGAAAGAATGAAAGAAAGACTGAAAGATTGAAAGAAAGATTGAAAGAAAGATTGAAAGATTGAAATATTTAAAGAAAGATTGAAAGAAAGAATGAAAGAACAATTGAAAGAAAGAATGAAAGAATGAAAGAAAAATTGAAAGATTGAAAGAAAGAATGAAAGAACGATTGAAAGATTGAAAGATTGAAAGATTGAAAGAAAGAATGAAAGAAAGATTGAAAGAAAGATGGAAAGAAAGATTGAAAGAAAGAAAGATTGAAAGAAATAATAAAAGAAAGATTGAACGATTGGAAGAAATTTTGAAAGATAGAAAAATTGAAAGTAAGAAAGATTGAAAGAAAGAATGAAAGAAAGATTGAAAGATTGACAGAAAGAATGACAGAAAGATTGAAAGATTGAAATATTGAAAGAAAGAATGAAAAAAAGATTGAAAGACTGAAAGAAAGAATGGAAGAAAGATTGAAAGATTAAACAATTGAAAGGAAGTTTGCAAGATAGATTGAAAAAAGAAAGATCGAAAGAAAGAATGAAAAAAAGATTGATAGATAGATGGATAGAAAGATTGAAAGAAAGAAAGATTGAAAGAATAACAAAAGAAAGATTGAAAGATTGGAAGAAATATTGAAAGATAGAAAAATTGAAAGTAAGAAAGATTGAAAGAAAAAAAGAAAGAAAGATTGAAAGATTGAAAGAAAGAATGAAAGAAAGGTTGAAAGATTGAAATATTGAAAGAAAGAATGAAAGAAAGATTGAAAGATTGTAAGAAAGATTGAAAGAAAGATTGAAAGATTGAAAGATTGAAAGAAAGATTGAAAGAAAGATTTAAAGAAAGAAAGATTGAAAGAAATATTGAAAGAAAGATTGAAAGATTGAAAGAAAGATTGAAAGAAAGAATGAAAGAAAGATTGAAAGATTGAAAGATTGAAATAAAGAATGAAAGTTTGAAAGAAAGATTGAAAGATTGAAAGAAAGATTGAAAGAAAGAATGAAAGAAAGATTGAAAGAAAGATTGAAAGAAAGATTGAAAGAAAGATTGAAAGACTGAAGGAAAGAATGAAAGAAAGATTGAAAGAAAGATTGAAAGAAAGAAATATTGAAAGTAAGATTGAAAGATTGAATGATTGAAAGAAAGACTGAAAGATAGATTGAAAGATTGAAGATTGAAAGATTGAAAGAAAGATTGAAAGAAAGATTGAACGACTGAAAGATTGAAAGAAAGATTGAAAGTTTGAAACAAATTTTCAAAGACTGAAAGAAAGAATGAAAGAAAGATTGAAAGAAAGATTGAAAAAAGAAAGATTGAAAGAAAATTTGAAAGAAAGATTGAAAGAAGGAATGAAAGAAAGATTGAATGAAATATTGAAAGACAGAAAGATTGAAAGAAACAATGAAAGAAAGATTGAAAGATTAAAAGAAAGAATGAAAGAAAGATTGAAAAATTGAAAGATTGAAAGAAAGATTGAAAAAAAGATTGAAAGACTGGAAGAAAGAATGAAAGAAAGATTGAAAGATTCAACAAATGAAAGAATGATTGCAAGAAAGATTAAAAAAAGAAAGATTGAAAGAAAATTTGAAAGTATGATTGAAGAAGGAATGAAAGAAAGATTGAATGAAAAATTGAAAGACAGAAAGATTGAAAGAAAGAATGAAAGAAAGATTGAAAGATTCAACAATTGAAAGAAAGATTGCAAGTAAGATTTAAAAAAGAAAGATTGAAAGAAAGAATGAAAGAATGAAAGAAAGATTGAAAGATTGAAAGAAAGAAATATTGAAAGATTGAATGATTGAAAGAAAGACTGAAAGAAAGATTGAAAGATTCAAAAATTGAAAGAAAGATTGCAAGAAAGATTGAAAAAAGAAGGATTGAAAGAAAGAATGAAAGAAATATTGAAAGAAAGAAAGATTGAAAGAAATAACAAAAGAAAGATTGAAAGAAAGAATGAAAGAAAGATTGAAAGATAGATGGAAAGAAAGATTGAAAGAAATAAAGATAGAAAAATTGAAAGTAAGAAAGAATGAAAGAAAGATTGAAAGATTGAAATATTGAAAGAAAGAATGAAAGAAAGATTGAAAGATGAAAGAAAGATTGAAAGATTGAAATATTGAAAGATTGAAATAAAGATTAAAAGTTTGAAAGAAAGATTGAAAGAAAGATTTAAAGAAAGAAAGATTGAAAGTAAGGAAGATTGAAAGAAATATTGAAAGAAAGATTGAAAAAAAGAAAGATTGAAAGAAAGATTGAAAGAAAGATTGAAAGACTGATGGAAAGAATGAAATAAAGATTGAAAGAAAGATTGAAAGAAAGAAATATTGAAGGAAAGATTGAAAGATTGAATGATTGAAAGAAAGACTGAAAGAAAGATTGACGGACTGAAAGATTGAAAGAAAGAATGAAAGAAAGATTGAAAGAAAGAATGAAAGAAAGATTGAAAGATTAAACAATTGAAAGAAAGATTGCAAGAAAGATTGAAAAAAGAAAGATTGAAAGAAATAATAAAAGAAAGATTGAAAGAAAGATGGAAAGAAAGAAAGATTGAAAGAAATAACAAAAGAAAGATTGAAAGAAAGAATGAAAGAAAGATTGAACAATTGGAAACAATATTGAAAGAAAGAAAGATTGAAAGTAAGATAGATTGAAAGAAAGAATGAAAGAAAGATTGAAAGATTGAAAGAAAGAATGAAAGAAAGATTGAAAGATTGAAAGAAAGATTGAAAGATTGAAAGATTTAAATAAAGATTGAAAGTTTGAAAGAAAGATTGAAAGAAAGATTTAAAGAAAGATTGAAAGACTGAAAGAAAGAATGAAAGGCAGATTGAAAGAAAGATTGAAAGTAAGAAGGTTTGAAAGAAAGAATGAAAGAAAGATTGAAAGATTGCAAGAAAGAATGAAAGAAAGATTGAAAGATTGAAATATTGAAAGAAAGAATGAAAGAAAGATTGAAAGATTGAAAGAAAGAATGAAAGAAAGATTGGAAGAAAGATTGAAAGATTGAAAGATTGAAATAAAGATTGAAAGTTTGAAAGAAAGATTGAAAGAAAGACTGAAAGAAAGATTGAAAGATTGAAAGAAAGATTGAAAGAAAGATTGAAAGAAAGATTGAAAGATTGAAATATTGAAAGAAAGAATGAAAGAAAGATTGAAAGATTGAAAGAAAGATTGAAAGAAAGATTGAACGAATGAAAGATTGAAATAATGATTCAAAGTTTGAAAGAAAGATTGAAAGAAAGATTTAAACAAAGAAAGATTGAAAGTAAGAAAGATTGAAAGAAATATTGAACGAAAGATTGAAAGAAAGGATGAAAGAAATATTGAAAGAAAGATTGAAAAAAATAAAGATTGAAAGAAAGATTGAACGACTGAAGGAAAGAATGAAAGAAAGATTGAAAGAAAGATTGAAAGAAAGAAATATTGAAGGAAAGATTGAAAGATTGAATGATTGAAAGAAAGACTGAAAGAAAGATTGACAGACAGAAAGATTGAAAGAAAGAATGAAAGAAAGATTGAAAGAAAGAATAAAAGAAATATTGAAAGATTAAACAATTGAAAGAAAGATTGCAAGAAAGATTGAAAAAAGAAAGATTGAAAGAAAGAATAAAAGAAAGATTGAAAGAAAGATGGAAAGAAAGAAAGATTGAAAGAAATAACAAAAGAAAGATTGAAAGAAAGAATGAAAGAAAGATTGAACGATTGGAAGAAATATTGAAAGAAAGAAAGATTGAAAGTAAGATAGATTGAAAGTAAGAATGAAAGAAAGATTGAAAGATTTAAAGAAAGAATGAAAGAAAGATTGAAAGATTGAAATATTGAAAGAAAGAATGAAAGAAAGATTGAAAGATTGAAAGAAAGAATGAAAGATTGAAAGATTGAAATAAAGATTGAAAGTTTGAAAGAATGATTGAAAGAAAGATTTAAAGAAAGATTTAAAGAAAGATTGAAAGACTGAAAGAAAGAATGAAAGGCAGATTGAAAGAAAGATTGAAAGTAAGAAAGATTGAAAGAAAGAATGAAAGAAAGATTGAAAGATTGCAAGAAAGAATGAAAGAAATATTGAAAGATTGAAATATTGAAAGAAAGACTGAAAGAAAGATTGAAAGTAAGAAAGAAAGATTGAAAGAAAGATTGAAAGAAAGATTTAAAGAAAGAAAGAAAGATTGAAAGAAAGATTGAAAGAAAGATTGAAAGAAAGATTGAAAGAAAGAATGAAACAAAGATTGAAATAAAGAATGAAAGAAAGATTGAAAGAAAGATTGAAAGAAAGAAAGATTGAAAGATTGAATGATTGATAGAAAGACTGAAAGAAAGAATGACGGACGGAAAGATTGAATGATTGATAGAAAGACTGAAAGAAAGAATGACGGACGGAAAGATTGAAAGAAAGAATGAAAGAAAGATTGAAAAAAAGATTGAAAGACTGAAAGAAAAAATGAAAGAAACATTGAAAGATTAAACAATTGAAAGATAGATTGCAAGAAAGATGGAAAGAATGAAAGATTGAAATAATGATTGAAAGTTTGAAAGAATGATTGAAAGAAAGATTTAAACAAAGGAAGATTACATTTACATTTACATTTAGTCATTTAGCAGACGCTTTTATCCAAAGCGACTTACAAGGGAGAATAACATTCAGCTACATTGCGACAGAGATTAGTGTAACAACAACATTGGTGTAACAATAAATTCTGCAAGGTGGTGCTAAGTAATTGTAGATTAGGACAGGAGGTACTCACTGAAGAGCTGGGTCTTCAGGTGCTTCTTAAAGACAGAGAGGGAGGTCCCCGCTCTGGTCATTTTTGGCAGCTCGTTCCACCAACGTGGAAGATTGAAAGATTGAAAGAAAGAATGAAAGATTGAAAGAAAGAATGAAAGAATGATTGAAAGAAAGAATGAAAGAATGAAAGAAAGATTGAAAGATTGAAAGAAATATTGAAAGAAAGAGAGAATGAAAGTAAGAAAGATGGAAAGAAAAATTGAAAGATTGAAAGATTGAAAGAAAGAATTAAAGAAAGATTGAATGATTGAAAGATTGAAAGAAAAATTGAAAGAAAGATTGAAGAAAGAAAGATTTAAAGAAAAAAAGATTTAAAGAAAGATTGAAAGACTAAAAGTAAGAATGAAAAAAAAGATTGAAAAAAGAAAGAAAGATTGAAAGAAAGATTGAAAGAAAGATTGAAAGAAAGAATGAAAGTTTGAAAGAAAGATTGAAAGAAAGATTGAAAGAAAGATTGAAAGACTGAAAGAAAAAATGAAAGAAAGATTAAAAGAGAGATTGAAAGATTGAAAGATTGAAAGAAAGAATGAAAGATTGAAAGAAAGAATGAAAGAATGAATGAAAGATTAAAAGATTGAAAGAAATATTGAAAAAAAGAAAGATTGAAAGTAAGAAAAATTGAAAGAATGAATGAAAGAAACAAAAAAAGACTGATAAAAAGAAAGAATGTTTGAGAGATCAAAATATTTAAAGAAAGAAAGATTGAAAGAAAGATTTTAAGACTGAATTAAAGAATTAAAGAAAGATTGAAAGAAAGGTTGAAAGATAGAATGAAAGAAAGATTGAAAGATTGAAAGTTGTAAAGAAAGATTGAAAGAAAGATTTAAAGAAAGATTGAAAGACTAAAAAAAAGAATGAAAGAAAGATTGAAAGGTTGAAAGAAAGAATGAAAGAATGAAAGAAAGATTGAAAGATTGAAAGAAAGATTGGAAGAAAGAATGAAAGTATGAAAGAAAGATTGAAAGATCGAAGGAAAGATTGAAAGAACGATTGAAAGAAAGAATGAAAGAATGAAAGAAAGATTGAAAAATTGAAAGAAAGATTGAAAGTAATAAAGATTGAAAGAAGGAATGAAGGAAAAATTGAATGTTTGAAAGACTGAAAGAATGAATGAAAGAAAGCTTGAAAGAAAGATTGAAAGAAAGATTTTAAGAAAGGTTGAAAGACTGAAAGAAAGAATGAAAGAAAGAATGATTGAAAGATTGAAAGAAAGAATGAAAGATTGAAAGAAAGAATATAAGAACGATTGAAAGAAAGATTGAAAGTAAGATTGAAAGTTTGAAAGAAAGATTGAAAGACTGAAGGAAAGAATGAGTGAAAGATTGAAAGATAGATTAAAAGAAAAAAAGATTGAAAGTATTAAAGACTGAAAAAAATATTGAAAGAAAGATTGAAAGATTGAAAGATTGAAAGAAAGAATGAAAGAAAGATTGAAAGAAAAAAATATTGAAGGAAAGATTGAAAGATTGAATGACTGAAAGAAAGAAAGACTGAAAGAAAGATTGACAGACAGAAAGATTGAAAGAAAGAATGAAAGAAAGATTGAAAGAAAGAATGAAAGAAAGATTGAAAGAAAGAATGAAAGAAAGATTGAAAGATTGAAAGAAAGATTGAAAGAAAGATTTAAAGAAAGATTGAAAGACTGAAAGAAAGAATGAAAGAAATAATTAAAGAAAGATTGAAAGAACGAATGTAAGAAAGATTGAAAGATTGAAAGATTGAAATAAAGATTGAAAGTTTGAAAGAAAGATTGAAAGAAAGATTTAAAGAAAGAAAGATTGAAAGAAATATTGAAAGAAAGATTGAAAGAATTAACAAAAGAAAGATTGAAAGAAAGAATGAAAGAAAGATTGAACGATTGGAAGAAATATTGAAAGAAAGATAGATTGAAAGTAAGATAGATTGAAAGAAAGAATGAAAGAAAGATTGAAAGATTTAAAGAATGAATGAAAGATTGAAAGATTGAAATAAAGATTGAAAGTTTGAAAGAAAGATTGAAAGAAAGAATGAAAGAAAGATTGAAAAAAAGATTGATAGACTGAAAGAAAGAATGAAAGAAACATTGAAAGATTAAACAATTGAAAGAAAGATTGCAAGAAAGATGGAAAGAATGAAAGATTGAAATAATGATTTAAAGTTTGAAAGAAAGATTGAAAGAAAGATTTAAACAAAGAAAGATTGAAAGAAAGAAAGATTGAAAGAAATATTGAACAAAAGATTGGAAGAAAGGATGAAAGAAAAATTGAAAGAAAGATTGAAAGAAAGATTGAAAGAAAGATTGAAAGAATGATTTAAACAAAGAAAGATTGAAAGTAAGAAAGATTGAAAGAAATACTGAACGAAAGATTGAAAGAAAGGATTAAAGAAAGATTGAAAGAAAGATTGAAAGATTGAAATATTGATGGAAGAATGAAAGAAAGATTGAAAGATTGAAAGAAAGATTGAAAGATTGAAAGATTGAAAGATTGAAATAAAAATTGAAAGTTTGAAAGAAAGATTGAAAGAAAGATTTAAAGAAAGATTGAAAGACTGAAAGAAAAAATGAAAGGCAGATTGAAAGAAAGATTGAAAGATTGCAAGAAAGAATGAAAGAAATATTGAAAGATTGAAATATTGAAAGAAAGAATGAAAGAAAGATTGAAAGATTGAAAGAAAGATTAAAAGATTGAAAGATTGAAATAAAGATTGAAAGTTTGAAAGAAAGATTGAAAGATTGAAAGAAAGATTGAAAGAAAGATTGAAATAAAGATTGAAAGTTTGAAAGAAAGAAAGAAAGATTGAATGAAAGATTGAAATAAAGATTGAAAGAAAGAATGAAACAAAGATTGAAATAAAGAATGAAAGAAAGATTGAAAGAAAGATTGAAAGAAAGAAAGATTGAAAGATTGAATGATTGAAAGAAAGACTGAAAGAAAGAATGACGGACAGAAAGATTGAAAGAAAGAATGAAAGAAAGATTGAAAAAAAGATTGAAAGATTAAACAATTGAAAGAAAGATTGCAAGAAAGATGGAAAGAATGAAAGATTGAAATAATGATTGAAAGTTTGAAAGAAAGATTGAAAGAAAGATTTAAACAAAGAAAGATTGAAAGTAAGAAAGATTGAAAGAAATATTGAACGAAAGATTGAAAGAAAGGATGAAGGAAAGATTGAAAGAAAGATTGAAAGATTGAAAGAAAGATTGAAAGAATGATTTAAACAAAAAAAGATTGAAAGTAAGAAAGATTGAAAGAAATATTGAACGAAAGATAGAAAGAAAGGATGAAAGAAAGATTGAAAGAAAGATTGAAAAAAAGAAACATTGAAAGAAAGATTGAACGACTGAAGGAAAGAATTAAAGAAAGATTGAAAGAAAGATTGAAAGAAAGATTTAAACAAAGAAAGATTGAACGTAAGAAAGATTGAAAGACATATTGAACGAAAGATTGAAAGAAAGGATGAAAGAAAGATTGAAAGAAAGATTGAAAGATTGAAAGAAAGATTGAAAGAAAGATTGAAAGAATTAAATATTGAAATAATGATTGAAGTTTGAAAGAAAGATTGAAAGAAAGATTTAAACAAAGATAGATTGAAAGTAAGAAAGATTGAAAGAAATATTGAACGAAAGATTGAAAGAAAGGATGAAAGAAAGATTTAAACAAAGATAGATTGAAAGTAAGAAAGATTGAAAGAAATATTGAACGAAAGATTGAAAGAAAGATTGAAAGAAAGATTGAAAAAAGAAAGATTGAAAGAAAGATTGAAAGAAAGATTGAAATAAAGAAATATTGAAGGAAAAATTGAAAGATTGAATGATTGAAAGAAAGACTGAAAGAAAGATTGACAGAAAGAAAGATTGAAAGAAAGAATGAAAGAAAGATTGAAAGAAAGAATGAAAGAAAGATTGAAAGATTAAACAATTGAAAGAAAGATTGCAAGAAAGATTGAAAAAAGAAAGATTGAAAGAAAGAATTAAAGAAAGATTGAAAGAAAGATGGAAAGAAAGAAAGATTGAAAGAAATAACAAGAGAAAGATTGAAAGAAAGAATGAAAGAAAGATTGAACGATTGGAAGAAATATTGACGGAAAGAAAGATTGAAAGTAAGATAGATTGAAAGAAAGAATGAAAGAAAGATTGAAAGATTTAAAGAAAGAATGAAAGAAAGATTGAAAGATTGAAATACTGAAAGAAAGAATGAAAGAAAGATTGAAAGATTGAAAGAAAGATTGAAAGATTGAAAGATTGAAATAAAGATTGAAAGTTTGAAAGAAAGATTGAAAGAAAGATTTAAAGAAAGATTGAAAGACTGAAAGAAAGAATGAATGGCAGATTGAAAGAAAGATTGAAAGTAAGAAAGATTGAAAGAAAGAATGAAAGAAAGATTGAAAGATTGCAAGAAAGAATGAAAGAAATATTGAAAGATTGAAATATTGAAAGAAAGAATGAAAGAAAGATTGAAAGATTGAAAGAAAGATTGAAAGAAAGATTGAAAGATTGAAATAAACATTGAAAGTTTGAAAGAAAGATTGAAAGAAAGATTTAAAGAAAGAAAGATTGAAAGAAAGATTGAAAGAAAGATTGAAAGAAAGAATGAAACAAAGATTGAAATAAAGAATGAAAGAAAGATTTAAAGAAAGATTGAAAGAAAGAAAGATTGAAAGATTGAATGATTGAAAGAAAGACTGAAAGAAAGAATGACGGACAGAAAGACTGAAAGAAAGAATGAAAGAAAGATTGAAAGAAAGAATGAAAGAAAGATTGAAAGATTAAACAATTGAAAGAAAGATTGCAAGAAAGATTGAAAAAAGAAAGATTGAAAGAAAGAATTAAAGAAAGATTGAAAGAAAGATGGAAAGAAATATTGAAATAAAGATTGAAAGTTTGAAAGAAAGATTGAAAGAAAGATTGAAAAAAAGAAAGATTGAAAGAAAGAATTAAAGAAAGATTGAAAGAAAGATGGAAAGAAAGAAAGATTGAAAGAAATAACAAGAGAAAGATTGAAAGAAAGAATGAAAGAAAGATTGAACGATTGGAAGAAATATTGACGGAAAGAAAGATTGAAAGTAAGATAGATTGAAAGAAAGAATGAAAGAAAGATTGAAAGATTTAAAGAAAGAATGAAAGAAAGATTGAAAGATTGAAATACTGAAAGAAAGAATGAAAGAAAGATTGAAAGATTGAAAGAAAGATTGAAAGATTGAAAGATTGAAATAAAGATTGAAAGTTTGAAAGAAAGATTGAAAGAAAGATTTAAAGAAAGATTGAAAGACTGAAAGAAAGAATGAATGGCAGATTGAAAGAAAGATTGAAAGTAAGAAAGATTGAAAGAAAGAATGAAAGAAAGATTGAAAGATTGCAAGAAAGAATGAAAGAAATATTGAAAGATTGAAATATTGAAAGAAAGAATGAAAGAAAGATTGAAAGATTGAAAGAAAGATTGAAAGAAAGATTGAAAGATTGAAATAAACATTGAAAGTTTGAAAGAAAGATTGAAAGAAAGATTTAAAGAAAGAAAGATTGAAAGAAAGATTGAAAGAAAGATTGAAAGAAAGAATGAAACAAAGATTGAAATAAAGAATGAAAGAAAGATTTAAAGAAAGATTGAAAGAAAGAAAGATTGAAAGATTGAATGATTGAAAGAAAGACTGAAAGAAAGAATGACGGACAGAAAGACTGAAAGAAAGAATGAAAGAAAGATTGAAAGAAAGAATGAAAGAAAGATTGAAAGATTAAACAATTGAAAGAAAGATTGCAAGAAAGATTGAAAAAAGAAAGATTGAAAGAAAGAATTAAAGAAAGATTGAAAGAAAGATGGAAAGAAATATTGAAATAAAGATTGAAAGTTTGAAAGAAAGATTGAAAGAAAGATTGAAAAAAAGAAAGATTGAAAGAAAGATTGAATGACTGAAGGAAAGAATGAAAGAAAGATTGAAAGAAAGATTGAAAGAAAGAAATATTGAAGGAAAGATTGAAAGATTGAAAGATTGAAAGTAAGATTGAAAGAAAGATTGAAATAATGATTGAAAGTTTGAAAGAAAGATTGAAAGAAAGATTTAAAGAAAGAAAGAAATATTGAAAGAAAGATTGAAAGAAAGATTGAAAGAAAGAATGAAACAAAGATTGAAATAAAGAATTAAAAAGAAAGATTGAAAGAAAGATTGAAAGAAAGAAAGATTAAAAGATTGAATGATTGAAAGAAAGACTGAAAGAAAGAATGACGGACAGAAAGATTGAAAGAAAGATTGAAGAAAGATTGAAAAAAAGATTGAAAGACTGAAAGAAAGAATGAAAGAAACATTTAAAGATTAAACAATTGAAAGAAAGATCGCAAGAAAAATGGAAAGAATGAAAGATTGAAATAATGATTGAAAGTTTGAAAGAAAGATTGAAAGAAAGATTTAAACAAAGAAAGATTGAAAGTAAGAAAGATTGAAAGAAATATTGAACGAAAGCTTGAAAAAAAGATTGAAAGATTGAAAGAAAGATTGAAAGAAAGATTGAAAGAATGAAAGATTGAAATAATGATTGAAAGTTTGAAAGAAAGATTGAAAGAAAGATTTAAACAAAGAAAAATTGAAAGTAAGAAAGATTGAAAGAAATATTGAACGAAAGATTGAAAGAAAGGATGAAAGAAAGATTGAAAGAAAGATTGAAAAAAAGAAAGATTGAAAGAAAGATTGAATGACTGAAGGAAAGAATGAAAGAAAGATTGAAAGAAAGATTGAAAGAAAGAAATATTGAAGGAAAGATTGAAAGATTGAATGATTGAAAGAAAGACTGAAAGACAGATTGACAGACAGAAAGATTGAAAGAAAGAATGAAAGAAAGATTGAAAGAAAGAATGAAAGAAAGATTGAACGATTAAACAATTGAAAGAAAGATTGCAAGAAAGATTGAAAAAAGAAAGATTGAAAGAAAGAATAAAAGAAAGATTGAAAGAAAGATGGAAAGAAAGAAAGATTGAAAGAAATAACAAAATAAAGATTGAAAGAAAGAATGAAAGAAAGATTGAACGATTGGAAGAAATATTGAAAGAAAGAAAGATTGAAAGTAAGATAGATTGAAAGGAAGAATGAAAGAAAGATTGAATGATTTAAAGAAAGAATGAAAGAAAGAATGAAAGATTGAAATATTGAAAGAAAGAATGAAAGAACGATTGAAAGATTGAAAGAAAGATTGAAAGAATGAAAGATTGAAATAAAGATTGAAAGTTTGAAATAAAGATTGAAAGTTTGAAAGAAAGATTGAAAGAAAGATTTAAAGAAAGATTGAAAGACTGAAAGAAAGAATGAAAGGCAGATTGAAAGAAAGATTTAAAGAAAGAAAGAAAGATTGAAAGAAAGATTGAAAGAAAGATTGAAAGAAAAAATGAAACAATGATTGAAATAAAGAATGAAAGAAAGATTGAAAGAAAGATTGAAAGAAAGAAAGATTGAAAGATTGAATGATTGAAAGAAAGACTGAAAGAAAGAATGACGGACAGAAAGATTTAAAGAAAGAATGAAAGAAAGATTGAAAAAAAGATTGATAGACTGAAAGAAAGAATGAAAGAAACATTGAAAGATTAAACAATTGAAAGAAAGATTGCAAGAAAGATGGAAAGAATGAAAGATTGAAATAATGATTGAAAGTTTGAAAGAAAGATTGAAAGAAAGATTTAAACAAAGAAAGATTGAAAGTAAGAAAGATTGAAAGAAATATTGAACGAAAGATTGAAAGAAAGGATGAAAGAAAGATTGAAAGAAAGATTGAAAAAAAGAAAGATTGAAAGAAAGATTGAACGACTGAAGGAAAGAATGAAAGAAAGATTGAAAGAAAGATTGAAAGAAAGAAATATTAAAAGAAAGAATGAAAGAAAGATTGAAAGAAAGAATGAAAGAAAGATTGAAAAAAGAAATATTGAAAGAAAGAATGAAAGAAAGATTGAAAGAAAGTTGGAAAGAAAGATTGAAAGAAAGAAAGATTGAAATAAATAATGAAAGAAAGATTGAACGATTGGAAGAAATATTGAAAGATAGAAAAATTGAAAGTAAGAAAGATTGAAAGCAAGATTGAAAGATTGAAAGAAAGAATGAAAGAAAGATTGAAAGATTGAAATATTGAAAGAATGAATGAAAGAAAGATTGATAGATTAAACAATTGAAAGAAAGATTGCAAGAAAGATTGAAAAAAGAAAGATTGAAAGAAAGAATGAAAGAAAGATTGAAGGATAGATGAAAGAAAGATTGAAAGAAAGAAAGATTGAAAGAAATAACAAAAGAAAGATTGAAAGATTGGAAGAAATATTGAAAGATAGAAAAATTGAAAGTTAGAAAGATTGAAAGAAAGAATGAAAGAAAAATTGAAAGATTGAAAGAATGATTGAATGTTTGAAAGAAAGATTGAAAGAAAGATTTAAAGAAAGAAAGATTGAAAGAAATATTGAAAGAATGATTGAAAGATTGAAAGAAAGATTGATAGAAAGAATGAAAGAAAGATTGAAAGATTGATAGATTGAAATATTGATTGAAAGTTTGAAAGAAAGATTGAAAGAAAGATTTGAAGAGAGAAAGATTGAAAGTAAGAAAGATTGAAAGAAATATTGAAAGAAAGATTGAAAGATTGAAAGAAAGATTGAAAGAAAGAATGAAAGAAAGATTGAAAGAAAGATTGAAAAAAGGAAAGATTGAAAGAAAGATTGAAAGACTGAAGCAAAGAATAAAAGAAAGATTGAAAGAAAGATTGAAAGAAAGAAAGATTGAAAGAAAGATTGAAAGATTGAAAGAAAGAATGAAAAATTTAAAGAAAGAATGAAAGAACGATTGAAAGAAAGAATGAAAGAATGAAAGAAAGATTGAAAGATTGAAAGAAATATTGAAAGAAAGAGAGAATGAAAGATTGAAAGATTGAAAGAAAGATTGAAAGATTGAAAGAACGAATGAAAGAAAGATTGAAAGATTGACATATTGAAAGAAATAATGAAAGAAAGATTGAAAGATTGAAAGAAAGATTGAAAGAAAGATTGAATGATTGAAAGATTGAAATAAAGATTGAAAGTTTGAAAGAAAGATTGAAAGAAATATTGAAAGAAAGATTAAAAGATTGAAAAAAAGATTGATGGAAAGAATGAAAGAAAGATTGAAAGATGGAAAGATTGAAATAAAGATTGAAAGACTGAAGCAAAGAATAAAAGAAAGATTGAAAGAAAGATTGAAAGAAAGAAAGATTGAAAGAAAGATTGAAAGATTGAAAGAAAGAATGAAAAATTGAAAGATTGAAAGAAAGAATGAAAAATTGAAAGAAAGAATGAAAGAACGATTGAAAGAAAGAATGAAAGATTGAAAGATTTGAAAGAAAGATTGAAAGTTTGAAAGAACGAATGAAAGAAAGATTGAAAGAATGACATATTGAAAGAAATAATGAAAGAAAGATTGAAAGATTGAAAGAAAGATTGAAAGAAAGATTGAAAATATTGAAAGATTGAAATAAAGATTGAAAGTTTGAAAGAAAGATTGAAAGATTGAAATAAAGATTGAAAGTTTGAAAGAAAGATTGAAATAAATATTGAAAGAAAGATTGAAAGATTGAAAAAAAGATTGATGGAAAGAATGAAAGAAAGATTGAAAGATTGAAAGATTGAAATAAAGATTGAAAGTTTGAAAGAAAGATTGAAAGAAAGATTTAAAGAAAGAAAGATTGAAAGTAAGAAAGATTGAAAGAAATATTGAAAGAAAGATTGAAAGATTGAAAGAAAGATTGAAAGAAAGATTGAAAGAAAGAATGAAAGAAATATTGAAAGAAGGATTGAAAAAAAGAAAGTTTGAAAGAAAGATTGAAACAAAGATTGAAAGACTGAAGGAAAGAATGAAAGAAAGATTGAAAGAACGATTGAAAGAAAGAAAGATTGAAAGATTGAATGATTGAAAGAAAGACTGAAAGATAGATTGACAGATGGAAGATTGAAAGATTGAAAGAAAGATTGAAAGAAAGAATGAACGACTGAAAGATTGAAAGAAAGATTGAAAATTTGAAAGAAAGATTGAAAGACTGAAAGAAAGAATGAAAGAAAGATTGAAAGAAAGATTGAAAGATTGAAAGAAATAATGAAAGAAAGAAAGATTGAAAGTAAGAAAGATTGAAAGAAAGAATGAAAGAAAGATTGAACGAAAGATTGAAAAAAGAAAGATTGAAAGAAAAATTGAAAGAAAGATTGAAAGAAGGAATGAAAGTAAGAAAGATTGAAAGAAATATTGAAAGAAAGATTGAAAGATTGAAAGAAAGATTGAAAGAAAGATTGAAAAAAAGATTGAAAGAAAGATTGAAAGAAAGAAAGATTGAAAGAAAGATTTTAAGATTGACATATTGAAAGAAAGAATGAAAGAAAGATTGAAAGATTAAAAGAAGGAATGAAAGAAAGATTGAAAAATTGAAAGATTGAAAGACTGAAAGAAAGAATGAAAGAAACATTTAAAGATTAAACAATTGAAAGAAAGATCGCAAGAAAGATGGAAAGAATGAAAGATTGAAATAATGATTGAAAGTTTGAAAGAAAGATTGAAAGAAAGATTTAAACAAAGAAAGATTGAAAGTAAGAAAGATTGAAAGAAATATTGAACGAAAGCTTGAAAAAAAGATTGAAAAATTGAAAGAAAGATTGAAAGAAAGATTGAAAGAATGAAAGATTGAAATAATGATTGAAAGTTTGAAAGAAAGATTGAAAGAAAGATTTAAACAAAGAAAAATTGAAAGTAAGAAAGATTGAAAGAAATATTGAACGAAAGATTGAAAGAAAGGATGAAAGAAAGATTGAAAGAAAGATTGAAAAAAAGAAAGATTGAAAGAAAGATTGAATGACTGAAGGAAAGAATGAAAGAAAGATTGAAAGAAAGATTGAAAGAAAGAAATATTGAAGGAAAGATTGAAAGATTGAATGATTGAAAGAAAGACTGAAAGACAGATTGACAGACAGAAAGATTGAAAGAAAGAATGAAAGAAAGATTGAAAGAAAGAATGAAAGAAAGATTGAACGATTAAACAATTGAAAGAAAGATTGCAAGAAAGATTGAAAAAAGAAAGATTGAAAGAAAGAATAAAAGAAAGATTGAAAGAACGATGGAAAGAAAGAAAGATTGAAAGAAATAACAAAATAAAGATTGAAAGAAAGAATGAAAGAAAGATTGAACGATTGGAAGAAATATTGAAAGAAAGAAAGATTGAAAGTAAGATAGATTGAAAGAAAGAATGAAAGAAAGATTGAATGATTTAAAGAAAGAATGAAAGAAAGAATGAAAGATTGAAATATTGAAAGAAAGAATGAAAGAACGATTGAAAGATTGAAAGAAAGATTGAAAGAATGAAAGATTGAAATAAAGATTGAAAGTTTGAAATAAAGATTGAAAGTTTGAAAGAAAGATTGAAAGAAAGATTTAAAGAAAGATTGAAAGACTGAAAGAAAGAATGAAAGGCAGATTGAAAGAAAGATTTAAAGAAAGAAAGAAAGATTGAAAGAAAGATTGAAAGAAAGATTGAAAGAAAAAATGAAACAAAGATTGAAATAAAGAATGAAAGAAATATTGAAAGAAAGATTGAAAGAAAGAAAGATTGAAAGATTGAATGATTGAAAGAAAGACTGAAAGAAAGAATGACGGACAGAAAGATTTAAAGAAAGAATGAAAGAAAGATTGAAAAAAAGATTGATAGACTGAAAGAAAGAATGAAAGAAACATTGAAAGATTAAACAATTGAAAGAAAGATTGCAAGAAAGATGGAAAGAATGAAAGATTGAAATAATGATTGAAAGTTTGAAAGAAAGATTGAAAGAAAGATTTAAACAAAGAAAGATTGAAAGAAAGATTGAACGACTGAAGGAAAGAATGAAAGAAAGATTGAAAGAAAGATTGAAAGAAAGAAATATTAAAAGAAAGAATGAAAGAAAGATTGAAAGAAAGAATGAAAGAAAGATTGAAAAAAGAAATATTGAAAGAAAGAATGAAAGAAAGATTGAAAGAAAGTTGGAAAGAAAGATTGAAAGAAAGAAAGATTGAAAGAAATAATGAAAGAAAGATTGAACGATTGGAAGAAATATTGAAAGATAGAAAAATTGAAAGTAAGAAAGATTGAAAGCAAGATTGAAAGATTGAAAGAAAGAATGAAAGAAAGATTGAAAGATTGAAATATTGAAAGAATGAATGAAAGAAAGATTGATAGATTAAACAATTGAAAGAAAGATTGCAAGAAAGATTGAAAAAAGAAAGATTGAAAGAAAGAATGAAAGAAAGATTGAAGGATAGATGAAAGAAAGATTGAAAGAAAGAACGATTGAAAGAAATAACAAAAGAAAGATTGAAAGATTGGAAGAAATATTGAAAGATAGAAAAATTGAAAGTTAGAAAGATTGAAAGAAAGAATGAAAGAAAGATTGAAAGATTGAAAGAAAGAATGAAAGAAAAATTGAAAGATTGAAAGAATGATTGAATGTTTGAAAGAAAGATTGAAAGAAAGATTTAAAGAAAGAAAGATTGAAAGAAATATTGAAAGAATGATTGAAAGATTGAAAGAAAGATTGATAGAAAGAATGAAAGAAAGATTGAAAGATTGAAAGATTGAAATATTGATTGAAAGTTTGAAAGAAAGATTGAAAGAAAGATTTGAAGAGAGAAAGATTGAAAGTAAGAAAGATTGAAAGAAATATTGAAAGAAAGATTGAAAGATTGAAAGAAAGATTGAAAGAAAGAATGAAAGAAAGATTGAAAGAAAGATTGAAAAAAGGAAAGATTGAAAGAAAGATTGAAAGACTGAAGCAAAGAATAAAAGAAAGATTGAAAGAAAGATTGAAAGAAAGAAAGATTGAAAGAAAGATTGAAAGATTGAAAGAAAGAATGAAAAATTTAAAGAAAGAATGAAAGAACGATTGAAAGAAAGAATGAAAGAATGAAAGAAAGATTGAAAGATTGAAAGAAATATTGAAAGAAAGAGAGAATGAAAGATTGAAAGATTGAAAGAAAGATTGAAAGATTGAAAGAACGAATGAAAGAAAGATTGAAAGATTGACATATTGAAAGAAATAATGAAAGAAAGATTGAAAGATTGAAAGAAAGATTGAAAGAAAGATTGAATGATTGAAAGATTGAAATAAAGATTGAAAGTTTGAAAGAAAGATTGAAAGAAATATTGAAAGAAAGATTAAAAGATTGAAAAAAAGATTGATGGAAAGAATGAAAGAAAGATTGAAAGATTGAAAGATTGAAATAAAGATTGAAAGACTGAAGCAAAGAATAAAAGAAAGATTGAAAGAAAGATTGAAAGAAAGAAAGATTGAAAGAAAGATTGAAAGATTGAAAGAAAGAATGAAAAATTGAAAGATTGAAAGAAAGAATGAAAAATTGAAAGAAAGAATGAAAGAACGATTGAAAGAAAGAATGAAAGATTGAAAGATTTGAAAGAAAGATTGAAAGTTTGAAAGAACGAATGAAAGAAAGATTGAAAGAATGACATATTGAAAGAAATAATGAAAGAAAGATTGAAAGATTGAAAGAAAGATTGAAAGAAAGATTGAAAATATTGAAAGATTGAAATAAAGATTGAAAGTTTGAAAGAAAGATTGAAAGATTGAAATAAAGATTGAAAGTTTGAAAGAAAGATTGAAAGAAATATTGAAAGAAAGATTGAAAGATTGAAAAAAAGATTGATGGAAAGAATGAAAGAAAGATTGAAAGATTGAAAGATTGAAATAAAGATTGAAAGTTTGAAAGAAAGATTGAAAAAAGAAATATTGAAAGAAAGAATGAAAGAAAGATTGAAAGAAAGTTGGAAAGAAAGATTGAAAGAAAGAAAGATTGAAAGAAATAATGAAAGAAAGATTGAACGATTGGAAGAAATATTGAAAGATAGAAAAATTGAAAGTAAGAAAGATTGAAAGCAAGATTGAAAGATTGAAAGAAAGAATGAAAGAAAGATTGAAAGATTGAAATATTGAAAGAATGAATGAAAGAAAGATTGATAGATTAAACAATTGAAAGAAAGATTGCAAGAAAGATTGAAAAAAGAAAGATTGAAAGAAAGAATGAAAGAAAGATTGAAGGATAGATGAAAGAAAGATTGAAAGAAAGAACGATTGAAAGAAATAACAAAAGAAAGATTGAAAGATTGGAAGAAATATTGAAAGATAGAAAAATTGAAAGTTAGAAAGATTGAAAGAAAGAATGAAAGAAAAATTGAAAGATTGAAAGAATGATTGAATGTTTGAAAGAAAGATTGAAAGAAAGATTTAAAGAAAGAAAGATTGAAAGAAATATTGAAAGAATGATTGAAAGATTGAAAGAAAGATTGATAGAAAGAATGAAAGAAAGATTGAAAGATTGAAAGATTGAAATATTGATTGAAAGTTTGAAAGAAAGATTGAAAGAAAGATTTGAAGAGAGAAAGATTGAAAGTAAGAAAGATTGAAAGAAATATTGAAAGAAAGATTGAAAGATTGAAAGAAAGATTGAAAAAAGGAAAGATTGAAAGAAAGATTGAAAGACTGAAGCAAAGAATAAAAGAAAGATTGAAAGAAAGATTGAAAGAAAGAAAGATTGAAAGAAAGATTGAAAGATTGAAAGAAAGAATGAAAAATTTAAAGAAAGAATGAAAGAACGATTGAAAGAAAGAATGAAAGAATGAAAGAAAGATTGAAAGATTGAAAGAAATATTGAAAGAAAGAGAGAATGAAAGATTGAAAGATTGAAAGAAAGATTGAAAGATTGAAAGAACGAATGAAAGAAAGATTGAAAGATTGACATATTGAAAGAAATAATGAAAGAAAGATTGAAAGATTGAAAGAAAGATTGAAAGAAAGATTGAATGATTGAAAGATTGAAATAAAGATTGAAAGTTTGAAAGAAAGATTGAAAGAAATATTGAAAGAAAGATTAAAAGATTGAAAAAAAGATTGATGGAAAGAATGAAAGAAAGATTGAAAGATTGAAAGATTGAAATAAAGATTGAAAGACTGAAGCAAAGAATAAAAGAAAGATTGAAAGAAAGATTGAAAGAAAGAAAGATTGAAAGAAAGATTGAAAGATTGAAAGAAAGAATGAAAAATTGAAAGATTGAAAGAAAGAATGAAAAATTGAAAGAAAGAATGAAAGAACGATTGAAAGAAAGAATGAAAGATTGAAAGATTTGAAAGAAAGATTGAAAGTTTGAAAGAACGAATGAAAGAAAGATTGAAAGAATGACATATTGAAAGAAATAATGAAAGAAAGATTGAAAGATTGAAAGAAAGATTGAAAGAAAGATTGAAAATATTGAAAGATTGAAATAAAGATTGAAAGTTTGAAAGAAAGATTGAAAGATTGAAATAAAGATTGAAAGTTTGAAAGAAAGATTGAAAGAAATATTGAAAGAAAGATTGAAAGATTGAAAAAAAGATTGATGGAAAGAATGAAAGAAAGATTGAAAGATTGAAAGATTGAAATAAAGATTGAAAGTTTGAAAGAAAGATTGAAAGAAAGATTTAAAGAAAGAAAGATTGAAAGTAAGAAAGATTGAAAGAAATATTGAAAGAAAGATTGAAAGATTGAAAGAAAGATTGAAAGAAAGATTGAAAGAAAGAATGAAAGAAATATTGAAAGAAGGATTGAAAAAAAGAAAGTTTGAAAGAAAGGTTGAAACAAAGATTGAAAGACTGAAGGAAAGAATGAAAGAAAGATTGAAAGAACGATTGAAAGAAAGAAAGATTGAAAGATTGAATGATTGAAAGAAAGACTGAAAGATAGATTGAAAGATGGAAGATTGAAAGATTGAAAGAAAGATTGAAAGAAAGAATGAACGACTGAAAGATTGAAAGAAAGATTGAAAATTTGAAAGAAAGATTGAAAGACTGAAAGAAAGAATGAAAGAAAGATTGAAAGAAAGATTGAAAGATTGAAAGAAATAATGAAAGAAAGAAAGATTGAAAGTAAGAAAGATTGAAAGAAAGAATGAAAGAAAGATTGAACGAAAGATTGAAAAAAGAAAGATTGAAAGAAAAATTGAAAGAAAGATTGAAAGAAGGAATGAAAGTAAGAAAGATTGAAAGAAATATTGAAAGAAAGATTGAAAGATTGAAAGAAAGATTGAAAGAAAGATTGAAAAAAAGATTGAAAGAAAGATTGAAAGAAAGAAAGATTGAAAGAAAGATTTTAAGATTGACATATTGAAAGAAAGAATGAAAGAAAGATTGAAAGATTAAAAGAAGGAATGAAAGAAAGATTGAAAAATTGAAAGATTGAAAGAAAGATTGAAAGAAAGAATGAAACAAAGATTGAAATCAAGAATGAAAGAAAGATTGAAAGACAGATTGAAAGAAAGATAGAAACAAAGATTGAAAGAAAGAAAGATTGAAAGATTGAATGATTGAAAGAAAGATTGACAGAAAGATTGAAAGCTTGAAAGATAGATTGAAAGAAAGATTTTAAGAAAGGTTGAAAGACTGAAAGAAAGACTGAAAGATTGAAAGAAAGAATGAAAGAACGATTGAAAGAAACAATGAAAGAAAGATTGAAAGATAAAAAGAAAGAATGAAAGATAGATTGAAAAATTGAAAGATTGAAAGAAAGACTAAAAGAAAGATAGAAAGAAAGATTGAAAGAAAGAAAGATTGAAAGATTGAATGATTGAAAGAAAGATTGAAAGAAAGATTGAAAGCTTGAAAGAAAGATTGAAAGAAAGATTTTAAGAAAGGTTGAAAGACTGAAAGAAAGAATGAAAGATTGAAAGAAAGAATGAAAGAACGATTGAAAGAAAGAATGAAAGAATGAAAGAAAGATTGAAAGATTGAAAGAAATATTGAAAGAAAGAGAGAATGAAAGTAAGAAAGATTGAAAGAAAGATTGAAAGTAATAAAGATTGAAAGAAAGAATGAAAGAAAAATTGAAAGATTGATAGATTGAAAGAAAGATTTTAAGAAAGGTTGAAAGACTGAAAGAAAGACTGAAAGATTGAAAGAAAGAATGAAAGAACGATTGAAAGAAACAATGAAAGAAAGATTGAAAGATAAAAAGAAAGAATGAAAGATAGATTGAAAAATTGAAAGATTGAAAGAAAGACTAAAAGAAAGATAGAAAGAAAGATTGAAAGAAAGAAAGATTGAAAGATTGAATGATTGAAAGAAAGATTGAAAGAAAGATTGAAAGCTTGAAAGAAAGATTGAAAGAAAGATTTTAAGAAAGGTTGAAAGACTGAAAGAAAGAATGAAAGATTGAAAGAAAGAATGAAAGAACGATTGAAAGAAAGAATGAAAGAATGAAAGAAAGATTGAAAGATTGAAAGAAATATTGAAAGAAAGAGAGAATGAAAGTAAGAAAGATTGAAAGAAAGATTGAAAGTAATAAAGATTGAAAGAAAGAATGAAAGAAAAATTGAAAGATTGATAGATTGAAAGAAAGATTGAAAGAAAGATTTAAAGAAAGATTGAAAGACTGAAAGAAAGAATGAATAAAATAATTAAAGAAAGATTGAAAGATTGAAAGATTGAAAGAAAGATTGAAAGAAAGAAAGATTTATAGAAAGAATGAAAGAAAGATTGAAAGATTGAAAGAAAGATTGAAAGAAAGATTGAAAGATTGAAAGATTGAAATAAAGATTGAAAGTTTGAAAGAAAGATTGAAAGATTGAAATAAAGATTGAAAGTTTGAAAGAAAGATTGAAAGAAATATTGATAGAAAGATTGAAAGATTGAAAAAAAGATTGATGGAAAGAATGAAAGAAAGATTGAAAGATTGAAAGATTGAAATAAAGATTGAAAGTTTGAAAGAAAGATTGAAAGAAAGATTTAAAGAAAGAAAAATTGAAACTAAGAAAGATTGAAAGAAATATTGAAAGAAAGATTGAAAGATTGAAAGAAAGATTGAAAGAAAGATTGAAAGAAAGAATGAAAGAAATATTGAAAGAAGGATTGAAAAAAAGAAAGTTTGAAAGAAAGATTGAAACAAAGATTGAAAGGCTGAAGGAAAGAATGAAAGAAAGATTGAAAGAACGATTGAAAGAAGAAAGATTGAAAGAAAGATTGAAAGATTGAATGATTGAAAGAAAGACTGAAAGATAGATTGAAAGATGGAAGATTGAAAGATTGAAAGAAAGATTGAAAAAAAGAATGAACGACTGAAAGATTGAAAGAAAGATTGAAAGTTTGAAAGAAAGATTGAAAGATTGAAAGAAATAATGAAAGAAAGAAAGATTGAAAGTAAGAAAGATTGAAAGAAAGAATGAAAGAAAGATTGAACGAAAGATTGAAAAAAGAAAGATTGAAAGAAAAATTGAAAGAAAGATTGAAAGAAGGAATGAAAGTAAGAAAGATTGAAAGAAATATTGAAAGAAAGATTGAAAGATTGAAAGAAAGATTGAAAGAAAGATTGAAAAAAAGATTGAAAGAAAGATTGAAAGAAAGAAAGATTAAAAGAAAGATTTTAAGATTGACATATTGAAAGAAAGAATGAAAGAAAGATTGAAAGATTAAAAGAAGGAATGAAAGAAAGATTGAAAAATTGAAAGATTGAAAGAAAGACTAAAAGAAAGAAAGAACGATTGAAAGAAAGATTGAAAGAAAGATTGAAAGAAAGATTGAAAGAAAGATAGAAAGAAAGATTGAAAGAAAGAAAGATTGAAAGATTGAATGATTGAAAGAAAGATTGACAGAAAGATTGAAAGCTTGAAAGATAGATTGAAAGAAAGATTTTAAGTAAGGTTGAAAGACTGAAAGAAAGACTGAAAGATTGAAAGAAAGAATGAAAGAACGATTGAAAGAAAGAATGAAAGAATGATAGAAAGATTGAAAGAAACAATGAAAGAAAGATTGAAAGATAAAAAGAAAGAATGAAAGATAGATTGAAAAATTGAAAGATTGAAAGAAAGACTAAAAGAAAGATAGAAAGAAAGATTGAAAGAAAGAAAGATTGAAAGATTGAATGATTGAAAGAAAGATTGAAAGAAATATTGAAAGCTTGAAAGAAAGATTGAAAGAAAGATTTTAAGAAAGGTTGAAAGACTGAAAGAAAGAATGAAAGATTGAAAGAAAGAATGAAAGAACGATTGAAAGAAAGAATGAAAGAATGAAAGAAAGATTGAAAGATTGAAAGAAATATTGAAAGAAAGAGAGAATGAAAGTAAGAAAGATTGAAAGAAAGATTGAAAGTAATAAAGATTGAAAGAAAGAATGAAAGAAAAATTGAAAGATTGATAGATTGAAAGAAAGATTGAAAGAAAGATTTAAAGAAAGATTGAAAGACTGAAAGAAAGAATGAATAAAATAATTAAAGAAAGATTTAAAGATTGAAAGATTGAAAGAAAGATTGAAAGAAAGAAAGATTTATAGAAAGAATGAAAGAAAGATTGAAAAAAGAAAGAAAGATTGAAAGAAAGATTGAAAGATTGAAAGAAAGAATGAAAGAAAGATTGAAAAAAGATAGAAAAATAGAAAAATTGAAAGATTGAAAGATTGAAAGAAAGATTGAAAGAAAGATTTATAGAAAGATTGAAAGACTGAAAGAAAGAATGAATAAAAGATTTAAAGAAAGATTGATAGATTGAAAGATTGAAAGAAAGATTGAAAGAAAGAAAGATTTATAGAAAGGATGAAAGAAAGATTGAAAAAAGAAAGAAAGAAAGATTTGAAGTAAGAATTAAATATTGAAAGAAAGATTTTAGGAAAGGTTGAAAGACTGAAAGAAAGAATGAAAGAAAGAATGAAAGAAAGATTGAAAGATTGAAAGATTGAAAGAAAGAATGAAAGATTGAAAGAAAGATTGAAAGATTGAAAGAAAGATTGAAAGATTGAAAGAAATATTGAAAGAAAGATAATTTGAAAGTAAGAAAGATTGAAAGAAAGATTGAAAGTAATAAAGATTGAAAGAAAGAATAAAAGAAAAATTGAAAGATTGAAAGATTGAAAGATTGAAAGAAAGACTTAAAGAAAAAATTGAAAGACTGAAAGTAAGAATGAAAGAAAGATTGAAAGTTTGAAAGAAAGAATGAAATTATTAAAGAAAGATTGAAAGAAAGATTGAAAGTTTGAAAGAAAGAATGAAATTATTAAAGAAAGATTGAAAGAAATATTGAAAGAAAGAATGAAAGAAAGATTGAAAGATTAAACAATTGAAAGAAAGATTGCAAGATAGATTGAAAAAAGAAAGATTGAAAGAAAGAATGAAAGAACGATTGAAAGAAAGATTGAAAGAAAGATTGAAAGAAAGATTGAAAGAAAGATTGAAAGAAAGATTGAATGAAAGATTGAAAGAAAGAATGAAACAAAGATTGAAATAAAGAATGAAAGAAAGATTGAAAGAAAGATAGAAGGAAAGATTGAAAGATTGAATGATTGAAAGAAAGACTGAAAGAAAGAATGACGGACAGAAAGATTGAAAGAAAGAATGAAAGAAAGATTGAAAAAAAGATTGAAAGACTGAAAGAAAGAATGAAAGAAAGATTGAAAGATTAAACAATTGAAAGAAAGATTGCAAGAAAGATTGAAAAAAGAAAGATTGAAAGAAAGGATGAATGAAAGATTGAAAGAAAGATGGAAAGAAAGATTGAAAGGAAGAAAGATTGAAAGAAATAAAAGAAAGATTGAAAGAAATAATGAAAGAAAGATTGAACGATTGGAAGAAATATTGAAAGAGAAAAATTGAAAGTAAGAAAGATTGAAAGGAAGAATGAAAGAAAGATTGAAAGATTGAAAGAAAGAATGAAAGAAAGATTGAAAGATTGAAATATTTAAAGAAAGAATGAAAGAAAGATTGAAAGATTGAAAGAAAGATTGAAAGAAAGATTGAAAGATTGAAATATTTAAAGAAAGATTGAAAGATTGAAATATTTAAAGAAAGAATGAAAGAAAGATTGAAAGATTGAAAGAAAGATTGAAAGAAAGATTGAAAGATTGAAATATTTAAAGAAAGATTGAAAGATTGAAAGAAAGAATGAAAGAACGATTGAAAGAAAGAATGAAAGAATGAAAGAAAAATTGACTGATTGAAAGAAATATTGAAAAAAGAAACATTGAAAGAAAGAATGAAAGAAAGATTGAAAGAAAGATGGAAAGAAAGATTGAAAGAAAGAAAGATTGAAAGAAATAATGAAAGAAAGATTGAACGATTGGAAGAAATATTGAAAGATAGAAAAATTGAAGGTAAGAAAGATTGAAAGAAAGAATGAAAGAAAGATTGAAAGATTGAAAGAAATATTGAAAGAAAGAAAGATTGAAAGTAAGATAGATTGAAAGAAAGAATGAAAGAAAGATTGAATGATTTAAAGAAAGAATGAAAGAAAGAATGAAAGATTGAAATATTGAAAGAAAGAATGAAAGAACGATTGAAAGATTGAAAGAAAGATTGAAAGAATGAAAGATTGAAATAAAGATTGAAAGTTTGAAATAAAGATTGAAAGTTTGAAAGAAAGATTGAAAGAAAGATTTAAAGAAAGATTGAAAGACTGAAAGAAAGAATGAAAGGCAGATTGAAAGAAAGATTTAAAGAAAGAAAGAAGGATTGAAAGAAAGATTGAAAGAAAGATTGAAAGAAAAAATGAAACAAAGATTGAAATAAAGAATGAAAGAAAGATTGAAAGAAAGATTGAAAGAAAGAAAGATTGAAAGATTGAATGATTGAAAGAAAGACTGAAAGAAAGAATGACGGACAGAAAGATTTAAAGAAAGAATGAAAGAAAGATTGAAAAAAAGATTGATAGACTGAAAGAAAGAATGAAAGAAACATTGAAAGATTAAACAATTGAAAGAAAGATTGCAAGAAAGATGGAAAGAATGAAAGATTGAAATAATGATTGAAAGTTTGAAAGAAAGATTGAAAGAAAGATTTAAACAAAGAAAGATTGAAAGTAAGAAAGATTGAAAGAAATATTGAACGAAAGATTGAAAGAAAGGATGAAAGAAAGATTGAAAGAAAGATTGAAAAAAAGAAAGATTGAAAGAAAGATTGAACGACTGAAGGAAAGAATGAAAGAAAGATTGAAAGAAAGATTGAAAGAAAGAAATATTAAAAGAAAGAATGAAAGAAAGATTGAAAGAAAGAATGAAAGAAAGATTGAAAAAAGAAATATTGAAAGAAAGAATGAAAGAAAGATTGAAAGAAAGTTGGAAAGAAAGATTGAAAGAAAGAAAGATTGAAAGAAATAATGAAAGAAAGATTGAACGATTGGAAGAAATATTGAAAGATAGAAAAATTGAAAGTAAGAAAGATTGAAAGCAAGATTGAAAGATTGAAAGAAAGAATGAAAGAAAGATTGAAAGATTGAAATATTGAAAGAATGAATGAAAGAAAGATTGATAGATTAAACAATTGAAAGAAAGATTGCAAGAAAGATTGAAAAAAGAAAGATTGAAAGAAAGAATGAAAGAAAGATTGAAGGATAGATGAAAGAAAGATTGAAAGAAAGAAAGATTGAAAGAAATAACAAAAGAAAGATTGAAAGATTGGAAGAAATATTGAAAGATAGAAAAATTGAAAGTTAGAAAGATTGAAAGAAAGAATGAAAGAAAGATTGAAAGATTGAAAGAAAGAATGAAAGAAAAATTGAAAGATTGAAAGAATGATTGAATGTTTGAAAGAAAGATTGAAAGAAAGATTTAAAGAAAGAAAGATTGAAAGAAATATTGAAAGAATGATTGAAAGATTGAAAGAAAGATTGATAGAAAGAATGAAAGAAAGATTGAAAGATTGAAAGATTGAAATATTGATTGAAAGTTTGAAAGAAAGATTGAAAGAAAGATTTGAAGAGAGAAAGATTGAAAGTAAGAAAGATTGAAAGAAATATTGAAAGAAAGATTGAAAGATTGAAAGAAAGATTGAAAGAAAGAATGAAAGAAAGATTGAAAGAAAGATTGAAAAAAGGAAAGATTGAAAGAAAGATTGAAAGACTGAAGCAAAGAATAAAAGAAAGATTGAAAGAAAGATTGAAAGAAAGAAAGATCGAAAGAAAGATTGAAAGATTGAAAGAAAGAATGAAAAATTTAAAGAAAGAATGAAAGAACGATTGAAAGAAAGAATGAAAGAATGAAAGAAAGATTGAAAGATTGAAAGAAATATTGAAAGAAAGAGAGAATGAAAGATTGAAAGATTGAAAGAAAGATTGAAAGATTGAAAGAACGAATGAAAGAAAGATTGAAAGATTGACATATTGAAAGAAATAATGAAAGAAAGATTGAAAGATTGAAAGAAAGATTGAAAGAAAGATTGAATGATTGAAAGATTGAAATAAAGATTGAAAGTTTGAAAGAAAGATTGAAAGAAATATTGAAAGAAAGATTAAAAGATTGAAAAAAAGATTGATGGAAAGAATGAAAGAAAGATTGAAAGATTGAAAGATTGAAATAAAGATTGAAAGACTGAAGCAAAGAATAAAAGAAAGATTGAAAGAAAGATTGAAAGATTGAAATATTTAAAGAAAGAATGAAAGAAAGATTGAAAGATTGAAAGAAAGATTGAAAGAAAGATTGAAAGATTGAAATATTTAAAGAAAGATTGAAAGATTGAAATATTTAAAGAAAGAATGAAAGAAAGATTGAAAGATTGAAAGAAAGATTGAAAGAAAGATTGAAAGATTGAAATATTTAAAGAAAGATTGAAAGATTGAAAGAAAGAATGAAAGAACGATTGAAAGAAAGAATGAAAGAATGAAAGAAAAATTGACTGATTGAAAGAAATATTGAAAAAAGAAACATTGAAAGAAAGAATGAAAGAAAGATTGAAAGAAAGATGGAAAGAAAGATTGAAAGAAAGAAAGATTGAAAGAAATAATGAAAGAAAGATTGAACGATTGGAAGAAATATTGAAAGATAGAAAAATTGAAGGTAAGAAAGATTGAAAGAAAGAATGAAAGAAAGATTGAAAGATTGAAAGAAATATTGAAAGAAAGAAAGATTGAAAGTAAGATAGATTGAAAGAAAGAATGAAAGAAAGATTGAATGATTTAAAGAAAGAATGAAAGAAAGAATGAAAGATTGAAATATTGAAAGAAAGAATGAAAGAACGATTGAAAGATTGAAAGAAAGATTGAAAGAATGAAAGATTGAAATAAAGATTGAAAGTTTGAAATAAAGATTGAAAGTTTGAAAGAAAGATTGAAAGAAAGATTTAAAGAAAGATTGAAAGACTGAAAGAAAGAATGAAAGGCAGATTGAAAGAAAGATTTAAAGAAAGAAAGAAGGATTGAAAGAAAGATTGAAAGAAAGATTGAAAGAAAAAATGAAACAAAGATTGAAATAAAGAATGAAAGAAAGATTGAAAGAAAGATTGAAAGAAAGAAAGATTGAAAGATTGAATGATTGAAAGAAAGACTGAAAGAAAGAATGACGGACAGAAAGATTTAAAGAAAGAATGAAAGAAAGATTGAAAAAAAGATTGATAGACTGAAAGAAAGAATGAAAGAAACATTGAAAGATTAAACAATTGAAAGAAAGATTGCAAGAAAGATGGAAAGAATGAAAGATTGAAATAATGATTGAAAGTTTGAAAGAAAGATTGAAAGAAAGATTTAAACAAAGAAAGATTGAAAGTAAGAAAGATTGAAAGAAATATTGAACGAAAGATTGAAAGAAAGGATGAAAGAAAGATTGAAAGAAAGATTGAAAAAAAGAAAGATTGAAAGAAAGATTGAACGACTGAAGGAAAGAATGAAAGAAAGATTGAAAGAAAGATTGAAAGAAAGAAATATTAAAAGAAAGAATGAAAGAAAGATTGAAAGAAAGAATGAAAGAAAGATTGAAAAAAGAAATATTGAAAGAAAGAATGAAAGAAAGATTGAAAGAAAGTTGGAAAGAAAGATTGAAAGAAAGAAAGATTGAAAGAAATAATGAAAGAAAGATTGAACGATTGGAAGAAATATTGAAAGATAGAAAAATTGAAAGTAAGAAAGATTGAAAGCAAGATTGAAAGATTGAAAGAAAGAATGAAAGAAAGATTGAAAGATTGAAATATTGAAAGAATGAATGAAAGAAAGATTGATAGATTAAACAATTGAAAGAAAGATTGCAAGAAAGATTGAAAAAAGAAAGATTGAAAGAAAGAATGAAAGAAAGATTGAAGGATAGATGAAAGAAAGATTGAAAGAAAGAAAGATTGAAAGAAATAACAAAAGAAAGATTGAAAGATTGGAAGAAATATTGAAAGATAGAAAAATTGAAAGTTAGAAAGATTGAAAGAATGAATGAAAGAAAGATTGAAAGATTGAAAGAAAGAATGAAAGAAAAATTGAAAGATTGAAAGAATGATTGAATGTTTGAAAGAAAGATTGAAAGAAAGATTTAAAGAAAGAAAGATTGAAAGAAATATTGAAAGAATGATTGAAAGATTGAAAGAAAGATTGATAGAAAGAATGAAAGAAAGATTGAAAGATTGAAAGATTGAAATATTGATTGAAAGTTTGAAAGAAAGATTGAAAGAAAGATTTGAAGAGAGAAAGATTGAAAGTAAGAAAGATTGAAAGAAATATTGAAAGAAAGATTGAAAGATTGAAAGAAAGATTGAAAGAAAGAATGAAAGAAAGATTGAAAGAAAGATTGAAAAAAGGAAAGATTGAAAGAAAGATTGAAAGACTGAAGCAAAGAATAAAAGAAAGATTGAAAGAAAGATTGAAAGAAAGAAAGATTGAAAGAAAGATTGAAAGATTGAAAGAAAGAATGAAAAATTTAAAGAAAGAATGAAAGAACGATTGAAAGAAAGAATGAAAGAATGAAAGAAAGATTGAAAGATTGAAAGAAATATTGAAAGAAAGAGAGAATGAAAGATTGAAAGATTGAAAGAAAGATTGAAAGATTGAAAGAACGAATGAAAGAAAGATTGAAAGATTGACATATTGAAAGAAATAATGAAAGAAAGATTGAAAGATTGAAAGAAAGATTGAAAGAAAGATTGAATGATTGAAAGATTGAAATAAAGATTGAAAGTTTGAAAGAAAGATTGAAAGAAATATTGAAAGAAAGATTAAAAGATTGAAAAAAAGATTGATGGAAAGAATGAAAGAAAGATTGAAAGATTGAAAGATTGAAATAAAGATTGAAAGACTGAAGCAAAGAATAAAAGAAAGATTGAAAGAAAGATTGAAAGAAAGAAAGATTGAAAGAAAGATTGAAAGATTGATAGAAATTATGAAAAATTGAAAGATTGAAAGAAAGAATGAAAAATTGAAAGAAAGAATGAAAGAACGATTGAAAGAAAGAATGAAAGATTGAAAGATTTGAAAGAAAGATTGAAAGTTTGAAAGAACGAATGAAAGAAAGATTGAAAGAATGACATATTGAAAGAAATAATGAAAGAAAGATTGAAAGATTGAAAGAAAGATTGAAAGAAAGATTGAAAATATTGAAAGATTGAAATAAAGATTGAAAGTTTGAAAGAAAGATTGAAAGATTGAAATAAAGATTGAAAGTTTGAAAGAAAGATTGAAAGAAATATTGAAAGAAAGATTGAAAGATTGAAAAAAAGATTGATGGAAAGAATGAAAGAAAGATTGAAAGATTGAAAGATTGAAATAAAGATTGAAAGTTTGAAAGAAAGATTGAAAGAAAGATTTAAAGAAAGAAAGATTGAAAGTAAGAAAGATTGAAAGAAATATTGAAAGAAAGATTGAAAGATTGAAAGAAAGATTGAAAGAAAGATTGAAAGAAAGAATGAAAGAAATATTGAAAGAAGGATTGAAAAAAAGAAAGTTTGAAAGAAAGATTGAAACAAAGATTGAAAGACTGAAGGAAAGAATGAAAGAAAGATTGAAAGAACGATTGAAAGAAAGAAAGATTGAAAGATTGAATGATTGAAAGAAAGACTGAAAGATAGATTGAAAGATGGAAGATTGAAAGATTGAAAGAAAGATTGAAAGAAAGAATGAACGACTGAAAGATTGAAAGAAAGATTGAAAATTTGAAAGAAAGATTGAAAGACTGAAAGAAAGAATGAAAGAAAGATTGAAAGAAAGATTGAAAGATTGAAAGAAATAATGAAAGAAAGAAAGATTGAAAGTAAGAAAGATTGAAAGAAAGAATGAAAGAAAGATTGAACGAAAGATTGAAAAAAGAAAGATTGAAAGAAAAATTGAAAGAAAGATTGAAAGAAGGAATGAAAGTAAGAAAGATTGAAAGAAATATTGAAAGAAAGATTGAAAGATTGAAAGAAAGATTGAAAGAAAGATTGAAAAAAAGATTGAAAGAAAGATTGAAAGAAAGAAAGATTGAAAGAAAGATTTTAAGATTGACATATTGAAAGAAAGAATGAAAGAAAGATTGAAAGATTAAAAGAAGGAATGAAAGAAAGATTGAAAAATTGAAAGATTGAAAGAAAGATTGAAAGAAAGAATGAAACAAAGATTGAAATCAAGAATGAAAGAAAGATTGAAAGACAGATTGAAAGAAAGATAGAAACAAAGATTGAAAGAAAGAAAGATTGAAAGATTGAATGATTGAAAGAAAGATTGACAGAAAGATTGAAAGCTTGAAAGATAGATTGAAAGAAAGATTTTAAGAAAGGTTGAAAGACTGAAAGAAAGACTGAAAGATTGAAAGAAAGAATGAAAGAACGATTGAAAGAAACAATGAAAGAAAGATTGAAAGATAAAAAGAAAGAATGAAAGATAGATTGAAAAATTGAAAGATTGAAAGAAAGACTAAAAGAAAGATAGAAAGAAAGATTGAAAGAAAGAAAGATTGAAAGATTGAATGATTGAAAGAAAGATTGAAAGAAAGATTGAAAGCTTGAAAGAAAGATTGAAAGAAAGATTTTAAGAAAGGTTGAAAGACTGAAAGAAAGAATGAAAGATTGAAAGAAAGAATGAAAGAACGATTGAAAGAAAGAATGAAAGAATGAAAGAAAGATTGAAAGATTGAAAGAAATATTGAAAGAAAGAGAGAATGAAAGTAAGAAAGATTGAAAGAAAGATTGAAAGTAATAAAGATTGAAAGAAAGAATGAAAGAAAAATTGAAAGATTGATAGATTGAAAGAAAGATTGAAAGAAAGATTTAAAGAAAGATTGAAAGACTGAAAGAAAGAATGAATAAAATAATTAAAGAAAGATTGAAAGATTGAAAGATTGAAAGAAAGATTGAAAGAAAGAAAGATTTATAGAAAGAATGAAAGAAAGATTGAAAGATTGAAAGAAAGATTGAAAGAAAGATTGAAAGATTGAAAGATTGAAATAAAGATTGAAAGTTTGAAAGAAAGATTGAAAGATTGAAATAAAGATTGAAAGTTTGAAAGAAAGATTGAAAGAAATATTGAAAGAAAGATTGAAAGATTGAAAAAAAGATTGATGGAAAGAATGAAAGAAAGATTGAAAGATTGAAAGATTGAAATAAAGATTGAAAGTTTGAAAGAAAGATTGAAAGAAAGATTTAAAGAAAGAAAAATTGAAACTAAGAAAGATTGAAAGAAATATTGAAAGAAAGATTGAAAGATTGAAAGAAAGATTGAAAGAAAGATTGAAAGAAAGAATGAAAGAAATATTGAAAGAAGGATTGAAAAAAAGAAAGTTTGAAAGAAAGATTGAAACAAAGATTGAAAGGCTGAAGGAAAGAATGAAAGAAAGATTGAAAGAACGATTGAAAGAAAGAAAGATTGAAAGAAAGATTGAAAGATTGAATGATTGAAAGAAAGACTGAAAGATAGATTGAAAGATGGAAGATTGAAAGATTGAAAGAAAGATTGAAAAAAAGAATGAACGACTGAAAGATTGAAAGAAAGATTGAAAGTTTGAAAGAAAGATTGAAAGATTGAAAGAAATAATGAAAGAAAGAAAGATTGAAAGTAAGAAAGATTGAAAGAAAGAATGAAAAAAAGATTGAACGAAAGATTGAAAAAAGAAAGATTGAAAGAAAAATTGAAAGAAAGATTGAAAGAAGGAATGAAAGTAAGAAAGATTGAAAGAAATATTGAAAGAAAGATTGAAAGATTGAAAGAAAGATTGAAAGAAAGATTGAAAAAAAGATTGAAAGAAAGATTGAAAGAAAGAAAGATTGAAAGAAAGATTTTAAGATTGACATATTGAAAGAAAGAATGAAAGAAAGATTGAAAGATTAAAAGAAGGAATGAAAGAAAGATTGAAAAATTGAAAGATTGAAAGAAAGACTAAAAGAAAGAAAGAACGATTGAAAGAAAGATTGAAAGAAAGATTGAAAGAAAGATTGAAAGAAAGATAGAAAGAAAGATTGAAAGAAAGAAAGATTGAAAGATTGAATGATTGAAAGAAAGATTGACAGAAAGATTGAAAGCTTGAAAGATAGATTGAAAGAAAGATTTTAAGTAAGGTTGAAAGACTGAAAGAAAGACTGAAAGATTGAAAGAAAGAATGAAAGAACGATTGAAAGAAAGAATGAAAGAATGATAGAAAGATTGAAAGAAACAATGAAAGAAAGATTGAAAGATAAAAAGAAAGAATGAAAGATAGATTGAAAAATTGAAAGATTGAAAGAAAGACTAAAAGAAAGATAGAAAGAAAGATTGAAAGAAAGAAAGATTGAAAGATTGAATGATTGAAAGAAAGATTGAAAGAAATATTGAAAGCTTGAAAGAAAGATTGAAAGAAAGATTTTAAGAAAGGTTGAAAGACTGAAAGAAAGAATGAAAGATTGAAAGAAAGAATGAAAGAACGATTGAAAGAAAGAATGAAAGAATGAAAGAAAGATTGAAAGATTGAAAGAAATATTGAAAGAAAGAGAGAATGAAAGTAAGAAAGATTGAAAGAAAGATTGAAAGTAATAAAGATTGAAAGAAAGAATGAAAGAAAAATTGAAAGATTGATAGATTGAAAGAAAGATTGAAATAAAGATTTAAAGAAAGATTGAAAGACTGAAAGAAAGAATGAATAAAATAATTAAAGAAAGATTTAAAGATTGAAAGATTGAAAGAAAGATTGAAAGAAAGAAAGATTTATAGAAAGAATGAAAGAAAGATTGAAAAAAGAAAGAAAGATTGAAAGAAAGATTGAAAGATTGAAAGAAAGAATGAAAGAAAGATTGAAAAAAGATAGAAAAATAGAAAAATTGAAAGATTGAAAGATTGAAAGAAAGATTGAAAGAAAGATTTATAGAAAGATTGAAAGACTGAAAGAAAGAATGAATAAAAGATTTAAAGAAAGATTGATAGATTGAAAGATTGAAAGAAAGATTGAAAGAAAGAAAGATTTATAGAAAGGATGAAAGAAAGATTGAAAAAAGAAAGAAAGAAAGATTTGAAGTAAGAATTAAATATTGAAAGAAAGATTTTAGGAAAGGTTGAAAGACTGAAAGAAAGAATGAAAGAAAGAATGAAAGAAAGATTGAAAGATTGAAAGATTGAAAGAAAGAATGAAAGATTGAAAGAAAGATTGAAAGATTGAAAGAAAGATTGAAAGATTGAAAGAAATATTGAAAGAAAGATAATTTGAAAGTAAGAAAGATTGAAAGAAAGATTGAAAGTAATAAAGATTGAAAGAAAGAATAAAAGAAAAATTGAAAGATTGAAAGATTGAAAGATTGAAAGAAAGACTTAAAGAAAAAATTGAAAGACTGAAAGTAAGAATGAAAGAAAGATTGAAAGTTTGAAAGAAAGAATGAAATTATTAAAGAAAGATTGAAAGAAAGATTGAAAGTTTGAAAGAAAGAATGAAATTATTAAAGAAAGATTGAAAGAAATATTGAAAGAAAGAATGAAAGAAAGATTGAAAGATTAAACAATTGAAAGAAAGATTGCAAGATAGATTGAAAAAAGAAAGATTGAAAGAAAGAATGAAAGAACGATTGAAAGAAAGATTGAAAGAAAGATTGAAAGAAAGATTGAAAGAAAGATTGAAAGAAAGATTGAATGAAAGATTGAAAGAAAGAATGAAACAAAGATTGAAATAAAGAATGAAAGAAAGATTGAAAGAAAGATAGAAGGAAAGATTGAAAGATTGAATGATTGAAAGAAAGACTGAAAGAAAGAATGACGGACAGAAAGATTGAAAGAAAGAATGAAAGAAAGATTGAAAAAAAGATTGAAAGACTGAGAGAAAGAATGAAAGAAAGATTGAAAGTTTAAACAATTGAAAGAACGATTGCAAGAAAGATTGAAAAAAGAAAGATTGAAAGAAAGAATGAAAGACTGAAGGAAAGAATGAAAGAAAGATGGAAAGAAAGATTGAAAGAAAGATTGAAAGACTGAAGGAAAGAATGAAAGAAAGATTGAAAGATTAAACAATTGAAAGAAAGATTGCAAGAAAGATTGAAAAATTGAAAGATTGAAAGAAAAACTAAAAGAAAGAAAGAACGATTGAAAGAAAGATTGAAAGAAAGAATGAAAGAAAGATTGAAAGATTAAAAGAGAGAATGAAAGAAAGATTGAAAAATTGAAAGATTGAAAGAAAGACTAAAAGAAAGAAAGAACGATTGAAAGAAAGAATGAAAGAAAGATTGAAAAAAAGATTGAAAGACTGAAGGAAAGAATGAAAGAAAGATTGAAAGATTAAACAATTGAAAGAAAGATTGCAAGAAAGATTGAAAAAAGAAAGATTGAAAGAAAGAATGAATGAAAGATTGAAAGAAAGATGGAAAGAAAGATTGAAAGGAAGAAAGATTGAAAGAAATAAAAGAAAGATTGAAAGAAATAATGAAAGAAAGATTGAACGATTGGAAGAAATATTGAAAGAGAAAAATTGAAAGTAAGAAAGATTGAAAGAAAGAATGAAAGAAAGATTGAAGGATGAAAGAAAGAATGAAAGAAAGATTGAAAGATTGAAATATTTAAAGAAAGAATGAAAGAAAGATTGAAAGATTGAAAGAAAGATTGAAAGAAAGATTGAAAGATTGAAATATTTAAAGAAAGATTGAAAGATTGAAATATTTAAAGAAAGAATGAAAGAAAGATTGAAAGATTGAAAGAAAGATTGAAAGAAAGATTGAAAGATTGAAATATTTAAAGAAAGATTGAAAGATTGAAAGAAAGAATGAAAGAACGATTGAAAGAAAGAATGAAAGAATGAAAGAAAAATTGACTGATTGAAAGAAATATTGAAAAAAGAAACATTGAAAGAAAGAATGAAAGAAAGATTGAAAGAAAGATGGAAAGAAAGATTGAAAGAAAGAAAGATTGAAAGAAATAATGAAAGAAAGATTGAACGATTGGAAGAAATATTGAAAGATAGAAAAATTGAAGGTAAGAAAGATTGAAAGAAAGAATGAAAGAAAGATTGAAAGATTGAAAGAAAGAATGAAAGAAAAATTGAAAGATTGAAAGATTGAAAGAAAGATTGAAAGATTGATTAAAAGAAAGATTGAAAGACTGAAAGAAAGATTGAAAGAAAGAAAGATTTATAGAAAGAATGAAAGAAAGATTGAAAAAAGAAAGATAGATTGAAAGAAAGATTGAAAGATTGAAAGAAAGAATGAAAGAAAGATTTAAAAAAAGTTTGAAAAAAAGAAAGATTGAAAGAAAGATTGAAAGAAAGATTGAAAGACTGAAGGAAAGAATGAAAGAAAGATGGAAAGAAAGATGGAAAGAAAGATTGAAAGAAGGAAAGATTAAAAGAAATATTGAAAGAAAGATTGAAAGATTGAAAAAAAGAATGAAAGAATGATTGAAAGATTGAAAGATTGAAAGATTGAAAGAAAGAATGAAAGAAAGATGGAAAGAAAGATTGAAAGAAAGATTGAAAGACTGAAGGAAAGAATGAAAGAAAGATTGAAAGATTAAACAATTGAAAGAAAGATTGCAAGAAAGATTGAAAAAAGAAAGATTGAAAGAAAGAATGAAAGAAAGATTGAAAGAAAGATGGAAAGAAAGATTGAAAGAAATAAAAGAAAGATTGAAAGAAATAATGAAAGAAAGATTGAACGATTGGAAGAAATATTGAAAGAGAAAAATTGAAAGTAAGAAAGATTGAAAGAAAGAATGAAAGAAAGATTGAAAGATTGAAGGAAAGAATGAAAGAAAGATTGAAAGAAAAATTGAAAGAAAGATTGAAAGAAAGATTGAAAGACTGAAGGAAAGAATGAAAGAAAGATGGAAAGAAAGATGGAAAGAAAGATTGACAGAAAGATAGATTGAAAGAAATATTAAAAGAAAGATTGAAAGATTGAAAGAAAGAATGTAAGAATGATTGAAAGATTGAAAGATTGAAAGATTGAAAGAAAGAATGAAAGAAAGACTGAAAGATTGAAAGAAAAATTGAAAGAAAGATTGAAAGATTGAAAGATTGAAAGAAAGATTGAAAGTTTGAAAGACAGATTGAAAGACTGAAAGAAAGATTGCAAGAAAGATTGAAAAAAAAGAAAATTTTAAAGATAGAATAAAAGAAAGATTGAAAGAAAGATTGAAAAAAAAAGAAAGATTGAAAGATTGAAAGAAATATTGAAAGACAGAAAGATTGAAAGAAACAATGAAAGAAAGATTGAAAGATTAAAAGAAAGAATGAAAGAACGATTGAAAGAAAGATTGAAAGAAAGATTGAAAGAAAGATTGAAAGAAAGATTGAATGAAAGATTGAAAGAAAGAATGAAAGAAAGATTGAAATAAAGAATGAAAGAAAGATTGAAAGAAAGATAGAAGGAAAGATTGAAAGATTGAATGATTGAAAGAAAGACTGAAAGAATGAATGACGGACAGAAAGATTGAAAGAAAGAATGAAAGAAAGATTGAAACAAAGATTGAAAGACTGAAAGAAAGAATGAAAGAAAGATTGAAAGATTAAACAATTGAAAGAACGATTGCAAGAAAGATTGAAAAAAGAAAAATTGAAAGAAAGAATGAAAGACTGAAGGAAAGAATGAAAGAAAGATGGAAAGAAAGATTGAAAGAAACAATGAAAGAAAGATTGAAAGATTAAAAGAAAGAATGAAAGAAAGATTGAAAAATTGAAAGATTGAAAGAAAGACTAAAAGAAAGAAAGAACGATTGAAAGAAAGATTGAAAGAAAGAATGAAAGAAAGAATGAAAGAAAGATTGAAAGAAACAATGAAAGAAAGATTGAAAGATTAAAAGAGAGAATGAAAGAAAGATTGAAAAATTGAAAGATTGAAAGAAAGACTAAAAGAAAGAAAGAACGATTGAAAGAAAGAATGAAAGAAAGATTGAAAAAAACATTGAAAGACTGAAGGAAAGAATGAAAGAAAGATTGAAAGATTAAACAATTGAAAGAAAGATTGCAAGAAAGATTGAAAAAAGAAAGATTGAAAGAAAGAATGAAAGAAAGATTGAAAGAAAGATGGAAAGAAAGATTGAAAGGAAGAAAGATTGAAAGAAATAAAAGAAAGATTGAAAGAAATAATGAAAGAAAGATTGAACGATTGGAAGAAATATTGAAAGAGAAAAATTGAAAGTAAGAAAGATTGAAAGAAAGAATGAAAGAAAGATTGAAAGATTGAAAGAAAGAATGAAAGAAAGATTGAAAGATTGAAATATTTAAAGAAAGAATGAAAGAAAGATTGAAAGATTGAAAGAAAGATTGAAAGAAAGATTGAAAGATTGAAATATTTAAAGAAAGATTGAAAGATTGAAATATTTAAAGATAGAATGAAAGAAAGATTGAAAGATTGAAAGAAAGATTGAAAGAAAGATTGAAAGATTGAAATATTTAAAGAAAGATTGAAAGATTGAAAGAAAGAATGAAAGAACGATTGAAAGAAAGAATGAAAGAATGAAAGAAAAATTGACTGATTGAAAGAAATATTGAAAAAAGAAAGATTGAAAGAAAGAATGAAAGAAAGATTGAAAGAAAGATGGAAAGAAAGATTGAAAGAAAGAAAGATTGAAAGAAATAATGAAAGAAAGATTGAACGATTGGAAGAAATATTGAAAGATAGAAAAATTGAAGGTAAGAAAGATTGAAAGAAAGAATGAAAGAAAGATTGAAAGATTGAAAGAAAGAATGAAAGAAAAATTGAAAGATTGAAAGATTGAAAGAAAGATTGAAAGATTGATTTAAAGAAAGATTGAAAGACTGAAAGAAAGATTGAAAGAAAGAAAGATTTATAGAAAGAATGAAAGAAAGATTGAAAAAAGAAAGATAGATTGAAAGAAAGATTGAAAGATTGAAAGAAAGAATGAAAGAAAGATTTAAAAAAAGTTTGAAAAAAAGAAAGATTGAAAGAAAGATTGAAAGAAAGATTGAAAGACTGAAGGAAAGAATGAAAGAAAGATGGAAAGAAAGATGGAAAGAAAGATTGAAAGAAGGAAAGATTGAAAGAAATATTGAAAGAAAGATTGAAAGATTGAAAAAAAGAATGAAAGAATGATTGAAAGATTGAAAGATTGAAAGATTGAAAGAAAGAATGAAAGAAAGATTGAAAGAAAGATGGAAAGAAAGATTGAAAGAAAGAAAGATTGAAAGAAATAATGAAAGAAAGATTGAACGATTGGAAGAAATTTTGAAAGATAGAAAAATTGAAAGTAAGAAACATTGAAAGAAAGAATGAAAGAAAGATTGAAACATTAAAAATTGAAAGAAAGTTTGCAAGAAAGATTGAAAAAAGAAAGACTGAAAGAAAGAATGAAAGAAAGATTGAAAGATAGATGGATAGAAAGATTGAAAGAAAGAAAGATTGAAAGAATAACAAAAGAAAGATTGAAAGATTGGAATAAATATTGAAAGATAGAAAAATTGAAAGTAAGAAAGATTGAAAGAAAGAATTAAAGAAATATTGAAAGATTGAAAGAAAGAATAAAAGAACGATTTAAAGAAAGAATGAAAGAATGAAAGAAAGATTGAATGATTGAAAGAATATTGAAAGAAAGAGAGAATGAAAGAAAGAAAGATTGAAAGAAAGATTGAAAGACTGAAAGAAACAATGAATAAAAGAATTAAAGAAAGATTGAAAGATTGAAAGATTGAAAGAAAGATTGAAAAAAGAATGATTGAAAGAAAGATTTAAAGAATGAAAGATTTAAAGAAAGATTGAAAGACTAAAAGTAAGAGTGAAAAAAAAGAATGAAAGAAAGATTGAAAGATTGAAAGATTGAAAGAAAGAATGAAAGATTGAAAGAAAGAATGAAAGAACGATTGAAAGAAAGAATGAAAGAATGAAAGAAAGATTGAAAGATTGAAAGAATATTGAAAGAAAGAGAGAATGAAAGTAAGAAAGATTGAAAGAAAGATTGAAAGTAAAAAAGATTGAAAGAAAGAATGAAAGAAAAATTGAAAGATTGAAAGATTGAAAGAAAGATTTAAAGAAAGATTTAAAGAAAGATTGAAAGACTGAAAGAAAGAATGAATAAAAGAATTAAAGAAAGATTGAAAGATCGAAAGATTGAAAGATTGAAAGAAATATTGAAAAAAGAATGATTAAAAGAAAGAAAGATTTAAAGAATGAAAGATTTAAAGAAAGATTGAAAGACTAAAAGTAAGAATGAAAAAAAAGAATGAAAGAAAGATTGAAAGATTGAAAGATTGAAAGAAAGAATGAAAGATTGAAAGAAAGAATGAAAGAACGATTGAAAGAAAGAATGAAAGAAAGATTGAAAGATTGAAAGAAATATTGAAAGAAAGAGAGAATGAAAGTAAGAAAGATGGAAAGAAAAATTGAAAGATTGAAAGATTGAAAGAAAGAATTAAAGAAAGATTGAATGATTGAAAGATTGAAAGAAAAATTGAAAGAAAGATTGAAGAAAGAAAGATTTAAAGAAAAAAAGATTTAAAGAAAGATTGAAAGACTAAAAGTAAGAGTGAAAAAAAAGATAGAAAGAAAGATTGAAAAAAGAAAGAAAGATTGAAAGAAAGATTGAAAGAAAGATTGAAAGAAAGAATGAAAGTTTGAAAGAAAGATTGAAAGAAAGATTGAAAGAAAGATTGAAAGACTGAAAGAAAAAATGAAAGAAAGATTAAAAGAGAGATTGAAAGATTGAAAGATTGAAAGAAAGAATGAAAGATTGAAAGAAAGAATGAAAGAATGAATGAAAGATTGAAAGATTGAAAGAAATATTGAAAAAAAGAAAGATTGAAAGTAAGAAAAATTGAAAGAATGAATGAAAGAAACAAAAAAAGACTGATAAAAAGAAAGAATGTTTGAGGGATCAAATTATTTAAAGAAAGAAAGATTGAAAGAAAGATTTTAAGACTGAAATAAAGAATGAAAGAAAGATTGAAAGAAAGGTTGAAAGATAGAATGAAAGAAAGATTGAAATATTGAAAGTTTGAAAGAAAGATTGAAAGAAAGATTTAAAGAAAGATTGAAAGACTAAAAAAAAGAATGAAAGAAAGATTGAAAGGTTGAAAGAAAGAATGAAAGAATGAAAGAAAGATTGAAAGATTGAAAGAAAGATTGAAAGAAAGAATGAAAGTATGAAAGAAAGATTGAAAGATTAAAGGAAAGATTGAAAGAACGATTGAAAGAAAGAATGAAAGAACGAAAGAAAGATTGAAAGAAAGATTGAAAGTAATAAAGATTGAAAGAAGGAATGAAGGAAAAATTGAAAGTTTGAAAGACTGAAAGAATGAATGAAAGAAAGATTGAAAGATTGAAAGAAAGAAAGATTGAGAGAAAGAATGAAAGAATGAAAGAAAGATTGAAAGATTGAAAGAAATACTGAAAGAAAGAAAGAAAGATTGAAAGTAAGAATGATTGAAAGAAAGCTTGAAAGAAAGATTGAAAGAAGGAATGAAAGAAAGATTGAAAGATTGAAAGATTGAAAGAAAGAATGAAAGATTGAAAGAAAGAATGAAAGAACGATTGAAAGAAAGAATGAAAGAATGAAAGAAAGATTGAAAGATTGAAAGAATATTGAAAGAAAGAGAGAATGAAAGTAATAAAGATGAAAAGAAAAATTGAAAGATTGAAAGATTGAAAGAAAGAATCAAAGAAAGATTGAATGATTGAAAGATTGAAAGAAAGATTGAAAGAAAGATTGAAGAAAGAAAGATTTAAAGAAAGATTGAAAGACTAAAAGTAAGAATGAAAAAAAAAATGAAAGAAAGACTGAAAAAAACAAAGAAAGATTGAAAGAAATAAAGATTTAAAGAAAAAAAGATTTAAAGAAAGATTGAAAGACTAAAAGTAAGAATGAAAAAAAAGATTGAAAGAAAGATTGAAAAAAGAAAGAAAAATTGAAAGAAAGATTGAAAGAAAGATTGAAAGAAAGAATGAAAGTTTGAAAGAAAGATTGAAAGAAAGATTGAAAGAAAGATTGAAAGACTGAAAGAAAAAATGAAAGAAAGATTAAAAGAGAGATTGAAAGATTGAAAGATTGAAAGAAAGAATGAAAGATTGAAAGAAAGAATGAAAGAATGAATGAAAGATTAAAAGATTGAAAGAAATATTGAAAAAAAGAAAGATTGAAAGTAAGAAAAATTGAAAGAATGAATGAAAGAAACAAAAAAGACTGATAAAAAGAAAGAATGTTTGAGAGATCAAAATATTTAAAGAAAGAAAGATTGAAAGAAAGATTTTAAGACTGAAATAAAGAATGAAAGAAAGATTGAAAGAAAGGTTGAAAGATAGAATGAAAGAAAGATTGAAATATTGAAAGTTTGAAAGAAAGATTGAAAGAAAGATTTAAAGAAAGATTGAAAGACTAAAAAAAAGAATGAAAGAAAGATTGAAAGGTTGAAAGAAAGAATGAAAGAATGAAAGAAAGATTGAAAGATTGAAAGAAAGATTGAAAGAAAGAATGAAAGTATGAAAGAAAGATTGAAAGATTGAAGGAAAGATTGAAAGAACGATTGAAAGAAAGAATGAAAGTACGAAAGAAAGATTGAAAGAAAGATTGAAAGTAATAAAGATTGAAAGAAGGAATGAAGGAAAAATTGAAAGTTTGAAAGACTGAAAGAATGAATGAAAGAAAGATTGAAAGATTGAAAGAAAGAAAGATTGAGAGAAAGAATGAAAGAATGAAAGAAAGATTGAAAGATTGAAAGAAATACTGAAAGAAAGAAAGAAAGATTGAAAGTAAGAACGATTGAAAGAAAGCTTGAAAGAAAGATTGAAAGAAGGAATGAAAGAAAGATTGAAAGATTGAAATAAAGAATGAAAGATTGAAAGAAAGAATAAAAGAACGATTGAAAGAAAGAATGAAAGAATGAAAGAAAGATTGAAAGATTGAAAGAATATTGAAAGAAAGAGAGAATGAAAGTAAGAAAGATTGAAAGAAAGATTGAAAGTAAAAAAGATTGAAAGAAAGAATGAAAGAAAAATTGAAAGATTAAAGGATTGAAAGAAAGATTTAAAGAAAGATTGAAAGAAAGATTGAAAGACTGGAAGAAAGAATGAATAAAAGAATTAAAGAAAGATTGAAAGATTGAAAGATTGAAAGAAAGATTGAAAAAAGAATGATTGAAAGAAAGAAAGATTTAAAGAATGAAAGATTTAAAGAAAGATTGAAAGACTAAAAGTAAGAATGAACAAAAAGAATGAAAGCAAGATTGAAAGATTGAAAGATTGAAAGAAAGAATGAAAGATTGAAAGAAAGAATGAAAGAATGAAAGAAAGATTGAAAGACTGAAAGAAATATTGAAAGAAAGAGAGAACGAAAGTAAGAAAGATTGAAAGAAAAATTGAAAGATTGAAAGATTGAAAGAAAGAATGAAAGAAAGATTGAAAGATTGAAAGAAATACTGAAAGAAAGAAAGAAAGATTGAAAGTAAGAACGATTGAAAGAAAGCTTGAAAGAAAGATTGAAAGAAAGAATGAAAGAAAGATTGAAAGATTGAAAGATTGAAAGAAAGAATGAAAGATTGATAGAAAGAATAAAAGAACGATTGAAAGAAAGAATGAAAGAATGAAAGAAAGATTGAAAGATTGAAAGAATATTGAAAGAAAGAGAGAATGAAAGTAAGAAAGATTGAAAGAAAGATTGAAAGTAAAAAAGATTGAAAGAAAGAATGAAAGAAAAATTGAAAGATTGAAAGACTGAAAGAAAGATTTAAAGAAAGATTTTAAGAAAGATTGAAAGACTGAAAGAAAGAATGAATAAAATAATTAAAGAAAGATTGAAAGATCGAAAGATTGAAAGATTGAAAGAAAGATTGAAAAAAGAATGATTGAAAGAAAGAAAGATTTAAAGAATGAAAGATTTAAAGAAAGATTGAAAGACTAAAAGTAAGAATGAAAAAAAAGAATGAAAGAAAGATTGAAAGATTGAAAGATTGAAAGAAAGAATGAAAGATTGAAAGAAAGAATGAAAGAACGATTGAAAGAAAGAATGAAAGAATGAAAGAAAGATTGAAAGATTGAAAGAAATATTGAAAGAAAGAGAGAATGAAAGTAAGAAAGATGGAAAGAAAAATTGAAAGATTGAAAGATTGAAAGAAAGAATTAAAGAAAGATTGAATGATTGAAAGATTGAAAGAAAGATTGAAAGAAAGATTGAAGAAAGAAAGATTTAAAGAAAAAAAGATTTAAAGAAAGATTGAAAGACTAAAAGTAAGAATGAAAAAAAAGATTGAAAGAAAGATTGAAAAAAGAAAGAAAGATTGAAAGAAAGATTGAAAGAAAGATTGAAAGAAAGATTGAAAGACTGAAAGAAAAAATGAAAGAAAGATTAAAAGAGAGATTGAAAGATTGAAAGATTGAAAGAAAGAATGAAAGATTGAAAGAAAGAATGAAAGAATGAATGAAAGATTAAAAGATTGAAAGAAATATTGAAAAAAAGAAAGATTGAAAGTAAGAAAAATTGAAAGAATGAATGAAAGAAACAAAAAAAGACTGATAAAAAGAAAGAATGTTTGAGAGATCAAAATATTTAAAGAAAGAAAGATTGAAAGAAAGATTTTAAGACTGAAATAAAGAATGAAAGAAAGATTGAAAGAAAGGTTGAAAGATAGAATGAAAGAAAGATTGAAATATTGAAAGTTTGAAAGAAAGATTGAAAGAAAGATTTAAAGAAAGATTGAAAGACTAAAAAAAAGAATGAAAGAAAGATTGAAAGGTTGAAAGGAAGAATGAAAGAATGAAAGAAAGATTGAAAGATTGAAAGAAAGATTGAAAGAAAGAATGAAAGTATGAAAGAAAGATTGAAAGATTGAAGGAAAGATTGAAAGAACGATTGAAAGAAAGAATGAAAGAACAAAAGAAAGATTGAAAGAAAGATTGAAAGTAATAAAGATTGAAAGAAGGAATGAAGGAAAAATTGAAAGTTTGAAAGACTGAAAGAATGAATGAAAGATAGATTAAAAGATTGAAAGAAAGAAAGATTGAGAGAAAGAATGAAAGAATGAAAGAAAGATTGAAAGATTGAAAGAAATACTGAAAGAAAGAAAGAAAGATTGAAAGTAAGAACGATTGAAAGAAAGCTTGAAAGAAAGATTGAAAGAAGGAATGAAAGAAAGATTGAAAGATTGAAAGATTGAAATAAAGAATGAAAGATTGAAAGAATGAATAAAAGAACGATTGAAAGAAAGAATGAAAGAATGAAAGAAAGATTGAAAGATTGAAAGAATATTGAAAGAAAGAGAGAATGAAAGTAAGAAAGATTGAAAGAAAGATTGAAAGTAAAAAAGATTGAAAGAAAGAATGAAAGAAAAATTGAAAGATTGAAAGATTGAAAGAAAGATTTAAAGAAAGATTGAAAGAAAGATTGAAAGACAGGAAGAAAGAATGAATAAAAGAATTAAAGAAAGATTGAAAGATTGAAAGATTGAAAGATTGAAAGAAAGATTGAAAAAAGAATGATTGAAAGAAAGAAAGATTTAAAGAATGAAAGATTTAAAGAAAGATTGAAAGACTAAAAGTAAGAATGAAAAAAAAGAATGAAAGCAAGATTGAAAGATTGAAAGATTGAAAGAAAGAATGAAAGATTGAAAGAAAGAATGAAAGAATGAAAGAAAGATTGAAAGACTGAAAGAAATATTGAAAGAAAGAGAGAATGAAAGTAAGAAAGATTGAAAGAAAAATTGAAAGATTGAAAGATTGAAAGAAAGAATGAAAGAAAGATTGAAAGATTGAAAGAAATACTGAAAGAAAGAAAGAAAGATTGAAAGTAAGAACGATTGAAAGAAAGCTTGAAAGAAAGATTGAAAGAAAGAATGAAAGAAAGATTGAAAGATTGAAAGATTGAAAGAAAGAATGAAAGATTGAAAGGTAGAATAAAAGAACGATTGAAAGAAAGAATGACAGAATGAAAGAAAGATTGAAAGATTGAAAGAATATTGAAAGAAAGAGAGAATGAAAGTAAGAAAGATTGAAAGAAAGATTGAAAGTAAAAAAGATTGAAAGAAAGAATGAAAGAAAAATTGAAAGATTGAAAGATTGAAAGAAAGATTTAAAGAAAGATTGAAAGACTGAAAGAAAGAATGAATAAAAGAATTAAAGAAAGATTGAAAGATCGAAAGATTGAAAGATTGAAAGAAAGATTGAAAAAAGAATGATTGAAAGAAAGAAAGATTTAAAGAATGAAAGATTTAAAGAAAGATTGAAAGACTAAAAGTAAGAATGAAAAAAAAGAATGAAAGAAAGATTGAAAGATTGAAAGATTGAAAGAAAGAATGAAAGATTGAAAGAAAGAATGAAAGAACGATTGAAAGAAAGAATGAAAGAATGAAAGAAAGATTGAAAGAAATATTGAAAGAAAGAGAGAATGAAAGTAAGAAAGATGGAAAGAAAAATTGAAAGATTGAAAGATTGAAAGAAAGAATTAAAGAAAGATTGAATGATTGAAAGATTGAAAGAAAGATTGAAAGAAAGATTGAAGAAAGAAAGATTTAAAGAAAAAAAGATTTAAAGAAAGATTGAAAGACTAAAAGTAAGAATGAAAAAAAAGATTGAAAGAAAGATTGAAAAAAGAAAGAAAGATTGAAAGAAAGATTGAAAGAAAGATTGAAAGAAAGAATGGAAGTTTGACAGAAAGATTGAAAGAAAGATTGAAAGAAAGATTGAAAGAAAGATTGAAAGACTGAAAGAAAAAATGAAAGAAAGATTAAAAGAGAGATTGAAAGATTGAAAGATTGAAAGAAAGAATGAAAGATTGAAAGAAAGAATGAAAGAATGAATGAAAGATTAAAAGATTGAAAGAAATATTGAAAAAAAGAAAGATTGAAAGTAAGAAAAATTGAAAGAATGAATGAAAGAAACAAAAAAAGACTGATAAAAGGAAAGAATGTTTGAGAGATCAAAATATTTAAAGAAAGAAAGATTGAAAGAAAGATTTTAAGCCTGAATTAAAGAATTAAAGAAAGATTGAAAGAAAGGTTGAAAGATAGAATGAAAGAAAGATTGAAAGATTGAAAGTTGTAAAGAAAGATTGAAAGAAAGATTTAAAGAAAGATTGAAAGACTAAAAAAAAGAATGAAAGAAAGATTGAAAGGTTGAAAGAAAAAATGAAAGAATGAAAGAAAGATTGAAAGATTGAAAGAAAGATTGGAAGAAAGAATGAAAGTATGAAAGAAAGATTGAAAGATTGAAGGAAAGATTGAAAGAACGATTGAAAGAGAGAATGAAAGAATGAAAGAAAGATTGAAAGATTGAAAGAAAGATTGAAAGTAATAAAGATTGAAAGAAGGAATGAAGGAAAAATTGAATGTTTGAAAGACTGAAAGAATGAATGAAAGAAAGCTTGAAAGAAAGATTGAAAGAAAGATTTTAAGAAAGGTTGAAAGACTGAAAGAATGAATGAAAGTAAGAATGATTGAAAGATTGAAAGAAAGAATGAAAGATTGAAAGAAAGAATATAAGAACGATTGAAAGAAAGATTGAAAGTAAGATTGAAAGTTTGAAAGAAAGATTGAAAGAAAAATTGAAAGAAAGATTGAAAGACTGAAGGAAAGAATGAGTGAAAGATTGAAAGAAAGATTAAAAGAAAAAAAGATTGAAAGTATTAAAGACTGAAAAAAATATTGAAAGAAAGATTTAAAGACTGAAAGATAGAATGAAAGAAAGATTGAAAGATTGAAAGATTGAAAGAAAGAATGAAAGAAAGATTGAAAGACTGAAAAAAATATTGAAAGAAAGATTGAAAGATTGAAAGATAGAATGAAAGAAAGATTGAAAGATTGAAAGATTGAAAGAAAGAATGAAAGAAAGATTGAAAGACTGAAAGAAAGAATGAAAGAAAGATTGAAAGTGCGAAAGAAAGAATGAAAGAATTAAAGAAAGATTGAAAGAAATATTGAAAGAAAGAATGAAAGATTGAAAGAAAGAATGAAAGTAATAAAGATTGAAAGAAGGAATGAAGGAAAAATTGAATGTTTGAAAGACTGAAAGAATGAATGAAAGAAAGCTTGAAAGAAAGATTGAAAGAAAGATTTTAAGAAAGGTTGAAAGACTGAAAGAAAGAATGAAAGAAAGAATGATTGAAAGATTGAAAGAAAGAATGAAAGATTGAAAGAAAGAATATAAGAACGATTGAAAGAAAGATTGAAAGTAAGATTGAAAGTTTGAAAGAAAGATTGAAAGAAAAATTGAAAGAAAGATTGAAAGACTGAAGGAAAGAATGAGTGAAAGATTGAAAGAAAGATTAAAAGAAAAAAAGATTGAAAGTATTAAAGATAGAATGAAAGAAAGATTGAAAGATTGAAAGATTGAAAGAAAGAATGAAATAAAGATTGAAAGACTGAAAGAAAGAATGAAAGAAAGATTGAAAGTGCGAAAGAAAGAATGAAAGAATTAAAGAAAGATTGAAAGAAATATTGAAAGAAAGATTGAAAGATTGAAAGAAAGATTGAAAGAAAGATTGAAAGAATTAAATATTGAAATAATGATTGAAGTTTGAAAGAAAGATTGAAAGAAAGATTTGAACAAAGATAGATTGAAAGTAAGAAAGATTGATAGAAATATTGAACGAAAGATTGAAAGAAAGGATGAAAGAAAGATTTAAACAAAGATAGATTGAAAGTAAGAAAGATTGAAAGAAATATTGAACGAAAGATTGAAAGAAAGGATGAAAGAAAGATTGAAAGAAAGATTGAAAAAAGAAAGATTGAAAGAAAGATTGAAAGAAAGATTGAAAGAATTAAATATTGAAATAATGATTGAAGTTTGAAAGAAAGAATGAAAGAAAGATTGAAAGATTGAAAGATTGAAAGAAAGAATGAAAAATTGAAAGAAGGAATGAAAGAACGATTGAAAGAAAGAATGAAAGAATGAAAGAAAGATTGAAAGATTGAAAGAAATATTGAAAGAAAGAGAGAATGAAAGTAAGAAAGATTGAAAGAAAGATTGAAAGTAATAAAGATTGAAAGAAAGAATGAAAGAAAAATTGAAAGATTGATAGATTGAAAGAAAGATTGAAAGAAAGATATAAAGAAAGATTGAAAGACTGAAAGAAAGAATGAATAAAAGAATTAAAGAAAGATTGAAAGATTGAAAGATTGAAAGAAAGATTGAAAGAAAGAAAGATTTATAGAAAGAATGAAAGAAAGATTGAAAAAAGATTGAAAAAAAGAAAAATTGAAAGAAAGATTGAAAGAAATATTGAAAGACTGAAGGAAAGAATGAAAGAAAGATGGAAAGAAAGATTGAATGAAAGAAAGATTGAAAGTAAGAAAGATTGAAAGAAATATTGAAAGAAAGATTGAAAGATTGAAAGAAAGAATGAAAGAAAGATTGAAAGATTGAAAGATTGAAAGATTGAAAGAAAGAATGAAAGAAAGAGTGAAAGATTGAAAGAAAAATTGAAAGAAAGATTGAAAGATTGAAAGATTGAAAGAAAGATTGAAAGTTTGAAAGAAATATTGAAAGACTGAAAGAAAGATTGCAAGAAAGATTGAAAAAAGAAAGAAAGATTGAAAGATTCAATGAAAGAAAGATTGAAAGATTAAAAGAAAGAATGAAAGAAAGATTGAAAAATTGAAAGATTGAAAGAAAGACTAAAAGAAAGAAAGAACGATTGAAAGAAAGATTGAAAGAAAGATTGAAAGAAAGAAAGATTGAAAGAAAGATTGAAAGAAAGATTGAAAGACTGAAAGAAAGAATTAAAGAAAGATTGAAAGTTTGAAAGAAAGAATAAAAGAATTAAAGAAAGATTGAAAGAAATATTGAAAGAAAGAATGAAAGAAAGATTGAAAGATTAAACAATTGAAAGAAAGATTGCAAGAAAGATTGAAAAAAGAAAGATTGAAAGAAATAATGAAAGATAGATTGAACGATTGGAAGAAATATTGAAAGATAGAAAAATTGAAAGTAAGAAAGATTGAAAGAAATAATGAAAGAAAGATTGAAAGATTGAAAGAAAGAATGAAAGAAAGATTGAAAGATTGGAAGAAATATTGAAAGATAGAAAAATTGAAAGAAAGAAAGATTGAAAAAAAGAATTAAAGAAAGATTGAAAGATTGAAAGAAAGAATGAAAGAAAGATTGAAAGATTGAAAGATTGAAATATTGAAAGAAAGAATGAAAGAAAGATTGAAAGATTGAAAGAAATATTGAAAGAAAGAGAGATTAAAAGAAAGATTGAAAGTTTGAAAGAAAGATTGAAAGAAAGATTTAAAGAAAGAAAGATTGAAAGAAATATTGAAAGAAAGATTGAAAGATTGAAAGAAAGATTGAAAGAAAGAATGAAAGAAAGATTGAACGATTGAAATATTGAAATAAAGAATGAAAGTTTGAAAGAAAGATTGAAAGAAAGTTTTAAAGAAAGAAAGAAAGATTGAAATAAATAATGAAAGAAAGATTGAAAGAAGGAATGAAAGAATGAAAGAAAGATTGAAAGATTGAAAGAAATATTGAAAGAAAGAACAATTGAAAGATTGAAAGAAAGAATGAAAGATTGAAAGAAAGATTGAAAGATTGAAAGAAAGATTGAAAAAATGAAAGATTGAAAAAATGAAAGATTGAAAGAAAGAAAAAAAGAAAGATTGAAAGAACGATTGAAAGATTGAACGAAAGAATGAAAGAAAGATTAAAGGAAGGAATGAAAGAATGAAAGAAAGATTGAAAGATTGAAAGAAATATTGAAAGAAAGAACGATTGAAAGATTGAAAGAAAGAATGAAAGATTGAAAGAAAGATTGAAAGATTGAAAGAAAGATTGAAAAAATGAAAGATTGAAAGAAAGAATAAAAGAAAGATTGAAAGAACGATTGAAAGATTGAAAGAAAGAATGAAAGATTGAAAGAAACATTGAAAGAAAGATTGAAAGATTGAAAGAAAGAATGAAAGAGAGATTGAAAGATTGAATGAAAGATTGAAAGATCGATTGAAAGATTGAAAGATTGAAAGAAAGATTGAAAGAAAGATTGAAAGTTTGAAAGAAAGATTTAAAGAAAGATTGAAATATTGAAAGAAATATTGAAAGAGAGAAAGATTAAAAGTAAGAAAGATTGAAAGAAAGAATGAAAGAAAGATTGAATGATTGAAAGATTGAAAGAAAGATTGAAAGAAAGAAAGATTGAAAGAAAGAATGAAAGATTGAAAGAAGGAATGAAAGAATGAAAGAAAGAATGAAAGAAAGATTGAAAGAAAGATTGAAAGAAATATTGAAAGAAATAAAGATTGAAAGTAAGAAAGATTGAAAGAAAGAATGAAAGAAAGATTGAAAGATTGAAAGAAAGATTGAAAAAAGAAAGATTGAAAGAAAGATTGAAAGAAAGATTGAACGACTGAAAGAAAGAATGAAAGAAAGATTGAAAGATAGATTGAAAGAGAGATTGAAAGAAATATTGAAAGACTGAAAGAAAGAATGAAAGAAAGATTGAAAGAAAGATTGAAAGAAAGAAAGAAAAATTGAAAGAAAGATTGAAAGATTGAAAGAAAGATTGAAAGAACGATTGAAATAAAGGAGAACGAAAGAAAGGTTGATCCATTAACATCAGCACAACCCCATTGTGTTTATTGTTCTATGATAAGATTGAAAGAAAGATTGAAAATAAGATTGAAAGAAACAAAGATTGAAAGAAAGATTTAAAAAAAATGAGTACTAGTCACTTTTAAAAAATCATTTGTCCTATGGATTAAATGCCATACACACTTGCATCTCTCCCCTCCCACCCCACACACATTCACATGACCAATCCTCCCAACACCCACACACACATGCGTACATGCACACACACACACACACACACACACACACACACTAGCACAGGAATAAATGTACCCGTACATGTTAGGCCCACGGCCTCCCAGCGCCACTAGAGGCCGCCCTTGCCCCATCTGCAGCTCCCTACTCAGACCCAATTGCACACACCTGGGATCAATTACCCGCACTGTATTTAGCCCCAGCTTCCTAGCCATTCCTTGCCAGACCGTCAACTAGCTTTCCCCGAGTTGCATCGCGATTGGCTCCCTTCCTAGTTCCTAGTTCCTAGTTCCTAGTTCCTAGTTCCTAGTTCCCAGTTCCCAGTTCCAAGTTCCTAGTTTATGTCTTGTTGTCTCGCCTTCCCTTCACCTGTCTGTCTCCGCTTGTCGACCAGGACTCTCCACCCAGCCTGGTTCCCCGTCTCTCCACCCGGATCCTGGACCCCATCTCCTGGTCATCATCGTCCCTGCCCTGCCCTGCTCCATCCCCTCCCGACCAGGTCCCCCCGGCCAGCTCCACCGTCCCAGTTAATAAACATCCCTTGCCTGCCTCCCGTGTCCCTGTGTCGTGCGTTTGGGTTCCTCCCTGTTCGGGTCGTGACAGTACGGTCTGGCCAGGAAAACATGGACCCAGCCGACACAGAAGGGCTCCGCCGCGCACTCCGGGACAGAGGAGTGTTGCTTGGGCAACATGACCGGGTCCTCCGGGACATCGCGGAACACCTCCGGACCATCTCTGCGGCCGTCAGCAGCCTGCAGGGCCCTCCGGCCCCCGTGGCCTCCCCTGCTCCTACGACCTGCCCTCCTTCCCCCACCAGGGCTCCCAGCGCCTCTCTCGTTCCCCCTGAGCCCCACGTTCCGGCTCCAGCGCCTTACAACGGAGATTTCGGCACCTGCCGCGCCTTCCTTGTGCAGTGCGCGGTGGTTTTCCAACAGCGGCTGTCGTCGTACGACTCCGATAGTGCCCACATCGCGTTCCTCATCTCCTGCCTGAGAGGGGCGGCTCTCGGCTGGGGTTCCGCGGTTTGGAGTCAGGGGGGTCCCGTGAGTCTCTCCTACGATCTGTTTACCCGCGAAATGAGGAGAGTCTTCGACCACCCAGTTTGCGGCAAGGAGGCCGCCAGAAGACTCCTCTCCCTCCGCCAGGGTTCCCGTAGCGTCGCCTCCCTCGTCGTCGAGTTCAGGACTCTAGCCGCGGAAAGCGGCTGGAATGACGGAGCCCTGCAGGACGTGTTCCAGCGTGCCCTGAACGACGAGTTGCGGGACGAGCTGGCACGGCGGGACGAGCCCACGGACCTGGACCAACTAGTGGAGACCTCAATCCGCCTGGACAACCGGCTACGGGAGCGCCATCGCGAGAGGGAGGGGGCGAGCCTCCAGTCCGTGCCTCCCGCCTGGGCGGCCACGCCCCAGTCTCCAGCGCCCGCTACTCTTGGGCGCCGCACAAGTCCCCCGACTCTCTCCGATGCCGAGCCAATGCAGCTTGGTCGCTCCCGGATCTACCCAGAGGAGCGAGCACGCCGCCTACAGACCGGTGCCTCTCTGTATTGCGGTCGGCTGGGACACCTCTGAGCCACCTGCCCGGTCCGGCCACGAGAGGGCGACTCCTCGGTAGGGCTACGCTCCGGCCGCTCCTTACCACGTCATCGCCCCTATGACTGCGCAATCAACCTCCTGCCAGGCGCCCCCCTCCCCTGCAGTCGCCTGTATAACGTCTCCCGGTCTGAACAGGAGGCCATGGAGACTCACATCCGCGACTCTCTCGCTGCCAGGATTACTCGTCCCTCGTTTTCTCCGCTAGGCGCAGGGTTCTTCTTTGTTGCGGAGAAGGACAAGACCCTCCGTCCTTGCGTCGATTTCAGGGGACTGAACGATATCACGATCAAAGACAAGTACCCCTTGCCCCTGATGGATTCAGTCTTCGTCCCCATCCAGGGGGCCACCCACTTTTCCAAGCTGGACCTCCGCAACGCTTACCACCTGGTCCGCATCCGCAAAGGGGACGAGTGGAAGACTGCCTTTAACACCCCGCTCGGTCACTTTGAGTACCTTGTTATGCCCTTTGGGCTGTCAAATGCCCCAGCGGTCTTCCAGGCCCTAATTAACGGGAGGTTAGCAACTAGCTTTCCCCGAGTTGCATCGCCGCGTCAGCCGCGTCAGCGATTGGCTCCCTTCCTAGTTCCTAGTTCCCAGTTCCAAGTTCCAAGTTCCTAGTTTATGTCTTGTTGTCTCGCCTTCCCTTCACCTGTCTGTCTCCGCTGGTCGACCAGGACTCTCCACCCAGCCTGGTTCCCCGTCTCTCCACCCGGATCCTGGACCCCATCTCCTGGTCATCATCGTCCCTGTCCTGCCCTGCTCCATCCCCCCACGACCAGGTCCCCCCGGCCAGCTCCACCGTCCCGGTTAATAAACATCACTTTATTATTTGCCTGCCTCCCGTGTCCCTGTGTCGTGCGTTTGGGTTCCTCCCTGTTCTGGTCGTGACAGTACATCCAGTATGTATACACACACAGTCATGTTAACCTATACACTGTGGTTTAAACAGGACTACGTACTACCCATATGCACTCACAGCACTGTGTATATCCTCTCCCACCACACACATTCACATAACAAACCGTCCCGGCACACACACACACACACACACACACACACACACAATGATGCAAGTCATATCAACACAGCTGAAGCCGCCTTGTGTTATGAATTCCTCTCATGCCGCAGCCTTCAGCTCTCCAGTAGCTCTCCAGCAGCTCCTCGTGTCCCAGCAGAGCTGCCGTGCAGTTGTTCTGCTGCTAAAGGCTGTCAACGTTCAGCGGGCGGACGCTCGTTTGCCCCCACCCTCCGAGCTCCCCTGCCATCCAGGGTCCTTCTGACCCCCCCCCCCCCCCCTTTAGCAGGGAGCTTGCCATCCTGCTTCTGTGTGTGGCCAGAGTCCACCGCTGCACACATCCCCTGGCCGACACGGCCCGTTGTGTTGTTGTTTTTTTATAATAGGGGGGATAAACAAAGTGTGTGTGTGGCGGAACAATCTCACGCGTTACAGGGGCCAAGTTGGGTTCACCTGTCGACGATGACGAAGCCCGGCATTGACGTGCAAGCTTGGCGGCGGTAGTGGAGTCGGGTGGTGGGGGTAGGCAGACTCAGAGCTTTACAAGGAGCGGGGCCGGGAAATGTGGCGCACGGCTGAAGGCGACGTAGCTAAATCACCTCCACGGGGTGTTTACGGGGAAGGATCATTAGCGAGCTCGGCTACCTGCGTTACCCCTCGCTCTCCCTCCGTCAGCGTTTCGGCAGGAGTCCAGGGAGTCTGATGCCCTCATTAATAAAGATTACTATCTTATCCTACAATGAATAGTAGTAATTTTAATAATTATGCCGAACAGCGATAAACTTAATCTCATTAAATTAATGCCCAATCGTTCTTCTTTACAAAGAATAATCCACGTATTCATAATAATAAATAATAATTTGGTTATCAAAATGCGTCATTATAGACGTTTTTTTTTATATCTTAATGGTATATTTTGTACGATCACATTAGCATGATGTAATAATAATTTTGGGAATGCATTATTAAAATATATTAAAATAATTTATTTGGATGGAGTAATTTTTTGGAGAAGCTTCCGCATTGCGGGAGGAGAACGTCTGAGAGAAGCACACTATATTTACCCTATCTCCTCATGCCGTGACTGTGCCCAATATTGAAACAGCAGAAGAAGAACGGGGGCAATAAAATGGATATAGAGTAAGTGCACGAAAAAAAAATGTTTTAGAAAGTTAACTTTTCAATTGTTACACGTTTTTGCTGTTAAATGCTAGCAGTTTTGTGTTATAACACGATATAACACGGAGAGATTATGCATGCAAAAGTTAATGACTTTGTTTTATTTTATAAAGCCGTTTTTAACATGCACAGTATCTAGCTTTAGTTAAATGTGTGTTGGAGTGGAGTGTTAACTAGCATTTAGATTTAGTTTACTGTGTGTTGGTGCAGGGAGACGGTACTGTGAGAGAGAGACGGTTTTCAAACAGACAGACGGACCCGCTAGCTAAGTTTCTCTTGATCGGTTCTCCACCAAAGCGTGCTGAGAGAGTCCGGACTGTTTTTTGCCAGTTTAGACTTTATTTGAAGGTACAATGGTACCTCGACTTATGACTGCATCTACTTACTAATCCAAGATACGATAGTCGCTAAAATTAGCATCGTCTTACGACTGACTGCTCCAGGATACGACCGTGGAAATTTGTAGTTGGCGCGTCGGCGTCAGTCAGCGGGCGACCTAGGCCAGGATAAACAGTAAAAGATAACATTTATAAAGTCGCGATCATGTGGGACATCTGGAACAATCACAGCATCCCATTTTGCTGGTTCATACACATTGCTGTATGGAGGTGATTTAGCAGCATGAGAAATCTACCACTGAATTTTGGAGTCCTAAATAGTTGTAACTGGTTCTAATGTTGTGGCTGATCGGTGTGTATGTTGTTGTATGATGTTGTTGTGATTTTATTTTTTCCTATTGAAATAAAAAAAAATGAAAGTCAAACCTGATTTTAAATTTCACTCATCCTTTGGTCATGAAATGGAAAAATAATTTTTCAATTTAGATTTTTGTATCTCCAAAAAAGCAAAATTTGAAAACCACTCATACCCCATTTTTTCCATTTCTGATTCTGAATTGAGAATAGAGTAACCAAAAGATACAGCGATTGAAAGACCTGGTCTACACTCCTAATTGTATTTGTCCTTTTACATTTCTATTTCTATCTTAGAAATCTCTGAGAGAAGGAGGTGGTTACCTGAGGAGGTCCATGCGGTGGAAAAGAACCTGAAGGCTTTCATTGAAAGTGGTAAAGTGCCGGGAAGGACTGAGTGTGATGCATGTATTAGAGCTTCACCTGAAGCTCTAAACCAGCGAAGCTGGACTGCATTGAAGTACTATGTAAAAAATCGTATCACTGCCATCCAATGCGAAAGTGCGAGAAGAATTTATTAATAGAGTTGTTAAAGCATTTGCTCAAACATGTTGGTTCACGTTGCTCAAAAATGTTGGTTCATTTGATGCAACTTCATTTTTGATGATGTTTGTGTTGTTCGTTGGCATCCTGAGTACCCAGGTATACACTGGAGTTCAACTAGTTATTGATTTTATCAGGCGAAAACATTGATAATTAGTAGTTAGGTGCAGTCAAAGGCCGCAAGTCAATTCATCTGCTGATAACAACTGACTCTACGGTGGCCAACGGGAAAACTCTGCAACTAAAGAAAATACATGTAAATAGACAAAACGCAAGCAAATTTAGAAAATGTCATCATCAATTTGACAACACAGGCAACAACACAATGGAAAAGTTCACGAAGGAACAAACTTAAAATAAAAACATCAAGAAATGTTTGTGTATCATATCTGATATATTCCCCAAATGAAGTGTCCGTGGTGAATTGCTTTTAAGTTTGTTTCCGTGCAAATGTTTCCATTGTTTTGCATCTCTTGCCTGTGTTGTCAAATTGATGATGATGTTTTCTGAATTTGCTTGTGTTTTGTCTATTTGCAGTGAGTTTTCGTGCCGACCACCGTGGGGTAGGTTTTTATCAGCAGATTAATTGAAAATGGATAGTTAGGTGCAGGCAAAGGCCAAAGGTCAGGGTTTACCACCATACTACTCTTCCCCCGCGTGAATACATTGCACTTTTTCTTTGTTACAAAGCATATCAGGAGACTTACTGAGCCCTGTGTGAGCCCTTGTTTGTTTTCTTGTGCCATCTGCTCCTTTTTATTTTATAATAAATAATTGTAATTTTTTATCTACATTTTGTACAGTGGGTGTAGGTTTATTCCCCGTTCGATTAAGTTTGGAAGAAAATATTATACTGTCAAAACCATCAAATTAAATAACAATTGATTCTGTGCTCTCTTTTAAAGTATATGTGGTATTTGTCATACTTATCTGGAAATCAATTGATGAACCGGTATTTAAGTCGAAAATGATCTGCATAATATGCTCAAATTTACTACATTTACTTACAGCGTGCTTAGGTAGAAAAATAATCTTTACTTTCCAATTTTTGATATGTTTAAGTGGTGTTGGCCTGAGGCCTGATTTCTTAAATTGGTTGTATATCCTTTCAAATTAATAATTATACTTTTGGAAGGTTTATATTTTTCAATCAGAATCTGACCTATTGATTAAAAAAAGTGTTCAGTGTCAAAGTTTGCATGTCAATAGACCATAACATGGTGGGTCCCCTGTGTAATCAAAAAGTCAGGTGGGGTTCCCATGAGGCTCAAAAATTCAGGTCTAAAATCTTTTTGAGGGTTATCATTTTTTAAAGTAGTTTTTGTATCATCAAAAAATGATCCGTGATTTATGTACTCAACACTAAACATTTTACGAGACACAAGGACGCGTTAGCATGGGCTATGCCACGTGAAAACCCCAGCATGCAATGGGGGGCGTACCTTCGTATTCCTGTCTATTATTTGTCCGCATTTTGTTAATTGTTTATATTCTTGTTATTTACATTTACATTTACATTTAGTCATTTAGCAGATGCTTTTATCCAAAGCGACTTACAAGGGAGAATAACATTCAAGCTACAGCTATTTCTCTACATTCTGCTGGTACTTGTAGAGTTAATTGACTAACCGATATGATGGTCTATAGACCAATCAATAGAAAAAATAGTTTCACCTTTACAGCCAGCAGTAAGGTTTTTGGATGCTTTAAATTGCAGTACACTTGTTCTAGAAAATGATCAGTTTCTAAGTTATGGAGCCATTTCAAAATGTTATTGTCGAATTAGTGTCTTGTGCTGTTCTTATTTATCTATTGTGCCTCAACACTTTTAGAAGCCTCGTGGAAAGTCAGTAGTATTTATTTTGGGTTTTTGTCTGTTAAGAAACAGGTGATCACCAGAAAGTGCGCCTGTAGCCAATTTCCACCGTGACTGGACGAAGCCACAAGCTGGTCATTACAGCAGAGTCTCCAGATAAGAAGGTATTTTTGTTTGATTATTTATGAACAATACTTGAAGACAAAAGTTGTGATTTTCATGAAAAAAAAAGACTTTCTATGTTTCTAGTTTGTACTTCTTGTTGGTGACTCCCATCTACGGAGCATTGTGGATGGATTTGTGAAGATGCCAGGGGACCGAGGTACTGAATGCTTTTTTGTCTCGGAGACCTGACGCAGTTTGTGTTGTAGCCCCTAGCAGCGACTTGACGGCCAGCAGGACCATCGACGAGGCAGCAGTAGACTTTCGCAGCCTCCTGGTCAGTGTCTGCAGTCGCTGGCCAAAGTTACGCTTCATGTTTAGTACATTTTTGGTAGTATTGGTACTATTAATACTTTTGCTTTGTGAGCTCTGCAGAACATATTTTACATTTTGAAAACAAATGTACTGTAATAAACACCTTTTTTTTGTGTGTGTTTGTATAGGTGTTTGTCCTGGACTTCCTTCCGCGTCTGACTATTTGCTCCGTGAGGAATACCATCCTGTGGCGGCATGCATGGGAAGCATATTTTAATTTTAGTACAGTTAAATGTATAACGGAGTATATATTTTTAGACAAACCAATTCAATAAATATTTCTAATGAACAAAGTTGACATCTATGTATGCATATTTCTATTCGTCCTAATCGTTGTTTTAAGGCATCAAGTACTTTTCTGCAGCCAACCACTTCCCATTGAACCACCCAGAGCTGTGAAGCAGAGATGGTGTAAGTACAATTGTACAATTTGTTGTCATGTCACGTGATGGCTATTTTATGAATAACTTTGCTATGTTGTTAAACCATGGCCCTGTGACATTGCTGTGAAATGCTGCTTATCGCCAACTGGAGACAACAGCGCCGCCAACAGCACGAAAGTCAAAGGTTTCTCCCGGCAGGTCACTTCCAACATTCTCTCCAAAAGTGGTTGTGAAGGGAGAGCTCATCGTGCCTCATCCTTCACCTAACCCTTTTGAGTGGAGACTGGTTGGAAGGGGCAGAAAGATAATCGGTTGCACACTGTTATTGTTGGGGTAAGACCCTCTGGAAACTGTGATAGTCTCTGATATTCACTCAAAGTGTACCGATTTTCATTAAACAATTTTAATATGTTTGTTATGTGTGTAGTTGGCCTTTTGTCAAGACATTGTCTTAAATCGACATTTTGCTCTATGATTTCACAGGTGGACACAACACCAGTAGCGTCGCCGGAATGATCCATCCCGTTATCAACTTGTTCCATCGCATCTTTCTAGCGCTGTCCAGTGTGGAGAATTTTATATTGTTTTTATATCAACAATTGTATATCAATTTTATATCAAGAAAATTTTGCTTTGCTTACATGGGAAAGCCACGGTGGGACATTGGCAGAAAGCTACTGCCTCCAAGAGGACACTGGGAACGGAGCAGGTTTGCTTTGTTCGTTGTTTTTCTTCTTTTTTCAATGACATTTTTGATAGTAGTACTTCATTTTAGTTTTATTTTGTCCATGCATTTCATTCTCTTGCTTTTTTTTAGGGGAAGGCAGCACCAACCGTTGTGGAGGTGTCTTCAAAGCCACACCTGCCAGTGATGTGCCAGTTCTTGTGAAGGAATAGCAGCGCTCTCAAACATTTGTCAAAGGTCAGAGTGATGCTGCTCCTTATTATCCTGATATGGAGAGTGCTACAGTGTTTTCTGATGTTGCAGCAGAGCTTGACGCTAGCAGGTCTGTCATGGGAACAATTGATGTCACTTCTATCAGCGGAACAGGTGATAGCTGAGAACATTTTTTAACAAAGAAAAACGTAGAACACTTTCAGTGCCGGGAAAGCATACGTTGAGTGTTTACACAAATGGTCCTTTTACGATCTAGAAAAACTGAGATAACGACTAAAACTTTCGTGACAGTGATATACAGGAATGTAAGATCTCCTGTGAAAGAGTCGGGCGTCACCAAACAAACATATGCCTCAGCATTCAGACATCACTTGGTGGTAGAATTATATCATTCATTAACATTGATCATCATTTTTCTCTCACACTCCCTTCTGTTGTTCCCAGTGGAATGATACAAAAGGAAAATGCAATAATGCTTAAGTATAATATAATTGAGGCAAAGGGATCAGAAAATGATGTATAAATTGAGTACAATACATTTATACAGAGATATTGTTTTATCTGTGTCCTTTTGATGGAGGGGCCAAGGAAAATGATGACCATATAACAAGGTGGGAAGTGGCCAGGTGTAATCAAATGTGGAGCAGAAGTCCAGCGGTGGAGCCGTCTGTGGGGCGCCAATGTTGGTGTAGAAAGCCCCTTCGATAACTGCTTCCAAAACACACATTTCTTCGGCTGTGGTAAGGGGAATGGCAGTAACCCAAGTAGCCTATGTAGGTATGGTTGAAGTGGTTCCATCGCAGTTGCAGGGTGAGCAGCGTTCAGCGTACACTCACGTTGTCTCCTCAACGAGTACCTAGAGGGGAGTAGGAACTTTCTTGCGATGAGATACGTGTATCCATATTGGTCGTTCTACCACCTTAACTGCTGCTGCAGTGGTGCGGGTCCCTAACCCTGCTGGAAAGGTCCTAGGAATCTGGCAGAGTTCCAGCTTTTCCTCTGTAAGTCGCGATCACCACCCATTCACCTGGTCAGCGGCCGTGTAGAGGTCCTTCAAGTGGGACGGGTAGGGCTGCTTTGACCTGGGCACATAGACTTAAACACTTGGGTGAGAGACACACATTTTGACAACATTGTTTGGTATAGGTCCAAGATTGTTAAATGGGCGTTAAATAGTTGAATAGCAGACTACAGGCTCAGTACAAAAATGAATGTATGCACACTCGTGTAACAACAGAATAATATTATCACAATGTCTAATATGTAGGAGATAATAGGCGGCCATTTTGACACGCCCATGCATGGCACCACTAGAATATCAAATGACACACTGGGACTGACGAGTGTGCAAAGATTTGTGAATTTCCAAGTATCTTTTGGAACATGAAATTGTACGTGTTGCCACGCCCACACCGTGTGCCAAAATATATATGTATTTTAATAAGTTTTAGCTGTGAAGGTGTCTTGTAGACACTCGTCAAGTTTGAAGTCGATCCGATAAATCGCCAAGGAGGGGTTTCGCGAAAGTACAAAGCATAAATATGACTAAAAAGTCAGGAAAATTCAAAATGGCCGACTTCCTGTTGGGTTTCCGTCATGGCGGAAATATATATTTTTTCCAAGTCTAGAGAGGTTACAAATGTGTACCGAATTTTGGGAGTTTACGTGGAAAAAGGTGAATAGGTCAGAAAATTATTATTTTATTTTCTAGGGTGGCGTGGCAACACGTAAAATTTCATGTTCCAAAGATACTAATTCACGAAAACTTTGCGCACTTGTTAGTCCCAGTGTGGCAATTGATATTGTATGAGTTGCCTGCATGGGCGTGGCAAAATGGCCCGACACACCCTGTTGAAAATTTCAAAACATCAAACCTATTCACTTTTTACCATGAAATTCACAAAATTCGGGACACTTTTGTAACTTCTTGGATTAAATGTGTAATTTTAGTCACTTTCCGTTCATTTTCTCGCTTTGTACTTTCGTAAACTCCTCCGAGGCCATTTATCTGGCTTCAAACTTGGCGAGTGTCTACAAGACACCTTCACGATGAAAAGATATTAAAAAAATAAATAATTGTCACACGATGTGGCCGTGGCAAAGCGTTGGATTTCGTGTTCCAAAAAAAGCTGTGTTTTTGTAATATTTTATCCACTTTTTATGCTTTGTACTTTCGTGAACTTCTCCTGGGGGATTTTTTGGATTGAGACTCATTGGGGATTAAAAGTTATTAAAACATTTTTTTTTCGTCACGATGCGGGTGTGGCAACGCGTTGAATTTTATGTTCAAAAAAACAGTTTACGTGACTTTTGGGGCCTTGAGAAACTACAAAATTATTGCAAAACTTTGCACACTCTTCAGTCCCAGTGTGGCATTTAATATTCTATGGGTCCTATACATGGGCGTGTCAAAATGATCAACTAGATGCAGTTATCGTGGATGAGGATGTCGGGGTCCTGGTGCTGGGGAAAGGAGGCCCATACCTATAGCAACATAGGTGTCGCCACATTCCTTCTGTCTCAATGCCATGTACGCTTGTATTTCTGGTTTTCCCAACGCAGTCATGATGCATTTTTCACTAGAGTACAAATGCATGGTATACAACAACATCCACATACAATTAACAGAGCAGCAATGATAGCAACGTTGATTATGCATGATAAAATGAGGCCTTTTCATTTGGAAAACATAGAGTCCAACCAACCAGTGATGTGATCATCCATTCCTGCATTTTCTTTTAGTTCTACGCTCCGTGAGTGGAGTAGCAATTCCTCCTACTGGTTCCTGTGTTTATAAGCACATTACTCCATGCCCCACAATCAATATGGGTACCTTAAACCTCGTCCAGCCACCAGTCACTTGTTAGTCTAGGGTTGGTGGACCACGCATATTTCTCATTCCACTGGTACTGCTCCTACCCTGTGGAATCACACTTTATTATGGAACAGAAATCAACATTGAATGCCAGGATTTGTCCTTCATAGGCATAAATGACAAGAACTGTTTCTTTCATTCGGCCCCACTCTTTGACCTTTGTCATATACTGGTCATACGATAATTGGGGTCCCACTTGGTAAGAATATGTATACTGTGTAGGGTCCAGGACTTCTCCTAGGGTAAACAAAAAAAATATTATTTTTTTTTTACATGGTTAATTACAGAATGCTTACGTCTTTCAGCTGGATCCTTGTTTCTGTGAGAGTTCTTGCGGGTGGGGTGACAGGGGCGCAGTGGGAGAGGTGGTGACAGGGAGCACCAGTTTTATTTTTGAGCTTTACTGCATGTGAGGTGGCCAACACTACCTCCCAAGGTCCAGTCCACCTTGGCTCAGGCCACTTCTGTTTGTGGACCTTGATGTGGACCCAGTCTCCGGGGCTGACCACCAGGGTGTGGGGCAGTCTGGGGCAGTGTTCTTGACCTGTGAATACAAAACTCGAGATACTGCGGTTAGTGCTTTGACATATTCAGGTAAACCTTCCTGGAAATCATCAAAAGCGGGTGATTTAGCTGGTAGGTTGTGAGGACCTGGCATGGGGCGGCCTGTTAATATCTCGTGTGGGCTAAGATGTGTTTGACTATGGGGAGAGGTCTCGCATGGACATTAATGCTAGGGGTAGGGCATCTACCCACGTTAGTTTAGTCGTTTTTGTGATGTTCTGTAGAGACATACTGAGTTGCTGTTTTGTCTCTATCAGCACCTTGGCCATTTTTTCTTTCAACGTCTGGTTTGCACTTTCAACTAGGCCTTTTGACTGGGGGTGATAGACTGAACCAGATCTATGGGAGATACCTAATGCCTGTTCTACCTGGCTGAGTTTTTTATCGCTGGTAAAATAAGATCCATTGTCCGAGCAGATAACTGTGGGGTAACCCCACCGAGGAATGCGTTTTTTCCATAACCATTTAATCACAGATACTGCATCCTCTCTTTTGCAAGGGACTGCTTCTACCCATTTGGAGAATCGATCTACCATCACGAGTAGGTATCTGTACCCTTGTACTCTGTTGTCCCTGCCCATGCCGGTGTAATCTATGCATATTTCTCTGAAGGGGTAGGGGGGCACTGAGAATGTTCCCAAAGGTCTTTGGTAGACTGTCTTCTTATTTAGCTCGTGACAGACGACGCATTCTGCAATATGGTTGGCCACCATTTCCTCCAGGTAGGGATGCCACCAGTCCTGTTTGAGCCTGTTGGTGGTTCTTTTGGGTCCTTCATGAGTCTGTCCATGTGCATCCTTGATGAGGTAGACCAGGAGTGCGGCTGGTGCTACTGGGCGCCCATCGTGGCTTCTCCATAGGCCGCTGGTGCATGTGGCTCCTTTCTTCTGCCACTGCGAGTGTTCGTTCCATTTCGCTTCTTTCTGCACTTCTTTCAGATGTTCCTCTGACAAATTGAGGGCGTTGTCTTCAGTAAATACAATCATCATTGCTGCGCTTTCTTTTAGGTTCCCTCCTGCTTCTTTTGCTGCTGTGTCGGCTGCGTTTGAATTTCCTTTGGAGTGTCCTTTGCATTTGATGATCTGGATTTTTCGGGGGAGATGTATAGCTTCCAGGAGGGCGAGTATGAGGTCTTTGTGTTTTACCGGGGCTCCTGCTGACGTTTGGAGTCCTCTTTTCATCCATATGGCTACATCCACGTGAGCTGTATGCTGAGTCGGTGAATATGTTTGCATTTTTGTTTTTTGAGATTTTTAATGCTTTCACCGAGGCGTCGAGTTCTGCTTTTTGTGTTGATGCTGGTTGTTCTATCATCCCACTTCTTAGGGTGACGTGGTGTCCATTAATTTGTTGAATGGCTGCGTATGATGCTCTATTTCCCTCTTCTTCTTTGAAACAACAACCATCTATAAACAGGACAATTTCTGCATCGGGGTCAGATGTTCCATCCAAGTCTGTGCGGCCCTTTGCTTCCAGTTTCATGAGCTGTACGCAGTCATGGGTGCCATCTGCATACTGTAGTCCGCCGGCCAAGTTGATTCCATCAGCTGTGTACAAGACATTGTCTCTTTCCAGGGTGACATGCAAGCGCATCTTGTGTTTTGGTGTGGTAAAGGTGAAATCCGTTTGATCGAGGTAGGATTTGACTCCATGTGTGGTATGCACGATGGTGGGGTGGTAGAAAGTAATGTGGTCGGTTCTCGTAGGGCGTGTGCGATGGCAGCCGTGTGTCGTCCACATCCGGAGAGTCCATGTTCCACTGTGTCGAGTTTGCAACTGTGGTGAGCCAGGATCGCGCGCTCACCGTGTCTAGGCTGCCAGAGCACAGCTTGACAATTCCGTGCTTTTCAGTAACGTCCAAATGGAACGAGGAAGAGATGTCTGGGGTGCATAGGTGTTCGGCCTTCCCCATGAGTTGTTTCAATCTTATGAACGCTTCCTCCGCACTTGTGGTCCAGTTGAGTGGTGCCTTGACGTTCCGATGGCCAGCTTCCGCAATGGGTTCGCGTGGGGGAACAGTGTGGTCCACATAATCAGCTATGTGGTGTCTGCTATAGCCAGTGAGTCCCAGGAATGCTAGCATTTGCTGCACGGTGGTGGGTTTAGGGTACTGGAGCATTCTCTGTTGTCTTTCCGGGTTGATGTATCTCTTATCTCCCGTGATCCTTTTTCCCAGGAATACCACTTCTGTGCGGCAGACCTGTGCTTTTTCCTTCCTGATTTTGTAGCCACATTTTGCGATGCGCCGTAGCAGGGATTTGGTGGCCGTGAGGCAATTTTCTACTGTGGTGATGTCCATGAGGATGTCGTCGACATACTGGATGAGTAGGAGTTCCTTGAGATCTGCCTTCAGGCAGGCGTTGAATATGGTTGGCGTGCATGTGAATCCTCGTAGCATTCTTGTGTAGGTCTAAGAGCATTTTTTAAATGTGAATGCAAACATATCTTGACTTTCTTTGGCCAAGGGGAGGCAAAAAAATGCGTTGGCCAGGTCGATGACGGTGAAAAATTGATGACTCGGGGAGCCTGCATGCAGGGCGACATGGGGGTTGGGCACTTTTTCAGTAATGGGTTGGACCACCTGGTTGATACGTCGCAGATCGTGGACCAGGCGCCATGAGTGTCCTCCAGCCTTGGGTACTGGTAGAATTTGTGTGTTCCACGGTGAATCCGCTGGTCGTAGAACTCCTGCTTGTAAGAGGCCTTCAATGGTGGAGGCTATTCGAGCAGCTGCCTCGGGCTTGACCTTGTACTGACCTTGCCAAATGGGCACAGCGTGGGCTTTCACTTTGATGTGTATATTGTGGTGTGGTGTGCAGCCAACGTGATAGGGGCCGGTGGTCCAGAGGGTTGGCGGTAGTTGGGCGAACATTTCTGCTGCCAGGGGGTGTTCTTCGATGCTTCCTTGATAAGTTCTTTCCAGGACATTTCTTTCATATATGCCTTGTTCGTAGCTGTTGTGTCCTATTCTCCAAACCGATTTGTCTGGCATGTGTTGCAACAGGGGGTTCGTTGTGGGGACCCAGGTGGGTTGGCGAGGGCTCTTTTGACCATGGGGCCCAATTGTTTGGCTGCATGGTTGGCTTCTACGGCTAGGGTCACATGTGGAACTGCGGTGTCGTGAAGTAGATACCAGGATTGTTGGTCTGGTGTCAGGCGGACCGCTGCTGCAACTCCTTCGTGGCCCAGATAGAAGTCTGTTGTCTGGAGTCGTTCTTGTCGTCCCTCCTTTTTCGCTTCCCAGCCTTCGTCATAGATGTCATCACGGTGGCGTGTGAAACAGAGAGTGCAGTGTACGGGTCCAGCATCGACTTTTTCCAGAGTTGGTAGGTTTACAAAATGCCACCAGCCGGTGAGTGTGGGGTCGGGGGTGGTATCAGGAGTTCCACCTAAGACGAGTATACGTTCGAGGGGTATTAGCTCTTCTTTTGGCTCAGAGAAACTAACATCCAGACCGTGGAGGTTACATATCACAGATGCCCCTGTTCTTCGGAGAAGGTCCCTTCCCATTAGGTTGGTGGGGCAGCTTGGTGAGTAGAGGTATTGGTGTCTGACTTTGTGAGGACCTATCTTGGTAGGGAGGGGTGCGGTGAGGGTTGGACTTGTGTCGTCCCAGAGAATCCAACAGTCCGTAATTTCCGAGTGGATAGTTGTATGTAGTACGTAGTATGTTGGCGGCCAGGTTCTTCAAGCAAGACACGTGACAGTGACAGTGACAGTAATTCCTTGGATTGACAGTGATTCCTTGGATTGTACATGGCACTACTGGTTCGGCATTTATTTTTGTCTGTACCACCACTTCCATGTCCCCTGGGCGCCTCTATGCTCCATGCCATGGCGGGGTGTCCATGCGGGGTCCTCCCTTTCCTCTCGAGGAAGCTCCTCTTCCTCTCTGAGGGGGGCGGTAGGATCCTCTATATAATTGCTGGGGTTGTTGGTTCTGGGGGCATTCCCTTGCCCAGTGGTCACTTTGGCCACAGATGAAACATCCTGTAGTTTTCTCGGGTCCTCCCCATCCTCTAGAGGATTGGAATTGTCCTCTCCCTCTCAGTTGCTGCCATTGGGGGGGGCCTTGGGGGTATGAGGGTGCGGGGGCCCCTGGATACTGCCGCTGGGGATATTCATAGGGAGTCCAGGCCTGCTGCCATTGGGGTAGGTGCTGGGCTGGTGGGTAGGCGGGGGTTACAGTTAGGGGCTGTGGTCCTGTCCATTGTAGTGGCGCGGTTTGGGGCGGGGCCTGTGCTTCAGGGGTGGTGACTACTGCTTGCACAGTTGCTTTCTTCTTTTTGTCCGTATTGACTTCATCTTCCAGTTTTTTTACCTGCATTTTTAGTAGTCTGGTTTGTATGGAATCTTTCTCCAGGAATTCGTCTTCTTGCTTTTTGATGTGTCTTTCCAGGTGATGGATGAGATGGCTCTCCCACTGTCTCTCGGTCATGTCTGACAGTCAAACTGTGTCTGCGAGCTACAGCCTGACATCTCCTGGGAGGCCATTTTGGCATTTGGCATCTGCATGTACATGGGGAGACCCACTAGGCAGGGGTCATGACGTTCTACAGTGCTATCACTCCAGAGCTCCTTTGCTCATGTGAGATAGGCGTGTGGTTCTTCCCCATTTTTAAATCTCAGGCCTGCCAGGGCCACTGTGTTGCGTCTGGTCGGCCAGGTTTCTCCTATGGCTGTCCATATGTCATTCCGCATGTGGTCGAATGGGTGCTCGTGTGCCATGGTGAGGGTTCTAACTTCTCTTTCCAGGGAGGTCAGGGTGATGTTTCCTGCTGTGGCGCGGAGAATGGCTCGCACATCTCTTAGGGCTAGTGTGTCAGCCGCTGTGTGGTTTTCGAAGATTCGGATCCATGCTGCAGCTCCTTTGTCCAACGCTGATAGGTTGCCTTTGAGGGCCTGCATGTCGCGGTGGTACCAGGGAACAAATGTTTCTCTTTTGGCGGACTGCTTTTGTTCCTCCTCTCGTTGTCTAATTTTCGAGCGGGTAACTATCCCTATTGCTGACGATCTTCTGGCCTGGCTTTTGGATGATGCTATAAGGGTTCCTTTTCTTCTGTTGTCGTTTGTGTACTCTCCCCGGGAGCTGCCACTGTTTTTGAATGACCACTTTTTTGTCTTAGTCTCGTGGTCTGACATGGGTTCTTCTTCCCAGGAGCGGAGGGGGGTGGGGTGTCTTTGTTTTGTTTTCTTAAAGGTGTATTTGGGGACTACAGGGGTAGGTGAAGGTGTGGGCTGGCTTCGGGTCTTTTGTTTTTCTTTGGGTTGTTGTTTGGCTGTAGCGTCTGCAGGAGGTGCTATGAGATGAACATGGGTTGTGTTGGCATCCTCTGGTAGTGGGCCACATTGTCCAGTCAGTGTGACAGTTGCGTGGCTAACCCTTGTGGTACATTTCTTTTTCCTTTCTTGATGTCTTTTTGTGGTTTGTAGGACTGGCAAGTGCATTCGTCGTCCTCTGTATTAGAGGAGAGAAACTCTTTGTGTCTGTTTGATCGTTAGGGGGCGATGTCTGATCATTGTCCTTGTTCTCACTGTCAGATGGCTTTGGGGAGGGCTGTACTCGGAAATGGATTTGGATCGGGCCTTCCATTACTAATACGGGTGCTTGTATTTCTGGCGGGGGTGGGGTGGCTATTTTCTGGTTGCTCAGCACAGGGGGCGCTGTTGCTTCAGGTGTGTGCTCGGTCTTAGGGTTGTACGGAGAGGGGGGGTGCCGATGTGTTTCTTCATCGGCCAGCAGGGAGGGGTAGCGGGATGGGGTGGTGTGTGGTTGGAGTGGGGTGTGACCTTGGGGGATGGGTTCGGGGAGGGGTGGTAACTTGTCTTCTTGTGGGGGGTAGGGTTCCTTCTGGGCTTCTACCACTGCCTTGGTTGCGGCATTTCTGATTTTATTGCGACGTTCGACAATCATTTCCGCTCGAATCCATGCCGTCATTATGTGCTGAACCAGCGCCCATTGTGCACGCTGCTTGTTTAACTTGCGCTTTCAAGCCCCCATTAATCCAGGGTTGTTTTTTGCATCCACTCCTGCTTCAGCCAGCAGTCTTTTTTCTTCCTCTATCACCTTGGTGCGGTTTTCTGCTGTCGGGGTAGTGTCTTTCGACCACCACCCTGCTTTGATCCATTTTTGTTCATATTTATGGAATTTCCAAGTTTCTCAAGCATGGAACTTTGGCTCTGTTCTGTTCTTGAGCTCAGCTACAGCTTCAATACGAATCTCACTGGTGCCGGGTCTGGGGGATGGGGTCTTTTCCATTATGTTTTTGAATGGCAGGAGAACAAAAGACATGGGAAGAAGTGGGAGGGGGAAACCTCAAATGTTCGGATCTCAATGTGTTTCTGGTGCAGCTACGCCACTAGTGGTCTTTTAGGTTATTACAGGTCAACTTTTTTTTTTTTTTTTGTATTTTTTTTTTATATATTGCCCTTTTATCTAGGGCAATTTGAGGAGGTTGTTCATACACATACACACACAAAACCTCTATCACACATGCACAGACTCTATCAAACACACACTCTCTTAAACACAAAGACTGTCTCAAACACACACACGCCCGCGGTCTCTCTCACATTCACACACACGCATGGTACCTCTCTTTCCACACACACAAGGTACCTCGTTGCGCACACTCTCACTCACACAGCCGGCAATACAATTTTACGCTAAGTCACGTGAATTGGGCCTTTAACCCTTTAATATTTGGTTTCTCTAAGAACCGGGCCTTTAACCCCTAAATGCTTGGCTTCCTTTTTACTTTAAAAATGATTCCGGGCCTTTCACCCTTAAATGAAATTACCGACTATCGACTACCCTTCTGAAGGCTGAGTTTAACATTTCATCGCCAGACATCACTTAGTTTAGGCATTTCGGAGGTCTTTTCAACAACCGGGCCTAAACGGGATTCGGAATTACTTCACGAGTTAAACATTGTTCATCACCAAAACGTCGCTCAGTTTAGGCATACTGGATGTATTCTCTACACACGGGCCCAAACGTTACGTGGAATTACTACGCAAGTTAAACACACAGCCGCTTCGAAGGGGGGTTTCCTAACCCGTTCCCTTAACTTACCTTACTACCGTTCTCATCAAACAATCCAATTTCTCCTCTCCACAATATTTAACAATTATTATTCATGCATCATTCAACAATACATCCCCAAAACCACAAAGTTGTTCGTCCAGCCTTAAACAGTACAACACTTCCACCTAAAATATTCCTATCTAATCTATGCAGACTTCATGAAATGGCTCTGCTCACCTTTTAGCGGGTACCCATGGAAGTATCGCAACCGTTCAGGCTTTCGGAACTCCTCTGCAGTCTTGTAATGGGATCACGTCGGGGTCACCAATTTGTCGTGTTCAAAATTTCCAAATCCGGAATGATGGGATGAAACTGGAACTTTGAGCTACGGAGAGTTTATAGGACGGTTTGAGAATCTACCAAAAAATAGAAAACGTTTTACGTCGACGTGGTTAGTCCTAAACTGCGTGTCTCATCTAGCATACATTTCACCCAGGAGTCTGCAGAAACTTTGTTTCCTCGTCACTTTGTTACAAACGACAGACCCCCCTTTGCGAGGCGGTCCCGCCTTTGTTATTTCCCATCTCCCGAGTATCTAGTTTCAGACTCCCCGCTGTGTGTGCGCCAGATTAACCGTTTCAGTGCCGGTTTCTAACTGGTTGCGTAGTTACACCCAGTGTCTTTAGACATGTTTTAATTTTGGCTCTGACTGATCAATAAAACTGTATTTCATAATTACCCACTATATGAATGATAGTAATGTACATGAATAAATTTATGTAATGTATACTGTAGTATACACACATATAGTTTTGCTATCGAGGATTAGTTCAATCTGTAATGTTATAGTTATAGTAGTAAAGTTATATGTAGTACGTAATAGTTATAGTATATGTATATATATATATATATTTTTTTTTCTCACAAAACCCAACAGGAAGTCGGCCATTTTTAATTTTCCTGACTTTTTAGTCATATTTATGTTTTGTACTTTAGCGAAACTCCTCCTTGGCGATTTATCGGATCGGCTTCAAACTTGACGAGTGTCTACAAGACACCTTCACAGCTTAACATTATCAAAATATATATATTTTTTGGCACACGGTGTGGGCGTGGCAACACGTTAAATTTCATGTTCCAAAAGATACTTGGAAATTCACGAAACTTTGTGCACTCGTCAGTCCCAGTGTGGCAATTGATATTCTATGGGTTCCGTGCTTGGGCATGGCAAAATGACCGGACACGCCCTGTTGAAAATTTCAAAACATCAAACCTATTCACTTTTTAACATGAAATTGGGTATATTAATGTAACATCACTAGACTCAAAAAAAATTATATTGCCGCCATGACCGACACCCAACCAACAGGAAGGTGGCCATATTGGATTTAATGTGCGCAAACTCCTAGGGGATTCATCAGATCGACTTCAAAGTTCGCGAGTGTCTACAAGACACTTTGGGGATTAAATTTATTAAAACATTGGGTTTTCGTCACACAATGTGGGCATGGCACTGTGTTGAATTGAAGTGTTAACCTGACTTTTGGGGCCTTAAGAAACTCGAAAAATAACAAAACTTTACACACTCAAGATCAAACCTATTCACTTTTTTAGTATCTCCTCCGAGATCTGCATAGAATTCCGGCAGGTTTTCCTCTTGTCTTTCTCCTCCGTCGGCGTATTGGTAAACACAGTGGCGGCAGGACAAAGAGATCTTAGTACGTACTCCGGTAAGTTGCGAAAAAGTCCGTATGAGGTGTCGAACAGACGTCCAGGAGTGCTTGTCGTTCATATTGTAATAGCGACAGTGCACTGCATGCAAAAATAAGAACAATACAAATAGTAATAAACACAAAACTAAGAGTTGAATGCAGAGCCGGTGTGTCCATACTACGGCGCACCCGGAAGTTAGTCCGGGTTAACTCATAAGTTAGCTAGCTTCCTCTGCTGAACCAATATTTTACTAAAATGACTTTTACAACTCTCTTTGCTCCAACTTCCATCCTTAACAAAGAATCCCAAATGCATCATTTGCTAACTTTCCCACTTTCATTGTCTTTCACATCAACTTCCATAATCATTTCAGCCTGTCAACTAACTTTACAGCTCTCTCGCCTTGTTATATTTTTTTCAAATAAATTTAAAGCCTTACAGTATCCTTTCCAGAAATCCTACCAGATATTTAGATTATAACGCTACTTTTAAACCAAGGACTCATGTGGGAAACTAGTTTGACATGTTGTGTACAACACACATACTATGCTTACTGTATCTCACATTTATACATTTGCTTGTTTTTAATCGCGATTTTCATCAGCCATGTAGCTAAACATACCCCGAGACACTGATAAAATGTCTCCGAACTCATCTCATCCATACGTGCTCCAGAGTGATCCATCGGCCAGGCGGTCACACGCCTCAAACATCATTTCAATCACCCAAGGATTCATTCATTCAACGCTTTTGCTAGGATGGGTCAAGAATAATCTATAATAATCATGTATTTAATAATGTCGATTTTATTATTGGATAACATAAAGCAAATAAACAGACAAAAACCACGATTCTCTTGATCAATGCAAAATTGGCTACTTCATAAGTAAGGCATACATTTTTAATGTACAACACATCTCTGAGTACTTAAAAAAGCCCTCTATATAATACATTTCTCTTTATTCTTCTTCATAATATTGTTCTTATACTGTAGCTAACCAATAATAAATGAAATACTTTTTACCATTAATGCAACTTCTGGTGCTCCTTCGTTTTGCTGATGGCCTTCTAGTCTGGATCATACGTTGTGAGGTTAAGCTTAATGCAGGCGTTGAGGCTTCCATCAGTTAAACTTAAGCGTAGGATGGTCTTAATGTTTCTCAGATGCGAGAAAGACTGCTCACATGCATTTGTAAAGCCAAACATGGTCAATACGGCATTACTCACACGCTGCATTGTGTGCTGTGTGACGGGACGCTCGTTCCAAGTTTTAAGAATCAGCTGGTCTTCAGTTTCAAGTTCAAGTTCAAGTTCAAGAGATTATTTGTCACATACATATTGAAGTTTTTTCGACTTCTGTCCACTTTTGTTCAGCTGATTGGTCCGACTCGAGGCAGGGAGTTTTCTTAATGTTTGTCTGTCTTACAGAGGGGATCGGCGCATGGGCTCGTAAGCAGTCCAGCAGTGGAACGCCATTCCTCCTGCTCCCAAGAGGATCATTATTATCCACAATTATTATAATGATCCTCAGTGATACATATAATTGTGGCCTGCAAGTTGAAATGAACAGTAAAACTTTCGCCATGTCGGCGCACCACAGCCATCTCCTTCCCTAAGCCCTTACCTGTGGGCAGAGACTTCCACAAGTTGTGCCTGAGCAGAGACCCGGTAGGGGCAGGGCGCCGAGTAAATGGCGCCCCGGAGTCTTTATGTTGTCCGCAGCCGGTGCTTGACTACTTTGTCCGCCACATTTATATTTTGAATTTTATTTTCAAGTTGTAATTTCTCTTACCTGTTTTACTTTAAAATGACACAGAATAATAATTTATTACTTGTTAATTGTGATGAACAATTTTAGCTCAAAATTGTATGCGAGCCATATACCGTCATCAAAAGAGCCGTAATTGGCTCGCGAGCCATAGGTTCCCGACCCCTGCTCTAGATTGATTCAATCTTTAAGCTTACTCAGATCTTCCTTGATCGGAACAATATCTCAGTGAGTCGTCACCTTCACTTTTCGGGAATCTTGTGTTGCCTTTGCTGGACCTGTCCAGACGACTCCTTGTTGGATATCTTACGGCCGGTCTCTGACTGCCGCTGGGCACACAACCTGGACATGAAGAGAGTCTCATCATCGTCGCCAGATTGTTGGATAAATTATCCTAGGTGGTCGGTGAGGTTAATCTGCCCGCTACAGGAAAACAAAACTGAGAGTATTAAAGATATTTATTCTGCAAAATAAAGAGAAAGATACCGTCATGCTTCAAAGCAGTGTTCTGATCAGTCTACCCCTATTACTGACGAAGAGGGCTTTATACCAAAGAGAGGTTGTGTGTCAGGTGTCATTTACAACTCTGATCCTCAGTCATATCCCTGGGTGTTCCCCCAAACAGTGATTTAACAGTCAAACTTCGGTCACAGACACAATCCTACTGTACCATAAAACAAACACACAACGCTCTTTTAAGTCCCTCTTGTCCTTATCCTTATCTCCACACAAGGTTAAGTGAAGGATGGAATGTGGTCTGGTTTTTCCAATACTACAACTGAAATGTTTTAGACAGTTTTTACACACAGACACACACAGACAATTTTTTTGTCTCTTTATATTAACTCTGAGTGACTCATAAAAACCCATAGACAATGAGTTTTATAACTAAGTAACATACAAAAGGCTATTGTCCTGTATAAAACATGTAAAACCTCATTCAAATAGTTGATGATGTGCATTTTTCTCTCACAGCCTACATACGTGCAACTGCGGCTCTAGCGCATGCCACTGTGATTGCACTGACGTTTCACCTTCTGGACTTGATAGACCTGCTGGCTAATTTAAGGGTCTTATTGGCCCGACTTAATGGCCTTGTTGGCCGACTTGAAGGACCTGCTGGATGCGTTGCCAAGCCCGCTTTGCGCACTCAAAGTTGTACTGCCACTGCGGTCCAGGCCTTTTGCCCGTTCCTCCAAGCCTGGCTGTCTGTTTGGGCCCACGAGTTCTGTGGAGCCTCAGCCTTCCGAGGGGTCTGAGGGTTCCGTGGGCCCTGGGTGTTCTGACATCATTGCTCTCAGCAATGCCTTGAGGTGAGGCCAATCTTTTTACTCTTAAGCCCTCACCACATGTAGCTGTACTTGGCTATACAGCGAGCTAAACACTCTTGCAATAAGTACCCAGAGACAGGAGCGCACTTTTGGTATCGTTAATGAAAGCGGTGTAAAACTGTGGAACAGTAGAGAAATATGCAGATAAACGATCAATCTCTATGCAGATGTAGATAACGTGTTAATACGTTGTCATAGCTCCCACATTGTATACATACAACAATAACATGAATTATCTCACAAATTGTGCTTTCTCAAGGGCAGTGAAGAGGCTGATGGAAGAGATGTTAATCCGGGTCTGGGACATGATCAGATTGGCTGAGTGTGCCTTGATCTGTTTATGCCTGTTCTGATTTTACTATTATATTATTATACTATCATCCAAATGCTATGATGTTGCAATACTGACTGCGCGGGGGGCGCACCGGGAGGCAGAACAACCGTGTTTTGGTTGCATCTAAATTTTTTAGTATGGCTTTTAAGTTGGTTTTTAACTGTATTTCTGTGTTTGTATTGGAACTGATTTTTTTAATCTGGCTTTTAAATCAGTTTTGAAACTGTATTTCTGTATCAGGATTGGGTCTGAATTTTTGGGACACATCATCAGTAGTGGACCCCAGGACCATGGGGTGTTTGACCATTATCACTAGACACCCTCGCCTGAGGAAGGCCCTCCCGTGGTTGATCAAGCCTCGGAGTGTGTCCCATAGCCAATTGGAGTTCAATTTGGGTTATGCTCGATTGTGGGTAGGCAAAGAGTTTTGCTAAGCATTAATTTAGAATGATTTATGTTAAGAGTTTTGCTAAACATTAATTTTGAATGACCAATTTACTAATGCTTCATGCAATTATGCCATGTCAAGGTTGGTATGGTAAATTATAAAAAATAAATAAAAGGTTACGTTTAATAGGTATGTATTTAGAGGTGTCTTGTGTTCCTACTTTGTGTCAGGGTCTTCTGTAGGTTCAGAATGAAGTTAGCTCCTCGGCACATCTGAATTTATGGGGCATAGCTCCACCCATTTTTTGGAATAAACTCCTTTTATTTTCTTTGTTTTCTTCCAATAAAAATCCTATGGTTTTAACCAATTGGGGATGGGGGGATGGGTTTTAACCAACTTCATCTTTCATTTTCATAAACGTCCTTTACTTACTCAACTTACTACGCCGGATCGAGCTGTACACTCTACCTTCATCCACTCCCTCATTTTCATGAGGGAAAGGAGGATAGAAAGAAGGAATGAATGAAAGATTGAAAGAAAGATTGAAAGAAAGATTGAAAGATTGAAGGAAAGAATGAAAGAAAGATTGAAAGAAAAATTGAAAGAAAGATTGAAAGAAAGATTGAAAGACTGAAGGAAAGAATGAAAGAAAGATGGAAAGAAAGATGGAAAGAAAGATTGACAGAAAGAAAGATTGAAAGAAATATTGAAAGAAAGATTGAAAGATTGAAAGAAAGAATGAAAGAAAGATTGAAAGATTGAAAGATTGAAAGAAAGAATGAAAGAAAGACTGAAAGATTGAAAGAAAAATTGAAAGAAAGATTGAAAGATTGAAAGATTGAAAGAAAGATTGAAAGTTTGAAAGACAGATTGAAAGACTGAAAGAAAGATTGCAAGAAAGATTGAAAAAACAGAAAGATTTAAAGATAGAATAAAAGAAAGATTGAAAGAAAGATTGAAAAAAAAGAAAGATTGAAAGAAATATTGAAAGACAGAAAGATTGAAAGAAACAATTAAAGAAAGATTGAAAGATTAAAATAAAGAATGAAAGAACGATTGAAAGAAAGATTGAAAGAAAGATTGAAAGAAAGATTGAAAGAAAGATTGAATGAAAGATTGAAAGAAAGAATGAAACAAAGATTGAAATAAAGAACGAAAGAAAGACTGAAAGAAAGAATGACGGACAGAAAGATTGAAAGAAAGAATGAATGAAAGATTGAAAAAAAGATTGAAAGACTGAAAGAAAGAATGAAAGAAAGATTGAAAGATTAAACAATTGAAAGAACGATTGCAAGAAAGATTGAAAAAAGAAAGATTGAAAGAAAGAATGAAAGACTGAAGGAAAGAATGAAAGAAAGATTGAAAGATTAAAAGAAAGAATGAAAGAAAGATTGAAAAATTGAAAGATTGAAAGAAAGACTAAAAGAAAGAAAGAACGATTGAAAGAAAGATTGAAAGAAAGAATGAAAGAAAGATTGAAAGAAACATTGAAAGAAAGATTGAAAGATTAAAAGAAAGAATGAAAGAAAGATTGAAAAATTGAAAGAATGAAAGAAAGACTAAAAGAAAGAAAGAACGATTGAAAGAAAGATTGAAAGAAAGAATGAAAGAATGAATGAAAGAAAGATTGAAAGATTAAACAATTGAAAGAAAGATTGCAAGAAAGATTGAAAAAAGAAAGATTGAAAGAAAGAATGAAAGAAAGATTAAAAGAAAGATGGAAAGAAAGTTTGAAAGAAAGAAAGATTGAAAGAGATAAAAGAAAGATTGAAAGAAATAATGAAAGAAAGATTGAACGATTGGAAGAAATATTGAAAGAGAAAAATTGAAAGTAAGAAAGATTGAAAGAAAGAATGAAAGAAAGATTGAAAGATTGAAAGAAAGAATGAAAGAAAGATTGAAAGATTGAAATATTTAAAGAAAGAATGAAAGAAAGATTGAACGATTGAAAGAAAGATTGAAAGAAAGATTGAATGATTGAAATATTTAAAGAAAGATTGAAAGATTGAAAGAACGATTGAAAGAAAGAATGAAAGAAAAATTGACTGATTGAAAGAAATATTGAAAAAAGAAACATTGAAAGAAAGAATGAAAGAAAGATTGAAAGAAAGATGGAAAGAAAGATTGAAAGAAAGAAAGATTGAAAGAAATAATGAAAGAAAGATTGAACGATTGGAAGAAATATTGAAAGATAGAAAAATTGAAAGTAAGAAAGATTGAAAGAAAGAATGAAAGAAAGATTGAAAGATTGAAAGAAAGAATGAAAGAAAAATTGAAAGATTGAAAGAAAGAATGAAAGAAAGATTGAAATATTGAAAGAAAGATTGAAATAAAGATTGAAAGTTTGAAAGAAAGATTGAAAGAAAGATTTAAAGAAAGAAAGATTGAAAGAAATATTGAAAGAAAGATTGAAAGATTGAAAGAAAGATTGAAAGAAAGAATGAAAGAAAGATTGAAAGATTGAAATAAAGAATGAAAGAAAGATTGAAAGATTGAAAGATTGAAATAAAGAATGAAAGTTTGAAAGAAAGATTGAAAGAATAACAAAAGAAAGATTGAAAGATTGGAAGAAATATTGAAAGATAGAAAAATTGAAAGTAAGAAAGATTGAAAGAAAGAATTAAAGAAAGATTGAAAGATTGAAAGAAAGAATGAAAGAAAGATTGAAATATTGAAAGAAAATATTGAAATAAAGATTGAAAGTTTGAAAGAAAGATTGAAAGAAAGATTTAAAGAAAGAAAGATTGAAAGAAATATTGAAAGAAAGATTGAAAGATTGAAAGAAAGATTGAAAGAAAGAATGAAAGAAAGATTGAAAGATTGAAATAAAGAATGAAAGTTTGAAAGAAAGATTGAAAGAAAGATTTAAAAAAAGAAAGATTGAAAGTAAGAAAGATTGAAAGACATATTGAAAGAAAGATTGAAAGATTGAAAGAAAGATTGAAAGAAAGAATGAAAGAAAGATTGAAAGAAAGATTGTAAGACTGAAGGAAAGAATGAAAGAAAGATTGAAAGAAAGAAAGATTGAAAGATTGAATGATTGAAAGATTGAATGATTGAAAGATTGAAAGAAAGATTGAATGACTGAAAGATTGAAAGAAATATTGAAAGTTTGAAAGAAAGATTGAAAGACTGAAAGATAGATTGAAAGATTGAAGATTGAAAGATTGAAAGAAAGATTGAAAGAAAGATTGAACGACTGAAAGATTGAAAGAAAGATTGAAAGTTTGAAAGAAAGATTGAAAGACTGAAAGAAATAATGAAAGAAAGATTGAAAGAAAGAATGAAAGAAATATTGAAAGAAAGATGGAAAGAAAGATTGAAAGAAAGAAAGATTGAAAGAAATAATAAAAGAAAGATTGAACGATTGGAAGAAATATTGAAAGTAAGATTGAAAGTTTGAAAGAAAGATTGAAAGAAAAATTGAAAGAAAGATTGAAAGACTGAAGGAAAGAATGAGTGAAAGATTGAAAGAAAGATTAAAAGAAAAAAAGATTGAAAGTATTAAAGACTGAAAAAAATATTGAAAGAAAGATTGAAAGATTGAAAGATATAACAAAAGAAAGATTGAAAGAAATAATGAAAGAAAGATTGAACGATTGGAAGAAATATTGAAAGATAGAAAAATTGAAAGATTGAAAGATTGAAAGAACGAATGAAAGAAAGATTGAAATATTGAAAGAAAGAATGAAAGAAAGACTGAAAGATTGAAAGAAAGATTGAAATATTTAAAGAAAGATTGAAAGAAAGAATGAAAGAACAATTGAAAGAAAGAATGAAAGAATGAAAGAAAAACTGACAGATTGAAAGAAATATTGAAAAAAGAAAGATTGAAAGAAAGAATGAAAGAAAGATTGAAAGAAAGATGGAAAGAAAGATTGAAAGAAAGAAAAATTGAAAGAAATAATAAAAGAAAGATTGAACGATTGGAAGAAATATTGAAAGATAGAAAAATTGAAAGTAAGAAAGATTGAAAGAAAGAATGAAAGAAAGATTGAAAGATTGAAATATTGAAAGAAAGAATGAAAGAAAGACTGAAAGATTGAAAGAAAGATTGAAAGAAAGATTGAATGATTGAAATATTTAAAGAAAGATTGAAAGAAAGAATGAAAGAACAATTGAAAGAAAGAATGAAAGAATGAAAGAAAAACTGACAGATTGAAAGAAATATTGAAAAAAGAAAGATTGAAAGAAAGAATGAAAGAAAGATTGAAAGAAAGATGGAAAGAAAGATTGAAAGAAAGAAAGATTGAAAGAAATAATAAAAGAAAGATTGAACGATTGGAAGAAATATTGAAAGATAGAAAAATTGAAAGTAAGAAAGATTGAAAGAAAGAATGAAAGAACAATTGAAAGAAAGAATGAAAGAATGAAAGAAAAACTGACAGATTGAAAGAAATATTGAAAAAAGAAAGATTGAAAGAAAGAATGAAAGAAAGATTGAAAGAAAGATGGAAAGAAAGATTGAAAGAAAGAAAGATTGAAAGAAATAATAAAAGAAAGATTGAACGATTGGAAGAAATATTGAAAGATAGAAAAATTGAAAGTAAGAAAGATTGAAAGAAAGAATGAAAGAAAGATTGAAAGATTGACAGAAAGAATGACAGAAAGATTGAAAGATTGAAATATTGAAAGAAAGAATGAAAAAAAGATTGAAAGACTGAAAGAAAGAATGAAAGAAACAAAGATTGAAAGAAAGATTTAAAAAAAATGAGTACTAGTCACTTTTAAAAAATCATTTGTCCTATGGATTAAATGCCATACACACTTGCATCTCTCCCCTCCCACCCCACACACATTCACATGACCAATCCTCCCAACACCCACACACACATGCGTACATGCACACACACACACACACACACACACACTAGCACAGGAATAAATGTACCCGTACATGTTAGGCCCACGGCCTCCCAGCGCCACTAGAGGCCGCCCTTGCCCCATCTGCAGCTCCCTACTCAGACCCAATTGCACACACCTGGGATCAATTACCCGCACTGTATTTAGCCCCAGCTTCCTAGCCATTCCTTGCCAGACCGTCAACTAGCTTTCCCCGAGTTGCATCGCGATTGGCTCCCTTCCTAGTTCCTAGTTCCTAGTTCCTAGTTCCTAGTTCCTAGTTCCTAGTTCCCAGTTCCCAGTTCCAAGTTCCTAGTTTATGTCTTGTTGTCTCGCCTTCCCTTCACCTGTCTGTCTCCGCTTGTCGACCAGGACTCTCCACCCAGCCTGGTTCCCCGTCTCTCCACCCGGATCCTGGACCCCATCTCCTGGTCATCATCGTCCCTGCCCTGCCCTGCTCCATCCCCTCCCGACCAGGTCCCCCCGGCCAGCTCCACCGTCCCGGTTAATAAACATCCCTTGCCTGCCTCCCGTGTCCCTGTGTCGTGCGTTTGGGTTCCTCCCTGTTCGGGTCGTGACAGTACGGTCTGGCCAGGAAAACATGGACCCAGCCGACACAGAAGGGCTCCGCCGCGCACTCCGGGACAGAGGAGTGTTGCTTGGGCAACATGACCGGGTCCTCCGGGACATCGCGGAACACCTCCGGACCATCTCTGCGGCCGTCAGCAGCCTGCAGGGCCCTCCGGCCCCCGTGGCCTCCCCTGCTCCTCCGACCTGCCCTCCTTCCCCCACCAGGGCTCCCAGCGCCTCTCTCGTTCCCCCTGAGCCCCACGTTCCGGCTCCAGCGCCTTACGACGGCGATTTCGGCACCTGCCGCGCCTTCCTTGTGCAGTGCGCGGTGGTTTTCCAACAGCGGCTGTCGTCGTACGCCTCCGATAGTGCCCACAGTACTTACTAGTAACAGCTCCAATCCAAAACAAACTAAAGAAATACTGGAATGTATTGATAGGGAAATAAATCACATCGACAAAGAAGAGTGCGACACGGTAATCACATTAGCGGAAGTAGAACTGGCAATAGATGGACTAAATAAGAACAAAAGCCCAGGCCCAGACGGAATCTCGACAGAGTTCTACCAGTGCTTCAAAGCCCAGCTGGCCCCCTTGCTGCTAAAACTTTACACTAGTATTAAAGTAAACCAGACAACTCCGGACTCCCTCACAAAAGGTATCATCACAATTGTATTTAAGAATAAAGGATGCCGGAACCAACTGAAAAACTATAGGCCAATTAGCCTACTCAATTCAGATTATAAGATTCTGGCAAAAATTCTGGCTAATAGACTTAAAGCAGTAATAGGCTCAATCATCAGCAATACGCAAACTTACAGTATCCCAGGCAGAGATATTACAGACTCCATCAATACAATTAGGGATACAGTAAAAACAATGACTATGCAGAGGGGCCTGCTGCTTGGAGTAGACCTAGAAAAAGCTTTTGACAGGGTTGAGCATCCGTTCCTCTGGTCCGTAATGGAAAAGTTCGGCTTCGGAGCAAAGTTCATCGATTGGATCAAGGTGTTATATCGAAGTGCGAGTAGCAGGGTGAAATGCAACGGACTTCTCACCAGGGACATTCGGATCGAGAGGTCTGTGAGACAGGGATGCCCCCTCTCAGCTCTGCTATACACCCTGGTCGCAGAACCCCTCGCACTCCTAATACTGAAAGACAAAAATATAAAAGGTATCTTAACGCCAAATGGCAACAAAACCAAAATAGTCCAATATGCAGACGACATTAATATCATGGTCTCGGATGGTGACAGCATAGACCATGTCTTCAAACACCTAGGGGCCTATGAGAAACCCTCTGGCGCAAGAATCAATAAAGAAAAATCTGCAATAATGTTCTGCGGTAAGAATCAAAATACGATAAACAAATGGGGCCTTAAAGAGACCACAGGGTGCAGAGAAATCTTGGGTGTGTACATTGGGAAAGACGAGAGTGAAGCAAGAGATAAAACATGGAAGAGTGTGATAATTAAAATACAGTGTACCTTGAACCTGTGGAGGGCGAGGGGGCTTAGTCTAAAAGGAAAGGTAATAGTATCTAATGCCTTAGTGCTGTCAAAAATTAATCATGCTTTGGGAACCTGTGAGCTGCCCGATTGGGCACTAAATTCATTGAACGGTGAGATATCCTCCTTTCTTTGGAAGGGTAAGGGAAATATGATCGCCCACAGGACGTTAATTGCTAATAAACGGGAGGGGGGATTAGGGCTGATTGACATTGGTGCCAAAAGAGACGCACTGAGGGTTAAATTGATAGGGAAATTCTTGGATTCGACCAGGCAGTATCCCTGGGAGGACGCACTCGCAGGCTACCTGGCGGAGTTTGGGGAGAGGAGCAAATACAATCTCTGTACCCACTACCCCAGAAAAACCTACAGTGGCCTGCCGGGCTTCTACCAGGAGGTGCTGGAGGCATGGGGAAGGATACTCCCCCACCTCAGACCCGAGTGCAGTAAAAAAGAGCATGTGCTGCAGTTACCTTTCCTCTCGAATCCATGCTTCACCTATAATGGGAGAAACCTCGTCAGCAGTCACTTGACGGCAGCAGGCCTAACAAGAGTGGGACAGGTGACCGACCACAAAGGGAACTTTGATATAGGGAATGTACTTTGGGAATTAGACAGATGGAAGGTGCAATACAGGGAAAAACTGATTGTCTCTTTCGGGGAAAAATTTGATCAAAGCCTACTACCTGAGTGGCGAGGCATGCTCAAAGAGAAAGGACCCAAGGTGCAGGATGATGCCCTGAACTTCCTCCTGTGCCTTAGAGGAAAATTCCCCACCATCCAATCAGTGAAAACCAGAGACTGGTATAGATTACTCATTTCAAAGATTGTGACAATTCCAGCTTCAGAAAAGGCCTGGTCAAGGATATTTCCTGGCTATTCAATTATAAATATATGGAACAACATGGAAATCCCTTTTGCCACATCAGCCATCTTCCACCTGGATTTCAAGATAAGGCACAGGAGGATTTTTACTGGCATCATCCTGCATCAAATACACAAAGACTTGCACAAGAGGGAGTGTGCGGTCTGCATGGAAGAAGCAGAAGACATTGAGCACCTATTCCTTAGGTGCACGGCCCTCACGAACTATAGGGAGAGGGTCAAGAGCCTACTGGTGGAACATTGTGGCCTTAGGAGACTAACAGGGCTTACATGGGACTGGGCCTACATGTTTGGCCCCCCCCCCAAAACAAAGAGTCCAACGGAAAACTTACTGATAAACACTGTGCTGGCATTTGCCAGGCGCGCAACATGGACAAGAAGGAACTTGGCACTATATGAGGGTAGAGACGTAAGCATACAAAGCCTCTTTGGAAACTCACTAAAAGCCCACCTATCGTTGGTATATGGAGGAAACAAAGACCTTTTTGTAAGCCAATTCATGCAACAAACTACCCTACTCCAGGAAACTGAATGCCACTCTCTCTCCTTCGCATTCTGATAGGATAGAGAATGGGAGAAAAAGGGAAAACATGTATTTCCCAAGTGTTTAAAAATGTTTTCTTGGCATAATTGTTACTGTTGATGATTCTGTATTTTTATATTAAAAAAAAAAAAAAAAAATTTCGAGTTCTGATAATTTTCATCAAAGTCTACACGTGGGAAAAAACGCATTTTCGGCCGATTTTAACGTCGATTTGGCGGAACGGTTAAACGCTTCAGTCATTACTCTATGTAACAGTGTCAGACAGTTTAAATACAATGATAAACTAGTATGTGCTGCTAAAGTGTTGTTTGTCAAACAGTTTTAGGCCCATATAAAATGTATTTTTCGAGTTATGATCATTTTCAGAACTTTGGACGATTTGCTGTGTGTTGTTTGTCAACCAGTTTTAGGCCCATATAAAATGTATTTTTCGAGTTATGATCATTTTCAGAACTTTGGACGATTTGCTGTCTACCTGAATTAGAGAAACACCGAACCATTGTCTCTTTGTAGGTGAATGATTCAGCATGCTGCAGTACACCATATAACTTTAATTAATATGAGGAACAATTATTTTGCTTCTTAAGTCTTTCTCAAAGACAGTTTAAATACAATGATAAACTAGTATGTGCTGCTAAAGTGTTGTTTGTCAACCAGTTTTAGGCCCATATAAAATGTATTTCTCGAGTTCTGATAATTTTCATCAAAGTCTACACATGTGGGAAAAAATGCATTTTCAGCCGATTTTAACGTCGATTTGGTGGAACGGTTAAACGCTTCAGTCATTACTCCATGTGACAGTGTCAGACAGTTTAAATACAATGATCAACTAGTATGTGCTGCTAAAGTGTTGTTTGTCAAACAGTTTTAGGCCCATATAAAATGTATTTTTCGAGTTCTGATAATTTTCATCAAAGTCTACACGTGGGAAAAAACGCATTTTCAGCCGATTTTAACGTCGATTTGGCGGAACGGTTAAACGCTTCAGTCATTACTCTATGTGACAGTGTCAGACAGTTTAAATACAATGATAAACTAGTATGTGCTGCTAAAGTGTTGTTTGTCAAACAGTTTTATGCCCATATAAAATGTATTTTTCGAGTTATGATCATTTTCAGAACTTTGGACGATTTGCTGTCTAGCTGAATTAGAGAAACACCGAACAATTGTCTCTTTGTAGGTGCATGATTTTGAATGCTGCAGTACACCATATAACTTTAATTAATATGAGGAACAATTATGTGCTTCTTAAGTCTTTCTCAAAGACAGTTTAAATACAATGGTGAACTAGTATATGCTGCTAAAGTGTTGTTTGTCAAACAGTTTTAGGCCCATGTACAATGTATTTGTCGAGTTATGATTATTTTCATCATTGTGTGCACATGTGGGAAAAAACGCATTTTCAGCCGATTTAAACGTCGAAAAGGGGAATTGGTTAAATGCTTCAGTCATTACTCTGTGTGACAGTGTCAGACAGTTTAAATACAATGGTGAACTAGTATATGCTGCTAAAGTGTTGTTTGTCAACCAGTTTTAGGCCCATCTAACATGTATTTGTCGAGTTATGATCATTTTCCGAACTTCGGACCGTTTGCTGTCTAGCTGAATTAGAGAAACACCGAACCATTGTCTCTTTGTAGGCGCATGATTTAGAATGCTGCAGTACACCATATAACTTTAATGAATATGAGGAACAATTATGTGCTTCTTAAGTCTTTCTCAAAGACAGTTTAAATACAATGGTGAACTAGTATATGCTGCTAAAGTGTTGTTTGTCAAACAGTTTTAGGCCCATGTACAATGTATTTGTCGAGTTATGATTATTTTCATCATTGTGTGCACATGTGGGAAAAAACGCATTTTCAGCCGATTTAAACGTCGAAAAGGGGAATTGGTTAAACGCTTCAGTCATTACTCTGTGTGACAGTGTCAGACAGTTTAAATACAATGGTGAACTAGTATATGCTGCTAAAGTGTTGTTTGTCAACCAGTTTTAGGCACATCTAACATGTATTTGTCGAGTTATGATCATTTTCATCATTATGTGTACATGTGGGAAAAAACGCATTTTCAGCCGATTTAAACGTCGAAAAGGGGAATTGGTTAAACGCTTTAGTCATTACTCTGTGTGACAGTGTCAGACAGTTTAAATACAATGGTGAACTAGTATATGCTGCTAAAGTGTTGTTTGTCAAACAGTTTTCGGCCCATCTAACATGTATTTGTCGAGTAATGATCATTTTCATCATTATATGCACATGTGGGAAAAAACGCATTTTCAGCCGATTTAAACGTCGAAAAGGAGAATTGGTTAAACGCTTCAGTCATTACTCTGTGTGACAGTGTCAGACAGTTTAAATACAATGGTGAACTAGTATATGCTGCTAAAGCGTTGTTTGTCAAACAGTTTTAGGCCCATACAACATGTATTTGTCGAGGTATGAGCATTTTCAGAACATTGGACGGTTTGCTGTCTAGCTGAATTAGAGAAACACCGAACCATTGTCTATTCAGAGGTGAATGATTCAGAATGCTGCAGTACAGCATAGAAATTTAATTAATATGATGAACTATTATGTGCTTCTTAAGTGTTTCTCACAGATTTCTAGGCCCATCTAACATGTATTTGTGGAGTTATGATCATTTTCATCATTGTGTGCACATGTGGGAAAAAACGCATTTTCAGCCGATTTAAACGTCGAAAAGGGGAATTGGTTAAACGCTTCAGTCATTACTCTGTGTGACAGTGTCAGACAGTTTAAATACAATGGTGAACTAGTATATGCTGCTAAAGTGTTGTTTGTCAAACAGTTTTAGGCCCATACAACATGTATTTGACGAGGTATGAGCATTTTCAGAACATTGGACGGTTTGCTGTCTAGCTGAATTGGAGAAACACCGAACCATTGTCTCTTCAGAGGTGTATGATTCAGAATGCTGCAGTACAGCATAGAAATTTTATAATATGATGAACTATTATGTGCTTCCTAAGTTTTTCTCTCAGATTTCTATGCCCATCTAACATGTATTTCTGGAGTTATGATCATTTTCATCATTGTGTGCACATGTGGGAAAAAACGCATTTTCAGCCGATTTAAACGTCGAAAAGGGGAATTGGTTAAACGCTTCAGTCATTACTCTGTTTGACAGTGTCAGACAGTTTAAATACAATGGTGAACTAGTATATGCTGCTAAAGTGTTGTTTGTCAAACAGTTTAAGGCCCATCTAACATGTATTTGTCGAGGTATGAGCATTTTCAGAACATTGGACGGTTTGCTGTCTAGTAGAATTAGAGAAACACCGAACCATTGTCTCTTCAGAGGTGAATGATTCAGAATGCTGCAGTACAGCATAGAAATTTAATTAATATGATGAACTATTATGTGCTTCTTAAGTGTTTCTCACAGATTTCTAGGCCCATCTAACATGTATTTGTGGAGTTATGATCATTTTCATCATTGTGTGCACATGTGGGAAAAAACGCATTTTCAGCCGATTTAAACGTCGAAAAGGGGAATTGGTTAAACGCTTCAGTCATTACTCTGTGTGACAGTGTCAGACAGTTTAAATACAATGGTGAACTAGTATATGCTGCTAAAGTGTTGTTTGTCAACCAGTTTTAGGCCCATCTAACATGTATTTGTCGAGTTATGATCATTTTCATCATTATGTGTACATGTGGGAAAAAACGCATTTTCAGCCGATTTAAACGTCGAAAAGGGGAATTGCTTGAACGCTTCAGTCAGTACTCTGTGTGACAGTGTCAGACAGTTTAAATACAATGGTGAACTAGTATATGCTGCTAATGCGTTGTTTGTCAAACAGTTTTAGGCCCATACAACATGTATTTGTCGAGGTATGAGCATTTTCAGAACTTGTGACGGTTTGCTGTCTAACTGAATTAGAGAAACACCGAACCATTGTCTCTTCAGAGGTGAATGATTCAGAATGCTGCAGTACAGCATAGAAATTTAATTAATATGATGAACTATTATGTGCTTCTTAAGTGTTTCTCACAGATTTCTAGGCCCATCTAACATGTATTTGTGGAGTTATGATCATTTTCATCATTGTGTGCACATGTGGGAAAAAACGCATTTTCAGCCGATTTAAACGTCGAAAAGGGGAATTGGTTAAACGCTTCAGTCATTACTCTGTGTGACAGTGTCAGACAGTTTAAATACAATGGTGAACTAGTATATGCTGCTAAAGTGTTGTTTGTCAACCAGTTTTAGGCCCATCTAACATGTATTTGTCGAGTTATGATTATTTTCATCATTGTGTGCACATGTGGGAAAAAACGCATTTTCAGCCGATTTAAACGTCGAAAAGGGGAATTGGTTAAACGCTTCAGTCATTACTCTGTGTGACAGTGTCAGACAGTTTAAATACAATGGTGAACTAGTATATGCTGCTAAAGCGTTGTTTGTCAAACAGTTTTAGGCCCATACAACATGTATTTGACGAGGTATGAGCATTTTCAGAACATTGGACGGTTTGCTGTCTAGCTGAATTGGAGAAACACCGAACCATTGTCTCTTCAGAGGTGTATGATTCAGAATGCTGCAGTACAGCATAGAAATTTTATTAATATGATGAACTATTATGTGCTTCCTAAGTTTTTCTCTCAGATTTCTATGCCCATCTAACATGTATTTCTGGAGTTATGATCATTTTCATCATTGTGTGCACATGTGGGAAAAAACGCATTTTCAGCCGATTTAAACGTCGAAAAGGGGAATTGGTTAAACGCTTCAGTCATTACTCTGTTTGACAGTGTCAGACAGTTTAAATACAATGGTGAACTAGTATATGCTGCTAAAGTGTTGTTTGTCAAAAGGTTTAAGGCCCATCTAACATGTATTTGTCGAGGTATGAGCATTTTCAGAACATTGGACGGTTTGCTGTCTAGTAGAATTAGAGAAACACCGAACCATTGTCTCTTCAGAGGTGAATGATTCAGAATGCTGCAGTACAGCATAGAAATTTAATTAATATGATGAACTATTATGTGCTTCTTAAGTGTTTCTCACAGATTTCTAGGCCCATCTAACATGTATTTGTGGAGTTATGATCATTTTCATCATTGTGTGCACATGTGGGAAAAAACGCATTTTCAGCCGATTTAAACGTCGAAAAGGGGAATTGGTTAAACGCTTCAGTCATTACTCTGTGTGACAGTGTCAGACAGTTTAAATACAATGGTGAACTAGTATATGCTGCTAAAGTGTTGTTTGTCAACCAGTTTTAGGCCCATCTAACATGTATTTGTCGAGTTATGATCATTTTCATCATTATGTGTACATGTGGGAAAAAACGCATTTTCAGCCGATTTAAACGTCGAAAAGGGGAATTGCTTGAACGCTTCAGTCAGTACTCTGTGTGACAGTGTCAGACAGTTTAAATACAATGGTGAACTAGTATATGCTGCTAAAGTGTTGTTTGTCAAACAGTTTTAGGCCCATGTACAATGTATTTGTCGAGTTATGATTATTTTCATCATTGTTTGCACATGTGGGAAAAAACGCATTTTCAGCCGATTTAAACGTCGAAAAGGGGAATTGGTTAAACGCTTCAGTCATTACTCTGTGTGACAGTGTCAGACAGTTTAAATACAATGGTGAACTAGTATATGCTGCTAAAGCGTTGTTTGTCAAACAGTTTTAGGCCCATACAACATGTATTTGACGAGGTATGAGCATTTTCAGAACATTGGACGGTTTGCTGTCTAGCTGAATTGGAGAAACACCGAACCATTGTCTCTTCAGAGGTGTATGATTCAGAATGCTGCAGTACAGCATAGAAATTTTATTAATATGATGAACTATTATGTGCTTCCTAAGTTTTTCTCTCAGATTTCTATGCCCATCTAACATGTATTTCTGGAGTTATGATCATTTTCATCATTGTGTGCACATGTGGGAAAAAACGCATTTTCAGCCGATTTAAACGTCGAAAAGGGGAATTGGTTAAACGCTTCAGTCATTACTCTGTTTGACAGTGTCAGACAGTTTAAATACAATGGTGAACTAGTATATGCTGCTAAAGTGTTGTTTGTCAAAAGGTTTAAGGCCCATCTAACATGTATTTGTCGAGGTATGAGCATTTTCAGAACATTGGACGGTTTGCTGTCTAGTAGAATTAGAGAAACACCGAACCATTGTCTCTTCAGAGGTGAATGATTCAGAATGCTGCAGTACAGCATAGAAATTTAATTAATATGATGAACTATTATGTGCTTCTTAAGTGTTTCTCACAGATTTCTAGGCCCATCTAACATGTATTTGTGGAGTTATGATCATTTTCATCATTGTGTGCACATGTGGGAAAAAACGCATTTTCAGCCGATTTAAACGTCGAAAAGGGGAATTGGTTAAACGCTTCAGTCATTACTCTGTGTGACAGTGTCAGACAGTTTAAATACAATGGTGAACTAGTATATGCTGCTAAAGTGTTGTTTGTCAACCAGTTTTAGGCCCATCTAACATGTATTTGTCGAGTTATGATCATTTTCATCATTATGTGTACATGTGGGAAAAAACGCATTTTCAGCCGATTTAAACGTCGAAAAGGGGAATTGCTTGAACGCTTCAGTCAGTACTCTGTGTGACAGTGTCAGACAGTTTAAATACAATGGTGAACTAGTATATGCTGCTAATGCGTTGTTTGTCAAACAGTTTTAGGCCCATACAACATGTATTTGTCGAGGTATGAGCATTTTCAGAACTTGTGACGGTTTGCTGTCTAACTGAATTAGAGAAACACCGAACCATTGTCTCTTCAGAGGTGAATGATTCAGAATGCTGCAGTACAGCATAGAAATTTAATTAATATGATGAACTATTATGTGCTTCTTAAGTGTTTCTCACAGATTTCTAGGCCCATCTAACATGTATTTGTGGAGTTATGATCATTTTCATCATTGTGTGCACATGTGGGAAAAAACGCATTTTCAGCCGATTTAAACGTCGAAAAGGGGAATTGGTTAAACGCTTCAGTCATTACTCTGTGTGACAGTGTCAGACAGTTTAAATACATTGGTGAACTAGTATATGCTGCTTAAGTGTTGTTTGTCAACCAGTTTTAGGCCCATCTAACATGTATTTGTCGAGTTATGATCATTTTCATCATTATGTGTACATGTGGGAAAAAACGCATTTTCAGCCGATTTAAACGTCGAAAAGGAGAATTGGTTAAACGCTTCAGTCATTACTCTGTGTGACAGTGTCAGACAGTTTAAATACAATGGTGAACTAGTATATGCTGCTAAAGCGTTGTTTGTCAAACAGTTTTAGGCCCATACAACATGTATTTGTCGAGGTATGAGCATTTTCAGAACATTGGACGGTTTGCTGTCTAGCTGAATTAGAGAAACACCGAACCATTGTCTATTCAGAGGTGAATGATTCAGAATGCTGTAGTAGAGCATAGAAATTTTATTAATATGATGAACTATTATGTGCTTCCTAAGTTTTTCTCTCAGATTTCTATGCCCATCTAACATGTATTTGTGGAGTTAGGATCATTTTCATCATAGTGTGCACATGTGGGAAAAAACGCATTTTCAGCCGATTTAAACGTCGAAAAGGGGAATTGGTTAAACGCTTCAGTCATTACTCTGTGTGACAGTGTCAGACAGTTTAAATACAATGGTGAACTAGTATATGCTGCTAAAGTGTTGTTTGTCAACCAGTTTTAGGCCCATCTAACATGTATTTGTCGAGTTATGATTATTTTCATCATTGTGTGCACATGTGGGAAAAAACGCATTTTCAGCCGATTTAAACGTCGAAAAGGGGAATTGGTTAAACGCTTCAGTCATTACTCTGTGTGACAGTGTCAGACAGTTTAAATACAATGGTGAACTAGTATATGCTGCTAAATTGTTGTTTGTCAAACAGTTTTAGGCCCATGTAAAATGTATTTGTCGAGTTATGATTATTTTCATCATTGTGTGCACATGTGGGAAAAAACGCATTTTCAGCCGATTTAAACGTCGAAAAGGGGAATTGGTTAAACGCTTCAGTCATTACTCTGTGTGACAGTGTCAGACAGTTTAAATACAATGGTGAACTAGTATATGCTGCTAAAGTGTTGTTTGTCAACCAGTTTTAGGCCCATCTAACATGTATTTGTCGAGTTATGATCATTTTCATCATTATGTGTACATGTGGGAAAAAACGCATTTTCAGCCGATTTAAACGTCGAAAAGGGGAATTCCTTAAACGCTTCAGTCATTACTCTGTGTGACAGTGTCAGACAGTTTAATTACAATGGGGAACTAGTATATGCTGCTAAAGCGTTGTTTGTCAAACAGTTTTAGGCCCATACAACATGTATTTGTCGAGGTATGAGCATTTTCAGAACATTGGACGGTTTGCTGTCTAGCTGAATTAGAGAAACACCGAACCATTGTCTCTTCAGAGGTGAATGATTCAGAATGCTGCAGTACAGCATTGAAATTTAATTAATGTGATGAACTATTATGTGCTTCCTAAGTTTTTCTCTCAGATTTCTATGCCCATCTAACATGTATTTCTGGAGTTATGATCATTTTCAGAACTTGTGACGGTTTGCTGTCTAACTGAATTAGAGAAACACCGAACCATTGTCTCTTCAGAGGTGAATGATTCAGAATGCTGCAGTACAGCATAGAAATTTAATTAATATGATGAACTATTATGTGCTTCTTAAGTGTTTCTCACAGATTTCTAGGCCCATCTAACATGTGTTTGTGGAGTTATGATCATTTTCATCATTGTGTGCACATGTGGGAAAAAACGCATTTTCAGCCGATTTAAACGTCGAAAAGGGGAATTGGTTAAACGCTTCAGTCATTACTCTGTGTGACAGTGTCAGACAGTTTAAATACATTGGTGAACTAGTATATGCGGCTAAAGTGTTGTTTGTCAACCAGTTTTAGGCCCATCTAACATGTATTTGTCGAGTTATGATCATTTTCATCATTATGTGTACATGTGGGAAAAAACGCATTTTCAGTCGATTTAAACGTCGAAAAGGGGAATTGCTTAAACGCTTCAGTCATTTCTCTGTGTGACAGTGTCAGACAGTTTAAATACAATGGTGAACTAGTATATGCTGCTAAAGCGTTGTTTGTCAAACAGTTTTAGGCCCATACAACATTGTATTTGACGAGGTATGAGCATTTTCAGAACATTGGACGGTTTGCTGTCTAGCTGAATTAGAGAAACACCGAATCATTGTCTCTTCAGAGGTGAATGATTCAGAATGCTGCAGTACAGCATAGAAATTTTATTAATATGATGAACTATTATGTGCTTCTTAAGTGTTTCTCACAGATTTCTAGGCCCATCTAACATGTATTTGTGGAGTTATGATCATTTTCATCATTGTGTGCACATGTGGGAAAAAACGCATTTTCAGCCGATTTAAACGTCGAAAAGGGGAATTGGTTAAACGCTTCAGTCATTACTCTGTGTGACAGTGTCAGACAGTTTAAATACAATGGTGAACTAGTATATGCTGCTAAAGTGTTGTTTGTCAACCAGTTTTAGGCCCATCTAACATGTATTTGTCGAGTTATGATCATTTTCATCATTATGTGTACATGTGGGAAAAAACGCATTTTCAGCCGATTTAAACGTCGAAAAGGGGAATTGGTTAAACGCTACAGTCATTACTCTGTTTGACAGTGTCAGACAGTTTAAATACAATGGTGAACTAGTATATGCTGCTAAAGTGTTGTTTGTCAAACAGTTTTAGGCCCATCTAACATGTATTTGTCGAGTTATGATCATTTTCATCATTATGTGCACATGTGGGAAAAAACGCATTTTCAGCCGATTTAAACATCGAAAAGGGGAATTGGTTAAACGCTTCAGTCATTACTCTGTGTGACAGTGTCAGACAGTTTAAATACAATGGTGAACTAGTATATGCTGCTAAAGCGTTGTTTGTCAAACAGTTTTAGGCCCAAACAACATGTATTTGTGGAGGTATGAGCATTTTCAGAACATTGGACGGTTTGCTGTCTAGCTGAATTAGAGAAACACCGAACCATTGTCTATTCAGAGGTGAATGATTCAGAATGCTGCAGTACAGCATAGAAATGTAATTAATATGATGAACTATTATGTGCTTCTTAAGTGTTTCTCACAGATTTCTAGGCCCATCTAACATGTGTTTGTGGAGTTATGATCATTTTCATCATTGTGTGCACATGTGGGAAAAAACGCATTTTCAGCCGATTTAAACGTCGAAAAGGGGAATTGGTTAAACGCTTCAGTCATTACTCTGTGTGACAGTGTCAGACAGTTTAAATACAATGGTGAACTAGTATATGCTGCTAAAGTGTTGTTTGTCAAACAGTTTTAGGCCCATGTACAATGTATTTGTCGAGTTATGATTATTTTCATCATTGTTTGCACATGTGGGAAAAAACGCATTTTCAGCCGATTTAAACGTCGAAAAGGGGAATTGGTTAAACGCTTCAGTCATTACTCTGTGTGACAGTGTCAGACAGTTTAAATACAATGGTGAACTAGTATATGCTGCTAAAGCGTTGTTTGTCAAACAGTTTTAGGCCCATACAACATGTATTTGACGAGGTATGAGCATTTTCAGAACATTGGACGGTTTGCTGTCTAGCTGAATTGGAGAAACACCGAACCATTGTCTCTTCAGAGGTGTATGATTCAGAATGCTGCAGTACAGCATAGAAATTTTATTAATATGATGAACTATTATGTGCTTCCTAAGTTTTTCTCTCAGATTTCTATGCCCATCTAACATGTATTTCTGGAGTTATGATCATTTTCATCATTGTGTGCACATGTGGGAAAAAACGCATTTTCAGCCGATTTAAACGTCGAAAAGGGGAATTGGTTAAACGCTTCAGTCATTACTCTGTTTGACAGTGTCAGACAGTTTAAATACAATGGTGAACTAGTATATGCTGCTAAAGTGTTGTTTGTCAAACAGTTTAAGGCCCATCTACCATGTATTTGTCGAGGTATGAGCATTTTCAGAACATTGGACGGTTTGCTGTCTAGTAGAATTAGAGAAACACCGAACCATTGTCTCTTCAGAGGTGAATGATTCAGAATGCTGCAGTACAGCATAGAAATTTAATTAATATGATGAACTATTATGTGCTTCTTAAGTGTTTCTCACAGATTTCTAGGCCCATCTAACATGTATTTGTGGAGTTATGATCATTTTCATCATTGTGTGCACATGTGGGAAAAAACGCATTTTCAGCCGATTTAAACGTCGAAAAGGGGAATTGGTTAAACGCTTCAGTCATTACTCTGTGTGACAGTGTCAGACAGTTTAAATACAATGGTGAACTAGTATATGCTGCTAAAGTGTTGTTTGTCAACCAGTTTTAGGCCCATCTAACATGTATTTGTCGAGTTATGATCATTTTCATCATTATGTGTACATGTGGGAAAAAACGCATTTTCAGCCGATTTAAACGTCGAAAAGGGGAATTGCTTGAACGCTTCAGTCAGTACTCTGTGTGACAGTGTCAGACAGTTTAAATACAATGGTGAACTAGTATATGCTGCTAAAGTGTTGTTTGTCAACCAGTGCGCATGCGCGACTGGCATCCGACAGCACCAGGAAGTGGAACACCGCGGGTGGAACACGGAAGGGAGTTTTTTCCGGACTCCAGAACGTCTTTACGGAATCTTTTTCATTTTTATGTGACTGATCCTCCAGCAGTGGTTGTTTTCAGTGCGTGGGGGGTCCCCCCCCCCACACACCCCAACCACCCTTTTTCTTCGGGTGTGCGATGACCGATCACATTGAAACAAACTCTGCGACCGGGAAAATGGATCACGTACGGCCGAATGAAGAAGCAAACGCACCAAAAGGTGGCGGCGAAGCAGACAGAAGCTATGGAAAAGAGCTTACAGTCTGTGTGGAACTGCAAGGGGAGGAAAGTATTACGACGACGGAATTGATGAAGAACGTGCGAGAGCTCTGCGGCGGTTTACTAGCTTGCCGCACCACCGGAGATCGACGATACGAACTTACAATGAGTGACCAAAGAGGGAAAGATCGCCTGCTGGAGGGATTCAAGATTGGAGAGGTAAGAATAATAGCCAGAGAATTGAGGAATGACGAGATGGTCGTTTCCTTCCTCAACCTCCCGGCTTATATTACTGACGACGAAATACTGGGGAAGCTACATGGTTGGGGCGTGTCGGCCACCTCGCCGATTAAGCGCAGAATGTGGCCAGGAACCCGTATTGCGGACGGTACACGGTTTATGAGAGTAAAATTCAATAAATTAGTTCAGAGTCTTCCATACTCTGCAAAGTTTCACACTGCCATAGGGCCAGAGTACTTCCGCGTCATTCACGATAGACAATCAAAGGTCTGCCGCCTCTGTATACAGCCTGGACATATCCTACGGGAATGTCCGGAGTTCTTCTGTCGCAAATGTGGATTGCAAGGACACTTTGCGAGAGAGTGCCAAAGTGCCAAGAAATGTGACCTGTGTCATAACACTTGGAATGAATGTGACTGCAATAAGAGCGAGGAGGACGGCGGCGCTCCGCTGGTGACGACGGCCGCTTCAACCGATAGGCAAGGCGAACTGCATAGCGAGGATGAAAATAAAATGGAGACTGGCCGAATCCGAGATAGACTTGTCTCATATGAACAGAATTGGGAAAAGGCTAAGTGAAAAGCAGATGAGAAGGAGAAGCAAGAGAAACAAAGACAGACTTAATAACTAAATGTCGAAAATCATACTCTCTTCTCAGTGTGACTCTTATGATTAGCTTCACTTCTCTAAATGCTAACGGCCTGCGCTCAAAATCGAAAATAGATTCTGTACTGCAAACTTTGAACTCGGATGTAGTCTGCCTGCAAGAAACTTGGTGGGACCAGGAGCATCACGACTATGTGGCGAACCAGAGAAACAAGCAGGTATTTTCAAACCACGGGTCAGCAAGATCATGCGGGGTGGCAATCATATCTAAGATTGCTTTAGGCATGAGTGCTGAAGAGATATACAAAGACGATCAAGGCAGAGTATTAATTGTAGATTTTTCACTTAATAAACAACGATATAGAATAATTAACATATATGCACCAAACAATGAAAATCATAGAAAGCAGTTTTTTATTGAATTAAAGAAATGGTACGGAAACAATGTAATAATAACTGGAGACTTTAATGTGGCTCTAACAAAAATGGACGTGTCAGTAAACAATACCTTCAAGAGTGACGCCAGTCGAACAACCCTAATGAATTTGATAAATCACCATAACCTAGTAGAAATGTGGAGAATCTCAAACCCTTTGAAGCGGGACTTCTCGAGAAGGCAGATTGTAAAGGGGGTCCTCAAACAGTCCAGAATCGATCTCTGTCTGGCTTCCTCCAGCATTATCAGAGACATTAACAAAATTAAATATGAGTTCAATAGCTGGAGCGATCACGCATCTTTATATTGGCAATTAGGGGACGATGGAAGGCCCAGAGGTGGGGGCATCTGGTGCTTCAATGCCAGTCTCCTTGAGGACCAAACCTTCAAAAAAAAGATAAGGAATCTACTGAGCAATATAACAGATGAATTAGCTGTAGAAGGAAACTACATTAAATCATGGGACGATGTAAAAAGACGAATTAAGAGAGCCTGTATAAATTATAGTAAAGAGAAAGGATGGCGGGAAGGAATGGAGGAGAGAACATTAAGGGACCTCCTCGCAAAAGAAATTACATTACTTGACCATGACCCTGACAGAAGTTGTGCAAAATTTGAAGAATATGAAGCTAAACTTCACTCTTTTGAAAAGAAAAGATGCATAGGAGCAGCTGTTAGAAGTAGATTTAAAAATATCACAGATGGGGAGAAATGTACAGCTTTTTTCCTTGGCCTAGAAAAAAAAAACCAAAACAAAGCCAGAATGGGTCCGATTGAAAATAGTAAGGGGGAAATAATAGTTGAGCAGGAAGACATACTGGACGAAATACATAGGTATTACGAGAACCTCTTTACTAGTAACAGCTCCAATCCAAAACAAACTAAAGAAATACTGGAATGTATTGATAGGGAAATAAATCACATAGACAAAGAAGAGTGCGACACGGTAATCACATTAGCGGAAGTAGAACTGGCAATAGATGGACTAAATAAGAACAAAAGCCCAGGCCCAGACGGAATCTCGACAGAGTTCTACCAGTGCTTCAAAGCCCAGCTGGCCCCCTTGCTGCTAAAACTTTACACTAGTATTAGAGTAAACCAGACAACTCCGGACTCCCTCACAAAAGGTATCATCACAATTGTATTTAAGAATAAAGGATGCCGGAACCAACTGAAAAACTATAGGCCAATTAGCCTACTCAATTCAGATTATAAGATTCTGGCAAAAATTCTGGCTAATAGACTTAAAGCAGTAATAGGCTCAATCATCAGCAATACGCAAACTTACAGTATCCCAGGCAGAGATATTACAGACTCCATCAATACAATTAGGGATACAGTAAAAACAATGACTATGCAGAGGGGCCTGCTGCTTGGAGTAGACCTAGAAAAAGCTTTTGACAGGGTTGAGCATCCGTTCCTCTGGTCCGTAATGGAAAAGTTCGGCTTCGGAGCAAAGTTCATCGATTGGATCAAGGTGTTATATCGAAGTGCGAGTAGCAGGGTGAAATGCAACGGACTTCTCACCAGGGACATTCGGATCGAGAGGTCTGTGAGACAGGGATGCCCCCTTTCAGCTCTGCTATACACCCTGGTCGCAGAACCCCTCGCACTCCTAATACTGAAAGACAAAAATATAAAAGGTATCTTAACGCCAAATGGCAACAAAACCAAAATAGTCCAATATGCAGACGACATTAATATCATGGTCTCGGATGGTGACAGCATAGACCATGTCTTCAAACACCTAGGGGCCTATGAGAAAGCCTCTGGCGCAAGAATCAATAAAGAAAAATCTGCAATAATGTTCTGCGGTAAGAATCAAAAAACGATAAACAAATGGGGCCTTAAAGAGACCACAGGGTGCAGAGAAATCTTGGGTGTGTACATTGGCAAAGACGAGAGTGAAGCAAGAGATAAAACATGGAAGAGTGTGATAATTAAAATACAGTGTACCTTGAACCTGTGGAGGGCGAGGGGGCTTAGTCTAAAAGGAAAGGTAATAGTATCTAATGCCTTAGTGCTGTCAAAAATTAATCATGCTTTGGGAACCTGTGAGCTGCCCGATTGGGCACTAAATTCATTGAACGGTGAGATATCCTCCTTTCTTTGGAAGGGTAAGGGAAATATGATCGCCCACAGGACGTTAATTGCTAATAAACGGGAGGGGGGATTAGGGCTGATTGACATTGGTGCCAAAAGAGACGCACTGAGGGTTAAATTGATAGGGAAATTCTTGGATTCGACCAGGCAGTATCCCTGGGAGGACGCACTCGCAGGCTACCTGGCGGAGTTTGGGGAGAGGAGCAAATACAATCTCTGTACCCACTACCCCAGAAAAACCTACAGTGGCCTGCCGGGCTTCTACCAGGAGGTGCTGGAGGCATGGGGAAGGATACTCCCCCACCTCAGACCCGAGTGCAGTAAAAAAGAGCATGTGCTGCAGTTACCTTTCCTCTCGAATCCATGCTTCACCTATAATGGGAGAAACCTCGTCAGCAGTCACTTGACGGCAGCAGGCCTAACAAGAGTGGGACAGGTGACCGACCACAAAGGGAACTTTGATATAGGGAATGTACTTTGGGAATTAGACAGATGGAAGGTGCAATACAGGGAAAAACTGATTGTCTCTTTCGGGGAAAAATTTGATCAAAGCCTACGACCTGAGTGGCGAGGCATGCTCAAAGAGAAAGGACCCAAGGTGCAGGATGATGCCCTGAACTTCCTCCTGTGCCTTAGAGGAAAATTCCCCACCATCCAATCAGTGAAAACCAGAGACTGGTATAGATTACTCATTTCAAAGATTGTGACAATTCCAGCTTCAGAAAAGGCCTGGTCAAGGATATTTCCTGGCTATTCAATTAGAAATATATGGAACAACATGGAAATCCCTTTTGCCACATCAGCCATCTTCCACCTGGATTTCAAGATAAGGCACAGGAGGATTTTTACTGGCATCATCCTGCATCAAATACACAAAGACTTGCACAAGAGGGAGTGTGCGGTCTGCATGGAAGAAGCAGAAGACATTGAGCACCTGTTCCTTAGGTGCACGGCCCTCACGAACTATAGGGAGAGGGTCAAGAGCCTACTGGTGGAACATTGTGGCCTTAGGAGACTAACAGGGCTTACATGGGACTGGGCCTACATGTTTGGCCCCCCCCCCAAAACAAAGAGTCCAACGGAAAACTTACTGATAAACACTGTGCTGGCATTTGCCAGGCGCGCAACATGGACAAGAAGGAACTTGGCACTATATGAGGGTAGAGACGTAAGCATACAAAGCCTCTTTGGAAACTCACTAAAAGCCCACCTATCGTTGGTATATGGAGGAAACAAAGACCTTTTTGTAAGCCAATTCATGCAACAAACTACCCTACTCCAGGAAACTGAATGCCACTCTCTCTCCTTCGCATTCTGATAGGATAGAGAATGGGAGAAAAAGGGAAAACATGTATTTCCCAAGTGTTTAAAAATGTTTTCTTGGCATAATTGTTACTGTTGATGATTCTGTATTTTTATATTAAAAAAAAACAAAAAAAAAACATGTATTTGTCGAGGTATGAGCATTTTCAGAACTTGTGACGGTTTGCTGTCTAACTGAATTAGAGAAACACCGAACCATTGTCTCTTCAGAGGTGAATGATTCAGAATGCTGCAGTACAGCATAGAAATTTAATTAATATGATGAACTATTATGTGCATCTTAAGTGTTTCTCACAGATTTCTAGGCCCATCTAACATGTATTTGTGGAGTTATGATCATTTTCATCATTGTGTGCACATGTGGGAAAAAACGCATTTTCAGCCGATTTAAACGTCGAAAAGGGGAATTGGTTAAACGCTTCAGTCATTACTCTGTGTGACAGTGTCAGACAGTTTAAATACATTGGTGAACTAGTATATGCTGCTTAAGTGTTGTTTGTCAACCAGTTTTAGGCCCATCTAACATGTATTTGTCGAGTTATGATCATTTTCATCATTATGTGTACATGTGGGAAAAAACGCATTTTCAGCCGATTTAAACGTCGAAAAGGAGAATTGGTTAAACGCTTCAGTCATTACTCTGTGTGACAGTGTCAGACAGTTTAAATACAATGGTGAACTAGTATATGCTGCTAAAGCGTTGTTTGTCAAACAGTTTTAGGCCCATACAACATGTATTTGTCGAGGTATGAGCATTTTCAGAACATTGGACGGTTTGCTGTCTAGCTGAATTAGAGAAACACCGAACCATTGTCTATTCAGAGGTGAATGATTCAGAATGCTGTAGTAGAGCATAGAAATTTTATTAATATGATGAACTATTATGTGCTTCCTAAGTTTTTCTCTCAGATTTCTATGCCCATCTAACATGTATTTGTGGAGTTAGGATCATTTTCATCATAGTGTGCACATGTGGGAAAAAACGCATTTTCAGCCGATTTAAACGTCGAAAAGGGGAATTGGTTAAACGCTTCAGTCATTACTCTGTGTGACAGTGTCAGACAGTTTAAATACAATGGTGAACTAGTATATGCTGCTAAAGTGTTGTTTGTCAACCAGTTTTAGGCCCATCTAACATGTATTTGTCGAGTTATGATTATTTTCATCATTGTGTGCACATGTGGGAAAAAACGCATTTTCAGCCGATTTAAACGTCGAAAAGGGGAATTGGTTAAACGCTTCAGTCATTACTCTGTGTGCCAGTGTCAGACAGTTTAAATACAATGGTGAACTAGTATATGCTGCTAAATTGTTGTTTGTCAAACAGTTTTAGGCCCATGTAAAATGTATTTGTCGAGTTATGATTATTTTCATCATTGTGTGCACATGTGGGAAAAAACGCATTTTCAGCCGATTTAAACGTCGAAAAGGGGAATTGGTTAAACGCTTCAGTCATTACTCTGTGTGACAGTGTCAGACAGTTTAAATACAATGGTGAACTAGTATATGCTGCTAAAGTGTTGTTTGTCAACCAGTTTTAGGCCCATCTAACATGTATTTGTCGAGTTATGATCATTTTCATCATTATGTGTACATGTGGGAAAAAACGCATTTTCAGCCGATTTAAACGTCGAAAAGGGGAATTCCTTAAACGCTTCAGTCATTACTCTGTGTGACAGTGTCAGACAGTTTAATTACAATGGTGAACTAGTATATGCTGCTAAAGCGTTGTTTGTCAAACAGTTTTAGGCCCATACAACATGTATTTGTCGAGGTATGAGCATTTTCAGAACATTGGACGGTTTGCTGTCTAGCTGAATTAGAGAAACACCGAACCATTGTCTCTTCAGAGGTGAATGATTCAGAATGCTGCAGTACAGCATTGAAATTTAATTAATGTGATGAACTATTATGTGCTTCCTAAGTTTTTCTCTCAGATTTCTATGCCCATCTAACATGTATTTCTGGAGTTATGATCATTTTCAGAACTTGTGACGGTTTGCTGTCTAACTGAATTAGAGAAACACCGAACCATTGTCTCTTCAGAGGTGAATGATTCAGAATGCTGCAGTACAGCATAGAAATTTAATTAATATGATGAACTATTATGTGCTTCTTAAGTGTTTCTCACAGATTTCTAGGCCCATCTAACATGTGTTTGTGGAGTTATGATCATTTTCATCATTGTGTGCACATGTGGGAAAAAACGCATATTCAGCCGATTTAAACGTCGAAAAGGGGAATTGGTTAAACGCTTCAGTCATTACTCTGTGTGACAGTGTCAGACAGTTTAAATACATTGGTGAACTAGTATATGCGGCTAAAGTGTTGTTTGTCAACCAGTTTTAGGCCCATCTAACATGTATTTGTCGAGTTATGATCATTTTCATCATTATGTGTACATGTGGGAAAAAACGCATTTTCAGTCGATTTAAACGTCGAAAAGGGGAATTGCTTAAACGCTTCAGTCATTTCTCTGTGTGACAGTGTCAGACAGTTTAAATACAATGGTGAACTAGTATATGCTGCTAAAGCGTTGTTTGTCAAACAGTTTTAGGCCCATACAACATTGTATTTGACGAGGTATGAGCATTTTCAGAACATTGGACGGTTTGCTGTCTAGCTGAATTAGAGAAACACCGAACCATTGTCTCTTCAGAGGTGAATGATTCAGAATGCTGCAGTACAGCATAGAAATTTTATTAATATGATGAACTATTATGTGCTTCTTAAGTGTTTCTCACAGATTTCTAGGCCCATCTAACATGTATTTGTGGAGTTATGATCATTTTCATCATTGTGTGCACATGTGGGAAAAAACGCATTTTCAGCCGATTTAAACGTCGAAAAGGGGAATTGGTTAAACGCTTCAGTCATTACTCTGTGTGACAGTGTCAGACAGTTTAAATACAATGGTGAACTAGTATATGCTGCTAAAGTGTTGTTTGTCAACCAGTTTTAGGCCCATCTAACATGTATTTGTCGAGTTATGATCATTTTCATCATTATGTGTACATGTGGGAAAAAACGCATTTTCAGCCGATTTAAACGTCGAAAAGGGGAGTTGGTTAAACGCTACAGTCATTACTCTGTTTGACAGTGTCAGACAGTTTAAATACAATGGTGAACTAGTATATGCTGCTAAAGTGTTGTTTGTCAAACAGTTTTAGGCCCATCTAACATGTATTTGTCGAGTTATGATCATTTTCATCATTATGTGCACATGTGGGAAAAAACGCATTTTCAGCCGATTTAAACATCGAAAAGGGGAATTGGTTAAACGCTTCAGTCATTACTCTGTGTGACAGTGTCAGACAGTTTAAATACAATGGTGAACTAGTATATGCTGCTAAAGCGTTGTTTGTCAAACAGTTTTAGGCCCAAACAACATGTATTTGTGGAGGTATGAGCATTTTCAGAACATTGGACGGTTTGCTGTCTAGCTGAATTAGAGAAACACCGAACCATTGTCTCTTCAGAGGTGAATGATTCAGAATGCTGCAGTACAGCATAGAAATTTTATTAATATGATGAACTATTATGTGCTTCCTAAGTTTTTCTCTCAGATTTCTATGCCCATCTAACATGTATTTCTGGAGTTATGATCATTTTCAGAACTTGTGACGGTTTGCTGTCTTACTGAATTAGAGAAACACCGAACCATTGTCTCTTCAGAGGTGAATGATTCAGAATGCTGCAGTACAGCATAGAAATTTAATTAATATGATGAACTATTATGTGCTTCTTAAGTGTTTCTCTCAGATTTCTATGCCCATCTAACATGTATTTCTGGAGTTATGATCATTTTCAGAACTTGTGACGGTTTGCTGTCTAACTGAATTAGAGAAACACCGAACCATTGTCTCTTCAGAGGTGAATGATTCAGAATGCTGCAGTACAGCATAGAAATTTAATTAATATGATGAACTATTATGTGCTTCTTAAGTGTTTCTCACAGATTTCTAGGCCCATCTAACATGTATTTGTGGAGTTATGATCATTTTCATCATTGTGTGCACATGTGGGAAAAAACGCATTTTCAGCCGATTTAAACGTCGAAAAGGGGAATTGGTTAAACGCTTCAGTCATTACTCTGTGTGACAGTGTCAGACAGTTTAAATACATTGGTGAACTAGTATATGCTGCTAAAGTGTTGTTTGTCAACCAGTTTTAGGCCCATCTAACATGTATTTGTCGAGTTATGATCATTTTCATCATTATGTGTACATGTGGGAAAAAACGCATTTTCAGCCGATTTAAACGTCGAAAAGGGGAATTGCTTAAACGCTTCAGTCATTTCTCTGTGTGACAGTGTCAGACAGTTTAAATACAATGGTGAACTAGTATATGCTGCTAAAGCGTTGTTTGTCAAACAGTTATAGGCCCATACAACATTGTATTTGACGAGGTATGAGCATTTTCAGAACATTGGACGGTTTGCTGTCTAGCTGAATTAGAGAAACACCGAACCATTGTCTCTTCAGAGGTGAATGATTCAGAATGCTGCAATACAGCATAGAAATTTTATTAATATGATGAACTATTATGTGCTTCTTAAGTGTTTCTCACAGATTTCTAGGCCCATCTAACATGTATTTGTGGAGTTATGATCATTTTCATCATTGTGTGCACATGTGGGAAAAAACGCATTTTCAGCCGATTTAAACGTCGAAAAGGGGAATTGGTTAAACGCTTCAGTCATTACTCTGTGTGACAGTGTCAGACAGTTTAAATACAATGGTGAACTAGTATATGCTGCTAAAGTGTTGTTTGTCAACCAGTTTTAGGCCCATCTAACATGTATTTGTCGAGTTATGATCATTTTCATCATTATGTGTACATGTGGGAAAAAACGCATTTTCAGCCGATTTAAACGTCGAAAAGGGGAATTGCTTAAACGCTTCAGTCATTACTCTGTGTGACAGTGTCAGACAGTTTAATTACAATGGTGAACTAGTATATGCTGCTAAAGCGTTGTTTGTCAAACAGTTTTAGGCCCATACAACATGTATTTGTCGAGGTATGAGCATTTTCAGAACATTGGACGGTTTGCTGTCTAGCTGAATTAGAGAAACACCGAACCATTGTCTCTTCAGAGGTGAATGATTCAGAATGCTGCAGTACAGCATAGAAATTTTATTAATATGATGAACTATTATGTGCTTCCTAAGTTTTTCTCTCAGATTTCTATGCCCATCTAACATGTATTTCTGGAGTTATGATCATTTTCAGAACTTGTGACGGTTTGCTGTCTAACTGAATTAGAGAAACACCGAACCATTGTCTCTTCAGAGGTGAATGATTCAGAATGCTGCAGTACAGCATAGAAATTTAATTAATATGATGAACTATTATGTGCTTCTTAAGTGTTTCTCACAGATTTCTAGGCCCATCTAACATGTATTTGTGGAGTTATGATCATTTTCATCATTGTGTGCACATGTGGGAAAAACGCATTTTCAGCCGATTTAAACGTCGAAAAGGGGAATTGGTTAAACGCTTCAGTCATTACTCTGTGTGACAGTGTCAGACAGTTTAAATACATTGGTGAACTAGTATATGCTGCTAAAGTGTTGTTTGTCAACCAGTTTTAGGCCCATCTAACATGTATTTGTCGAGTTATGATCATTTTCATCATTATGTGTACATGTGGGAAAAAACGCATTTTCAGCCGATTTAAACGTCGAAAAGGGGAATTGCTTAAACGCTTCAGTCATTTCTCTGTGTGACAGTGTCAGACAGTTTAAATACAACGGTGAACTAGTATATGCTGCTAAAGCGTTGTTTGTCAAACAGTTTTAGGCCCATACAACATGTATTTGTCGAGGTATGAGCATTTTCAGACCATTGAACGATTTGCTGTCTAGCTGAATTAGAGAAACACCGAACCATTGTCTCTTCAGAGGTGAATGATTCAGAATGCTGCAGTACAGCATTGAAATTTAATTAATATGATGAACTATTATGTGCTTCCTAAGTTTTTCTCTCAGATTTCTATGCCCATCTAACATGTATTTCTGGAGTTATGATCATTTTCAGAACTTGTGACGGTTTGCTGTCTAGCTGAATTAGAGAAACACCGAACCATTGTCTATTCAGAGGTGAATGATTCAGAATGCTGCAGTACAGCATAGAAATTTAATTAATATGATGAACTATTAAGTGCTTCTTAAGTGTTTCTCACAGATTTCTAGGCCCATCTAACATGTATTTGTGGAGTTATGATCATTTTCATCATTGTGTGCACATGTGGGAAAAAACGCATTTTCAGCCGATTTAAACGTCGAAAAGGGGAATTGGTTAAACGCTTCAGTCATTACTCTGTGTGACAGTGTCAGACAGTTTAAATACAATGGTGAACTAGTATATGCTGCTAAAGTGTTGTTTGTCAACCAGTTTTAGGCCCATCTAACATTTATTTGTCGAGTTATGATCATTTTCATCATTATGTGTACATGTGGGAAAAAACGCATTTTCAGCCGATTTAAACGTCGAAAAGGGGAATTGCTTAAACGCTTCAGTCATTACTCTGTGTGACAGTGTCAGACAGTTTAATTACAATGGTGAACTAGTATATGCTGCTAAAGCGTTGTTTGTCAAACAGTTTTAGGCCCATACAACATGTATTTGTCGAGGTATGAGCATTTTCAGAACATTGGACGGTTTGCTGTCTAGCTGAATTAGAGAAACACCGAACCATTGTCTCTTCAGAGGTGAATGATTCAGAATGCTGCAGTACAGCATAGAAATTTTATTAATATGATGAACTATTATGTGCTTCCTAAGTTTTTCTCTCAGATTTCTATGCCCATCTAACATGTATTTCTGGAGTTATGATCATTTTCAGAACTTGTGACGGTTTGCTGTCTAACTGAATTAGAGAAACACCGAACCATTGTCTCTTCAGAGGTGAATGATTCAGAATGCTGCAGTACAGCATAGAAATTTAATTAATATGATGAACTATTATGTGCTTCTTAAGTGTTTCTCTCAGATTTCTATGCCCATCTAACATGTATTTCTGGAGTTATGATCATTTTCAGAACTTGTGACGGTTTGCTGTCTAACTGAATTAGAGAAACACCGAACCATTGTCTCTTCAGAGGTGAATGATTCAGAATGCTGCAGTACAGCATAGAAATTTAATTAATATGATGAACTATTATGTGCTTCTTAAGTGTTTCTCACAGATTTCTAGGCCCATCTAACATGTATTTGTGGAGTTATGATCATTTTCATCATTGTGTGCACATGTGGGAAAAAACGCATTTTCAGCCGATTTAAACGTCGAAAAGGGGAATTGGTTAAACGCTTCAGTCATTACTCTGTGTGACAGTGTCAGACAGTTTAAATACAATGGTGAACTAGTATATGCTGCTAAAGTGTTGTTTGTCAACCAGTTTTAGGCCCATCTAACATTTATTTGTCGAGTTATGATCATTTTCATCATTATGTGTACATGTGGGAAAAAACGCATTTTCAGCCGATTTAAACGTCGAAAAGGGGAATTGGTTAAACGCTTCAGTCATTACTCTGTGTGACAGTGTCAGACAGTTTAAATACAATGGTGAACTAGTATATGCTGCTAAAGTGTTGTTTGTCAAACAGTTTTCGGCCCATCTAACATGTATTTGTCGAGTTATGATTATTTTCATCATTGTGTGCACATGTGGGAAAAAACGCATTTTCAGCCGATTTAAACGTCGAAAAGGGGAATTGGTTAAACGCTTCAGTCATTACTCTGTGTGACAGTGTCAGACAGTTTAAATACAATGGTGAACTAGTATATGCTGCTAAAGCGTTGTTTGTCAAACAGTTTTAGGCCCCTACAACATGTATTTGACGAGGTATGAGCATTTTCAGAACATTGGACGGTTTGCTGTCTAGCTGAATTAGAGAAACACCGAACCATTGTCTCTTCAGAGGTGAATGATTCAGAATGCTGCAGTACAGCATAGAAATTTTATTAATATGATGAACTATTATGTGCTTCCTAAGTTTTTCTCTCAGATTTCTATGCTCATCTAACATGTATTTCTGGAGTTATGATCATTTTCAGAACTTGTGACGGTTTGCTGTCTAGCTGAATTGGAGAAACACCGAACCATTGTCTCTTCAGAGGTGAATGATTCAGAATGCTGCAGTACAGCATAGAAATTTAATTAATATGATGAACTATTATGTGCTTCTTAAGTGTTTCTCACAGATTTCTAGGCCCATCTAACATGTATTTGTGGAGTTATGATCATTTTCATCATTGTGTGCACATGTGGGAAAAAACGCATTTTCAGCCGATTTAAACGTCGAAAAGGGGAATTGGTTAAAGGCTTCAGTCATTACTCTGTTTGACAGTGTCAGACAGTTTAAATACAATGGTGAACTAGTATATGCTGCTAAAGTGTTGTTTGTCAAACAGTTTTAGGCCCATCTAACATGTATTTGTCGAGTTATGATCATTTTCATCATTATGTGCACATGTGGGAAAAAACGCATTTTCAGCCGATTTAAACATCGAAAAGGGGAATTGGTTAAACGCTTCAGTCATTACTCTGTGTGACAGTGTCAGACAGTCTAAATACAATGGTGAACTAGTTTATGCTGCTAAAGCGTTGTTTGTCAAACAGTTTTAGGCCCATACAACATGTATTTGTCGAGGTATGAGCATTTTCAGAACATTGGACGGTTTGCTGTCTAGCTGAATTAGAGAAACACCGAACCATTGTCTCTTCAGAGGTGAATGATTCAGAATGCTGCAGTACAGCATTGAAATTTAATTAATATGATGAACAATTATGTGCTTCCTAAGTTTTTCTCTCAGATTTCTATGCCCATCTAACATGTATTTCTGGAGTTATGATCATTTTCAGAACTTGTGACGGTTTGCTGTCTAGCTGAATTAGAGAAACACCGAACCATTGTCTCTTCAGAGGTGAATGATTCAGAATGCTGCAGTACAGCATAGAAATTTTATTAATATGATGAACTATTATGTGCTTCTTAAGTGTTTCTCACAGATTTCTAGGCCCATCTAACATGTATTTGTGGAGTTATGATCATTTTCATCATTGTGTGCACATGTGGGAAAAAACGCATTTTCAGCCGATTTAAACGTCGAAAAGGGGAATTGGTTAAACGCTTCAGTCATTACTCTGTGTGACAGTGTCAGACAGTTTAAATACAATGGTGAACTAGTATATGCTGCTAAATTGTTGTTTGTCAAACAGTTTTAGGCCCATGTAAAATGTATTTGTCGAGTTATTATCATTTTCATCATTATGTGTACATGTGGGAAAAAACGCATTTTCAGCCGATTTAAACGTCGAAAAGGGGAATTGCTTAAACGCTTCAGTCATTTCTCTGTGTGACAGTGTCAGACAGTTTAAATACAATGGTGAACTAGTATATGCTGCTAAAGCGTTGTTTGTCAAACAGTTTTAGGCCCATACAACATTGTATTTGACGAGGTATGAGCATTTTCAGAACATTGGACGGTTTGCTGTCTAGCTGAATTAGAGAAACACCGAACCATTGTCTCTTCAGAGGTGAATGATTCAGAATGCTGCAGTACAGCATAGAAATTTTATTAATATGATGAACTATTATGTGCTTCTTAAGTGTTTCTCACAGATTTCTAGGCCCATCTAACATGTATTTGTGGAGTTATGATCATTTTCATCATTGTGTGCACATGTGGGAAAAAACGCATTTTCAGCCGATTTAAACGTCGAAAAGGGGAATTGCTTAAACGCTTCAGTCATTACTCTGTGTGACAGTGTCAGACAGTTTAATTACAATGGTGAACTAGTATATGCTGCTAAAGCGTTGTTTGTCAAACAGTTTTAGGCCCATACAACATGTATTTGTCGAGGTATGAGCATTTTCAGAACATTGGACGGTTTGCTGTCTAGCTGAATTAGAGAAACACCGAACCATTGTCTCTTCAGAGGTGAATGATTCAGAATGCTGCAGTACAGCATAGAAATTTTATTAATATGATGAACTATTATGTGCTTCCTAAGTTTTTCTCTCAGATTTCTATGCCCATCTAACATGTATTTCTGGAGTTATGATCATTTTCAGAACTTGTGACGGTTTGCTGTCTAACTGAATTAGAGAAACACCGAACCATTGTCTCTTCAGAGGTGAATGATTCAGAATGCTGCAGTACAGCATAGAAATTTAATTAATATGATGAACTATTATGTGCTTCTGAAGTGTTTCTCTCAGATTTCTATGCCCATCTAACATGTATTTCTGGAGTTATGATCATTTTCAGAACTTGTGACGGTTTGCTGTCTAACTGAATTAGAGTAACACCGAACCATTGTCTCTTCAGAGGTGAATGATTCAGAATGCTGCAGTACAGCATAGAAATTTAATTAATATGATGAACTATTATGTGCTTCTTAAGTGTTTCTCACAGATTTCTAGGCCCATCTAACATGTATTTGTGGAGTTATGATCATTTTCATCATTGTGTGCACATGTGGGAAAAAACGCATTTTCAGCCGATTTAAACGTCGAAAAGGGGAATTGGTTAAACGCTTCAGTCATTACTCTGTGTGACAGTGTCAGACAGTTTAAATACAATGGTGAACTAGTATATGCTGCTAAAGTGTTGTTTGTCAAACAGTTTTCGGCCCATCTAACATGTATTTGTCGAGTTATGATCATTTTCATCATTGTGTGCACATGTGGGAAAAAACGCATTTTCAGCCGATTTAAACGTCGAAAAGGGGAATTGGTTAAACGCTTCAATCATTACTCTGTGTGACAGTGTCAGACAGTTTAAATACAATGGTGAACTAGTATATGCTGCTAAAGCGTTGTTTGTCAAACAGTTTTAGGCCCATACAACATGTATTTGTCGAGGTATGAGCATTTTCAGAACATTGGACGGTTTGCTGTCTAGCTGAATTAGAGAAACACCGAACCATTGTCTCTTCAGAGGTGAATGATTCAGAATGCTGCAGTACAGCATAGAAATTTTATTAATATGATGAACTATTATGTGCTTCTTAAGTGTTTCTCACAGATTTCTAGGCCCATCTAACATGTATTTGTGGAGTTATGATCATTTTCATCATTGTGTGCACATGTGGGAAAAAACGCATTTTCAGCCGATTTAAACGTCGAAAAGGGGAATTGGTTAAACGCTTCAGTCATTACTCTGTGTGACAGTGTCAGACAGTTTAAATACAATGGTGAACTAGTATATGCTGCTAAAGCGTTGTTTGTCAAACAGTTTTAGGCCCATACAACATGTATTTGACGAGGTATGAGCATTTTCAGAACATTGGACGGTTTGCTGTCTAGCTGAATTAGAGAAACACCGAACCATTGTCTCTTCAGAGGTGAATGATTCAGAATGCTGCAGTACAGCATAGAAATTTAATTAATACGATGAACTATTATGTGCTTCTTAAGTGTTTCTCACAGATTTCTAGGCCCATCTAACATGTATTTGTGGAGTTATGATCATTTTCATCATTGTGTGCACATGTGGGAAAAAACGCATTTTCAGCCGATTTTAACGTCGAAAAGGGGAATTGGTTAAACGCTTCAGTCATTACTCTGTGTGACAGTGTCAGACAGTTTAAATACAATGGTGAACTAGTATATGCTGCTAAAGTGTTGTTTGTCAAACAGTTTTAGTCCCATACAACATGTATTTGTCGAGTCGAAAAACTTCAAAATATACAACGCCGAAAAATATCACAAATACTTCAAAATTTACAACCCAGATAAATATCCCAAAAACGACTTACGGAAAATGTCGAAAAACGTCGAAATACACAACGCCAAAAAATGTCCCAAAAACGTCAAAATATACAACCCAGGTAATATCCCAAAAACGATATAAAACTATGTCGAAAAACGTCAAAATATACAACGCCAAAAAATATCCCACCACTACATAATACTATGTCGAACAACATCAAAATATACCACATCGAAAAATATCACAATAACGTAAAAATATAAAACCCAGATAAATATCCCAAAAAACGACATAATATACGATGTCGAAAAAAGTCAACATATACAACACCAAAAAATGTCCCAAAAACGTCAAAATATACAACCCAGAAAAAAATCCCAAAAACGATATATTACTATGTCGAAAAACGTCAAAATATACAACGCCAAAAAATATCCCAGAAACTACATTATACTATGTCGAATAAGTCAAAATATACAACGCCAAATATGTCCCAAAAACGTCAAAATATACAACCCAGAGAAATATCCCAAAAACGACATAATACTATGTCAAAAAACGTCCAAATATACAACACGAAAAAATTGCCCAAAAACGACATAATACTATGTTGAAAAACGTCAAAATATACCACGTCGAAAAATATCACAATAACGTAAAAATATACAACCCAGATAAATATTCCAAAAACGACATACTTGTTACGTCGAAAAAAGTCAAAATATACAATGCCAAAATATGTCTAAAGACGTCAAAATATACAACCCAGATAAATATCCCAAGAACGACATACTTGTTACGTCGAAAAAAGGCAAAATATACAACACCAAAAAATATCCCAAAAACTACATAATACTATGTCGAAAAACGTCAAAATATACAACGCCAAAATATGTCCCAAAAACGTCAAAATATACAACCCAGATAAATATCCCAAAAACAATATATTACTATGTCGAAAAACGTCAAAAAATACAACGCCAAAAAATATCCCAAAAACTACATAATACTATGTCGAAGAACGTCAAAATACACAACACCAAAAAATATCCCAAAAACTACATAATACTCTGTCGAAAAACGTCAAAATATACAACGCCGAAAAATATCACAAATACTTCAAAATTTACAACCCAGATAAATATTCCAAAAATGACATGATACTATGCCGAAAAACGTCAAAATATACAACGCCGAAAAATATCCCAAAAACGACATACTACGACACTATGTAGTCTATGTACTACGACACTAACGACACTATGTCAAAAAACTTCTATATAGAAGTTTTTTGACATAGTGTCGTACTTTGGGATACATATGACATACTGGTCGTTTTTGTGATATTTTTTGTTCTTGTATATTTGGACTTTTTTCGACATTTTACAACGCCAAAAAATATCCCAAAAATGACATAATACCATGTCGAAAAACATCAAAATATAAAATGCCGAAAAATATCCCAAAAACTACATATTATACTATGTCGAAAAAAGTCAAAATATACAACGCCAAAATATGTCCCAAAAACGTCAAACTTTACAACCCAGATAAATATCCCAAAAATGACATAATACTATGCCGAAAAACGTCAAAATATACAACGCCGAAAAATATCCCAAAAACGACATACTATATTTGTCAAAAAAAGTCAAAATATACAGCGCCAAAAAATGTCCCAAAAACGTCAAAATATACAACCCAGATAAAAATCCCAAAAACGATTTATTACCATGTCGAAAAACGTCAAAATATACAACGCCAAAAAATATCCCAAAAACTGCATAATACTATGTCGAAAAACGTCAAAATATACCGCGCCAAAATATGTCCAAAAACGTCAAAATATACAACCCAGATAAATATCCCAAAAAAGGACATAATATACTATGTCGAAAAAAGTCAACATACACAACACCAAAAAATATCCCAAAAACTACATAATACTATGTCAAAAAACGTAAAAAAATATACCATGCCGAAAAATATCACAAATACTTCAAAATTTACAACCCAGATAAATATCCCAAAAACGACATACGGAAAAAGTAGAAAAAAGTCAAAACATACAACGCCAAAAAATATCCCAAAATCGACATAATACTATATCGAAAAATGTCAAAATATACAACCCAGATAAATATCCCAAAAACTACATAATACTATGTCAAAAAACGTAAAAATATACAACGCTGAAAAATATCACAAATACTTCAAAATATACAACTCAGATAAATAAGCCAAAAACGACATCCAAAAAAAGTCGAAAAAAAGTCAAAATATACAAGGCCAAAAAATATCCCAAAAACGACCTATTACACTATGTCGAAAAACGTCTATATATACAACGCCAAAAAATATCCCAAAAATGACATAATACCATGTCGAAAAACGTCAAAATATAAAACGCCGAAAAATATCCCAAAAACTAGAGAATACTATGTCGAAAAATGTCAAAATATACAACGCCGAAAAATGTCACAAATACTTCAAAGTATACAACCCAGATAAATATTCCAAAAACGACATACTTGTTACGTCGAAAAAAGTCAAAATATACAACGCCAAAATATGTCCAAAGACGTCAAAATATACAACCCAGATAAAAATCCCAAGAACGACATACTTGTTACGTCGAAAAAAGTCAAAATATACAACACCAAAAAAAATCCCAAAAACTACATAATACTATGTCGAAAAACGTCAAAATATACAACGCCAAAATATGTCCCTAAAACGTCAAAATATACAACCCTGAGAAATATCCCAAAAACAATTTATTACTATGTCGAAAAACGTCAAAAAATACAACGCCAAAAAATATCCCAAAAACTACATAATACTAGGTCGAAGAACGTCAAAATATACAACACCAAAAAACATCCCAAAAACTACATAATTCCTATCTGTCACTGTCACACAGAGTAATGACTGTAGCTTTTAACCAATTCGCCTTTTTTCGACGTTTAAATCGGCTGAAAATGCATTTTTTCCCACATGTGCACACTATGATGAAAATGATCATAACTCCACAAATACATGTTAGATGGGCATAGAAATCTGTGAGAAACATTTAAGAAGCACATAATAGTTCATCATATTAATTTAATTTCTATGCTGTACTGCAGCATTCTGAATCATTCACCTCTGAAGAGACAATGGGTCGGTGTTTCTCTAATTCAGTTAGACAGCAAACCGTCCAAAGTTCTGAAAATTATCATAACTCGAAAAATTCATGTTAGATGGGCTTAAAACTCTGTGAGAAACACTTATGGACCACATAATAGTTCATCATATTAATCAAATTTCTATGCTGTACTGCAGCATTCTGAACCATTCACCTTTGATGAGACAATGGTTCAGTGTTTCTCTAATTCAGCTAGACAGCAAACCGTCCAAAGTTCTGACGTGATCAAAACTCCACAAATACATGTTAGATGGGCCTAGAGGTCTGTGAGAAACACTTAAGAAGCACATAATAGTTCCTCATATTAGATTTCAATGGTGTACGGCAGCATTCTGAATCATTCACCTATAAAGAGACAAAGGTTCGGTGTTTCTCTAATTCAGCTAGACCGCAAATCGTCCAAAGTTCTGAAAATGATCATAACTCGAAAAATCCATTTTATATGGGCCTAAAACTGTTTGACCAACAACACTTTAGCAGCATATACTAGTTCATCATTGTATTTAAACTGTCTGTCACTGTCACACAGAGTAATGACTGTAGCTTTTAACCAATTCGCCTTTTCGACGTTTAAATCGGCTGAAAATGCGTTTTTTCCCACATGTGCACACTATGATGAAAATGATCATAACTCGACAAATACATTTTATTTGGGCCTAAAACTGTTTGACAAACAACACTTTAGCAGCATATACTAGTTCACTATTGTATTTAAACTGTCTGGCACTGTCACACAGAGTAATGACTGAAGTGTTTAACCAATTCGCCTTTTCGACGTTTAAATCGGCTGAAAATGCGTATTTTCCCACATGTGCACACTATGATCAAAATGATCAAACCTCGACAAATACATTTTAAATGGGCCTAAAACTGTTTGACATACAACACTTTAGCAGCACATACTAGTTATTCATTGTGTTTAAACTGTCTGACACTGTCAGACAGAGTAATGACTGAAGCTTTAAACCAAATCGCCTTTTCGACGTTTAAATCGGCTGAAAACGCATTTTTTCCCACATGTGCACACTATGATGAAAATGATCATAACTCAACAAATACATATTAGATGGGCCTAGAACTCTGTGAGAAACACTTAAGAAGGACATAATAGTTCATCATATTAATTACATTTCTATGCTGTACTGCAGCATTCTGAATCATTCACCGCTGAAGAGACAATGGTTCGGTGTTTCTCTAATTCAGCTAGACAGCAAACCGTTCAAAGTTCTGAAAATGCTCATAACTCGACAAATACATGTTGTATGGGACTAAAACTGTTTGACAAGCAACACTTTAGCAGCACAGACTAGTTCATCATATTAATTAAATTTCTATGCTGTACTGCAGCATTCTGAATCATTCACCTCTGAAGAGACAATGGTTCGGTGTTTCTCTAATTCAGCTAGATACCAAACCGTCCAAAGTTCTGAAAATGATCATAACTCGAAAAATACATGTTAGATGGGCCTAAAACTCTGTGAGAAACACTTATGGGGCTCATAATAGTTCATCATATTAATCAAATTTCTATGCTGTACTGTAGCATTGTGAATCATTCACTTATGAAGAGACAATGGTTCGGTGTTTCTCTAATTCAGCTAGACAGCAAACCGTCCAAAGTTCTGAAAATGATCATAACTCCACAAATACATGTTAGATGGGTCTAGAACTCTGTGAGAAAAACTGAAGAAGCACATAAAAGTTCATCAAATTAATTAAATTCATATGCTGTACTGCAGCATTCTGAATCATTCACCTCTGAAGAGACAATGGTTCGGTGTTTCTCTAATTCAGCTAGACAGCAAACCGTCCCAAGTTCTGAAAATGCTCATAGCTCGACAAATACATGTTAGATGGGCCTAAAACTCTGTGAGAAACACTTATGGAGCACATAATAGTTCATCATATTGATCAAATTGATCAAATTTCTATGCTGTACTGCACCATTCTGAACCATTCACCTCTGAAGAGACAATGGTTCGGTGTTTCTCTAATTCAGCTAGACAGCAAACCGTCCAAAGTTCTGAAAATGCTCATAACTCTACAAATACATGTTGTATGGGACTAAAACTGTTTGACAAACAACACTTTAGCAGCACATACTTGTTCATCATAGTATTTAAACTGTCTGACACTGTCACACAGAGTAATGACTGAAGCGTTTAACCAATTCGCCTTTTCGACGTTTAAATCGGCTGAAAATGCGTTTTTTCCCACATGTGCACACTATGATGAAAATGATCATAACTCGACAAATACATTTTATATGGGCCTAAAACTGTTTGACATACAACACTTTAGCAGCTTATACTAGTTCATCATTGTATTTAAACTGTCTGACACTGCCACCGAGAGTAATGACTGAAGCTTTTAACCAATTCGCCTTTTCGACGTTTAAATCGGCTGAAAATGCATTTTTCCCCACATGTGCACACTATGATGAAAATTATCATAACTCCACAAAAAAATGTTAGATGGGTCTAGAAGTCTGTGAGAAACACTTAAGAAGCACATAATAGTTCATCATATTAATTAAATTTCTATGCTGTACTGCAGCATTCTGAATCATTCACCTCTGAAGAGACAATGGGTCGGTGTTTCTCTAATTCAGTTAGACAGCAAACCGTCCAAAGTTCTGAAAATTATCATAACTCGAAAAATTCATGTTAGATGGGCTTAAAACTCTGTGAGAAACACTTATGGACCACATAATAGTTCATCATATTAATCAAATTTCTATGCTGTACTGCAGCATTCTGAACCATTCACCATTGATGAGACAATGGTTCAGTGTTTCTCTAATTCAGCTAGAAAGCAAACCGTTCAAAGTTCTGAAACTGCTCATAACTCGACAAATAGATGTTGTATGGGACTAAAACTGTTTGACAAGCAACACTTTAGCAGCACAGACTAGTTCATCATATTAATTACATTTCTATGCTGTACTGCAGCATTCTGAATCATTCACCTCTGAAGAGACAATGGTTCGGTGTTTCTCTAATTCAGTTAGACAGCAAACCGTCCACAGTTCTGAAAATGATCATAACTCCACAGATACATGTTAGATGGTTCTAGAACTCTGTGAGAAAAAACTTAAGAAGCACATAATAGTTCATCAAATTAATCAAATTTCTATGCTGTTCTGCACCATTCTGAATCATTCACCGCTGAAGAGACAATGGTTCGGTGTTTCTCTAATTCAGCTAGACAGCAAACGATCAAATGTTCTGAAAATGATCGTAACTCCACAAATACATGTTATATGGGACTAAAACTGTTTGACAAACAACACTTTAGCAGCACAGACTAGTTAGTCATAGTATTCAAACTGTCTGACACTGTCACACAGAGTAATGACTGAAGCGTTTAACCTATTCGCCTTTTCGACGTTTAAATCGGTTGAAAATTTGTTTTTTCCCACATGTGCACACTATGATGAAAATGATCATAACTCGACAAATACATGTTGTATGGGACTAAAACTGTTTGACAAGCAACACTTTAGCAGCACATACTTGTTCATCATAGTATTTAAACTGTCTGACACTGTCACACAGAGTAATGACTGTCTGAAAATGATCATAACTCGAAAAATACATGTTAGATGGGCCTAAAACTCTGTGAGAAACACTTATGGAGCACATAATAGTTCATCATATTAATCATCATATTATGTACTGCAGCATTCTGAACCATTCACCTTTGATGAGACAATGGTTCGGTATTGAAAGAAAGATTGAATGATTGAAAGAAATGTAGATTGAAATAAAGAATGAAAGAAAGATTTGAAGTAAGAATGAAATATTGAAAGAAAGATTTTAGGAAAGGTTGAAAGACTTAAAGAAAGAATGAAAGATTGAAAGAAAGATTGAAAGATTGAAAGAAATATTGAAAGAAAGAGAATTTGAAAGTAAGAAAGATTGAAAGAAAGATTGAAAGTAATAAAGATTGAAAGAAAGAATAAAAGAAAAATTGAAAGATTGAAAGATTGAAAGATTGAAAGAAAGATTGAAAGAAAGATTTAACGAAAATTGAAAGACTGAAAGTAAGAATGAAAGAAAGATTGAAAGTTTGAAAGAAAGAATGAAAGAATTAAAGAAAGATTGAAAGAAATATTGAAAGAAAGAATGAAAGATTGAAAGAAAGAATGAAAGATTGAAAGAAAGAATGAAAGAATGAAAGAAATACTGAAAGAAAGAAAGATTGAAAGTAAGAACGATTGAAAGAAAGATTTATAGAAAGATTGAAAGACTGAAAGAAAGAATGAAAGATTGAAAGAAATATTGAAAGAAAGAGAGATTGAAAGATTAAAAGATTGAAAGAAAGATTGAAAGTAATAAAGATTGAAAGAAAGAATGGAGGAATAATTGAAAGATTGAAAGAAAAAATGAAAGAATTAAAGAAAGATTGTAAGAAATATTGAAAGAAAGATTGAAAGAAAGAATGAAAGAAAGATTGTAAGAAAGAATGAAAGTAAGAAAGAAATATTGAAAGATTGAAAGAAATATTGAAAGAAAGAAAGATTGAAAGTAAGAACGATTGAAAGAAAGATTGAAAGAAAGACTGAAAGCTTGAAAGAAAGAATGAAAGAAAGATTTTAAGAAAGGTTGAAAGACTGAAAGAAAGAATGAAAGATTGAAAGAAAGAATGAAAGAACGATTGAAAGAAAAAATGAAAGAATGATAGAAAGATTGAAAGATTGAAAGAAAGATTGAATGTTTGAAAGAAAGATTGAAAGTATTAAAGATCGAAAGAAATATTTAAAGAAAGATTGAAAGATTGAAAGAAAGAATGAAATAACGATTGCAAGAAAGAATGAAGAATGAAAGAAAAATTGAAAGATTGAAAGAAATATTGAAAGAAAGAGAGATTGAAAGATTAAAAGATTGAAAGAAAGATTGAAAGTGATGAAGTTTGAAAGAAAGAATGAAGGAAAAACTGAAAGATTGAAAGACTGAAAGAATGAATGAAAGAAAGATTGAAAGATTGAATGAAAAAATGAAAAACTTAAAGAAAGATTGAAAGAAATACTGAAAGATAGATTGAAAGATTGAAAGAAAGAAAGATTGAAAGAAAGAATGAAAGAAAGATTGTAAGAAAGAATGAAAGTAAGAAAGAAACATTGAAAGATTGAAAGAAATATTGAAAGAAAGAAAGATTGAAACTAAGAACGATTGAAAGAAAGATTGAAAGAAAGATTGAAAGCTTGAAAGAAAGATTGAAAGAAAGATTTTAAGAAAGGTTGAAAGACTGAAAGAAAGAATGAAAGATTGAAAGAAAGAATGAAAGAACGATTGAAAGAAAGAATGATAGAATGAAAGAAAGATTGAAAGATTGAAAGAAATATTGAAAGAAAGAGAGAATGAAAATAAGAAAGATTGAAAGAAAGATTGAAAGTAATAAAGATTGAAAGAAATAACAAAAGAAAGATTGAAAGATTGAAAGAAATATTGAAAGAAAGAAAGATTGAAACTAAGAACGATTGAAAGAAAGATTGAAAGAAAGATTGAAAGCTTGAAAGAAAGATTGAAAGAAAGATATTAAGAAAGGTTGAAAGACTGAAAGAAAGAATGAAAGATTGAAAGAAAGAATGAAAGAACAATTGAAAGAAAGAATGAAAGAATGAAAGAAAGATTGAACGATTGGAAGAAATATTGAAAGATAGAAAAATTTAAAGTAAGAAAGATTGAAAGAAAGAATGAAAGAAAGATTGAAAGATTGAAAGATTGAAAGAAAGATTGAATGTTTGAAAGAAAGATTGAAAGTATTAAATATCGAAAGAAATATTTAAAGAAAGATTGAAAGATCGAAAGAAAGAATGAAATAACGATTGAAAGAAAGAATGAAAGTATGAAAGAAAAATTGAAAGATTGAAAGAAATATTGAAAGAAAGAGTGATTGAAAGATTAAAAGATTGAAAGAAAGATTGAAAGTGATGAAGTTTGAAAGAAAGAATGAAGGAAAAACTGAAAGATTGAAAGACTGAAAGAATGAATGAAAGAAAGATTGAAAGATTGAATGAAAAAATGAAAAACTTAAAGAAAGATTGAAAGAAATATTGAAAGATAGATTAAAAGATTGAAAGAAAGAAAGATTGAAAGAAAGAATGAAAGAAAGATTGTAAGAAAGAATGAAAGTAAGAAAGAAAGATTGAAAGATTGAAAGAAATATTGAAAGAAAGAAAGATTGAAACTAAGAACGATTGAAAGAAAGATTGAAAGAAAGATTGAAAGCTTGAAAGAAAGATTGAAAGAAAGATTTTAAGAAAGGTTGAAAGACTGAAAGAAAGAATGAAAGATTGAAAGAAAGAATGAAAGAACGATTGAAAGAAAGAATGAAAGAATGAAAGAAAGATTGAAAGATTGAAAGAAATATTGAAAGAAAGAGAGATTGAAAATAAGAAAGATTGAAAGAAAGATTGAAAGTAATAAAGATTGAAAGAAAGAATGAACGAAAAATTGAAAGATTGATAGATTGAAAGAAAGATTGAAAGAAAGATTTAAAGAAAGATTGAAAGACTGAAAGAAAGAATGAATAAAATAATTAAAGAAAGATTGAAGGTTTGAAAGATTGAAAGAAAGATTGAAAGAAAGATTGAAAAAAAGATTGAAAAAAAGAAAAATTGAAAAAAAGATTGAAAGAAATATTGAAAGACTGAAGGAAAGAATGAAAGAAAGATGGAAAGAAAGATTGAAAGAAAGAAAGATTGAAAGTAAGAAAGATTGAAAGAAATATTGAAAGAAAGATTGAAAGAAAGATTGAAAGATTGAAAGATTGAAAGATTGAAAGAAAGAATGAAAGAAAGACTGAAAGATTGAAAGAAAAATTGAAAGAAATATTGAAAGATTGAAAGATTGAAAGAAAAATTGAAAGTTTGAAAGAAATATTGAAAGACTGAAAGAAAGATTGCAAGAAAGATTGAAAATAAAGAAATATTTAAAGATAGAATAAAAGAAAGATTGAAAGAAATATTGAAAGACAGAAAGATTGAAAGAAACAATGAAAGAAATATTGAAAGATTAAAAGAAAGAATGAAAGAAAGATTGAAAAATTGAAAGATTGAAAGAAAGACTAAAAGAAAGAAAGAACGATTGAAAGAAAGATTGAAAGAAAGATTGAAAGAAAGAAAGATTGTAAGAGAGAATGAAACAAAGATTGAAATAAAGAATGAAAGAAAGATTGAAAGAAAAAATGAAAGAAAGATTGAAAGAAAGATGGAAAGAAAGTTTGAAAGAAAGAAAGATTGAAAGAAATAACAAAAGAAAGATTGAAAGAAATAATGAAAGAAAGATTGAACGATTGGAAGAAATATTGAAAGATAGAAAAATTGAAAGTAAGAAAAATTGAAAGAAAGAATGAAAGAAAGATTGAAAGATTGAATGATTGAAAGAAAGAATGAAAGAAAGATTGAAAGATTGAAATATTGAAAGAAAGAATGAAAGAAAGATTGAAAGTTTGAAAGAAAGAATGAAAGAATTAAAGAAAGATTGAAAGAAATATTGAAAGAAAGAATGAAAGATTGAAAGAAAGAATGAAAGAATGAAAGAAATACTGAAAGAAAGAAAGATTGAAAGTAAGAACGATTGAAAGAAAGATTTATAGAAAGATTGAAAGACTGAAAGAAAGAATGAAAGATTGAAAGAAATATTGAAAGAAAGAGAGATTGAAAGATTAAAAGATTGAAAGAAAGATTGAAAGTAATAAAGATTGAAAGAAAGAATGGAGGAATAATTGAAAGATTGAAAGAAAAAATGAAAGAATTAAAGAAAGATTGTAAGAAATATTGAAAGAAAGATTGAAAGATTGAAATAAAGAAAGATTGAAAGAAAGAATGAAAGAAAGATTGTAAGAAAGAATGAAAGTAAGAAAGAAATATTGAAAGATTGAAAGAAATATTGAAAGAAAGAAAGATTGAAAGTAAGAACGATTGAAAGAAAGATTGAAAGAAAGACTGAAAGCTTGAAAGAAAGAATGAAAGAAAGATTTTAAGAAAGGTTGAAAGACTGAAAGAAAGAATGAAAGTTTGAAAGAAAGGATGAAAGAACGATTGAAAGAAAAAATGAAAGAATGATAGAAAGATTGAAAGATTGAAAGAAAGATTGAATGTTTGAAAGAAAGATTGAAAGTATTAAAGATCGAAAGAAATATTTAAAGAAAGATTGAAAGATTGAAAGAAAGAATGAAATAACGATTGAAAGAAAGAATGAAAGAATGAAAGAAATATTGAAAGATTGAAAGAAATATTGAAAGAAAAAGAGATTGAAAGATTAAAAGATTGAAAGAAAGATTGAAAGTGATGAAGTCTGAAAGAAAGAATGAAGGAAAAACTGAAAGATTGAAATACTGAAAGAATGAATGAAAGATTGATTGAAAGATTGAATGAAAAAATGAAAAACTTAAAGAAGATTGAAAGAAATATTGAAAGATAGATTGAAAGATTGAAAGAAAGAAAGATTGAAAGAAAGAATGAAAGAAAGATTGTAAGAAAGAATGAAAGTAAGAAAGAAAGATTGAAATATTGAAAGAAATATTGAAAGAAAGAAAGATTGAAACTAAGAACGATTGAAAGAAAGATTGAAAGAAAGATTGAAAGCTTGAAAGAAAGATTGAAAGAAAGATTTTAAGAAAGGTTGAAAGACTGAAAAAAAGAATGAAAGATTGAAAGAAAGAATGAAAGAAAGATTGAAAGATTGAAAGAAATATTGAAAGAAAGAGAGAATGAAAATAAGAAAGAAGAAAAAGAAGAAAGATTGAAAGTAATAAAGATTGAAAGAAATAACAAAAGAAAGATTGAAAGAAAGAATGAAAGAAAGATTGAACGATTGGAAGAAATTTTGAAAGATAGAAAAATTTAAAGTAAGAAAGATTGAAAGAAAGAATGAAAGAAAGATTGAAAGATTGAAAGATTGAAAGAAAGATTGAATGTTTGAAAGAAAGATTGAAAGTATTAAAGATCGAAAGAAATATTTAAAGAAAGATTGAAAGATTGAAAGAAAGAATGAAATAACGATCGAAAGAAAGAATGAAAGAATGAAAGAAAAATTGAAAGATTGAAAGAAATATTGAAAGAAAGAGAGATTGAAAGATTAAAAGATTGAAAGAAAGATTGAAAGTTATGAAGATTGAAAGAAAGAATGAAGGAAAAACTGAAAGATTGAAAGACTGAAAGAATGAATGAAAGAAAGATTGAAAGATTGAAAGAAAAAATGAAAAACTTAAAGAAAGATTGAAAGAAATATTGAAAGACAGATTGAAAGATTGAAAGAAAGAAAGATTGAAAGAAAGATTGTAAGAAAGAATGAAATATTGAAAGAAAAAATGAAAGAAAGACTGAAAAAAACAAAGAAAGATTGAAAGAAATAAAGATTTAAAGAAAAAAAGATTTAAAGAAAGATTGAAAGACTAAAAGTAAGAATGAAAAAAAAGATTGAAAGAAAGATTGAAAAAAGAAAGAAAGATTGAAAGAAAGATTGAAAGAAAGATTGACAGAAAGAATGAAAGTTTGAAAGAAAGATTGAAAGAAAGATTGAAAGAAAGATTGAAAGACTGAAAGAAAAAATGAAAGAAAGATTAAAAGAGAGATTGAAAGATTGAAAGATTGAAAGAAGGAATGAAAGAAAGATTGAATGATTGAAAGATTGAAATAAAGAATGAAATATTGAAAGAAAGAATAAAAGAACGATTGAAAGAAAGAATGAAAGAATGAAAGAAAGATTGAAAGATTGAAAGAATATTGAAAGAAAGAGAGAATGAAAGTAAGAAAGATTGAAAGAAAGATTGAAAGTAAAAAAGATTGAAAGAAAGAATGAAAGAAAAATTGAAAGATTGAAAGATTGAAAGAAAGATTTAAAGAAAGATTTAAAGAAAGATTGAAAGACTGGAAGAAAGAATGAATAAAAGAATTAAAGAAAGATTGAAAGATTGAAAGATTGAAAGATTGAAAGAAAGATTGAAAAAAGAATGATTGAAAGAAAGAAAGATTTAAAGAATGAAAGATTTAAAGAAAGATTGAAAGACTAAAAGTAAGAATGAAAAAAAAGAATGAAAGCAAGATTGAAAGATTGAAAGATTGAAAGAAAGAATGAAAGATTGAAAGAAAGAATGAAAGAATGAAAGATAGATTGAAAGACTGAAAGAAATATTGAAAGAAGGAGAGAATGAAAGTAAGAAAGATTGAATGAAAAATTGAAAGATTGAAAGATTGAAAGAAAGAATGAAAGAAAGATTGAAAGATTGAAAGAAATACTGAAAGAAAGAAAGAAAGATTGAAAGTAAGAACGATTGAAAGAAAGCTTGAAACGAAAGATTGAAAGAAAGAATGAAAGAAAAATTGAAAGATTGAACGATTGAAAGAAAGAATGAAAGATTGAAAGAAAGAATAAAAGAACGATTGAAAGAAAGAATGAAAGAATGAAAGAAAGATTGAAAGATTGAAAGAATATTGAAAGAAAGAGAGAATGAAAGTAAGAAAGATTGAAAGAAAGATTGAAAGTAAAAAAGATTGAAAGAAAGAATGAAAGAAAAATTGAAAGATTGAAAGATTGAAAGAAAGATTTAAAGAAAGATTTAAAGAAAGATTGAAAGACTGAAAGAAAGAATGAATAAAAGAATTAAAGAAAGATTGAAAGATCGAAAGATTGAAAGATTGAAAGAAAGATTGAAAAAAGAATGATTAAAAGAAAGAAAGATTTAAAGAATGAAAGATTTAAAGAAAGATTGAAAGACTAAAAGTAAGAATGAAAAAAAAGAATGAAAGAAAGATTGAAAGATTGAAAGATTGAAAGAAAGAATGAAAGATTGAAAGAAAGAATGAAAGAACGATTGAAAGAAAGAATGAAAGAAAGATTGAAAGATTGAAAGAAATATTGAAAGAAAGAGAGAATGAAAGTAAGAAAGATGGAAAGAAAAATTGAAAGATTGAAAGATTGAAAGAAAGAATTAAAGAAAGATTGAATGATTGAAAGATTGAAAGAAAAATTGAAAGAAAGATTGAAGAAAGAAAGATTTAAAGAAAAAAAGATTTAAAGAAAGATTGAAAGACTAAAAGTAAGAATGAAAAAAAAGATTGAAAGAAAGATTGAAAAAAGAAAGAAAGATTGAAAGAAAGATTGAAAGAAAGATTGAAAGAAAGAATGAAAGTTTGAAAGAAAGAATGAAAGTTTGAAAGAAAGATTGAAAGAAAGATTGAAAGAAAGATTGAAAGACTGAAAGAAAAAATGAAAGAAAGATTAAAAGAGAGATTGAAAGATTGAAAGATTGAAAGATAGAATGAAAGATTGAAAGAAAGAATGAAAGAATGAATGAAAGATTAAAAGATTGAAAGAAATATTGAAAAAAAGAAAGATTGAAAGTAAGAAAAATTGAAAGAATGAATGAAAGAAACAAAAAAAGACTGATAAAAAGAAAGAATGTTTGAGAGATCAAAATATTTAAAGAAAGAAAGATTGAAAGAAAGGTTGAAAGATAGAATGAAAGAAAGATTGAAAGATTGAAAGTTGTAAAGAAAGATTGAAAGAAAGATTTAAAGAAAGATTGAAAGACTAAAAAAAAGAATGAAAGAAAGATTGAAAGGTTGAAAGAAAGAATGAAAGAATGAAAGAAAGATTGAAAGATTGAAAGAAAGATTGGAAGAAAGAATGAAAGTATGAAAGAAAGATTGAAAGATCGAAGGAAAGATTGAAAGAACGATTGAAAGAAAGAATGAAAGAGTGAAAGAAAGATTGAAAGATTGAAAGAAAGATTGAAAGTAATAAAGATTGAAAGAAGGAATGAAGGAAAAATTGAATGTTTGAAAGACTGAAAGAAAGAATGAAAGAAAGCCTGAAAGAAAGATTGAAAGAAAGATTTTAAGAAAGGTTGAAAGACTGAAAGAAAGAATGAAAGAAAGAATGATTGAAAGATTGAAAGAAAGAATGAAAGATTGAAAGAAAGAATATAAGAACGATTGAAAGAAAGATTGAAAGTAAGATTGAAAGTTTGAAAGAAAGATTGAAAGAAAAATTGAAAGAAAGATTGAAAGACTGAAGGAAAGAATGAGTGAAAGATTGAAAGAAAGATTAAAAGAAAAAAAGATTGAAAGTATTAAAGACTGAAAAAAATATTGAAAGAAAGATTGAAAGATTGAAAGATAGAATGAAAGAAAGATTGAATGATTGAAAGATTGAAAGAAAGAATTAAAGAAAGATTGAAAGACTGAAAAAAATATTGAAAGAAAGATTGAAAGATTGAAAGATAGAATGAAAGAAAGATTGAAAGATTGAAAGATTGAAAGAAAGAATGAAAGAAAGATTGAAAGACTGAAAGAAAGAATGAAAGAAAGATTGAAAGTGCGAAAGAAAGAATGAAAGAATTAAAGAAAGATTGAAAGAAATATTGAAAGAAAGAATGAAAGATTGAAAGAAAGAATGAAAGTAATAAAGATTAAAAGAAGGAATGAAGGAAAAATTGAATGTTTGAAAGACTGAAAGAATGAATGAAAGAAAGCTTGAAAGAAAGATTGAAAGAAAGATTTTAAGAAAGGTTGAAAGAATGAAAGAAAGAATGAAAGAAAGAATGATTGAAAGATTGAAAGAAAGAATGAAAGATTGAAAGAAAGAATATAAGAACGATTGAAAGAAAGATTGAAAGTAAGATTGAAAGTTTGAAAGAAAGATTGAAAGAAAAATTGAAAGAAAGATTGAAAGACTGAAGGAAAGAATGAGTGAAAGATTGAAAGAAAGATTAAAAGAAAAAAAGATTGAAAGTATTAAAGACTGAAAAAAATATTGAAAGAAAGATTGAAAGATTGAAAGATAGAATGAAAGAAAGATTGAAAGATTGAAAGATTGAAAGAAAGAATGAAAGAAAGATTGAAAGACTGAAAAAAATATTGAAAGAAAGATTGAAAGATAGAATGAAAGAAAGATTGAAAGATTGAAAGATTGAAAGAAAGAATGAAAGAAAGATTGAAAGACTGAAAGAAAGAATGAAAGAAAGATTGAAAGTGCGAAAGAAAGAATGAAAGAATTAAAGAAAGATTGAAAGAAATATTGAAAGAAAGAATGAAAGATTGAAAGAAAGAATGAAAAAAAGATTGTAAGAAAGAATGAAAGAAAGATTGAAAGATTGAAAGAAAGATTGAAAGAAAGATTGAATGTTTGAAAGAAAGATTGAAAGAAAGATTTAAAGAAAGATTGAAAGATTGAAAGAAAGATTGAAAGATAGATTTAAAGAAAGATTGAAAGACTGAAAGAAAGATTGAAAGAAAGAAAGATTTATAGATAGAATGAAAGAAAGATTGAAAAAAGAAAGATAGATTGAAAGAAAGATTGAAAGATTGAAAGAAAGAATGAAAGAAAGATTTTAAAAAAGATTGAAAAAAAGAAAGATTGAAAGAAAGATTGAAAGACAGATTGAAAGACTGAAGGAAAGAATGAAAGAAAGATGGAAAGAAAGATTGAAAGAAATAAAGATTGAAAGAAATATTGAAAGAAGGATTGAAAGATTGAAAGAAAGAATGAAAGAAAGATTGAAAGAAAGATGGAAAGAAAGATTGAAAGAAAGAAAGATTGAAAGAAATAGTGAAAGAAAGATTGAACGATTGGAAGAAATTTTGAAAGATAGAAAAATTGAAAGTAGGAAAGATTGAAAGAAAGAATGAAAGAAAGATTGAAAGATTGAAAGAAAGAATAAAAGAAAGATTGAAAGATTGAAATATTGAAAGAAAGAATGAAAAAAAGATTGAAAGATTAAACAATTGAAAGAAAGTTTGCAAGAAAGTTTGAAAAAAGAAAGATTGAAAGAAAGAATGAAAGAAAGATTGAAAGATAGATGGATAGAAAGATTCAAAGAAAGAAAGATTGAAAGAATAACAAAAGAAAGATTGAAAGATTGGAAGAAATATTGAAAGATAGAAAAATTGAAAGTAAGAAAGATTGAAAGAAATATTGAAAGAAAGATTGAAAGATTGAAAGAAAGATTGAAAGAAAGAATGAAAGAAAGATTGAAAGAAAGATTGAAAGACTGAAGGAAAGAATGAAAGAAAGATTGAAAGAAAGATTGAAATAAAGAAAGATTGAAAGAATGAATGATTGAAAAATTGAATGATTGAAAGATTGAAAGAAAGATTGAAAGAAAGATTGAACGACTGAAAGATTGAAAGAAAGATTGAAAGTTTGAAAGAGAGATTGAAAGACTGAAAGATAGATTGAAAGATTGAAGATTGAAAGATTGAAAGAAAGATTGAAAGAAAGATTGAACGACTGAAAGATTGAAAGAAAGATTGAAAGTTTGAAAGAAAGATTGAAAGACTGAAAGAAATAATGAAAGAAAGATTGAAAGAAAGAATGAAAGAAAGATTGAAAGAAAGATGGATAGAAAGATTGAAAGAAAGAAAGATTGAAAGAAATAACAAAAGAAAGATTGAAAGAAATAATGAGAAAGATTGAACGATTGGAAGAAATATTGAAAGATAGAAAAATTGAAAGTAAGAAAGATTGAAAGAAAGAATGAAAGAAAGATTGAAAGATTGAAAGAAAGAATGAAAGAAAGATTGAAAGATTGAAATATTGAAAGAAAGAATGAAAGAAAGACTGAAAGATTGAAAGAAAGATTGAAAGAAAGATTGAAAGATTGAAATATTTAAAGAAAGATTGAAAGAAAGAATGAAAGAACAATTGAAAGAAAGAATGAAAGAATGAAAGAAAAATTGAAAGATTGAAAGAAAGAATGAAAGAACGATTGAAAGATTGAAAGATTGAAAGATTGAAAGAAAGAATGAAAGAAAGATTGAAAGAAAGATGGAAAGAAAGATTGAAAGAAAGAAAGATTGAAAGAAAGAATGAAAGATTGAAAGAAAGAATATAAGAACGATTGAAAGAAAGATTGAAAGTAAGATTGAAAGTTTGAAAGAAAGATTGAAAGAAAAATTGAAAGAAAGATTGAAAGACTGAAGGAAAGAATGAGTGAAAGATTGAAAGAAAGATTAAAAGAAAAAAAGATTGAAAGTATTAAAGACTGAAAAAAATATTGAAAGAAAGATTGAAAGATTGAAAGATAGAATGAAAGAAAGATTGAAAGATTGAAAGATTGAAAGAAAGAATTAAAGAAAGATTGAAAGACTGAAAAAAATATTGAAAGAAAGAATTAAAGAAAGATTGAAAGACTGAAAAAAATATTGAAAGAAAGATTGAAAGATTGAAAGATAAAATGAAAGAAAGATTGAAAGATTGAAAGATTGAAAGAAAGAATGAAGGAAAGATTGAAAGACTGAAAGAAAGAATGAAAGAAAGATTGAAAGTGCGAAAGAAAGAATGAAAGAATGAAAGAAAGATTGAAAGAAATATTGAAAGAAAGAATGAAAGATTGAAAGAAAGAATGAAAAAAAGATTGTAAGAAAGAATGAAAGAAAGATTGAAAGATTGAAAGAAAGATTGAAAGAAAGATTGAATGTTTGAAAGAAAGATTGAAAGATTGAAAGAAAGATTGAAAGATAGATTTAAAGAAAGATTGAAAGACTGAAAGAAAGATTGAAAGAAAGAAAGATTTATAGAAAGAATGAAAGAAAGATTGAAAAAAGAAAGATAGATTGAAAGAAAGATTGAAAGATTGAAAGAAAGAATGAAAGAAAGATTTAAAAAAAGATTGAAAAAAAGAAAGATTGAAAGAAAGATTGAAAGACAGATTGAAAGACTGAAGGAAAGAATGAAAGAAAGATGGAAAGAAAGATGGAAAGAAAGATTGAAAGAAAGAAAGATTGAAAGAAATATTGAAAGAAAGATTGAAAGATTGAAAGAAAGAATGAAAGAAAGATTGAAAGATTGAAAGAAAGAATGAAAGAAAGATTGAAAGAAAGATGGAAAGAAAGATTGAAAGAAAGAAAGATTGAAAGAAATAATGAAAGAAAGATTGAACGATTGGAAGAAATTTTGAAAGATAGAAAAATTGAAAGTAGGAAAGATTGAAAGAAAGAATGAAAGAAAGATTGAAAGATTGAAAGAAAGAATGAAAGAAAGATTGAAAGATTGAAATATTGAAAGAAAGAATGAAAAAAAGATTGAAAGACTGAAAGAAAGAATGAAAGAAAGATTGAAAGATTAAACAATTGAAAGAAAGTTTGCAAGAAAGTTTGAAAAAAGAAAGTTTGAAAGAAAGAATGAAAGAAAGATTGAAAGATAGATGGATAGAAAGATTGAAAGAAAGAAAGATTGAAAGAATAACAAAAGAAAGATTGAAAGATTGGAAGAAATATTGAAAGATAGAAAAATTGAAAGTAAGAAAGATTGAAAGAAAGAATTAAAGAAAGATTGAAAGATTGAAAAAAAGAATGAAAGAAAGATTGAAATATTGAAAGAAAGAATGAAAGAAAGATTGAAAGATTGAAATAAAGATTGAAAGAAAGATTGAACGATTGAAAGATTGAAATAAAGATTGAAAGTTTGAAAGAAAGATTGAAAGAACAATTCAAAGAAAGAAAGATTGAAAGAAATATTGAAAGAAAGATTGAAAGATTGAAAGAAAGATTGAAAGAAAGAATGAAAGAAAGATTGAAAGATTGAAATAAAGATTGAAAGAAAGATTGAAAGATTGAAAGATTGAAATAAAGAATGAAAGTTTGAAAGAAAGATTGAAAGAAAGATTTAAAAAAAGAAAGATTGAAAGTAAGAAAGATTGAAAGACATATTGAAAGAAAGATTGAAAGATTGAAAGAAAGATTGAAAGAAAGAATGAAAGAAATATTGAAAGAAAGATTGAAAGAAAGATTGAAAGACTGAAGGAAAGAATGAAAGAAAGATTGAAAGAAAGATTGAAAGAAAGAAAGATTGAAAGAATGAATGATTGAAAGATTGAATGATTGAAAGATTGAAAGAAAGATTGAAAGAAAGATTGAAAGAAAGATTGAACGACTGAAAGATTGAACGACTGAAAGATTGAAAGAAAGATTGAAAGTTTGAAAGAGAGATTGAAAGACTGAAAGATAGATTGAAAGATTGAAGATTGAAAGATTGAAAGAAAGATTGAAAGAAAGATTGAACGACTGAAAGATTGAAAGAAAGATTGAAAGTTTGAAAGAAAGATTGAAAGACTGAAAGAAATAATGAAAGAAAGATTGAAAGAAAGAATGAAAGAAAGATTGAAAGAAAGATGGATAGATAGATTGAAAGAAAGAAAGATTGAAAGAAATAACAAAACAAAGATTGAAAGAAATAATGAAAGAAAGATTGAACGATTGGAAGAAATATTGAAAGATAGAAAAATTGAAAGTAAGAAAGATTGAAAGAAAGAATGAAAGAAAGATTGAAAGATTGAAAGAAAGAATGAAAGAAAGATTGAAAGATTGAAATATTGAAAGAAAGAATGAAAGAAAGACTGAAAGATTGAAAGAAAGATTGAAAGAAAGATTGAAAGATTGAAATATTTAAAGAAAGATTGAAAGAAAGAATGAAAGAACAATTGAAAGAAAGAATGAAAGAATGAAAGAAAAATTGAAAGATTGAAAGAAAGAATGAAAGAACGATTGAAAGATTGAAAGATTGAAAGATTGAAAGAAAGAATGAAAGAAAGATTGAAAGAAAGATGGAAAGAAAGATTGAAAGAAAGAAAGATTGAAAGAAATAATAAAAGAAAGATTGAACGATTGGAAGAAATTTTGAAAGATAGAAAAATTGAAAGTAAGAAAGATTGAAAGAAAGAATGAAAGAAAGATTGAAAGATTGACAGAAAGAATGACAGAAAGATTGAAAGATTGAAATATTGAAAGAAAGAATGAAAAAAAGATTGAAAGACTGAAAGAAAGAATGGAAGAAAGATTGAAAGATTAAACAATTGAAAGAAAGTTTGCAAGAAAGATTGAAAAAAGAAAGATTGAAAGAAAGAATTAAAAAAAGATTGATAGATAGATGGATAGAAAGATTGAAAGAAAGAAAGATTGAAAGAATAACAAAAGAAAGATTGAAAGATTGGAAGAAATATTGAAAGATAGAAAAATTGAAAGTAAGAAAGATTGAAAGAAAAAATTAAAGAAAGATTGAAAGATTGAAAGAAAGAATGAAAGAAAGGTTGAAAGATTGAAATATTGAAAGAAAGAATGAAAGAAAGATTGAAAGATTGAAAGAAAGATTGAAAGAAAGATTGAAAGATTGAAAGATTGAAATAAAGATTGAAAGTTTGAAAGAAAGATTGAAAGAAAGATTTAAAGAAAGAAAGATTGAAAGAAATATTGAAAGAAAGATTGAAAGATTGAAAGAAAGATTGAAAGAAAGAATGAAAGAAAGATTGAAAGATTGAAAGATTGAAATAAAGAATGAAAGTTTGAAAGAAAGATTGAAAGAAAGATTTTAAGAAAGAAAGATTGAAAGATTGAAAGAAATATTGAAAGAAAGATTGAAAGATTGAAAGAAAGATTGAAAGAAAGAATGAAAGAAAGATTGAAAGAAAGATTGAAAGAAAGATTGAAAGAAAGATTGAAAGACTGAAGGAAAGAATGAAAGAAAGATTGAAAGAAAGATTGAAAGAAAGAAATATTGAAAGTAAGATTGAAAGATTGAATGATTGAAAGAAAGACTGAAAGATAGATTGAAAGATTGAAGATTGAAAGATTGAAAGAAAGATTGAAAGTTTGAAACAAATTTTCAAAGACTGAAAGAAAGAATGAAAGAAAGATTGAAAGAAAGATTGAAAAAAGAAAGATTGAAAGAAAATTTGAAAGAAAGATTGAAAGAAGGAATGAAAGAAAGATTGAATGAAATATTGAAAGACAGAAAGATTGACAGAAACAATGAAAGAAAGATTGAAAGATTAAAAGAAAGAATGAAAGAAAGATTGAAAAATTGAAAGATTGAAAGAAAGATTGAAAAAAAGATTGAAAGACTGGAAGAAAGAATGAAAGAAAGATTGAAAGATTCAACAAATGAAAGAATGATTGCAAGAAAGATTAAAAAAAGAAAGATTGAAAGAAAATTTGAAAGTATGATTGAAGAAGGAATGAAAGAAAGATTGAATGAAAAATTGAAAGACAGAAAGATTGAAAGAAAGAATGAAAGAAAGATTGAAAGATTCAACAATTGAAAGAAAGATTGCAAGTAAGATTTAAAAAAGAAAGATTGAAAGAAAGAATGAAAGAATGAAAGAAAGATTGAAAGATTGAAAGAAAGAAAGATTGAAAGATTGAATGATTGAAAGAAAGACTGAAAGAAAGATTGAAAGATTCAAAAATTGAAAAAAATATTGCAAGAAAGATTGAAAAAAGAAGGATTGAAAGAAAGAATGAAAGAAATATTGAAAGAAAGATGGAAAGAAAGATTGAAAGAAATAACAAAAGAAAGATTGAAAGAAAGAATGAAAGAAAGATTGAAAGATAGATGGAAAGAAAGATTGAAAGAAATAAAGATAGAAAAATTGAAAGTAAGAAAGAATGAAAGAAAGATTGAAAGATTGAAATATTGAAAGAAAGAATGAAAGAAAGATTGAAAGATGAAAGAAAGATTGAAAGATTGAAAGATTGAAAGATTGAAATAAAGATTAAAAGTTTGAAAGAAAGATTGAAAGAAAGATTTAAAGAAAGAAAGATTGAAAGTAAGAAAGATTGAAAGAAATATTGAAAGAAAGATTGAAAAAAAGAAAGATTGAAAGAAAGATTGAAAGAAAGATTGAAAGACTGATGGAAAGAATGAAATAAAGATTGAAAGAAAGATTGAAAGAAAGAAATATTGAAGGAAAGATTGAAAGATTGAATGATTGAAAGAAAGACTGAAAGAAAGATTGACGGACAGAAAGATTGAAAGAAAGAATGAAAGAAAGATTGAAAGAAAGAATGAAAGAAAGATTGAAAGATTAAACAATTGAAAGAAAGATTGCAAGAAAGATTGAAAAAAGAAAGATTGAAAGAAATAATAAAAGAAAGATTGAAAGAAAGATGGAAAGAAAGAAAGATTGAAAGAAATAACAAAAGAAAGATTGAAAGAAAGAATGAAAGAAAGATTGAACGATTGGAAACAATATTGAAAGAAAGAAAGATTGAAAGTAAGATAGATTGAAAGAAAGAATGAAAGAAAGATTGAAAGATTGAAAGAAAGAATGAAAGAAAGATTGAAAGATTGAAAGAAAGATTGAAAGATTGAAAGATTTAAATAAAGATTGAAAGTTTGAAAGAAAGATTGAAAGAAAGATTTAAAGAAAGATTGAAAGACTGAAAGAAAGAATGAAAGGCAGATTGAAAGAAAGATTGAAAGTAAGAAGGTTTGAAAGAAAGAATGAAAGAAAGATTGAAAGATTGCAAGAAAGAATGAAAGAAAGATTGAAAGATTGAAATATTGAAAGAAAGAATGAAAGAAAGATTGAAAGATTGAAAGAAAGAATGAAAGAAAGATTGGAAGAAAGATTGAAAGATTGAAAGATTGAAATAAAGATTGAAAGTTTGAAAGAAAGATTGAAAGAAAGACTGAAAGAAAGATTGAAAGATTGAAAGAAAGATTGAAAGAAAGATTGAAAGATTGAACGAAAGAATGAAAGAAAGATTGAAAGATTGAAAGAAAGATTGAAAGAAAGATTGAAAGAATGAAAGATTGAAATAATGATTCAAAGTTTGAAAGAAAGATTGAAAGAAAGATTTAAACAAAGAAAGATTGAAAGTAAGAAAGATTGAAAGAAATATTGAACGAAAGATTGAAAGAAAGGATGAAAGAAAGATTGAAAGAAAGATTGAAAAAAAGAAATATTGAAAGAAAGATTGAACGACTGAAGGAAAGAATGAAAGAAAGAGTGAAAGAAAGATTGAAAGAAAGAAATATTGAAGGAAAGATTGAAAGATTGAATGATTGAAAGAAAGACTGAAAGAAAGATTGACAGACAGAAAGATTGAAAGAAAGAATGAAAGAAAGATTGAAAGAAAGAATAAAAGAAATATTGAAAGATTAAACAATTGAAAGAAAGATTGCAAGAAAGATTGAAAAAAGAAAGATTGAAAGAAAGAATAAAAGAAAGATTGAAAGAAAAATGGAAAGAAAGAAAGATTGAAAGAAATAACAAAAGAAAGATTGAAAGAAAGAATGAAAGAAAGATTGAACGATTGGAAGAAATATTGAAAGAAAGAAAGATTGAAAGTAAGATAGATTGAAAGTAAGAATGAAAGAAAGATTGAAAGATTTAAAGAAAGAATGAAAGAAAGATTGAAAGATTGAAATATTGAAAGAAAGAATGAAAGAAAGATTGAAAGATTGAAAGAAAGAATGAAAGATTGAAAGATTGAAATAAAGATTGAAAGTTTGAAAGAATGATTGAAAGAAAGATTTAAAGAAAGATTTAAAGAAAGATTGAAAGACTGAAAGAAAGAATGAAAGGCAGATTGAAAGAAAGATTGAAAGTAAGAAAGATTGAAAGAAAGAATGAAAGAAAGATTGAAAGATTGCAAGAAAGAATGAAAGAAATATTGAAAGATTGAAATATTGAAAGAAAGACTGAAAGAAAGATTGAAAGTAAGAAAGAAAGATTGAAAGAAAGATTGAAAGAAAGATTTAAAGAAAGAAAGAAAGATTGAAAGAAAGATTGAAAGAAAGATTGAAAGAAAGATTGAAAGAAAGAATGAAACAAAGATTGAAATAAAGAATGAAAGAAAGATTGAAAGAAAGATTGAAAGAAAGAAAGATTTAAAGATTGAATGATTGATAGAAAGACTGAAAGAAAGAATGACGGACGGAAAGATTGAAAGAAAGAATGAAAGAAAGATTGAAAAAAAGATTGAAAGACTGAAAGAAAGAATGAAAGAAACATTGAAAGATTAAACAATTGAAAGAAAGATTGCAAGAAAGATGGAAAGAATGAAAGATTGAAATAATGATTGAAAGTTTGAAAGAATGATTGAAAGAAAGATTTAAACAAAGAAAGATTACATTTACATTTACATTTAGTCATTTAGCAGACGCTTTTATCCAAAGCGACTTACAAGGGAGAATAACATTCAGCTACATTGCGACAGAGATTAGTGTAACAACAACATTGGTGTAACAATAAATTCTGCAAGGTGGTGCTAAGTAATTGTAGATTAGGACAGGAGGTACTCACTGAAGAGCTGGGTCTTCAGGTGCTTCTTAAAGACAGAGAGGGAGGTCCCCGCTCTGGTCATTTTTGGCAGCTCGTTCCACCAACGTGGAAGATTGAAAGATTGAAAGAAAGAATGAAAGATTGAAAGAAAGAATGAAAGAATGATTGAAAGAAAGAATGAAAGAATGAAAGAAAGATTGAAAGATTGAAAGAAATATTGAAAGAAAGAGAGAATGAAAGTAAGAAAGATGGAAAGAAAAATTGAAAGATTGAAAGATTGAAAGAAAGAATTAAAGAAAGATTGAATGATTGAAAGATTGAAAGAAAAATTGAAAGAAAGATTGAAGAAAGAAAGATTTAAAGAAAAAAAGATTTAAAGAAAGATTGAAAGACTAAAAGTAAGAATGAAAAAAAAGATTGAAAAAAGAAAGAAAGATTGAAAGAAAGATTGAAAGAAAGATTGAAAGAAAGAATGAAAGTTTGAAAGAAAGATTGAAAGAAAGATTGAAAGAAAGATTGAAAGACTGAAAGAAAAAATGAAAGAAAGATTAAAAGAGAGATTGAAAGATTGAAAGATTGAAAGAAAGAATGAAAGATTGAAAGAAAGAATGAAAGAATGAATGAAAGATTAAAAGATTGAAAGAAATATTGAAAAAAAGAAAGATTGAAAGTAAGAAAAATTGAAAGAATGAATGAAAGAAACAAAAAAAGACTGATAAAAAGAAAGAATGTTTGAGAGATCAAAATATTTAAAGAAAGAAAGATTGAAAGAATGTTTGAGAGATCAAAATATTTAAAGAAAGAAAGATTGAAAGAAAGATTTTAAGACTGAATTAAAGAATTAAAGAAAGATTGAAAGAAAGGTTGAAAGATAGAATGAAAGACTAAAAAAAAGAATGAAAGAAAGATTGAAAGGTTGAAAGAAAGAATGAAAGAATGAAAGAAAGATTGAAAGATTGAAAGAAAGATTGGAAGAAAGAATGAAAGTATGAAAGAAAGATTGAAAGATCGAAGGAAAGATTGAAAGAACGATTGAAAGAAAGAATGAAAGAATGAAAGAAAGATTGAAAGATTGAAAGAAAGATTGAAAGTAATAAAGATTGAAAGAAGGAATGAAGGAAAAATTGAATGTTTGAAAGACTGAAAGAATGAATGAAAGAAAGCTTGAAAGAAAGATTGAAAGAAAGATTTTAAGAAAGGTTGAAAGACTGAAAGAAAGAATGAAAGAAAGAATGATTGAAAGATTGAAAGAAAGAATGAAAGATTGAAAGAAAGAATATAAGAACGATTGAAAGAAAGATTGAAAGTAAGATTGAAAGTTTGAAAGAAAGATTGAAAGACTGAAGGAAAGAATGAGTGAAAGATTGAAAGATAGATTAAAAGAAAAAAAGATTGAAAGTATTAAAGACTGAAAAAAATATTGAAAGAAAGATTGAAAGATTGAAAGATAGAATGAAAGAAAGATTGAAAGATTGAAAGATTGAAAGAAAGAATGAAAGAAAGATTGAAAGAAAAAAATATTGAAGGAAAGATTGAAAGATTGAATGACTGAAAGAAAGAAAGACTGAAAGAAAGATTGACAGACAGAAAGATTGAAAGAAAGAATGAAAGAAAGATTGAAAGAAAGAATGAAAGAAAGATTGAAAGAAAGAATGAAAGAAAGATTGAAAGATTGAAAGAAAGATTGAAAGAAAGATTTAAAGAAAGATTGAAAGACTGAAAGAAAGAATGAAAGAAATAATTAAAGAAAGATTGAAAGAACGAATGTAAGAAAGATTGAAAGATTGAAAGATTGAAATAAAGATTGAAAGTTTGAAAGAAAGATTGAAAGAAAGATTTAAAGAAAGAAAGATTGAAAGAAATATTGAAAGAAAGATTGAAAGAATTAACAAAAGAAAGATTGAAAGAAAGAATGAATGAAAGATTGAACGATTGGAAGAAATATTGAAAGAAAGATAGATTGAAAGTAAGATAGATTGAAAGAAAGAATGAAAGAAAGATTGAAAGATTTAAAGAATGAATGAAAGAAAGATTGAAAGATTGAAATATTGAAAGAAAGAATGAAAGAAAGATTGAAAGATTGAAAGAAAGATTGAAAGATTGAAAGATTGAAATAAAGATTGAAAGTTTGAAAGAAAGATTGAAAGAAAGAATGAAAGAAAGATTGAAAAAAAGATTGATAGACTGAAAGAAAGAATGAAAGAAACATTGAAAGATTAAACAATTGAAAGAAAGATTGCAAGAAAGATGGAAAGAATGAAAGATTGAAATAATGATTGAAAGTTTGAAAGAAAGATTGAAAGAAAGATTTAAACAAAGAAAGATTGAAAGAAAGAAAGATTGAAAGAAATATTGAACAAAAGATTGGAAGAAAGGATGAAAGAAAAATTGAAAGAAAGATTGAAAGAAAGATTGAAAGAAAGATTGAAAGAATGATTTAAACAAAGAAAGATTGAAAGTAAGAAAGATTGAAAGAAATATTGAAAGAAAGATTGAAAGAAAGGATGAAAGAAAGATTGAAAGAAAGATTGAAAGATTGAAATATTGAAAGAAAGAATGAAAGAAAGATTGAAAGATTGAAAGAAAGATTGAAAGATTGAAAGATTGAAATAAAAATTGAAAGTTTGAAAGAAAGATTGAAAGAAAGATTGAAAGACTGAAAGAAAAAATGAAAGGCAGATTGAAAGAAAGATTGAAAGATTGCAAGAAAGAATGAAAGAAATATTGAAAGATTGAAATATTGAAAGAAAGAATGAAAGAAAGATTGAAAGATTGAAAGAAAGATTGAAAGATTGAAAGATTGAAATAAAGATTGAAAGTTTGAAAGAAAGATTGAAAGATTTAAAGAAAGATTGAAAGAAAGATTGAAATAAAGATTGAAAGTTTGAAAGAAAGAAAGAAAGATTGAATGAAAGATTGAAAGAAAGATTGAAAGAAAGAATGAAACAAAGATTGAAATAAAGAGTGAAAGAAAGATTGAAAGAAAGATTGAAAGAAAGAAAGATTGAAAGATTGAATGATTGAAAGAAAGACTGAAAGAAAGAATGACGGACAGAAAGATTGAAAGAAAGAATGAAAGAAAGATTGAAAAAAAGATTGAAAGATTAAACAATTGAAAGAAAGATTGCAAGAAAGATGGAAAGAATGAAAGATTGAAATAATGATTGAAAGTTTGAAAGAAAGATTGAAAGAAAGATTTAAACAAAGAAAGATTGAAAGTAAGAAAGATTGAAAGAAATATTGAACGAAAGATTGAAAGAAAGGATGAAAGAAAGATTGAAAGAAAGATTGAAAGATTGAAAGAAAGATTGAAAGAAAGATTGAAAGAATGATTTAAACAAAGAAAGATTGAAAGTAAGAAAGATTGAAAGAAATATTGAACGAAAGATAGAAAGAAAGGATGAAAGAAAGATTGAAAGAAAGAATGAAAAAAAGAAACATTGAAAGAAAGATTGAACGACTGAAGGAAAGAATTAAAGAAAGATTGAAAGAAAGATTGAAAGAAAGATTTAAACAAAGAAAGATTGAACGTAAGAAAGATTGAAAGACATATTGAACGAAAGATTGAAAGAAAGGATGAAAGAAAGATTGAAAGAAAGATTGAAAGATTGAAAGAAAGATTGAAAGAAAGATTGAAAGAATTAAATATTGAAATAATGATTGAAGTTTGAAAGAAAGATTGAAAGAAAGATTTAAACAAAGATAGATTGAAAGTAAGAAAGATTGAAAGAAATATTGAACGAAAGATTGAAAGAAAGGATGAAAGAAAGATTTAAACAAAGATAGATTGAAAGTAAGAAAGATTGAAAGAAATATTGAACGAAAGATTGAAAGAAAGGATGAAAGAAAGATTGAAAGAAAGATTGAAAAAAGAAAGATTGAAAGAAAGATTGAAAGAAAGATTGAAAGAAAGAAATATTGAAGGAAAAATTGAAAGATTGAATGATTGAAAGAAAGACTGAAAGAAAGATTGACAGAAAGAAAGATTGAAAGAAAGAATGAAAGAAAGATTGAAAGAAAGAATGAAAGAAAGATTGAAAGATTAAACAATTGAAAGAAAGATTGCAAGAAAGATTGAAAAAGAAAGATTGAAAGAAAGAATTAAAGAAAGATTGAAAGAAAGATGGAAAGAAAGAAAGATTGAAAGAAATAACAAGAGAAAGATTGAAAGAAAGAATGAAAGAAAGATTGAACGATTGGAAGAAATATTGACGGAAAGAAAGATTGAAAGTAAGATAGATTGAAAGAAAGAATGAAAGAAAGATTGAAAGATTTAAAGAAAGAATGAAAGAAAGATTGAAAGATTGAAATACTGAAAGAAAGAATGAAAGAAAGATTGAAAGATTGAAAGAAAGATTGAAAGATTGAAAGATTGAAATAAAGATTGAAAGTTTGAAAGAAAGATTGAAAGAAAGATTTAAAGAAAGATTGAAAGACTGAAAGAAAGAATGAATGGCAGATTGAAAGAAAGATTGAAAGTAAGAAAGATTGAAAGAAAGAATGAAAGAAAGATTGAAAGATTGCAAGAAAGAATGAAAGAAATATTGAAAGATTGAAATATTGAAAGAAAGAATGAAAGAAAGATTGAAAGATTGAAAGAAAGATTGAAAGAAAGATTGAAAGATTGAAATAAACATTGAAAGTTTGAAAGAAAGATTGAAAGAAAGATTTAAAGAAAGAAAGATTGAAAGAAAGATTGAAAGAAAGATTGAAAGAAAGAATGAAACAAAGATTGAAATAAAGAATGAAAGAAAGATTTAAAGAAAGATTGAAAGAAAGAAAGATTGAAAGATTGAATGATTGAAAGAAAGACTGAAAGAAAGAATGACGGACAGAAAGACTGAAAGAAAGAATGAAAGAAAGATTGAAAGAAAGAATGAAAGAAAGATTGAAAGATTAAACAATTGAAAGAAAGATTGCAAGAAAGATTGAAAAAAGAAAGATTGAAAGAAAGAATTAAAGAAAGATTGAAAGAAAGATGGAAAGAAATATTGAAATAAAGATTGAAAGTTTGAAAGAAAGATTGAAAGAAAGATTTAAACAAAGAAAGATTGAAAGTAAGAAAGATTGAAAGAAATATTGAACGAAAGATTGAAAGAAAGGATGAAAGAAAGATTGAAAGAAAGATTGAAAAAAAGAAAGATTGAAAGAAAGATTGAATGACTGAAGGAAAGAATGAAAGAAAGATTGAAAGAAAGATTGAAAGAAAGAAATATTGAAGGAAAGATTGAAAGATTGAAAGATTGAAAGTAAGATTGAAAGAAAGATTGAAATAATGATTGAAAGTTTGAAAGAAAGATTGAAAGAAAGATTTAAAGAAAGAAAGAAATATTGAAAGAAAGATTGAAAGAAAGATTGAAAGAAAGAATGAAACAAAGATTGAAATAAAGAATTAAAAAGAAAGATTGAAAGAAAGATTGAAAGAAAGAAAGATTAAAAGATTGAATGATTGAAAGAAAGACTGAAAGAAAGAATGACGGACAGAAAGATTGAAAGAAAGATTGAAAGAAAGATTGAAAAGAAGATTGAAAGACTGAAAGAAAGAATGAAAGAAACATTGAAAGATTAAACAATTGAAAGAAAGATCGCAAGAAAGATGGAAAGAATGAAAGATTGAAATAATGATTGAAAGTTTGAAAGAAAGATTGAAAGAAAGATTTAAACAAAGAAATATTGAAAGTAAGAAAGATTGAAAGAAATATTGAACGAAAGATTGAAAAAAAGATTGAAAGATTGAAAGAAAGATTGAAAGAAAGATTGAAAGAATGAAAGATTGAAATAATGATTGAAAGTTTGAAAGAAAGATTGAAAGAAAGATTTAAACAAAGAAAAATTGAAAGTAAGAAAGATTGAAAGAAATATTGAACGAAAGATTGAAAGAAAGGATGAAAGAAAGATTGAAAGAAAGATTGAAAAAAAGAAAGATTGAAAGAAAGATTGAATGACTGAAGGAAAGAATGAAAGAAAGATTGAAAGAAAGATTGAAAGAAAGAAATATTGAAGGAAAGATTGAAAGATTGAATGATTGAAATAAAGACTGAAAGACAGATTGACAGACAGAAAGATTGAAAGAAAGAATGAAAGAAAGATTGAAAGAAAGAATGAAAGAAAGATTGAACGATTAAACAATTGAAAGAAAGATTGCAAGAAAGATTGAAAAAAGAAAGATTGAAAGAAAGAATAAAAGAAAGATTGAAAGAAAGATGGAAAGAAAGAAAGATTGAAAGAAATAACAAAATAAAGATTGAAAGAAAGAATGAAAGAAAGATTGAACGATTGGAAGAAATATTGAAAGAAAGAAAGATTGAAAGTAAGAGAGATTGAAAGAAAGAATGAAAGAAAGATTGAAAGATTTAAAGAAAGAATGAAAGAAAGAATGAAAGATTGAAATATTGAAAGAAAGAATGAAAGAAAGATTGAAAGTTTGAAATATAGATTGAAAGTTTGAAAGAAAGATTGAAAGAAAGATTTAAAGAAAGATTGAAAGACTGAAAGAAAGAATGAAAGGCAGATTGAAAGAAAGATTTAAAGAAAGAAAGAAAGATTGAAAGAAAAAATGAAACAAAGATTGAAATAAAGAATGAAAGAAAGATTGAAAGAAAGATTGAAAGAAAGAAAGATTGAAAGATTGAATGATTGAAAGAAAGACTGAAAGAAAGAATGACGGACAGAAAGATTTAAAGAAAGAATGAAAGAAAGATTGAAAAAAAGATTGATAGACTGAAAGAAAGAATGAAAGAAACATTGAAAGATTAAACAATTGAAAGAAAGATTGCAAGAAAGATGGAAAGAATGAAAGATTGAAATAATGATTGAAAGTTTGAAAGAAAGATTGAAAGAAAGATTTAAACAAAGAAAGATTGAAAGTAAGAAAGATTGAAAGAAATATTGAACGAAAGATTGAAAAAAAGGATGAAAGAAAGAAATATTGAAAGAAAGAATGAAAGAAAGATTGAAAGAAAGAATGAAAGAAAGATTGAAAAAAGAAATATTGAAAGAAAGAATGAAAGAAAGATTGAAAGAAAGTTGGAAAGAAAGATTGAAAGAAAGAAAGATTGAAAGAAATAACAAAAGAAAGATTGAAAGATTGGAAGAAATATTGAAAGATAGAAAAATTGAAAGTTAGAAAGATTGAAAGAAAGAATGAAAGAAAGATTGAAAGATTGAAAGAAAGAATGAAAGAAAAATTGAAAGATTGAAAGAATGATTGAATGTTTGAAAGAAAGATTGAAAGAAAGATTTAAAGAAAGAAAGATTGAAAGAAATATTGAAAGAATGATTGAAAGATTGAAAGAAAGATTGATAGAAAGAATGAAAGAAAGATTGAAAGATTGAAAGATTGAAATATTGATTGAAAGTTTGAAAAAAAGATTGAAAGAAAGATTTGAAGAGAGAAAGATTGAAAGTAAGAAAGATTGAAAGAAATATTGAAAGAAAGATTGAAAGATTGAAAGAAAGATTGAAAGAATGAATGAAAGAAAGATTGAAAGAAAGATTGAAAAAAGGAAAGATTGAAAGAAAGATTGAAAGACTGAAGCAAAGAATAAAAGAAAGATTGAAAGAAAGATTGAAAGAAAGATTGAAAGATTGAAAGAAAGAATGAAAAATTGAAAGAAAGAATGAAAGAACGATTGAAAGAAAGAATGAAAGAATGAAAGAAAGATTGAAAGATTGAAAGAAATATTGAAAGAAAGAGAGAATGAAAGATTGAAAGATTGAAAGAAAGATTGAAAGATTGAAAGAACGAATGAAAGAAAGATTGAAAGATTGACATATTGAAAGAAATAATGAAAGAAAGATTGAAAGATTGAAAGAAAGATTGAAAGAAAGATTGAATGATTGAAAGATTGAAATAAAGATTGAAAGTTTGAAAGAAAGATTGAAAGAAATATTGAAAGAAAGATTAAAAGATTGAAAAAAAGATAGATGGAAAAAATGAAAGAAAGATTGAAAGATTGAAAGATTGAAATAAAGATTGAAAGATTGAAAGAAAGAATGAAAAATTGAAAGATTGAAAGAAAGAATGAAAAATTGAAAGAAAGAATGAAAGAACGATTGAAAGAAAGAATGAAAGATTGAAAGATTTGAAAGAAAGATTGAAAGTTTGAAAGAACGAATGAAAGAAAGATTGAAAGAATGACATATTGAAAGAAATAATGAAAGAAAGATTGAAAGATTGAAAGAAAGATTGAAAGAAAGATTGAAAATATTGAAAGATTGAAATAAAGATTGAAAGTTTGAAAGAAAGATTGAAAGATTGAAATAAAGATTGAAAGTTTGAAAGAAAGATTGAAAGAAATATTGAAAGAAAGATTGAAAGATTGAAAAAAAGATTGATGGAAAGAATGAAAGAAAGATTGAAAGATTGAAAGATTGAAATAAAGATTGAAAGTTTGAAAGAAAGATTGAAAGAAAGATTTAAAGAAAGAAAGATTGAAAGTAAGAAAGATTGAAAGAAATATTGAAAGAAAGATTGAAAGATTGAAAGAAAGATTGAAAGAAAGATTGAAAGAAAGAATGAAAGAAATATTGAAAGAAGGATTGAAAAAAAGAAAGTTTGAAAGAAAGATTGAAACAAAGATTGAAAGACTGAAGGAAAGAATGAAAGAAAGATTGAAAGAACGATTGAAAGAAAGAAAGATTGAAAGAAAGATTGAAAGATTGAATGATTGAAAGAAAGACTGAAAGATAGATTGAAAGATGGAAGATTGAAAGATTGAAAGAAAGATTGAAAGAAAGAATGAACGACTGAAAGATTGAAAGAAAGATTGAAAATTTGAAAGAAAGATTGAAAGACTGAAAGAAAGAATGAAAGAAAGATTGAAAGAAAGATTGAAAGATTGAAAGAAATAATGAAAGAAAGAAAGATTGAAAGTAAGAAAGATTGAAAGAAAGAATGAAAGAAAGATTGAACGAAAGATTGAAAAAAGAAAGATTGAAAGAAAAATTGAAAGAAAGATTGAAAGAAGGAATGAAAGTAAGAAAGATTGAAAGAAATATTGAAAGAAAGATTGAAAGATTGAAAGAAAGATTGAAAGAAAGATTGAAAAAAAGATTGAAAGAAAGACTGAAAGAAAGATTGAAAAAAGGAAAGATTGAAAGAAAGATTGAAAGACTGAAGCAAAGAATAAAAGAAAGATTGAAAGAAAGATTGAAAGAAAGAAAGATTGAAAGAAAGATTGAAAGATTGAAAGAAAGAATGAAAAATTGAAAGAAAGAATGAAAGAACGATTGAAAGAAAGAATGAAAGAATGAAAGAAAGATTGAAAGATTGAAAGAAATATTGAAAGAAAGAGAGAATGAAAGATTGAAAGATTGAAAGAAAGATTGAAAGATTGAAAGAACGAATGAAAGAAAGATTGAAAGATTGACATATTGAAAGAAATAATGAAAGAAAGATTGAAAGATTGAAAGAAAGATTGAAAGAAAGATTGAATGATTGAAAGATTGAAATAAAGATTGAAAGTTTGAAAGAAAGATTGAAAGAAATATTGAAAGAAAGATTAAAAGATTGAAAAAAAGATTGATGGAAAGAATGAAAGAAAGATTGAAAGATTGAAAGATTGAAATAAAGATTGAAAGACTGAAGCAAAGAATAAAAGAAAGATTGAAAGAAAGATTGAAAGAAAGAAAGATTGAAAGAAAGATTGAAAGATTGAAAGAAAGAATGAAAAATTGAAAGATTGAAAGAAAGAATGAAAAATTGAAAGAAAGAATGAAAGAACGATTGAAAGAAAGAATGAAAGATTGAAAGATTTGAAAGAAAGATTGAAAGTTTGAAAGAACGAATGAAAGAAAGATTGAAAGAATGACATATTGAAAGAAATAATGAAAGAAAGATTGAAAGATTGAAAGAAATATTGAAAGAAAGATTGAAAATATTGAAAGATTGAAATAAAGATTGAAAGTTTGAAAGAAAGATTGAAAGATTGAAATAAAGATTGAAAGTTTGAAAGAAAGATTGAAAGAAATATTGAAAGAAAGATTGAAAGATTGAAAAAAAGATTGATGGAAAGAATGAAAGAAAGATTGAAAGATTGAAAGATTGAAATAAAGATTGAAAGTTTGAAAGAAAGATTGAAAGAAAGATTTAAAGAAAGAAAGATTGAAAGTAAGAAAGATTGAAAGAAATATTGAAAGAAAGATTGAAAGATTGAAAGAAAGATTGAAAGAAAGATTGAAAGAAAGAATGAAAGAAATATTGAAAGAAGGATTGAAAAAAAGAAAGTTTGAAAGAAAGATTGAAACAAAGATTGAAAGACTGAAGGAAAGAATGAAAGAAAGATTGAAAGAACGATTGAAAGAAAGAAAGATTGAAAGAAAGATTGAAAGATTGAATGATTGAAAGAAAGACTGAAAGATAGATTGAAAGATGGAAGATTGAAAGATTGAAAGAAAGATTGAAAGAAAGAATGAACGACTGAAAGATTGAAAGAAAGATTGAAAATTTGAAAGAAAGATTGAAAGACTGAAAGAAAGAATGAAAGAAAGATTGAAAGAAAGATTGAAAGATTGAAAGAAATAATGAAAGAAAGAAAGATTGAAAGTAAGAAAGATTGAAAGAAAGAATGAAAGAAAGATTGAACGAAAGATTGAAAAAAGAAAGATTGAAAGAAAAATTGAAAGAAAGATTGAAAGAAGGAATGAAAGTAAGAAAGATTGAAAGAAATATTGAAAGAAAGATTGAAAGATTGAAAGAAAGATTGAAAGAAAGATTGAAAAAAAGATTGAAAGAAAGATTGAAAGAAAGAAAGATTGAAAGAAAGATTTTAAGATTGACATATTGAAAGAAAGAATGAAAGAAAGATTGAAAGATTAAAAGAAGGAATGAAAGAAAGATTGAAAAATTGAAAGATTGAAAGAAAGATTGAAAGAAAGAATTAAACAAAGATTGAAATCAAGAATGAAAGAAAGATTGAAAGACAGATTGAAAGAAAGATAGAAACAAAGATTGAAAGAAAGAAAGATTGAAAGATTGAATGATTGAAAGAAAGATTGACAGAAAGATTGAAAGCTTGAAAGATAGATTGAAAGAAAGATTTTAAGAAAGGTTGAAAGACTGAAAGAAAGACTGAAAGATTGAAAGAAAGAATGAAAGAACGATTGAAAGAAACAATGAAAGAAAGATTGAAAGATAAAAAGAAAGAATGAAAGATAGATTGAAAAATTGAAAGATTGAAAGAAAGACTAAAAGAAAGATAGAAAGAAAGATTGACAGAAAGAAAGATTGAAAGATTGAATGATTGAAAGAAAGATTGAAAGAAAGATTGAAAGCTTGAAAGAAAGATTGAAAGAAAGATTTTAAGAAAGGTTGAAAGACTGAAAGAAAGAATGAAAGATTGAAAGAAAGAATGAAAGAACGATTGAAAGAAAGAATGAAAGAATGAAAGAAAGATTGAAAGATTGAAAGAAATATTGAAAGAAAGAGAGAATGAAAGTAAGAAAGATTGAAAGAAAGATTGAAAGTAATAAAGATTGAAAGAAAGAATGAAAGAAAAATTGAAAGATTGATAGATTGAAAGAAAGATTGAAAGAAAGATTTAAAGAAAGATTGAAAGACTGAAAGAAAGAATGAATAAAATAATTAAAGAAAGATTGAAAGATTGAAAGATTGAAAGAAAGATTGAAAGAAAGAAAGATTTATAGAAAGAATGAAAGAAAGATTGAAAGATTGAAAGAAAGATTGAAAGAAAGATTGAAAGATTGAAAGATTGAAATAAAGATTGAAAGTTTGAAAGAAAGATTGAAAGATTGAAATAAAGATTGAAAGTTTGAAAGAAAGATTGAAAGAAATATTGAAAGAAAGATTGAAAGATTGAAAAAAAGATTGATGGAAAGAATGAAAGAAAGATTGAAAGATTAAAAGATTGAAATAAAGATTGAAAGTTTGAAAGAAAGATTGAAAGAAAGATTTAAAGAAAGAAAAATTGAAACTAAGAAAGATTGAAAGAAATATTGAAAGAAAGATTGAAAGATTGAAAGAAAGATTGAAAGAAAGATTGAAAGAAAGAATGAAAGAAATATTGAAAGAAGGATTGAAAAAAAGAAAGTTTGAAAGAAAGATTGAAACAAAGATTGAAAGGCTGAAGGAAAGAATGAAAGAAAGATTGAAAGAACGATTGAAAGAAAGAAACATTGAAAGAAAGATTGAAAGATTGAATGATTGAAAGAAAGACTGAAAGATAGATTGAAAGATGGAAGATTGAAAGATTGAAAGAAAGATTGAAAAAAATAATGAACGACTGAAAGATTGAAAGAAAGATTGAAAGTTTGAAAGAAAGATTGAAAGATTGAAAGAAATAATGAAAGAAAGAAAGATTGAAAGTAAGAAAGATTGAAAGAAAGAATGAAAGAAAGATTGAACGAAAGATTGAAAAAAGAAAGATTGAAAGAAAAATTGAAAGAAAGATTGAAAGAAGGAATGAAAGTAAGAAAGATTGAAAGAAATATTGAAAGAAAGATTGAAAGATTGAAAGAAAGATTGAAAGAAAGATTGAAAAAAAGATTGAAAGAAAGATTGAAAGAAAGAAAGATTGAAAGAAAGATTGAAAGAAAGATAGAAAGAAAGATTGAAAGAAAGAAAGATTGAAAGATTGAATGATTGAAAGAAAGATTGACAGAAAGATTGAAAGCTTGAAAGATAGATTGAAAGAAAGATTTTAAGTAAGGTTGAAAGACTGAAAGAAAGACTGAAAGATTGAAAGAAAGAATGAAAGAACGATTGAAAGAAAGAATGAAAGAATGATAGAAAGATTGAAAGAAACAATGAAAGAAAGATTGAAAGATAAAAAGAAAGAATGAAAGATAGATTGAAAAATTGAAAGATTGAAAGAAAGACTAAAAGAAAGATAGAAAGAAAGATTGAAAGAAAGAAAGATTGAAAGATTGAATGATTGAAAGAAAGATTGAAAGAAATATTGAAAGCTTGAAAGAAAGATTGAAAGAAAGATTTTAAGAAAGGTTGAAAGACTGAAAGAAAGAATGAAAGATTGAAAGAAAGAATGAAAGAACGATTGAAAGAAAGAATGAAAGAATGAAAGAAAGATTGAAAGATTGAAAGAAATATTGAAAGAAAGAGAGAATGAAAGTAAGAAAGATTGAAAGAAAGATTGAAAGTAATAAAGATTGAAAGAAAGAATGAAAGAAAAATTGAAAGATTGATAGATTGAAAGAAAGATTGAAAGAAAGATTTAAAGAAAGATTGAAAGACTGAAAGAAAGAATGAATAAAATAATTAAAGAAAGATTGAAAGATTGAAAGATTGAAAGAAAGATTGAAAGAAAGAAAGATTTATAGAAAGAATGAAAGAAAGATTGAAAAAAGAAAGAAAGATTGAAAGAAAGATTGAAAGATTGAAAGAAAGAATGAAAGAAAGATTGAAAAAAGATAGAAAAATAGAAAAATCGAAAGATTGAAAGATTGAAAGAAAGATTGAAAGAAAGATTTATAGAAAGATTGAAAGACTGAAAGAAAGAATGAATAAAAGATTTAAAGAAAGATTGATAGATTGAAAGATTGAAAGAAAGATTGAAAGAAAGAAAGATTTATAGAAAGGATGAAAGAAAGATTGAAAAAAGAAAGAAAGAAAGATTTGAAATAAGAATTAAATATTGAAAGAAAGATTTTAGGAAAGGTTGAAAGACTGAAAGAAAGAATGAAAGAAAGAATGAAAGAAAGATTGAAAGATTGAAAGATTGAAAGAAAGAATGAAAGATTGAAAGAAAGATTGAAAGATTGAAAGAAAGATTGAAAGATTGAAAGAAATATTGAAAGAAAGATAATTTGAAAGTAAGAAAGATTGAAAGAAAGATTGAAAGTAATAAAGATTGAAAGAAAGAATAAAAGAAAAATTGAAAGATTGAAAGATTGAAAGATTGAAAGAAAGACTTAAAGAAAAAATTGAAAGACTGAAAGTAAGAATGAAAGAAAGATTGAAAGTTTGAAAGAAAGAATGAAATTATTAAAGAAAGATTGAAAGAAAGATTGAAAGTTTGAAAGAAAGAATGAAATTATTAAAGAAAGATTGAAAGAAATATTGAAAGAAAGAATGAAAGAAAGATTGAAAGATTAAACAATTGAAAGAAAGATTGCAAGATAGATTGAAAAAAGAAAGATGAAAAGAAAGAATGAAATAAAGATTGAAAGAAAGATGGAAAGAAAGATTGAAAGAAAGAAAGATTGAAATAAATAATAAAAGAAAGATTGAAAGAAATAATGAAAGAAAGATTGAACGATTGGAAGAAATATTGAAAGATAGAAAAATTGAAAGTAAGAAAGATTGAAAGAAAGAATGAAAGAAAGATTGAAAGATTGAAATATTGAAAGAAAGCATGAAAGACAGATTGAAAGATTGAAAGAAAGATTGAAAGAAAGATTGAAAGATTGAAATATTTAAAGAAAGATTGAAAGAAAGAATGAAAGAAAGATTGAAAAAAAGATTGAAAAAAAGAAAAATTGAAAGATTGAAAGATTGAAAGAAAGATTGAAAGAAAGATTTAAAGAAAGATTGACAGACTGAAAGAAAGAAAGAATAAAAGATTTAAAGAAAGATTGAAAGATTGAAAGATTGAAAGAAAAATTGAAAGAAAGAAAGATTGAAAGAAAGAAAGGTTGAAAGAAATATTGAAAGAAAGATTGAAAGATTGAAAGAAAGAATGAAAGAAAGATTGAAAGATTGAAATAAAAATTGAAAGAAAGATTGAAAGATTGAAAGATGGAAAGAAAGATTGAAAATTTGATATATTGAAAGAAATAATGAAAGAAAGATTGAAAGATTGAAAGAAAGAATGAAAGAAAGATTGAAAGATTGAAATAAAAATTGAAAGAAAGATTGAAAGATTGAAAGATGGAAAGAAAGATTGAAAATTTGATATATTGAAAGAAATAATGAAAGAAAGATTGAAAGATTGAAAGAAAGCTTGAAAGAAAGGTTGAAAGATTGAAATATTTAAAGAAAGATTGAAAGAAAGAATGAAAGAACGATTGAAAGAAAAAATGAAAGAATGAAAGAAAAATTGACAGATTGAAAGATATATTGAAAGAAAGAGAGATTGAAAAAATAAAAGATTGAAAGAAAGATTGAAAGTTATGAAGATTGAAAGAAAGAATGAAGGAAAAACTGAAAGATTGAAAGACTGAAAGAATGAATGAAAGAAAGATTGAAAGATTGAAAGAAAAAATGAAAAACTTAAAGAAAGATTGAAAGAAATATTGAAAGATAGATAGAAAGATTGAATGAAAGAAAGATTGAAAAAAAGAAAGATTGAAAGAAAGATTTATAGAAAGAATGAAAGAACGATTGAAAAAAGAATGAAAGATTGAAAGAAAGATTGAAAGAAAGATTGAAAGAAAGAAAGATTGAAAGAAATATTGAAAGAAAGATCGAAAGATTGAAAGAAAGAATGAAAGAAAGATTGAAAAAAAGTTTGAAAAAAAGAAAGATTGAAAGAAAGATTGAAAAAAAAGAAAGATTTAAAGATAGAATAAAAGAAAGATTGAATGAAAGATTGAAAAAAAAAGAAAGATTGAAAGATTGAAAGAAATATTGAAAGACAGAAAGATTGAAAGAAACAATGAAAGAAAGATTGAAAGATTAAAAGAAAGAATGAAAGAACGATTGAAAGAAAGATTGAAAGAAAGATTGAAAGAAAGATTGAAAGAAAGATTGAATGAAAGATTGAAAGAAAGAATGAAACAAAGATTGAAATAAAGAATGAAAGAAAGATTGAAAGAAAGATAGACGGAAAGATTGAAAGATTGAATGATTGAAAGAAAGACTGAAAGAAAGAATGACGGACAGAAAGATTGAAAGAAAGAATGAAAGAAAGATTGAAAAAAAGATTGAAAGACTGAAAGAAAGAATGAAAGAAAGATTGAAAGTTTAAACAATTGAAAGAACGATTGCAAGAAAGATTGAAAAAAGAAAGATTGAAAGAAATAATGAAAGACTGAAGGAAAGAATGAAAGAAAGATGGAAAGAAAGATTGAAAGAAACAATGAAAGAAAGATTGAAAGATTAAAAGAAAGAATGAAAGAAAGATTGAAAAATTTAAAGATTGAAAGAAAAACTAAAAGAAAGAAAGAACGATTGAAAGAAAGATTGAAAGAAAGATGAAAGAAAGATTGAAAGATTAAAAGAGAGAATGAAAGAAAGATTGAAAAATTGAAAGATTGAAAGAAAGACTAAAATAAAGAAAGAACGATTGAAAGAAAGAATGAAAGAAAGATTGAAAAAAAGATTGAAAGACTGAAGGAAAGAATGAAAGAAAGATTGAAAGATTAAACAATTGAAAGAAAGATTGCAAGAAAGATTGAAAAAAGAAAGATTGAAAGATAGAATGAAAGAAAGATTGAAAGAAAGATGGAAAGAAAGATTGAAAGAAAGATAGATTGAAAGAAATAAAAGAAAGATTGAAAGAAAAAATGAAAAACTTAAAGAAAGATTGAAAGAAATATTGAAAGATAGATAGAAAGATTGAATGAAAGAAAGATTGAAAAAAAGAAAGATTGAAAGAAAGATTTATAGAAAGAATGAAAGAACGATTGAAAAAAGAATGAAAGATTGAAAGAAAGATTGAAAGAAAGATTGAAAGAAAGAAAGATTGAAAGAAATATTGAAAGAAAGATCGAAAGATTGAAAGAAAGAATGAAAGAAAGATTGAAAAAAGTTTGAAAAAAAGAAAGATTGAAAGAAAGATTGAAAAAAAAGAAAGATTTAAAGATAGAATAAAAGAAAGATTGAATGAAAGATTGAAAAAAAAAGAAAGATTGAAAGATTGAAAGAAATATTGAAAGACAGAAAGATTGAAAGAAACAATGAAAGAAAGATTGAAAGATTAAAAGAAAGAATGAAAGAACGATTGAAAGAAAGATTGAAAGAAAGATTGAAAGAAAGATTGAAAGAAAGATTGAATGAAAGATTGAAAGAAAGAATGAAACAAAGATTGAAATAAAGAATGAAAGAAAGATTGAAAGAAAGATAGAAGGAAAGATTGAAAGATTGAATGATTGAAAGAAAGACTGAAAGAAAGAATGACGGACAGAAAGATTGAAAGAAAGAATGAAAGAAAGATTGAAAAAAAGATTGAAAGACTGAAAGAAAGAATGAAAGAAAGATTGAAAGTTTAAACAATTGAAAGAACGATTGCAAGAAAGATTGAAAAAAGAAAGATTGAAAGAAATAATGAAAGACTGAAGGAAAGAATGAAAGAAAGATGGAAAGAAAGATTGAAAGAAACAATGAAAGAAAGATTGAAAGATTAAAAGAAAGAATGAAAGAAAGATTGAAAAATTTAAAGATTGAAAGAAAAACTAAAAGAAAGAAAGAACGATTGAAAGAAAGATTGAAAGAAAGAATGAAAGAAAGATTGAAAGATTAAAAGAGAGAATGAAAGAAAGATTGAAAAATTGAAAGATTGAAAGAAAGACTAAAATAAAGAAAGAACGATTGAAAGAAAGAATGAAAGAAAGATTGAAAAAAAGATTGAAAGACTGAAGGAAAGAATGAAAGAAAGATTGAAAGATTAAACAGTTGAAAGAAAGATTGCAAGAAAGATTGAAAAAAGAAAGATTGAAAGAAAGAATGAAAGAAAGATTGAAAGAAAGATGGAAAGAAAGATTGAAAGAAAGAAAGATTGAAAGAAATAAAAGAAAGATTGAAAGAAAAAATGAAAAACTTAAAGAAAGATTGAAAGAAATATTGAAAGATAGATAGAAAGATTGAATGAAAGAAAGATTGAAAAAAAGAAAGATTGAAAGAAAGATTTATAGAAAGAATGAAAGAACGATTGAAAAAAGAATGAAAGATTGAAAGAAAGATTGAAAGAAAGATTGAAAGAAAGAAAGATTGAAAGAAATATTGAAAGAAAGATCGAAAGATTGAAAGAAAGAATGAAAGAAAGATTGAAAAAAAGTTTGAAAAAAAGAAAGATTGAAAGAAAGATTGAAAAAAAAGAAAGATTTAAAGATAGAATAAAAGAAAGATTGAATGAAAGATTGAAAAAAAAAGAAAGATTGAAAGATTGAAAGAAATATTGAAAGACAGAAAGATTGAAAGAAACAATGAAAGAAAGATTGAAAGATTAAAAGAAAGAATGAAAGAACGATTGAAAGAAAGATTGAAAGAAAGATTGAAAGAAAGATTGAAAGAAAGATTGAATGAAAGATTGAAAGAAAGAATGAAACAAAGATTGAAATAAAGAATGAAAGAAAGATTGAAAGAAAGATAGAAGGAAAGATTGAAAGATTGAATGATTGAAAGAAAGACTGAAAGAAAGAATGACGGACAGAAAGATTGAAAGAAAGAATGAAAGAAAGATTGAAAAAAAGATTGAAAGACTGAAAGAAAGAATGAAAGAAAGATTGAAAGTTTAAACAATTGAAAGAACGATTGCAAGAAAGATTGAAAAAAGAAAGATTGAAAGAAATAATGAAAGACTGAAGGAAAGAATGAAAGAAAGATGGAAAGAAAGATTGAAAGAAACAATGAAAGAAAGATTGAAAGATTAAAAGAAAGAATGAAAGAAAGATTGAAAAATTTAAAGATTGAAAGAAAAACTAAAAGAAAGAAAGAACGATTGAAAGAAAGATTGAAAGAAAGAATGAAAGAAAGATTGAAAGATTAAAAGAGAGAATGAAAGAAAGATTGAAAAATTGAAAGATTGAAAGAAAGACTAAAATAAAGAAAGAACGATTGAAAGAAAGAATGAAAGAAAGATTGAAAAAAAGATTGAAAGACTGAAGGAAAGAATGAAAGAAAGATTGAAAGATTAAACAATTGAAAGAAAGATTGCAAGAAAGATTGAAAAAAGAAAGATTGAAAGAAAGAATGAAAGAAAGATTGAAAGAAAGATGGAAAGAAAGATTGAAAGAAAGAAAGATTGAAAGAAATAAAAGAAAGATTGAAAGAAATAATGAAAGAAAGATTGAACGATTGGAAGAAATATTGAAAGAGAAAAATTGAAAGTAAGAAAGATTGAAAGAAAGAATGAAAGAAAGATTGAAAGATTGAAGGAAAGAATGAAAGAAAGATTGAAAGAAAAATTGAAAGAAAGATTGAAAGAAAGATTGAAAGACTGAAGGAAAGAATGAAAGAAAGATGGAAAGAAAGATGGAAAGAAAGATTGACAGAAAGATAGATTGAAAGAAATATTAAAAGAAAGATTGAAAGATTGAAAGAAAGAATGTAAGAATGATTGAAAGATTGAAAGATTGAAAGATTGAAAGAAAGAATGAAAGAAAGACTGAAAGATTGAAAGAAAAATTGAAAGAAAGATTGAAAGATTGAAAGATTGAAAGAAAGATTGAAAGTTTGAAAGACAGATTGAAAGACTGAAAGAAAGATTGCAAGAAAGATTGAAAAAAAAGAAAGATTTAAAGATAGAATAAAAGAAAGATTGAAAGAAAGATTGAAAAAAAAAGAAAGATTTAAAGATTGAAAGAAATATTGAAAGACAGAAAGATTGAAAGAAACAATGAAAGAAAGATTGAAAGATTAAAAGAAAGAATGAAAGAACGATTGAAAGAAAGATTGAAAGAAAGATTGAAAGAAAGATTGAAAGAAAGATTGAATGAAAGATTGAAAGAAAGAATGAAAGAAAGATTGAAATAAAGAATGAAAGAAAGATTGAAAGAAAGATAGAAGGAAAGATTGAAAGATTGAATGATTGAAAGAAAGACTGAAAGAATGAATGACGGACAGAAAGATTGAAAGAAAGAATGAAAGAAAGATTGAAACAAAGATTGAAAGACTGAAAGAAAGAATGAAAGAAAGATTGAAAGATTAAACAATTGAAAGAACGATTGCAAGAAAGATTGAAAAAAGAAAGATTGAAAGAAAGAATGAAAGACTGAAGGAAAGAATGAAAGAAAGATGGAAAGAAAGATTGAAAGAAACAATGAAAGAAAGATTGAAAGATTAAAAGAAAGAATGAAGGAAAGATTGAAAAATTGAAAGATTGAAAGAAAGACTAAAAGAAAGAAAGAACGATTGAAAGAAAGATTGAAAGAAAGAATGAAAGAAAGAATGAAAGAAAGATTGAAAGAAACAATGAAAGAAAGATTGAAAGATTAAAAGAGAGAATGAAAGAAAGATTGAAAAATTGAAAGATTGAAAGAAAGACTAAAAGAAAGAAAGAACGATTGAAAGAAAGAATGAAAGAAAGATTGAAAAAAAGATTGAAAGACTGAAGGAAAGAATGAAAGAAAGATTGAAAGATTAAACAATTGAAAGAAAGATTGCAAGAAAGATTGAAAAAAGAAAGATTGAAAGAAAGAATGAAAGAAAGATTGAAAGAAAGAATGAAAGAAAGATTGAAAGAAAGATGGAAAGAAAGATTGAAAGGAAGAAAGATTGAAAGAAATAAAAGAAAGATTGAAAGAAATAATGAAAGAAAGATTGAACGATTGGAAGAAATATTGAAAGAGAAAAATTGAAAGTAAGAAAGATTGAAAGAAAGAATGAAAGAAAGATTGAAAGATTGAAAGAAAGAATGAAAGAAAGATTGAAAGATTGAAATATTTAAAGAAAGAATGAAAGAAAGATTGAAAGATTGAAAGAAAGATTGAAAGAAAGATTGAAAGATTGAAATATTTAAAGAAAGATTGAAAGATTGAAATATTTAAAGAAAGAATGAAAGAAAGATTGAAAGATTGAAAGAAAGATTGAAAGAAAGATTGAAAGATTGAAATATTTAAAGAAAGATTGAAAGATTGAAAGAAAGAATGAAAGAACGATTGAAAGAAAGAATGAAAGAATGAAAGAAAAATTGACTGATTGAAAGAAATATTGAAAAAAGAAACATTGAAAGAAAGAATGAAAGAAAGATTGAACGATTGGAAGAAATATTGAAAGATAGAAAAATTGAAGGTAAGAAAGATTGAAAGAAAGAATGAAAGAAAGATTGAAAGATTGAAAGAAAGAATGAAAGAAAAATTGAAAGATTGAAAGATTGAAAGAAAGATTGAAAGATTGATTTAAAGAAAGATTGAAAGACTGAAAGAAAGATTGAAAGAAAGAAAGATTTATAGAAAGAATGAAAGAAAGATTGAAAAAAGAAAGATAGATTGAAAGAAAGATTGAAAGATTGAAAGAAAGAATGAAAGAAAGATTTAAAAAAAGTTTGAAAAAAAGAAAGATTGAAAGAAAGATGGAAAGAAAGATTGAAAGAAGGAAAGATTGAAAGAAATATTGAAAGAAAGATTGAAAGATTGAAAAAAAGAATGAAAGAATGATTGAAAGATTGAAAGATTGAAAGATTGAAAGAAAGAATGAAAGAAAGATTGAAAGAAAGATGGAAAGAAAGATTGAAAGAAAGAAAGATTGAAAGAAATAATGAAAGAAAGATTGAACGATTGGAAGAAATTTTGAAAGATAGAATAATTGAAAGTAAGAAACATTGAAAGAAAGAATGAAAGAAAGATTGAAACATTAAAAATTGAAAGAAAGTTTGCAAGAAAGATTGAAAAAAGAAAGATTGAAAGAAAGAATGAAAGAAAGATTGAAAGATAGATGGATAGAAAGATTGAAAGAAAGAAAGATTGAAAGAATAACAAAAGAAAGATTGAAAGATTGGAAGAAATATTGAAAGATAGAAAAATTGAAAGTAAGAAAGATTGAAAGAAAGAATTAAAGAAATATTGAAAGATTGAAAGAAAGAATAAAAGAACGATTTAAAGAAAGAATGAAAGAATGAAAGAAAGATTGAAAGATTGAAAGAATATTGAAAGAAAGAGAGAATGAAAGAAAGAAAGATTGAAAGAAAGATTGAAAGACTGAAAGAAACAATGAATAAAAGAATTAAAGAAAGATTGAAAGATTGAAAGATTGAAAGATTGAAAGAAAGATTGAAAAAAGAATGATTGAAAGAAAGATTTAAAGAATGAAAGATTTAAAGAAAGATTGAAAGACTAAAAGTAAGAGTGAAAAAAAAGAATGAAAGAAAGATTGAAAGATTGAAAGATTGAAAGAAAGAATGAAAGATTGAAAGAAAGAATGAAAGAACGATTGAAAGAAAGAATGAAAGAATGAAAGAAAGATTGAAAGATTGAAAGAATATTGAAAGAAAGAGAGAATGAAAGTAAGAAATATTGAAAGAAAGATTGAAAGTAAAAAAGATTGAAAGAAAGAATGAAAGAAAAATTGAAAGATTGAAAGATTGAAGGAAAGATTTAAAGAAAGATTTAAAGAAAGATTGAAAGACTGAAAGAAAGAATGAATAAAAGAATTAAAGAAAGATTGAAAGATCGAAAGATTGAAAGATTGAAAGAAAGATTGAAAAAAAAATGATTAAAAGAAAGAAAGATTTAAAGAATGAAAGATTTAAAGAAAGATTGAAAGACTAAAAGTAAGAATGAAAAAAAAGAATGAAAGAAAGATTGAAAGATTGAAAGATTGAAAGAAAGAATGAAAGATTGAAAGAAAGAATGAAAGAACGATTGAAAGAAAGAATGAAAGAAAGATTGAAAGATTGAAAGAAATATTGAAAGAAAGAGAGAATGAAAGTAAGAAAGATGGAAAGAAAAATTGAAAGATTGAAAGAAAGAATTAAAGAAAGATTGAATGATTGAAAGATTGAAAGAAAAATTGAAAGAAAGATTGAAGAAAGAAAGATTTAAAGAAAAAAAGATTTAAAGAAAGATTGAAAGACTAAAACTAAGAATGAAAAAAAAGATTGAAAGAAAGATTGAAAAAAGAAAGAAAGATTGAAAGAAAGATTGAAAGAAAGATTAAAAGAAAGAATGAAAGTTTGAAAGAAAGATTGAAAGAAAGATTGAAAGACTGAAAGAAAAAATGAAAGAAAGATTAAAAGAGAGATTGAAAGATTGAAAGATTGAAAGAAAGAATGAAAGATTGAAAGAAAGAATGAAAGAATGAATGAAAGATTAAATGATTGAAAGAAATATTGAAAAAAAGAAAGATTGAAAGTAAGAAAAATTGAAAGAATGAATGAAAGAAACAAAAAAAGACTGATAAAAAGAAAGAATGTTTGAGGGATCAAATTATTTAAAGAAAGAAAGATTGAAAGAAAGATTTTAAGACTGAAATAAAGAATGAAAGAAAGATTGAAAGAAAGGTTGAAAGATAGAATGAAAGAAAGATTGAAATATTGAAAGTTTGAAAGAAAGATTGAAAGAAAGATTTAAAGAAAGATTGAAAGACTAAAAAAAAGAATGAAAAAAAGATTGAAAGGTTGAAAGAAAGAATGAAAGAATGAAAGAAAGATTGAAAGATTGAAAGAAAGATTGAAAGAAAGAATGAAAGTATGAAAGAAAGATTGAAAGATTGAAGGAAAGATTGAAAGAACGATTGAAAGAAAGAATGAAAGAACGAAAGAAAGATTGAAAGAAAGATTGAAAGTAATAAAGATTGAAAGAAGGAATGAAGGAAAAATTGAAAGTTTGAAAGACTGAAAGAATGAATGAAAGAAAGATTGAAAGATTGAAAGAAAGAAAGATTGAGAGAAAGAATGAAAGAATGAAAGAAAGATTGAAAGATTGAAAGAAATACTGAAAGAAAGAAAGAAAGATTGAAAGTAAGAACGATTGAAAGAAAGCTTGAAAGAAAGATTGAAAGAAGGAATGAAAGAAAGATTGAAAGATTGAAAGATTGAAAGAAAGAATGAAAGATTGAAAGAAAGAATGAAAGAACGATTGAAAGAAAGAATGAAAGAATGAAAGAAAGATTGAAAGATTGAAAGAATATTGAAAGAAAGAGAGAATGAAAGTAATAAAGATGAAAAGAAAAATTGAAAGATTGAAAGATTGAAAGAAAGAATTAAAGAAAGATTGAATGATTGAAAGATTGAAAGAAAGATTGAAAGAAAGAAAGATTGAAAGAAATAAAAGAAAGATTGAAAGAAATAATGAAAGAAAGATTGAACGATTGGAAGAAATATTGAAAGAGAAAAATTGAAAGTAAGAAAGATTGAAAGAAAGAATGAAAGAAAGATTGAAAGATTGAAGGAAAGAATGAAAGAAAGATTGAAAGAAAAATTGAAAGAAAGATTGAAAGAAAGATTGAAAGACTGAAGGAAAGAATGAAAGAAAGATGGAAAGAAAGATGGAAAGAAAGATTGACAGAAAGATAGATTGAAAGAAATATTAAAAGAAAGATTGAAAGATTGAAAGAAAGAATGTAAGAATGATTGAAAGATTGAAAGATTGAAAGATTGAAAGAAAGAATGAAAGAAAGACTGAAAGATTGAAAGAAAAATTGAAAGAAAGATTGAAAGATTGAAAGATTGAAAGAAAGATTGAAAGTTTGAAAGACAGATTGAAAGACTGAAAGAAAGATTGCAAGAAAGATTGAAAAAAAAGAAAGATTTAAAGATAGAATAAAAGAAAGATTGAAAGAAAGATTGAAAAAAAAAGAAAGATTGAAAGATTGAAAGAAATATTGAAAGACAGAAAGATTGAAAGAAACAATGAAAGAAAGATTGAAAGATTAAAAGAAAGAATGAAAGAACGATTGAAAGAAAGATTGAAAGAAAGATTGAAAGAAAGATTGAAAGAAAGATTGAATGAAAGATTGAAAGAAAGAATGAAAGAAAGATTGAAATAAAGAATGAAAGAAAGATTGAAAGAAAGATAGAAGGAAAGATTGAAAGATTGAATGATTGAAAGAAAGACTGAAAGAATGAATGACGGACAGAAAGATTGAAAGAAAGAATGAAAGAAAGATTGAAACAAAGATTGAAAGACTGAAAGAAAGAATGAAAGAAAGATTGAAAGATTAAACAATTGAAAGAACGATTGCAAGAAAGATTGAAAAAAGAAAGATTGAAAGAAAGAATGAAAGACTGAAGGAAAGAATGAAAGAAAGATGGAAAGAAAGATTGAAAGAAACAATGAAAGAAAGATTGAAAGATTAAAAGAAAGAATGAAAGAAAGATTGAAAAATTGAAAGATTGAAAGAAAGACTAAAAGAAAGAAAGAACGATTGAAAGAAAGATTGAAAGAAAGAATGAAAGAAAGAATGAAAGAAAGATTGAAAGAAACAATGAAAGAAAGATTGAAAGATTAAAAGAGAGAATGAAAGAAAGATTGAAAAATTGAAAGATTGAAAGAAAGACTAAAAGAAAGAAAGAACGATTGAAAGAAAGAATGAAAGAAAGATTGAAAAAAAGATTGAAAGACTGAAGGAAAGAATGAAAGAAAGATTGCAAGATTAAACAAATGAAAGAAAGATTGCAAGAAAGATTGAAAAAAGAAAGATTGAAAGAAAGAATGAAAGAAAGATTGAAAGAAAGATGGAAAGAAAGATTGAAAGGAAGAAAGATTGAAAGAAATAAAAGAAAGATTGAAAGAAATAATGAAAGAAAGATTGAACGATTGGAAGAAATATTGAAAGAGAAAAATTGAAAGTAAGAAAGATTGAAAGAAAGAATGAAAGAAAGATTGAAAGATTGAAAGAAAGAATGAAAGAAAGATTGAAAGATTGAAATATTTAAAGAAAGAATGAAAGAAAGATTGAAAGATTAAAAGAAAGATTGAAAGAAAGATTGAAAGATTGAAATATTTAAAGAAAGATTGAAAGATTGAAATATTTAAAGAAAGAATGAAAGAAAGATTGAAAGATTGAAAGAAAGATTGAAAGAAAGATTGAAAGATTGAAATATTTAAAGAAAGATTGAAAGATTGAAAGAAAGAATGAAAGAACGATTGAAAGAAAGAATGAAAGAATGAAAGAAAAATTGACTGATTGAAAGAAATATTGAAAAAAGAAACATTGAAAGAAAGAATGAAAGAAAGATTGAAAGAAAGATGGAAAGAAAGATTGAAAGAAAGAAAGATTGAAAGAAATAATGAAAGAAAGATTGAACGATTGGAAGAAATATTGAAAGATAGAAAAATTGAAGGTAAGAAAGATTGAAAGAAAGAATGAAAGAAAGATTGAAAGATTGAAAGAAAGAATGAAAGAAAAATTGAAAGATTGAAAGATTGAAAGAAAGATTGAAAGATTGATTTAAAGAAAGATTGAAAGACTGAAAGAAAGATTGAAAGAAAGAAAGATTTATAGAAAGAATGAAAGAAAGATTGAAAAAAGAAAGATAGATTGAAAGAAAGATTGAAAGATTGAAAGAAAGAATGAAAGAAAGATTTAAAAAAAGTTTGAAAAAAAGAAAGATTGAAAGAAAGATTGAAAGAAAGATTGAAAGACTGAAGGAAAGAATGAAAGAAAGATGGAAAGAAAGATGGAAAGAAAGATTGAAAGAAGGAAAGATTGAAAGAAATATTGAAAGAAAGATTGAAAGATTGAAAAAAAGAATGAAAGAATGATTGAAAGATTGAAAGATTGAAAGATTGAAAGAAAGAATGAAAGAAAGATTGAAAGAAAGAAAGATTGAAAGAAATAATGAAAGAAAGATTGAACGATTGGAAGAAATTTTGAAAGATAGAAAAATTGAAAGTAAGAAACATTGAAAGAAAGAATGAAAGAAAGATTGAAACATTAAAAATTGAAAGAAAGTATGCAAGAAAGATTGAAAAAAGAAAGATTGAAAGAAAGAATGAAAGAAAGATTGAAAGATAGATGGATAGAAAGATTGAAAGAAAGAAAGATTGAAAGAATAACAAAAGAAAGATTGAAAGATTGGAAGAAATATTGAAAGATAGAAAAATTGAAAGTAAGAAAGATTGAAAGAAAGAATTAAAGAAATATTGAAAGATTGAAAGAAAGAATAAAAGAACGATTTAAAGAAAGAATGAAAGAATGAAAGAAAGATTGAAAGATTGAAAGAATATTGAAAGAAAGAGAGAATGAAAGAAAGAAAGATTGAAAGAAAGATTGAAAGACTGAAAGAAACAATGAATAAAAGAATTAAAGAAAGATTGAAAGATTGAAAGATTGAAAGAAAGATTGAAAAAAGAATGATTGAAAGAAAGATTTAAAGAATGAAAGATTTAAAGAAAGATTGAAAGACTAAAAGTAAGAGTGAAAAAAAAGAATGAAAGAAAGATTGAAAGATTGAAAGATTGAAAGAAAGAATGAAAGATTGAAAGAAAGAATGAAAGAACGATTGAAAGAAAGAATGAAAGAATGAAAGAAAGATTGAAAGATTGAAAGAATATTGAAAGAAAGAGAGAATGAAAGTAAGAAAGATTGAAAGAAAGATTGAAAGTAAAAAAGATTGAAAGAAAGAATGAAAGAAAAATTGAAAGATTGAAAGATTGAAAGAAAGATTTAAAGAAAGATTTAAAGAAAGATTGAAAGACTGAAAGAAAGAATGAATAAAAGAATTAAAGAAAGATTGAAAGATCGAAAGATTGAAAGATTGAAAGAAAGATTGAAAAAAGAATGATTAAAAGAAAGAAAGATTTAAAGAATGAAAGATTTAAAGAAAGATTGAAAGACTAAAAGTAAGAATGAAAAAAAAGAATGAAAGAAAGATTGAAAGATTGAAAGATTGAAAGAAAGAATGAAAGATTGAAAGAAAGAATGAAAGAACGATTGAAAGAAAGAATGAAAGAAAGATTGAAAGATTGAAAGAAATATTGAAAGATTGAAAGAAATATTGAAAGAAAGAGAGAATGAAAGTAAGAAAGATGGAAAGAAAAATTGAAAGATTGAAAGATTGAAAGAAAGAATTAAAGAAAGATTGAATGATTGAAAGATTGAAAGAAAAATTGAAAGAAAGATTGAAGAAAGAAAGATTTAAAGAAAAAAAGATTTAAAGAAAGATTGAAAGACTAAAAGTAAGAATGAAAAAAAAGATTGAAAGAAAGATTGAAAAAAGAAAGAAAGATTGAAAGAAAGATTGAAAGAAAGAATGAAAGTTTGAAAGAAAGATTGAAAGAAAGATTGAAAGAAAGATTGAAAGACTGAAAGAAAAAATGAAAGAAAGATTAAAAGAGAGATTGAAAGATTGAAAGATTGAAAGAAAGAATGAAAGATTGAAAGAAAGAATGAAAGAATGAATGAAAGATTAAAAGATTGAAAGAAATATTGAAAAAAAGAAAGATTGAAAGTAAGAAAAATTGAAAGAATGAATGAAAGAAACAAAAAAAGACTGATAAAAAGAAAGAATGTTTGAGGGATCAAATTATTTAAAGAAAGAAAGATTGAAAGAAAGATTTTAAGACTGAAATAAAGAATGAAAGAAAGATTGAAAGAAAGGTTGAAAGATAGAATGAAAGAAAGATTGAAATATTGAAAGTTTGAAAGAAAGATTGAAAGAAAGATTTAAAGAAAGATTGAAAGACTAAAAAAAAGAATGAAAAAAAGATTGAAAGGTTGAAAGAAAGAAGGAAAGAATGAAAGAAAGATTGAAAGATTGAAAGAAAGATTGAAAGAAAGAATGAAAGTATGAAAGAAAGATTGAAAGATTGAAGGAAAGATTGAAAGAACGATTGAAAGAAAGAATGAAAGAACGAAAGAAAGATTGAAAGAAAGATTGAAAGTAAAAAAGATTGAAAGAAAGAATGAAAGAAAAATTGAAAGATTGAAAGATTGAAAGAAAGATTTAAAGAAAGATTTAAAGAAAGATTGAAAGACTGAAAGAAAGAATGAATAAAAGAATTAAAGAAAGATTGAAAGATCGAAAGATTGAAAGATTGAAAGAAAGATTGAAAAAAGAATGATTAAAAGAAAGAAAGATTTAAAGAATGAAAGATTTAAAGAAAGATTGAAAGACCAAAAGTAAGAATGAAAAAAAAGAATGAAAGAAAGATTGAAAGATTGAAAGATTGAAAGAAAGAATGAAAGATTGAAAGAAAGAATGAAAGAACAATTGAAAGAAAGAATGAAAGAAAGATTGAAAGATTGAAAGAAATATTGAAAGAAAGAGAGAATGAAAGTAAGAAAGATGGAAAGAAAAATTGAAAGATTGAAAGATTGAAAGAAAGAATTAAAGAAAGATTGAATGATTGAAAGATTGAAAGAAAAATTGAAAGAAAGATTGAAGAAAGAAAGATTTAAAGAAAAAAAGATTTAAAGAAGGATTGAAAGACTAAAAGTAAGAATGAAAAAAAAGATTGAAAGAAAGATTGAAAAAAGAAAGAAAGATTGAAAGAAAGATTGTAAGAAAGATTGAAAGAAAGAATGAAAGTTTGAAAGAAAGATTGAAAGAAAGATTGAAAGAAAGATTGAAAGACTGAAAGAAAAAATGAAAGAAAGATTAAAAGAGAGATTGAAAGATTGAAAGATTGAAAGAAAGAATGAAAGATTGAAAGAAAGAATGAAAAAATGAATGAAAGATTAAAAGATTGAAAGAAATATTGAAAAAAAGAAAGATTGAAAGTAAGAAAAATTGAAAGAATGAATGAAAGAAACAAAAAAAGACTGATAAAAAGAAAGAATGTTTGAGGGATCAAATTATTTAAAGAAAGAAAGATTGAAAGAAAGATTTTAAGACTGAAATAAAGAATGAAAGAAAGATTGAAAGAAAGGTTGAAAGATAGAATGAAAGAAAGATTGAAATATTGAAAGTTTGAAAGAAAGATTGAAAGAAAGATTGAAAGAAAGATTGAAAGACTAAAAAAAAGAATGAAAAAAAGATTGAAAGGTTGAAAGAAAGAATGAAAGAATGAAAGAAAGATTGAAAGATTGAAAGAAAGATTGAAAGAAAGAATGAAAGTATGAAAGAAAGATTGAAAGATTGAAGGAAAGATTGAAAGAACGATTGAAAGAAAGAATGAAAGAACGAAAGAAAGATTGAAAGAAAGATTGAAAGTAATAAAGATTGAAAGAAGGAATGAAGGAAAAATTGAAAGTTTGAAAGACTGAAAGAATGAATGAAAGAAAGATTGAAAGATTGAAAGAAAGAAAGATTGAGAGAAAGAATGAAAGAATGAAAGAAAGATTGAAAGATTGAAAGAAATACTGAAAGAAAGAAAGAAAGATTGAAAGTAAGAACGATTGAAAGAAAGCTTGAAAGAAAGATTGAAAGAAGGAATGAAAGAAAGATTGAAAGATTGAAAGATTGAAAGAAAGAATGAAAGATTGAAAGAAAGAATGAAAGAACGATTGAAAGAAAGAATGAAAGAATGAAAGAAAGATTGAAAGATTGAAAGAATATTGAAAGAAAGAGAGAATGAAAGTAATAAAGATGAAAAGAAAAATTGAAAGATTGAAAGATTGAAAGAAAGAATTAAAGAAAGATTGAATGATTGAAAGATTGAAAGAAAGATTGAAAGAAAGAAAGATTGAAAGAAATAAAAGAAAGATTGAAAGAAATAATGAAAGAAAGATTGAACGATTGGAAGAAATATTGAAAGAGAAAAATTGAAAGTAAGAAAGATTGAAAGAAAGAATGAAAGAAAGATTGAAAGATTGAAGGAAAGAATGAAAGAAAGATTGAAAGAAAAATTGAAAGAAAGATTGAAAGAAAGATTGAAAGACTGAAGGAAAGAATGAAAGAAAGATGGAAAGAAAGATGGAAAGAAAGATTGACAGAAAGATAGATTGAAAGAAATATTAAAAGAAAGATTGAAAGATTGAAAGAAAGAATGTAAGAATGATTGAAAGATTGAAAGATTGAAAGATTGAAAGAAAGAATGAAAGAAAGACTGAAAGATTGAAAGAAAAATTGAAAGAAAGATTGAAAGATTGAAAGATTGAAAGAAAGATTGAAAGTTTGAAAGACAGATTGAAAGACTGAAAGAAAGATTGCAAGAAAGATTGAAAAAAAAGAAAGATTTAAAGATAGAATAAAAGAAACAATGAAAGAAAGATTGAAAGATTAAAAGAAAGAATGAAAGAACGATTGAAAGAAAGATTGAAAGAAAGATTGAAAGAAAGATTGAAAGAAAGATTGAATGAAAGATTGAAAGAAAGAATGAAAGAAAGATTGAAATAAAGAATGAAAGAAAGATTGAAAGAAAGATAGAAGGAAAGATTGAAAGATTGAATGATTGAAAGAAAGACTGAAAGAATGAATGACGGACAGAAAGATTGAAAGAAAGAATGAAAGAAAGATTGAAACAAAGATTGAAAGACTGAAAGAAAGAATGAAAGAAAGATTGAAAGATTAAACAATTGAAAGAACGATTGCAAGAAAGATTGAAAAAAGAAAGATTGAAAGAAAGAATGAAAGACTGAAGGAAAGAATGAAAGAAAGATGGAAAGAAAGATTGAAAGAAACAATGAAAGAAAGATTGAAAGATTAAAAGAAAGAATGAAAGAAAGATTGAAAAATTGAAAGATTGAAAGAAAGACTAAAAGAAAGAAAGAACGATTGAAAGAAAGATTGAAAGAAGGAATGAAAGAAAGAATGAAAGAAAGATTGAAAGAAACAATGAAAGAAAGATTGAAAGATTAAAAGAGAGAATGAAAGAAAGATTAAAAAATTGAAAGATTGAAAGAAAGACTAAAGAAAGAAAGAACGATTGAAAGAAAGAATGAAAGAAAGATTGAAAAAAAGATTGAAAGACTGAAGGAAAGAATGAAAGAAAGATTGCAAGATTAAACAATTGAAAGAAAGATTGCAAGAAAGATTGAAAAAAGAAAGATTGAAAGAAAGAATGAAAGAAAGATTGAAAGAAAGATGGAAAGAAAGATTGAAAGGAAGAAAGATTGAAAGAAATAAAAGAAAGATTGAAAGAAATAATGAAAGAAAGATTGAACGATTGGAAGAAATATTGAAAGAGAAAAATTGAAAGTAAGAAAGATTGAAAGAAAGAATGAAAGAAAGATTGAAAGATTGAAAGAAAGAATGAAAGAAAGATTGAAAGATTGAAATATTTAAAGAAAGAATGAAAGAAAGATTGAAAGATTAAAAGAAAGATTGAAAGAAAGATTGAAAGATTGAAATATTTAAAGAAAGATTGAAAGATTGAAATATTTAAAGAAAGAATGAAAGAAAGATTGAAAGATTGAAAGAAAGATTGAAAGAAAGATTGAAAGATTGAAATATTTAAAGAAAGATTGAAAGATTGAAAGAAAGAATGAAAGAACGATTGAAAGAAAGAATGAAAGAATGAAAGAAAAATTGACTGATTGAAAGAAATATTGAAAAAAGAAACATTGAAAGAAAGAATGAAAGAAAGATTGAAAGAAAGATGGAAAGAAAGATTGAAAGAAAGAAAGATTGAAAGAAATAATGAAAGAAAGATTGAACGATTGGAAGAAATATTGAAAGATAGAAAAATTGAAGGTAAGAAAGATTGAAAGAAAGAATGAAAGAAAGATTGAAAGATTGAAAGAAAGAATGAAAGAAAAATTGAAAGATTGAAAGATTGAAAGAAAGATTGAAAGATTGATTTAAAGAAAGATTGAAAGACTGAAAGAAAGATTGAAAGAAAGAAAGATTTATAGAAAGAATGAAAGAAAGATTGAAAAAAGAAAGATAGATTGAAAGAAAGATTGAAAGATTGAAAGAAAGAATGAAAGAAAGATTTAAAAAAAGTTTGAAAAAAAGAAAGATTGAAAGAAAGATGGAAAGAAAGATTGAAAGAAGGAAAGATTGAAAGAAATATTGAAAGAAAGATTGAAAGATTGAAAAAAAGAATGAAAGAATGATTGAAAGATTGAAAGATTGAAAGATTGAAAGAAAGAATGAAAGAAAGATTGAAAGAAAGATGGAAAGAAAGATTGAAAGAAAGAAAGATTGAAAGAAATAATGAAAGAAAGATTGAACGATTGGAAGAAATTTTGAAAGATAGAAAAATTGAAAGTAAGAAACATTGAAAGAAAGAATGAAAGAAAGATTGAAACATTAAAAATTGAAAGAAAGTTTGCAAGAAAGATTGAAAAAAGAAAGATTGAAAGAAAGAATGAAAGAAAGATTGAAAGATAGATGGATAGAAAGATTGAAAGAAAGAAAGATTGAAAGAATAACAAAAGAAAGATTGAAAGATTGGAAGAAATATTGAAAGATAGAAAAATTGAAAGTAAGAAAGATTGAAAGAAAGAATTAAAGAAATATTGAAAGATTGAAAGAAAGAATAAAAGAACGATTTAAAGAAAGAATGAAAGAATGAAAGAAAGATTGAAAGATTGAAAGAATATTGAAAGAAAGAGAGAATGAAAGAAAGAAAGATTGAAAGAAAGATTGAAAGACTGAAAGAAACAATGAATAAAAGAATTAAAGAAAGATTGAAAGATTGAAAGATTGAAAGAAAGATTGAAAAAAGAATGATTGAAAGAAAGATTTAAAGAATGAAAGATTTAAAGAAAGATTGAAAGACTAAAAGTAAGAGTGAAAAAAAAGAATGAAAGAAAGATTGAAAGATTGAAAGATTGAAAGAAAGAATGAAAGATTGAAAGAAAGAATGAAAGAACGATTGAAAGAAAGAATGAAAGAATGAAAGAAAGATTGAAAGATTGAAAGAATATTGAAAGAAAGAGAGAATGAAAGTAATAAAGATGAAAAGAAAAATTGAAAGATTGAAAGAAATAAAGATTTAAAGAAAAAAAGATTTAAAGAAAGATTGAAAGACTAAAAGTAAGAATGAAAAAAAAGATTGAAAGAAAGATTGAAAAAAGAAAGAAAGATTGAAAGAAAGATTGAAAGAAAGATTGAAAGAAAGAATGAAAGTTTGAAAGAAAGATTGAAAGAAAGATTGAAAGAAAGATTGAAAGACTGAAAGAAAAAATGAAAGAAAGATTAAAAGAGAGATTGAAAGATTGAAAGATTGAAAGAAAGAATGAAAGATTGAAAGAAAGAATGAAAGAATGAATGAAAGATTAAAAGATTGAAAGAAATATTGAAAAAAAGAAAGATTGAAAGTAAGAAAAATTGAAAGAATGAATGAAAGAAACAAAAAAAGACTGATAAAAAGAAAGAACGTTTGAGAGATCAAAATATTTAAAGAAAGAAAGATTGAAAGAAAGATTTTAAGACTGAAATAAAGAATGAAAGAAAGATTGAAAGAAAGGTTGAAAGATAGAATGAAAGAAAGATTGAAATATTGAAAGTTTGAAAGAAAGATTGAAAGAAAGATTTAAAGAAAGATTGAAAGACTAAAAAAAAGAATGAAAAAAAGATTGAAAGGTTGAAAGAAAGAATGAAAGAATGAAAGAAAGATTGAAAGATTGAAAGAAAGAATGAAAGTATGAAAGAAAGATTGAAAGATTGAAGGAAAGATTGAAAGAACGATTGAAAGAAAGAATGAAAGAACGAAAGAAAGATTGAAAGAAAGATTGAAAGTAATAAAGATTGAAAGAAGGAATGAAGGAAAAATTGAAAGTTTGAAAGACTGAAAGAATGAATGAAAGAAAGATTGAAAGATTGAAAGAAAGAAAGATTGAGAGAAAGAATGAAAGAATGAAAGAAAGATTGAAAGATTGAAAGAAATACTGAAAGAAAGAAAGAAAGATTGAAAGTAAGAACGATTGAAAGAAAGCTTGAAAGAAAGATTGAAAGAAGGAATGAAAGAAAGATTGAAAGATTGAAAGATTGAAAGAAAGAATGAAAGATTGAAAGAAAGAATGAAAGAACGATTGAAAGAAAGAATGAAAGAATGAAAGAAAGATTGAAAGATTGAAAGAATATTGAAAGAAAGAGAGAATGAAAGTAATAAAGATGAAAAGAAAAATTGAAAGATTGAAAGATTGAAAGAAAGAATTAAAGAAAGATTGAATGATTGAAAGATTGAAAGAAAGATTGAAAGAAAGAAAGATTGAAAGAAATAAAAGAAAGATTGAAAGAAATAATGAAAGAAAGATTGAACGATTGGAAGAAATATTGAAAGAGAAAAATTGAAAGTAAGAAAGATTGAAAGAAAGAATGAAAGAAAGATTGAAAGATTGAAGGAAAGAATGAAAGAAAGATTGAAAGAAAAATTGAAAGAAAGATTGAAAGAAAGATTGAAAGACTGAAGGAAAGAATGAAAGAAAGATGGAAAGAAAGATGGAAAGAAAGATTGACAGAAAGATAGATTGAAAGAAATATTAAAAGAAAGATTGAAAGATTGAAAGAAAGAATGTAAGAATGATTGAAAGATTGAAAGATTGAAAGATTGAAAGAAAGAATGAAAGAAACACTGAAAGATTGAAAGAAAAATTGAAAGAAAGATTGAAAGATTGAAAGATTGAAAGAAAGATTGAAAGTTTGAAAGACAGATTGAAAGACTGAAAGAAAGATTGCAAGAAAGATTGAAAAAAAAAGAAAGATTGAAAGATTGAAAGAAACAATGAAAGAAAGATTGAAAGATTAAAAGAAAGAATGAAAGAACGATTGAAAGAAAGATTGAAAGAAAGATTGAAAGAAAGATTGAAAGAAAGATTGAATGAAAGATTGAAAGAAAGAATGAAAGAAAGATTGAAATAAAGAATGAAAGAAAGATTGAAAGAAAGATAGAAGGAAAGATTGAAACATTGAATGATTGAAAGAAAGACTGAAAGAATGAATGACGGACAGAAAGATTGAAAGAAAGAATGAAAGAAAGATTGAAACAAAGATTGAAAGACTGAAAGAAAGAATGAAAGAAAGATTGAAAGATTAAACAATTGAAAGAACGATTGCAAGAAAGATTGAAAAAAGAAAGATTGAAAGAAAGAATGAAAGACTGAAGGAAAGAATGAAAAAAAGATGGAAAGAAAGATTGAAAGAAACAATGAAAGAAAGATTGAAAGATTAAAAGAAAGAATGAAAGAAAGATTGAAAAATTGAAAGATTGAAAGAAAGACTAAAAGAAAGAAAGAACGATTGAAAGAAAGATTGAAAGAAGGAATGAAAGAAAGAATGAAAGAAAGATTGAAAGAAACAATGAAAGAAAGATTGAAAGATTAAAAGAGAGAATGAAAGAAAGATTAAAAAATTGAAAGATTGAAAGAAAGACAAAAAGAAAGAAAGAACGATTGAAAGAAAGAATGAAAGAAAGATTGAAAAAAAGATTGAAAGACTGAAGGAAAGAATGAAAGAAAGATTGCAAGATTAAACAATTGAAAGAAAGATTGCAAGAAAGATTGAAAAAAGAAAGATTGAAAGAAAGAATGAAAGAAAGATTGAAAGAAAGATGGAAAGAAAGATTGAAAGGAAGAAAGATTGAAAGAAATAAAAGAAAGATTGAAAGAAATAATGAAAGAAAGATTGAACGATTGGAAGAAATATTGAAAGAGAAAAATTGAAAGTAAGAAAGATTGAAAGAAAGAATGAAAGAAAGATTGAAAGATTGAAAGAAAGAATGAAAGAAAGATTGAAAGATTGAAATATTTAAAGAAAGAATGAAAGAAAGATTGAAAGATTAAAAGAAAGATTGAAAGAAAGATTGAAAGATTGAAATATTTAAAGAAAGATTGAAAGATTGAAATATTTAAAGAAAGAATGAAAGAAAGATTGAAAGATTGAAAGAAAGATTGAAAGAAAGATTGAAAGATTGAAATATTTAAAGAAAGATTGAAAGATTGAAAGAAAGAATGAAAGAACGATTGAAAGAAAGAATGAAAGAATGAAAGAAAAATTGACTGATTGAAAGAAATATTGAAAAAAGAAACATTGAAAGAAAGAATGAAAGAAAGATTGAAAGAAAGATGGAAAGAAAGATTGAAAGAAAGAAAGATTGAAAGAAATAATGAAAGAAAGATTGAACGATTGGAAGAAATATTGAAAGATAGAAAAATTGAAGGTAAGAAAGATTGAAAGAAAGAATGAAAGAAAGATTGAAAGATTGAAAGAAAGAATGAAAGAAAAATTGAAAGATTGAAAGATTGAAAGAAAGATTGAAAGATTGATTTAAAGAAAGATTGAAAGACTGAAAGAAAGATTGAAAGAAAGAAAGATTTATAGAAAGAATGAAAGAAAGATTGAAAAAAGAAAGATAGATTGAAAGAAAGATAGAAAAATTGAAAGTAAGAAAGATTGAAAGAAAGAATTAAAGAAATATTGAAAGATTGAAAGAAAGAATAAAAGAACGATTTAAAGAAAGAATGAAAGAATGAAAGAAAGATTGAAAGATTGAAAGAATATTGAAAGAAAGAGAGAATGAAAGAAAGAAAGATTGAAAGAAAGATTGAAAGACTGAAAGAAAGAATGAATAAAAGAATTAAAGAAAGATTGAAAGATTGAAAGATTGAAAGAAAGATTGAAAAAAGAATGATTGAAAGAAAGATTTAAAGAATGAAAGATTTAAAGAAAGATTGAAAGACTAAAAGTAAGAGTGAAAAAAAAGAATGAAAGAAAGATTGAAAGATTGAAAGATTGAAAGAAAGAATGAAAGATTGAAAGAAAGAATGAAAGAACGATTGAAAGAAAGAATGAAAGAATGAAAGAAAGATTGAAAGATTGAAAGAAAGAATTAAAGAAAGATTGAATGATTGAAAGATTGAAAGAAAGATTGAAAGAAAGATTGAAGAAAGAAAGATTTAAAGAAAGATTGAAAGACTAAAAGTAAGAATGAAAAAAAAAATGAAAGAAAGACTGAAAAAAACAAAGAAAGATTGAAAGAAATAAAGATTTAAAGAAAAAAAGATTTAAAGAAAGATTGAAAGACTAAAAGTAAGAATGAAAAAAAAGATTGAAAGAAAGATTGAAAAAAGAAAGAAAGATTGAAAGAAAGATTGAAAGAAAGATTGAAAGAAAGAATGAAAGTTTGAAAGAAAGATTGAAAGAAAGATTGAAAGAAAGATTGAAAGACTGAAAGAAAAAATGAAAGAAAGATTAAAAGAGAGATTGAAAGATTGAAAGATTGAAAGAAAGAATGAAAGATTGAAAGAAAGAATGAAAGAATGAATGAAAGATTAAAAGATTGAAAGAAATATTGAAAAAAAGAAAGATTGAAAGTAAGAAAAATTGAAAGAATGAATGAAAGAAACAAAAAAAGACTGATAAAAAGAAAGAACGTTTGAGAGATCAAAATATTTAAAGAAAGAAAGATTGAAAGAAAGATTTTAAGACTGAAATAAAGAATGAAAGAAAGATTGAAAGAAAGGTTGAAAGATAGAATGAAAGAAAGATTGAAATATTGAAAGTTTGAAAGAAAGATTGAAAGAAAGATTTAAAGAAAGATTGAAAGACTAAAAAAAAGAATGAAAGAAAGATTGAAAGGTTGAAAGAAAGAATGAAAGAATGAAAGAAAGATTGAAAGATTGAAAGAAAGATTGAAAGAAAGAATGAAAGTATGAAAGAAAGATTGAAAGATTGAAGGAAAGATTGAAAGAACGATTGAAAGAAAGAATGAAAGTACGAAAGAAAGATTGAAAGAAAGATTGAAAGTAATAAAGATTGAAAGAAGGAATGAAGGAAAAATTGAAAGTTTGAAAGACTGAAAGAATGAATGAAAGAAAGATTGAAAGATTGAAAGAAAGAAAGATTGAGAGAAAGAATGAAAGAATGAAAGAAAGATTGAAAGATTGAAAGAAATACTGAAAGAAAGAAAGAAAGATTGAAAGTAAGAACGATTGAAAGAAAGCTTGAAAGAAAGATTGAAAGAAGGAATGAAAGAAAGATTGAAAGATTGAAATAAAGAATGAAAGATTGAAAGAAAGAATAAAAGAACGATTGAAAGAAAGAATGAAAGAATGAAAGAAAGATTGAAAGATTGAAAGAATATTGAAAGAAAGAGAGAATGAAAGTAAGAAAGATTGAAAGAAAGATTGAAAGTAAAAAATATTGAAAGAAAGAATGAAAGAAAAATTGAAAGATTAAAGGATTGAAAGAAAGATTTAAAGAAAGATTGAAAGAAAGATTGAAAGACTGGAAGAAAGAATGAATAAAAGAATTAAAGAAAGATTGAAAGATTGAAAGAGTGAAAGAAAGATTGAAAAAAGAATGATTGAAAGAAAGAAAGATTTAAAGAATTAAAGATTTAAAGAAAGATTGAAAGACTCAAAGTAAGAATGAACAAAAAGAATGAAAGCAAGATTGAAAGATTGAAAGATTGAAAGAAAGAATGAAAGATTGAAAGAAAGAATGAAAGAATGAAAGAAAGATTGAAAGACTGAAAGAAATATTGAAAGAAAGAGAGAACGAAAGTAAGAAAGATTGAAAGAAAAATTGAAAGATTGAAAGATTGAAAGAAAGAATGAAAGAAAGATTGAAAGATTGAAAGAAATACTGAAAGAAAGAAAGAAAGATTGAAAGTAAGAACGATTGAAAGAAAGCTTGAAAGAAAGATTGAAAGAAAGAATGAAAGAAAGATTGAAAGATTGAAAGATTGAAAGAAAGAATGAAAGATTGATAGAAAGAATAAAAGAACGATTGAAAGAAAGAATGAAAGAATGAAAGAAAGATTGAAAGATTGAAAGAATATTGAAAGAAAGAGAGAATGAAAGTAAGAAAGATTGAAAGAAAGATTGAAAGTAAAAAAGATTGAAAGAAAGAATGAAAGAAAAATTGAAAGATTGAAAGACTGAAAGAAAGATTTTAAGAAAGATTTTAAGAAAGATTGAAAGACTGAAAGAAAGAATGAATAAAATAATTAAAGAAAGATTGAAAGATCGAAAGATTGAAAGATTGAAAGAAAGATTGAAAAAAGAATGATTGAAAGAAAGAAAGATTTAAAGAATGAAAGATTTAAAGAAAGATTGAAAGACTAAAAGTAAGAATGAAAAAAAAGAATGAAAGAAAGATTGAAAGATTGAAAGATTGAAAGAAAGAATGAAAGAACGATTGAAAGAAAGAATGAAAGAATGAAAGAAAGATTGAAAGATTGAAAGAAATATTGAAAGAAAGAGAGAATGAAAGTAAGAAAGATGGAAAGAAAAATTGAAAGATTGAAAGATTGAAAGAAAGAATTAAAGAAAGATTGAATGATTGAAAGATTGAAAGAAAGATTGAAAGAAAGATTGAAGAAAGAAAGATTTAAAGAAAAAAAGATTTAAAGAAAGATTGAAAGACTAAAAGTAAGAATGAAAAAAAAGATTGAAAGAAAGATTGAAAAAAGAAAGAAAGATTGAAAGAAAGATTGAAAGAAAGATTGAAAGAAAGATTGAAAGACTGAAAGAAAAAATGAAAGAAAGATTAAAAGAGAGATTGAAAGATTGAAAGATTGAAAGAAAGAATGAAAGATTGAAAGAAAGAATGAAAGAATGAATGAAAGATTAAAAGATTGAAAGAAATATTGAAAAAAAGAAAGCTTGAAAGTAAGAAAAATTGAAAGAATGAATGAAAGAAACAAAAAAAGACTGATAAAAAGAAAGAATGTTTGAGAGATCAAAATATTTAAAGAAAGAAAGATTGAAAGAAAGATTTTAAGACTGAAATAAAGAATGAAAGAAAGATTGAAAGAAAGGTTGAAAGATAGAATGAAAGAAAGATTGAAATATTGAAAGTTTGAAAGAAAGATTGAAAGAAAGATTTAAAGAAAGATTGAAAGACTAAAAAAAAGAATGAAAGAAAGATTGAAAGGTTGAAAGGAAGAATGAAAGAATGAAAGAAAGATTGAAAGATTGAAAGAAAGATTGAAAGAAAGAATGAAAGTATGAAAGAAAGATTGAAAGATTGAAGGAAAGATTGAAAGAACGATTGAAAGAAAGAATGAAAGAACAAAAGAAAGATTGAAAGAAAGATTGAAAGTAATAAAGATTGAAAGAAGGAATGAAGGAAAAATTGAAAGTTTGAAAGACTGAAAGAATGAATGAAAGAAAGATTAAAAGATTGAAAGAAAGAAAGATTGAGAGAAAGAATGAAAGAATGAAAGAAAGATTGAAAGATTGAAAGAAATACTGAAAGAAAGAAAGAAAGATTGAAAGTAAGAACGATTGAAAGAAAGCTTGAAAGAAAGATTGAAAGAAGGAATGAAAGAAAGATTGAAAGATTGAAAGATTGAAATAAAGAATGAAAGATTGAAAGAAAGAATAAAAGAACGATTGAAAGAAAGAATGAAAGAATGAAAGAAAGATTGAAAGATTGAAAGAATATTGAAAGAAAGAGAGAATGAAAGTAAGAAAGATTGAAAGAAAGATTGAAAGTAAAAAAGATTGAAAGAAAGAATGAAAGAAAAATTGAAAGATTGAAAGATTGAAAGAAAGATTTAAAGAAAGATTGAAAGAAAGATTGAAAGACAGGAAGAAAGAATGAATAAAAGAATTAAAGAAAGATTGAAAGATTGAAAGATTGAAAGATTGAAAGAAAGATTGAAAAAAGAATGATTGAAAGAAAGAAAGATTTAAAGAATGAAAGATTTAAAGAAAGATTGAAAGACTAAAAGTAAGAATGAAAAAAAAGAATGAAAGCAAGATTGAAAGATTGAAAGATTGAAAGAAAGAATGAAAGATTGAAAGAAAGAATGAAAGAATGAAAGAAAGATTGAAAGACTGAAAGAAATATTGAAAGAAAGAGAGAATGAAAGTAAGAAAGATTGAAAGAAAAATTGAAAGATTGAAAGATTGAAAGAAAGAATGAAAGAAAGATTGAAAGATTGAAAGAAATACTGAAAGAAAGAAAGAAAGATTGAAAGTAAGAACGATTGAAAGAAAGCTTGAAAGAAAGATTGAAAGAAAGAATGAAAGAAAGATTGAAAGATTGAAAGATTGAAAGAAAGAATGAAAGATTGAAAGATAGAATAAAAGAACGATTGAAAGAAAGAATGAAAGAATGAAAGAAAGATTGAAAGATTGAAAGAATATTGAAAGAAAGAGAGAATGAAAGTAAGAAAGATTGAAAGAAAGATTGAAAGTAAAAAAGATTGAAAGAAAGAATGAAAGAAAAATTGAAAGATTGAAAGATTGAAAGAAAGATTTAAAGAAAGATTGAAAGAAAGATTGAAAGACAGGAAGAAAGAATGAATAAAAGAATTAAAGAAAGATTGAAAGATTGAAAGATTGAAAGATTGAAAGAAAGATTGAAAAAAGAATGATTGAAAGAAAGAAAGATTTAAAGAATGAAAGATTTAAAGAAAGATTGAAAGACTAAAAGTAAGAATGAAAAAAAAGAATGAAAGCAAGATTGAAAGATTGAAAGATTGAAAGAAAGAATGAAAGATTGAAAGAAAGAATGAAAGAATGAAAGAAAGATTGAAAGACTGAAAGAAATATTGAAAGAAAGAGAGAATGAAAGTAAGAAAGATTGAAAGAAAAATTGAAAGATTGAAAGATTGAAAGAAAGAATGAAAGAAAGATTGAAAGATTGAAAGAAATACTGAAAGAAAGAAAGAAAGATTGAAAGTAAGAACGATTGAAAGAAAGCTTGAAAGAAAGATTGAAAGAAAGAATGAAAGAAAGATTGAAAGATTGAAAGATTGAAAGAAAGAATGAAAGATTGAAAGATAGAATAAAAGAACGATTGAAAGAAAGAATGAAAGAATGAAAGAAAGATTGAAAGATTGAAAGAATATTGAAAGAAAGAGAGAATGAAAGTAAGAAAGATTGAAAGAAAGATTGAAAGTAAAAAAGATTGAAAGAAAGAATGAAAGAAAAATTGAAAGATTGAAAGATTGAAAGAAAGATTTAAAGAAAGATTGAAAGACTGAAAGAAAGAATGAATAAAAGAATTAAAGAAAGATTGAAAGATCGAAAGATTGAAAGATTGAAAGAAAGATTGAAAAAAGAATGATTGAAAGAAAGAAAGATTTAAAGAATGAAAGATTTAAAGAAACATTGAAAGACTAAAAGTAAGAATGAAAAAAAAGAATGAAAGAAAGATTGAAAGATTGAAAGATTGAAAGAAAGAATGAAAGATTGAAAGAAAGAATGAAAGAACGATTGAAAGAAAGAATGAAAGAATGAAAGAAAGATTGAAAGAAATATTGAAAGAAAGAGAGAATGAAAGTAAGAAAGATGGAAAAAAAAATTGAAAGATTGAAAGATTGAAAGAAAGAATTAAAGAAAGATTGAATGATTGAAAGATTGAAAGAAAGATTGAAAGAAAGATTGAAGAAAGAAAGATTTAAAGAAAAAAGATTTAAAGAAAGATTGAAAGACTAAAAGTAAGAATGAAAAAAAAGATTGAAAGAAAGATTGAAAAAAGAAAGAAAGATTGAAAGAAAGATTGAAAGAAAGATTGAAAAAAGAATGATTGAAAGAAAGAAAGATTTAAAGAATGAAAGATTTAAAGAAACATTGAAAGACTAAAAGTAAGAATGAAAAAAAAGAATGAAAGAAAGATTGAAAGATTGAAAGATTGAAAGAAAGAATGAAAGATTGAAAGAAAGAATGAAAGAACGATTGAAAGAAAGAATGAAAGAATGAAAGAAAGATTGAAAGAAATATTGAAAGAAAGAGAGAATGAAAGTAAGAAAGATGGAAAGAAAAATTGAAAGATTGAAAGATTGAAAGAAAGAATTAAAGAAAGATTGAATGATTGAAAGATTGAAAGAAAGATTGAAAGAAAGATGGAAGAAAGAAAGATTTAAAGAAAAAAGATTTAAAGAAAGATTGAAAGACTAAAAGTAAGAATGAAAAAAAAGATTGAAAGAAAGATTGAAAAAAGAAAGAAAGATTGAAAGAAAGATTGAAAGAAAGATTGAAAGAAAGAATGAAAGTTTGACAGAAAGATTGAAAGAAAGATTGAAAGAAAGATTGAAAGACTGAAAGAAAAAATGAAAGAAAGATTAAAAGAGAGATTGAAAGATTGAAAGATTGAAAGAAAGAATGAAAGATTGAAAGAAAGAATGAAAGAATGAATGAAAGATTAAAAGATTGAAAGAAATATTGAAAAAAAGAAAGATTGAAAGTAAGAAAAATTGAAAGAATGAATGAAAGAAACAAAAAAAGACTGATAAAAGGAAAGAATGTTTGAGAGATCAAAATATTTAAAGAAAGAAAGATTGAAAGAAAGATTTTAAGCCTGAATTAAAGAATTAAAGAAAGATTGAAAGAAAGGTTGAAAGATAGAATGAAAGAAAGATTGAAAGATTGAAAGTTGTAAAGAAAGATTGAAAGAAAGATTTAAAGAAAGATTGAAAGACTAAAAAAAAGAATGAAAGAAAGATTGAAAGGTTGAAAGAAAAAATGAAAGAATGAAAGAAAGATTGAAAGATTGAAAGAAAGATTGGAAGAAAGAATGAAAGTATGAAAGAAAGATTGAAAGATTGAAGGAAAGATTGAAAGAACGATTGAAAGAAAGAATGAAAGAATGAAAGAAAGATTGAAAGATTGAAAGAAAGATTGAAAGTAATAAAGATTGAAAGAAGGAATGAAGGAAAAATTGAATGTTTGAAAGACTGAAAGAATGAATGAAAGAAAGCTTGAAAGAAAGATTGAAAGAAAGATTTTAAGAAAGGTTGAAAGACTGAAAGAAAGAATGAAAGTAAGAATGATTGAAAGATTGAAAGAAAGAATGAAAGATTGAAAGAAAGAATATAAGAACGATTGAAAGAAAGATTGAAAGTAAGATTGAAAGTTTGAAAGAAAGATTGAAAGAAAAATTGAAAGAAAGATTGAAAGACTGAAGGAAAGAATGAGTGAAAGATTGAAAGAAAGATTAAAAGAAAAAAAGATTGAAAGTATTAAAGACTGAAAAAAATATTGAAAGAAAGATTTAAAGACTGAAAGATAGAATGAAAGAAAGATTGAAAGATTGAAAGATTGAAAGAAAGAATGAAAGAAAGATTGAAAGACTGAAAAAAATATTGAAAGAAAGATTGAAAGATTGAAAGATAGAATGAAAGAAAGATTGAAAGATTGAAAGATTGAAAGAAAGAATGAAAGAAAGATTGAAAGACTGAAAGAAAGAATGAAAGAAAGATTGAAAGTGCGAAAGAAAGAATGAAAGAATTAAAGAAAGATTGAAAGAAATATTGAAAGAAAGAATGAAAGATTGAAAGAAAGAATGAAAGTAATAAAGATTGAAAGAAGGAATGAAGGAAAAATTGAATGTTTGAAAGACTGAAAGAATGAATGAAAGAAAGCTTGAAAGAAAGATTGAAAGAAAGATTTTAAGAAAGGTTGAAAGACTGAAAGAAAGAATGAAAGAAAGAATGATTGCAAGATTGAAAGAAAGAATGAAAGATTGAAAGAAAGAATATAAGAACGATTGAAAGAAAGATTGAAAGTAAGATTGAAAGTTTGAAAGAAAGATTGAAAGAAAAATTGAAAGAAAGATTGAAAGACTGAAGGAAAGAATGAGTGAAAGATTGAAAGAAAGATTAAAAGAAAAAAAGATTGAAAGTATTAAAGATAGAATGAAAGAAAGATTGAAAGATTGAAAGATTGAAAGAAAGAATGAAATAAAGATTGAAAGACTGAAAGAAAGAATGAAAGAAAGATTGAAAGTGCGAAAGAAAGAATGAAAGAATTAAAGAAAGATTGAAAGAAATATTGAAAGAAAGAATGAAAGATTGAAAGAAAGAATGAAAAAAAGATTGTAAGAAAGAATGAAAGAAAGATTGAAAGATTGAAAGAAAGATTGAAAGAAAGATTGAATGTTTGAAAGAAAGTTTGAAAGAAAGATTTAAAGAAAGATTGAAAGACTGAAAGAAAGAATGAAAGAAAGATTGAAAGTTTGAAAGAAAGAATGAAAGAATTAAAGAAAGATTGAAAGAAATATTGAAAGAAAGAATGAAAGATTGAAAGAAAAAAATGAAAGAAAGATTGTAAGAAAGAATGAAAGAATGAAAGAAAGAATGAAAGTATGAAAGAAAGATTGAAAGATTGAAAGAAAGATTGAAAGAACGATTGAAAGAAAGATTTATAGAAAGATTGAAAGACTGAAAGAAAGAATGAAAGAAAGATTGAAAGTTTGAAAGAAAGAATGAAAGAATTAAAGAAAGATTGAAAGAAATATTGAAAGAAAGAATGAAAGATTGAAAGAAAAAAATGAAAGGAAGATTGTAAGAAAGAATGAAAGAATGAAAGAAAGAATGAAAGTATGAAAGAAAGAATGAAAGTATGAAAGAAAGATTGAAAGATTGAAGGAAAGATTGAAAGAACGATTGAAAGAAAGAATGAAAGAATGAAAGAAAGATTGAAAGATTGAAAGAAAGATTGAAAGTAATAAAGATTGAAAGAAGGAATGAAGGAAAAATTGAAAGTTTGAAAGACTGAAAGAATGAATGAAAGAAAGATTGAAAGATTGAAAGAAAGAAAGATTGAAAGAAAGAATGAAAGAATGAAAGAAAGATTGAAAGATTGAAAGAAATACTGAAAGAAAGAAAGAAAGATTGAAAGTAAGAACGATTGAAAGAAAGCTTGAAAGAAAGATTGAAAGAAAGAATGAAAGAAAGATTGAAAGAATGAAAGATTGAAAGAAAGATTGAAAGATTGAAAGAAAGAATAAAAGAACGATTGAAAGAAAGAATGAAAGAAAGATTGAAAGATTGAAAGAAAGAAAGATTGAAAGAAAGAATGAAAGAATGAAAGAAAGATTGAAAGATTGAAAGAAATACTGAAAGAAAGAAAGAAAGATTGAAAGTAAGAACGATTGAAAGAAAGCTTGAAAGAAAGATTGAAAGAAAGAATGAAAGAAAGATTGAAAGAATGAAAGATTGAAAGAAAGATTGAAAGATTGAAAGAAAGAATAAAAGAACGATTGAAAGAAAGAATGAAAGAATGAAAGAAAGATTGAAAGATTGAAAGAATATTGAAAGAAAGAGAGAATGAAAGTAAGAAAGATTGAAAGAAAGATTGAAAGACTGAAAGAAAGAATGAATAAAAGAATTAAAGAAAAATTGAAAGATTGAAAGATTGAAAGAAAAATTGAAAGAAAGAAAGATTGAAAGAAAGAAAGGTTGAAAGAAATATTGAAAGAAAGATTGAAAGATTGAAAGAAAGAATGAAAGAAAGATTGAAAGATTGAAATAAAAATTGAAAGAAAGATTGAAAGATTGAAAGATGGAAAGAAAGATTGAAAGTTTGAAAGAAATATTGAAAGACAGAAAGATTGAAAGAAAGAATGAAAGAAAGATTGAAAGATTGATATATTGAAAGAAATAATGAAAGAAAGATTGAAAGATTGAAAGAAAGCTTGAAAGAAAGGTTGAAAGATTGAAATATTTAAAGAAAGATTGAAAGAAAGAATGAAAGAACGATTGAAAGAAAAAATGAAATGAAAGAAAAATTGACGGATTGAAAGATATATTGAAAGAAAGAGAGATTGAAAAAATAAAAGATTGAAAGAAAGATTGAAAGTTATGAAGATTGAAAGAAAGAATGAAGGAAAAACTGAAAGATTGAAAGACTGAAAGAATGAATGAAAGAAAGATTGAAAGATTGAAAGAAAAAATGAAAAACTTAAAGAAAGATTGAAAGAAATATTGAAAGATAGATTGAAAGATTGAATGAAAGAAAGATTGAAAAAAAGAAAGATTGAAAGAAAGATTTATAGAAAGAATGAAAGAACGATTGAAAAAAGGATGAAAGATTGAAAGAAAGATTGAAAGAAAGATTGAAAGAAAGAAAGATTGAAAGCAATATTGAAAGAAAGATCGAAAGATTGAAAGAAAGAATGAAAGAAAGATTGAAAAAAAGTTTGAAAAAAAGAAAGATTGAAAGAAAGATTGAAAAAAAAGAAAGATTTAAAGATAGAATAAAAGAAAGATTGAATGAAAGATTGAAAAAAAAAGAAAGATTGAAAGATTGAAAGAAATATTGAAAGACAGAAAGATTGAAAGAAACAATGAAAGAAAGATTGAAAGATTAAAAGAAAGAATGAAAGAACGATTGAAAGAAAGAATGAAAGAAAGATTGAAAGAAAGATTGAAAGAAAGATTGAATGAAAGATTGAAAGAAAGAATGAAACAAAGATTGAAATAAAGAATGAAAGAAAGATTGAAAGAAAGATAGAAGGAAAGATTGAAAGATTGAATGATTGAAAGAAAGACTGAAAGAAAGAATGACGGACAGAAAGATTGAAAGAAAGAATGAAAGAAAGATTGAAAAAAAGATTGAAAGACTGAAAGAAAGAATGAAAGAAAGATTGAAAGTTTAAACAATTGAAAGAACGATTGCAAGAAAGATTGAAAAAAGAAAGATTGAAAGAAAGAATGAAAGACTGAAGGAAAGAATGAAAGAAAGATGGAAAGAAAGATTGAAAGAAACAATGAAAGAAAGATTGAAAGATTAAAAGAAAGAATGAAAGAAAGATTGAAAAATTGAAAGATTGAAAGAAAAACTAAAAGAAAGAAAGAACGATTGAAAGAAAGATTGAAAGAAAGAATGAAAGAAAGATTGAAAGATTAAAAGAGAGAATGAAAGAAAGATTGAAAAATTGAAAGATTGAAAGAAAGACTAAAAGAAAGAAAGAACAATTGAAAGAAAGAATGAAAGAAAGATTGAAAAAAAGATTGAAAGACTGAAGGAAAGAATGAAAGAAAGATTGAAAGATTAAACAATTGAAAAAAAGATTGCAAGAAAGATTGAAAAAAGAAAGATTGAAAGAAAGAATGAAAGAAAGATTGAAAGAAAGATGGAAAGAAAGATTGAAAGAAAGAAAGATTGAAAGAAATAAAAGAAAGATTGAAAGAAATAATGAAAGAAAGATTGAACGATTGGAAGAAATATTGAAAGAGAAAAATTGAAAGTAAGAAAGATTGAAAGAAAGAATGAAAGAAAGATTGAAAGATTGAAGGAAAGAATGAAAGAAAGATTGAAAGAAAAATTGAAAGAAAGATTGAAAGAAAGATTGAAAGACTGAAGGAAAGAATGAAAGAAAGATGGAAAGAAAGATGGAAAGAAAGATTGACAGAAAGATAGATTGAAAGAAATATTAAAAGAAAGATTGAAAGATTGAAAGAAAGAATGTAAGAATGATTGAATGATTGAAAGATTGAAAGATTGAAAGAAAGAATGAAAGAAAGACTGAAAGATTGAAAGAAAAATTGAAAGAAAGATTGAAAGATTGAAAGATTGAAAGAAAGATTGAAAGTTTGAAAGACAGATTGAAAGACTGAAAGAAAGATTGCAAGAAAGATTGAAAAAAAAGAAAGATTTAAAGATAGAATAAAAGAAAGATTGAAAGAAAGATTGAAAAAAAAGAAAGATTGAAAGATTGAAAGAAATATTGAAAGACAGAAAGATTGAAAGAAACAATGAAAGAAAGATTGAAAGATTAAAAGAAAGAATGAAAGAAGGATTGAAAGAAAGATTGAAAGAAAGATTGAAAGAAAGATTGAAAGAAAGATTGAATGAAAGATTGAAAGAAAGAATGAAAGAAAGATTGAAATAAAGAATGAAAGAAAGATTGAAAGAAAGATAGAAGGAAAGATTGAAAGATTGAATGATTGAAAGAAAGACTGAAAGAATGAATGACGGACAGAAAGATTGAAAGAAAGAATGAAAGAAAGATTGAAACAAAGATTGAAAGACTGAAAGAAAGAATGAAAGAAAGATTGAAAGATTGAACAATTGAAAGAACGATTGCAAGAAAAATTGAAAAAAGAAAGATTGAAAGAAAGAATGAAAGACTGAAGGAAAGAATGAAAGAAAGATTGAAAGAAAGATTGAAAGAAACAATGAAAGAAAGATTGAAAGATTAAAAGAAAGAATGAAAGAAAGATTGAAAAATTGAAAGATTGAAAGAAAGACTAAAAGAAAGAAAGAACGATTGAAAGAAAGATTGAAAGAAAGAATGAAAGAAAGAATGAAAGAAAGATTGAAAGAAACAATGAAAGAAAGATTGAAAGATTAAAAGAGAGGATGAAAGAAAGAAAGAACGATTAAAAGAAAGAATGAAAGAAAGATTGAAAAAAAGATTGAAAGACTGAAGGAAAGAATGAAAGAAAGATTGAAAGATTAAACAATTGAAAGAAAGATTGCAAGAAAGATTGAAAAAAGAAAGATTGAAAGAAAGAATGAAAGAAAGATTGAAAGAAAGATGGACAGAAAGATTGAAAGGAAGAAAGATTGAAAGAAATAAAAGAAAGATTGAAAGAAATAATGAAAGAAAGATTGAACGATTGGAAGAAATATTGAAAGAGAAAAATTGAAAGTAAGAAAGATTGAAAGAAAGAATGAAAGAAAGATTGAAAGATTGAAAGAAAGAATGAAAGAAAGATTGAAAGATTGAAATATTTAAAGAACGAATGAAAGAAAGATTGAAAGATTGAAAGAAAGATTGAAAGAAAGATTGAAAGATTGAAATATTTAAAGAAAGATTGAAAGATTGAAATATTTAAAGAAAGAATGAAAGAAAGATTGAAAGATTGAAAGAAAGATTGAAAGAAAGATTGAAAGAAAGATTGAAAGATTGAAATATTTAAAGAAAGATTGAAAGATTGAAAGAAAGAATGAAAGAACGATTGAAAGAAAGAATGAAAGAATGAAAGAAAAATTGACTGATTGAAAGAAATATTGAAAAAAGAAACATTGAAAGAAAGAATGAAAGAAAGATTGAAAGAAAGATGGAAAGAAAGATTGAAAGAAAGAAAGATTGAAAGAAATAATGAAAGAAAGATTGAACGATTGGAAGAAATATTGAAAGATAGAAAAATTGAAGGTAAGAAAGATTGAAAGAAAGAATGAAAGAAAGATTGAAAGATTGAAAGAAAGAATGAAAGAAAAATTGAAAGATTGAAAGATTGAAAGAAAGATTGAAAGATTGATTTAAAGAAAGATTGAAAGACTGAAAGAAAGATTGAAAGAAAGAAAGATTTATAGAAAGAATGAAAGAAAGATTGAAAAAAGAAAGATAGATTGAAAGAAAGATTGAAAGATTGAAAGAAAGAATGAAAGAAAGATTTAAAAAAAGTTTGAAAAAAAGAAAGATTGAAAGAAAGATTGAAAGAAAGATTGAAAGACTGAAGGAAAGAATGAAAGAAAGATGGAAAGAAAGATGGAAAGAAAGATTGAAAGAAGGAAAGATTGAAAGAAATATTGAAAGAAAGATTGAAGGATTGAAAAAAAGAATGAAAGAATGATTGAAAGATTGAAAGATTGAAAGATTGAAAGAAAGAATGAAAGAAAGATTGAAAGAAAGATGGAAAGAAAGATTGAAAGAAAGAAAGATTGAAAGAAATAATGAAAGAAAGATTGAACGATTGGAAGAAATTTTGAAAGATAGAAAAATTGAAAGTAAGAAACATTGAAAGAAAGAATGAAAGAAAGATTGAAACATTAAAAATTGAAAGAAAGTTAGCAAGAAAGATTGAAAAAAGAAAGATTGAAAGAAAGAATGAAAGAAAGATTGAAAGATAGATGGATAGAAAGATTGAAAGAAAGAAAGATTGAAAGAATAACAAAAGAAAGATTGAAAGATTGGAAGAAATATTGAAAGATAGAAAAATTGAAAGTAAGAAAGATTGAAAGAAAGAATTAAAGAAAGATTGAAAGATTGAAAGAAAGAATAAAAGAACGATTTAAAGAAAGAATGAAAGAATGAAAGAAAGATTGAAAGATTGAAAGAATATTGAAAGAAAGAGAGAATGAAAGAAAGAAAGATTGAAAGAAAGATTGAAAGACTGAAAGAAACAATGAATAAAAGAATTAAAGAAAGATTGAAAGATTGAAAGATTGAAAGAAAGATTGAAAAAAGAATGATTGAAAGAAAGATTTAAAGAATGAAAGATTTAAAGAAAGATTGAAAGACTAAAAGTAAGAGTGAAAAAAAAGAATGAAAGAAAGATTGAAAGATTGAAAGATTGAAAGAAAGAATGAAAGATTGAAAGAAAGAATGAAAGAACGATTGAAAGAAAGAATGAAAGAATGAAAGAAAGATTGAAAGATTGAAAGAATATTGAAAGAAAGAGAGAATGAAAGTAAGAAAGATTGAAAGAAAGATTGAAAGTAAAAAAGATTGAAAGAAAGAATGAAAGAAAAATTGAAAGATTGAAAGATTGAAAGAAAGATTTAAAGAAAGATTTAAAGAAAGATTGAAAGACTGAAAGAAAGAATGAATAAAAGAATTAAAGAAAGATTGAAAGATCGAAAGATTGAAAGATTGAAAGAAAGATTGAAAAAAGAATGATTAAAAGAAAGAAAGATTTAAAGAATGAAAGATTTAAAGAAAGATTGAAAGACTAAAAGTAAGAATGAAAAAAAAGAATGAAAGAAAGATTGAAAGATTGAAAGATTGAAAGAAAGAATGAAAGATTGAAAGAAAGAATGAAAGAACGATTGAAAGAAAGAATGAAAGAAAGATTGAAAGATTGAAAGAAATATTGAAAGAAAGAGAGAATGAAAGTAAGAAAGATGGAAAGAAAAATTGAAAGATTGAAAGATTGAAAGAAAGAATTAAAGAAAGATTGAATGATTGAAAGATTGAAAGAAAAATTGAAAGAAAGATTGAAGAAAGAAAGATTTAAAGAAAAAAAGATTTAAAGAAAGATTGAAAGACTAAAAGTAAGAATGAAAAAAAAGATTGAAAGAAAGATTGAAAAAAGAAAGAAAGATTGAAAGAAAGATTGAAAGAAAGATTGAAAGAAAGAATGAAAGTTTGAAAGAAAGATTGAAAGAAAGATTGAAAGAAAGATTGAAAGACTGAAAGAAAAAAATGAAAGAAAGATTAAAAGAGAGATTGAAAGATTGAAAGATTGAAAGAAAGAATGAAAGATTGAAAGAAAGAATGAAAGAATGAATGAAAGATTAAAAGATTGAAAGAAATATTGAAAAAAAGAAAGATTGAAAGTAAGAAAAATTGAAAGAATGAATGAAAGAAACAAAAAAAGACTGATAAAAAGAAAGAATGTTTGAGAGATCAAAATATTTAAAGAAAGAAAGATTGAAAGAAAGATTTTAAGACTGAAATAAAGAATGAAAGAAAGATTGAAAGAAAGGTTGAAAGATAGAATGAAAGAAAGATTGAAATATTGAAAGTTTGAAAGAAAGATTGAAAGAAAGATTTAAAGAAAGATTGAAAGACTAAAAAAAAGAATGAAAGAAAGATTGAAAGGTTGAAAGAAAGAATGAAAGAATGAAAGAAAGATTGAAAGATTGAAAGAAAGATTGAAAGAAAGAATGAAAGTATGAAAGAAAGATTGAAAGATTGAAGGAAAGATTGAAAGAACGATTGAAAGAAAGAATGAAAGAACGAAAGAAAGTTTGAAAGAAAGATTGAAAGTAATAAAGATTGAAAGAAGGAATGAAGGAAAAATTGAAAGTTTGAAAGACTGAAAGAATGAATGAAAGAAAGATTGAAAGATTGAAAGAAAGAAAGATTGAGAGAAAGAATGAAAGAATGAAAGAATGAAAGAAAGATTGAAAGATTGAAAGAAATACTGAAAGAAAGAAAGAAAGATTGAAAGTAAGAACGATTGAAAGAAAGCTTGAAAGAAAGATTGAAAGAAGGAATGAAAGAAAGATTGAAAGATTGAAAGATTGAAAGAAAGAATGAAAGATTGAAAGAAAGAATGAAAGAACGATTGAAAGAAAGAATGAAAGAATGAAAGAAAGATTGAAAGATTGAAAGAATATTGAAAGAAAGAGAGAATGAAAGTAATAAAGATGAAAAGAAAAATTGAAAGATTGAAAGATTGAAAGAAAGAATTAAAGAAAGATTGAATGATTGAAAGATTGAAAGAAAGATTGAAAGAAAGATTGAAGAAAGAAAGATTTAAAGAAAGATTGAAAGACTAAAAGTAAGAATGAAAAAAAAAATGAAAGAAAGACTGAAAAAAACAAAGAAAGATTGAAAGAAATAAAGATTTAAAGAAAAAAAGATTTAAAGAAAGATTGAAAGACTAAAAGTAAGAATGAAAAAAAAGATTGAAAGAAAGATTGAAAAAAGAAAGAAAGATTGAAAGAAAGATTGAAAGAAAGATTGAAAGAAAGATTGAAAGATTGAAAGAATGAATGAAAGAAAGATTGAAAGAAAGATGGAAAGAAAGATTGAAAGAAAGAAAGATTGAAAGAAATAATGAAAGAAAGATTGAACGATTGGAAGAAATTTTGAAAGATAGAAAAATTGAAAGAAAGAAACATTGAAAGAAAGAATGAAAGAAAGATTGAAACATTAAAAATTGAAAGAAAGTTAGCAAGAAAGATTGAAAAAAGAAAGATTGAAAGAAAGAATGAAAGAAAGATTGAAAGATAGATGGATAGAAAGATTGAAAGAAAGAAAGATTGAAAGAATAACAAAAGAAAGATTGAAAGATTGGAAGAAATATTGAAAGATAGAAAAATTGAAAGTAAGAAAGATTGAAAGAAAGAATTAAAGAAAGATTGAAAGATTGAAAGAAAGAATAAAAGAACGATTTAAAGAAAGAATGAAAGAATGAAAGAAAGATTGAAAGATTGAAAGAATATTGAAAGAAAGAGAGAATGAAAGAAAGAAAGATTGAAAGAAAGATTGAAAGACTGAAAGAAACAATGAATAAAAGAATTAAAGAAAGATTGAAAGATTGAAAGATTGAAAGAAAGATTGAAAAAAGAATGATTGAAAGAAAGATTTAAAGAATGAAAGATTTAAAGAAAGATTGAAAGACTAAAAGTAAGAGTGAAAAAAAAGAATGAAAGAAAGATTGAAAGATTGAAAGATTGAAAGAAAGAATGAAAGATTGAAAGAAAGAATGAAAGAACGATTGAAAGAAAGAATGAAAGAATGAAAGAAAGATTGAAAGATTGAAAGAATATTGAAAGAAAGAGAGAATGAAAGTAAGAAAGATTGAAAGAAAGATTGAAAGTAAAAAAGATTGAAAGAAAGAATGAAAGAAAAATTGAAAGATTGAAAGATTGAAAGAAAGATTTAAAGAAAGATTTAAAGAAAGATTGAAAGACTGAAAGAAAGAATGAATAAAAGAATTAAAGAAAGATTGAAAGATCGAAAGATTGAAAGATTGAAAGAAAGATTGAAAAAAGAATGATTAAAAGAAAGAAAGATTTAAAGAATGAAAGATTTAAAGAAAGATTGAAAGACTAAAAGTAAGAATGAAAAAAAAGAATGAAAGAAAGATTGAAAGATTGAAAGATTGAAAGAAAGAATGAAAGATTGAAAGAAAGAATGAAAGAACGATTGAAAGAAAGAATGAAAGAAAGATTGAAAGATTGAAAGAAATATTGAAAGAAAGAGAGAATGAAAGTAAGAAAGATGGAAAGAAAAATTGAAAGATTGAAAGATTGAAAGAAAGAATTAAAGAAAGATTGAATGATTGAAAGATTGAAAGAAAAATTGAAAGAAAGATTGAAGAAAGAAAGATTTAAAGAAAAAAAGATTTAAAGAAAGATTGAAAGACTAAAAGTAAGAATGAAAAAAAAGATTGAAAGAAAGATTGAAAAAAGAAAGAAAGATTGAAAGAAAGATTGAAAGAAAGATTGAAAGAAAGAATGAAAGTTTGAAAGAAAGATTGAAAGAAAGATTGAAAGAAAGATTGAAAGACTGAAAGAAAAAAATGAAAGAAAGATTAAAAGAGAGATTGAAAGATTGAAAGATTGAAAGAAAGAATGAAAGATTGAAAGAAAGAATGAAAGAATGAATGAAAGATTAAAAGATTGAAAGAAATATTGAAAAAAAGAAAGATTGAAAGTAAGAAAAATTGAAAGAATGAATGAAAGAAACAAAAAAAGACTGATAAAAAGAAAGAATGTTTGAGAGATCAAAATATTTAAAGAAAGAAAGATTGAAAGAAAGATTTTAAGACTGAAATAAAGAATGAAAGAAAGATTGAAAGAAAGGTTGAAAGATAGAATGAAAGAAAGATTGAAATATTGAAAGTTTGAAAGAAAGATTGAAAGAAAGATTTAAAGAAAGATTGAAAGACTAAAAAAAAGAATGAAAGAAAGATTGAAAGGTTGAAAGAAAGAATGAAAGAATGAAAGAAAGATTGAAAGATTGAAAGAAAGATTGAAAGAAAGAATGAAAGTATGAAAGAAAGATTGAAAGATTGAAGGAAAGATTGAAAGAACGATTGAAAGAAAGAATGAAAGAACGAAAGAAAGTTTGAAAGAAAGATTGAAAGTAATAAAGATTGAAAGAAGGAATGAAGGAAAAATTGAAAGTTTGAAAGACTGAAAGAATGAATGAAAGAAAGATTGAAAGATTGAAAGAAAGAAAGATTGAGAGAAAGAATGAAAGAATGAAAGAAAGATTGAAAGATTGAAAGAAATACTGAAAGAAAGAAAGAAAGATTGAAAGTAAGAACGATTGAAAGAAAGCTTGAAAGAAAGATTGAAAGAAGGAATGAAAGAAAGATTGAAAGATTGAAAGATTGAAAGAAAGAATGAAAGATTGAAAGAAAGAATGAAAGAACGATTGAAAGAAAGAATGAAAGAATGAAAGAAAGATTGAAAGATTGAAAGAATATTGAAAGAAAGAGAGAATGAAAGTAATAAAGATGAAAAGAAAAATTGAAAGATTGAAAGATTGAAAGAAAGAATTAAAGAAAGATTGAATGATTGAAAGATTGAAAGAAAGATTGAAAGAAAGATTGAAGAAAGAAAGATTTAAAGAAAGATTGAAAGACTAAAAGTAAGAATGAAAAAAAAAATGAAAGAAAGACTGAAAAAAACAAAGAAAGATTGAAAGAAATAAAGATTTAAAGAAAAAAAGATTTAAAGAAAGATTGAAAGACTAAAAGTAAGAATGAAAAAAAAGATTGAAAGAAAGATTGAAAAAAGAAAGAAAGATTGAAAGAAAGATTGAAAGAAAGATTGAAAGAAAGATTGAAAGATTGAAAGAATGAATGAAAGAAAGATTGAAAGATTGAAATATTTAAAGAAAGAATGAAAGAAAGATTGAAAGATTGAAAGAAAGATTGAAAGAAAGATTGAAAGATTGAAATATTTAAAGAAAGATTGAAAGATTGAAATATTTAAAGAAAGAATGAAAGAAAGATTGAAAGATTGAAAGAAAGATTGAAAGAAAGATTGAAAGAAAGATTGAAAGATTGAAATATTTAAAGAAAGATTGAAAGATTGAAAGAAAGAATGAAAGAACGATTGAAAGAAAGAATGAAAGAATGAAAGAAAAATTGACAGATTGAAAGAAATATTGAAAAAAGAAACATTGAAAGAAAGAATGAAAGAAAGATTGAAAGAAAGATGGAAAGAAAGATTGAAAGAAAGAAAGATTGAAAGAAATAATGAAAGAAAGATTGAACGATTGGAAGAAATATTGAAAGATAGAAAAATTGAAGGTAAGAAAGATTGAAAGAAAGAATGAAAGAAAGATTGAAAGATTGAAAGAAAGAATGAAAGAAAAATTGAAAGATTGAAAGATTGAAAGAAAGATTGAAAGATTGATTTAAAGAAAGATTGAAAGACTGAAAGAAAGATTGAAAGAAAGAAAGATTTATAGAAAGAATGAAAGAAAGATTGAAAAAAGAAAGATAGATTGAAAGAAAGATTGAAAGATTGAAAGAAAGAATGAAAGAAAGATTTAAAAAAAGTTTGAAAAAAAGAAAGATTGAAAGAAAGATTGAAAGAAAGATTGAAAGACTGAAGGAAAGAATGAAAGAAAGATGGAAAGAAAGATGGAAAGAAAGATTGAAAGAAGGAAAGATTGAAAGAAATATTGAAAGAAAGATTGAAAGATTGAAAAAAAGAATGAAAGAATGATTGAAAGATTGAAAGATTGAAAGATTGAAAGAAAGAATGAAAGAAAGATTGAAAGAAAGATGGAAAGAAAGATTGAAAGAAAGAAAGATTGAAAGAAATAATGAAAGAAAGATTGAACGATTGGAAGAAATTTTGAAAGATAGAAAAATTGAAAGTAAGAAACATTGAAAGAAAGAATGAAAGAAAGATTGAAACATTAAAAATTTAAAGAAAGTTTGCAAGAAAGATTGAAAAAAGAAAGATTGAAAGAAAGAATGAAAGAAAGATTGAAAGATAGATGGATAGAAAGATTGAAAGAAAGAAAGATTGAAAGAATAACAAAAGAAAGATTGAAAGATTGGAAGAAATATTGAAAGATAGAAAAATTGAAAGTAAGAAAGATTGAAAGAAAGAATTAAAGAAAGATTGAAAGATTGAAAGAAAGAATAAAAGAACGATTTAAAGAAAGAATGAAAGAATGAAAGAAAGATTGAAGGTTGAAAGAATATTGAAAGAAAGAGAGAATGAAAGAAAGAAAGATTGAAAGAAAGATTGAAAGACTGAAAGAAACAATGAATAAAAGAATTAAAGAAAGATTGAAAGATTGAAAGATTGAAAGAAAGATTGAAAAAAGAATGATTGAAAGAAAGATTTAAAGAATGAAAGATTTAAAGAAAGATTGAAAGACTAAAAGTAAGAGTGAAAAAAAAGAATGAAAGAAAGATTGAAAGATTGAAAGATTGAAAGAAAGAATGAAAGATTGAAAGAAAGAATGAAAGAACGATTGAAAGAAAGAATGAAAGAATGAAAGAAAGATTGAAAGATTGAAAGAATATTGAAAGAAAGAGAGAATGAAAGTAAGAAAGATTGAAAGAAAGATTGAAAGTAAAAAAGATTGAAAGAAAGAATGAAAGAAAAATTGAAAGATTGAAAGATTGAAAGAAAGATTTAAAGAAAGATTTAAAGAAAGATTGAAAGACTGAAAGAAAGAATGAATAAAAGAATTAAAGAAAGATTGAAAGATCGAAAGATTGAAAGATTGAAAGAAAGATTGAAAAAAGAATGATTAAAAGAAAGAAAGATTTAAAGAATGAAAGATTTAAAGAAAGATTGAAAGACTAAAAGTAAGAATGAAAAAAAAGAATGAAAGAAAGATTGAAAGATTGAAAGATTGAAAGAAAGAATGAAAGATTGAAAGAAAGAATGAAAGAACGATTGAAAGAAAGAATGAAAGAAAGATTGAAAGATTGAAAGAAATATTGAAAGAAAGAGAGAATGAAAGTAAGAAAGATGGAAAGAAAAATTGAAAGATTGAAAGATTGAAAGAAAGAATTAAAGAAAGATTGAATGATTGAAAGATTGAAAGAAAAATTGAAAGAAAGATTGAAGAAAGAAAGATTTAAAGAAAAAAAGATTTAAAGAAAGATTGAAAGACTAAAAGTAAGAATGAAAAAAAAGATTGAAAGAAAGATTGAAAAAAGAAAGAAAGATTGAAAGAAAGATTGAAAGAAAGATTGAAAGAAAGAATGAAAGTTTGAAAGAAAGATTGAAAGAAAGATTGAAAGAAAGATTGAAAGACTGAAAGAAAAAAATGAAAGAAAGATTAAAAGAGAGATTGAAAGATTGAAAGATTGAAAGAAAGAATGAAAGATTGAAAGAAAGAATGAAAGAATGAATGAAAGATTAAAAGATTGAAAGAAATATTGAAAAAAAGAAAGATTGAAAGTAAGAAAAATTGAAAGAATGAATGAAAGAAACAAAAAAAGACTGATAAAAAGAAAGAATGTTTGAGAGATCAAAATATTTAAAGAAAGAAAGATTGAAAGAAAGATTTTAAGACTGAAATAAAGAATGAAAGAAAGATTGAAAGAAAGGTTGAAAGATAGAATGAAAGAAAGATTGAAATATTGAAAGTTTGAAAGAAAGATTGAAAGAAAGATTTAAAGAAAGATTGAAAGACTAAAAAAAAGAATGAAAGAAAGATTGAAAGGTTGAAAGAAAGAATGAAAGAATGAAAGAAAGATTGAAAGATTGAAAGAAAGATTGAAAGAAAGAATGAAAGTATGAAAGAAAGATTGAAAGATTGAAGGAAAGATTGAAAGAACGATTGAAAGAAAGAATGAAAGAACGAAAGAAAGTTTGAAAGAAAGATTGAAAGTAATAAAGATTGAAAGAAGGAATGAAGGAAAAATTGAAAGTTTGAAAGACTGAAAGAATGAATGAAAGAAAGATTGAAAGATTGAAAGAAAGAAAGATTGAGAGAAAGAATGAAAGAATGAAAGAAAGATTGAAAGATTGAAAGAAATACTGAAAGAAAGAAAGAAAGATTGAAAGTAAGAACGATTGAAAGAAAGCTTGAAAGAAAGATTGAAAGAAGGAATGAAAGAAAGATTGAAAGATTGAAAGATTGAAAGAAAGAATGAAAGATTGAAAGAAAGAATGAAAGAACGATTGAAAGAAAGAATGAAAGAATGAAAGAAAGATTGAAAGATTGAAAGAATATTGAAAGAAAGAGAGAATGAAAGTAATAAAGATGAAAAGAAAAATTGAAAGATTGAAAGATTGAAAGAAAGAATTAAAGAAAGATTGAATGATTGAAAGATTGAAAGAAAGATTGAAAGAAAGATTGAAGAAAGAAAGATTTAAAGAAAGATTGAAAGACTAAAAGTAAGAATGAAAAAAAAAATGAAAGAAAGACTGAAAAAAACAAAGAAAGATTGAAAGAAATAAAGATTTAAAGAAAAAAAGATTTAAAGAAAGATTGAAAGACTAAAAGTAAGAATGAAAAAAAAGATTGAAAGAAAGATTGAAAAAAGAAAGAAAGATTGAAAGAAAGATTGAAAGAAAGATTGAAAGAAAGATTGAAAGATTGAAAGAATGAATGAAAGAAAGATTGAAAGATTGAAATATTTAAAGAAAGAATGAAAGAAAGATTGAAAGATTGAAAGAAAGATTGAAAGAAAGATTGAAAGATTGAAATATTTAAAGAAAGATTGAAAGATTGAAATATTTAAAGAAAGAATGAAAGAAAGATTGAAAGATTGAAAGAAAGATTGAAAGAAAGATTGAAAGAAAGATTGAAAGATTGAAATATTTAAAGAAAGATTGAAAGATTGAAAGAAAGAATGAAAGAACGATTGAAAGAAAGAATGAAAGAATGAAAGAAAAATTGACAGATTGAAAGAAATATTGAAAAAAGAAACATTGAAAGAAAGAATGAAAGAAAGATTGAAAGAAAGATGGAAAGAAAGATTGAAAGAAAGAAAGATTGAAAGAAATAATGAAAGAAAGATTGAACGATTGGAAGAAATATTGAAAGATAGAAAAATTGAAGGTAAGAAAGATTGAAAGAAAGAATGAAAGAAAGATTGAAAGATTGAAAGAAAGAATGAAAGAAAAATTGAAAGATTGAAAGATTGAAAGAAAGATTGAAAGATTGATTTAAAGAAAGATTGAAAGACTGAAAGAAAGATTGAAAGAAAGAAAGATTTATAGAAAGAATGAAAGAAAGATTGAAAAAAGAAAGATAGATTGAAAGAAAGATTGAAAGATTGAAAGAAAGAATGAAAGAAAGATTTAAAAAAAGTTTGAAAAAAAGAAAGATTGAAAGAAAGATTGAAAGAAAGATTGAAAGACTGAAGGAAAGAATGAAAGAAAGATGGAAAGAAAGATGGAAAGAAAGATTGAAAGAAGGAAAGATTGAAAGAAATATTGAAAGAAAGATTGAAAGATTGAAAAAAAGAATGAAAGAATGATTGAAAGATTGAAAGATTGAAAGATTGAAAGAAAGAATGAAAGAAAGATTGAAAGAAAGATGGAAAGAAAGATTGAAAGAAAGAAAGATTGAAAGAAATAATGAAAGAAAGATTGAACGATTGGAAGAAATTTTGAAAGATAGAAAAATTGAAAGTAAGAAACATTGAAAGAAAGAATGAAAGAAAGATTGAAACATTAAAAATTTAAAGAAAGTTTGCAAGAAAGATTGAAAAAAGAAAGATTGAAAGAAAGAATGAAAGAAAGATTGAAAGATAGATGGATAGAAAGATTGAAAGAAAGAAAGATTGAAAGAATAACAAAAGAAAGATTGAAAGATTGGAAGAAATATTGAAAGATAGAAAAATTGAAAGTAAGAAAGATTGAAAGAAAGAATTAAAGAAAGATTGAAAGATTGAAAGAAAGAATAAAAGAACGATTTAAAGAAAGAATGAAAGAATGAAAGAAAGATTGAAGGTTGAAAGAATATTGAAAGAAAGAGAGAATGAAAGAAAGAAAGATTGAAAGAAAGATTGAAAGACTGAAAGAAACAATGAATAAAAGAATTAAAGAAAGATTGAAAGATTGAAAGATTGAAAGAAAGATTGAAAAAAGAATGATTGAAAGAAAGATTTAAAGAATGAAAGATTTAAAGAAAGATTGAAAGACTAAAAGTAAGAGTGAAAAAAAAGAATGAAAGAAAGATTGAAAGATTGAAAGATTGAAAGAAAGAATGAAAGATTGAAAGAAAGAATGAAAGAACGATTGAAAGAAAGAATGAAAGAATGAAAGAAAGATTGAAAGATTGAAAGAATATTGAAAGAAAGAGAGAATGAAAGTAAGAAAGATTGAAAGAAAGATTGAAAGTAAAAAAGATTGAAAGAAAGAATGAAAGAAAAATTGAAAGATTGAAAGATTGAAAGAAAGATTTAAAGAAAGATTTAAAGAAAGATTGAAAGACTGAAAGAAAGAATGAATAAAAGAATTAAAGAAAGATTGAAAGATCGAAAGATTGAAAGATTGAAAGAAAGATTGAAAAAAGAATGATTAAAAGAAAGAAAGATTTAAAGAATGAAAGATTTAAAGAAAGATTGAAAGACTAAAAGTAAGAATGAAAAAAAAGAATGAAAGAAAGATTGAAAGATTGAAAGATTGAAAGAAAGAATGAAAGATTGAAAGAAAGAATGAAAGAACGATTGAAAGAAAGAATGAAAGAAAGATTGAAAGATTGAAAGAAATATTGAAAGAAAGAGAGAATGAAAGTAAGAAAGATGGAAAGAAAAATTGAAAGATTGAAAGATTGAAAGAAAGAATTAAAGAAAGATTGAATGATTGAAAGATTGAAAGAAAAATTGAAAGAAAGATTGAAGAAAGAAAGATTTAAAGAAAAAAAGATTTAAAGAAAGATTGAAAGACTAAAAGTAAGAATGAAAAAAAAGATTGAAAGAAAGATTGAAAAAAGAAAGAAAGATTGAAAGAAAGATTGAAAGAAAGATTGAAAGAAAGAATGAAAGTTTGAAAGAAAGATTGAAAGAAAGATTGAAAGAAAGATTGAAAGACTGAAAGAAAAAAATGAAAGAAAGATTAAAAGAGAGATTGAAAGATTGAAAGATTGAAAGAAAGAATGAAAGATTGAAAGAAAGAATGAAAGAATGAATGAAAGATTAAAAGATTGAAAGAAATATTGAAAAAAAGAAAGATTGAAAGTAAGAAAAATTGAAAGAATGAATGAAAGAAACAAAAAAAGACTGATAAAAAGAAAGAATGTTTGAGAGATCAAAATATTTAAAGAAAGAAAGATTGAAAGAAAGATTTTAAGACTGAAATAAAGAATGAAAGAAAGATTGAAAGAAAGGTTGAAAGATAGAATGAAAGAAAGATTGAAATATTGAAAGTTTGAAAGAAAGATTGAAAGAAAGATTTAAAGAAAGATTGAAAGACTAAAAAAAAGAATGAAAGAAAGATTGAAAGGTTGAAAGAAAGAATGAAAGAATGAAAGAAAGATTGAAAGATTGAAAGAAAGATTGAAAGAAAGAATGAAAGTATGAAAGAAAGATTGAAAGATTGAAGGAAAGATTGAAAGAACGATTGAAAGAAAGAATGAAAGAACGAAAGAAAGTTTGAAAGAAAGATTGAAAGTAATAAAGATTGAAAGAAGGAATGAAGGAAAAATTGAAAGTTTGAAAGACTGAAAGAATGAATGAAAGAAAGATTGAAAGATTGAAAGAAAGAAAGATTGAGAGAAAGAATGAAAGAATGAAAGAAAGATTGAAAGATTGAAAGAAATACTGAAAGAAAGAAAGAAAGATTGAAAGTAAGAACGATTGAAAGAAAGCTTGAAAGAAAGATTGAAAGAAGGAATGAAAGAAAGATTGAAAGATTGAAAGATTGAAAGAAAGAATGAAAGATTGAAAGAAAGAATGAAAGAACGATTGAAAGAAAGAATGAAAGAATGAAAGAAAGATTGAAAGATTGAAAGAATATTGAAAGAAAGAGAGAATGAAAGTAATAAAGATGAAAAGAAAAATTGAAAGATTGAAAGATTGAAAGAAAGAATTAAAGAAAGATTGAATGATTGAAAGATTGAAAGAAAGATTGAAAGAAAGATTGAAGAAAGAAAGATTTAAAGAAAGATTGAAAGACTAAAAGTAAGAATGAAAAAAAAAATGAAAGAAAGACTGAAAAAAACAAAGAAAGATTGAAAGAAATAAAGATTTAAAGAAAAAAAGATTTAAAGAAAGATTGAAAGACTAAAAGTAAGAATGAAAAAAAAGATTGAAAGAAAGATTGAAAAAAGAAAGAAAGATTGAAAGAAAGATTGAAAGAAAGATTGAAAGAAAGAATGAAAGTTTGAAAGAAAGATTGAAAGAAAGATTGAAAGAGAGATTGAAAGATTGAAAGATTGAAAGAAAGAATGAAAGATTGAAAGAAAGAATGAAAGAATGAATGAAAGATTAAAAGATTGAAAGAAATATTGAAAAAAAGAAAGATTGAAAGTAAGAAAAATTGAAAGAATGAATGAAAGAAACAAAAAAAGACTGATAAAAAGAAAGAATGTTTGAGAGATCAAAATATTTAAAGAAAGAAAGATTGAAAGAAAGATTTTAAGACTGAAATAAAGAATGAAAGAAAGATTGAAAGAAAGGTTGAAAGATAGAATGAAAGAAAGATTGAAATATTGAAAGTTTGAAAGAAAGATTGAAAGAAAGATTTAAAGAAAGATTGAAAGACTAAAAAAAAGAATGAAAGAAAGATTGAAAGGTTGAAAGAAAGAATGAAAGAATGAAAGAAAGATTGAAAGATTGAAAGAAAGATTGAAAGAAAGAATGAAAGTATGAAAGAAAGATTGAAAGATTGAAGGAAAGATTGAAAGAACGATTGAAAGAAAGAATGAAAGTACGAAAGAAAGATTGAAAGAAAGATTGAAATTAATAAAGATTGAAAGAAGGAATGAAGGAAAAATTGAAAGTTTGAAAGACTGAAAGAATGAATGAAAGAAAGATTGAAAGATTGAAAGAAAGAAAGATTGAGAGAAAGAATGAAAGAATGAAAGAAAGATTGAAAGATTGAAAGAAATACTGAAAGAAAGAAAGAAAGATTGAAAGTAAGAACGATTGAAAGAAAGCTTGAAAGAAAGATTGAAAGAAGGAATGAAAGAAAGATTGAAAGATTGAAATAAAGAATGAAAGATTGAAAGAAAGAATAAAAGAACGATTGAAAGAAAGAATGAAAGAATGAAAGAAAGATTGAAAGATTGAAAGAATATTGAAAGAAAGAGAGAATGAAAGTAAGAAAGATTGAAAGAAAGATTGAAAGTAAAAAATATTGAAAGAAAGAATGAAAGAAAAATTGAAAGATTAAAGGATTGAAAGAAAGATTGAAAGAAAGATTGAAAGAAAGATTGAAAGACTGGAAGAAAGAATGAATAAAATAATTAAAGAAAGATTGAAAGATTGAAAGAGTGAAAGAAAGATTGAAAAAAGAATGATTGAAAGAAAGAAAGATTTAAAGAATGAAAGATTTAAAGAAAGATTGAAAGACTAAAAGTAAGAATGAACAAAAAGAATGAAAGCAAGATTGAAAGATTGAAAGATTGAAAGAAAGAATGAAAGATTGAAAGAAAGAATGAAAGAATGAAAGAAAGATTGAAAGACTGAAAGAAATATTGAAAGAAAGAGAGAACGAAAGTAAGAAAGATTGAAAGAAAAATTGAAAGATTGAAAGATTGAAAGAAAGAATGAAAGAAAGATTGAAAGATTGAAAGAAATACTGAAAGAAAGAAAGAAAGATTGAAAGTAAGAACGATTGAAAGAAAGCTAGAAAGAAAGATTGAAAGAAAGAATGAAAGAAAGATTGAAAGATTGAAAGATTGAAAGAAAGAATGAAAGATTGATAGAAAGAATAAAAGAACGATTGAAAGAAAGAATGAAAGAATGAAAGAAAGATTGAAAGATTGAAAGAATATTGAAAGAAAGAGAGAATGAAAGTAAGAAAGATTGAAAGAAAGATTGAAAGTAAAAAAGATTGAAAGAAAGAATGAAAGAAAAATTGAAAGATTGAAAGACTGAAAGAAAGATTTAAAGAAAGATTTTAAGAAAGATTGAAAGACTGAAAGAAAGAATGAATAAAATAATTAAAGAAAGATTGAAAGATCGAAAGATTGAAAGATTGAAAGAAAGATTGAAAAAAGAATGATTGAAAGAAAGAAAGATTTAAAGAATGAAAGATTTAAAGAAAGATTGAAAGACTAAAAGTAAGAATGAAAAAAAAGAATGAAAGAAAGATTGAAAGATTGAAAGATTGAAAGAAAGAATGAAAGATTGAAAGAAAGAATGAAAGAACGATTGAAAGAAAGAATGAAAGAATGAAAGAAAGATTGAAAGATTGAAAGAAATATTGAAAAAAAGAGAGAATGAAAGTAAGAAAGATGGAAAGAAAAATTGAAAGATTGAAAGATTGAAAGAAAGAATTAAAGAAAGATTGAATGATTGAAAGATTGAAAGAAAGATTGAAAGAAAGATTGAAGAAAGAAAGATTTAAAGAAAAAAAGATTTAAAGAAATATTGAAAGACTAAAAGTAAGAATGAAAAAAAAGATTGAAAGAAAGATTGAAAAAAGAAAGAAAGATTGAAAGAAAGATTGAAAGAAAGATTGAAAGAAAGATTGAAAGACTGAAAGAAAAAATGAAAGAAAGATTAAAAGAGAGATTGAAAGATTGAAAGATTGAAAGAAAGAATGAAAGATTGAAAGAAAGAATGAAAGAATGAATGAAAGATTAAAAGATTGAAAGAAATATTGAAAAAAAGAAAGATTGAAAGTAAGAAAAATTGAAAGAATGAATGAAAGAAACAAAAAAAGACTGATAAAAAGAAAGAATGTTTGAGAGATCAAAATATTTAAAGAAAGAAAGATTGAAAGAAAGATTTTAAGACTGAAATAAAGAATGAAAGAAAGATTGAAAGAAAGGTTGAAAGATAGAATGAAAGAAAGATTGAAATATTGAAAGTTTGAAAGAAAGATTGAAAGAAAGATTTAAAGAAAGATTGAAAGACTAAAAAAAAGAATGAAAGAAAGATTGAAAGGTTGAAAGGAAGAATGAAAGAATGAAAGAAAGATTGAAAGATTGAAAGAAAGATTGAAAGAAAGAATGAAAGTATGAAAGAAAGATTGAAAGATTGAAGGAAAGATTGAAAGAACGATTGAAAGAAAGAATGAAAGAACAAAAGAAAGATTGAAAGAAAGATTGAAAGTAATAAAGATTGAAAGAAGGAATGAAGGAAAAATTGAAAGTTTGAAAGACTGAAAGAATGAATGAAAGAAAGATTAAAAGATTGAAAGAAAGAAAGATTGAGAGAAAGAATGAAAGAATGAAAGAAAGATTGAAAGATTGAAAGAAATACTGAAAGAAAGAAAGAAAGATTGAAAGTAAGAACGATTGAAAGAAAGCTTGAAAGAAAGATTGAAAGAAGGAATGAAAGAAAGATTGAAAGATTGAAAGATTGAAATAAAGAATGAAAGATTGAAAGAAAGAATAAAAGAACGATTGAAAGAAAGAATGAAAGAATGAAAGAAAGATTGAAAGATTGAAAGAATATTGAAAGAAAGAGAGAATGAAAGTAAGAAAGATTGAAAGAAAGATTGAAAGTAAAAAAGATTGAAAGAAAGAATGAAAGAAAAATTGAAAGATTGAAAGATTGAAAGAAAGATTTAAAGAAAGATTGAAAGAAAGATTGAAAGACAGGAAGAAAGAATGAATAAAAGAATTAAAGAAAGATTGAAAGATTGAAAGATTGAAAGATTGAAAGAAAGATTGAAAAAAGAATGATTGAAAGAAAGAAAGATTTAAAGAATGAAAGATTTAAAGAAAGATTGAAAGACTAAAAGTAAGAATGAAAAAAAAGAATGAAAGCAAGATTGAAAGATTGAAAGATTGAAAGAAAGAATGAAAGATTGAAAGAAAGAATGAAAGAATGAAAGAAAGATTGAAAGACTGAAAGAAATATTGAAAGAAAGAGAGAATGAAAGTAAGAAAGATTGAAAGAAAAATTGAAAGATTGAAAGATTGAAAGAAAGAATGAAAGAAAGATTGAAAGATTGAAAGATTGAAAGAAAGAATGAAAGATTGAAAGATAGAATAAAAGAACGATTGAAAAAAAGAATGAAAGAATGAAAGAAAGATTGAAAGATTGAAAGAATATTGAAAGAAAGAGAGAATGAAAGTAAGAAAGATTGAAAGAAAGATTGAAAGTAAAAAAGATTGAAAGAAAGAATGAATAAAAGAATTAAAGAAAGATTGAAAGATCGAAAGATTGAAAGATTGAAAGAAAGATTGAAAAAAGAATGATTGAAAGAAAGAAAGATTTAAAGAATGAAAGATTTAAAGAAAGATTGAAAGACTAAAAGTAAGAATGAAAAAAAAGAATGAAAGAAAGATTGAAAGATTGAAAGATTGAAAGAAAGAATGAAAGATTGAAAGAAAGAATGAAAGAACGATTGAAAGAAAGAATGAAAGAATGAAAGAAAGATTGAAAGAAATATTGAAAGAAAGAGAGAATGAAAGTAAGAAAGATGGAAAGAAAAATTGAAAGATTGAAAGATTGAAAGTAAGAACGATTGAAAGAAAGCTTGAAAGAAAGATTGAAAGAAAGAATGAAAGAAAGATTGAAAGATTGAAAGATTGAAAGAAAGAATGAAAGATTGATAGAAAGAATAAAAGAACGATTGAAAGAAAGAATGAAAGAATGAAAGAAAGATTGAAAGATTGAAAGAATATTGAAAGAAAGAGAGAATGAAAGTAAGAAAGATTGAAAGAAAGATTGAAAGTAAAAAAGATTGAAAGAAAGAATGAAAGAAAAATTGAAAGATTGAAAGACTGAAAGAAAGATTTAAAGAAAGATTTTAAGAAAGATTGAAAGACTGAAAGAAAGAATGAATAAAATATTAAAGAAAGATTGAAAGATCGAAAGATTGAAAGATTGAAAGAAAGATTGAAAAAAGAATGATTGAAAGAAAGAAAGATTTAAAGAATGAAAGATTTAAAGAAAGATTGAAAGACTAAAAGTAAGAATGAAAAAAAAGAATGAAAGAAAGATTGAAAGATTGAAAGATTGAAAGAAAGAATGAAAGATTGAAAGAAAGAATGAAAGAACGATTGAAAGAAAGAATGAAAGAATGAAAGAAAGATTGAAAGATTGAAAGAAATATTGAAAAAAAGAGAGAATGAAAGTAAGAAAGATGGAAAGAAAAATTGAAAGATTGAAAGATTGAAAGAAAGAATTAAAGAAAGATTGAATGATTGAAAGATTGAAAGAAAGATTGAAAGAAAGATTGAAGAAAGAAAGATTTAAAGAATGAAAGATTTAAAGAAAGATTGAAAGACTAAAAGTAAGAATGAAAAAAAAGAATGAAAGCAAGATTGAAAGATTGAAAGAAAGATTGAAAGAAAGAATGAAAGTATGAAAGAAAGATTGAAAGATTGAAGGAAAGATTGAAAGAACGATTGAAAGAAAGAATGAAAGAACAAAAGAAAGATTGAAAGAAAGATTGAAAGTAATAAAGATTGAAAGAAGGAATGAAGGAAAAATTGAAAGTTTGAAAGACTGAAAGAATGAATGAAAGAAAGATTAAAAGATTGAAAGAAAGAAAGATTGAGAGAAAGAATGAAAGAATGAAAGAAAGATTGAAAGATTGAAAGAAATACTGAAAGAAAGAAAGAAAGATTGAAAGTAAGAACGATTGAAAGAAAGCTTGAAAGAAAGATTGAAAGAAGGAATGAAAGAAAGATTGAAAGATTGAAAGATTGAAATAAAGAATGAAAGATTGAAAGAAAGAATAAAAGAACGATTGAAAGAAAGAATGAAAGAATGAAAGAAAGATTGAAAGATTGAAAGAATATTGAAAGAAAGAGAGAATGAAAGTAAGAAAGTTTGAAAGAAAGATTGAAAGTAAAAAAGATTGAAAGAAAGAATGAAAGAAAAATTGAAAGATTGAAAGATTGAAAGAAAGATTTAAAGAAAGATTGAAAGAAAGATTGAAAGACAGGAAGAAAGAATGAATAAAAGAATTAAAGAAAGATTGAAAGATTGAAAGATTGAAAGATTGAAAGAAAGATTGAAAAAAGAATGATTGAAAGAAAGAAAGATTTAAAGAATGAAAGATTTAAAGAAAGATTGAAAGACTAAAAGTAAGAATGAAAAAAAAGAATGAAAGCAAGATTGAAAGATTGAAAGATTGAAAGAAAGAATGAAAGATTGAAAGAAAGAATGAAAGAATGAAAGAAAGATTGAAAGACTGAAAGAAATATTGAAAGAAAGAGAGAATGAAAGTAAGAAAGATTGAAAGAAAAATTGAAAGATTGAAAGATTGAAAGAAAGAATGAAAGAAAGATTGAAAGATTGAAAGATTGAAAGATTGAAAGAAAGATTGAAAAAAGAATGATTGAAAGAAAGAAAGATTTAAAGAATGAAAGATTTAAAGAAAGATTGAAAGACTAAAAGTAAGAATGAAAAAAAAGAATGAAAGCAAGATTGAAAGATTGAAAGATTGAAAGAAAGAATGAAAGATTGAAAGAAAGAATAAAAGAATGAAAGAAAGATTGAAAGATTGAAAGAAATACTGAAAGAAAGAAAGAAAGATTGAAAGTAAGAACGATTGAAAGAAAGCTTGAAAGAAAGATTGAAAGAAGGAATGAAAGGAAGATTGAAAGATTGAAAGATTGAAATAAAGAATGAAAGATTGAAAGAAAGAATAAAAGAACGATTGAAAGAAAGAATGAAAGAATGAAAGAAAGACTGAAAGATTGAAAGAATATTGAAAGAAAGAGAGAATGAAAGTAAGAAAGATTGAAAGAAAGATTGAAAGACTGAAAGAAAGAATGAATAAAAGAATTAAAGAAAGATTGAAAGATTGAAAGATTGAAAGAAAGATTGAAAAAAGAATGTTTGAAAGAAAGAAAGATTTAAAGAATGAAAGATTTGAAGAAAGATTGAAAGACTAAAAGTAAGAATGAAAAAAAAGAATGAAAGAAAGATTGAAAGATTGAAAGATTGAAAGAAAGAATGAAAGATTGAAAGAAAGAATGAAAGAACGATTGAAAGAAAGAATGAAAGAATGAAAAAAAAGAATGAAAGAAAGATTGAAAGATTGAAAGATTGAAAGAAAGAATGAAAGATTGAAAGAAAGAATGAAAGAACGATTGAAAGAAAGAATGAAATTATGAAAGAAAGATTGAAAGATTGAAAGAAATATTGAAAGAAAGAGAGAATGAAAGTAATAAAGATGGAAAGAAAAATTGAAAGAAAGATTATAAGAGAGATTGAAAGATTGAAAGATTGAAAGAAAGAATGAAAGATTGAAAGAAAGAATGAAAGAATGAATGAAAGATTAAAAGATTGAAAGAAAGGTTGAAAGATAGAATGAAAGAAGATTGAAATATTGAAATTTTGAAAGAACGATTGAAAGAAAGATTTAACGAAAGATTGAAAGACTAAAAGTAAGAATGAAAAAAAAGAATGAAAGCAAGATTGAAAGATTGAAAGATTGAAAGAAAGAATGAAAGATTGAAAGAAAGAATGAAAGAATGAAAGAAAGATTGAAAGACTGAAAGAAATATTGAAAGAAAGAGAGAATGAAAGTAAGAAAGATTGAAAGAAAAATTGAAAGATTGAAAGATTGAAAGAAAGAATGAAAGAAAGATTGAAAGATTGAAAGAAATACTGAAAGAAAGAAAGAAAGATTGAAAGTAAGAACGATTGAAAGAAAGCTTGAAAGAAAGATTGAAAGAAAGAATGAAAGAAAGATTGAAAGATTGAAAGATTGAAAGAAAGAATGAAAGATTGAAAGATAGAATAAAAGAACGATTGAAAGAAAGAATGAAAGAATGAAAGAAAGATTGAAAGATTGAAAGAATATTGAAAGAAAGAGAGAATGAAAGTAAGAAAGATTGAAAGAAAGATTGAAAGTAAAAAAGATTGAAAGAAAGAATGAATAAAAGAATTAAAGAAAGATTGAAAGATCGAAAGATTGAAAGATTGAAAGAAAGATTGAAAAAAGAATGATTGAAAGAAAGAAAGATTTAAAGAATGAAAGATTTAAAGAAAGATTGAAAGACTAAAAGTAAGAATGAAAAAAAAGAATGAAAGAAAGATTGAAAGATTGAAAGATTGAAAGAAAGAATGAAAGATTGAAAGAAAGAATGAAATAACGATTGAAAGAAAGAATGAAAGAATGAAAGAAAGATTGAAAGAAATATTGAAAGAAAGAGAGAATGAAAGTAAGAAAGATGGAAAGAAAAATTGAAAGATTGAAAGATTGAAAGAAAGAATTAAAGAAAGATTGAATGATTGAAAGATTGAAAGAAAGATTGAAAGAAAGATTGAAGAAAGAAAGATTTAAAGAAAAAAAGATTTAAAGAAAGATTGAAAGACTAAAAGTAAGAATGAAAAAAAAGATTGAAAGAAAGATTGAAAAAAGAAAGAAAGATTGAAAGAAAGATTGAAAGAAAGATTGAAAGAAAGAATGAAAGTTTGACAGAAAGATTGAAAGAAAGATTGAAAGAAAGATTGAAAGAAAGATTGAAAGACTGAAAGAAAAAATGAAAGAAAGATTAAAAGAGAGATTGAAAGATTGAAAGATTGAAAGAAAGAATGAAAGATTGAAAGAAAGAATGAAAGAATGAATGAAAGATTAAAAGATTGAAAGAAATATTGAAAAAAAGAAGGATTGAAAGTAAGAAAAATTGAAAGAATGAATGAAAGAAACAAAAAAAGACTGATAAAAGGAAAGAATGTTTGAGGGATCAAAATATTTAAAGAAAGAAAGATTGAAATAAAGATTTTAAGCCTGAATTAAAGAATTAAAGAAAGATTGAAAGAAAGGTTGAAAGATAGAATGAAAGAAAGATTGAAAGATTGAAAGTTGTAAAGAAAGATTGAAAGAAAGATTTAATGAAAGATTGAAAGACTAAAAAAAAGAATGAAAGAAAGATTGAAAGGTTGAAAGAAAAAATGAAAGAATGAAAGAAAGATTGAAAGATTGAAAGAAAGATTGGAAGAAAGAATGAAAGTATGAAAGAAAGATTGAAAGATTGAAGGAAAGATTGAAAGAACGATTGAAAGAAAGAATGAAAGAATGAAAGAAAGATTGAAAGATTGAAAGAAAGATTGAAAGTAATAAAGATTGAAAGAAGGAATGAAGGAAAAATTGAATGTTTGAAAGATTGAAAGAATGAATGAAAGAAAGCTTGAAAGAAAGATTGAAAGAAAGATTTTAAGAAAGGTTGAAAGACTGAAAGAAAGAATGAAAGTAAGAATGATTGAAAGATTGAAAGAAATAATGAAAGATTGAAAGAAAGAATATAAGAACGATTGAAAGAAAGATTGAAAGTAAGATTGAAAGTTTGAAAGAAAGATTGAAAGAAAAATTGAAAGAAAGATTGAAAGACTGAAGGAAATAATGAGTGAAAGATTGAAAGAAAGATTAAAAGAAAAAAAGATTGAAAGTATTAAAGACTGAAAAAAATATTGAAAGAAAGATTTAAAGACTGAAAGATAGAATGAAAGAAAGATTGAAAGATTGAAAGATTGAAAGAAAGAATGAAAGAAAGATTGAAAGACTGAAAAAAATATTGAAAGAAAGATTGAAAGATTGATAGATAGAATGAAAGAAAGATTGAAAGATTGAAAGATTGAAAGAAAGAATGAAAGAAAGATTGAAAGACTGAAAGAAAGAATGAAAGAAAGATTGAAAGTGCGAAAGAAAGAATGAAAGAATTAAAGAAAGATTGAAAGAAATATTGAAAGAAAGAATGAAAGATTGAAAGAAAGAATGAAAGTAATAAAGATTGAAAGAAGGAATGAAGGAAAATTGAATGTTTGAAAGACTGAAAGAATGAATGAAAGAAAGCTTGAAAGAAAGATTGAAAGAAAGATTTTAAGAAAGGTTGAAAGACTGAAAGAAAGAATGAAAGAAAGAATGATTGAAAGATTGAAAGAAAGAATGAAAGATTGAAAGAAAGAATATAAGAACGATTGAAAGAAAGATTGAAAGTAAGATTGAAAGTTTGAAAGTAAGATTGAAAGTTTGAAAGAAAGATTGAAAGAAAAATTGAAAGAAAGATTGAAAGACTGAAGGAAAGAATGAGTGAAAGATTGAAAGAAAGATTAAAAGAAAAAAAGATTGAAAGTATTAAAGATAGAATGAAAGAAAGATTGAAAGATTGAAAGATTGAAAGAAAGAATGAAATAAAGATTGAAAGACTGAAAGAAAGAATGAAAGAATTAAAGAAAGATTGAAAGAAATATTGAAAGAAAGAATGAAAGATTGAAAGAAAGAATGAAAAAAAGATTGTAAGAAAGAATGAAAGAAAGATTGAAAGATTGAAAGAAAGATTGAAAGAAAGATTGAATGTTTGAAAGAAAGATTGAAAAAGATTTAAAGAAAGATTGAAAGACTGAAAGAAAGAATGAAAGAAAGATTGAAAGTTTGAAAGAAAGAATGAAAGAATTAAAGAAAGATTGAAAGAAATATTGAAAGAAAGAATGAAAGATTGAAAGAAAAAAATGAAAGAAAGATTGTAAGAAAGAATGAAAGAATGAAAGAAAGAATGAAAGTATGAAAGAAAGATTGAAAGATTGAAAGAAAGATTGAAAGAACGATTGAAAGAAAGATTTATAGAAAGATTGAAAGACTGAAAGAAAGAATGAAAGAAAGATTGAAAGTTTGAAAGAAAGAATGAAAGAATTAAAGAAAGATTGAAAGAAATATTGAAAGAAAGAATGAAAGATTGAAAGAAAAAAATGAAAGAAAGATTGTAAGAAAGAATGAAAGAATGAAAGAAAGAATGAAAGTATGAAAGAAAGAATGAAAGTATGAAAGAAAGATTGAAAGATTGAAGGAAAGATTGAAAGAACGATTGAAAGAATGAAAGAAAGATTGAAAGATTGAAAGAAAGATTGAAAGTAATAAAGATTGAAAGAAGGAATGAAGGAAAAATTGAAAGTTTGAAAGACTGAAAGAATGAATGAAAGAAAGATTGAAAGATTGAAAGAAAGAAAGATTGAAAGAAAGAATGAAAGAATGAAAGAAAGATTGAAAGATTGAAAGAAATACTGAAAGAAAGAAAGAAAGATTGAAAGTAAGAACGATTGAAAGAAAGCTTGAAAGAAAGATTGAAAGAAAGAATGAAAGAAAGATTGAAAGAATGAAAGATTGAAAGAAAGATTGAAAGATTGAAAGAAAGAATAAAAGAACGATTGAAAGAAAGAATGAAAGAATGAAAGAAAGATTGAAAGATTGAAAGAATATTGAAAGAAAGAGAGAATGAAAGTAAGAAAGATTGAAAGAAAGATTGAAAGACTGAAAGAAAGAATGAATAAAAGAATTAAAGAAAGATTGAAAGATTGAAAGATTGAAAGAAAGATTGAAAAAAGAATGATTGAAAGAAAGAAAGATTTAAAGAATGAAAGATTTGAAGAAAGATTGAAAGACTAAAAGTAAGAATGAAAAAAAAGAATGAAAGAAAGATTGAAAGATTGAAAGATTGAAAGAAAGAATGAAAGATTGAAAGAAAGAATGAAAGAACGATTGAAAGAAAGAATGAAAGAATGAAAAAAAAGAATGAAAGAAAGATTGAAAGATTGAAAGATTGAAAGAAAGAATGAAAGATTGAAAGAAAGAATGAAAGAACGATTGAAAGAAAGAATGAAATTATGAAAGAAAGATTGAAAGATTGAAAGAAATATTGAAAGAAAGAGAGAATGAAAGTAATAAAGATGGAAAGAAAAATTGAAAGAAAGATTATAAGAGAGATTGAAAGATTGAAAGATTGAAAGAAAGAATGAAAGATTGAAAGAAAGAATGAAAGAATGAATGAAAGATTAAAAGATTGAAAGAAAGGTTGAAAGATAGAATGAAAGAAGATTGAAATATTGAAATTTTGAAAGAACGATTGAAAGAAAGATTTAACGAAAGATTGAAAGACTAAAAAAAAGAATGAAAGAAAGATTGAAAGGTTGAAAGAAAGAATGAAAGAATGAAAGAAAGATTGAAAGAAAGAAAGAAAGATTGAAAGAAAGAATGAAAGTATGAAAGAAAGATTGAAAGATTGAAGGAAAGATTGAAAGAACGATTGAAAGAAAGAATGAAAGAACGAAAGAAAGATTGAAAGAAAGATTGAAAGTAATAAAGATTGAAAGAAGGAATGAAGGAAAAATTGAAAGTTTGAAAGACTGAAAGAATGAATGAAAGAAAGATTGAAAGATTGAAAGAAAGAAAGATTGAGAGAAAGAATGAAAGAATGAAAGAAAGATTGAAAGATTGAAAGAAATACTGAAAGAAAGAAAGAAAGATTGAAAGTAAGAACGATTGAAAGAAAGCTTGAAAGAAAGATTGAAAGAAGGAATGAAAGAAAGATTGAAAGATTGAAAGATTGAAATAAAGAATGAAAGATTGAAAGAAAGAATAAAAGAACGATTGAAAGAAAGAATGAAAGAATGAAAGAAAGATTGAAAGATTGAAAGAATATTGAATGAAAGAGAGAATGAAAGTAAGAAAGATTGAAAGAAAGATTGAAAGTAAAAAAGATTGAAAGAAAGAATGAAAGAAAAATTGAAAGATTGAAAGATTGAAAGAAAGATTTAAAGAAAGATTGAAAGAAAGATTGAAAGACTGGAAGAAAGAATGAATAAAAGAATTAAAGAAAGATTGAAAGATTGAAAGATTGAAAGATTGAAAGAAAGATTGAAAAAAGAATGATTGAAAGAAAGAAAGATTTAAAGAATGAAAGATTTAAAGAAAGATTGAAAGACTAAAAGTAAGAATGAAAAAAAAGAATGAAAGCAAGATTGAAAGATTGAAAGATTGAAAGAAAGAATGAAAGATTGAAAGAAAGAATAAAAGAATGAAAGAAAGATTGAAAGATTGAAAGAAATACTGAAAGAAAGAAAGAAAGATTGAAAGTAAGAACGATTGAAAGAAAGCTTGAAAGAAAGATTGAAAGAAGGAATGAAAGGAAGATTGAAAGATTGAAAGATTGAAATAAAGAATGAAAGATTGAAAGAAAGAATAAAAGAACGATTGAAAGAAAGAATGAAAGAATGAAAGAAAGACTGAAAGATTGAAAGAATATTGAAAGAAAGAGAGAATGAAAGTAAGAAAGATTGAAAGAAAGATTGAAAGACTGAAAGAAAGAATGAATAAAAGAATTAAAGAAAGATTGAAAGATTGAAAGATTGAAAGAAAGATTGAAAAAAGAATGATTGAAAGAAAGAAAGATTTAAAGAATGAAAGATTTGAAGAAAGATTGAAAGACTAAAAGTAAGAATGAAAAAAAAGAATGAAAGAAAGATTGAAAGATTGAAAGATTGAAAGAAAGAATGAAAGATTGAAAGAAAGAATGAAAGAACGATTGAAAGAAAGAATGAAAGAATGAAAAAAAAGAATGAAAGAAAGATTGAAAGATTGAAAGATTGAAAGAAAGAATGAAAGATTGAAAGAAAGAATGAAAGAACGATTGAAAGAAAGAATGAAATTATGAAAGAAAGATTGAAAGATTGAAAGAAATATTGAAAGAAAGAGAGAATGAAAGTATTAAAGATGGAAAGAAAAATTGAAAGAAAGATTATAAGAGAGATTGAAAGATTGAAAGATTGAAAGAAAGAATGAAAGATTGAAAGAAAGAATGAAAGAATGAATGAAAGATTAAAAGATTGAAAGAAAGGTTGAAAGATAGAATGAAAGAAGATTGAAATATTGAAATTTTGAAAGAACGATTGAAAGAAAGATTTAACGAAAGATTGAAAGACTAAAAAAAAGAATGAAAGAAAGATTGAAAGGTTGAAAGAAAGAATGAAAGAATGAAAGAAAGATTGAAAGAAAGAAAGAAAGATTGAAAGAAAGAATGAAAGTATGAAAGAAAGATTGAAAGATTGAAGGAAAGATTGAAAGAACGATTGAAAGAAAGAATGAAAGAACGAAAGAAAGATTGAAAGAAAGATTGAAAGTAATAAAGATTGAAAGAAGGAATGAAGGAAAAATTGAAAGTTTGAAAGACTGAAAGAATGAATGAAAGAAAGATTGAAAGATTGAAAGAAAGAAAGATTGAGAGAAAGAATGAAAGAATGAAAGAAAGATTGAAAGATTGAAAGAAATACTGAAAGAAAGAAAGAAAGATTGAAAGTAAGAACGATTGAAAGAAAGCTTGAAAGAAAGATTGAAAGAAGGAATGAAAGAAAGATTGAAAGATTGAAAGATTGAAATAAAGAATGAAAGATTGAAAGAAAGAATAAAAGAACGATTGAAAGAAAGAATGAAAGAATGAAAGAAAGATTGAAAGATTGAAAGAATATTGAATGAAAGAGAGAATGAAAGTAAGAAAGATTGAAAGAAAGATTGAAAGTAAAAAAGATTGAAAGAAAGAATGAAAGAAAAATTGAAAGATTGAAAGATTGAAAGAAAGATTTAAAGAAAGATTGAAAGAAAGATTGAAAGACTGGAAGAAAGAATGAATAAAAGAATTAAAGAAAGATTGAAAGATTGAAAGATTGAAAGATTGAAAGAAAGATTGAAAAAAGAATGATTGAAAGAAAGAAAGATTTAAAGAATGAAAGATTTAAAGAAAGATTGAAAGACTAAAAGTAAGAATGAAAAAAAAGAATGAAAGCAAGATTGAAAGATTGAAAGATTGAAAGAAAGAATGAAAGATTGAAAGAAAGAATAAAAGAATGAAAGAAAGATTGAAAGATTGAAAGAAATACTGAAAGAAAGAAAGAAAGATTGAAAGTAAGAACGATTGAAAGAAAGCTTGAAAGAAAGATTGAAAGAAGGAATGAAAGGAAGATTGAAAGATTGAAAGATTGAAATAAAGAATGAAAGATTGAAAGAAAGAATAAAAGAACGATTGAAAGAAAGAATGAAAGAATGAAAGAAAGACTGAAAGATTGAAAGAATATTGAAAGAAAGAGAGAATGAAAGTAAGAAAGATTGAAAGAAAGATTGAAAGACTGAAAGAAAGAATGAATAAAAGAATTAAAGAAAGATTGAAAGATTGAAAGATTGAAAGAAAGATTGAAAAAAGAATGATTGAAAGAAAGAAAGATTTAAAGAATGAAAGATTTGAAGAAAGATTGAAAGACTCAAAGTAAGAATGAAAAAAAAGAATGAAAGAAAGATTGAAAGATTGAAAGATTGAAAGAAAGAATGAAAGATTGAAAGAAAGAATGAAAGAACGATTGAAAGAAAGAATGAAAGAATGAAAAAAAAGAATGAAAGAAAGATTGAAAGATTGAAAGATTGAAAGAAAGAATGAAAGAACGATTGAAAGAAAGAATGAAATTATGAAAGAAAGATTGAAAGATTGAAAGAAATATTGAAAGAAAGAGAGAATGAAAGTAATAAAGATGGAAAGAAAAATTGAAAGAAAGATTATAAGAGAGATTGAAGGATTGAAAGATTGAAAGAAAGAATGAAAGATTGAAAGAAAGAATGAAAGAATGAATGAAAGATTAAAAGATTGAAAGAAAGGTTGAAAGATAGAATGAAAGAAGATTGAAATATTGAAATTTTGAAAGAACGATTGAAAGAAAGATTTAACGAAAGATTGAAAGACTAAAAGTAAGAATGAAAAAAAAGAATGAAAGCAAGATTGAAAGATTGAAAGATTGAAAGAAAGAATGAAAGATTGAAAGAAAGAATGAAAGAATGAAAGAAAGATTGAAAGACTGAAAGAAATATTGAAAGAAAGAGAGAATGAAAGTAAGAAAGATTGAAAGAAAAATTGAAAGATTGAAAGATTGAAAGAAAGAATGAAAGAAAGATTGAAAGATTGAAAGAAATACTGAAAGAAAGAAAGAAAGATTGAAAGTAAGAACGATTGAAAGAAAGCTTGAAAGAAAGATTGAAAGAAAGAATGAAAGAAAGATTGAAAGATTGAAAGATTGAAAGAAAGAATGAAAGATTGAAAGATAGAATAAAAGAACGATTGAAAGAAAGAATGAAAGAATGAAAGAAAGATTGAAAGATTGAAAGAATATTGAAAGAAAGAGAGAATGAAAGTAAGAAAGATTGAAAGAAAGATTGAAAGTAAAAAAGATTGAAAGAAAGAATGAATAAAAGAATTAAAGAAAGATTGAAAGATCGAAAGATTGAAAGATTGAAAGAAAGATTGAAAAAAGAATGATTGAAAGAAAGAAAGATTTAAAGAATGAAAGATTTAAAGAAAGATTGAAAGACTAAAAGTAAGAATGAAAAAAAAGAATGAAAGAAAGATTGAAAGATTGAAAGATTGAAAGAAAGAATGAAAGATTGAAAGAAAGAATGAAATAACGATTGAAAGAAAGAATGAAAGAATGAAAGAAAGATTGAAAGAAATATTGAAAGAAAGAGAGAATGAAAGTAAGAAAGATGGAAAGAAAAATTGAAAGATTGAAAGATTGAAAGAAAGAATTAAAGAAAGATTGAATGATTGAAAGATTGAAAGAAAGATTGAAAGAAAGATTGAAGAAAGAAAGATTTAAAGAAAAAAAGATTTAAAGAAAGATTGAAAGACTAAAAGTAAGAATGAAAAAAAAGATTGAAAGAAAGATTGAAAAAAGAAAGAAAGATTGAAAGAAAGATTGAAAGAAAGATTGAAAGAAAGAATGAAAGTTTGACAGAAAGATTGAAAGAAAGATTGAAAGAAAGATTGAAAGAAAGATTGAAAGACTGAAAGAAAAAATGAAAGAAAGATTAAAAGAGAGATTGAAAGATTGAAAGATTGAAAGAAAGAATGAAAGATTGAAAGAAAGAATGAAAGAATGAATGAAAGATTAAAAGATTGAAAGAAATATTGAAAAAAAGAAAGATTGAAAGTAAGAAAAATTGAAAGAATGAATGAAAGAAACAAAAAAAGACTGATAAAAAGAAAGAATGTTTGAGAGATCAAAATATTTAAAGAAAGAAAGATTGAAAGAAAGATTTTAAGACTGAATTAAAGAATTAAAGAAAGATTGAAAGAAAGGTTGAAAGATAGAATGAAAGAAAGATTGAAAGATTGAAAGTTGTAAAGAAAGATTGAAAGAAAGATTTAAAGAAAGATTGAAAGACTAAAAAAAAGAATGAAAGAAAGATTGAAAGGTTGAAAGAAAGAATGAAAGAATGAAAGAAAGATTGAAAGATTGAAAGAAAGTTTGAAAGAGAGATTTAAACAAAGAAAGATTGAAAGTAAGAAAGATTGAAAGAATTAATGAAAGAAAGATTGAAAGATTGAAAGAAAGAATGAAAGAAAGATTGAAAGATTGAAATATTGAAAGAAAGATTGAATGTTTGAAAAAAGATTGAAAGTATTAAAGATCGAAAGAAATATTTAAAGAAAGATTGAAAGATTGAAAGAAAGAATGAAAGAACGATTGAAAGAAAGAATGAATGAATGAAAGAAAGAATGAAAGATTAAACAATTGAAAGAAAGATTGGAAGAAAGATTGAAAAAAGAAATATTGAAAGAAAGAATGAAAGAAAGATTGAAAGAAAGTTGGAAAGAAAGATTGAAAGAAAGAAAGATTGAAAGAAATAATGAAAGAAAGATTGCACGATTGGAACCAATATTGAAAGATAGAAAAATTGAAAGTAAGAAAGAATGAAAGCAAGATTGAAAGATTGAAAGAAAGAATGAAAGAAAGATTGAAAGATTGACAGAATGATTGAAAAAAAGGTTGAAAGACTGAAAGAAAGAATGAAAAAAAGATTGAAAGATTGAAAGATTGAAAGAAAGATTGAATGTTTGAAAGAAAGTTTGAAAGAAAGATTTAAAGAAAGAAAGATTGAAAGAAATATTGAAAGAAAGATTGAAAGATTGAAAGAAAGATTGAAAGATTGAAAGATTGAAATAATGATTGAAAGATTGAAAGAAAGATTGAAAGAAAGAATGAAAGAAAGATTGAAAGAAAGATTGAAAAAAAGAAAGATTGAAAGAAAGATTGAAAGACTGAAGGAAAGAATGAAAGAAAGATTGAAAGAAAGATTGAAAGAAAGATTGAAAGAAAGAAAGATTGAAAGAAAGATTGAAAGATTGAAAGATTGAAAGAAAGAATGAAAAATTGAAAGAAAGAATGAAAGAACGATTGAAAGAAAGAATGAAAGAGTGAAAGAAAGATTGAAAGATTGAAAGAAAGATTGAAAGAAAGATTTAAAGAAAGATTGAAAGACTGAAAGAAAGAATGAAAGAAATAATTAAAGAAAGATTGAAAGAACGAATGTAAGAAAGATTGAAAGATTGAAAGATTGAAATAAAGATTGAAAGTTTGAAAGAAAGATTGAAAGAAAGATTTAAAGAAAGAAAGATTGAAAGAAATATTGAAAGAAAGATTGAAAGAATTAACAAAAGAAAGATTGAAAGAAAGAATGAAAGAAAGATTGAACGATTGGAAGAAATATTGAATGAAAGATAGATTGAAAGTAAGATAGATTGAAAGAAAGAATGAAAGAAAGATTGAAAGATTTAAAGAATGAATGAAAGAAAGATTGAAAGATTGAAATATTGAAAGAAAGAATGAATGAAAGATTGAAAGATTGAAAGAAAGATTGAAAGATTGAAAGATTGAAATAAAGATTGAAAGTTTGAAAGAAAGATTGAAAGAAAGATTGAAAGAAAGAAAGAAATATTGAAAGAAAGATTGAAAGAAAGATTGAAAGAAAGAAAGATTGAATGATTGAATGATTGAAAGAAAGACTGAAAGAAAGAATGACGGACAGAAAGATTGAAAGAAAGAATGAAAGAAAGATTGAAAAAAAGATTGAAAGATTAAACAATTGAAAGAAAGATTGCAAGAAAGATGGAAAGAATGAAAGATTGAAATAATGATTGAAAGTTTGAAAGAAAGATTGAAAGAAAGATTTAAACAAAGAAAGATTGAAAGTAAGAAAGATTGAAAGAAATATTGAACGAAATATTGGAAGAAAGGATGAAAGAAAAATTGAAAGAAAGATTGAAAGAAAGATTGAAAGAAAGATTGAAAGAATGATTTAAACAAAGAAAGATTGAAAGTAAGAAAGATTGAAAGAAATATTGAACGAAAGATTGAAAGAAAGGATGAAAGAAAGATTGAAAGAAAGATTGAAAGATTGAAATATTGAAAGAAAGAATGAAAGAAAGATTGAAAGATTGAAAGAAAGATTGAAAGATTGAAAGATTGAAATAAAAATTGAAAGTTTGAAAGAAAGATTGAAAGAAAGATTTAAAGAAAGATTGAAAGACTGAAAGAAAAAATGAAAGGCAGATTGAAAGAAAGATTGAAAGATTGCAAGAAAGAATGAAAGAAATATTGAAAGATTGAAATATTGAAAGAAAGAATGAAAGAAAGATTGAAAGATTGAAAGAAAGATTGAAAGATTGAAAGATTGAAAGATTGAAATAAAGATTGAAAGTTGAAAGAAAGATTGAAAGATTGAAAGAAAGATTGAAAGAAAGATTGAAATAAAGATTGAAAGTTTGAAAGAAAGAAAGAAAGATTGAAAGAAAGATTGAAAGAAAGATTGAAAGAAAGATTGAAAGAAAGAATGAAACAAAGATTGAAATAAAGAATGAAAGAAAGATTGAAAGAAAGATTGAAAGAAAGAAAGATTGAAAGATTGAATGATTGAAAGAAAGACTGAAAGAAAGAATGACGGACAGAAAGATTGAAATAAAGAATGAAAGAAAGATTGAAAAAAAGATTGAAAGATTAAACAATTGAAAGAAAGATTGCAAGAAAGATGGAAAGAATGAAAGATTGAAATAATGATTGAAAGTTTGAAAGAAAGATTGAAAGAAAGATTTAAACAAAGAAAGATTGAAAGTAAGAAAGATTGAAAGAAATATTGAACGAAAGATTGAAAGAAAGGATGAAAGAAAGATTGAAAGAAAGATTGAAAGATTGAAAGAAAGATTGAAAGAAAGATTGAAAGAATGATTTAAACAAAGAAAGATTGAAAGTAAGACAGATTGAAAGAAATATTGAACGAAAGATTGAAAGGAAGGATGAAAGAAAGATTGAAAGAAAGATTGAAAAAAAGAAACATTGAAAGAAAGATTGAACGACTGAAGGAAAGAATGAAAGAAAGATTGAAAGAAAGATTGAAAGAAAGATTTAAACAAAGAAAGATTGAACGTAAGAAAGATTGAAAGACATATTGAACGAAAGATTGAAAGAAAGGATAAAAGAAAGATTGAAAGAAAGATTGAAAGATTGAAAGAAAGATTGAAAGAAAGATTGAAAGAATTAAATATTGAAATAATGATTGAAGTTTGAAAGAAAGATTGAAAGAAAGATTTGAACAAAGATAGATTGAAAGTAAGAAAGATTGATAGAAATATTGAACGAAAGATTGAAAGAAAGGATGAAAGAAAGATTTAAACAAAGATAGATTGAAAGTAAGAAAGATTGAAAGAAATATTGAACGAAAGATTGAAAGAAAGGATGAAAGAAAGATTGAAAGAAAGATTGAAAAAAGAAAGATTGAAAGAAAGATTGAAAGAAAGATTGAAAGAATTAAATATTGAAATAATGATTGAAGTTTGAAAGAAAGAATGAAAGAAAGATTGAAAGATTGAAAGATTGAAAGAAAGAATGAAAAATTGAAAGAAGGAATGAAAGAACGATTGAAAGAAAGAATGAAAGAATGAAAGAAAGATTGAAAGATTGAAAGAAATATTGAAAGAAAGAGAGAATGAAAGTAAGAAAGATTGAAAGAAAGATTGAAAGTAATAAAGATTGAAAGAAAGAATGAAAGAAAAATTGAAAGATTGATAGATTGAAAGAAAGATTGAAAGAAAGATATAAAGAAAGATTGAAAGACTGAAAGAAAGAATGAATAAAAGAATTAAAGAAAGATTGAAAGATTGAAAGATTGAAAGAAAGATTGAAAGAAAGAAAGATTTATAGAAAGAATGAAAGAAAGATTGAAAAAAGATTGAAAAAAAGAAAAATTGAAAGAAAGATTGAAAGAAATATTGAAAGACTGAAGGAAAGAATGAAAGAAAGATGGAAAGAAAGATTGAATGAAAGAAAGATTGAAAGTAAGAAAGATTGAAAGAAATATTGAAAGAAAGATTGAAAGATTGAAAGAAAGAATGAAAGAAAGATTGAAAGATTGAAAGATTGAAAGATTGAAAGAAAGATTGAAAGACTGAAAGAAAGAATTAAAGAAAGATTGAAAGTTTGAAAGAAAGAATAAAAGAATTAAAGAAAGATTGAAAGAAATATTGAAAGAAAGAATGAAAGAAAGATTGAAAGATTAAACAATTGAAAGAAAGATTGCAAGAAAGATTGAAAAAAGAAAGATTGAAAGAAATAATGAAAGATAGATTGAACGATTGGAAGAAATATTGAAAGATAGAAAAATTGAAAGTAAGAAAGATTGAAAGAAATAATGAAAGAAAGATTGAAAGATTGAAAGAAAGAATGAAAGAAAGATTGAAAGATTGGAAGAAATATTGAAAGATAGAAAAATTGAAAGAAAGAAAGATTGAAAAAAAGAATTAAAGAAAGATTGAAAGATTGAAAGAAAGAATGAAAGAAAGATTGAAAGATTGAAAGATTGAAATATTGAAAGAAAGAATGAAAGAAAGATTGAAAGATTGAAAGAAATATTGAAAGAAAGAGAGATTGAAAGAAAGATTGAAAGTTTGAAAGAAAGATTGAAAGAAAGATTGAAAGACTGAAAGAAAGAATGAAAGAAAGATTGAAAGTTTGAAAGAAAGAATAAAAGAATTAAAGAAAGATTGAAAGAAATATTGAAAGAAAGAATGAAAGAAAGATTGAAAGATTAAACAATTGAAAGAAAGATTGCAAGAAAGATTGAAAAAAGAAAGATTGAAAGAAATAATGAAAGAAAGATTGAACAATTGGAAGAAATATTGAAAGATAGAAAAATTGAAAGTAAGAAAGATTGAAAGAAATAATGAAAGAAAGATTGAAAGATTGAAAGAAAGAATGAAAGAAAGATTGAAAGATTGGAAGAAATATTGAAAGATAGAAAAATTGAAAGAAAGAAAGATTGAAAAAAAGTATTAAAGAAAGATTGAAGGATTGAAAGAAAGAATGAAAGAAAGATTGAAAGATTGAAAGATTGAAATATTGAAAGAAAGAATGATTTAAACAAAGAAAGATTGAAAGATTGAAAGAAATATTGAAAGAAAGAGAGATTGAAAGAAAGATTGAAAGTTTGAAAGAAAGATTGAAAGAAAGATTGAAAGACTGAAAGAAAGAATGAAAGAAAGATTGAAAGTTTGAAAGAAAGAATAAAAGAATTAAAGAAAGATTGAAAGAAATATTGAAAGAAAGAATGAAAGAAAGATTGAAAGATTAAACAATTGAAAGAAAGATTGCAAGAAAGATTGAAAAAAGAAAGATTGAAAGAAATAATGAAAGAAAGATTGAACAATTGGAAGAAATATTGAAAGATAGAAAAATTGAAAGTAAGAAAGATTGAAAGAAATAATGAAAGAAAGATTGAAAGATTGAAAGAAAGAATGAAAGAAAGATTGAAAGATTGGAAGAAATATTGAAAGATAGAAAAATTGAAAGAAAGAAAGATTGAAAAAAAGTATTAAAGAAAGATTGAAGGATTGAAAGAAAGAATGAAAGAAAGATTGAAAGATTGAAAGATTGAAATATTGAAAGAAAGAATGAAAGAAAGATTGAAAGATTGAAAGAAATCTTGAAAGAAAGAGAGATTGAAAGAAAGATTGAAAGTTTGAAAGAAAGATTGAAAGAAAGATTTAAAGAAAGAAAGATTGAAAGAAATATTGAAAGAAAGATTGAAAGATTGAAAGAAAGATTGAAAGAAAGAATGAAAGAAAGATTGAACGATTGAAATATTGAAATAAAGAATGAAAGTTTGAAAGAAAGATTGAAAGAAAGTTTTAAAGAAAGAAAGAAAGATTGAAATAAATAATGAAAGAAAGATTGAAAGATTGAAAGAAATATTGAAAGAAAGAACAATTGAAAGATTGAAAGAAAGAATGAAAGAATTAAAGAAAGATTGAAAGATTGAAAGAAAGATTGAAAAAATGAAAGATTGAAAGAAAGAATAAAAGAAAGATTGAAAGAACGATTGAAAGATTGAAAGAAAGAATGAAAGAAAGATTAAAGGAAGGAATGAAAGAATGAAAGAAAGATTGAAAGATTGAAAGAAATATTGAAAGAAAGAACGATTGAAAGATTGAAAGAAAGAATGAAAGATTGAAAGAAAGATTGAAAGATTGAAAGAAAGATTGAAAAAATGAAAGATTGAAAGAAAGAATAAAAGAAAGATTGAAAAAAAGATTGAAAGATTAAACAATTGAAAGAAAGATTGCAAGAAAGATGGAAAGAATGAAAGATTGAAATAATGATTGAAAGTTTGAAAGAAAGATTGAAAGAAAGATTTAAACAAAGAAAGATTGAAAGTAAGAAAGATTGAAAGAAATATTGAACGAAAGATTGGAAGAAAGGATGAAAGAAAAATTGAAAGAAAGATTGAAAGAAAGATTGAAAGAAAGATTGAAAGAATGATTTAAACAAAGAAAGATTGAAAGTAAGAAAGATTGAAAGAAATATTGAACGAAAGATTGAAAGAAAGGATGAAAGAAAGATTGAAAGAAAGATTGAAAGATTGAAATATTGAAAGAAAGAATGAAAGAAAGATTGAAAGATTGAAAGAAAGATTGAAAGATTGAAAGATTGAAATAAAAATTGAAAGTTTGAAAGAAAGATTGAAAGAAAGATTTAAAGAAAGATTGAAAGACTGAAAGAAAAAATGAAAGGCAGATTGAAAGAAAGATTGAAAGATTGCAAGAAAGAATGAAAGAAATATTGAAAGATTGAAATATTGAAAGAAAGAATGAAAGAAAGATTGAAAGATTGAAAGAAAGATTGAAAGATTGAAAGATTGAAAGATTGAAATAAAGATTGAAAGTTGAAAGAAAGATTGAAAGATTGAAAGAAAGATTGAAAGAAAGATTGAAATAAAGATTGAAAGTTTGAAAGAAAGAAAGAAAGATTGAAAGAAAGATTGAAAGAAAGATTGAAAGAAAGATTGAAAGAAAGAATGAAACAAAGATTGAAATAAAGAATGAAAGAAAGATTGAAAGAAAGATTGAAAGAAAGAAAGATTGAAAGATTGAATGATTGAAAGAAAGACTGAAAGAAAGAATGACGGACAGAAAGATTGAAATAAAGAATGAAAGAAAGATTGAAAAAAAGATTGAAAGATTAAACAATTGAAAGAAAGATTGCAAGAAAGATGGAAAGAATGAAAGATTGAAATAATGATTGAAAGTTTGAAAGAAAGATTGAAAGAAAGATTTAAACAAAGAAAGATTGAAAGTAAGAAAGATTGAAAGAAATATTGAACGAAAGATTGAAAGAAAGGATGAAAGAAAGATTGAAAGAAAGATTGAAAGATTGAAAGAAAGATTGAAAGAAAGATTGAAAGAATGATTTAAACAAAGAAAGATTGAAAGTAAGACAGATTGAAAGAAATATTGAACGAAAGATTGAAAGGAAGGATGAAAGAAAGATTGAAAGAAAGATTGAAAAAAAGAAACATTGAAAGAAAGATTGAACGACTGAAGGAAAGAATGAAAGAAAGATTGAAAGAAAGATTGAAAGAAAGATTTAAACAAAGAAAGATTGAACGTAAGAAAGATTGAAAGACATATTGAACGAAAGATTGAAAGAAAGGATAAAAGAAAGATTGAAAGAAAGATTGAAAGATTGAAAGAAAGATTGAAAGAAAGATTGAAAGAATTAAATATTGAAATAATGATTGAAGTTTGAAAGAAAGATTGAAAGAAAGATTTGAACAAAGATAGATTGAAAGTAAGAAAGATTGATAGAAATATTGAACGAAAGATTGAAAGAAAGGATGAAAGAAAGATTTAAACAAAGATAGATTGAAAGTAAGAAAGATTGAAAGAAATATTGAACGAAAGATTGAAAGAAAGGATGAAAGAAAGATTGAAAGAAAGATTGAAAAAAGAAAGATTGAAAGAAAGATTGAAAGAAAGATTGAAAGAATTAAATATTGAAATAATGATTGAAGTTTGAAAGAAAGAATGAAAGAAAGATTGAAAGATTGAAAGATTGAAAGAAAGAATGAAAAATTGAAAGAAGGAATGAAAGAACGATTGAAAGAAAGAATGAAAGAATGAAAGAAAGATTGAAAGATTGAAAGAAATATTGAAAGAAAGAGAGAATGAAAGTAAGAAAGATTGAAAGAAAGATTGAAAGTAATAAAGATTGAAAGAAAGAATGAAAGAAAAATTGAAAGATTGATAGATTGAAAGAAAGATTGAAAGAAAGATATAAAGAAAGATTGAAAGACTGAAAGAAAGAATGAATAAAAGAATTAAAGAAAGATTGAAAGATTGAAAGATTGAAAGAAAGATTGAAAGAAAGAAAGATTTATAGAAAGAATGAAAGAAAGATTGAAAAAAGATTGAAAAAAAGAAAAATTGAAAGAAAGATTGAAAGAAATATTGAAAGACTGAAGGAAAGAATGAAAGAAAGATGGAAAGAAAGATTGAATGAAAGAAAGATTGAAAGTAAGAAAGATTGAAAGAAATATTGAAAGAAAGATTGAAAGATTGAAAGAAAGAATGAAAGAAAGATTGAAAGATTGAAAGATTGAAAGATTGAAAGAAAGAATGAAAGAAAGAGTGAAAGATTGAAAGAAAAATTGAAAGAAAGATTGAAAGATTGAAAGATTGAAAGAAAGATTGAAAGTTTGAAAGAAATATTGAAAGACTGAAAGAAAGATTGCAAGAAAGATTGAAAAAAGAAAGAAAGATTGAAAGATTCAATGAAAGAAAGATTGAAAGATTAAAAGAAAGAATGAAAGAAAGATTGAAAAATTGAAAGATTGAAAGAAAGACTAAAAGAAAGATTGAAAGAAAGATTGAAAGAAAGAAAGATTGTAAGAAAGAATGAAACAAAGATTGAAATAAAGAAAGAAAGAAAGATTGAAAGAAAGATTGAAAGAAAGATTGAAAGACTGAAAGAAAGAATTAAAGAAAGATTGAAAGTTTGAAAGAAAGAATAAAAGAATTAAAGAAAGATTGAAAGAAATATTGAAAGAAAGAATGAAAGAAAGATTGAAAGATTAAACAATTGAAAGAAAGATTGCAAGAAAGATTGAAAAAAGAAAGATTGAAAGAAATAATGAAAGATAGATTGAACGATTGGAAGAAATATTGAAAGATAGAAAAATTGAAAGTAAGAAAGATTGAAAGAAATAATGAAAGAAAGATTGAAAGATTGAAAGAAAGAATGAAAGAAAGATTGAAAGATTGGAAGAAATATTGAAAGATAGAAAAATTGAAAGAAAGAAAGATTGAAAAAAAGAATTAAAGAAAGATTGAAAGATTGAAAGAAAGAATGAAAGAAAGATTGAAAGATTGAAAGATTGAAATATTGAAAGAAAGAATGAAAGAAAGATTGAAAGATTGAAAGAAATATTGAAAGAAAGAGAGATTGAAAGAAAGATTGAAAGTTTGAAAGAAAGATTGAAAGAAAGATTGAAAGACTGAAAGAAAGAATGAAAGAAAGATTGAAAGTTTGAAAGAAAGAATAAAAGAATTAAAGAAAGATTGAAAGAAATATTGAAAGAAAGAATGAAAGAAAGATTGAAAGATTAAACAATTGAAAGAAAGATTGCAAGAAAGATTGAAAAAAGAAAGATTGAAAGAAATAATGAAAGAAAGATTGAACAATTGGAAGAAATATTGAAAGATAGAAAAATTGAAAGTAAGAAAGATTGAAAGAAATAATGAAAGAAAGATTGAAAGATTGAAAGAAAGAATGAAAGAAAGATTGAAAGATTGGAAGAAATATTGAAAGATAGAAAAATTGAAAGAAAGAAAGATTGAAAAAAAGTATTAAAGAAAGATTGAAGGATTGAAAGAAAGAATGAAAGAAAGATTGAAAGATTGAAAGATTGAAATATTGAAAGAAAGAATGAAAGAAAGATTGAAAGATTGAAAGAAATCTTGAAAGAAAGAGAGATTGAAAGAAAGATTGAAAGTTTGAAAGAAAGATTGAAAGAAAGATTTAAAGAAAGAAAGATTGAAAGAAATATTGAAAGAAAGATTGAAAGATTGAAAGAAAGATTGAAAGAAAGAATGAAAGAAAGATTGAACGATTGAAATATTGAAATAAAGAATGAAAGTTTGAAAGAAAGATTGAAAGAAAGTTTTAAAGAAAGAAAGAAAGATTGAAATAAATAATGAAAGAAAGATTGAAAGAAGGAATGAAAGAATGAAAGAAAGATTGAAAGATTGAAAGAAATATTGAAAGAAAGAACAATTGAAAGATTGAAAGAAAGAATGAAAGAATTAAAGAAAGATTGAAAGATTGAAAGAAAGATTGAAAAAATGAAAGATTGAAAGAAAGAATAAAAGAAAGATTGAAAGAACGATTGAAAGATTGAAAGAAAGAATGAAAGAAAGATTAAAGGAAGGAATGAAAGAATGAAAGAAAGATTGAAAGATTGAAAGAAATATTGAAAGAAAGAACGATTGAAAGATTGAAAGAAAGAATGAAAGATTGAAAGAAAGATTGAAAGATTGAAAGAAAGATTGAAAAAATGAAAGATTGAAAGAAAGAATAAAAGAAAGATTGAAAGAACGATTGAAAGATTGAAAGAAAGAATGAAAGATTGAAAGAAACATTGAAAGAAAGATTGAAAGATTGAAAGAAAGAATGAAAGAGAGATTGAAAGATTGAATGAAAGATTGAAAGATCGATTGAAAGATTGAAAGATTGAAAGAAAGATTGAAAGAAAGATTGAAAGTTTGAAAGAAAGATTTAAAGAAAGATTGAAATATTGAAAGAAATATTGAAAGAGAGAAAGATTAAAAGTAAGAAAGATTGAAAGAAAGAATGAAAGAAAGATTGAATGATTGAAAGATTGAAAGAAAGATTGAAAGAAAGAAAGATTGAAAGAAAGAATGAAAGATTGAAAGAAGGAATGAAAGAATGAAAGAAAGAATGAAAGAAAGATTGAAAGAAAGATTGAAAGAAATATTGAAAGAAAGAAAGATTGAAAGTAAGAAAGATTGAAAGAAAGAATGAAAGAAAGATTGAAAGATTGAAAGAAAGATTGAAAAAAGAAAGATTGAAAGAAAGATTGAAAGAAAGATTGAACGACTGAAAGAAAGAATGAAAGAAAGATTGAAAGATAGATTGAAAGAGAGATTGAAAGAAATATTGAAAGACTGAAAGAAAGAATGAAAGAAAGATTGAAAGAAAGATTGAAAGAAAGAAAGAAAAATTGAAAGAAAGATTGAAAGATTGAAAGAAAGATTGAAAGAACGATTGAAATAAAGGAGAACGAAAGAAAGGTTGATCCATTAACATCAGCACAACCCCATTGTGTTTATTGTTCTATGATAAGATTGAAAGAAAGATTGAAAATAAGATTGAAAGAAACAAAGATTGAAAGAAAGATTTAAAAAAAATGAGTACTAGTCACTTTTAAAAAATCATTTGTCCTATGGATTAAATGAATGAAAGAATGAAAGAAAGATTGAAAGAAGGATTGAAAGAAAGAAAGATTGAAAGTCATATAAATTGAAAGAAAGAATGAAAGAAAGATTGAACGATTGAAAGAAAGATTGAAAGAAAGAAAGATTGAAAGAAAGAATGAAAGACAGATTGAAAGAAAGAATGAAAGAAAGATTGAAAGAAAGAATGAAAGAATGAAAAAAAGATTTAAAGATTGAAAGAAATATTGAAAGAAAGAAAGATTGAAAGAAAGATTTAAAAAAAATGAGTACTAGTCACTTTTAAAAAATCATTTGTCCTATGGATTAAATGCCATACACACTTGCATCTCTCCCCTCCCACCCCACACACATTCACATGACCAATCCTCCCAACACCCACACACACATGCGTACATGCACACACACACACACACACACACACACACACACACTAGCACAGGAATAAATGTACCCGTACATGTTAGGCCCACGGCCTCCCAGCGCCACTAGAGGCCGCCCTTGCCCCATCTGCAGCTCCCTACTCAGACCCAATTGCACACACCTGGGATCAATTACCCGCACTGTATTTAGCCCCAGCTTCCTAGCCATTCCTTGCCAGACCGTCAACTAGCTTTCCCCGAGTTGCATCGCGATTGGCTCCCTTCCTAGTTCCTAGTTCCTAGTTCCTAGTTCCTAGTTCCTAGTTCCTAGTTCCTAGTTCCCAGTTCCCAGTTCCAAGTTCCTAGTTTATGTCTTGTTGTCTCGCCTTCCCTTCACCTGTCTGTCTCCGCTTGTCGACCAGGACTCTCCACCCAGCCTGGTTCCCCGTCTCTCCACCCGGATCCTGGACCCCATCTCCTGGTCATCATCGTCCCTGCCCTGCCCTGCTCCATCCCCTCCCGACCAGGTCCCCCCGGCCAGCTCCACCGTCCCAGTTAATAAACATCCCTTGCCTGCCTCCCGTGTCCCTGTGTCGTGCGTTTGGGTTCCTCCCTGTTCGGGTCGTGACAGTACGGTCTGGCCAGGAAAACATGGACCCAGCCGACACAGAAGGGCTCCGCCGCGCACTCCGGGACAGAGGAGTGTTGCTTGGGCAACATGACCGGGTCCTCCGGGACATCGCGGAACACCTCCGGACCATCTCTGCGGCCGTCAGCAGCCTGCAGGGCCCTCCGGCCCCCGTGGCCTCCCCTGCTCCTCCGACCTGCCCTCCTTCCCCCACCAGGGCTCCCAGCGCCTCTCTCGTTCCCCCTGAGCCCCACGTTCCGGCTCCAGCGCCTTACGACGGCGATTTCGGCACCTGCCGCGCCTTCCTTGTGCAGTGCGCGGTGGTTTTCCAACAGCGGCTGTCGTCGTACGACTCCGATAGTGCCCACATCGCGTTCCTCATCTCCTGCCTGAGAGGGGCGGCTCTCGGCTGGGGTTCCGCGGTTTGGAGTCAGGGGGGTCCCGTGAGTCTCTCCTACGATCTGTTTACCCGCGAAATGAGGAGAGTCTTCGACCACCCAGTTTGCGGCAAGGAGGCCGCCAGAAGACTCCTCTCCCTCCGCCAGGGTTCCCGTAGCGTCGCCTCCCTCGTCGTCGAGTTCAGGACTCTAGCCGCGGAAAGCGGCTGGAATGACGGAGCCCTGCAGGACGTGTTCCAGCGTGCCCTGAACGACGAGTTGCGGGACGAGCTGGCACGGCGGGACGAGCCCACGGACCTGGACCAACTAGTGGAGACCTCAATCCGCCTGGACAACCGGCTACGGGAGCGCCATCGCGAGAGGGAGGGGGCGAGCCTCCAGTCCGTGCCTCCCGCCTGGGCGGCCACGCCCCAGTCTCCAGCGCCCGCTACTCTTGGGCGCCGCACAAGTCCCCCGACTCTCTCCGATGCCGAGCCAATGCAGCTTGGTCGCTCCCGGATCTACCCAGAGGAGCGAGCACGCCGCCTACAGACCGGTGCCTCTCTGTATTGCGGTCGGCTGGGACACCTCTGAGCCACCTGCCCGGTCCGGCCACGAGAGGGCGACTCCTCGGTAGGGCTACGCTCCGGCCGCTCCTTACCACGTCATCGCCCCTATGACTGCGCAATCAACCTCCTGCCAGGCGCCCCCCTCCCCTGCAGTCGCCTGTATAACGTCTCCCGGTCTGAACAGGAGGCCATGGAGACTCACATCCGCGACTCTCTCGCTGCCAGGATTACTCGTCCCTCGTTTTCTCCGCTAGGCGCAGGGTTCTTCTTTGTTGCGGAGAAGGACAAGACCCTCCGTCCTTGCGTCGATTTCAGGGGACTGAACGATATCACGATCAAAGACAAGTACCCCTTGCCCCTGATGGATTCAGTCTTCGTCCCCATCCAGGGGGCCACCCACTTTTCCAAGCTGGACCTCCGCAACGCTTACCACCTGGTCCGCATCCGCAAAGGGGACGAGTGGAAGACTGCCTTTAACACCCCGCTCGGTCACTTTGAGTACCTTGTTATGCCCTTTGGGCTGTCAAATGCCCCAGCGGTCTTCCAGGCCCTAATTAACGGGAGGTTAGCAACTAGCTTTCCCCGAGTTGCATCGCCGCGTCAGCCGCGTCAGCCGCGTCAGCCGCGTCAGCGATTGGCTCCCTTCCTAGTTCCTAGTTCCCAGTTCCAAGTTCCAAGTTCCTAGTTTATGTCTTGTTGTCTCGCCTTCCCTTCACCTGTCTGTCTCCGCTGGTCGACCAGGACTCTCCACCCAGCCTGGTTCCCCGTCTCTCCACCCGGATCCTGGACCCCATCTCCTGGTCATCATCGTCCCTGTCCTGCCCTGCTCCATCCCCCCTCGACCAGGTCCCCCCGGCCAGCTCCACCGTCCCGGTTAATAAACATCACTTTATTATTTGCCTGCCTCCCGTGTCCCTGTGTCGTGCGTTTGGGTTCCTCCCTGTTCTGGTCGTGACAGTACATCCAGTATGTATACACACACAGTCATGTTAACCTATACACTGTGGTTTAAACAGGACTACGTACTACCCATATGCACTCACAGCACTGTGTATATCCTCTCCCACCACACACATTCACATAACAAACCGTCCCGGCACACACACACACACACACACACACACACACACAATGATGCAAGTCATATCAACACAGCTGAAGCCGCCTTGTGTTATGAATTCCTCTCATGCCGCAGCCTTCAGCTCTCCAGTAGCTCTCCAGCAGCTCCTCGTGTCCCAGCAGAGCTGCCGTGCAGTTGTTCTGCTGCTAAAGGCTGTCAACGTTCAGCGGGCGGACGCTCGTTTGCCCCCACCCTCCGAGCTCCCCTGCCATCCAGGGTCCTTCTGACCCCCCCCCCCCCCCTTTAGCAGGGAGCTTGCCATCCTGCTTCTGTGTGTGGCCAGAGTCCACCGCTGCACACATCCCCTGGCCGACACGGCCCGTTGTGTTGTTGTTTTTTTATAATAGGGGGGATAAACAAAGTGTGTGTGTGGCGGAACAATCTCACGGGTTACAGGGGCCAAGTTGGGTTCACCTGTCGACGATGACGAAGCCCGGCATTGACGTGCAAGCTTGGCGGCGGTAGTGGAGTCGGGTGGTGGGGGTAGGCAGACTCAGAGCTTTACAAGGAGCGGGGCCGGGAAATGTGGCGCACGGCTGAAGGCGACGTAGCTAAATCACCTCCACGGGGTGTTTACGGGGAAGGATCATTAGCGAGCTCGGCTACCTGCGTTACCCCTCGCTCTCCCTCCGTCAGCGTTTCGGCAGGAGTCCAGGGAGTCTGATGCCCTCATTAATAAAGATTACTATCTTGTCCTACAATGAATAGTAGTAATTTTAATAATTATGCCGAACAGCGATAAACTTAATCTCATTAAATTAATGCCCAATCGTTCTTCTTTACAAAGAATAATCCACGTATTCATAATAATAAATAATAATTTGGTTATCAAAATGCGTCATTATAGACGTTTTTTTTAATATCTTAATGGTATATTTTGTACGATCACATTAGCATGATGTAATAATAATTTTGGGAATGCATTATTAAAATATATTAAAATAATTTATTTGGATGGAGTAATTTTTTGGAGAAGCTTCCGCATTGCGGGAGGAGAACGTCTGAGAGAAGCACACTATATTTACCCTATCTCCTCATGCCGTGACTGTGCCCAATATTGAAACAGCAGAAGAAGAACGGGGGCAATAAAATGGATATAGAGTAAGTGCACGAAAAAAAAATGTTTTAGAAAGTTAACTTTTCAATTGTTACACGTTTTTGCTGTTAAATGGTAGCAGTTTTGTGTTATAACACGATATAACACGGAGAGATTATGCATGCAAAAGTTAATGACTTTGTTTTATTTTATAAAGCCGTTTTTAACATGCACAGTATCTAGCTTTAGTTAAATGTGTGTTGGAGTGGAGTGTTAACTAGCATTTAGATTTAGTTTACTGTGTGTTGGTGCAGGGAGACGGTACTGTGAGAGAGAGACGGTTTTCAAACAGACAGACGGACCCGCTAGCTAAGTTTCTCTTGATCGGTTCTCCACCAAAGCGTGCTGAGAGAGTCCGGACTGTTTTTTGCCAGTTTAGACTTTATTTGAAGGTACAATGGTACCTCGACTTATGACTGCATCTACTTACTAATCCAAGATACGATAGTCGCTAAAATTAGCATCGTCTTACGACTGACTGCTCCAGGATACGACCGTGGAAATTTGTAGTTGGCGCGTCGGCGTCAGTCAGCGGGCGACCTACATCGTGTGTGCACGTTGTTCGTGGCTTATCGATTTTTTTTTCATATTTACTGTGTTTGTGCTGTGCATTTTGTTTTTTTGTTTTTTAACTTATGAAAGCAATATGTGCTCTCTGTCATTTGGGTGGGCCGGCTGTACAAGTGGTTGCCTGCTGAAATAGAATATTTTCTGCAATGATATCTGTTATCCTCGGGCAGTGCCTGACTTTAAGGATAAACAGTAAAAGATAACATTTATAAAGTCGCGATCTTGTGGGACATCTGGAACAATCACAGCATCCCATTTTGCTGGTTCATACACATTGCTGTATGGAGGTGATTTAGCAGCATGAGAAATGTACCACTGAATTTTGGAGTCCTAAATAGTTGTAACTGGTTCTAATGTTGTTGTGATTTTATTTTTTCCTATTGAAATAAAAAAAAATGAAAGTCAAACCTGATTTTAAATTTCACTCATCCTTTGGTCATGAAATGGAAAAATAATTTTTCAATTTAGATTTTTGTATCTCCAAAAAAGCAAAATTTGAAAACCACTCATACCCCATTTTTTCCATTTCTGATTCTGAATTGAGAATAGAGTAACCAAAAGATACAGCGATTGAAAGACCTGGTCTACACTCCTAATTGTATTTGTCCTTTTACATTTCTATTTCTATCTTAGAAATCTCTGAGAGAAGGAGGTGGTTACCTGAGGAGGTCCATGCGGTGGAAAAGAACCTGAAGGCTTTCATTGAAAGTGGTAAAGTGCCGGGAAGGACTGAGTGTGATGCATGTATTAGAGCTTCACCTGAAGCTCTAAACCAGCGAAGCTGGACTGCATTGAAGTACTATGTAAAAAATCGTATCACTGCCATCCAATGCGAAAGTGCGAGAATAATTTATTAATAGAGTTGTTAAAGCATTTGCTCAAACATGTTGGTTCACGTTGCTCAAAAATGTTGGTTCATTTGATGCAACTTCATTTTTGATGATGTTTGTGTTGTTCGTTGGCATCCTGAGTACCCAGGTATACACTGGAGTTCAACTAGTTATTGATTTTATCAGGCGAAAACATTGATAATTAGTAGTTAGGTGCAGTCAAAGGCCGCAAGTCAATTCATCTGCTGATAACAACTGACTCTACGGTGGCCAACGGGAAAACTCTGCAACTAAAGAAAATACATGTAAATAGACAAAACGCAAGCAAATTTAGAAAATGTCATCATCAATTTGACAACACAGGCAACAACACAATGGAAAAGTTCACGAAGGAACAAACTTAAAATAAAAACATCAAGAAATGTTTGTGTATCATATCTGATATATTCCCCAAATGAAGTGTCCGTGGTGAATTGCTTTTAAGTTTGTTTCTGTGCAAATGTTTCCATTGTTTTGCATCTCTTGCCTGTGTTGTCAAATTGATGATGATGTTTTCTGAATTTGCTTGTGTTTTGTCTATTTGCAGTGAGTTTTCGTGCCGACCACCGTAGGGTAGGTTTTTATCAGCAGATTAATTGAAAATGGATAGTTAGGTGCAGGCAAAGGCCAAAGGTCAGGGTTTACCACCATACTACTCTTCCCCCGCGTGAATACATTGCACTTTTTCTTTGTTACAAAGCATATCAGGAGACTTACTGAGCCCTGTGTGAGCCCTTGTTTGTTTTCTTGTGCCATCTGCTCCTTTTTATTTTATAATAAATAATTGTAATTTTTTATCTACATTTTGTACAGTGGGTGTAGGTTTATTCCCCGTTCGATTAAGTTTGGAAGAAAATATTATACTGTCAAAACCATCAAATTAAATAACAATTGATTCTGTGCTCTCTTTTAAAGTATATGTGGTATTTGTCATACTTATCTGGAAATCAATTGATGAACCGGTATTTAAGTCGAAAATGATCTGCATAATATGCTCAAATTTACTACATTTACTTACAGCGTGCTTAGGTAGAAAAATAATCTTTACTTTCCAATTTTTGATATGTTTAAGTGGTGTTGGCCTGAGGCCTGATTTCTTAAATTGGTTGTATATCCTTTCAAATTAATAATTATACTTTTGGAAGGTTTATATTTTTCAATCAGAATCTGACCTATTGATTAAAAAAAGTGTTCAGTGTCAAAGTTTGCATGTCAATAGACCATAACATGGTGGGTCCCCTGTGTAATCAAAAAGTCAGGTGGGGTTCCCATGAGGCTCAAAAATTCAGGTCTAAAATCTTTTTGAGGGTTATCATTTTTTAAAGTAGTTTTTGTATCATCAAAAAATGATCCGTGATTTATGTACTCAACACTAAACATTTTACGAGACACAAGGACGCGTTAGCATGGGCTATGCCACGTGAAAACCCCAGCATGCAATGGGGGGCGTACCTTCGTATTCCTGTCTATTATTTGTCCGCATTTTGTTAATTGTTTATATTCTTGTTATTTACATTTACATTTACATTTAGTCATTTAGCAGATGCTTTTATCCAAAGCGACTTACAAGGGAGAATAACATTCAAGCTACAGCTATTTCTCTACATTCTGCTGGTACTTGTAGAGTTAATTGACTAACCGATATGATGGTCTATAGACCAATCAATAGAAAAAATAGTTTCACCTTTACAGCCAGCAGTAAGGTTTTTGGATGCTTTAAATTGCAGTACACTTGTTCTAGAAAATGATCAGTTTCTAAGTTATGGAGCCATTTCAAAATGTTATTGTCGAATTAGTGTCTTGTGCTGTTCTTATTTATCTATTGTGCCTCAACACTTTTAGAAGCCTCGTGGAAAGTCAGTAGTATTTATTTTGGGTTTTTGTCTGTTAAGAAACAGGTGATCACCAGAAAGTGCGCCTGTAGCCAATTTCCACCGTGACTGGACGAAGCCACAAGCTGGTCATTACAGCAGAGTCTCCAGATAAGAAGGTATTTTTGTTTGATTATTTATGAACAATACTTGAAGACAAAAGTTGTGATTTTCATGAAAAAAAAAGACTTTCTATGTTTCTAGTTTGTACTTCTTGTTGGTGACTCCCATCTACGGAGCATTGTGGATGGATTTGTGAAGATGCCAGGGGACCGAGGTACTGAATGCTTTTTTGTCTCGGAGACCTGACGCAGTTTGTGTTGTAGCCCCTAGCAGCGACTTGACGGCCAGCAGGACCATCGACGAGGCAGCAGTAGACTTTCGCAGCCTCCTGGTCAGTGTCTGCAGTCGCTGGCCAAAGTTACGCTTCATGTTTAGTACATTTTTGGTAGTATTGGTACTATTAATACTTTTGCTTTGTGAGCTCTGCAGAACATATTTTACATTTTGAAAACAAATGTACTGTAATAAACACCTTTTTTTTTGTGTGTGTTTGTATAGGTGTTTGTCCTGGACTTCCTTCCGCGTCTGACTATTTGCTCCGTGAGGAATACCATCCTGTGGCGGCATGCATGGGAAGCATATTTTAATTTTAGTACAGTTAAATGTATAACGGAGTATATATTTTTAGACAAACCAATTCAATAAATATTTCTAATGAACAAAGTTGACATCTATGTATGCATATTTCTATTCGTCCTAATCGTTGTTTTAAGGCATCAAGTACTTTTCTGCAGCCAACCACTTCCCATTGAACCACCCAGAGCTGTGAAGCAGAGATGGTGTAAGTACAATTGTACAATTTGTTGTCATGTCACGTGATGGCTATTTTATGAATAACTTTGCTATGTTGTGAAACCATGGCCCTGTGACATTGCTGTGAAATGCTGCTTATCGCCAACTGGAGACAACAGCGCCGCCAACAGCACGAAAGTCAAAGGTTTCTCCCGGCAGGTCACTTCCAACATTCTCTCCAAAAGTGGTTGTGAAGGGAGAGCTCATCGTGCCTCATCCTTCACCTAACCCTTTTGAGTGGAGACTGGTTGGAAGGGGCAGAAAGATAATCGGTTGCACACTGTTATTGTTGGGGTAAGACCCTCTGGAAACTGTGATAGTCTCTGATATTCACTCAAAGTGTACCGATTTTCATTAAACAATTTTAATATGTTTGTTATGTGTGTAGTTGGCCTTTTGTCAAGACATTGTCTTAAATCGACATTTTGCTCTATGATTTCACAGGTGGACACAACACCAGTAGCGTCGCCGGAATGATCCATCCCGTTATCAACTTGTTCCATCGCATCTTTCTAGCGCTGTCCAGTGTGGAGAATTTTATATTGTTTTTATATCAACAATTCTATATCAATTTTATATCAAGAAAATTTTGCTTTGCTTACATGGGAAAGCCACGGTGGGACATTGGCAGAAAGCTACTGCCTCCAAGAGGACACTGGGAACGGAGCAGGTTTGCTTTGTTCGTTGTTTTTCTTCTTTTTTCAATGACATTTTTGATAGTAGTACTTCATTTTAGTTTTATTTTGTCCATGCATTTCATTCTCTTGCTTTTTTTTAGGGGAAGGCAGCACCAACCGTTGTGGAGGTGTCTTCAAAGCCACACCTGCCAGTGATGTGCCAGTTCTTGTGAAGGAATAGCAGCGCTCTCAAACATTTGTCAAAGGTCAGAGTGATGCTGCTCCTTATTATCCTGATATGGAGAGTGCTACAGTGTTTTCTGATGTTGCAGCAGAGCTTGACGCTAGCAGTTCTGTCATGGGAACAATTGATGTCACTTCTATCAGCGGAACAGGTGATAGCTGAGAACATTTTTTAACAAAGAAAAACGTAGAACACTTTCAGTGCCGGGAAAGCATACGTTGAGTGTTTACACAAATGGTCCTTTTACGATCTAGAAAAACTGAGATAACGACTAAAACTTTCGTGACAGTGATATACAGGAATGTAAGATCTACTGTGAAAGAGTCGGGCGTCACCAAACAAACATATGCCTCATCATTCAGACATCACTTGGTGGTAGAATTATATCATTCATTAACATTGATCATCATTTTTCTCTCACACTCCCTTCTGTTGTTCCCAGTGGAATGATACAAAAGGAAAATGCAATAATGCTTAAGTATAATATAATTGAGGCAAAGGGATCAGAAAATGATGTATAAATTGAGTACAATACATTTATACAGATATATTGTTTTATCTGTGTCCTTTTGATGGAGGGGCCAAGGAAAATGATGACCATATAACAAGGTGGGAAGTGGCCAGGTGTAATCAAATGTGGAGCAGAAGTCCAGCGGTGGAGCCGTCTGTGGGGCGCCAATGTTGGTGTAGAAAGCCCCTTCGATAACTGCTTCCAAAACACACATTTCTTCGGCTGTGGTAAGGGGAATGGCAGTAACCCAAGTAGCCTATGTAGGTATGGTTGAAGTGGTTCCATCGCAGTTGCAGGGTGAGCAGCGTTCAGCGTACACTCACGTTGTCTCCTCAACGAGTACCTAGAGGGGAGTAGGAACTTTCTTGCGATGAGATACGTGTATCCATATTGGTCGTTCTACCACCTTAACTGCTGCTGCAGTGGTGCGGGTCCCTAACCCTGCTGGAAAGGTCCTAGGAATCTGGCAGAGTTCCAGCTTTTCCTCTGTAAGTCGCGATCACCACCCATTCACCTGGTCAGCGGCCGTGTAGAGGTCCTTCAAGTGGGACGGGTAGGGCTGCTTTGACCTGGGCACATAGACTTAAACACTTGGGTGAGAGACACACATTTTGACAACATTGTTTGGTATAGGTCCAAGATTGTTAAATGGGCGTTAAATAGTTGAATAGCAGACTACAGGCTCAGTACAAAAATGAATGTATGCACACTCGTGTAACAACAGAATAATATTATCACAATGTCTAATATGTAGGAGATAATAGGCGGCCATTTTGACACGCCCATGCATGGCACCACTAGAATATCAAATGACACACTGGGACTGACGAGTGTGCAAAGATTTGTGAATTTCCAAGTATCTTTTGGAACATGAAATTGTACGTGTTGCCACGCCCACACCGTGTGCCAAAATATATATGTATTTTAATAAGTTTTAGCTGTGAAGGTGTCTTGTAGACACTCGTCAAGTTTGAAGTCGATCCGATAAATCGCCAAGGAGGGGTTTCGCGAAAGTACAAAGCATAAATATGACTAAAAAGTCAGGAAAATTCAAAATGGCCGACTTCCTGTTGGGTTTCCGTCATGGCGGAAATATATATTTTTTCCAAGTCTAGAGAGGTTACAAATGTGTACCGAATTTTGGGAGTTTACGTGGAAAAAGGTGAATAGGTCAGAAAATTATTATTTTATTTTCTAGGGTGGCGTGGCAACACGTAAAATTTCATGTTCCAAAGATACTAATTCACGAAAACTTTGCGCACTTGTTAGTCCCAGTGTGGCAATTGATATTGTATGAGTTGCCTGCATGGGCGTGGCAAAATGGCCCGACACACCCTGTTGAAAATTTCAAAACATCAAACCTATTCACTTTTTACCATGAAATTCACAAAATTCGGGACACTTTTGTAACTTCTTGGATTAAATGTGTAATTTTAGTCACTTTCCGTTCATTTTCTCGCTTTGTACTTTCGTAAACTCCTCCGAGGCCATTTATCTGGCTTCAAACTTGGCGAGTGTCTACAAGACACCTTCACGATTAAAAGATATAAAAAAAAATAATAATTGTCACACGATGTGGCCGTGGCAAAGCGTTGGATTTCGTGTTCCAAAAAAAGCTGTGTTTTTGTAATATTTTATCCACTTTTTATGCTTTGTACTTTCGTGAACTTCTCCTGGGGGATTTTTTGGATTGAGACTCATTGGGGATTAAAAGTTATTAAAACATTTTTTTTTCGTCACGATGCGGGTGTGGCAACGCGTTGAATTTTATGTTCAAAAAAACAGTTTACGTGACTTTTGGGGCCTTGAGAAACTACAAAATTATTGCAAAACTTTGCACACTCTTCAGTCCCAGTGTGGCATTTAATATTCTATGGGTCCTATACATGGGCGTGTCAAAATGATCAACTAGATGCAGTTATCGTGGATGAGGATGTCGGGGTCCTGGTGCTGGGGAAAGGAGGCCCATACCTATAGCAACATAGGTGTCGCCACATTCCTTCTGTCTCAATGCCATGTACGCTTGTATTTCTGGTTTTCCCAACGCAGTCATGATGCATTTTTCACTAGAGTACAAATGCATGGTATACAACAACATCCACATACAATTAACAGAGCAGCAATGATAGCAACGTTGATTATGCATGATAAAATGAGGCCTTTTCATTTGGAAAACATAGAGTCCAACCAACCAGTGATGTGATCATCCATTCCTGCATTTTCTTTTAGTTCTACGCTCCGTGAGTGGAGTAGCAATTCCTCCTACTGGTTCCTGTGTTTATAAGCACATTACTCCATGCCCCACAATCAATATGGGTACCTTAAACCTCGTCCAGCCACCAGTCACTTGTTAGTCTAGGGTTGGTGGACCACGCATATTTCTCATTCCACTGGTACTGCTCCTACCCTGTGGAATCACACTTTATTATGGAACAGAAATCAACATTGAATGCCAGGATTTGTCCTTCATAGGCATAAATGACAAGAACTGTTTCTTTCATTCGGCCCCACTCTTTGACCTTTGTCATATACTGGTCATACGATAATTGGGGTCCCACTTGGTAAGAATATGTATACTGTGTAGGGTCCAGGACTTCTCCTAGGGTAAACAAAAAAAATATTATTTTTTTTTTACATGGTTAATTACAGAATGCTTACGTCTTTCAGCTGGATCCTTGTTTCTGTGAGAGTTCTTGCGGGTGGGGTGACAGGGGCGCAGTGGGAGAGGTGGTGACAGGGAGCACCAGTTTTATTTTTGAGCTTTACTGCATGTGAGGTGGCCAACACTACCTCCCAAGGTCCAGTCCACCTTGGCTCAGGCCACTTCTGTTTGTGGACCTTGATGTGGACCCAGTCTCCGGGGCTGACCACCAGGGTGTGGGGCAGTCTGGGGCAGTGTTCTTGACCTGTGAATACAAAACTCGAGATACTGCGGTTAGTGCTTTGACATATTCAGGTAAACCTTCCTGGAAATCATCAAAAGCGGGTGATTTAGCTGGTAGGTTGTGAGGACCTGGCATGGGGCGGCCTGTTAATATCTCGTGTGGGCTAAGATGTGTTTGACTATGGGGAGAGGTCTCGCATGGACATTAATGCTAGGGGTAGGGCCACGTTAGTTTAGTCGTTTTTGTGATGTTCTGTAGAGACATACTGAGTTGCTGTTTTGTCTCTATCAGCACCTTGGCCATTTTTTCTTTCAACGTCTGGTTTGCACTTTCAACTAGGCCTTTTGACTGGGGGTGATAGACTGAACCAGATCTATGGGAGATACCTAATGCCTGTTCTACCTGGCTGAGTTTTTTATCGCTGGTAAAATGAGATCCATTGTCCGAGCAGATAACTGTGGGGTAACCCCACCGAGGAATGCGTTTTTTCCATAACCATTTAATCACAGATACTGCATCCTCTCTTTTGCAAGGGACTGCTTCTACCCATTTGGAGAATCGATCTACCATCACGAGTAGGTATCTGTACCCTTGTACTCTGTTGTCCCTGCCCATGCCGGTGTAATCTATGCATATTTCTCTGAAGGGGTAGGGGGGCACTGAGAATGTTCCCAAAGGTCTTTGGTAGACTGTCTTCTTATTTAGCTCGTGACAGACGACGCATTCTGCAATATGGTTGGCCACCATTTCCTCCAGGTAGGGATGCCACCAGTCCTGTTTGAGCCTGTTGGTGGTTCTTTTGGGTCCTTCATGAGTCTGTCCATGTGCATCCTTGATGAGGTAGACCAGGAGTGCGGCTGGTGCTACTGGGCGCCCATCGTGGCTTCTCCATAGGCCGCTGGTGCATGTGGCTCCTTTCTTCTGCCACTGCGAGTGTTCGTTCCATTTCGCTTCTTTCTGCACTTCTTTCAGATGTTCCTCTGACAAATTGAGGGCGTTGTCTTCAGTAAATACAATCATCATTGCTGCGCTTTCTTTTAGGTTCCCTCCTGCTTCTTTTGCTGCTGTGTCGGCTGCGTTTGAATTTCCTTTGGAGTGTCCTTTGCATTTGATGATCTGGATTTTTCGGGGGAGATGTATAGCTTCCAGGAGGGCGAGTATGAGGTCTTTGTGTTTTACCGGGGCTCCTGCTGACGTTTGGAGTCCTCTTTTCATCCATATGGCTACATCCACGTGAGCTGTATGCTGAGTCGGTGAATATGTTTGCATTTTTGTTTTTTGAGATTTTTAATGCTTTCACCGAGGCGTCGAGTTCTGCTTTTTGTGTTGATGCTGGTTGTTCTATCATCCCACTTCTTAGGGTGACGTGGTGTCCATTAATTTGTTGAATGGCTGCGTATGATGCTCTATTTCCCTCTTCTTCTTTGAAACAACAACCATCTATAAACAGGACAATTTCTGCATCGGGGTCAGATGTTCCATCCAAGTCTGTGCGGCCCTTTGCTTCCAGTTTCATGAGCTGTACGCAGTCATGGGTGCCATCTGCATACTGTAGTCCGCCGGCCAAGTTGATTCCATCAGCTGTGTACAAGACATTGTCTCTTTCCAGGGTGACATGCAAGCGCATCTTGTGTTTTGGTGTGGTAAAGGTGAAATCCGTTTGATCGAGGTAGGATTTGACTCCATGTGTGGTATGCACGATGGTGGGGTGGTAGAAAGTAATGTGGTCGGTTCTCGTAGGGCGTGTGCGATGGCAGCCGTGTGTCGTCCACATCCGGAGAGTCCATGTTCCACTGTGTCGAGTTTGCAACTGTGGTGAGCCAGGATCGCGCGCTCACCGTGTCTAGGCTGCCAGAGCACAGCTTGACAATTCCGTGCTTTTCAGTAACGTCCAAATGGAACGAGGAAGAGATGTCTGGGGTGCATAGGTGTTCGGCCTTCCCCATGAGTTGTTTCAATCTTATGAACGCTTCCTCCGCACTTGTGGTCCAGTTGAGTGGTGCCTTGACGTTCCGATGGCCAGCTTCCGCAATGGGTTCGCGTGGGGGAACAGTGTGGTCCACATAATCAGCTATGTGGTGTCTGCTATAGCCAGTGAGTCCCAGGAATGCTAGCATTTGCTGCACGGTGGTGGGTTTAGGGTACTGGAGCATTCTCTGTTGTCTTTCCGGGTTGATGTATCTCTTATCTCCCGTGATCCTTTTTCCCAGGAATACCACTTCTGTGCGGCAGACCTGTGCTTTTTCCTTCCTGATTTTGTAGCCACATTTTGCGATGCGCCGTAGCAGGGATTTGGTGGCCGTGAGGCAATTTTCTACTGTGGTGATGTCCATGAGGATGTCGTCGACATACTGGATGAGTAGGAGTTCCTTGAGATCTGCCTTCAGGCAGGCGTTGAATATGGTTGGCGTGCATGTGAATCCTCGTAGCATTCTTGTGTAGGTCTAAGAGCATTTTTTAAATGTGAATGCAAACATATCTTGACTTTCTTTGGCCAAGGGGAGGCAAAAAAATGCGTTGGCCAGGTCGATGACGGTGAAAAATTGATGACTCGGGGAGCCTGCATGCAGGGCGACATGGGGGTTGGGCACTTTTTCAGTAATGGGTTGGACCACCTGGTTGATACGTCGCAGATCGTGGACCAGGCGCCATGAGTGTCCTCCAGCCTTGGGTACTGGTAGAATTTGTGTGTTCCACGGTGAATCCGCTGGTCGTAGAACTCCTGCTTGTAAGAGGCCTTCAATGGTGGAGGCTATTCGAGCAGCTGCCTCGGGCTTGACCTTGTACTGACCTTGCCAAATGGGCACAGCGTGGGCTTTCACTTTGATGTGTATATTGTGGTGTGGTGTGCAGCCAACGTGATAGGGGCCGGTGGTCCAGAGGGTTGGCGGTAGTTGGGCGAACATTTCTGCTGCCAGGGGGTGTTCTTCGATGCTTCCTTGATAAGTTCTTTCCAGGACATTTCTTTCATATATGCCTTGTTCGTAGCTGTTGTGTCCTATTCTCCAAACCGATTTGTCTGGCATGTGTTGCAACAGGGGGTTCGTTGTGGGGACCCAGGTGGGTTGGCGAGGGCTCTTTTGACCATGGGGCCCAATTGTTTGGCTGCATGGTTGGCTTCTACGGCTAGGGTCACATGTGGAACTGCGGTGTCGTGAAGTAGATACCAGGATTGTTGGTCTGGTGTCAGGCGGACCGCTGCTGCAACTCCTTCGTGGCCCAGATAGAAGTCTGTTGTCTGGAGTCGTTCTTGTCGTCCCTCCTTTTTCGCTTCCCAGCCTTCGTCATAGATGTCATCACGGTGGCGTGTGAAACAGAGAGTGCAGTGTACGGGTCCAGCATCGACTTTTTCCAGAGTTGGTAGGTTTACAAAATGCCACCAGCCGGTGAGTGTGGGGTCGGGGGTGGTATCAGGAGTTCCACCTAAGACGAGTATACGTTCGAGGGGTATTAGCTCTTCTTTTGGCTCAGAGAAACTAACTTCCAGACCGTGGAGGTTACATATCACAGATGCCCCTGTTCTTCGGAGAAGGTCCCTTCCCATTAGGTTGGTGGGGCAGCTTGGTGAGTAGAGGTATTGGTGTCTGACTTTGTGAGGACCTATCTTGGTAGGGAGGGGTGCGGTGAAGGGTTGGACTTGTGTCGTCCCAGAGAATCCAACAGTCCGTAATTTCCGAGTGGATAGTTGTATGTAGTACGTAGTATGTTGGCGGCCAGGTTCTTCAAGCAAGACACGTGACAGTGACAGTGACAGTAATTCCTTGGATTGACAGTGATTCCTTGGATTGTACATGGCACTACTGGTTCGGCATTTATTTTTGTCTGTACCACCACTTCCATGTCCCCTGGGCGCCTCTATGCTCCATGCCATGGCGGGGTGTCCATGCGGGGTCCTCCCTTTCCTCTCGAGGAAGCTCCTCTTCCTCTCTGAGGGGGGCGGTAGGATCCTCTATATAATTGCTGGGGTTGTTGGTTCTGGGGGCATTCCCTTGCCCAGTGGTCACTTTGGCCACAGATGAAACATCCTGTAGTTTTCTCGGGTCCTCCCCATCCTCTAGAGGATTGGAATTGTCCTCTCCCTCTCAGTTGCTGCCATTGGGGGGGGCCTTGGGGGTATGAGGGTGCGGGGGCCCCTGGATACTGCCGCTGGGGATATTCATAGGGAGTCCAGGCCTGCTGCCATTGGGGTAGGTGCTGGGCTGGTGGGTAGGCGGGGGTTACAGTTAGGGGCTGTGGTCCTGTCCATTGTAGTGGCGCGGTTTGGGGCGGGGCCTGTGCTTCAGGGGTGGTGACTACTGCTTGCACAGTTGCTTTCTTCTTTTTGTCCGTATTGACTTCATCTTCCAGTTTTTTTACCTGCATTTTTAGTAGTCTGGTTTGTATGGAATCTTTCTCCAGGAATTCGTCTTCTTGCTTTTTGATGTGTCTTTCCAGGTGATGGATGAGATGGCTCTCCCACTGTCTCTCGGTCATGTCTGACAGTCAAACTGTGTCTGCGAGCTACAGCCTGACATCTCCTGGGAGGCCATTTTGGCATTTGGCATCTGCATGTACATGGGGAGACCCACTAGGCAGGGGTCATGACATTCTACAGTGCTATCACTCCAGAGCTCCTTTGCTCATGTGAGATAGGCGTGTGGTTCTTCCCCATTTTTAAATCTCAGGCCTGCCAGGGCCACTGTGTTGCGTCTGGTCGGCCAGGTTTCTCCTATGGCTGTCCATATGTCATTCCGCATGTGGTCGAATGGGTGCTCGTGTGCCATGGTGAGGGTTCTAACTTCTCTTTCCAGGGAGGTCAGGGTGATGTTTCCTGCTGTGGCGCGGAGAATGGCTCGCACATCTCTTAGGGCTAGTGTGTCAGCCGCTGTGTGGTTTTCGAAGATTCGGATCCATGCTGCAGCTCCTTTGTCCAACGCTGATAGGTTGCCTTTGAGGGCCTGCATGTCGCGGTGGTACCAGGGAACAAATGTTTCTCTTTTGGCGGACTGCTTTTGTTCCTCCTCTCGTTGTCTAATTTTCGAGCGGGTAACTATCCCTATTGCTGACGATCTTCTGGCCTGGCTTTTGGATGATGCTATAAGGGTTCCTTTTCTTCTGTTGTCGTTTGTGTACTCTCCCCGGGAGCTGCCACTGTTTTTGAATGACCACTTTTTTGTCTTAGTCTCGTGGTCTGACATGGGTTCTTCTTCCCAGGAGCGGAGGGGGGTGGGGTGTCTTTGTTTTGTTTTCTTAAAGGTGTATTTGGGGACTACAGGGGTAGGTGAAGGTGTGGGCTGGCTTCGGGTCTTTTGTTTTTCTTTGGGTTGTTGTTTGGCTGTAGCGTCTGCAGGAGGTGCTATGAGATGAACATGGGTTGTGTTGGCATCCTCTGGTAGTGGGCCACATTGTCCAGTCAGTGTGACAGTTGCGTGGCTAACCCTTGTGGTACATTTCTTTTTCCTTTCTTGATGTCTTTTTGTGGTTTGTAGGACTGGCAAGTGCATTCGTCGTCCTCTGTATTAGAGGAGAGAAACTCTTTGTGTCTGTTTGATCGTTAGGGGGCGATGTCTGATCATTGTCCTTGTTCTCACTGTCAGATGGCTTTGGGGAGGGCTGTACTCGGAAATGGATTTGGATCGGGCCTTCCATTACTAATACGGGTGCTTGTATTTCTGGCGGGGGTGGGGTGGCTATTTTCTGGTTGCTCAGCACAGGGGGCGCTGTTGCTTCAGGTGTGTGCTCGGTCTTAGGGTTGTACGGAGAGGGGGGGTGCCGATGTGTTTCTTCATCGGCCAGCAGGGAGGGGTAGCGGGATGGGGTGGTGTGTGGTTGGAGTGGGGTGTGACCTTGGGGGATGGGTTCGGGGAGGGGTGGTAACTTGTCTTCTTGTGGGGGGTAGGGTTCCTTCTGGGCTTCTACCACTGCCTTGGTTGCGGCATTTCTGATTTTATTGCGACGTTCGACAATCATTTCCGCTCGAATCCATGCCGTCATTATGTGCTGAACCAGCGCCCATTGTGCACGCTGCTTGTTTAACTTGCGCTTTCAAGCCCCCATTAATCCAGGGTTGTTTTTTGCATCCACTCCTGCTTCAGCCAGCAGTCTTTTTTCTTCCTCTATCACCTTGGTGCGGTTTTCTGCTGTCGGGGTAGTGTCTTTCGACCACCACCCTGCTTTGATCCATTTTTGTTCATATTTATGGAATTTCCAAGTTTCTCAAGCATGGAACTTTGGCTCTGTTCTGTTCTTGAGCTCAGCTACAGCTTCAATACGAATCTCACTGGTGCCGGGTCTGGGGGATGGGGTCTTTTCCATTATGTTTTTGAATGGCAGGAGAACAAAAGACATGGGAAGAAGTGGGAGGGGGAAACCTCAAATGTTCGGATCTCAATGTGTTTCTGGTGCAGCTACGCCACTAGTGGTCTTTTAGGTTATTACAGGTCAACTTTTTTTTTTTTATTTGTATTTTTTTTTTATATATTGCCCTTTTATCTAGGGCAATTTGAGGAGGTTGTTCATACACATACACACACAAAACCTCTATCACACATGCACAGACTCTATCAAACACACACTCTCTTAAACACAAAGACTGTCTCAAACACACACACGCCCGCGGTCTCTCTCACATTCACACACACGCATGGTACCTCTCTTTCCACACACACAAGGTACCTCGTTGCGCACACTCTCACTCACACAGCCGGCAATACAATTTTACGCTAAGTCACGTGAATTGGGCCTATAACCCTTTAATATTTGGTTTCTCTAAGAACCGGGCCTTTAACCCCTAAATGCTTGGCTTCCTTTTTACTTTAAAAATGATTCCGGGCCTTTCACCCTTAAATGAAATTACCGACTATCGACTACCCTTCTGAAGGCTGAGTTTAACATTTCATCGCCAGACATCACTTAGTTTAGGCATTTCGGAGGTCTTTTCAACAACCGGGCCTAAACGGGATTCGGAATTACTTCACGAGTTAAACATTGTTCATCACCAAAACGTCGCTCAGTTTAGGCATACTGGATGTATTCTCTACACACGGGCCCAAACGTTACGTAGAATTACTACGCAAGTTAAACACACAGCCGCTTCGAAGGGGGGTTTCCTAACCCGTTCCCTTAACTTACCTTACTACCGTTCTCATCAAACAATCCAATTTCTCCTCTCCACAATATTTAACAATTATTATTCATGCATCATTCAACAATACATCCCCAAAACCACAAAGTTGTTCGTCCAGCCTTAAACAGTACAACACTTCCACCTAAAATATTCCTATCTAATCTATGCAGACTTCATGAAATGGCTCTGCTCACCTTTTAGCGGGTACCCATGGAAGTATCGCAACCGTTCAGGCTTTCGGAACTCCTCTGCAGTCTTGTAATGGGATCACGTCGGGGTCACCAATTTGTCGTGTTCAAAATTTCCAAATCCGGAATGATGGGATGAAACTGGAACTTTGAGCTACGGAGAGTTTATAGGACGGTTTGAGAATCTACCAAAAAATAGAAAACGTTTTACGTCAACGTGGTTAGTCCTAAACTGCGTGTCTCATCTAGCATACATTTCACCCAGGAGTCTGCAGAAACTTTGTTTCCTCGTCACTTTGTTACAAACGACAGACCCCCCTTTGCGAGGCGGTCCCGCCTTTGTTATTTCCCATCTCCCGAGTATCTAGTTTCAGACTCCCCGCTGTGTGTGCGCCAGATTAACCGTTTCAGTGCCGGTTTCTAACTGGTTGCGTAGTTACACCCAGTGTCTTTAGACATGTTTTAATTTTGGCTCTGACTGATCAATAAAACTGTATTTCATAATTACCCACTATATGAATGATAGTAATGTACATGAATAAATTTATGTAATGTATACTGTAGTATACACACATATAGTTTTGCTATCGAGGATTAGTTCAATCTGTAATGTTATAGTTATAGTAGTAAAGTTATATGTAGTACGTAATAGTTATAGTATATGTATATATATATATATATTTTTTTTTCTCACAAAACCCAACAGGAAGTCGGCCATTTTTAATTTTCCTGACTTTTTAGTCATATTTATGTTTTGTACTTTAGCGAAACTCCTCCTTGGCGATTTATCGGATCGGCTTCAAACTTGACGAGTGTCTACAAGACACCTTCACAGCTTAACATTATCAAAATATATATATTTTTTGGCACACGGTGTGGGCGTGGCAACACGTTAAATTTCATGTTCCAAAAGATACTTGGAAATTCACGAAACTTTGTGCACTCGTCAGTCCCAGTGTGGCAATTGATATTCTATGGGTTCCGTGCTTGGGCATGGCAAAATGACCGGACACGCCCTGTTGAAAATTTCAAAACATCAAACCTATTCACTTTTTAACATGAAATTGGGTATATTAATGTAACATCACTAGACTCAAAAAAAATTATATTGCCGCCATGACCGACACCCAACCAACAGGAAGGTGGCCATATTGGATTTAATGTGCGCAAACTCCTAGGGGATTCATCAGATCGACTTCAAAGTTCGCGAGTGTCTACAAGACACTTTGGGGATTAAATGTATTAAAACATTGGGTTTTCGTCACACAATGTGGGCATGGCACTGTGTTGAATTGAAGTGTTAACCTGACTTTTGGGGCCTTAAGAAACTCGAAAAATAACAAAACTTTACACACTCAAGATCAAACCTATTCACTTTTTTAGTATCTCCTCCGAGATCTGCATAGAATTCCGGCAGGTTTTCCTCTTGTCTTTCTCCTCCGTCGGCGTATTGGTAAACACAGTGGCGGCAGGACAAAGAGATCTTAGTACGTACTCCGGTAAGTTGCGAAAAAGTCCGTATGAGGTGTCGAACAGACGTCCAGGAGTGCTTGTCGTTCATATTGTAATAGCGACAGTGCACTGCATGCAAAAATAAGAACAATACAAATAGTAATAAACACAAAACTAAGAGTTGAATGCAGAGCCGGTGTGTCCATACTACGGCGCACCCGGAAGTTAGTCCGGGTTAACTCATAAGTTAGCTAGCTTCCTCTGCTGAACCAATATTTTACTAAAATGACTTTTACAACTCTCTTTGCTCCAACTTCCATCCTTAACAAAGAATCCCAAATGCATCATTTGCTAACTTTCCCACTTTCATTGTCTTTCACATCAACTTCCATAATCATTTCAGCCTGTCAACTAACTTTACAGCTCTCTCGCCTTGTTATATTTTTTTCAAATAAATTTAAAGCCTTACAGTATCCTTTCCAGAAATCCTACCAGATATTTAGATTATAACGCTACTTTTAAACCAAGGACTCATGTGGGAAACTAGTTTGACATGTTGTGTACAACACACATACTATGCTTACTGTATCTCACATTTATACATTTGCTTGTTTTTAATCGCGATTTTCATCAGCCATGTAGCTAAACATACCCCGAGACACTGATAAAATGTCTCCGAACTCATCTCATCCATACGTGCTCCAGAGTGATCCATCGGCCAGGCGGTCACACGCCTCAAACATCATTTCAATCACCCAAGGATTCATTCATTCAACGCTTTTGCTAGGATGGGTCAAGAATAATCTATAATAATCATGTATTTAATAATGTCGATTTTATTATTGGATAACATAAAGCAAATAAACAGACAAAAACCACGATTCTCTTGATCAATGCAAAATTGGCTACTTCATAAGTAAGGCATACATTTTTAATGTACAACACATCTCTGAGTACTTAAAAAAGCCCTCTATATAATACATTTCTCTTTATTCTTCTTCATAATATTGTTCTTATACTGTAGCTAACCAATAATAAATGAAATACTTTTTACCATTAATGCAACTTCTGGTGCTCCTTCGTTTTGCTGATGGCCTTCTAGTCTGGATCATACGTTGTGAGGTTAAGCTTAATGCAGGCGTTGAGGCTTCCATCAGTTAAACTTAAGCGTAGGATGGTCTTAATGTTTCTCAGATGCGAGAAAGACTGCTCACATGCATTTGTAAAGCCAAACATGGTCAATACGGCATTACTCACACGCTGCATTGTGTGCTGTGTGACGGGACGCTCGTTCCAAGTTTTAAGAATCAGCTGGTCTTCAGTTTCAAGTTCAAGTTCAAGTTCAAGAGATTATTTGTCACATACATATTGAAGTTTTTTCGACTTCTGTCCACTTTTGTTCAGCTGATTGGTCCGACTCGAGGCAGGGAGTTTTCTTAATGTTTGTCTGTCTTACAGAGGGGATCGGCGCATGGGCTCGTAAGCAGTCCAGCAGTGGAACGCCATTCCTCCTGCTCCCAAGAGGATCATTATTATCCACAATTATTATAATGATCCTCAGTGATACATATAATTGTGGCCTGCAAGTTGAAATGAACAGTAAAACTTTCGCCATGTCGGCGCACCACAGCCATCTCCTTCCCTAAGCCCTTACCTGTGGGCAGAGACTTCCACAAGTTGTGCCTGAGCAGAGACCCGGTAGGGGCAGGGCGCCGAGTAAATGGCGCCCCGGAGTCTTTATGTTGTCCGCAGCCGGTGCTTGACTACTTTGTCCGCCACATTTATATTTTGAATTTTATTTTCAAGTTGTAATTTCTCTTACCTGTTTTACTTTAAAATGACACAGAATAATAATTTATTACTTGTTAATTGTGATGAACAATTTTAGCTCAAAATTGTATGCGAGCCATATACCGTCATCAAAAGAGCCGTAATTGGCTCGCGAGCCATAGGTTCCCGACCCCTGCTCTAGATTGATTCAATCTTTAAGCTTACTCAGATCTTCCTTGATCGGAACAATATCTCAGTGAGTCGTCACCTTCACTTTTCGGGAATCTTGTGTTGCCTTTGCTGGACCTGTCCAGACGACTCCTTGTTGGATATCTTACGGCCGGTCTCTGACTGCCGCTGGGCACACAACCTGGACATGAAGAGAGTCTCATCATCGTCGCCAGATTGTTGGATAAATTATCCTAGGTGGTCGGTGAGGTTAATCTGCCCGCTACAGGAAAACAAAACTGAGAGTATTAAAGATATTTATTCTGCAAAATAAAGAGAAAGATACCGTCATGCTTCAAAGCAGTGTTCTGATCAGTCTACCCCTATTACTGACGAAGAGGGCTTTATACCAAAGAGAGGTTGTGTGTCAGGTGTCATTTACAACTCTGATCCTCAGTCATATCCCTGGGTGTTCCCCCAAACAGTGATTTAACAGTCAAACTTCGGTCACAGACACAATCCTACTGTACCATAAAACAAACACACAACGCTCTTTTAAGTCCCTCTTGTCCTTATCCTTATCTCCACACAAGGTTAAGTGAAGGATGGAATGTGGTCTGGTTTTTCCAATACTACAACTGAAATGTTTTAGACAGTTTTTACACACAGACACACACAGACAATTTTTTTGTCTCTTTATATTAACTCTGAGTGACTCCTAAAAACCCATAGACAATGAGTTTTATAACTAAGTAACATACAAAAGGCTATTGTCCTGTATAAAACATGTAAAACCTCATTCAAATAGTTGATCATGTGCATTTTTCTCTCACAGCCTACATACGTGCAACTGCGGCTCTAGCGCATGCCACTGTGATTGCACTGACGTTTCACCTTCTGGACTTGATAGACCTGCTGGCTAATTTAAGGGTCTTATTGGCCCGACTTAATGGCCTTGTTGGCCGACTTGAAGGACCTGCTGGATGCGTTGCCAAGCCCGCTTTGCGCACTCAAAGTTGTACTGCCACTGCGGTCCAGGCCTTTTGCCCGTTCCTCCAAGCCTGGCTGTCTGTTTGGGCCCACGAGTTCTGTGGAGCCTCAGCCTTCCGAGGGGTCTGAGGGTTCCGTGGGCCCTGGGTGTTCTGACATCATTGCTCTCAGCAATGCCTTGAGGTGAGGCCAATCTTTTTACTCTTAAGCCCTCACCACATGTAGCTGTACTTGGCTATACAGCGAGCTAAACACTCTTGCAATAAGTACCCAGAGACAGGAGCGCACTTTTGGTATCGTTAATGAAAGCGGTGTAAAACTGTGGAACAGTAGAGAAATATGCAGATAAACGATCAATCTCTATGCAGATGTAGATAACGTGTTAATACGTTGTCATAGCTCCCACATTGTATACATACAACAATAACATGAATTATCTCACAAATTGTGCTTTCTCAAGGGCAGTGAAGAGGCTGATGGAAGAGATGTTAATCCGGGTCTGGGACATGATCAGATTGGCTGAGTGTGCCTTGATCTGTTTATGCCTGTTCTGATTTTACTATTATATTATTATACTATCATCCAAATGCTATGATGTTGCAATACTGACTGCGCGGGGGGCGCACCGGGAGGCAGAACAACCGTGTTTTGGTTGCATCTAAATTTTTTAGTATGGCTTTTAAGTTGGTTTTTAACTGTATTTCTGTGTTTGTATTGGAACTGATTTTTTTAATCTGGCTTTTAAATCAGTTTTGAAACTGTATTTCTGTATCAGGATTGGGTCTGAATTTTTGGGACACATCATCAGTAGTGGACCCCAGGACCATGGGGTGTTTGACCATTATCACTAGACACCCTCGCCTGAGGAAGGCCCTCCCGTGGTTGATCAAGCCTCGGAGTGTGTCCCATAGCCAATTGGAGTTCAATTTGGGTTATGCTCGATTGTGGGTAGGCAAAGAGTTTTGCTAAGCATTAATTTAGAATGATTTATGTTAAGAGTTTTGCTAAACATTAATTTTGAATGACCAATTTACTAATGCTTCATGCAATTATGCCATGTCAAGGTTGGTATGGTAAATTATAAAAAAAAAATAAAAGGTTACGTTTAATAGGTATGTATTTAGAGGTGTCTTGTGTTCCTACTTTGTGTCAGGGTCTTCTGTAGGTTCAGAATGAAGTTAGCTCCTCGGCACATCTGAATTTATGGGGCATAGCTCCACCCATTTTTTGGAATAAACTCCTTTTTTTTCTTTGTTTTCTTCCAATAAAAATCCTAATTGGTTTTAACCAATTGGGGATGGGGGGATGGGTTTTAACCAACTTCATCTTTCATTTTCATAAACGTCCTTTACTTACTCAACTTACTACGCCGGATCGAGCTGTACACTCTACCTTCATCCACTCCCTCATTTTCATGAGGGAAAGGAGGATAGAAAGAAGGAATGAATGAAAGATTGAAAGAAAGATTGAAAGAAAGATTGAAAGATTGAAGGAAAGAATGAAAGAAAGATTGAAAGAAAAATTGAAAGAAAGATTGAAAGAAAGATTGAAAGACTGAAGGAAAGAATGAAAGAAAGATGGAAAGAAAGATGGAAAGAAAGATTGACAGAAAGAAAGATTGAAAGAAATATTGAAAGAAAGATTGAAAGATTGAAAGAAAGAATGAAAGAAAGATTGAAAGATTGAAAGATTGAAAGATTGAAAGAAAGAATGAAAGAAAGACTGAAAGATTGAAAGAAAAATTGAAAGAAAGATTGAAAGATTGAAAGATTGAAAGAAAGATTGAAAGTTTGAAAGACAGATTGAAAGACTGAAAGAAAGATTGCAAGAAAGATTGAAAAAACAGAAAGATTGAAAGATTGAAAGAAATATTGAAAGACAGAAAGATTGAAAGAAACAATTAAAGAAAGATTGAAAGATTAAAATAAAGAATGAAAGAACGATTGAAAGAAAGATTGAAAGAAAGATTGAAAGAAAGATTGAAAGAAAGATTGAATGAAAGATTGAAAGAAAGAATGAAACAAAGATTGAGATAAAGAACGAAAGAAAGACTGAAAGAAAGAATGACGGACAGAAAGATTGAAAGAAAGAATGAAAGAAAGATTGAAAAAAAGATTGAAAGACTGAAAGAAAGAATGAAAGAAAGTTTGAAAGATTAAACAATTGAAAGAACGATTGCAAGAAAGATTGAAAAAAGAAAGATTGAAAGAAAGAATGAAAGACTGAAGGAAAGAATGAAAGAAAGATTGAAAGATTAAAAGAAAGAATGAAAGAAAGATTGAAAAATTGAAAGATTGAAAGAAAGACTAAAAGAAAGAAAGAACGATTGAAAGAAAGATTGAAAGAAAGAATGAAAGAAAGATTGAAAGAAACAATGAAAGAAAGATCGAAAGATTAAAAGAAAGAATGAAAGAAAGATTGAAAAATTGAAAGAATGAAAGAAAGACTAAAAGAAAGAAAGAACGATTGAAAGAAAGATTGAAAGAAAGAATGAAAGAATGAATGAAAGAAAGATTGAAAGATTAAACAATTGAAAGAAAGATTGCAAGAAAGATTGAAAAAAGAAAGATTGAAAAAAGAAAGATTGAAAGAAAGAATGAAAGAAAGATTAAAAGAAAGATGGAAAGAAAGTTTGAAAGAAAGAAAGATTGAAAGAGATAAAAGAAAGATTGAAAGAAATAATGAAAGAAAGATTGAACGATTGGAAGAAATATTGAAAGAGAAAAATTGAAAGTAAGAAAGATTGAAAGAAAGAATGAAAGAAAGATTGAAAGATTGAAAGAAAGAATGAAAGAAAGATTGAAAGATTGAAATATTTAAAGAAAGAATGAAAGAAAGATTGAACGATTGAAAGAAAGATTGAAAGAAAGATTGAATGATTGAAATATTTAAAGAAAGATTGAAAGATTGAAAGAAAGAATGAAAGAACGATTGAAAGAAAGAATGAAAGAAAAATTGACTGATTGAAAGAAATATTGAAAAAAGAAACATTGAAAGAAAGAATGAAAGAAAGATTGAAAGAAAGATGGAAAGAAAGATTGAAAGAAAGAAAGATTGAAAGAAATAATGAAAGAAAGATTGAACGATTGGAAGAAATATTGAAAGATAGAAAAATTGAAAGTAAGAAAGATTGAAAGAAAGAATGAAAGAAAGATTGAAAGATTGAAAGAAAGAATGAAAGAAAAATTGAAAATTGAAAGAAAGAATGAAAGAAAGATTGAAATATTGAAAGAAAGATTGAAATAAAGATTGAAAGTTTGAAAGAAAGATTGAAAGAAAGATTTAAAGAAAGAAAGATTGAAAGAAAGATTTAAAGAAAGATTGAAAGATTGAAAGAAAGATTGAAAGAAAGAATGAAAGAAAGATTGAAAGATTGAAAGATTGAAATAAAGAATGAAAGAAAGATTGAAAGATTGAAAGATTGAAATAAAGAATGAAAGTTTGAAAGAAAGATTGAAAGAATAACAAAAGAAAGATTGAAAGATTGGAAGAAATATTGAAAGATAGAAAAATTGAAAGTAAGAAAGATTGAAAGAAAGAATTAAAGAAAGATTGAAAGATTGAAAGAAAGAATGAAAGAAAGATTGAAATATTGAAAGAAAATATTGAAATAAAGATTGAAAGTTTGAAAGAAAGATTGAAAGAAAGATTTAAAGAAAGAAAGATTGAAAGAAATATTGAAAGAAAGATTGAAAGATTGAAAGAAAGATTGAAAGAAAGAATGAAAGAAAGATTGAAAGATTGAAATAAAGAATGAAAGTTTGAAAGAAAGATTGAAAGAAAGATTTAAAAAAAGAAAGATTGAAAGTAAGAAAGATTGAAAGACATATTGAAAGAAAGATTGAAAGATTGAAAGAAAGATTGAAAGAAAGATTGAAAGAAAGATTGTAAGACTGAAGGAAAGAATGAAAGAAAGATTGAAAGAAAGAAAGATTGAAAGATTGAATGATTGAAAGATTGAATGATTGAAAGATTGAAAGAAAGATTGAAAGAAAGATTGAATGACTGAAAGATTGAAAGAAATATTGAAAGTTTGAAAGAAAGATTGAAAGACTAAAAGATAGATTGAAAGATTGAAGATTGAAAGATTGAAAGAAAGATTGAAAGAAAGATTGAACGACTGAAAGATTGAAAGAAAGATTGAAAGTTTGAAAGAAAGATTGAAAGACTGAAAGAAATAATGAAAGAAAGATTGAAAGAAAGAATGAAAGAAATATAGAAAGAAAGATGGAAAGAAAGATTGAAAGAAAGAAAGATTGAAAGAAATATTGAAAGTTTGAAAGAAAGATTGAAAGACTGAAAGATAGATTGAAAGATTGAAGATTGAAAGATTGAAAGAAAGATTGAAAGAAAGATTGAACGACTGAAAGATTGAAAGTTTGAAAGAAAGATTGAAAGACTGAAAGAAATAATGAAAGAAAGATTGAAAGAAAGAATGAAAGAAATATTGAAAGAAAGATGGAAAGAAAGATTGAAAGAAAGAAAGATTGAAAGAAATAATAAAAGAAAGATTGAACGATTGGAAGAAATATTGAAAGTAAGATTGAAAGTTTGAAAGAAAGATTGAAAGAAAAATTGAAAGAAAGATTGAAAGACTGAAGGAAAGAATGAGTGAAAGATTGAAAGAAAGATTAAAAGAAAAAAAGATTGAAAGTATTAAAGACTGAAAAAACCTACCCTACGGCCGACCACCGTAGGGTAGGTTTTTATCAGCAGATTAATTGAAAATGGATAGTTAGGTGCAGGCAAAGGCCAAAGGTCAGGGTTTACCACCATACTACTCTTCCCCCGCGTGAATACATTGCACTTTTTCTTTGTTACAAAGCATATCAGGAGACTTACTAAGCCCTGTGTGAGCCCTTGTTTGTTTTCTTGTGCCATCTGCTCCTTTTTATTTTATAATAAATAATTGTAATTTTTTATCTACCTTTTGTACAGTGGGTGTAGGTTTATTCCCCGTTCGATTAAGTTTGGAAGAAAATATTATACTGTCAAAACCATCAAATTAAATAACAATTGATTCTGTGCTCTCTTTTAAAGTATATGTGGTATTTGTCATACTTATCTGGAAATCAATTGATGAACCGGTATTTAAGTCGAAAATGATCTGCATAATATGCTCAAATTTACTACATTTACTTACAGCGTGCTTAGGTAGAAAAATAATCTTTACTTTCCAATTTTTGATATGTTTAAGTGGTGTTGGCCTGAGGCCTGATTTCTTAAATTGGTTGTATATCCTTTCAAATTAATAATTATACTTTTGGAAGGTTTATATTTTTCAATCAGAATCTGACCTATTGATTAAAAAAAGTGTTCAGTGTCAAAGTTTGCATGTCAATAGACCATAACATGGTGGGTCCCCTGTGTAATCAAAAAGTCAGGTGGGGTTCCCATGAGGCTCAAAAATTCAGGTCTAAAATCTTTTTGAGGGTTATCATTTTTTAAAGTAGTTTTTGTATCATCAAAAAATGATCCGTGATTTATGTACTCAACACTAAACATTTTACGAGACACAAGGACGCGTTAGCATGGGCTATGCCACGTGAAAACCCCAGCATGCAATGGGGGGCGTACCTTCGTATTCCTGTCTATTATTTGTCCGCATTTTGTTAATTGTTTATATTCTTGTTATTTACATTTACATTTACATTTAGTCATTTAGCAGATGCTTTTATCCAAAGCGACTTACAAGGGAGAATAACATTCAAGCTACAGCTATTTCTCTACATTCTGCTGGTACTTGTAGAGTTAATTGACTAACCGATATGATGGTCTATAGACCAATCAATAGAAAAAATAGTTTCACCTTTACAGCCAGCAGTAAGGTTTTTGGATGCTTTAAATTGCAGTACACTTGTTCTAGAAAATGATCAGTTTCTAAGTTATGGAGCCATTTCAAAATGTTATTGTCGAATTAGTGTCTTGTGCTGTTCTTATTTATCTATTGTGCCTCAACACTTTTAGAAGCCTCGTGGAAAGTCAGTAGTATTTATTTTGGGTTTTTGTCTGTTAAGAAACAGGTGATCACCAGAAAGTGCGCCTGTAGCCAATTTCCACCGTGACTGGACGAAGCCACAAGCTGGTCATTACAGCAGAGTCTCCAGATAAGAAGGTATTTTTGTTTGATTATTTATGAACAATACTTGAAGACAAAAGTTGTGATTTTCATGAAAAAAAAAGACTTTCTATGTTTCTAGTTTGTACTTCTTGTTGGTGACTCCCATCTACGGAGCATTGTGGATGGATTTGTGAAGATGCCAGGGGACCGAGGTACTGAATGCTTTTTTGTCTCGGAGACCTGACGCAGTTTGTGTTGTAGCCCCTAGCAGCGACTTGACGGCCAGCAGGACCATCGACGAGGCAGCAGTAGACTTTCGCAGCCTCCTGGTCAGTGTCTGCAGTCGCTGGCCAAAGTTACGCTTCATGTTTAGTACATTTTTGGTAGTATTGGTACTATTAATACTTTTGCTTTGTGAGCTCTGCAGAACATATTTTACATTTTGAAAACAAATGTACTGTAATAAACACCTTTTTTTTTGTGTGTGTTTGTATAGGTGTTTGTCCTGGACTTCCTTCCGCGTCTGACTATTTGCTCCGTGAGGAATACCATCCTGTGGCGGCATGCATGGGAAGCATATTTTAATTTTAGTACAGTTAAATGTATAACGGAGTATATATTTTTAGACAAACCAATTCAATAAATATTTCTAATGAACAAAGTTGACATCTATGTATGCATATTTCTATTCGTCCTAATCGTTGTTTTAAGGCATCAAGTACTTTTCTGCAGCCAACCACTTCCCATTGAACCACCCAGAGCTGTGAAGCAGAGATGGTGTAAGTACAATTGTACAATTTGTTGTCATGTCACGTGATGGCTATTTTATGAATAACTTTGCTATGTTGTGAAACCATGGCCCTGTGACATTGCTGTGAAATGCTGCTTATCGCCAACTGGAGACAACAGCGCCGCCAACAGCACGAAAGTCAAAGGTTTCTCCCGGCAGGTCACTTCCAACATTCTCTCCAAAAGTGGTTGTGAAGGGAGAGCTCATCGTGCCTCATCCTTCACCTAACCCTTTTGAGTGGAGACTGGTTGGAAGGGGCAGAAAGATAATCGGTTGCACACTGTTATTGTTGGGGTAAGACCCTCTGGAAACTGTGATAGTCTCTGATATTCACTCAAAGTGTACCGATTTTCATTAAACAATTTTAATATGTTTGTTATGAAACATATGGACATTAACACACACACACACACACACACACACACATGTCTAACACACTTTAATTAACTGAACAACTTACCAGTGAGCGCTCCGGGCTACAGTTGATTCTGCTGTCGGCTCCCCTCAACCGTCCTCTATTGTTTTGTATCCAGGAGATTTTCTGCAGTTTGTTGGTTTTTTTATTCTCTTTTTAGTTAGTAGTTTAGTTTAGTTTAGTTTAGTAGTTAGTGCTTTTAGTTGGCCTTTTGTCAAGACATTGTCTTAAATCGACATTTTGCTCTATGATTTCACAGGTGGACACAACACCAGTAGCGTCGCCGGAATGATCCATCCCGTTATCAACTTGTTCCATCGCATCTTTCTAGCGCTGTCCAGTGTGGAGAATTTTATATTGTTTTTATATCAACAATTGTATATCAATTTTATATCAAGAAAATTTTGCTTTGCTTACATGGGAAAGCCACGGTGGGACATTGGCAGAAAGCTACTGCCTCCAAGAGGACACTGGGAACGGAGCAGGTTTGCTTTGTTCGTTGTTTTTCTTCTTTTTTCAATGACATTTTTGATAGTAGTACTTCATTTTAGTTTTATTTTGTCCATGCATTCCATTCTCTTGCTTTTTTTTAGGGGAAGGCAGCACCAACCGTTGTGGAGGTGTCTTCAAAGCCACACCTGCCAGTGATGTGCCAGTTCTTGTGAAGGAATAGCAGCGCTCTCAAACATTTGTCAAAGGTCAGAGTGATGCTGCTCCTTATTATCCTGATATGGAGAGTGCTACAGTGTTTTCTGATGTTGCAGCAGAGCTTGACGCTAGCAGTTCTGTCATGGGAACAATTGATGTCACTTCTATCAGCGGAACAGGTGATAGCTGAGAACATTTTTTAACAAAGAAAAACGTAGAACACTTTCAGTGCCGGGAAAGCATACGTTGAGTGTTTACACAAATGGTCCTTTTACGATCTAGAAAAACTGAGATAACGACTAAAACTTTCGTGACAGTGATATACAGGAATGTAAGATCTCCTGTGAAAGAGTCGGGCGTCACCAAACAAACATATGCCTCAGCATTCAGACATCACTTGGTGGTAGAATTATATCATTCATTAACATTGATCATCATTTTTCTCTCACACTCCCTTCTGTTGTTCCCAGTGGAATGATACAAAAGGAAAATGCAATCGATCAGTCGATCCGATAAATCGCCAAGGAGGAGTTTCGCGAAAGTACAAAGCATAAATATGACTAAAAAGTCAGGAAAATTCAAAATGGCCGACTTCCTGTTGGGTTTCCGTCATGGCGGAAATATATATTTTTTCCAAGTCTAGAGAGGTTACAAATGTGTACCAAATTTTGGGAGTTTACGTGGAAAAAGGTGAATAGGTCAGAAAATTATTATTTTATTTTCTAGGGTGGCGTGGCAACACGTAAAATTTCATGTTCCAAAGATACTAATTCACGAAACTTTGCGCACTTGTTGGTCCCAGTGTGGCAATTGATATTGTATGAGTTGCCTGCATGGGCGTGGCAAAATGGCCCGACACACCCTGTTGAAAATTTCAAAACATCAAACCTATTCACTTTTTACCATGAAATTAACAAAATTTGGGACACTTTTGTAACTTCTTGGATTAAATGTGTAATTTTAGTCACTTTCCGTTCATTTTCTCGCTTTGTACTTTCGTAAACTCCTCCGAGGCCATTTATCTGGCTTCAAACTTGGCGAGTGTCTACAAGACACCTTCACGATTAAAAGATATTAAAAAAAATAATAATTGTCACACGATGTGGCCGTGGCAAAGCGTTGGATTTCGTGTTCCAAAAAAAGCTGTGTTTTTGTAATATTTTATCCACTTTTTATGCTTTGTACTTTCGTGAACTTCTCCTGGGGGATTTTTTGGATTGAGACTCATTGGGGATTAAAAGTTATTAAAACATTTTTTTTTCGTCACGATGCGGGTGTGGCAACGCGTTGAATTTTATGTTAAAAAAAACAGTTTACGTGACTTTTGGGGCCTTGAGAAACTACAAAATTATTGCAAAACTTTGCACACTCTTCAGTCCCAGTGTGGCATTTAATATTCTATGGGTCCTATACATGGGCGTGTCAAAATGATCAACTAGATGCAGTTATCGTGGATGAGGATGTCGGGGTCCTGGTGCTGGGGAAAGGAGGCCCATACCTATAGCAACATAGGTGTCGCCACATTCCTTCTGTCTCAATGCCATGTACGCTTGTATTTCTGGTTTTCCCAACGCAGTCATGATGCATTTTTCACTAGAGTACAAATGCATGGTATACAACAACATCCACATACAATTAACAGAGCAGCAATGATAGCAACGTTGATTATGCATGATAAAATGAGGCCTTTTCATTTGGAAAACATAGAGTCCAACCAACCAGTGATGTGATCATCCATTCCTGCATTTTCTTTTAGTTCTACGCTCCGTGAGTGGAGTAGCAATTCCTCCTACTGGTTCCTGTGTTTATAAGCACATTACTCCATGCCCCACAATCAATATGGGTACCTTAAACCTCGTCCAGCCACCAGTCACTTGTTAGTCTAGGGTTGGTGGACCACGCATATTTCTCATTCCACTGGTACTGCTCCTACCCGGTGGAATCACACTTTATTATGGAACAGAAATCAACATTGAATGCCAGGATTTGTCCTTCATAGGCATAAATGACAAGAACTGTTTCTTTCATTCGGCCCCACTCTTTGACCTTTGTCATATACTGGTCATACGATAATTGGGGTCCCACTTGGTAAGAATATGTATACTGTGTAGGGTCCAGGACTTCTCCTAGGGTAAACAAAAAAAATATTATTTTTTTTTTACATGGTTAATTACAGAATGCTTACGTCTTTCAGCTGGATCCTTGTTTCTGTGAGAGTTCTTGCGGGTGGGGTGACAGGGGCGCAGTGGGAGAGGTGGTGACAGGGAGCACCAGTTTTATTTTTGAGCTTTACTGCATGTGAGGTGGCCAACACTACCTCCCAAGGTCCAGTCCACCTTGGCTCAGGCCACTTCTGTTTGTGGACCTTGATGTGGACCCAGTCTCCGGGGCTGACCACCAGGGTGTGGGGCAGTCTGGGGCAGTGTTCTTGACCTGTGAATACAAAACTCGAGATACTGCGGTTAGTGCTTTGACATATTCAGGTAAACCTTCCTGGAAATCATCAAAAGCGGGTGATTTAGCTGGTAGGTTGTGAGGACCTGGCATGGGGCGGCCTGTTAATATCTCGTGTGGGCTAAGATGTGTTTGACTATGGGGAGAGGTCTCGCATGGACATTAATGCTAGGGGTAGGGCATCTACCCACGTTAGTTTAGTCGTTTTTGTGATGTTCTGTAGAGACATACTGAGTTGCTGTTTTGTCTCTATCAGCACCTTGGCCATTTTTTCTTTCAACGTCTGGTTTGCACTTTCAACTAGGCCTTTTGACTGGGGGTGATAGACTGAACCAGATCTATGGGAGATACCTAATGCCTGTTCTACCTGGCTGAGTTTTTTATCGCTGGTAAAATGAGATCCATTGTCCGAGCAGATAACTGTGGGGTAACCACAGTTATCTGGGGTAGTTGGGCGAACATTTCTGCTGCCAGGGGGTGTTCTTCGATGCTTCCTTGATAAGTTCTTTCCAGGACATTTCTTTCATATATGCCTTGTTCGTAGCTGTTGTGTCCTATTCTCCAAACCGATTTGTCTGGCATGTGTTGCAACAGGGGGTTCGTTGTGGGGACCCAGGTGGGTTGGCGAGGGCTCTTTTGACCATGGGGCCCAATTGTTTGGCTGCATGGTTGGCTTCTACGGCTAGGGTCACATGTGGAACTGCGGTGTCGTGAAGTAGATACCAGGATTGTTGGTCTGGTGTCAGGCGGACCGCTGCTGCAACTCCTTCGTGGCCCAGATAGAAGTCTGTTGTCTGGAGTCGTTCTTGTCGTCCCTCCTTTTTCGCTTCCCAGCCTTCGTCATAGATGTCATTACGGTGGCGTGTGAAACAGAGAGTGCAGTGTACGGGTCCAGCATCGACTTTTTCCAGAGTTGGTAGGTTTACAAAATGCCACCAGCCGGTGAGTGTGGGGTCGGGGGTGGTATCAGGAGTTCCACCTAAGACGAGTATACGTTCGAGGGGTATTAGCTCTTCTTTTGGCTCAGAGAAACTAACTTCCAGACCGTGGAGGTTACATATCACAGATGCCCCTGTTCTTCGGAGAAGGTCCCTTCCCATTAGGTTGGTGGGGCAGCTTGGTGAGTAGAGGTATTGGTGTCTGACTTTGTGAGGACCTATCTTGGTAGGGAGGGGTGCGGTGAAGGACTTGTGTCGTCCCAGAGAATCCAACAGTCCGTAATTTCCGAGTGGATAGTTGTATGTAGTACGTAGTATGTTGCCGGCCAGGTTCTTCAAGCAAGACACGTGACAGTGACAGTGACAGTAATTCCTTGGAGTGACAGTGATTCCTTGGATTGTACATGGCACTACTGGTTCGGCATTTATTTTTGTCTGCACCACATGTCCCCTGGGCGCCTCTATGCTCCATGCCATGGCGGGGTGTCCATGCGGGGTCCTCCCTTTCCTCTCGAGGAAGCTCCTCTTCCTCTCTGAGGGGGGCGGTAGGATGCGGGGGCCCCTGGATACTGCCGCTGGGGATATTCATAGGGAGTCCAGGCCTGCTGCCATTGGGGTAGGTGCTGGGCTGGTGGGTAGGCGGGGGTTACAGTTAGGGGCTGTGGTCCTGTCCATTGTAGTGGCGCGGTTTGGGGCGGGGCCTGTGCTTCAGGGGTGGTGACTACTGCTTGCACAGTTGCTTTCTTCTTTTTGTCCGTATTGACTTCATCTTCCAGTTTTTTTACCTGCATTTTTAGTAGTCTGGTTTGTATGGAATCTTTCTCCAGGAATTCGTCTTCTTGCTTTTTGATGTGTCTTTCCAGGTGATGGATGAGATGGCTCTCCCACTGTCTCTCGGTCATGTCTGACAGTCAAACTGTGTCTGCGAGCTACAGCCTGACATCTCCTGGGAGGCCATTTTGGCATTTGGCATCTGCATGTACATGGGGAGACCCACTAGGCAGGGGTCATGACGTTCTACAGTGCTATCACTCCAGAGCTCCTTTGCTCATGTGAGATAGGCGTGTGGTTCTTCCCCATTTTTAAATCTCAGGCCTGCCAGGGCCACTGTGTTGCGTCTGGTCGGCCAGGTTTCTCTCATGGCTGTCCATATGTCATTCCGCATGTGGTCGAATGGGTGCTCGTGTGCCATGGTGAGGGTTCTAACTTCTCTTTCCAGGGAGGTCAGGGTGATGTTTCCTGCTGTGGCGCGGAGAATGGCTCGCACATCTCTTAGGGCTAGTGTGTCAGCCGCTGTGTGGTTTTCGAAGATTCGGATCCATGCTGCAGCTCCTTTGTCCAACGCTGATAGGTTGCCTTTGAGGGCCTGCATGTCGCGGTGGTACCAGGGAACAAATGTTTCTCTTTTGGCGGACTGCTTTTGTTCCTCCTCTCGTTGTCTAATTTTCGAGCGGGTAACTATCCCTATTGCTGACGATCTTCTGGCCTGGCTTTTGGATGATGCTATAAGGGTTCCTTTTCTTCTGTTGTCGTTTGTGTACTCTCCCCGGGAGCTGCCACTGTTTTTGAATGACCACTTTTTTGTCTTAGTCTCGTGGTCTGACATGGGTTCTTCTTCCCAGGAGCGGAGGGGGGTGGGGTGTCTTTGTTTTGTTTTCTTAAAGGTGTATTTGGGGACTACAGGGGTAGGTGAAGGTGTGGGCTGGCTTCGGGTCTTTTGTTTTTCTTTGGGTTGTTGTTTGGCTGTAGCGTCTGCAGGAGGTGCTATGAGATGAACATGGGTTGTGTTGGCATCCTCTGGTAGTGGGCCACATTGTCCAGTCAGTGTGACAGTTGCGTGGCTAACCCTTGTGGTACATTTCTTTTTCCTTTCTTGATGTCTTTTTGTGGTTTTTAGGACTGGCAAGTGCATTCGTCGTCCTCTGTATTAGAGGAGAGAAACTCTTTGTGTCTGTTTGATCGTTAGGGGGCGATGTCTGATCATTGTCCTTGTTCTCACTGTCAGATGGCTTTGGGGAGGGCTGTACTCGGAAATGGATTTGGATCGGGCCTTCCATTACTAATACGGGTGCTTGTATTTCTGGCGGGGGTGGGGTGGCTATTTTCTGGTTGCTCAGCACAGGGGGCGCTGTTGCTTCAGGTGTGTGCTCGGTCTTAGGGTTTTACGGAGAGGGGGGGTGCCGATGTGTTTCTTCATCGGCCAGCAGGGAGGGGTAGCGGGATGGGGTGGTGTGTGGTTGGAGTGGGGTGTGACCTTGGGGGATGGGTTCGGGGAGGGGTGGTAACTTGTCTTCTTGTGGGGGGTAGGGTTCCTTCTGGGCTTCTACCACTGCCTTGGTTGCGGCATTTCTGATTTTATTGCGACGTTCGACAATCATTTCCGCTCGAATCCATGCCGTCATTATGTGCTGAACCAGCGCCCATTGTGCACGCTGCTTGTTTAACTTGCGCTTTCAAGCCCCCATTAATCCAGGGTTGTTTTTTGCATCCACTCCTGCTTCAGCCAGCAGTCTTTTTTCTTCCTCTATCACCTTGGTGCGGTTTTCTGCTGTCGGGGTAGTGTCTTTCGACCACCACCCTGCTTTGATCCATTTTTGTTAATATTTATGGAATTTCCAAGTTTCTCAAGCATGGAACTTTGGCTCTGTTCTGTTCTTGAGCTCAGCTACAGCTTCAATACGAATCTCACTGGTGCCGGGTCTGGGGGATGGGGTCTTTTCCATTATGTTTTTGAATGGCAGGAGAACAAAAGACATGGGAAGAAGTGGGAGGGCGAAACCTCAAATGTTCGGATCTCAATGTGTTTCTGGTGCAGCTACGCCACTAGTGGTCTTTTAGGTTATTACAGGTCAACTTTTTTTTTTTATTTGTATTTTTGTTTTATATATTGCCCTTTTATCTAGGGCAATTTGAGGAGGTTGTTCATACACATACACACACAAAACCTCTATCACACATGCACAGACTCTTTCAAACACACACTCTCTTAAACACAAAGACTGTCTCAAACACACACACGCCCGCGGTCTCTCTCACATTCACACACACGCATGGTACCTCTCTTTCCACACACACAAGGTACCTCGTTGCGCACACTCTCACTCACACAGCCGGCAATACAATTTTACGCTAAGTCACGTGAATTGGGCCTTTAACCCTTTAATATTTGGTTTCTCTAAGAACCGGGCCTTTAACCCCTAAATGCTTGGCTTCCTTTTTACTTTAAAAATGATTCCGGGCCTTTCACCCTTAAATGAAATTACCGACTATCGACTACCCTTCTGAAGGCTGAGTTTAACATTTCATCGCCAGACATCACTTAGTTTAGGCATTTCGGAGGTCTTTTCAACAACCGGGCCTAAACGGGATTCGGAATTACTTCACGAGTTAAACATTGTTCATCACCAAAACGTCGCTCAGTTTAGGCATACTGGATGTATTCTCTACACACGGGCCCAAACGTTACGTGGAATTACTACGCAAGTTAAACACACAGCCGCTTCGAAGGGGGGTTTCCTAACCCGTTCCCTTAACTTACCTTACTACCGTTCTCATCAAACAATCCAATTTCTCCTCTCCACAATATTTAACAATTATTATTCATGCATCATTCAACAATACATCCCCAAAACCACAAAGTTGTTCGTCCAGCCTTAAACAGTACAACACTTCCACCTAAAATATTCCTATCTAATCTATGCAGACTTCATGAAATGGCTCTGCTCACCTTTTAGCGGGTACCCATGGAAGTATCGCAACCGTTCAGGCTTTCGGAACTCCTCTGCAGTCTTGTAATGGGATCACGTCGGGGTCACCAATTTGTCGTGTTCAAAATTTCCAAATCCGGAATGATGGGATGAAACTGGAACTTTGAGCTACGGAGAGTTTATAGGACGGTTTGAGAATCTACCAAAAAATAAAAAACGTTTTACGTCGACGTGGTTAGTCCTAAGCTGCGTGTCTCATCTAGCATACATTTCACCCAGGAGTCTGCAGAAACTTTGTTTCCTCGTCACTTTGTTACAAACGACAGACCCCCCTTTGCGAGGCGGTCCCGCCTTTGTTATTTCCCATCTCCCGAGTATCTAGTTTCAGACTCCCCGCTGTGTGTGCGCCAGATTAACCGTTTCAGTGCCGGTTTCTAACTGGTTGCGTAGTTACACCCAGTGTCTTTAGACATGTTTTAATTTTGGCTCTGACTGATCAATAAAACTGTATTTCATAATTACCCACTATATGAATGATAGTAATGTACATGAATAAATTTATGTAATGTATACTGTAGTATACACACATATAGTTTTGCTATCGAGGATTAGTTCAATCTGTAATGTTATAGTTATAGTAGTATAGTTATATGTAGTACGTAATAGTTATAGTATATGTATATATATATATTTTTTTTTTTTCTCACAAAACCCAACAGGAAGTCGGCCATTTTTAATTTTCCTGACTTTTTAGTCATATTTATGTTTTGTACTTTAGCGAAACTCCTCCTTGGCGATTTATCGGATCGGCTTCAAACTTGACGAGTGTCTACAAGACACCTTCACAGCTTAACATTATCAAAATATATATATTTTTTGGCACACGGTGTGGGCGTGGCAACACGTTAAATTTCATGTTCCAAAAGATACTTGGAAATTCACGAAACTTTGTGCACTCGTCAGTCCCAGTGTGGCAATTGATATTCTATGGGTTCCGTGCTTGGGCATGGCAAAATGACCGGACACGCCCTGTTGAAAATTTCAAAACATCAAACCTATTCACTTTTTAACATGAAATTGGGTATATTAATGTAACATCACTAGACTCAAAAAAAATTATATTGCCGCCATGACCGACACCCAACCAACAGGAAGGTGGCCATATTGGATTTAATGTGCGCAAACTCCTAGGGGATTCATCAGATCGACTTCAAAGTTCGCGAGTGTCTACAAGACACTTTGGGGATTAAATGTATTAAAACATTGGGTTTTCGTCACACAATGTGGGCATGGCACTGTGTTGAATTGAAGTGTTAACCTGACTTTTGGGGCCTTAAGAAACTCGAAAAATCACAAAACTTTACACACTCAAGATCAAACCTATTCACTTTTTTAGTACCTCCTCCGAGATCTGCATAGAATTCCGGCAGGTTTTCCTCTTGTCTTTCTCCTCCGTCGGCGTATTGGTAAACACAGTGGCGGCAGGACAAAGAGATCTTAGTACGTACTCCGGTAAGTTGCGAAAAAGTCCGTATGAGGTGTCGAACAGACGTCCAGGAGTGCTTGTCGTTCATATTGTAATAGCGACAGTGCACTGCATGCAAAAATAAGAACAATACAAATAGTAATAAACACAAAACTAAGAGTTGAATGCAGAGCCGGTGTGTCCATACTACGGCGCACCCGGAAGTTAGTCCGGGTTAACTCATAAGTTAGCTAGCTTCCTCTGCTGAACCAATATTTTACTAAAATGACTTTTACAACTCTCTTTGCTCCAACTTCCATCCTTAACAAAGAATCCCAAATGCATCATTTGCTAACTTTCCCACTTTCATTGTCTTTCACATCAACTTCCATAATCATTTCAGCCTGTCAACTAACTTTACAGCTCTCTCGCCTTGTTATATTTTTTTCAAATAAATTTAAAGCCTTACAGTATCCTTTCCAGAAATCCTACCAGATATTTAGATTATAACGCTACTTTTAAACCAAGGACTCCTGTGGGAAACTAGTTTGACATGTTGTGTACAACACACATACTATGCTTACTGTATCTCACATTTATACATTTGCTTGTTTTTAATCGCGATTTTCATCAGCCATGTAGCTAAACATACCCCGAGACACTGATAAAATGTCTCCGAACTCATCTCATCCATACGTGCTCCAGAGTGATCCATCGGCCAGGCGGTCACACGCCTCAAACACCATTTCAATCACCCAAGGATTCATTCATTCAACGCTTTTGCTAGGATGGGTCAAGAATAATCTATAATAATCATGTATTTAATAATGTCGATTTTATTATTGGATAACATAAAGCAAATAAACAGACAAAAACCACGATTCTCTTGATCAATGCAAAATTGGCTACTTCATAAGTAAGGCATACATTTTTAATGTACAACACATCTCTGAGTACTTAAAAAAGCCCTCTATATAATACATTTCTCTTTATTCTTCTTCATAATATTGTTCTTATACTGTAGCTAACCAATAATAAATGAAATACTTTTTACCATTAATGCAACTTCTGGTGCTCCTTCGTTTTGCTGATGGCCTTCTAGTCTGGATCATACGTTGTGAGGTTAAGCTTAATGCAGGCGTTGAGGCTTCCATCAGTTAAACTTAAGCGTAGGATGGTCTTAATGTTTCTCAGATGCGAGAAAGACTGCTCACATGCATTTGTAAAGCCAAACATGGTCAATACGGCATTACTCACACGCTGCATTGTGTGCTGTGTGACGGGACGCTCGTTCCAAGTTTTAAGAATCAGCTGGTCTTCAGTTTCAAGTTCAAGTTCAAGTTCAAGAGATTATTTGTCACATACATATTGAAGTTTTTTCGACTTCTGTCCACTTTTGTTCAGCTGATTGGTCCGACTCGAGGCAGGGAGTTTTCTTAATGTTTGTCTGTCTTACAGAGGGGATCGGCGCATGGGCTCGTAAGCAGTCCAGCAGTGGAACGCCATTCCTCCTGCTCCCAAGAGGATCATTATTATCCACAATTATTATAATGATCCTCAGTGATACATATAATTGTGGCCTGCGTGCCGCAAGTTGAAATGAACAGTAAAACTTTCGCCATGTCGGCGCACCACAGCCATCTCCTTCCCTAAGCCCTTACCTGTGGGCAGAGACTTCCACAAGTTGCGCCTGAGCAGAGACCCGGTAGGGGCAGGGCGCCGAGTAAATGGCGCCCCGGAGTCTTTATGTTGTCCGCAGCCGGTGCTTGACTACTTTGTCCGCCACATTTATATTTTGAATTTTATTTTCAAGTTGTAATTTCTCTTACCTGTTTTACTTTAAAATGACACAGAATAATAATTTATTACTTGTTAATTGTGATGAAAAATTTTAGCTCAAAATTGTATGCGAGCCATATACCGTCATCAAAAGAGCCGTAATTGGCTCGCGAGCCATAGGTTCCCGACCCCTGCTCTAGATTGATTCAATCTTTAAGCTTACTCAGATCTTCCCTGATCGGAACAATATCTCAGTGAGTCGTCACCTTCACTTTTCGGGAATCTTGTGTTGCCTTTGCTGGACCTGTCCAGACGACTCCTTGTTGGATATCTTACGGCCGGTCTCTGACTGCCGCTGGGCACACAACCTGGACATGAAGAGAGTCTCATCATCGTCGCCAGATTGTTGGATAAATTATCCTAGGTGGTCGGTGAGGTTAATCTGCCCGCTACAGGAAAACAAAACTGAGAGTATTAAAGATATTTATTCTGCAAAATAAAGAGAAAGATACCGTCATGCTTCAAAGCAGTGTTCTGATCAGTCTACCCCTATTACTGACGAAGAGGGCTTTATACCAAAGAGAGGTTGTGTGTCAGGTGTCATTTACAACTCTGATCCTCAGTCATATCCCTGGGTGTTCCCCCAAACAGTGATTTAACAGTCAAACTTCGGTCACAGACACAATCCTACTGTACCATAAAACAAACACACAACGCTCTTTTAAGTCCCTCTTGTCCTTATCCTTATCTCCACACAAGGTTAAGTGAAGGATGGAATGTGGTCTGGTTTTTCCAATACTACAACTGAAATGTTTTAGACAGTTTTTACACACAGACACACACAGACAATTTTTTTGTCTCTTTATATTAACTCTGAGTGACTCATAAAAACCCATAGACAATGAGTTTTATAACTAAGTAACATACAAAAGGCTATTGTCCTGTATAAAACATGTAAAACCTCATTCAAATAGTTGATCATGTGCATTTTTCTCTCACAGCCTACATACGTGCAACTGCGGCTCTAGCGCATGCCACTGTGATTGCACTGACGTTTCACCTTCTGGACTTGATAGACCTGCTGGCTAATTTAAGGGTCTTATTGGCCCGACTTAATGGCCTTGTTGGCCGACTTGAAGGACCTGCTGGATGCGTTGCCAAGCCCGCTTTGCGCACTCAAAGTTGTACTGCCACTGCGGTCCAGGCCTTTTGCCCGTTCCTCCAAGCCTGGCTGTCTGTTTGGGCCCACGAGTTCTGTGGAGCCTCAGCCTTTCGAGGGGTCTGAGGGTTCCGTGGGCCCTGGGTGTTCTGACATCATTGCTCTCAGCAATGCCTTGAGGTGAGGCCAATCTTTTTACTCTTAAGCCCTCACCACATGTAGCTGTACTTGGCTATACAGCGAGCTAAACACTCTTGCAATAAGTACCCAGAGACAGGAGCGCACTTTTGGTATCGTTAATGAAAGCGGTGTAAAACTGTGGAACAGTAGAGAAATATGCAGATAAACGATCAATCTCTATGCAGATGTAGATAACGTGTTAATACGTTGTCATAGCTCCCACATTGTATACATACAACAATAACATGAATTATCTCACAAATTGTGCTTTCTCAAGGGCAGTGAAGAGGCTGATGGAAGAGATGTTAATCCGGGTCTGGGACATGATCAGATTGGCTGAGTGTGCCTTGATCTGTTTATGCCTGTTCTGATTTTACTATTATATTATTATACTATCATCCAAATGCTATGATGTTGCAATACTGACTGCGCGGGGGGCGCACCGGGAGGCAGAACAACCGTGTTTTGGTTGCATCTAAATTTTTTAGTATGGCTTTTAAGTTGGTTTTTAACTGTATTTCTGTGTTTGTATTGGAACTGATTTTTTTAATCTGGCTTTTAAATCAGTTTTGAAACTGTATTTCTGTATCAGGATTGGGTCTGAATTTTTGGGACACATCATCAGTAGTGGACCCCAGGACCATGGGGTGTTTGACCATTATCACTAGACACCCTCGCCTGAGGAAGGCCCTCCCGTGGTTGATCAAGCCTCGGAGTGTGTCCCATAGCCAATTGGAGTTCAATTTGGGTTATGCTCGATTGTGGGTAGGCAAAGAGTTTTGCTAAGCATTAATTTAGAATGATTTATGTTAAGAGTTTTGCTAAACATTAATTTTGAATGACCAATTTACTAATGCTTCATGCAATTATGCCATGTCAAGGTTGGTATGGTAAATTATAAAAAAAAAATAAAAGGTTACGTTTAATAGGTATGTATTTAGAGGTGTCTTGTGTTCCTACTTTGTGTCAGGGTCTTCTGTAGGTTCAGAATGAAGTTAGCTCCTCGGCACATCTGAATTTATGGGGCATAGCTCCACCCATTTTTTGGAATAAACTCCTTTTTTTTCTTTGTTTTCTTCCAATAAAAATCCTAATTGGTTTTAACCAATTGGGGATGGGGGGATGGGTTTTAACCAACTTCATCTTTCATTTTCATAAACGTCCTTTACTTACTCAACTTACTACGCCGGATCGAGCTGTACACTCTACCTTCATCCACTCCCTCATTTTCATGAGGGAAAGGAGGATAGAAAGAAGGAATGAATGAAAGATTGAAAGAAAGATTGAAAGAAAGATTGAAAGATTGAAGGAAAGAATGAAAGAAAGATTGAAAGAAAAATTGAAAGAAAGATTGAAAGAAAGATTGAAAGACTGAAGGAAAGAATGAAAGAAAGATGGAAAGAAAGATGGAAAGAAAGATTGACAGAAAGAAAGATTGAAAGAAATATTGAAAGAAAGATTGAAAGATTGAAAGAAAGAATGAAAGAAAGATTGAAAGATTGAAAGATTGAAAGATTGAAAGAAAGAATGAAAGAAAGACTGAAAGATTGAAAGAAAAATTGAAAGAAAGATTGAAAGATTGAAAGATTGAAAGAAAGATTGAAAGTTTGAAAGACAGATTGAAAGACTGAAAGAAAGATTGCAAGAAAGATTGAAAAAACAGAAAGATTTAAAGATAGAATAAAAGAAAGATTGAAAGAAAGATTGAAAAAAAAGAAAGATTGAAAGATTGAAAGAAATATTGAAAGACAGAAAGATTGAAAGAAACAATTAAAGAAAGATTGAAAGATTAAAATAAAGAATGAAAGAACGATTGAAAGAAAGATTGAAAGAAAGATTGAAAGAAAGATTGAAAGAAAGATTGAATGAAAGATTGAAAGAAAGAATGAAACAAAGATTGAGATAAAGAACGAAAGAAAGACTGAAAGAAAGAATGACGGACAGAAAGATTGAAAGAAAGAATGAAAGAAAGATTGAAAAAAAGATTGAAAGACTGAAAGAAAGAATGAAAGAAAGATTGAAAGATTAAACAATTGAAAGAACGATTGCAAGAAAGATTGAAAAAAGAAAGATTGAAAGAAAGAATGAAAGACTGAAGGAAAGAATGAAAGAAAGATTGAAAGATTAAAAGAAAGAATGAAAGAAAGATTGAAAAATTGAAAGATTGAAAGAAAGACTAAAAGAAAGAAAGAACGATTGAAAGAAAGATTGAAAGAAAGAATGAAAGAAAGATTGAAAGAAACAATGAAAGAAAGATCGAAAGATTAAAAGAAAGAATGAAAGAAAGATTGAAAAATTGAAAGAATGAAAGAAAGACTAAAAGAAAGAAAGAACGATTGAAAGAAAGATTGAAAGAAAGAATGAAAGAATGAATGAAAGAAAGATTGAAAGATTAAACAATTGAAAGAAAGATTGCAAGAAAGATTGAAAAAAGAAAGATTGAAAAAAGAAAGATTGAAAGAAAGAATGAAAGAAAGATTAAAAGAAAGATGGAAAGAAAGTTTGAAAGAAAGAAAGATTGAAAGAGATAAAAGAAAGATTGAAAGAAATAATGAAAGAAAGATTGAACGATTGGAAGAAATATTGAAAGAGAAAAATTGAAAGTAAGAAAGATTGAAAGAAAGAATGAAAGAAAGATTGAAAGATTGAAAGAAAGAATGAAAGAAAGATTGAAAGATTGAAATATTTAAAGAAAGAATGAAAGAAAGATTGAACGATTGAAAGAAAGATTGAAAGAAAGATTGAATGATTGAAATATTTAAAGAAAGATTGAAAGATTGAAAGAAAGAATGAAAGAACGATTGAAAGAAAGAATGAAAGAAAAATTGACTGATTGAAAGAAATATTGAAAAAAGAAACATTGAAAGAAAGAATGAAAGAAAGATTGAAAGAAAGATGGAAAGAAAGATTGAAAGAAAGAAAGATTGAAAGAAATAATGAAAGAAAGATTGAACGATTGGAAGAAATATTGAAAGATAGAAAAATTGAAAGTAAGAAAGATTGAAAGAAAGAATGAAAGAAAGATTGAAAGATTGAAAGAAAGAATGAAAGAAAAATTGAAAATTGAAAGAAAGAATGAAAGAAAGATTGAAATATTGAAAGAAAGATTGAAATAAAGATTGAAAGTTTGAAAGAAAGATTGAAAGAAAGATTTAAAGAAAGAAAGATTGAAAGAAAGATTTAAAGAAAGATTGAAAGATTGAAAGAAAGATTGAAAGAAAGAATGAAAGAAAGATTGAAAGATTGAAAGATTGAAATAAAGAATGAAAGAAAGATTGAAAGATTGAAAGATTGAAATAAAGAATGAAAGTTTGAAAGAAAGATTGAAAGAATAACAAAAGAAAGATTGAAAGATTGGAAGAAATATTGAAAGATAGAAAAATTGAAAGTAAGAAAGATTGAAAGAAAGAATTAAAGAAAGATTGAAAGATTGAAAGAAAGAATGAAAGAAAGATTGAAATATTGAAAGAAAATATTGAAATAAAGATTGAAAGTTTGAAAGAAAGATTGAAAGAAAGATTTAAAGAAAGAAAGATTGAAAGAAATATTGAAAGAAAGATTGAAAGATTGAAAGAAAGATTGAAAGAAAGAATGAAAGAAAGATTGAAAGATTGAAATAAAGAATGAAAGTTTGAAAGAAAGATTGAAAGAAAGATTTAAAAAAAGAAAGATTGAAAGTAAGAAAGATTGAAAGACATATTGAAAGAAAGATTGAAAGATTGAAAGAAAGATTGAAAGAAAGATTGAAAGAAAGATTGTAAGACTGAAGGAAAGAATGAAAGAAAGATTGAAAGAAAGAAAGATTGAAAGATTGAATGATTGAAAGATTGAATGATTGAAAGATTGAAAGAAAGATTGAAAGAAAGATTGAATGACTGAAAGATTGAAAGAAATATTGAAAGTTTGAAAGAAAGATTGAAAGACTAAAAGATAGATTGAAAGATTGAAGATTGAAAGATTGAAAGAAAGATTGAAAGAAAGATTGAACGACTGAAAGATTGAAAGAAAGATTGAAAGTTTGAAAGAAAGATTGAAAGACTGAAAGAAATAATGAAAGAAAGATTGAAAGAAAGAATGAAAGAAATATAGAAAGAAAGATGGAAAGAAAGATTGAAAGAAAGAAAGATTGAAAGAAATATTGAAAGTTTGAAAGAAAGATTGAAAGACTGAAAGATAGATTGAAAGATTGAAGATTGAAAGATTGAAAGAAAGATTGAAAGAAAGATTGAACGACTGAAAGATTGAAAGTTTGAAAGAAAGATTGAAAGACTGAAAGAAATAATGAAAGAAAGATTGAAAGAAAGAATGAAAGAAATATTGAAAGAAAGATGGAAAGAAAGATTGAAAGAAAGAAAGATTGAAAGAAATAATAAAAGAAAGATTGAACGATTGGAAGAAATATTGAAAGTAAGATTGAAAGTTTGAAAGAAAGATTGAAAGAAAAATTGAAAGAAAGATTGAAAGACTGAAGGAAAGAATGAGTGAAAGATTGAAAGAAAGATTAAAAGAAAAAAAGATTGAAAGTATTAAAGACTGAAAAAACCTACCCTACGGCCGACCACCGTAGGGTAGGTTTTTATCAGCAGATTAATTGAAAATGGATAGTTAGGTGCAGGCAAAGGCCAAAGGTCAGGGTTTACCACCATACTACTCTTCCCCCGCGTGAATACATTGCACTTTTTCTTTGTTACAAAGCATATCAGGAGACTTACTAAGCCCTGTGTGAGCCCTTGTTTGTTTTCTTGTGCCATCTGCTCCTTTTTATTTTATAATAAATAATTGTAATTTTTTATCTACCTTTTGTACAGTGGGTGTAGGTTTATTCCCCGTTCGATTAAGTTTGGAAGAAAATATTATACTGTCAAAACCATCAAATTAAATAACAATTGATTCTGTGCTCTCTTTTAAAGTATATGTGGTATTTGTCATACTTATCTGGAAATCAATTGATGAACCGGTATTTAAGTCGAAAATGATCTGCATAATATGCTCAAATTTACTACATTTACTTACAGCGTGCTTAGGTAGAAAAATAATCTTTACTTTCCAATTTTTGATATGTTTAAGTGGTGTTGGCCTGAGGCCTGATTTCTTAAATTGGTTGTATATCCTTTCAAATTAATAATTATACTTTTGGAAGGTTTATATTTTTCAATCAGAATCTGACCTATTGATTAAAAAAAGTGTTCAGTGTCAAAGTTTGCATGTCAATAGACCATAACATGGTGGGTCCCCTGTGTAATCAAAAAGTCAGGTGGGGTTCCCATGAGGCTCAAAAATTCAGGTCTAAAATCTTTTTGAGGGTTATCATTTTTTAAAGTAGTTTTTGTATCATCAAAAAATGATCCGTGATTTATGTACTCAACACTAAACATTTTACGAGACACAAGGACGCGTTAGCATGGGCTATGCCACGTGAAAACCCCAGCATGCAATGGGGGGCGTACCTTCGTATTCCTGTCTATTATTTGTCCGCATTTTGTTAATTGTTTATATTCTTGTTATTTACATTTACATTTACATTTAGTCATTTAGCAGATGCTTTTATCCAAAGCGACTTACAAGGGAGAATAACATTCAAGCTACAGCTATTTCTCTACATTCTGCTGGTACTTGTAGAGTTAATTGACTAACCGATATGATGGTCTATAGACCAATCAATAGAAAAAATAGTTTCACCTTTACAGCCAGCAGTAAGGTTTTTGGATGCTTTAAATTGCAGTACACTTGTTCTAGAAAATGATCAGTTTCTAAGTTATGGAGCCATTTCAAAATGTTATTGTCGAATTAGTGTCTTGTGCTGTTCTTATTTATCTATTGTGCCTCAACACTTTTAGAAGCCTCGTGGAAAGTCAGTAGTATTTATTTTGGGTTTTTGTCTGTTAAGAAACAGGTGATCACCAGAAAGTGCGCCTGTAGCCAATTTCCACCGTGACTGGACGAAGCCACAAGCTGGTCATTACAGCAGAGTCTCCAGATAAGAAGGTATTTTTGTTTGATTATTTATGAACAATACTTGAAGACAAAAGTTGTGATTTTCATGAAAAAAAAAGACTTTCTATGTTTCTAGTTTGTACTTCTTGTTGGTGACTCCCATCTACGGAGCATTGTGGATGGATTTGTGAAGATGCCAGGGGACCGAGGTACTGAATGCTTTTTTGTCTCGGAGACCTGACGCAGTTTGTGTTGTAGCCCCTAGCAGCGACTTGACGGCCAGCAGGACCATCGACGAGGCAGCAGTAGACTTTCGCAGCCTCCTGGTCAGTGTCTGCAGTCGCTGGCCAAAGTTACGCTTCATGTTTAGTACATTTTTGGTAGTATTGGTACTATTAATACTTTTGCTTTGTGAGCTCTGCAGAACATATTTTACATTTTGAAAACAAATGTACTGTAATAAACACCTTTTTTTTTGTGTGTGTTTGTATAGGTGTTTGTCCTGGACTTCCTTCCGCGTCTGACTATTTGCTCCGTGAGGAATACCATCCTGTGGCGGCATGCATGGGAAGCATATTTTAATTTTAGTACAGTTAAATGTATAACGGAGTATATATTTTTAGACAAACCAATTCAATAAATATTTCTAATGAACAAAGTTGACATCTATGTATGCATATTTCTATTCGTCCTAATCGTTGTTTTAAGGCATCAAGTACTTTTCTGCAGCCAACCACTTCCCATTGAACCACCCAGAGCTGTGAAGCAGAGATGGTGTAAGTACAATTGTACAATTTGTTGTCATGTCACGTGATGGCTATTTTATGAATAACTTTGCTATGTTGTGAAACCATGGCCCTGTGACATTGCTGTGAAATGCTGCTTATCGCCAACTGGAGACAACAGCGCCGCCAACAGCACGAAAGTCAAAGGTTTCTCCCGGCAGGTCACTTCCAACATTCTCTCCAAAAGTGGTTGTGAAGGGAGAGCTCATCGTGCCTCATCCTTCACCTAACCCTTTTGAGTGGAGACTGGTTGGAAGGGGCAGAAAGATAATCGGTTGCACACTGTTATTGTTGGGGTAAGACCCTCTGGAAACTGTGATAGTCTCTGATATTCACTCAAAGTGTACCGATTTTCATTAAACAATTTTAATATGTTTGTTATGAAACATATGGACATTAACACACACACACACACACACACACACACACACACATGTCTAACACACTTTAATTAACTGAACAACTTACCAGTGAGCGCTCCGGGCTACAGTTGATTCTGCTGTCGGCTCCCCTCAACCGTCCTCTATTGTTTTGTATCCAGGAGATTTTCTGCAGTTTGTTGGTTTTTTTATTCTCTTTTTAGTTAGTAGTTTAGTTTAGTTTAGTTTAGTTTAGTAGTTAGTGCTTTTAGTTGGCCTTTTGTCAAGACATTGTCTTAAATCGACATTTTGCTCTATGATTTCACAGGTGGACACAACACCAGTAGCGTCGCCGGAATGATCCATCCCGTTATCAACTTGTTCCATCGCATCTTTCTAGCGCTGTCCAGTGTGGAGAATTTTATATTGTTTTTATATCAACAATTGTATATCAATTTTATATAAAGAAAATTTTGCTTTGCTTACATGGGAAAGCCACGGTGGGACATTGGCAGAAAGCTACTGCCTCCAAGAGGACACTGGGAACGGAGCAGGTTTGCTTTGTTCGTTGTTTTTCTTCTTTTTTCAATGACATTTTTGATAGTAGTACTTCATTTTAGTTTTATTTTGTCCATGCATTCCGTTCTCTTGCTTTTTTTTAGGGGAAGGCAGCACCAACCGTTGTGGAGGTGTCTTCAAAGCCACACCTGCCAGTGATGTGCCAGTTCTTGTGAAGGAATAGCAGCGCTCTCAAACATTTGTCAAAGGTCAGAGTGATGCTGCTCCTTATTATCCTGATATGGAGAGTGCTACAGTGTTTTCTGATGTTGCAGCAGAGCTTGACGCTAGCAGTTCTGTCATGGGAACAATTGATGTCACTTCTATCAGCGGAACAGGTGATAGCTGAGAACATTTTTTAACAAAGAAAAACGTAGAACACTTTCAGTGCCGGGAAAGCATACGTTGAGTGTTTACACAAATGGTCCTTTTACGATCTAGAAAAACTGAGATAACGACTAAAACTTTCGTGACAGTGATATACAGGAATGTAAGATCTCCTGTGAAAGAGTCGGGCGTCACCAAACAAACATATGCCTCAGCATTCAGACATCACTTGGTGGTAGAATTATATCATTCATTAACATTGATCATCATTTTTCTCTCACACTCCCTTCTGTTGTTCCCAGTGGAATGATACAAAAGGAAAATGCAATAATGCTTAAGTATAATATAATTGAGGCAAAGGGATCAGAAAATGATGTATAAATTGAGTACAATACATTTATACAGAGATATTGTTTTATCTGTGTCCTTTTGATGGAGGGGCCAAGGAAAATGATGACCATATAACAAGGTGGGAAGTGGCCAGGTGTAATCAAATGTGGAGCAGAAGTCCAGCGGTGGAGCCGTCTGTGGGGCGCCAATGTTGGTGTAGAAAGCCCCTTCGATAACTGCTTCCAAAACACACATTTCTTCGGCTGTGGTAAGGGGAATGGCAGTAACCCAAGTAGCCTATGTAGGTATGGTTGAAGTGGTTCCATCGCAGTTGCAGGGTGAGCAGCGTTCAGCGTACACTCACGTTGTCTCCTCAACGAGTACCTAGAGGGGAGTAGGAACTTTCTTGCGATGAGATACGTGTATCCATATTGGTCGTTCTACCACCTTAACTGCTGCTGCAGTGGTGCGGGTCCCTAACCCTGCTGGAAAGGTCCTAGGAATCTGGCAGAGTTCCAGCTTTTCCTCTGTAAGTCGCGATCACCACCCATTCACCTGGTCAGCGGCCGTGTAGAGGTCCTTCAAGTGGGACGGGTAGGGCTGCTTTGACCTGGGCACATAGACTTAAACACTTGGGTGAGAGACACATTTTGACAACATTGTTTGGTATAGGTCCAAGATTGTTAAATGGGCGTTAAATAGTTGAATAGCAGACTACAGGCTCAGTACAAAAATGAATGTATGCACACTCGTGTAACAACAGAATAATATTATCACAATGTCTAATATGTAGGAGATAATAGGCGGCCATTTTGACACGCCCATGCATGGCACCACTAGAATATCAAATGACACACTGGGACTGACGAGTGTGCAAAGATTTGTGAATTTCCAAGTATCTTTTGGAACATGAAATTGTACGTGTTGCCACGCCCACACCGTGTGCCAAAATATATATGTATTTTAATAAGTTTTAGCTGTGAAGGTGTCTTGTAGACACTCGTCAAGTTTGAAGTCGATCCGATAAATCGCCAAGGAGGAGTTTCGCGAAAGTACAAAGCATAAATATGACTAAAAAGTCAGGAAAATTCAAAATGGCCGACTTCCTGTTGGGTTTCCGTCATGGCGGAAATATATATTTTTTCCAAGTCTAGAGAGGTTACAAATGTGTACCGAATTTTGGGAGTTTACGTGGAAAAAGGTGAATAGGTCAGAAAATTATTATTTTATTTTCTAGGGTGGCGTGGCAACACGTAAAATTTCATGTTCCAAAGATACTAATTCACGAAACTTTGCGCACTTGTTAGTCCCAGTGTGGCAATTGATATTGTATGAGTTGCCTGCATGGGCGTGGCAAAATGGCCCGACACACCCTGTTGAAAATTTCAAAACATCAAACCTATTCACTTTTTACCATGAAATTAACAAAATTCGGGACACTTTTGTAACTTCTTGGATTAAATGTGTAATTTTAGTCACTTTCCGTTCATTTTCTCACTTTGTACTTTCGTAAACTCCTCCGAGGCCATTTACCTGGCTTCAAACTTGGCGAGTGTCTACAAGACACCTTCACGATTAAAAGATATTAAAAAAAATAATAATTGTCACACGATGTGGCCGTGGCAAAGCGTTGGATTTCGTGTTCCAAAAAAAGCTGTGTTTTTGTAATATTTTATCCACTTTTTATGCTTTGTACTTTCGTGAACTTCTCCTGGGGGATTTTTTGGATTGAGACTCATTGGGGATTAAAAGTTATTAAAACATTTTTTTTTCGTCACGATGCGGGTGTGGCAACGCGTTGAATTTTATGTTAAAAAAAACAGTTTACGTGACTTTTGGGGCCTTGAGAAACTACAAAATTATTGCAAAACTTTGCACACTCTTCAGTCCCAGTGTGGCATTTAATATTCTATGGGTCCTATACATGGGCGTGTCAAAATGATCAACTAGATGCAGTTATCGTGGATGAGGATGTCGGGGTCCTGGTGCTGGGGAAAGGAGGCCCATACCTATAGCAACATAGGTGTCGCCACATTCCTTCTGTCTCAATGCCATGTACGCTTGTATTTCTGGTTTTCCCAACGCAGTCATGATGCATTTTTCACTAGAGTACAAATGCATGGTATACAACAACATCCACATACAATTAACAGAGCAGCAATGATAGCAACGTTGATTATGCATGATAAAATGAGGCCTTTTCATTTGGAAAACATAGAGTCCAACCAACCAGTGATGTGATCATCCATTCCTGCATTTTCTTTTAGTTCTACGCTCCGTGAGTGGAGTAGCAATTCCTCCTACTGGTTCCTGTGTTTATAAGCACATTACTCCATGCCCCACAATCAATATGGGTACCTTAAACCTCGTCCAGCCACCAGTCACTTGTTAGTCTAGGGTTGGTGGACCACGCATATTTCTCATTCCACTGGTACTGCTCCTACCCGGTGGAATCACACTTTATTATGGAACAGAAATCAACATTGAATGCCAGGATTTGTCCTTCATAAGCATAAATGACAAGAACTGTTTCTTTCATTCGGCCCCACTCTTTGACCTTTGTCATATACTGGTCATACGATAATTGGGGTCCCACTTGGTAAGAATATGTATACTGTGTAGGGTCCAGGACTTCTCCTAGGGTAAACAAAAAAAATATTATTTTTTTTTTACATGGTTAATTACAGAATGCTTACGTCTTTCAGCTGGATCCTTGTTTCTGTGAGAGTTCTTGCGGGTGGGGTGACAGGGGCGCAGTGGGAGAGGTGGTGACAGGGAGCACCAGTTTTATTTTTGAGCTTTACTGCATGTGAGGTGGCCAACACTACCTCCCAAGGTCCAGTCCACCTTGGCTCAGGCCACTTCTGTTTGTGGACCTTGATGTGGACCCAGTCTCCGGGGCTGACCACCAGGGTGTGGGGCAGTCTGGGGCAGTGTTCTTGACCTGTGAATACAAAACTCGAGATACTGCGGTTAGTGCTTTGACATATTCAGGTAAACCTTCCTGGAAATCATCAAAAGCGGGTGATTTAGCTGGTAGGTTGTGAGGACCTGGCATGGGGCGGCCTGTTAATATCTCGTGTGGGCTAAGATGTGTTTGACTATGGGGAGAGGTCTCGCATGGACATTAATGCTAGGGGTAGGGCATCTACCCACGTTAGTTTAGTCGTTTTTGTGATGTTCTGTAGAGACATACTGAGTTGCTGTTTTGTCTCTATCAGCACCTTGGCCATTTTTTCTTTCAACGTCTGGTTTGCACTTTCAACTAGGCCTTTTGACTGGGGGTGATAGACTGAACCAAATCTATGGGAGATACCTAATGCCTGTTCTACCTGGCTGAGTTTTTTATCGCTGGTAAAATGAGATCCATTGTCCGAGCAGATAACTGTGGGGTAACCCCACCGAGGAATGCGTTTTTTCCATAACCATTTAATCACAGATACTGCATCCTCTCTTTTGCAAGGGACTGCTTCTACCCATTTGGAGAATCGATCTACCATCACGAGTAGGTATCTGTACCCTTGTACTCTGTTGTCCCTGCCCATGCCGGTGTAATCTATGCATATTTCTCTGAAGGGGTAGGGGGGCACTGAGAATGTTCCCAAAGGTCTTTGGTAGACTGTCTTCTTATTTAGCTCGTGACAGACGACGCATTCTGCAATATGGTTGGCCACCATTTCCTCCAGGTAGGGATGCCACCAGTCCTGTTTGAGCCTGTTGGTGGTTCTTTTGGGTCCTTCATGAGTCTGTCCATGTGCATCCTTGATGAGGTAGACCAGGAGTGCGGCTGGTGCTACTGGGCGCCCATCGTGGCTTCTCCATAGGCCGCTGGTGCATGTGGCTCCTTTCTTCTGCCACTGCGAGTGTTCGTTCCATTTCGCTTCTTTCTGCACTTCTTTCAGATGTTCCTCTGACAAATTGAGGGCGTTGTCTTCAGTAAATACAATCATCATTGCTGCGCTTTCTTTTAGGTTCCCTCCTGCTTCTTTTGCTGCTGTGTCGGCTGCGTTTGAATTTCCTTTGGAGTGTCCTTTGCATTTGATGATCTGGATTTTTCGGGGGAGATGTATAGCTTCCAGGAGGGCGAGTATGAGGTCTTTGTGTTTTACCGGGGCTCCTGCTGACGTTTGGAGTCCTCTTTTCATCCATATGGCTACATCCACGTGAGCTGCAGCGTGTGCGTATGCTGAGTCGGTGAATATGTTTGCATTTTTGTTTTTTGAGATTTTTAATGCTTTCACCGAGGCGTCGAGTTCTGCTTTTTGTGCTGATGCTGGTTGTTCTATCATCCCACTTCTTAGGGTGACGTGGTGTCCATTAATTTGTTGAATGGCTGCGTATGATGCTCTATTTCCCTCTTCTTCTTTGAAACAACAACCATCTATAAACAGGACAATTTCTGCATCGGGGTCAGATGTTCCATCCAAGTCTGTGCGGCCCTTTGCTTCCAGTTTCATGAGCTGTACGCAGTCATGGGTGCCATCTGCATACTGTAGTCCGCCGGCCAAGTTGATTCCATCGGCTGTGTACAAGACATTGTCTCTTTCCAGGGTGACATGCAAGCGCATCTTGTGTTTTGGTGTGGTAAAGGTGAAATCCGTTTGATCGAGGTAGGATTTGACTCCATGAGTGGTATGCACGATGGTGGGGTGGTAGAAAGTAATGTGGTCGGTTCTCGTAGGGCGTGTGCGATGGCAGCCGTGTGTCGTCCACATCCGGAGAGTCCATGTTCCACTGTGTCGAGTTTGCAACTGTGGTGAGCCAGGATCGCGCGCTCACCGTGTCGAGGCTGCCAGAGCACAGCTTGACAATTCCGTGCTTTTCAGTAACGTCCAAATGGAACGAGGAAGAGATGTCTGGGGTGCATAGGTGTTCGGCCTTCCCCATGAGTTGTTTCAATCTTATGAACGCTTCCTCCGCACTTGTGGTCCAGTTGAGTGGTGCCTTGACGTTCCGATGGCCAGCTTCCGCAATGGGTTCGCGTGGGGGAACAGTGTGGTCCACATAATCAGCTATGTGGTGTCTGCTATAGCCAGTGAGTCCCAGGAATGCTAGCATTTGCTGCACGGTGGTGGGTTTAGGGTACTGGAGCATTGCCTGTTGTCTTTCCGGGTTGATGTATCTCTTATCTCCCGTGATCCTTTTTCCCAGGAATACCACTTCTGTGCGGCAGACCTGTGCTTTTTCCTTCCTGATTTTGTAGCCACATTTTGCGATGCGCCGTAGCAGGGATTTGGTGGCCGTGAGGCAATTTTCTACTGTGGTGATGTCCATGAGGATGTCGTCGACATACTGGATGAGTAGGAGTTCCTTGAGATCTGCCTTCAGGCAGGCGTTGAATATGGTTGGCGTGCATGTGAATCCTCGTAGCATTCTTGTGTAGGTCTAAGAGCATTTTTTAAATGTGAATGCAAACATATCTTGACTTTCTTTGGCCAAGGGGAGGCCAAAAAATGCGTTGGCCAGGTCGATGACGGTGAAAAATTGATGACTCGGGGAGCCTGCATGCAGGGCGACATGGGGGTTGGGCACTTTTTCAGTAATGGGTTGGACCACCTGGTTGATACGTCGCAGATCGTGGACCAGGCGCCATGAGTGTCCTCCAGCCTTGGGTACTGGTAGAATTTGTGTGTTCCACGGTGAATCCGCTGGTCGTAGAACTCCTGCTTGTAAGAGGCCTTCAATGGTGGAGGCTATTCGAGCAGCTGCCTCGGGCTTGACCTTGTACTGAACTTGCCAAATGGGCACAGCGTGGGCTTTCACTTTGATGTGTATATTGTGGTGTGGTGTGCAGCCAACGTGGTAGGGGCCGGTGGTCCAGAGGGTTGGCGGTAGTTGGGCGAACATTTCTGCTGCCAGGGGGTGTTCTTCGATGCTTCCTTGATAAGTTCTTTCCAGGACATTTCTTTCATATATGCCTTGTTCGTAGCTGTTGTGTCCTATTCTCCAAACCGATTTGTCTGGCGTGTGTTGCAACAGGGGGTTCGTTGTGGGGACCCAGGTGGGTTGGCGAGGGCTCTTTTGACCATGGGGCCCAATTGTTTGGCTGCATGGTTGGCTTCTACGGCTAGGGTCACATGTGGAACTGCGGTGTCGTGAAGTAGATACCAGGATTGTTGGTCTGGTGTCAGGCGGACCGCTGCTGCAACTCCTTCGTGGCCCAGATAGAAGTCTGTTGTCTGGAGTCGTTCTTGTCGTCCCTCCTTTTTCGCTTCCCAGCCTTCGTCATAGATGTCATCACGGTGGCGTGTGAAACAGAGAGTGCAGTGTAGAGGTCCAGCATCGACTTTTTCCAGAGTTGGTAGGTTTACAAAATGCCACCAGCCGGTGAGTGTGGGGTCGGGGGTGGTATCAGGAGTTCCACCTAAGACGAGTATACGTTCGAGGGGTATTAGCTCTTCTTTTGGCTCAGAGAAACTAACTTCCAGACCGTGGAGGTTACATATCACAGATGCCCCTGTTCTTCGGAGAAGGTCCCTTCCCATTAGGTTGGTGGGGCAGCTTGGTGAGTAGAGGTTTTGGTGTCTGACTTTGTGAGGACCTATCTTGGTAGGGAGGGGTGCGGTGAAGGACTTGTGTCGTCCCAGAGAATCCAACAGTCCGTAATTTCCGAGTGGATAGTTGTATGTAGTACGTAGTATGTTGCCGGCCAGGTTCTTCAAGCAAGACACGTGACAGTGACAGTGACAGTAATTCCTTGGAGTGACAGTGATTCCTTGGATTGTACATGGCACTACTGGTTCGGCATTTATTTTTGTCCGTACCACCACTTCCATGTCCCCTGGGCGCCTCTATGCTCCATGCCATGGCGGGGTGTCCATGCGGGGTCCTCCCTTTCCTCTCGAGGAAGCTCCTCTTCCTCTCTGAGGGGGGCGGTAGGATCCTCTATATAATTGCTGGGGTTGTTGGTTCTGGGGGCATTCCCTTGCCCAGTGGTCACTTTGGCCACAGATGAAACATCCTGTAGTTTTCTCGGGTCCTCCCCATCCTCTAGAGGATTGGAATTGTCCTCTCCCTCTCAGTTGCTGCCATTGGGGGGGGCCTTGGGGGTATGAGGGTGCGGGGGCCCCTGGATACTGCCGCTGGGGATATTCATAGGGAGTCCAGGCCTGCTGCCATTGGGGTAGGTGCTGGGCTGGTGGGTAGGCGGGGGTTACAGTTAGGGGCTGTGGTCCTGTCCATTGTAGTGGCGTGGTTTGGGGCGGGGCCTGTGCTTCAGGGGTGGTGACTACTGCTTGCACAGTTGCTTTCTTCTTTTTGTCCGTATTGACTTCATCTTCCAGTTTTTTTACCTGCATTTTTAGTAGTCTGGTTTGTATGGAATCTTTCTCCAGGAATTCGTCTTCTTGCTTTTTGATGTGTCTTTCCAGGTGATGGATGAGATGGCTCTCCCACTGTCTCTCGGTCATGTCTGACAGTCAAACTGTGTCTGCGAGCTACAGCCTGACATCTCCTGGGAGGCCATTTTGGCATTTGGCATCTGCATGTACATGGGGAGACCCACTAGGCAGGGGTCATGACGTTCTACAGTGCTATCACTCCAGAGCTCCTTTGCTCATGTGAGATAGGCGTGTGGTTCTTCCCCATTTTTAAATCTCAGGCCTGCCAGGGCCACTGTGTTGCGTCTGGTCGGCCAGGTTTCTCTCATGGCTGTCCATATGTCATTCCGCATGTGGTCGAATGGGTGCTCGTGTGCCATGGTGAGGGTTCTAACTTCTCTTTCCAGGGAGGTCAGGGTGATGTTTCCTGCTGTGGCGCGGAGAATGGCTCGCACATCTCTTAGGGCTAGTGTGTCAGCCGCTGTGTGGTTTTCGAAGATTCGGATCCATGCTGCAGCTCCTTTGTCCAACGCTGATAGGTTGCCTTTGAGGGCCTGCATGTCGCGGTGGTACCAGGGAACAAATGTTTCTCTTTTGGCGGACTGCTTTTGTTCCTCCTCTCGTTGTCTAATTTTCGAGCGGGTAACTATCCCTATTGCTGACGATCTTCTGGCCTGGCTTTTGGATGATGCTATAAGGGTTCCTTTTCTTCTGTTGTCGTTTGTGTACTCTCCCCGGGAGCTGCCACTGTTTTTGAATGACCACTTTTTTGTCTTAGTCTCGTGGTCTGACATGGGTTCTTCTTCCCAGGAGCGGAGGGGGGTGGGGTGTCTTTGTTTTGTTTTCTTAAAGGTGTATTTGGGGACTACAGGCGTAGGTGAAGGTGTGGGCTGGCTTCGGGTCTTTTGTTTTTCTTTGGGTTGTTGTTTGGCTGTAGCGTCTGCAGGAGGTGCTATGAGATGAACATGGGTTGTGTTGGCATCCTCTGGTAGTGGGCCACATTGTCCAGTCAGTGTGACAGTTGCGTGGCTAACCCTTGTGGTACATTTCTTTTTCCTTTCTTGATGTCTTTTTGTGGTTTTTAGGACTGGCAAGTGCATTCGTCGTCCTCTGTATTAGAGGAGAGAAACTCTTTGTGTCTGTTTGATCGTTAGGGGGCGATGTCTGATCATTGTCCTTGTTCTCACTGTCAGATGGCTTTGGGGAGGGCTGTACTCGGAAATGGATTTGGATCGGTCCTTCCATTACTAATACGGGTGCTTGTATTTCTGGCGGGGGTGGGGTGGCTATTTTCTGGTTGCTCAGCACAGGGGGCGCTGTTGCTTCAGGTGTGTGCTCGGTCTTAGGGTTGTACGGAGAGGGGGGGTGCCGATGTGTTTCTTCATCGGCCAGCAGGGAGGGGTAGAGGGATGGGGTGGTGTGTGGTTGGAGTGGGGTGTGACCTTGGGGGATGGGTTCGGGGAGGGGTGGTAACTTGTCTTCTTGTGGGGGGTAGGGTTCCTTCTGGGCTTCTACCACTGCCTTGGTTGCGGCATTTCTGATTTTATTGCGACGTTCGACAATCATTTCCGCTCGAATCCATGCCGTCATTATGTGCTGAACCAGCGCCCATTGTGCACGCTGCTTGTTTAACTTGCGCTTTCAAGCCCCCATTAATCCAGGGTTGTTTTTTGCATCCACTCCTGCTTCAGCCAGCAGTCTTTTTTCTTCCTCTATCACCTTGGTGCGGTTTTCTGCTGTCGGGGTAGTGTCTTTCGACCACCACCCTGCTTTGATCCATTTTTGTTCATATTTATGGAATTTCCAAGTTTCTCAAGCATGGAACTTTGGCTCTGTTCTGTTCTTGAGCTCAGCTACAGCTTCAATACGAATCTCACTGGTGCCGGGTCTGGGGGATGGGGTCTTTTCCATTATGTTTTTGAATGGCAGGAGAACAAAAGACATGGGAAGAAGTGGGAGGGGGAAACCTCAAATGTTCGGATCTCAATGTGTTTCTGGTGCAGCTACGCCACTAGTGGTCTTTTAGGTTATTACAGGTCAACTTTTTTTTTTTATTTGTATTTTTGTTTTATATATTGCCCTTTTATCTAGGGCAATTTGAGGAGGTTGTTCATACACATACACACACAAAACCTCTATCACACATGCACAGACTCTATCAAACACACACTCTCTTAAACACAAAGACTGTCTCAAACACACACACGCCCGCGGTCTCTCTCACATTCACACACACGCATGGTACCTCTCTTTCCACACACACAAGGTACCTCGTTGCGCACACTCTCACTCACACAGCCGGCAATACAATTTTACGCTAAGTCACGTGAATTGGGCCTTTAACCCTTTAATATTTGGTTTCTCTAAGAACCGGGCCTTTAACCCCTAAATGCTTGGCTTCCTTTTTACTTTAAAAATGATTCCGGGCCTTTCACCCTTAAATGAAATTACCGACTATCGACTACCCTTCTGAAGGCTGAGTTTAACATTTTTCATTGCCAGACATCACTTAGTTTAGGCATTTCGGAGGTCTTTTCAACAACCGGGCCTAAACGGGATTCGGAATTACTTCACGAGTTAAACATTGTTCATCACCAAAACGTCGCTCAGTTTAGGCATACTGGATGTATTCTCTACACACGGGCCCAAACGTTACGTGGAATTACTACGCAATTTAAACACACAGCCGCTTCGAAGGGGGGTTTCCTAACCCGTTCCCTTAACTTACCTTACTACCGTTCTCATCAAACAATCCAATTTCTCCTCTCCACAATATTTAACAATTATTATTCATGCATCATTCAACAATACATCCCCAAAACCACAAAGTTGTTCGTCCAGCCTTAAACAGTACAACACTTCCACCTAAAATATTCCTATCTAATCTATGCAGACTTCATGAAATGGCTCTGCTCACCTTTTAGCGGGTACCCATGGAAGTATCGCAACCGTTCAGGCTTTCGGAACTCCTCTGCAGTCTTGTAATGGGATCACGTCGGGGTCACCAATTTGTCGTGTTCAAAATTTCCAAATCCGGAATGATGGGATGAAACTGGAACTTTGAGCTACGGAGAGTTTATAGGACGGTTTGAGAATCTACCAAAAAATAAAAAACGTTTTACGTCGACGTGGTTAGTCCTAAGCTGCGTGTCTCATCTAGCATACATTTCACCCAGGAGTCTGCAGAAACTTTGTTTCCTCGTCACTTTGTTACAAATGACAGACCCCCCTTTGCGAGGCGGTCCCGCCTTTGTTATTTCCCATCTCCCGAGTATCTAGTTTCAGACTCCCCGCTGTGTGTGCGCCAGATTAACCGTTTCAGTGCCGGTTTCTAACTGGTTGCGTAGTTACACCCAGTGTCTTTAGACATGTTTTAATTTTGGCTCTGACTGATCAATAAAACTGTATTTCATAATTACCCACTATATGAATGATAGTAATGTACATGAATAAATTTATGTAATGTATACTGTAGTATACACACATATAGTTTTGCTATCGAGGATTAGTTCAATCTGTAATGTTATAGTTATAGTAGTATAGTTATATGTAGTACGTAATAGTTATAGTATATGTATATATATATATTTTTTTTTTTCTCACAAAACCCAACAGGAAGTCGGCCATTTTTAATTTTCCTGACTTTTTAGTCATATTTATGTTTTGTACTTTAGCGAAACTCCTCCTTGGCGATTTATCGGATCGGCTTCAAACTTGACGAGTGTCTACAAGACACCTTCACAGCTTAACATTATCAAAATATATATATTTTTTGGCACACGGTGTGGGCGTGGCAACACGTTAAATTTCATGTTCCAAAAGATACTTGGAAATTCACGAAACTTTGTGCACTCGTCAGTCCCAGTGTGGCAATTGATATTCTATGGGTTCCGTGCTTGGGCATGGCAAAATGACCGGACACGCCCTGTTGAAAATTTCAAAACATCAAACCTATTCACTTTTTAACATGAAATTGGGTATATTAATGTAACATCACTAGACTCAAAAAAAATTATATTGCCGCCATGACCGACACCCAACCAACAGGAAGGTGGCCATATTGGATTTAATGTGCGCAAACTCCTAGGGGATTCATCAGATCGACTTCAAAGTTCGCGAGTGTCTACAAGACACTTTGGGGATTAAATGTATTAAAACATTGGGTTTTCGTCACACAATGTGGGCATGGCACTGTGTTGAATTGAAGTGTTAACCTGACTTTTGGGGCCTTAAGAAACTCGAAAAATCACAAAACTTTACACACTCAAGATCAAACCTATTCACTTTTTTAGTATCTCCTCCGAGATCTGCATAGAATTCCGGCAGGTTTTCCTCTTGTCTTTCTCCTCCGTCGGCGTATTGGTAAACACAGTGGCGGCAGGACAAAGAGATCTTAGTACGTACTCCGGTAAGTTGCGAAAAAGTCCGTATGAGGTGTCGAACAGACGTCCAGGAGTGCTTGTCGTTCATATTGTAATAGCGACAGTGCACTGCATGCAAAAATAAGAACAATACAAATAGTAATAAACACAAAACTAAGAGTTGAATGCAGAGCCGGTGTGTCCATACTACGGCGCACCCGGAAGTTAGTCCGGGTTAACTCATAAGTTAGCTAGCTTCCTCTGCTGAACCAATATTTTACTAAAATGACTTTTACAACTCTCTTTGCTCCAACTTCCATCCTTAACAAAGAATCCCAAATGCATCATTTGCTAACTTTCCCACTTTCATTGTCTTTCACATCAACTTCCATAATCATTTCAGCCTGTCAACTAACTTTACAGCTCTCTCGCCTTGTTATATTTTTTTCAAATAAATTTAAAGCCTTACAGTATCCTTTCCAGAAATCCTACCAGATATTTAGATTATAACGCTACTTTTAAACCAAGGACTCCTGTGGGAAACTAGTTTGACATGTTGTGTACAACACACATACTATGCTTACTGTATCTCACATTTATACATTTGCTTGTTTTTAATCGCGATTTTCATCAGCCATGTAGCTAAACATACCCCGAGACACTGATAAAATGTCTCCGAACTCATCTCATCCATACGTGCTCCAGAGTGATCCATCGGCCAGGCGGTCACACGCCTCAAACACCATTTCAATCACCCAAGGATTCATTCATTCAACGCTTTTGCTAGGATGGGTCAAGAATAATCTATAATAATCATGTATTTAATAATGTCGATTTTATTATTGGATAACATAAAGCAAATAAACAGACAAAAACCACGATTCTCTTGATCAATGCAAAATTGGCTACTTCATAAGTAAGGCATACATTTTTAATGTACAACACATCTCTGAGTACTTAAAAAAGCCCTCTATATAATACATTTCTCTTTATTCTTCTTCATAATATTGTTCTTATACTGTAGCTAACCAATAATAAATGAAATACTTTTTACCATTAATGCAACTTCTGGTGCTCCTTCGTTTTGCTGATGGCCTTCTAGTCTGGATCATACGTTGTGAGGTTAAGCTTAATGCAGGCGTTGAGGCTTCCATCAGTTAAACTTAAGCGTAGGATGGTCTTAATGTTTCTCAGATGCGAGAAAGACTGCTCACATGCATTTGTAAAGCCAAACATGGTCAATACGGCATTACTCACACGCTGCATTGTGTGCTGTGTGACGGGACGCTCGTTCCAAGTTTTAAGAATCAGCTGGTCTTCAGTTTCAAGTTCAAGTTCAAGTTCAAGAGATTATTTGTCACATACATATTGAAGTTTTTTCGACTTCTGTCCACTTTTGTTCAGCTGATTGGTCCGACTCGAGGCAGGGAGTTTTCTTAATGTTTGTCTGTCTTACAGAGGGGATCGGCGCATGGGCTCGTAAGCAGTCCAGCAGTGGAACGCCATTCCTCCTGCTCCCAAGAGGATCATTATTATCCACAATTATTATAATGATCCTCAGTGATACATATAATTGTGGCCTGCGTGCCGCAAGTTGAAATGAACAGTAAAACTTTCGCCATGTCGGCGCACCACAGCCATCTCCTTCCCTAAGCCCTTACCTGTGGGCAGAGACTTCCACAAGTTGCGCCTGAGCAGAGACCCGGTAGGGGCAGGGCGCCGAGTAAATGGCGCCCCGGAGTCTTTATGTTGTCCGCAGCCGGTGCTTGACTACTTTGTCCGCCACATTTATATTTTGAATTTTATTTTCAAGTTGTAATTTCTCTTACCTGTTTTACTTTAAAATGACACAGAATAATAATTTATTACTTGTTAATTGTGATGAAAAATTTTAGCTCAAAATTGTATGCGAGCCATATACCGTCATCAAAAGAGCCGTAATTGGCTCGCGAGCCATAGGTTCCCGACCCCTGCTCTAGATTGATTCAATCTTTAAGCTTACTCAGATCTTCCCTGATCGGAACAATATCTCAGTGAGTCGTCACCTTCACTTTTCGGGAATCTTGTGTTGCCTTTGCTGGACCTGTCCAGACGACTCCTTGTTGGATATCTTACGGCCGGTCTCTGACTGCCGCTGGGCACACAACCTGGACATGAAGAGAGTCTCATCATCGTCGCCAGATTGTTGGATAAATTATCCTAGGTGGTCGGTGAGGTTAATCTGCCCGCTACAGGAAAACAAAACTGAGAGTATTAAAGATATTTATTCTGCAAAATAAAGAGAAAGATACCGTCATGCTTCAAAGCAGTGTTCTGATCAGTCTACCCCTATTACTGACGAAGAGGGCTTTATACCAAAGAGAGGTTGTGTGTCAGGTGTCATTTACAACTCTGATCCTCAGTCATATCCCTGGGTGTTCCCCCAAACAGTGATTTAACAGTCAAACTTCGGTCACAGACACAATCCTACTGTACCATAAAACAAACACACAACGCTCTTTTAAGTCCCTCTTGTCCTTATCCTTATCTCCACACAAGGTTAAGTGAAGGATGGAATGTGGTCTGGTTTTTCCAATACTACAACTGAAATGTTTTAGACAGTTTTTACACACAGACACACACAGACAATTTTTTTGTCTCTTTATATTAACTCTGAGTGACTCCTAAAAACCCATAGACAATGAGTTTTATAACTAAGTAACATACAAAAGGCTATTGTCCTGTATAAAACATGTAAAACCTCATTCAAATAGTTGATCATGTGCATTTTTCTCTCACAGCCTACATACGTGCAACTGCGGCTCTAGCGCATGCCACTGTGATTGCACTGACGTTTCACCTTCTGGACTTGATAGACCTGCTGGCTAATTTAAGGGTCTTATTGGCCCGACTTAATGGCCTTGTTGGCCGACTTGAAGGACCTGCTGGATGCGTTGCCAAGCCCGCTTTGCGCACTCAAAGTTGTACTGCCACTGCGGTCCAGGCCTTTTGCCCGTTCCTCCAAGCCTGGCTGTCTGTTTGGGCCCACGAGTTCTGTGGAGCCTCAGCCTTTCGAGGGGTCTGAGGGTTCCGTGGGCCCTGGGTGTTCTGACATCATTGCTCTCAGCAATGCCTTGAGGTGAGGCCAATCTTTTTACTCTTAAGCCCTCACCACATGTAGCTGTACTTGGCTATACAGCGAGCTAAACACTCTTGCAATAAGTACCCAGAGACAGGAGCGCACTTTTGGTATCGTTAATGAAAGCGGTGTAAAACTGTGGAACAGTAGAGAAATATGCAGATAAACGATCAATCTCTATGCAGATGTAGATAACGTGTTAATACGTTGTCATAGCTCCCACATTGTATACATACAACAATAACATGAATTATCTCACAAATTGTGCTTTCTCAAGGGCAGTGAAGAGGCTGATGGAAGAGATGTTAATCCGGGTCTGGGACATGATCAGATTGGCTGAGTGTGCCTTGATCTGTTTATGCCTGTTCTGATTTTACTATTATATTATTATACTATCATCCAAATGCTATGATGTTGCAATACTGACTGCGCGGGGGGCGCACCGGGAGGCAGAACAACCGTGTTTTGGTTGCATCTAAATTTTTTAGTATGGCTTTTAAGTTGGTTTTTAACTGTATTTCTGTGTTTGTATTGGAACTGATTTTTTTAATCTGGCTTTTAAATCAGTTTTGAAACTGTATTTCTGTATCAGGATTGGGTCTGAATTTTTGGGACACATCATCAGTAGTGGACCCCAGGACCATGAGGTGTTTGACCATTATCACTAGACACCCTCGCCTGAGGAAGGCCCTCCCGTGGTTGATCAAGCCTCGGAGTGTGTCCCATAGCCAATTGGAGTTCAATTTGGGTTATGCTCGATTGTGGGTAGGCAAAGAGTTTTGCTAAGCATTAATTTAGAATGATTTATGTTAAGAGTTTTGCTAAACATTAATTTTGAATGACCAATTTACTAATGCTTCATGCAATTATGCCATGTCAAGGTTGGTATGGTAAATTATAAAAAAAAAATAAAAGGTTACGTTTAATAGGTAAGTATTTAGAGGTGTCTTGTGTTCCTACTTTGTGTCAGGGTCTTCTGTAGGTTCAGAATGAAGTTAGCTCCTCGGCACATCTGAATTTATGGGGCATAGCTCCACCCATTTTTTGGAATAAACTCCTTTTATTTTCTTTGTTTTCTTCCAATAAAAATCCTAATTGGTTTTAACCAATTGGGGATGGGGGGATGGGTTTTAACCAACTTCATCTTTCATTTTCATAAACGTCCTTTACTTACTCAACTTACTACGCCGGATCGAGCTGTACACTCTACCTTCATCCACTCCCTCATTTTCATGAGGGAAAGGAGGATAGAAGAGAGAAGATAGAAGATAACGTATTGTCAGACGATTTAAAATGCTGAAAAGGCGGTTAGGTTAAAAGCTTGTATGTGCGCCCCACACTGTGTTGGTGTGGGGCGTGGTTGTGTGTTTGGGCGCCGCGCCCCTGCATCGATCTGGTCGCGATTCGCCTATCTCTCCCAGTGCCAAAACTTATATTCACAAATACACCACACAATAGGCCTAGGGCTTGCGGGATGGGTGGGGTGCAAGCTATATAGGTGGGGATGCAGCGGGCAGCTGCCATCTTGCCTGTCACGCTCCTGCCCCAGCGTGCTTCTCGTCCGTTACGAAATGTTAATCCGACTCATATTGGCTTAGAATGCATACACTCGCACACGAATCCTACTCCAAGCAACACTCCACCAGACCAGGGTCTGCGGGGCAGGAGGGGTGTGAGTGATTCAGGGTCGACTTGCCTGAAGGACTTGCATCCCCAACCCCGCAATTTTGACTGCAATAGGCAACAGTACACATTTAGCACTGGGGTTTTCCGGGATGGACAGACAGGCGGTCCTATCACACACACACACACATGCACACACCACCACACCTTCTTTGAATGCACCCCAGCAGCCTTCTGGTTGCATTACTCTCCTTTTCTCCCTCATTTACTGCCATAACTATGACAGGAAGAGGCCAGGTGACCATTTGTCATTCCAGTTTTCCTGGACCTAATCAACTGTTTTTCATTACATGTTGTCGTCCAATGTTAATTTTTTTGTGTAAATGTTTTCAGGTTCTATGTTTAATTGTCTCACCGGCCATGATTCTCTCCCTCTTGGGGTAGTGATCAGTTGTTTATAGACCCAAACATGATAAATAGTTTTCCAAAGAGGGGGGTTGGTGGTGGTTCTCTTTGACCAAAAACTGTGCTCTTGTCATCCTACAGGTCATCCACTGGACAGAATTATTGCAGCAGTTCTTGATGATTTAAGAATTAATAAAGTGTTGCATTGCAGGTGGAGAACTTGAGCTACACTTGCGGACTAACTCCGTCCTAGATGCAATGGCATGCAAATACTCTTTGTTGTATGCCCAGCATGCTGACAGGATGGGTTGAAAATAAATAAATAAAAAATAAAATCTCCACGAATTACTCTGTGTGGCAGGATCAGACAAAAGGTCAAACATGTATTTGTCGAGTTAAAAAACGCATTTTCAGCCCATTTAAACGTCGAAAAGGCGGATCGGTTAAACGCTACAGTCATTACTCTGTGTGACAGTGTCAGGCAGTTTAAATACTATGATGAACTAGTATGTGCTGCTAAAGTGTTGTTTGTCAAACAGTTGTAGGTCCTTCTAACATTTATTTTTCGAGTAATGATTATTTTTATCAACGTCTGCACATGTGGGAAAAAACGCATTTTCAGCCGATTTAAACGCCGAAAAGGCGGATCGGTTAAACGCTACAGTCATTACTCTGTGCGACAGTGTCAGACAGTTTAAATACTATGATGAACTAGTATGTGCTGCTAAAGTGTTGTCTGTCAACGAGTTTTAGGCTCATATAAAATGTATTTTTCGAGTTATGAGTATTTTCAGAATTTTGGACGGTTTGCTGCCTTGCTGAATTAGAGAAACACCGAACCAATGTCTCTTTATAGGTGAATGATTCAGAATGCTGCAGTACACCATATAATTTTAATTAATATGAGGAACAATTATGTGCTTAAGTCTTTCTCAAAGACAGTTTAAATACAATGATAAACTAGTATGTGCTGCTAAAGTGTTGTTTGTCAACCAGTTTTAGGCCCATATAAAATGTATTTCTCGAGTTATGATCATTTTCATCAAAGTCTACACATGTGGGAAAAAACGCATTTTCAGCCGATTTAAACGTCGATTTGGCGGAACGGTTAAACGCTTCAGCCATTACTATGTGACAGTGTCAGACAGTTTAAATACAATGATAAACTAGTATGTGCTGCTAAAGAGTTGTTTTTCAAACAGTTTTAGGCCCATTTAAAATGTATTTTTCGAGTTATGATCATGTTCAGAACTTTGGACGATTTGCTGTCTAGCTGAATTAGAGAAACACCGAACAATTGTCTCTTTGTAGGTGCATGATTTTGAATGCTGCAGTACACCATATAACTTTAATTAATATGAGGAACTATTATGTGCTTCTTAAGTCTTTCTCAAAGACAGTTTAAATACAATGATAAACTAGTATGTGCTGCTAAAGTCTTGTTTGTCAACCAGTTTTAGGCCCATATAAAATGTATTTTTCGAGTTCTGATAATTTTCATCAAAGTCTACACGTGGGAAAAAACGCATTTTCAGTCGATTTAAACGTCGACAAGGCGAATCGGTTAAACGCTTAAGTCATTACTCCATGTGACAGTGTCAGACAGTTTAAATACAATGATAAACTAGTATGTGCTGCTAAAGTCTTGTTTGTCAACCAGTTTTAGGCCCAAATAAAATGTATTTTTCGAGTTCTGATAATTTTCATCAAAGCTACACGTGAGAAAAAACGCATTTTCAGCCGATTTAAACGTCGAAAAGGCGAATCGTTTGAACGCTTCAGTCATTACTCTATGTGACAGTGTCAGTCAGTTTAAATACAATGATGAACTAGTATGTGCTGCTAAAGTCTTGTTTGTCAACCAGTTTTAGGCCCATATAAAATGTATTTTTCGAGTTCAGATAATTTTCATCAAAGTCTACACGTGGGAAAAAACGCATTTTCAGTCGATTTAAACGTCGATTTGGCGGAACGGTTAAACACTTCAATCATTACTCTATGTGACAGTGTCAGACAGTTTAAATACAATGATAAACTAGTATGTGCTGCTAAAGTCTTGTTTGTCAACCAGTTTTAGGCCCAAATAAAATGTATTTTTCGAGTTCTGATAATTTTCCGAACTTTGGACCGTTTGCTGTCTAGCTGAATTAGAGAAACACCGAACCATTGTCTCTTTGTTGGTGAATGATTCAGAATGCTGCAGTACACCATATAACTTTAATTAATATGAGGAACAATTATTTTGCTTCTTAAGTCTTTCTCAAAGACAGTTTAAATACAATGATAAACTAGTATGTGCTGCTAAAGTGTTGTTTGTCAACCAGTTTTAGGCCCATATAAAATGTATTTTTCGAGTTATGATAATTTTCATCAAAGTCTACACATGTGGGAAAAAACGCATTTTCAGCCGATTTAAACGTCGAAAAGGCGGATCGGTTAAACGCTTCAGCCATTACTCTGTGACAGTGTCAGACAGTTTAAATACAATGATAAACTAGTATGTGCTACTAAAGTCTTGTTTGTCAACCAGTTTTAGGCCCATATAAAATGTATTTTTCGAGTTCTGATAATTTTCATCAAAGTCTACACGTGGGAAAAAACGCATTTTCAGCCGATTTTAACGTCCATTGGCGGAACGGTTAAACGCTTCAGTCATTACTCTATGTGACAGTGTCAGACAGTTTAAATACAATGATAAACTAGTATGTGCTGCTAAAGTGTTGTTTGCCAACCAGTTTTAGGCCCATATAAAATGTATTTTTCGAGTTATGATCATTTTCCGAACTTTGGACCGTTTGCTGTCTAGCTGAATTAGAGAAACACCGAACCATTGTCTCTTTGTAGGCGCATGATTTAGAATGCTGCAGTACAGCATAGAAATTTAATTAATATGATGAACTATTATGTGCTTCTTAAGTTTTTCTCACAGAGTTCTAGGCCCATCTAACATGTATTTGTGGAGTTATGATCATTTTCAGAACTTTGGACGATTTGCTGTCGAGCTGAATTAGAGAAACACCGAACCATTGTCTCTTTGTAGGTGAATGATTCAGAATGCTGCAGTACACCATATAACTTTAATTAATATGAGGAACAATTATTTTGCTTCTTAAGTCTTTCTCAAAGACAGTTTAAATACAATGATGAACTAGTATGTGCTGCTTATGTCTTGTTTGTCAACCAGTTTTAGGCCCATATAAAATGTATTTTTCGAGTTCTGATAATTTTCATCAAAGTCTACACATGTGGGAAAAAATGCATTTTCAGCTGATTTTAACGTCGATTTGGTGGAACGGTTAAACGCTTCAGTCATTACTCTATGTGACAGTGTCAGACAGTTTAAATACAATGATAAACTAGTATGTGCTGCTAAAGTGTTGTTTGCCAACCAGTTTTAGGCCCATATAAAATGTATTTTTCGAGTTATGATCATTTTCCGAACTTTGGACCGTTTGCTGTCTAGCTGAATTAGAGAAACACCGAACCATTGTCTCTTTGTAGGCGCATGATTTAGAATGCTGCAGTACACCATATAACTTTAATGAATATGAGGAACTATTATGTGCTTCTTAAGTCTTTCTCAAAGACAGTTTAAATACAATGATAAACTAGTATGTGCTGCTAAAGTCTTGTTTGTCAACCAGTTTTAGGCCCATATAAAATGTATTTTTCGAGTTCTGATAATTTTCATCAAAGTCTACACGTGGGAAAAAACGCATTTTCAGTCGATTTAAACGTCGACAAGGCGAATCGGTTAAACGCTTAAGTCATTACTCCATGTGACAGTGTCAGACAGTTTAAATACAATGATAAACTAGTATGTGCTGCTAAAGTCTTGTTTGTCAACCAGTTTTAGGCCCAAATAAAATGTATTTTTCGAGTTCTGATAATTTTCCGAACTTTGGACCGTTTGCTGTCTAGCTGAATTAGAGAAACACCGAACCATTGTCTCTTTGTTGGTGAATGATTCAGAATGCTGCAGTACACCATATAACTTTAATTAATATGAGGAACAATTATTTTGCTTCTTAAGTCTTTCTCAAAGACAGTTTAAATACAATGATAAACTAGTATGTGCTGCTAAAGTGTTGTTTGTCAACCAGTTTTAGGCCCATATAAAATGTATTTTTCGAGTTATGATAATTTTCATCAAAGTCTACACATGTGGGAAAAAACGCATTTTCAGCCGATTTAAACGTCGAAAAGGCGGATCGGTTAAACGCTTCAGCCATTACTCTGTGACAGTGTCAGACAGTTTAAATACAATGATAAACTAGTATGTGCTACTAAAGTCTTGTTTGTCAACCAGTTTTAGGCCCATATAAAATGTATTTTTCGAGTTCTGATAATTTTCATCAAAGTCTACACGTGGGAAAAAACGCATTTTCAGCCGATTTTAACGTCCATTGGCGGAACGGTTAAACGCTTCAGTCATTACTCTATGTGACAGTGTCAGACAGTTTAAATACAATGATAAACTAGTATGTGCTGCTAAAGTGTTGTTTGCCAACCAGTTTTAGGCCCATATAAAATGTATTTTTCGAGTTATGATCATTTTCCGAACTTTGGACCGTTTGCTGTCTAGCTGAATTAGAGAAACACCGAACCATTGTCTCTTTGTAGGCGCATGATTTAGAATGCTGCAGTACAGCATAGAAATTTAATTAATATGATGAACTATTATGTGCTTCTTAAGTTTTTCTCACAGAGTTCTAGGCCCATCTAACATGTATTTGTGGAGTTATGATCATTTTCAGAACTTTGGACGATTTGCTGTCGAGCTGAATTAGAGAAACACCGAACCATTGTCTCTTTGTAGGTGAATGATTCAGAATGCTGCAGTACACCATATAACTTTAATTAATATGAGGAACAATTATTTTGCTTCTTAAGTCTTTCTCAAAGACAGTTTAAATACAATGATGAACTAGTATGTGCTGCTTATGTCTTGTTTGTCAACCAGTTTTAGGCCCATATAAAATGTATTTTTCGAGTTCTGATAATTTTCATCAAAGTCTACACATGTGGGAAAAAATGCATTTTCAGCTGATTTTAACGTCGATTTGGTGGAACGGTTAAACGCTTCAGTCATTACTCTATGTGACAGTGTCAGACAGTTTAAATACAATGATAAACTAGTATGTGCTGCTAAAGTGTTGTTTGCCAACCAGTTTTAGGCCCATATAAAATGTATTTTTCGAGTTATGATCATTTTCCGAACTTTGGACCGTTTGCTGTCTAGCTGAATTAGAGAAACACCGAACCATTGTCTCTTTGTAGGCGCATGATTTAGAATGCTGCAGTACACCATATAACTTTAATGAATATGAGGAACTATTATGTGCTTCTTAAGTCTTTCTCAAAGACAGTTTAAATACAATGATAAACTAGTATGTGCTGCTAAAGTCTTGTTTGTCAACCAGTTTTAGGCCCATATAAAATGTATTTTTCGAGTTCTGATAATTTTCATCAAAGTCTACACGTGGGAAAAAACGCATTTTCAGTCGATTTAAACGTCGACAAGGCGAATCGGTTAAACGCTTAAGTCATTACTCCATGTGACAGTGTCAGACAGTTTAAATACAATGATAAACTAGTATGTGCTGCTAAAGTCTTGTTTGTCAACCAGTTTTAGGCCCAAATAAAATGTATTTTTCGAGTTCTGATAATTTTCATCAAAGTCTACACGTGGGAAAAAATGCATTTTCAGCTGATTTTAACGTCGATTTGGTGGAACGGTTAAACGCTTCAGTCATTACTCTATGTGACAGTGTCAGACAGTTTAAATACAATGATAAACTAGTATGTGCTGCTAAAGTGTTGTTTGCCAACCAGTTTTAGGCCCATATAAAATGTATTTTTCGAGTTATGATCATTTTCCGAACTTTGGACCGTTTGCTGTCTAGCTGAATTAGAGAAACACCGAACCATTGTCTCTTTGTAGGCGCATGATTTAGAATGCTGCAGTACACCATATAACTTTAATGAATATGAGGAACTATTATGTGCTTCTTAAGTCTTTCTCAAAGACAGTTTAAATACAATGATAAACTAGTATGTGCTGCTAAAGTGTTGTTTGTCAACCAGTTTTAGGCCCATATAAAATGTATTTTTCGAGTTCTGATAATTTTCATCAAAGTCTACACATGTGGGAAAAAATGCATTTTAAGCCGATTTTAACGTCGATTTGGTGGAACGGTTAAACGCTTCAGTCATTACTCTGTGACAGTGTCAGACAGTTTAAATACAATGATGAACTAGTATGTGCTGCTAAAGTGTTGTTTGTCAAACAGTTTTAGGTCCATATAAAATGTATTTTTCGAGTTATGATCATTTTCAGAACTTTGGACGATTTGCTGTCTAGCTGAATTAGAGAAACACCGAACAATTGTCTCTTTGTAGGTGCATGATTTTGAATGCTGCAGTACACCATATAACTTTAATTAATATGAGGAACAATTATGTGCTTCTTAAGTCTTTCTCAAAGACAGTTTAAATACAATGATAAACTAGTATGTGCAGCTAAAGTCTTGTTTGTCAACCAGTTTTAGGCCCATATAAAATGTATTTTTCGAGTTATGATAATTTTCATCAATGTCTACACGTGGGAAAAAACGCATTTTCAGTCGATTTAAACGTCGATTTGGCGGAACGGTTAAACGCTTCAGTCATTACTCTATGTGACAGTGTCAGTCAGTTTAAATACAATGATGAACTAGTATGTGCTGCTAAAGTCTTGTTTGTCAACCAGTTTTAGGCCCATATAAAATGTATTTTTCGAGTTCAGATAATTTTCATCACATTCTACACGTGGGAAAAAACGCATTTTCAGTCGATTTAAACGTCGATTTGGCGGAACGGTTAAACACTTCAGTCATTACTCTATGTGACAGTGTCAGACAGTTTAAATACAATGATAAACTAGTATGTGCTGCTAAAGTCTTGTTTGTCAACCAGTTTTAGGCCCAAATAAAATGTATTTTTCGAGTTCTGATAATTTTCCGAACTTTGGACCGTTTGCTGTCTAGCTGAATTAGAGAAACACCGAACCATTGTCTCTTTGTTGGTGAATGATTCAGAATGCTGCAGTACACCATATAACTTTAATTAATATGAGGAACAATTATTTTGCTTCTTAAGTCTTTCTCAAAGACAGTTTAAATACAATGATAAACTAGTATGTGCTGCTAAAGTGTTGTTTGTCAACCAGTTTTAGGCCCATATAAAATGTATTTTTCGAGTTATGATAATTTTCATCAAAGTCTACACGTGGGACAAAACGCATTTTCAGCCGATTTAAACGTCGAAAAGGCGGATCGGTTAAACGCTTCAGCCATTACTCTGTGACAGTGTCAGACAGTTTAAATACAATGATAAACTAGTATGTGCTACTAAAGTCTTGTTTGTCAACCAGTTTTAGGCCCATATAAAATGTATTTTTCGAGTTCTGATAATTTTCATCAAAGTCTACACGTGGGAAAAAACGCATTTTCAGCCGATTTTAACGTCGATTTGGCGGAACGGTTAAACGCTTCAGTCATTACTCTATGTGACAGTGTCAGACAGTTTAAATACAATGATAAACTAGTATGTGCTGCTAAAGTGTTGTTTGCCAACCAGTTTTAGGCCCATATAAAATGTATTTTTCGAGTTATGATCATTTTCCGAACTTTGGACCGTTTGCTGTCTAGCTGAATTAGAGAAACACCGAACCATTGTCTCTTTGTAGGCGCATGATTCAGAATACTGCAGTACAGCATAGAAATTTAATTAATATGATGAACTATTATGTGCTTCTTAAGTGTTTCTCACAGAGTTCTAGGCCCATCTAACATGTATTTGTGGAGTTATGATCATTTTCAGAACTTTGGACGATTTGCTGTCGAGCTGAATTAGAGAAACACCGAACCATTGTCTCTTTGTAGGTGAATGATTCAGAATGCTGCAGTACACCAAATAACTTTAATTAATATGAGGAACAATTATTTTGCTTCTTAAGTCTTTCTTAAAGACAGTTTAAATACAATGATGAACTAGTATGTGCTGCTTATGTCTTGTTTGTCAACCAGTTTTAGGCCCATATAAAATGTATTTTTCGAGTTCTGATAATTTTCATCAAAGTCTACACATGTGGGAAAAAATGCATTTTCAGCTGATTTTAACGTCGATTTGGTGGAACGGTTAAACGCTTCAGTCATTACTCTATGTGACAGTGTCAGACAGTTTAAATACAATGATAAACTAGTATGTGCTGCTAAAGTGTTGTTTGCCAACCAGTTTTAGGCCCATATAAAATGTATTTTTCGAGTTATGATCATTTTCCAAACTTTGGACCGTTTGCTGTCTAGCTGAATTAGAGAAACACCGAACCATTGTCTCTTTGTAGGCGCATGATTTAGAATGCTGCAGTACACCATATAACTTTAATGAATATGAGGAACTATTATGTGCTTCTTAAGTCTTTCTCAAAGACAGTTTAAATACAATGATAAACTAGTATGTGCAGCTAAAGTCTTGTTTGTCAACCAGTTTTAGGCCCATATAAAATGTATTTTTCGAGTTATGATAATTTTCATCAATGTCTACACGTGGGAAAAAACGCATTTTCAGTCGATTTAAACGTCGATTTGCGGAACGGTTAAACGCTTCAGTCATTACTCTATGTGACAGTGTCAGTCAGTTTAAATACAATGATGAACTAGTATGTGCTGCTAAAGTCTTGTTTGTCAACCAGTTTTAGGCCCATATAAAATGTATTTTTCGAGTTCAGATAATTTTCATCAAAGTCTACACGTGGGAAAAAACGCATTTTCAGTCGATTTAAACGTCGATTTGGCGGAACGGTTAAACACTTCAGTCATTACTCTATGTGACAGTGTCAGACAGTTTAAATACAATGATAAACTAGTATGTGCTGCTAAAGCCTTGTTTGTCAACCAGTTTTAGGCCCAAATAAAATGTATTTTTCGAGTTCTGATAATTTTCCGAACTTTGGACCGTTTGCTGTCTAGCTGAATTAGAGAAACACCGAACCATTGTCTCTTTGTTGGTGAATGATTCAGAATGCTGCAGTACACCATATAACTTTAATTAATATGAGGAACAATTATTTTGCTTCTTAAGTCTTTCTCAAAGACAGTTTAAATACAATGATAAACTAGTATGTGCTGCTAAAGTGTTGTTTGTCAACCAGTTTTAGGCCCATATAAAATGTATTTTTCGAGTTATGATAATTTTCATCAAAGTCTACACATGTGGGAAAAAACGCATTTTCAGCCGATTTAAACGTCGAAAAGGCGGATCGGTTAAACGCTTCAGCCATTACTCTGTGACAGTGTCAGACAGTTTAAATACAATGATAAACTAGTATGTGCTACTAAAGTCTTGTTTGTCAACCAGTTTTAGGCCCATATAAAATGTATTTTTCGAGTTCTGATAATTTTCATCAAAGTCTACACGTGGGAAAAAACGCATTTTCAGCCGATTTTAACGTCGATTTGGCGGAACGGTTAAACGCTTCAGTCATTACTCTATGTGACAGTGTCAGACAGTTTAAATACAATGATAAACTAGTATGTGCTGCTAAAGTGTTGTTTGCCAACCAGTTTTAGGCCCATATAAAATGTATTTTTCGAGTTATGATCATTTTCCGAACTTTGGACCGTTTGCTGTCTAGCTGAATTAGAGAAACACCGAACCATTGTCTCTTTGTAGGCGCATGATTCAGAATACTGCAGTACAGCATAGAAATTTAATTAATATGATGAACTATTATGTGCTTCTTAAGTTTTTCTCACAGAGTTCTAGGCCCATCTAACATGTATTTGTGGAGTTATGATCATTTTCAGAACTTTGGACGATTTGCTGTCGAGCTGAATTAGAGAAACACCGAACCATTGTCTCTTTGTAGGTGAATGATTCAGAATGCTGCAGTACACCATATAACTTTAATTAATATGAGGAACAATTATTTTGCTTCTTAAGTCTTTCTCAAAGACAGTTTAAATACAATGATGAACTAGTATGTGCTGCTTATGTCTTGTTTGTCAACCAGTTTTAGGCCCATATAAAATGTATTTTTCGAGTTCTGATAATTTTCATCAAAGTCTACACATGTGGGAAAAAATGCATTTTCAGCTGATTTTAACGTCGATTTGGTGGAACGGTTAAACGCTTCAGTCATTACTCTATGTGACAGTGTCAGACAGTTTAAATACAATGATCAACTAGTATGTGCTGCTAAAGTGTTGTTTGTCAAACAGTTTTAGGCCCATATAAAATCTATTTTTCGAGGTATGATAATTTTCATCAAAGTCTACACGTGGGAAAAAACGCATTTTCAGCCGATTTTAACGTCGATTTGGCGGAACGGTTAAACGCTTCAGTCATTACTCTATGTGACAGTGTCAGACAGTTTAAATACAATGATAAACTAGTATGTGCTGCTAAAGTGTTGTTTGCCAACCAGTTTTAGGCCCATATAAAATGTATTTTTCGAGTTATGATCATTTTCCGAACTTTGGACCGTTTGCTGTCTAGCTGAATTAGAGAAACACCGAACCATTGTCTCTTTGTAGGCGCATGATTCAGAATACTGCAGTACAGCATAGAAATTTAATTAATATGATGAACTATTATGTACTTCTTAAGTTTTTCTCACAGAGTTCTAGGCCCATCTAACATGTATTTGTGGAGTTATGATCATTTTCAGAACTTTGGACGATTTGCTGTCGAGCTGAATTAGAGAAACACCGAACCATTGTCTCTTTGTAGGTGAATGATTCAGAATGCTGCAGTACACCATATAACTTTAATTAATATGAGGAACAATTATTTTGCTTCTTAAGTCTTTCTCAAAGACAGTTTAAATACAATGATGAACTAGTATGTGCTGCTTATGTCTTGTTTGTCAACCAGTTTTAGGCCCATATAAAATGTATTTTTCGAGTTCTGATAATTTTCATCAAAGTCTACACGTGGGAAAAAATGCATTTTCAGCTGATTTTAACGTCGATTTGGTGGAACGGTTAAACGCTTCAGTCATTACTCTATGTGACAGTGTCAGACAGTTTAAATACAATGATCAACTAGTATGTGCTGCTAAAGTGTTGTTTGTCAAACAGTTTTAGGCCCATATAAAATGTATTTTTCGAGTTATGATAATTTTCATCAAAGTCTACACGTGGGAAAAAACGCATTTTCAGCCGATTTTAACGTCGATTTGGCGGAACGGTTAAACGCTTCAGTCATTACTCTATGTGACAGTGTCAGACAGTTTAAATACAATGATAAACTAGTATGTGCTGCTAAAGTGTTGTTTGTCAAACAGTTTTAGGTCCATATAAAATGTATTTTTCGAGTTATGATCATTTTCAGAACTTTGGACGATTTTCTGTCTAGCTGAATTAGAGAAACACCGAACAATTGTCTCTTTGTAGGTGCATGATTTTGAATGCTGCAGTACACCATATAACTTTAATTAATATGAGGAACAATTATGTGCTTCTTAAGTCTTTCTCAAAGACAGTTTAAATACAATGATAAACTAGTATGTGCAGCTAAAGTCTTGTTTGTCAACCAGTTTTAGGCCCATATAAAATGTATTTTTCGAGTTATGATAATTTTCATCAATGTCTACACGTGGGAAAAAACGCATTTTCAGTCGATTTAAACGTCGATTTGGCGGAACGGTTAAACGCTTCAGTCATTACTCTATGTGACAGTGTCAGTCAGTTTAAATACAATGATGAACTAGTATGTGCTGCTAAAGTCTTGTTTGTCAACCAGTTTTAGGCCCAAATAAAATGTATTTTTCGAGTTCAGATAATTTTCATCAAAGTCTACACATGGGAAAAAACGCATTTTCAGTCGATTTAAACGTCGATTTGGCGGAACGGTTAAACACTTCAGTCATTACTCTATGTGACAACGTCAGACAGTTTAAATACAATGATAAACTAGTATGTGCTGCTAAAGTCTTGTTTGTCAACCAGTTTTAGGCCCAAATAAAATGTATTTTTCGAGTTCTGATAATTTCCCGAACTTTGGACCGTTTGCTGTCTAGCTGAATTAGAGAAACACCGAACCATTGTCTCTTTGTTGGTGAATGATTCAGAATGCTGCAGTACACCATATAACTTTAATTAATATGAGGAACAATTATTTTGCTTCTTAAGTCTTTCTCAAAGACAGTTTAAATACAATGATAAACTAGTATGTGCTGCTAAAGTGTTGTTTGTCAACCAGTTTTAGGCCCATATAAAATGTATTTTTCGAGTTATGATAATTTTCATCAAAGTCTACACATGTGGGAAAAAACGCATTTTCAGCCGATTTAAACGTCGAAAAGGCGGATCGGTTAAACGCTTCAGCCATTACTCTGTGACAGTGTCAGACAGTTTAAATACAATGATAAACTAGTATGTGCTACTAAAGTCTTGTTTGTCAACCAGTTTTAGGCCCATATAAAATGTATTTTTCGAGTTCTGATAATTTTCATCAAAGTCTACACGTGGGAAAAAACGCATTTTCAGCCGATTTTAACGTCGATTTGGCGGAACGGTTAAACGCTTCAGTCATTACTCTATGTGACAGTGTCAGACAGTTTAAATACAATGATAAACTAGTATGTGCTGCTAAAGTGTTGTTTGCCAACCAGTTTTAGGCCCATATAAAATGTATTTTTCGAGTTATGATCATTTTCCGAACTTTGGACCGTTTGCTGTCTAGCTGAATTAGAGAAACACCGAACCATTGTCTCTTTGTAGGCGCATGATTCAGAATACTGCAGTACAGCATAGAAATGTAATTAATATGATGAACTATAATGTGCTTCTTAAGTTTTTCTCACAGAGTTCTAGGCCCATCTAACATGTATTTGTGGAGTTATGATCATTTTCAGAACTTTGGACGATTTGCTGTCGAGCTGAATTAGAGAAACACCGAACCATTGTCTCTTTGTAGGTGAATGATTCAGAATGCTGCAGTACACCATATAACTTTAATTAATATGAGGAACAATTATTTTGCTTCTTAAGTCTTTCTCAAAGACAGTTTAAATACAATGATGAACTAGTATGTGCTGCTTATGTCTTGTTTGTCAACCAGTTTTAGGCCCATATAAAATGTATTTTTCGAGTTCTGATAATTTTCATCAAAGTCTACACATGTGGGAAAAAATGCATTTTCAGCTGATTTTAACGTCGATTTGGTGGAACGGTTAAACGCTTCAGTCATTACTCTATGTGACAGTGTCAGACAGTTTAAATACAATGATAAACTAGTATGTGCTGCTAAAGTGTTGTTTGCCAACCAGTTTTAGGCCCATATAAAATGTATTTTTCGAGTTATGATCATTTTCCGAACTTTGGACCGTTTGCTGTCTAGCTGAATTAGAGAAACACCGAACCATTGTCTCTTTGTAGGCGCATGATTTAGAATGCTGCAGTACACCATATAACTTTAATGAATATGAGGAACTATTATGTGCTTCTTAAGTCTTTCTCAAAGACAGTCTAAATACAATGATAAACTAGTATGTGCTGCCATAGTGTTGTTTGTCAACCAGTTTTAGGCCCATATAAAATGTATTTTTCGAGTTCTGATAATTTTCATCAAAGTCTACACGTGGGAAAAAACGCATTTTCAGCCGATTTTAACGTCGATTTGGCGGAACGGTTAAACGCTTCAGTCATTACTCTATGTGACAGTGTCAGACAGTTTAAATACAATGATAAACTAGTATGTGCTGCTAAAGTGTTGTATGTCAAACAGTTTTAGGTCCATATAAAATGTATTTTTCGAGTTATGATCATTTTCAGAACTTTGGACGATTTGCTGTCTAGCTGAATTAGAGAAACACCGAACAATTGTCTCTTTGTAGGTGCATGATTTAGAATGCTGCAGTACACCATATAACTTTAATTAATATGAGGAACAATTATGTGCTTCTTAAGTCTTTCTCAAAGACAGTTTAAATACAATGATAAACTAGTATGTGCAGCTAAAGTCTTGTTTGTCAACCAGTTTTAGGCCCATATAAAATGTATTTTTCGAGTTATGATAATTTTCATCAATGTCTACACGTGGGAAAAAACGCATTTTCAGTCGATTTAAACGTCGATTTGGCGGAACGGTTAAACGCTTCAGTCATTACTCTATGTGACAGTGTCAGACAGTTTAAATACAATGATAAACTAGTATGTGCTGCTAAAGTGTTGTTTGTCAGCCAGTTTTAGGCCCTTATAAAATGTATTTTTCGAGTTATGATCATTTTCAGAACTTTGGACGATTTGCTGTCGAGCTGAATTAGAGAAACACCGAACCATTGTCTCTTTGTAGGTGAATGATTCAGAATGCTGCAGTACAGCATAGAAATTTAATTAATATGATGAACTATTATGTGCTTCTTAAGTGTTTCTCACAGAGTTCTAGGCCCATCTAACATGTATTTGTGGAGTTATGATCATATTCAGAACTTTGGACGATTTGCTGTCTAGCTGAATTAGAGAAACACCGAACAATTGTTTCTTTGTAGGTGCATGATTCAGTATACTGCAGTACAGCATAGAAATTTAATTAATATGATGAACTATTATGTGCTTCTTAAGTGTTTCTCACAGAGTTCTAGGCCCATCTAACATGTATTTGTGGAGTTATGATCATATTCAGATCTTTGGACGATTTGCTGTCGAGCTGAATTAGAGAAACACCGAACCATTGTCTCTTTGTAGGTGAATGATTCAGAATGCTGCAGTACACCATATAACTTTAATTAATATGAGGAACAATTATTTTGCTTCTTAAGTCTTTCTCAAAGACAGTTTAAATACAATGATAAACTAGTATGTGCAGCTAAAGTCTTGTTTGTCAACCAGTTTTAGGCCCATATAAAATGTATTTTTCGAGTTATGATCATTTTCCGAACTTTGGACCGTTTGCTGTCTAGCTGAATTAGAGAAACACCGAACCATTATCTCTTTGTAGGCGCATGATTTAGAATGCTGCAGTACACCATATAACTTTAATGAATATGAGGAACTATTATGTGCTTCTTAAGTCTTTCTCAAAGACAGTTTAAATACAATGATAAACTAGTATGTGCTGCCATAGTGTTGTTTGTCAACCAGTTTTAGGCCCATATAAAATGTATTTTTCGAGTTCTGATAATTTTCATCAAAGTCTACACGTGGGAAAAAACGCATTTTCAGCCGATTTTAACGTCGATTTGGCGGAACGGTTAAACGCTTCAGTCATTACTCTATGTGACAGTGTCAGACAGTTTAAATACAATGATAAACTAGTATGTGCTGCTAAAGTGTTGTATGTCAAACAGTTTTAGGTCCATATAAAATGTATTTTTCGAGTTATGATCATTTTCAGAACTTTGGACGATTTGCTGTCTAGCTGAATTAGAGAAACACCGAACAATTGTCTCTTTGTAGGTGCATGATTTAGAATGCTGCAGTACACCATATAACTTTAATTAATATGAGGAACAATTATGTGCTTCTTAAGTCTTTCTCAAAGACAGTTTAAATACAATGATAAACTAGTATGTGCAGCTAAAGTCTTGTTTGTCAACCAGTTTTAGGCCCATATAAAATGTATTTTTCGAGTTATGATAATTTTCATCAATGTCTACACGTGGGAAAAAACGCATTTTCAGTCGATTTAAACGTCGATTTGGCGGAACGGTTAAACGCTTCAGTCATTACTCTATGTGACAGTGTCAGACAGTTTAAATACAATGATAAACTAGTATGTGCTGCTAAAGTGTTGTTTGTCAGCCAGTTTTAGGCCCTTATAAAATGTATTTTTCGAGTTATGATCATTTTCAGAACTTTGGACGATTTGCTGTCGAGCTGAATTAGAGAAACACCGAACCATTGTCTCTTTGTAGGTGAATGATTCAGAATGCTGCAGTACAGCATAGAAATTTAATTAATATGATGAACTATTATGTGCTTCTTAAGTGTTTCTCACAGAGTTCTAGGCCCATCTAACATGTATTTGTGGAGTTATGATCATATTCAGAACTTTGGACGATTTGCTGTCTAGCTGAATTAGAGAAACACCGAACAATTGTTTCTTTGTAGGTGCATGATTCAGTATACTGCAGTACAGCATAGAAATTTAATTAATATGATGAACTATTATGTGCTTCTTAAGTGTTTCTCACAGAGTTCTAGGCCCATCTAACATGTATTTGTGGAGTTATGATCATATTCAGATCTTTGGACGATTTGCTGTCGAGCTGAATTAGAGAAACACCGAACCATTGTCTCTTTGTAGGTGAATGATTCAGAATGCTGCAGTACACCATATAACTTTAATTAATATGAGGAACAATTATTTTGCTTCTTAAGTCTTTCTCAAAGACAGTTTAAATACAATGATAAACTAGTATGTGCAGCTAAAGTCTTGTTTGTCAACCAGTTTTAGGCCCATATAAAATGTATTTTTCGAGTTATGATCATTTTCCGAACTTTGGACCGTTTGCTGTCTAGCTGAATTAGAGAAACACCGAACCATTATCTCTTTGTAGGCGCATGATTTAGAATGCTGCAGTACACCATATAACTTTAATGAATATGAGGAACTATTATGTGCTTCTTAAGTCTTTCTCAAAGACAGTTTAAATACAATGATAAACTAGTATGTGCTGCTAAAGTCTTGTTTGTCAACCAGTTTTAGGCCCATATAAAATGTATTTTTCGAGTTCTGATAATTTTCATCAAAGTCTACACGTGTGGGAAAAAACGTATTTTCAGTCGATTTAAACGTCGAAAAGGCGAATCGGTTAAACGCTTCAGTCATTACTCCATGTGACAGTGTCAGACAGTTTAAATACAATGATGAACTAGTATGTGCTGCTAAAGTGTTGTTTGTCAACCAGTTTTAGGCCCATATAAAATGTATTTTTCGAGTTCTGATAATTTTCATCAAAGTCTACACGTGGGAAAAAACGCATTTTCAGCCGATTTTAACGTCGATTTGGCGGAACGGTTAAACGCTTCAGTCATTACTCTATGTGACAGTGTCAGACAGTTTAAATACAATGATCAACTAGTATGTGCTGCTAAAGTGTTGTTTGTCAAACAGTTTTAGGTCCATATAAAATGTATTTTTCGAGTTATGATCATTTTCAGAACTTTGGACGATTTGCTGTCTAGCTGAATTAGAGAAACACCGAACAATTGTCTCTTTGTAGGTGCATGATTTTGATGCTGCAGTACACCATATAACTTTAATTAATATGAGGAACAATTATGTGCTTCTTAAGTCTTTCTCAAAGACAGTTTAAATACAATGATAAACTAGTATGTGCAGCTAAAGTCTTGTTTGTCAACCAGTTTTAGGCCCATATAAAATGTATTTTTCGAGTTATGATAATTTTCATCAATGTCTACACGTGGGAAAAAACGCATTTTCAGTCGATTTAAACGTCGATTTGGCGGAACGGTTAAACGCTTCAGTCATTACTCTATGTGACAGTGTCAGTCAGTTTAAATACAATGATGAACTAGTATGTGCTGCTAAAGTCTTGTTTGTCAACCAGTTTTAGGCCCATATAAAATGTACTTTTCGAGTTCAGATAATTTTCATCAAAGTCTACACGTGGGAAAAAACGCATTTTCAGTCGATTTAAACGTCGATTTGGCGGAACGGTTAAACACTTCAGTCATTACTCTATGTGACAGTGTCAGACAGTTTAAATACAATGATAAACTAGTATGTGCTGCTAAAGTCTTGTTTGTCAACCAGTTTTAGGCCCAAATAAAATGTATTTTTCGAGTTCTGATAATTTTCATCAAAGTCTACACGTGAGAAAAAACGCATTTTCAGCCGATTTAAACGTCGAAAAGGCGAATCGGTTGAACGCTTCAGTCATTACTCCTTGTGACAGTGTCAGAAAGTGTAAATACAATGATAAACTAGTATGTGCTGCTAAAGTGTTGTTTGCCAACCAGTTTTAGGCCCATATAAAATGTATTTTTCGAGTTATGATCATTTTCCGAACTTTGGACCGTTTGCTGTCTAGCCGAATTAGAGAAACACCGAACCATTGTCTCTTTGTAGGCGCATGATTTAGAATGCTGCAGTACACCATATAACTTTAATGAATATGAGGAACTATTATGTGCTTCTTAAGTCTTTCTCAAAGACAGTTTAAATACAATGATAAACTAGTATGTGCTGCTAAAGTGTTGTTTGCCAACCAGTTTTAGGCCCATATAAAATGTATTTTTCGAGTTCTGATCATTTTCATCAAAGTCTACACATGTGGGAAAAAATGCATTTTAAGCCGATTTTAACGTCGATTTGGTGGAACGGTTAAACGCTTCAGTCATTACTCTATGTGACAGTGTCAGACAGTTTAAATACAATAATCAACTAGTATGTGCTGCTAAAGTGTTGTTTGTCAAACAGTTTTAGGCCCATATAAAATGTATTTTTCGAGTTCTGATAATTTTCATCAAAGTCTACACGTGGGAAAAAACGCATTTTCAGCCGATTTTAACGTCGATTTGGCGGAACGGTTAAACGCTTCAGTCATTACTCTATGTGACAGTGTCAGACAGTTTAAATACAATGATAAACTAGTATGTGCTGCTAAAGTGTTGTTTGTCAAACAGTTTTAGGTCCATATAAAATGTATTTTTCGAGTTATGATCATTTTCAGAACTTTGGACGATTTGCTGTCTAGCTGAATTAGAGAAACACCGAACAATTGTCTCTTTGTAGGTGCATGATTTTGAATGCTGCAGTACACCATATAACTTTAATTAATATGAGGAACAATTATGTGCTTCTTAAGTCTTACTCAAAGACAGTTTAAATACAATGATAAACTAGTATGTGCAGCTAAAGTCTTGTTTGTCAACCAGTTTTAGGCCCATATAAAATGTATTTTTCGAGTTATGATAATTTTCATCAATGTCTACACGTGGGAAAAAACGCATTTTCAGTCGATTTAAACGTCGATTTGGCGGAACGGTTAAACGCTTCAGTCATTACTCTATGTGACAGTGTCAGTCAGTTTAAATACAATGATGAACTAGTATGTGCTGCTAAAGTCTTGTTTGTCAACCAGTTTTAGGCCCATATAAAATGTATTTTTCGAGTTCAGATAATTTTCATCAAAGTCTACACGTGGGAAAAAACGCATTTTCAGTCGATTTAAACGTCGATTTGGCGGAACGGTTAAACACTTCAGTCATTACTCTATGTGACAGTGTCAGACAGTTTAAATACAATGATAAACTAGTATGTGCTGCTAAAGTCTTGTTTGTCAACCAGTTTTAGGCCCAAATAAAATGTATTTTTCGAGTTCTGATAATTTTCCGAACTTTGGACCGTTTGCTGTCTAGCTGAATTAGAGAAACACCGAACCATTGTCTCTTTGTTGGTGAATGATTCAGAATGCTGCAGTACAGCATAGAAATTTAATTAATATGATGAACAATTATTTTGCTTCTTAAGTCTTTCTCAAAGACAGTTTAAATACAATGATAAACTAGTATGTGCTGCTAAAGTGTTGTTTGTCAACCAGTTTTAGGCCCATATAAAATGTATTTTTCGAGTTATGATAATTTTCATCAAAGTCTACACATGTGGGAAAAAACGCATTTTCAGCCGATTTAAACGTCGAAAAGGCGGATCGGTTAAACGCTTCAGCCATTACTCTGTGACAGTGTCAGACAGTTTAAATACAATGATAAACTAGTATGTGCTACTAAAGTGTTGTTTGTCAAACAGTTTTAGGCCCATATAAAATGTATTTTTCGAGTTCTGATAATTTTCATCAAAGTCTACACGTGGGAAAAAACGCATTTTCAGCCGATTTTAACGTCGATTTTGCGGAACGGTTAAACGCTTCAGTCATTACTCTATGTGACAGTGTCAGACAGTTTAAATACAATGATAAACTAGTATGTGCTGCTAAAGTGTTGTATGTCAAACAGTTTTAGGTCCATATAAAATGTATTTTTCGAGTTATGATCATTTTCAGAACTTTGGACGATTTGCTGTCTAGCTGAATTAGAGAAAAAACCGAACAATTGTCTCTTTGTAGGTGCATGATTTTGAATGCTGCAGTACACCATATAACTTTAATTAATATGAGGAACAATTATGTGCTTCTTAAGTCTTTCTCAAAGACAGTTTAAATACAATGATAAACTAGTATGTGCAGCTAAAGTCTTGTTTGTCAACCAGTTTTAGGCCCATATAAAATGTATTTTTCGAGTTATGATAATTTTCATCAATGTCTACACGTGGGAAAAAATGCATTTTCAGTCGATTTAAACGTCGATTTGGCGGAACGGTTAAACGCTTCAGTCATTACTCTATGTGACAGTGTCAGTCAGTTTAAATACAATGATGAACTAGTATGTGCTGCTAAAGTCTTGTTTGTCAACCAGTTTTAGGCCCATATAAAATGTATTTTTCGAGTTCAGATAATTTTCATCAAAGTCTACACGTGGGAAAAAACGCATTTTCAGTCGATTTAAACGTCGATTTGGCGGAACGGTTAAACACTTCAGTCATTACTCTATGTGACAGTGTCAGACAGTTTAAATACAATGATAAACTAGTATGTGCTGCTCAAGTCTTGTTTGTCAACCAGTTTTAGGCCCAAATAAAATGTATTTTTCGAGTTCTGATAATTTTCATCAAAGTCTACACGTGAGAAAAAACGCATTTTCAGCCGATTTAAACGTCGAAAAGGCGAATCGGTTGAACGCTTCAGTCATTACTCCTTGTGACAGTGTCAGAAAGTGTAAATACAATGATAAACTAGTATGTGCTGCTAAAGTGTTGTTTGCCAACCAGTTTTAGGCCCATATAAAATGTATTTTTCGAGTTATGATCATTTTCCGAACTTTGGACCGTTTGCTGTCTAGCTGAATTAGAGAAACACCGAACCATTGTCTCTTTGTAGGCGCATGATTTAGAATGCTGCAGTACACCATATAACTTTAATGAATATGAGGAACTATTATGTGCTTCTTAAGTCTTTCTCAAAGACAGTTTAAATACAATGATAATCTAGTATGTGCTGCTAAAGTGTTGTTTGTCAACCAGTTTTAGGCCCATATAAAATGTATTTTTCGAGTTCTGATAATTTTCATCAAAGTCTACACATGTGGGAAAAAATGCATTTTAAGCCGATTTTAACGTCGATTTGGCGGAACGGTTAAACGCTTCAGTCATTACTCTATGTGACAGTGTCAGACAGTTTAAATACAATGATAAACTAGTATGTGCTGCTAAAGTGTTGTTTGTCAAACAGTTTTAGGTCCATATAAAATGTATTTTTCGAGTTATGATCATTTTCAGAACTTTGGACGATTTGCTGTCTAGCTGAATTAGAGAAACACCGAACAATTGTCTCTTTGTAGGTGCATGATTTTGAATGCTGCAGTACACCATATAACTTTAATTAATATGAGGAACAATTATGTGCTTCTTAAGTCTTTCTCAAAGACAGTTTAAATACAATGATAAACTAGTATGTGCAGCTAAAGTCTTGTTTGTCAACCAGTTTTAGGCCCATATAAAATGTATTTTTCGAGTTATGATAATTTTCATCAATGTCTACACGTGGGAAAAAACGCATTTTCAGTCGATTTAAACGTCGATTTGGCGGAACGGTTAAACGCTTCAGTCATTACTCTATGTGACAGTGTCAGTCAGTTTAAATACAATGATGAACTAGTATGTGCTGCTAAAGTCTTGTTTGTCAACCAGTTTTAGGCCCATATAAAATGTATTTTTCGAGTTCAGATAATTTTCATCAAAGTCTACACGTGGGAAAAAACGCATTTTCAGTCGATTTAAACGTCGATTTGGCGGAACGGTTAAACACTTCAGCCATTACTCTATGTGACAGTGTCAGACAGTTTAAATACAATGATAAACTAGTATGTGCTGCTAAAGTCTTGTTTGTCAACCAGTTTTAGGCCCAAATAAAATGTATTTTTCAAGTTCTGATAATTTTCCGAACTTTGGACCGTTTGCTGTCTAGCTGAATTAGAGAAACACCGAACCATTGTCTCTTTGTAGGCGCATGATTCAGAATACTGCAGTACAGCATAGAAATTTAATTAATATGATGAACTATTATGTGCTTCTTAAGTGTTTCTCACAGAGTTCTAGGCCCATCTAACATGTATTTGTGGAGTTATGATCATTTTCAGAACTTTGGACGATTTGCTGTCGAGCTGAATTAGAGAAACACCGAACCATTGTCTCTTTGTAGGTGAATGATTCAGAATGCTGCAGTACACCATATAACTTTAATTAATATGAGGAACAATTATTTTGCTTCTTAAGTCTTTCTCAAAGACAGTTAAAATACAATGATGAACTAGTATGTGCTGCTTATGTCTTGTTTGTCAACCAGTTTTAGGCCCATATAAAATGTATTTTTCGAGTTCTGATAATTTTCATCAAAGTCTACACATGTGGGAAAAAATGCATTTTCAGCTGATTTTAACGTCGATTTGGTGGAACGGTTAAACGCTTCAGTCATTACTCTATGTGACAGTGTCAGACAGTTTAAATACATTGATAAACTAGTATGTGCTGCTAAAGTGTTGTTTGTCAGCCAGTTTTAGGCCCTTATAAAATGTATTTTTCGAGTTATGATCATTTTCAGAACTTTGGACGATTTGCTGTCGAGCTGAATTAGAGAAACACCGAACCATTGTCTCTTTGTAGGTGAATGATTCAGAATGCTGCAGTACAGCATAGAAATTTAATTAATATGATGAACTATTATGTGCTTCTTAAGTGTTTCTCACAGAGTTCTAGGCCCATCTAACATGTATTTGTGGAGATATGATCATATTCAGAACTTTGGACGATTTGCTGTCTAGCTGAATTAGAGAAACACCGAACAATTGTTTCTTTGTAGGTGCATGATTCAGTATACTGCAGTACAGCATAGAAATTTAATTAATATGATGAACTATTATGTGCTTCTTAAGTGTTTCTCACAGAGTTCTAGGCCCATCTAACATGTATTTGTGGAGTTATGATCATATTCAGAACTTTGGACGATTTGCTGTCGAGCTGAATTAGAGAAACACCGAACCATTGTCTCTTTGTAGGTGAATGATTCAGAATGCTGCAGTACACCATATAACTTTAATTAATATGAGGAGCAATTATTTTGCTTCTTAAGTCTTTCTCAAAGACAGTTTAAATACAATGATAAAATAGTATGTGCAGCTAAAGTCTTGTTTGTCAACCAGTTTTAGGCCCATATAAAATGTATTTTTCGAGTTCTGATAATTTTCATCAAATTCTACACATGTGGGAAAAACGCATTTTCAGTCGATTTAAACGTCGAAAAGGCGAATCGGTTAAACGCTTCAGTCATTACTCCATGTGACAGTGTCAGACAATTTAAATACAATGATGAACTAGTATGTGCTGCTAAAGTGTTGTTTGTCAACCAGTTTTAGGCCCATATAAAATGTATTTTTCGAGTTCTGATAATTTTCATCAAAGTCTACACATGTGGGAAAAAATGCATTTTAAGCCGATTTTAACGTCGATTTGGTGGAACGGTTAAACGCTTCAGTCATTACTCTATGTGACAGTGTCAGACAGTTTAAATACAATGATCAACTAGTATGTGCTGCTAAAGTGTTGTTTGTCAAACAGTTTTAGGTCCATATAAAATGTATTTTTCGAGTTATGATCATTTTCAGAAGTTTGGACGATTTGCTGTCTAGCTGAATTAGAGAAACACCGAACAATTGTCTCTTTGTAGGTGCATGATTTTGAATGCTGCAGTACACCATATAACTTTAATTAATATGAGGAACAATTATGTGCTTCTTAAGTCTTTCTCAAAGACAGTTTAAATACAATGATAAACTAGTATGTGCAGCTAAAGTCTTGTTTGTCAACCAGTTTTAGGCCCATATAAAATGTATTTTTCGAGTTATGATAATTTTCATCAATGTCTACACGTGGGAAAAAACGCATTTTCAGTCGATTTAAACGTCGATTTGGCGGAACGGTTAAACGCTTCAGTCATTACTCTATGTGACAGTGTCAGTCAGTTTAAATACAATGATGAACTAGTATGTGCTGCTAAAGTCTTGTTTGTCAACCAGTTTTAGGCCCATATAAAATGTATTTTTCGAGTTCAGATAATTTTCATCAAAGTCTACACGTGGGAAAAAACGCATTTCAGTCGATTTAAACGTCGATTTGGCGGAACGGTTAAACACTTCAGTCATTACTCTATGTGACAGTGTCAGACAGTTTAAATACAATGATAAACTAGTATGTGCTGCTAAAGTCTTGTTTGTCAACCAGTTTTAGGCCCAAATAAAATGTATTTTTCGAGTTCTGATAATTTTCATCAAAGTCTACACGTGAGAAAAAACGCATTTTCAGCCGATTTAAACGTCGAAAAGGCGAATCGGTTGAACGCTTCAGTCATTACTCTATGTGACAGTGTCAGAAAGTGTAAATACAATGATAAACTAGTATGTGCTGCTAAAGTGTTGTTTGCCAACCAGTTTTAGGCCCATATAAAATGTATTTTTCGAGTTATGATCATTTTCCGAACTTTGGACCGTTTGCTGTCTAGCTGAATTAGAGAAACACCGAACCATTGTCTCTTTGTTGGCGCATGATTTAGAATGCTGCAGTACACCATATAACTTTAATGAATATGAGGAACTATTATGTGCTTCTTAAGTCTTTCTCAAAGACAGTTTAAATACAATGATAAACTAGTATGTGCTGCTAAAGTGTTGTTTGTCAACCAGTTTTAGGCCCATATAAAATGTATTTTTCGAGTTCTGTAAATTTTCATCAAAGTCTACACATGTGGGAAAAAACGCATTTTCAGTCGATTTAAACGTCGAAAAGGCGAATCGGTTAAACGCTTCAGTCATTACTCCATGTGACAGTGTCAGACAGTTTAAATACAATGATGAACTAGTATGTGCTGCTAAAGTGTTGTTTGTCAACCAGTTTTTGGCCCATATAAAATGTATTTTTCGAGTTCTGATAATTTTCATCAAAGTCTACACATGTGGGAAAAAATGCATTTTAAGCCGATTTTAACGTCGATTTGGTGGAACGGTTAAACGCTTCAGTCATTACTCTATGTGACAGTGTCAGACAGTTTAAATACAATGATCAACTAGTATGTGCTGCTAAAGTGTTGTTTGTCAAACAGTTTTAGGCCCATATAAAATGTATTTTTCGAGTTCTGATAATTTTCATCAAAGTCTACACGTGGGAAAAAACGCATTTTCAGCCGATTTTAACGTCGATTTGGCGGAACGGTTAAACGCTTCAGTCATTACTCTATGTGACAGTGTCAGACAGTTTAAATACAATGATAAACTAGTATGTGCTGCTAAAGTGTTGTTTGTCAAACAGTTTTAGGTCCATATAAAATGTATTTTTCGAGTTATGATCATTTTCAGAACTTTGGACGATTTGCTGTCTAGCTGAATTAGAGAAACACCGAACAATTGTCTCTTTGTAGGTGCATGATTTTGAATGCTGCAGTACACCATATAACTTTAATTAATATGAGGAACAATTATGTGCTTCTTAAGTCTTTCTCAAAGACAGTTTAAATACAATGATAAACTAGTATGTGCAGCTAAAGTCTTGTTTGTCAACCAGTTTTAGGCCCATATAAAATGTATTTTTCGAGTTATGATAATTTTCATCAATGTCTACACGTGGGAAAAAACGCATTTTCAGTCGATTTAAACGTCGATTTGGCGGAACGGTTAAACGCTTCAGTCATTACTCTATGTGACAGTGTCAGTCAGTTTAAATACAATGATGAACTAGTATGTGCTGCTAAAGTCTTGTTTGTCAACCAGTTTTAGGCCCATATAAAATGTATTTTTCGAGTTCAGATAATTTTCATCAAAGTCTACACATGGGAAAAAACGCATTTTCAGTCGATTTAAACGTCGATTTGGCGGAACGGTTAAACACTTCAGTCATTACTCTATGTGACAGCGTCAGACAGTTTAAATACAATGATAAACTAGTATGTGCTGCTAAAGTCTTGTTTGTCAACCAGTTTTAGGCCCAAATAAAATGTATTTTTCGAGTTCTGATAATTTCCCGAACTTTGGACCGTTTGCTGTCTAGCTGAATTAGAGAAACACCGAACCATTGTCTCTTTGTTGGTGAATGATTCAGAATGCTGCAGTACACCATATAACTTTAATTAATATGAGGAACAATTATTTTGCTTCTTAAGTCTTTCTCAAAGACAGTTTAAATACAATGATAAACTAGTATGTGCTGCTAAAGTGTTGTTTGTCAACCAGTTTTAGGCCCATATAAAATGTATTTTTCGAGTTCAGATAATTTTCATCAAAGTCTACACATGTGGGAAAAAATGCATTTTAAGCCGATTTTAACGTCGATTTGGTGGAACGGTTAAACGCTTCAGTCATTACTCTATGTGACAGTGTCAGACAGTTTAAATACAATGATCAACTAGTATGTGCTGCTAAAGTGTTGTTTGTCAAACAGTTTTAGGCCCATATAAAATGTATTTTTCGAGTTCTGATAATTTTCATCAAAGTCTACACATGTGGGAAAAAATGCATTTTAAGCCGATTTTAACGTCGATTTGGTGGAACGGTTAAACACTTCAGTCATTACTCTATGTGACAGTGTCAGACAGTTTAAATACAATGATAAACTAGTATGTGCTGCTAAAGTGTTGTTTGTCAAACAGTTTTAGGTCCATATAAAATGTATTTTTCGAGTTATGATCATTTTCAGAACTTTGGACGATTTGCTGTCTAGCTGAATTAGAGAAACACCGAACAATTGTCTCTTTGTAGGTGCATGATTTTGAATGCTGCAGTACACCATATAACTTTAATTAATATGAGGAACAATTATGTGCTTCTTAAGTCTTTCTCAAAGACAGTTTAAATACAATGATAAACTAGTATGTGCAGCTAAAGTCTTGTTTGTCAACCAGTTTTAGGCCCATATAAAATGTATTTTTCGAGTTATGATAATTTTCATCAATGTCTACACGTGGGAAAAAACGCATTTTCAGTCGATTTAAACGTCGATTTGGCGGAACGGTTAAACGCTTCAGTCATTACTCTATGTGACAGTGTCAGTCAGTTTAAATACAATGATGAACTAGTATGTGCTGCTAAAGTCTTGTTTGTCAACCAGTTTTAGGCCCATATAAAATGTATTTTTCGAGTTCAGATAATTTTCATCAAAGTCTACACGTGGGAAAAAACGCATTTTCAGTCGATTTAAACGTCGATTTGGCGGAACGGTTAAACACTTCAGTCATTACTCTATGTGACAGTGTCAGACAGTTTAAATACAATGATAAACTAGTATGTGCTGCTAAAGTCTTGTTTGTCAACCAGTTTTAGGCCCAAATAAAATGTATTTTTCGAGTTCTGATAATTTTCATCAAAGTCTACACGTGAGAAAAAACGCATTTTCAGCCGATTTAAACGTCGAAAAGGCGAATCGGTTGAACGCTTCAGTCATTACTCTATGTGACAGTGTCAGAAAGTGTAAATACAATGATAAACTTGTATGTGCTGCTAATGTGTTGTTTGCCAACCAGTTTTAGGCCCATATAAAATGTATTTTTCGAGTTATGATCATTTTCCGAACTATGGACCGTTTGCTGTCTAGCTGAATTAGAGAAACACCGAACCATTGTCTCTTTGTAGGCGCATGATTCAGAATACTGCAGTACAGCATAGAAATTTAATTAATATGATGAACTATTATGTGCTTCTTAAGTGTTTCTCACAGAGTTCTAGGCCCATCTAACATATATTTGTGGAGTTATGATCATTTTCAGAACTTTGGACGATTTGCTGTCGAGCTGAATTAGAGAAACACCGAACCATTGTCTCTTTGTTGGTGAATGATTCAGAATGCTGCAGTACACCATATAACTTTAATTAATATGAGGAACAATTATTTTGCTTCTTAAGTCTTTCTCAAAGACAGTTTAAATACAATGATAAACTAGTATGTGCTGCTAAAGTGTTGTTTGTCAACCAGTTTTAGGCCCATATAAAATGTATTTTTCGAGTTATGATAATTTTCATCAAAGTCTACACATGTGGGAAAAAACGCATTTTCAGCCGATTTAAACGTCGATTTGGTGGAACGGTTAAACGCTTCAGTCATTACTCTATGTGACAGTGTCAGACAGTTTAAATACAATGATAAACTAGTATGTGCTGCTAAAGTGTTGTTTGTCAGCCAGTTTTAGGCCCAAATAAAATGTATTTTTCGAGTTATGATCATTTTCAGAACTTTGGACGATTTGCTGTCGAGCTGAATTAGAGAGACACCGAACCATTGTCTCTTTGTAGGTGAATGATTCAGGATGCTGCCGTACACCATATAACTTTAATTAATATGAGGAAAAATTATTTTGCTTCTTAAGTCTTTCTCAAAGACAGTTTAAATACAATGATGAACTAGTATGTGCTGCTAATGTCTTGTTTGTCAACCAGTTTTAGGCCTATATAAAATGTATTTTTCGAGTTCTGATAATTTTCATCAAAGTCTACACGTGGGAAAAAACGCATTTTCAGTCGATTTAAACGTCGAAAAGGCGAATCGGTTAAACGCTTAAGTCATTACTCCATGTGACAGTGTCAGACAGTTTAAATACAATGATGAACTAGTATGTGCTGCTAAAGTGTTGTTTGTCAACCAGTTTTAGGCCCATATAAAATGTATTTTTCGAGTTATGATCATTTTCAGAAATTTGGACGATTTGCTGTCTAGCTGAATTTGAGAAACACCGAACCATTGCCTCTTTGTACGTGCATGATTTAGAATGCTGCAGTACACCATATAACTTTAATTAATATGAGGAACAATTATGTGCTTCTTAAGTCTTTCGCAAAGACAGTTTAAATACAATGATAAACTAGTATGTGCTGCTAAAGTGTTGTTTGTCAACCAGTGCGCATGCGCGACTGGCATCCGACAGCACCAGGAAGTGGAACACCGCGGGTGGAACACGGAAGGGAGTTTTTTCCGGACTCCAGAACGTCTTTACGGAATCTTTTTCATTTTTATGTGACTGATCCTCCAGCAGTGGTTGTTTTCAGTGCGTGGGGGGTCCCCCCCCCCACACACCCCAACCAACCTTTTTCTTCGGGTGTGCGATGACCGATCACATTGAAACAAACTCTGCGACCGGGAAAATGGATCACGTACGGCTGAATGAAGAAGCAAACGCACCAAAAGGTGGCGGCGAAGCAGACAGAAGCTATGGAAAAGAGCTTACAGTCTGTGTGGAACTGCAAGGGGAGGAAAGTATTACGACGACGGAATTGATGAAGAACGTGCGAGAGCTCTGCGGCGGTTTACTAGCTTGCCGCACCACCGGAGATCGACGATACGAACTTACAATGAGTGACCAAAGAGGGAAAGATCGCCTGCTGGAGGGATTCAAGATTGGAGAGGTAAGAATAATAGCCAGAGAATTGAGGAATGACGAGATGGTCGTTTCCTTCCTCAACCTCCCGGCTTATATTACTGACGACGAAATACTGGGGAAGCTACATGGTTGGGGCGTGTCGGCCACCTCGCCGATTAAGCGCAGAATGTGGCCAGGAACCCGTATTGCGGACGGTACACGGTTTATGAGAGTAAAATTCAATAAATTAGTTCAGAGTCTTCCATACTCTGCAAAGTTTCACACTGCCTTGGGCCAGAGTACTTCCGCGTCATTCACGATAGACAATCAAAGGTCTGCCGCCTCTGTATACAGCCTGGACATATCCTACGGGAATGTCCGGAGTTCTTCTGTCGCAAATGTGGATTGCAAGGACACTTTGCGAGAGAGTGCCAAAGTGCCAAGAAATGTGACCTGTGTCATAACACTTGGAATGAATGTGACTGCAATAAGAGCGAGGAGGACGGCGGCGCTCCGCTGGTGACGACGGCCGCTTCAACCGATAGGCAAGGCGAACTGCATAGCGAGGATGAAAATAAAATGGAGACTGAGACGGGGCAGGGGGATGTGAGGGATGAAACTCAACCTGCAGTGGCGGGTAGTATGAACCAAGCAAGCGAGGTGAGGCTAGATCTGAGCTCCGGCTCTGACGAGGAGAGCGGAGCGAGACGAGGAGCGAGGCTGAAGGCGGAGGTGGGAGGGGAGGTGCTAGCCTTGGGAGTGGGCCCCACCCCCGCTCCTACCCCGCTGCTGCTGAAGCAAATCAGAGATCCTGCATCTGAGATGGGAATGATGAATAGGTCATCATCTCAGTCCCAGCCCCTCCAGCGACTGCCTCTTGATAACCTGATCTCAAGTGCAAGTGAGGCCGAATCCGAGATAGACTTGTCTCATATGAACAGAATTGGGAAAAGGCTAAGTGAAAAGCAGATGAGAAGGAGAAGCAAGAGAAACAAAGACAGAGTTAATAACTAAATGTCGAAAATCATACTCTCTTCTCAGTGTGACTCTTATGATTAGCTTCACTTCTCTAAATGCTAACGGCCTGCGCACAAAATCGAAAATAGATTCTGTACTGCAAACTTTGAACTCGGATGTAGTCTGCCAGCAAGAAACTTGGTGGGACCAGGAGCATCACGACTATGTGGCGAACCAGAGAAACAAGCAGGTATTTTCAAACCACGGGTCAGCAAGATCATGCGGGGTGGCAATCATATCTAAGATTGCTTCAGGCATGAGTGCTGAAGAGATATACAAAGACGATCAAGGCAGAGTATTAATTGTAGATTTTTCACTTAATAAACAACGATATAGAATAATTAACATATATGCACCAAACAATGAAAATCATAGAAAGCAGTTTTTTATTAAATTAAAGAAATGGTACGGAAACAATGTAATAATAACTGGAGACTTTAATGTGGCTCTAACAAAAATGGACGTGTCAGTAAACAATACCTTCAAGAGTGACGCCAGTCGAACAACCCTAATGAATTTGATAAATCACCATAACCTAGTAGAAATGTGGAGAATCTCAAACCCTTTGAAGCGGGACTTCTCGAGAAGGCAGATTGTAAAGGGGGTCCTCAAACAGTCCAGAATCGATCTCTGTCTGGCTTCCTCCAGCATTATCAGAGACATTAACAAAATTAAATATGAGTTCAATAGCTGGAGCGATCACGCATCTTTATATTGGCAATTAGGGGACGATGGAAGGCCCAGAGGTGGGGGCATCTGGTGCTTCAATGCCAGTCTCCTTGAGGACCAAACCTTCAAAAAAAAGATAAGGAATCTACTGAGCAATATAACAGATGAATTAGCTGTAGAAGGAAACTACATTAAATCATGGGACGATGTAAAAAGACGAATTAAGAGAGCCTGTATAAATTATAGTAAAGAGAAAGGATGGCGGGAAGGAATGGAGGAGAGAACATTAAGGGACCTCCTCGCAAAAGAAATTACATTACTTGACCATGACCCTGACAGAAGTTGTGCAAAATTTGAAGAATATGAAGCTAAACTTCACTCTTTTGAAAAGAAAAGATGCATAGGAGCAGCTGTTAGAAGTAGATTTAAAAATATCACAGATGGGGAGAAATGTACAGCTTTTTTCCTTGGCCTAGAAAAAAAAAACCAAAACAAAGCCAGAATGGGTCCGAATGAAAATAGTAAGGGGGAAATAATAGTTGAGCAGGAAGACATACTGGACGAAATACATAGGTATTACGAGAACCTCTTTACTAGTAACAGCTCCAATCCAAAACAAACTAAAGAAATACTGGAATGTATTGATAGGGAAATAAATCACATCGACAAAGAAGAGTGCGACACGGTAATCACATTAGCGGAAGTAGAACTGGCAATAGATGGACTAAATAAGAACAAAAGCCCAGGCCCAGACGGAATCTCGACAGAGTTCTACCAGTGCTTCAAAGCCCAGCTGGCCCCCTTGCTGCTAAAACTTTACACTAGTATTAGAGTAAACCAGACAACTCCGGACTCCCTCACAAAAGGTATCATCACAATTGTATTTAAGAATAAAGGATGCCGGAACCAACTGAAAAACTATAGGCCAATTAGCCTACTCAATTCAGATTATAAGATTCTGGCAAAAATTCTGGCTAATAGACTTAAAGCAGTAATAGGCTCAATCATCAGCAATACGCAAACTTACAGTATCCCAGGCAGAGATATTACAGACTCCATCAATACAATTAGGGATACAGTAAAAACAATGACTATGCAGAGGGGCCTGCTGCTTGGAGTAGACCTAGAAAAAGCTTTTGACAGGGTTGAGCATCCGTTCCTCTGGTCCGTAATGGAAAAGTTCGGCTTCGGAGCAAAGTTCATCGATTGGATCAAGGTGTTATATCGAAGTGCGAGTAGCAGGGTGAAATGCAACGGACTTCTCACCAGGGACATTCGGATCAAGAGGTCTGTGAGACAGGGATGCCCCCTCTCAGCTCTGCTATACACCCTGGTCGCAGAACCCCTCGCACTCCTAATACTGAAAGACAAAAATATAAAAGGTATCTTAACGCCAAATGGCAACAAAACCAAAATAGTCCAATATGCAGACGACATTAATATCATGGTCTCGGATGGTGACAGCATAGACCATGTCTTCAAACACCTAGGGGCCTATGAGAAAGCCTCTGGCGCAAGAATCAATAAAGAAAAATCTGCAATAATGTTCTGCGGTAAGAATCAAAAAACGATAAACAAATGGGGCCTTAAAGAGACCACAGGGTGCAGAGAAATCTTGGGTGTGTACATTGGCAAAGACGAGAGTGAAGCAAGAGATAAAACATGGAAGAGTGTGATAATTAAAATACAGTGTACCTTGAACCTGTGGAGGGCGAGGGGGCTTAGTCTAAAAGGAAAGGTAATAGTATCTAATGCCTTAGTGCTGTCAAAAATTAATCATGCTTTGGGAACCTGTGAGCTGCCCGATTGGGCACTAAATTCATTGAACGGTGAGATATCCTCCTTTCTTTGGAAGGGTAAGGGAAATATGATCGCCCACAGGACGTTAATTGCTAATAAACGGGAGGGGGGATTAGGGCTGATTGACATTGGTGCCAAAAGAGACGCACTGAGGGTTAAATTGATAGGGAAATTCTTGGATTCGACCAGGCAGTATCCCTGGGAGGACGCACTCGCAGGCTACCTGGCGGAGTTTGGGGAGAGGAGCAAATACAATCTCTGTACCCACTACCCCAGAAAAACCTACAGTGGCCTGCCGGGCTTCTACCAGGAGATGCTGGAGGCATGGGGAAGGATACTCCCCCACCTCAGACCCGAGTGCAGTAAAAAAGAGCATGTGCTGCAGTTACCTTTCCTCTCGAATCCATGCTTCACCTATAATGGGAGAAACCTCGTCAGCAGTCACTTGACGGCAGCAGGCCTAACAAGAGTGGGACAGGTGACCGACCACAAAGGGAACTTTGATATAGGGAATGTACTTTGGGAATTAGACAGATGGAAGGTGCAATACAGGGAAAAACTGATTGTCTCTTTCGGGGAAAAATTTGATCAAAGCCTACTACCTGAGTGGCGAGGCATGCTCAAAGAGAAAGGACCCAAGGGGCAGGATGATGCCCTGAACTTCCTCCTGTGCCTTAGAGGAAAATTCCCCACCATCCAATCAGTGAAAACCAGAGACTGGTATAGATTACTCATTTCAAAGATTGTGACAATTCCAGCTTCAGAAAAGGCCTGGTCAAGGATATTTCCTGGCTATTCAATTAGAAATATATGGAACAACATGGAAATCCCTTTTGCCACATCAGCCATCTTCCACCTGGATTTCAAGATAAGGCACAGGAGGATTTTTACTGGCATCATCCTGCATCAAATACACAAAGACTTGCACAAGAGGGAGTGTGCGGTCTGCATGGAAGAAGCAGAAGACATTGAGCACCTGTTCCTTAGGTGCACGGCCCTCACGAACTATAGGGAGAGGGTCAAGAGCCTACTGGTGGAACATTGTGGCCTTAGGAGACTAACAGGGCTTACATGGGACTGGGCCTACATGTTTGGCCCCCCCCCCAAAACAAAGAGTCCAACGGAAAACTTACTGATAAACACTGTGCTGGCATTTGCCAGGCGCGCAACATGGACAAGAAGGAACTTGGCACTATATGAGGGTAGAGACGTAAGCATACAAAGCCTCTTTGGAAACTCACTAAAAGCCCACCTATCGTTGGTATATGGAGGAAACAAAGACCTTTTTGTAAGCCAATTCATGCAACAAACTACCCTACTCCAGGAAACTGAATGCCACTCTCTCTCCTTCGCATTCTGATAGGATAGAGAATGGGAGAAAAAGGGAAAACATGTATTTCCCAAGTGTTTAAAAATGTTTTCTTGGCATAATTGTTACTGTTGATGATTCTGTATTTTTATATTAAAAAAAAAAAAAAAAAAAAAAAAATGTATTTTTCGAGTTATGATCATTTTCAGAAATTTGGACGATTTGCTGTCTAGCTGAATTTGAGAAACACTGAACCATTGTCTCTTTGTAGGCGCATGATTTAGAATGCTGCAGTACACCATATAACTTTAATTAATATGAGGAACAATTATTTGCTTCTTAAGTCTTTCGCAAAGACAGTTTAAATACAATGATAAACTAGTATGTGCTGCTAAAGTGTTGTTTGTCAACCAGTTTTAGGCCCATATAAAATGTATTTTTCGAGTTATGATAATTTTCATCAAAGTCTACACATGTGGGAAAAAACGCATTTTCAGCCGATTTAAACGTCGAAAAGGCGGATCGGTTAAACGCTTCAGCCATTACTCTGTGACAGTGTCAGACAGTTTAAATACAATGATAAACTAGTATGTGCTACTAAAGTCTTGTTTGTCAACCAGTTTTAGGCCCATATAAAATGTATTTTTCGAGTTCTGATAATTTTCATCAAAGTCTACACGTGGGAAAAAACGCATTTTCAGCCGATTTTAACGTCGATTTGGCGGAACGGTTAAACGCTTCAGTCATTACTCTATGTGACAGTGTCAGACAGTTTAAATACAATGATAAACTAGTATGTGCTGCTAAAGTCTTGTTTGTCAACCAGTTTTAGGCCCGAATAAAATGTATTTTTCGAGTTCTGATAATTTTCATCAAAGTCTACACATGTGGGAAAAAACGCATTTTCAGTCGATTTAAACGTCGAAAAGGCGAATCGGTTAAACGCTTCAGTCATTACTCCATGTGACAGTGTCAGACAGTTTAAATACAATGATGAACTAGTATGTGCTGCTAAAGTGTTGTTTGACAACCAGTTTTAGGCCCATATAAAATGTATTTTTCGAGTTCTGATAATTTTCATCAAAGTCTACACGTGGGAAAAAATGCATTTTAAGCCGATTTTAACGTCGATTTGGTGGAACGGTTAAACGCTTCAGTCATTACTCTATGTGATAGTGTCAGACAGTTTAAATACAATGATAAACTAGTATGTGCTGCTAAAGTGTTGTTTGTCAAACAGTTTTAGGCCCATATAAAATGTATTTTTCGAGTTCTGATAATTTTCATCAAAGTCTACACGTGGGAAAAAACGCATTTTCAGCCGATTTTAACGTCGATTTGGCGGAACGGTTAAACGCTTCAGTCATTACTCTATGTGACAGTGTCAGACAGTTTAAATACAATGATAAACTAGTATGTGCTGCTAAAGTGTTGTTTGTCAAACAGTTTTAGGTCCATATAAAATGTATTTTTCGAGTTATGATCATTTTCAGAACTTTGGACGATTTGCGGTCTAGCTGAATTAGAGAAACACCGAACAATTGTCTCTTTGTAGGTGCATGATTTTGAATGCTGCAGTACACCATATAACTTTAATTAATATGAGGAACAATTATGTGCTTCTTAAGTCTTTCTCAAAGACAGTTTAAACACAATGATAAACTAGTATGTGCAGCTAAAGTCTTGTTTGTCAACCAGTTTTAGGCCCATATAAAATGTATTTTTCGAGTTATGATAATTTTCATCAATGTCTACACGTGGGAAAAAACGCATTTTCAGTCGATTTAAACGTCGATTTGGCGGAACGGTTAAACACTTCAGTCATTACTCTATGTGACAGTGTCAGACAGTTTAAATACAATGATAAACTAGTATGTGCTGCTAAAGTCTTGTTTGTCAACCAGTTTTAGGCCCAAATAAAATGTATTTTTCGAGTTCTGATAATTTTCATCAAAGTCTACACGTGAGAAAAAACGCATTTTCAGCCGATTTAAACGTCGAAAAGGCGAATCGGTTGAACGCTTCAGTCATTACTCTATGTGACAGTGTCAGAAAGTGTAAATACAATGATAAACTAGTATGTGCTGCTAATGTGTTGTTTGCCAACCAGTTTTAGGCCCATATAAAATGTATTTTTCGAGTTATGATCATTTTCCGAACTTTGGACCGTTTGCTGTCTAGCTGAATTAGAGAAATACCGAACCATTGTCTCTTTGTAGGTGAATGATTCAGAATGCTGCAGTACACCATATAACTTTAATTAATATGAGGAACAATTATTTTGCTTCTTAAGTCTTTCTCAAAGACAGTTTAAATACAATGATGAACTAGTATGTGCGGCTTATGTCTTGTTTGTCAACCAGTTTTAGGCCCATATAAAATGTATTTTTCGAGTTCTGATAATTTTCATCAAAGTCTACACATGTGGGAAAAAATGCATTTTCAGCCGATTTTAACGTCGATTTGGTGGAACGGTTAAACGCTTCAGTTATTACTCTATGTGACAGTGTCAGACAGTTTAAATACAATGATAAACTAGTATGTGCTGCTAAAGTGTTGTTTGTCAGCCAGTTTTAGGACCTTATAAAATGTATTTTTCGAGTTATGATCATTTTCAGAACTTTGGACGATTTGCTGTCTAGCTGAATTAGAGAAACACCGAACAATTGTTTCTTTGTAGGTGCATGATTCAGTATACTGCAGTACAGCATAGAAATTTAATTAATATGATGAACTATTATGTGCTTCTTAAGTGTTTCTCACAGAGTTCTAGGCCCATCTAACATGTATTTGTGGAGTTATGATCATTTTCAGAACTTTGGACGATTTGCTGTCGAGCTGAATTAGAGAAACACCGAACCATTGTCTCTTCAGAGGTGAATGATTCAGAATGCTGCAGTCCAGCATAGAAATTTAATTAATATGATGAACTATTATGTGCTTCTTAAGTGTTTCTCACAGATTTCTAGGCCCATCTAACATGTATTTGTGGAGTTATGATCATTTTCATCATAGTGTGTACATGTGGGAAAAAACGCATTTTCAGCCGATTTAAACGTCGAAAAGGGGAATTGGTTAAACACTTCAGTCATTACTCTGTGTGACAGTGTCAGACAGTTTAATTACAATGGTGAACTAGTATATGCTGCTAAAGCGTTGTTTGTCAAACAGTTTTAGGCCCATACAACATGTATTTGTCGAGGTATGAGCATTTTCAGAACATTGGACGGTTTGCTGTCTAGTAGAATTAGAGAAACACCGAACCATTGTCTCTTCAGAGGTGAATGATTCAGAATGCTGCAGTACAGCATAGAAATTTAATTAATATGATGAACTATTATGTGCTTCTTAAGTGTTTCTCACAGATTTCTAGGCCCATCTAACATGTATTTGTGGAGTTATGATCATTTTCATCATTGTGTGCACATGTGGGAAAAAATGCATTTTCAGCCGATTTAAACGTCGAAAAGGGGAATTGGTTAAACGCTTCAGTCATTACTCTGTGTGACAGTGTCAGACAGTTTAAATACAATGGTGAACTAGTATATGCTGCTAAAGTGTTGTTTGTCAAACAGTTGTCGGCCCATCTAAGATGTATTTGTCGAGTTATGATCATTTTCATCATTATATGCACATGTGGGAAAAAACGCATTTTCAGCCGATTTAAACGTCGAAAAGGAGAATTGGTTAAACGCTTCAGTCATTACTCTGTGTGACAGTGTCAGACAGTTTAAATACAATGGTGAACTAGTATATGCTGCTAAAGCGTTGTTTGTCAAACAGTTTTAGGCCCATACAACATGTATTTGTCGAGGTATGAGCATTTTCAGAACATTGGACGGTTTGCTGTCTAGCTGAATTAGAGAAACACCGAACCATTGTCTATTCAGAGGTGAATGATTCAGAATGCTGCAGTACAGCATAGAAATTTAATTAATATGATGAACTATTATGTGCTTCTTAAGTGTTTCTCACAGATTTCTAGGCCCATCTAACATGTATTTGTGGAGTTATGATCATTTTCATCATTGTGTGCACATGTGGGAAAAAACGCATTTTCAGCCGATTTAAACGTCGAAAAGGGGAATTGGTTAAACGCTTCAGTCATTACTCTGTGTGACAGTGTCAGACAGTTTAAATACAATGGTGAACTAGTATATGCTGCTAAAGTGTTGTTTGTCAAACAGTTTTAGGCCCATGTACAATGTATTTGTCGAGTTATGATTATTTTCATCATTGTGTGCACATGTGGGAAAAAAGGCATTTTCAGCCGATTTAAACGTCGAAAAGGGGAATTGGTTAAACGCTTCAGTCATTACTCTGTGTGACAGTGTCAGACAGTTTAAATACAATGGTGAACTAGTATATGCTGCTAAAGCGTTGTTTGTCAAACAGTTTTAGGCCCATACAACATGTATTTGACGAGGTATGAGCATTTTCAGAACATTGGACGGTTTGCTGTCTAGCTGAATTAGAGAAACACCGAACCATTGTCTCTTCAGAGGTGAATGATTCAGAATGCTGCAGTACAGCATAGAAATTTAATTAATATGATGAACTATTATGTGCTTCTTAAGTGTTTCTCACAGATTTCTAGGCCCATCTAACATGTATTTGTGGAGTTATGATCATTTTCATCATTGTGTGCACATGTGGGAAAAAACGCATTTTCAGCCGATTTAAACGTCGAAAAGGGGAATTGGTTAAACGCTTCAGTCATTACTCTGTTTGACAGTGTCAGACAGTTTAAATACAATGGTGAACTAGTATATGCTTCTAAAGTGTTGTTTGTCAAACAGTTTTAGGCCCATCTAACATGTATTTGTCGAGTTATGATCATTTTCATCATTATGTGCACATGTGGGAAAAAACGCATTTTCAGCCGATTTAAACATCGAAAAGGGGAATTGGTTAAACGCTTCAGTCATTACTCTGTGTGACAGTGTCAGACAGTCTAAATACAATGGTGAACTAGTTTATGCTGCTAAAGCGTTGTTTGTCAAACAGTTTTAGGCCCATACAACATGTATTTGTCGAGGTATGAGCATTTTCAGAACATTGGACGGTTTGCTGTCTAGCTGAATTAGAGAAACACCGAACCATTGTCTCTTCAGAGGTGAATGATTCAGAATGCTGTAGTAGAACATAGAAATTTTATTAATATGATGAACTATTATGTGCTTCTTAAGTGTTTCTCACAGATTTCTAGGCCCATCTAACATGTATTTGTGGAGTTATGATCATTTTCATCATTGTGTGCACATGTGGGAAAAAACGCATTTTCAGCCGATTTAAACGTCGAAAAGGGGAATTGGTTAAACGCTTCAGTCATTACTCTGTGTGATAGTGTCAGACAGTTTAAATACAATGGTGAACTAGTATATGCTGCTAAAGTGTTGTTTGTCAACCAGTTTTAGGCCCATCTAACATGTATTTGTCGAGTTATGATCATTTTCATCATTATGTGTACATGTGGGAAAAAACGCATTTTCAGCCGATTTAAACGTCGAAAAGGGGAATTGCTTAAACGCTTCAGTCATTACTCTGTGTGACAGTGTCAGACAGTTTAATTACAATGGTGAACTAGTATATTCTGCTAAAGCGTTGTTTGTCAAACAGTTTTAGGCCCATACAACATGTATTTGTCGAGGTATGAGCATTTTCAGAACATTGGACGGTTTGCTGTCTAGTAGAATTAGAGAAACACCGAACCATTGTCTCTTCAGAGGTGAATGATTCAGAATGCTGCAGTACAGCATAGAAATTTAATTAATATGATGAACTATTATGTGCTTCTTAAGTGTTTCTCACAGATTTCTAGGCCCATCTAACATGTATTTGTGGAGTTATGATCATTTTCATCATTGTGTGCACATGTGGGAAAAAATGCATTTTCAGCCGATTTAAACGTCGAAAAGGGGAATTGGTTAAACGCTTCAGTCATTACTCTGTGTGACAGTGTCAGACAGTTTAAATACAATGGTGAACTAGTATATGCTGCTAAAGTGTTGTTTGTCAAACAGTTGTCGGCCCATCTAAGATGTATTTGTCGAGTTATGATCATTTTCATCATTATATGCACATGTGGGAAAAAACGCATTTTCAGCCGATTTAAACGTCGAAAAGGAGAATTGGTTAAACGCTTCAGTCATTACTCTGTGTGACAGTGTCAGACAGTTTAAATACAATGGTGAACTAGTATATGCTGCTAAAGCGTTGTTTGTCAAACAGTTTTAGGCCCATACAACATGTATTTGTCGAGGTATGAGCATTTTCAGAACATTGGACGGTTTGCTGTCTAGCTGAATTAGAGAAACACCGAACCATTGTCTATTCAGAGGTGAATGATTCAGAATGCTGCAGTACAGCATAGAAATTTAATTAATATGATGAACTATTATGTGCTTCTTAAGTGTTTCTCACAGATTTCTAGGCCCATCTAACATGTATTTGTGGAGTTATGATCATTTTCATCATTGTGTGCACATGTGGGAAAAAACGCATTTTCAGCCGATTTAAACGTCGAAAAGGGGAATTGGTTAAACGCTTCAGTCATTACTCTGTGTGACAGTGTCAGACAGTTTAAATACAATGGTGAACTAGTATATGCTGCTAAAGTGTTGTTTGTCAAACAGTTTTAGGCCCATGTACAATGTATTTGTCGAGTTATGATTATTTTCATCATTGTGTGCACATGTGGGAAAAAAGGCATTTTCAGCCGATTTAAACGTCGAAAAGGGGAATTGGTTAAACGCTTCAGTCATTACTCTGTGTGACAGTGTCAGACAGTTTAAATACAATGGTGAACTAGTATATGCTGCTAAAGCGTTGTTTGTCAAACAGTTTTAGGCCCATACAACATGTATTTGACGAGGTATGAGCATTTTCAGAACATTGGACGGTTTGCTGTCTAGCTGAATTAGAGAAACACCGAACCATTGTCTCTTCAGAGGTGAATGATTCAGAATGCTGCAGTACAGCATAGAAATTTTATTAATATGATGAACTATTATGTGCTTCCTAAGTTTTTCTCTCAGATTTCTATGCCCATCTAACATGTATTTCTGGAGTTATGATCATTTTCAGAACTTGTGACGGTTTGCTGTCTAGCTGAATTAGAGAAACACCGAACCATTGTCTCTTCAGAGGTGAATGATTCAGAATGCTGCAGTACAGCATAGAAATTTAATTAATATGATGAACTATTATGTGCTTCTTAAGTGTTTCTCACAGATTTCTAGGCCCATCTAACATGTATTTGTGGAGTTATGATCATTTTCATCATTGTGTGCACATGTGGGAAAAAACGCATTTTCAGCCGATTTAAACGTCGAAAAGGGGAATTGGTTAAACGCTTCAGTCATTACTCTGTTTGACAGTGTCAGACAGTTTAAATACAATGGTGAACTAGTATATGCTGCTAAAGTGTTGTTTGTCAAACAGTTTTAGGCCCATCTAACATGTATTTGTCGAGTTATGATCATTTTCATCATTATGTGCACATGTGGGAAAAAACGCATTTTCAGCCGATTTAAACATCGAAAAGGGGAATTGGTTAAACGCTTCAGTCATTACTCTGTGTGACAGTGTCAGACAGTTTAAATACAATGGTGAACTAGTTTATGCTGCTAAAGCGTTGTTTGTCAAACAGTTTTAGGCCCATACAACATGTATTTGTCGAGGTATGAGCATTTTCAGAACATTGGACGGTTTGCTGTCTAGCTGAATTAGAGAAACACCGAACCATTGTCTCTTCAGAGGTGAATGATTCAGAATGCTGTAGTAGAACATAGAAATTTTATTAATATGATGAACTATTATGTACTTCCTAAGTTTTTCTCTCAGATTTCTATGCCCATCTAACATGTATTTGTGGAGTTAGGATCATTTTCATCATAGTGTGCACATGTGGGAAAAAACGCATTTTCAGCCGATTTAAACGTCGAAAAGGAGAATTGGTTAAACGCTTCAGTCATTACTCTGTGTGACAGTGTCAGACAGTTTAAATACAATGGTGAACTAGTATATGCTGCTAAAGTGTTGTTTGTCAAACAGTTTTAGGCCCATACAACATGTATTTGTCGAGGTATGAGCATTTTCAGAACATTGGACGGTTTGCTGTCTAGCTGAATTAGAGAAACACCGAACCATTGTCTCTTCAGAAGTGAATGATTCAGAATGCTGCAGTACAGCATTGAAATTTAATTAATATGATGAACTATTGTGTGCTTCCTAAGTTTTTCTCTCAGATTTCTATGCCCATCTAACATGTATTTCTGGAGTTATGATCATTTTCAGAACTTGTGACGGTTTGCTGTCTAGCTGAATTAGAGAAACACCGAACCATTGTCTATTCAGAGGTGAATGATTCAGAATGCTGCAGTACAGCATAGAAATTTAATTAATATGATGAACTATTAAGTGCTTCTTAAGTGTTTCTCACAGATTTCTAGGCCCATCTAACATGTATTTGTGGAGTTATGATCATTTTCATCATTGTGTGCACATGTGGGAAAAAACGCATTTTCAGCCGATTTAAACGTCGAAAAGGGGAATTGGTTAAACGCTTCAGTCATTACTCTGTGTGACAGTGTCAGACAGTTTAAATACATTGGTGAACTAGTATATGCTGCTAAAGTGTTGTTTGTCAACCAGTTTTAGGCCCATCTAACATGTATTTGTCGAGTTATGATCATTTTCATCATTATGTGTACATGTGGGAAAAAACGCATTTTCAGCCGATTTAAACGTCGAAAAGGAGAATTGGTTAAACGCTTCAGTCATTACTCTGTGTGACAGTGTCAGACAGTTTAAATACAATGGTGAACTAGTATATGCTGCTAAAGCGTTGTTTGTCAAACAGTTTTAGGCCCATACAACATGTATTTGTCGAGGTATGAGCATTTTCAGAACATTGGACGGTTTGCTGTCTAGCTGAATTAGAGAAACACCGAACCATTGTCTATTCAGAGGTGAATGATTCAGAATGCTGTAGTAGAGCATAGAAATTTTATTAATATGATGAACTATTATGTGCTTCCTACGTTTTTCTCTCAGATTTCTATGCCCATCTAACATGTATTTGTGGAGTTAGGATCATTTTCATCATAGTGTGCACATGTGGGAAAAAACGCATTTTCAGCCGATTTAAACGTCGAAAAGGGGAATTGGTTAAACGCTTCAGTCATTACTCTGTGTGACAGTGTCAGACAGTTTAAATACATCGGTGAACTAGTATATGCTGCTAAAGTGTTGTTTGTCAACCAGTTTTAGGCCCATCTAACATGTATTTGTCGAGTTATGATCATTTTCATCATTACGTGTACATGTGGGAAAAAACGCATTTTCAGCCGATTTAAACGTCGAAAAGGGGAATTGCTTAAACGCTTCAGTCATTACTCTGTGTGACAGTGTCAGACAGTTTAATTACAATGGTGAACTAGTATATGCTGCTAAAGCGTTGTTTGTCAAACAGTTTTAGGCCCATACAACATGTATTTGTCGAGGTATGAGCATTTTCAGAACATTGGACGGTTTGCTGTCTAGCTGAATTAGAGAAACACCGAACCATTGTCTCTTCAGAGGTGAATGATTCAGAATGCTGCAGTACAGCATAGAAATTTTATTAATATGATGAACTATTATGTGCTTCTTAAGTGTTTCTCACAGATTTCTAGGCCCATCTAACATGTATTTGTGGAGTTATGATCATTTTCATCATTGTGTGCACATGTGGGAAAAGACGCGTTTTCAGCCGATTTAAACGTCGAAAAGGGGAATTGGTTAAACGCTTCAGTCATTACTCTGTGTGACAGTGTCAGACAGTTTAAATACAATGGTGAACTAGTATATGCTGCTAAAGTGTTGTTTGTCAAACAGTTTTAGGGCCATGTACAATGTATTTGTCGAGTTATGATTATTTTCATCATTGTGTGCACATCTGGGAAAAAACGCATTTTCAGCCGATTTAAACGTCGAAAAGGGGAATTGGTTAAACGGTTCAGTCATTACTCTGTGTGACAGTGTCAGACAGTTTAAATACAATGGTGAACTAGTATATGCTGCTAAAGCGTTGTTTGTCAAACAGTTTTAGGCCCATACAACATGTATTTGACGAGGTATGAGCATTTTCAGAACATTGGACGGTTTGCTGTCTAGCTGAATTAGAGAAACACCGAACCATTGTCTCTTCAGAGGTGAATGATTCAGAGTGCTGCAGTACAGCATAGAAATTTTATTAATATGATGAACTATTATGTGCTTCCTAAGTTTTTCTCTCAGATTTCTATGCCCATCTAACATGTATTTCTGGAGTTATGATCATTTTCAGAACTTGTGACGGTTTGCTGTCTAACTGAATTAGAGAAACACCGAACCATTGTCTCTTCAGAGGTGAATGATTCAGAATGCTGCAGTACAGCATAGAAATTTAATTAAAATGATGAACTATTATGTGCTTCTTAAGTGTTTCTCACAGATTTCTAGGCCCATCTAACATGTATTTGTGGAGTTATGATCATTTTCATCATTGTGTGCACATGTGGGAAAAAACGCATTTTCAGCCGATTTAAACGTCGAAAAGGGGAATTGCTTAAACGCTTCAGTCATTACTCTGTGTGACAGTGTCAGACAGTTTAAATACATTGGTGAACTAGTATATGCTGCTAAAGTGTTGTTTGTCAACCAGTTTTAGGCCCATCTAACATGTATTTGTCGAGTTATGATCATTTTCATCATTATGTGTACATGTGGGAAAAAACGCATTTTCAGCCGATTTAAACGTCGAAAAGGGGAATTGCTTAAACGCTTCAGTCATTACTCTGTGTGACAGTGTCAGACAGTTTAAATACAATGGTGAACTAGTATATGCTGCTAAAGCGTTGTTTGTCAAACAGTTTTAGGCCCATACAACATGTATTTGTCGAGGTATGAGCATTTTCAAAACATTGGACGGTTTGCTGTCTAGCTGAATTAGAGAAACACCGAACCATTGTCTATTCAGAGGTGAATGATTCAGAATGCTGTAGTAGAGCATAGAAATTTTATTAATATGATGAACTATTATGTGCTTCCTAAGTTTTTCTCTCAGATTTCTATGCCCATCTAACATGTATTTGTGGAGTTAGGATCATTTTCATCATAGTGTGCACATGTGGGAAAAAACGCATTTTCAGCCGATTTAAACGTCGAAAAGGGGAATTGGTTAAACGCTTCAGTCATTACTCTGTTTGACAGTGTCAGACAGTTTAAATACAATGGTGAACTAGTATATGCTGCTAAAGTGTTGTTTGTCAAACAGTTTTAGGCCCATCTAACATGTATTTGTCGAGTTATGATCATTTTCATCATTATGTGCACATGTGGGAAAAAACGCATTTTCAGCCGATTTAAACATCGAAAAGGGGAATTGGTTAAACGCTTCAGTCATTACTCTGTGTGACAGTGTCAGACAGTCTAAATACAATGGTGAACTAGTTTATGCTGCTAAAGCGTTGTTTGTCAAACAGTTTTAGGCCCATACAACATGTATTTGTCGAGGTATGAGCATTTTCAGAACATTGGACGGTTTGCTGTCTAGCTGAATTAGAGAAACACCGAACCATTGTCTCTTCAGAGGTGAATGTTTCAGAATGCTGTAGTAGAACATAGAAATTTTATTAATATGATGAACTATTATGTACTTCCTAAGTTTTTCTCTCAGATTTCTATGCCCATCTAACATGTATTTGTGGAGTTAGGATCATTTTCATCATAGTGTGCACATGTGGGAAAAAACGCATTTTCAGCCGATTTAAACGTCGAAAAGGGGAATTGGTTAAACGCTTCAGTCATTACTCTGTGTGACAGTGTCAGACAGTTTAAATACAATGGTGAACTAGTATATGCTGCTAAAGCGTTGTTTGTCAAACAGTTTTAGGCCCATACAACATGTATTTGTCGAGGTATGAGCATTTTCAGAACATTGGACGGTTTGCTGTCTAGCTGAATTAGAGAAACACCGAACCATTGTCTCTTCAGAAGTGAATGATTCAGAATGCTGCAGTACAGCATTGAAATTTAATTAATATGATGAACTATTATGTGCTTCCTAAGTTTTTCTCTCAGATTTCTATGCCCATCTAACATGTATTTCTGGAGTTATGATCATTTTCAGAACTTGTGACGGTTTGCTGTCTAGCTGAATTAGAGAAACACCGAACCATTGTCTATTCAGAGGTGAATGATTCAGAATGCTGCAGTACAGCATAGAAATTTAATCAATATGATGAACTATTAAGTGCTTCTTAAGTGTTTCTCACAGATTTCTAGGCCCATCTAACATGTATTTGTGGAGTTATGATCATTTTCATCATTGTGTGCACATGTGGGAAAAAACGCATTTTCAGCCGATTTAAACGTCGAAAAGGGGAATTGGTTAAACGCTTCAGTCATTACTCTGTGTGACAGTGTCAGACAGTTTAAATACAATGGTGAACTAGTATATGCTGCTAAAGTGTTGTTTGTCAAACAGTTTTAGGCCCATGTACAATGTATTTGTCGAGTTATGATTATTTTCATCATTGTGTGCACATGTGGGAAAAAACGCATTTTCAGCCGATTTAAACGTCGAAAAGGGGAATTGGTTAAACGCTTCAGTCATTACTCTGTGTGACAGTGTCAGACAGTTTAAATACAATGGTGAACTAGTATATGCTGCTAAAGCGTTGTTTGTCAAACAGTTTTAGGCCCATACAACATGTATTTGACGAGGTATGAGCATTTTCAGAACATTGGACGGTTTGCTGTCTAGCTGAATTAGAGAAACACCGAACCATTGTCTCTTCAGAGGTGAATGATTCAGAATGCTGCAGTACAGCATAGAAATTTTATTAATATGATGAACTATTATGTGCTTCCTAAGTTTTTCTCTCAGATTTCTATGCCCATCTAACATGTATTTCTGGAGTTATGATCATTTTCAGAACTTGTGACGGTTTGCTGTCTAACTGAATTAGAGAAACACCGAACTATTGTCTCTTCAGAGGTGAATGATTCAGAATGCTGCAGTACAGCATAGAAATTTTATTAATATGATGAACTATTATGTGCTTCTTAAGTGTTTCTCACAGATTTCTAGGCCCATCTAACATGTATTTGTGGAGTTATGATCATTTTCATCATTGTGTGCACATGTGGGAAAAACGCATTTTCAGCCGATTTAAACGTCGAAAAGGGGAATTGGTTAAACGCTTCAGTCATTACTCTGTGTGACAGTGTCAGACAGTTTAAATACATTGGTGAACTAGTATATGCTGCTAAAGTGTTGTTTGTCAACCAGTTTTAGGCCCATCTAACATGTATTTGTCGAGTTATGATCATTTTCATCATTATGTGTACATGTGGGAAAAAACGCATTTTCAGCCGATTTAAACGTCGAAAAGGAGAATTGGTTAAACGCTTCAGTCATTACTCTGTGTGACAGTGTCAGACAGTTTAAATACAATGGTGAACTAGTATATGCTGCTAAAAAGTTGTTTGTCAAACAGTTTTAGGCCCATACAACATGTATTTGTCGAGGTATGAGCATTTTCAGAACATTGGACGGTTTGCTGTCTAGCTGAATTAGAGAAACACCGAACCATTGTCTATTCAGAGGTGAATGATTCAGAATGCTGTAGTAGAGCATAGAAATTTTATTAATATGATGAACTATTATGTGCTTCCTACGTTTTTCTCTCAGATTTCTATGCCCATCTAACATGTATTTGTGGAGTTAGGATCATTTTCATCATAGTGTGCACATGTGGGAAAAAACGCATTTTCAGCCGATTTAAACGTCGAAAAGGGGAATTGGTTAAACGCTTCAGTCATTACTCTGTGTGACAGTGTCAGACAGTTTAAATACATTGGTGAACTAGTATATGCTGCTAAAGTGTTGTTTGTCAACCAGTTTTAGGCCCATATAAAATGGATTTTTCGAGTTATGATTATTTTCATCATTGTGTGCACATGTGGGAAAAAACGCATTTTCAGCCGATTTAAACGTCGAAAAGGGGAATTGGTTAAACGCTTCAGTCATTACTCTGTGTGACAGTGTCAGACAGTTTAAATACAATGGTGAACTAGTATATGCTGCTAAAGTGTTGTTTGTCAAACAGTTTTAGGCCCATGTACAATGTATTTGTCGAGTTATGATTATTTTCATCATTGTGTGCACATGTGGGAAAAAACGCATTTTCAGCCGATTTAAACGTCGAAAAGGGGAATTGGTTAAACGCTTCAGTCATTACTCTGTGTGACAGTGTCAGACAGTTTAAATACAATGGTGAACTAGTATATGCTGCTAAAGCGTTGTTTGTCAAACAGTTTTAGGCCCATACAACATGTATTTGACGAGGTATGAGCATTTTCAGAACATTGGACGGTTTGCTGTCTAGCTGAATTAGAGAAACACCGAACCATTGTCTCTTCAGAGGTGAATGATTCAGAATGCTGCAGTACAGCATAGAAATTTTATTAATATGATGAACTATTATGTGCTTCCTAAGTTTTTCTCTCAGATTTCTATGCCCATCTAACATGTATTTCTGGAGTTATGATCATTTTCAGAACTTGTGACGGTTTGCTGTCTAACTGAATTAGAGAAACACCGAACTATTGTCTCTTCAGAGGTGAATGATTCAGAATGCTGCAGTACAGCATAGAAATTTTATTAATATGATGAACTATTATGTGCTTCTTAAGTGTTTCTCACAGATTTCTAGGCCCATCTAACATGTATTTGTGGAGTTATGATCATTTTCATCATTGTGTGCACATGTGGGAAAAACGCATTTTCAGCCGATTTAAACGTCGAAAAGGGGAATTGGTTAAACGCTTCAGTCATTACTCTGTGTGACAGTGTCAGACAGTTTAAATACATTGGTGAACTAGTATATGCTGCTAAAGTGTTGTTTGTCAACCAGTTTTAGGCCCATCTAACATGTATTTGTCGAGTTATGATCATTTTCATCATTATGTGTACATGTGGGAAAAAACGCATTTTCAGCCGATTTAAACGTCGAAAAGGAGAATTGGTTAAACGCTTCAGTCATTACTCTGTGTGACAGTGTCAGACAGTTTAAATACAATGGTGAACTAGTATATGCTGCTAAAAAGTTGTTTGTCAAACAGTTTTAGGCCCATACAACATGTATTTGTCGAGGTATGAGCATTTTCAGAACATTGGACGGTTTGCTGTCTAGCTGAATTAGAGAAACACCGAACCATTGTCTATTCAGAGGTGAATGATTCAGAATGCTGTAGTAGAGCATAGAAATTTTATTAATATGATGAACTATTATGTGCTTCCTACGTTTTTCTCTCAGATTTCTATGCCCATCTAACATGTATTTGTGGAGTTAGGATCATTTTCATCATAGTGTGCACATGTGGGAAAAAACGCATTTTCAGCCGATTTAAACGTCGAAAAGGGGAATTGGTTAAACGCTTCAGTCATTACTCTGTGTGACAGTGTCAGACAGTTTAAATACATTGGTGAACTAGTATATGCTGCTAAAGTGTTGTTTGTCAACCAGTTTTAGGCCCATCTAACATGTATTTGTCGAGTTATGATCATTTTCATCATTATGTGTACATGTGGGAAAAAACGCATTTTCAGCCGATTTAAACGTCGAAAAGGGGAATTGCTTAAACGCTTCAGTCATTACTCTGTGTGACAGTGTCAGACAGTTTAATTACAATGGTGAACTAGTATATGCTGCTAAAGCGTTGTTTGTCAAACAGTTTTAGGCCCATACAACATGTATTTGTCGAGGTATGAGCATTTTCAGAACATTGGACGGTTTGCTGTCTAGCTGAATTAGAGAAACACCGAACCATTGTCTCTTCAGAGGTGAATGATTCAGAATGCTGCAGTACAGCATAGAAATTTTATTAATATGATGAACTATTATGTGCTTCTTAAGTGTTTCTCACAGATTTCTAGGCCCATCTAACATGTATTTGTGGAGTTATGATCATTTTCATCATTGTGTGCACATGTGGGAAAAAACGCGTTTTCAGCCGATTTAAACGTCGAAAAGGGGAATTGGTTAAACGCTTCAGTCATTACTCTGTGTGACAGTGTCAGACAGTTTAAATACAATGGTGAACTAGTATATGCTGCTAAAGTGTTGTTTGTCAAACAGTTTTAGGGCCATGTACAATGTATTTGTCGAGTTATGATTATTTTCATCATTGTGTGCACATCTGGGAAAAAACGCATTTTCAGCCGATTTAAACGTCGAAAAGGGGAATTGGTTAAACGCTTCAGTCATTACTCTGTGTGACAGTGTCAGACAGTTTAAATACAATGGTGAACTAGTATATGCTGCTAAAGCGTTGTTTGTCAAACAGTTTTAGGCCCATACAACATGTATTTGACGAGGTATGAGCATTTTCAGAACATTGGACGGTTTGCTGTCTAGCTGAATTAGAGAAACACCGAACCATTGTCTCTTCAGAGGTGAATGATTCAGAATGCTGCAGTACAGCATAGAAATTTTATTAATATGATGAACTATTATGTGCTTCCTAAGTTTTTCTCTCAGATTTCTATGCCCATCTAACATGTATTTCTGGAGTTATGATCATTTTCAGAACTTGTGACGGTTTGCTGTCTAACTGAATTAGAGAAACACCGAACCATTGTCTCTTCAGAGGTGAATGATTCAGAATGCTGCAGTACAGCATAGAAATTTAATTAATATGATGAACTATTATGTGCTTCTTAAGTGTTTCTCACAGATTTCTAGGCCCATCTAACATGTATTTGTGGAGTTATGATCATTTTCATCATTGTGTGCACATGTGGGAAAAAACGCATTTTCAGCCGATTTAAACGTCGAAAAGGGGAATTGGTTAAACGCTTCAGTCATTACTCTGTGTGACAGTGTCAGACAGTTTAAATACATTGGTGAACTAGTATATGCTGCTAAAGTGTTGTTTGTCAACCAGTTTTAGGCCCATCTAACATGTATTTGTCGAGTTATGATCATTTTCATCATTATGTGTACATGTGGGAAAAAACGCATTTTCAGCCGATTTAAACGTCGAAAAGGAGAATTGGTTAAACGCTTCAGTCATTACTCTGTGTGACAGTGTCAGACAGTTTAAATACAATGGTGAACTAGTATATGCTGCTAAAGCGTTGTTTGTCAAACAGTTTTAGGCCCATACAACATGTATTTGTCGAGGTATGAGCATTTTCAGAACATTGGACGGTTTGCTGTCTAGCTGAATTAGAGAAACACCGAACCATTGTCTATTCAGAGGTGAATGATTCAGAATGCTGTAGTAGAGCATAGAAATTTTATTAATATGATGAACTATTATGTGCTTCCTACGTTTTTCTCTCAGATTTCTATGCCCATCTAACATGTATTTGTGGAGTTAGGATCATTTTCATCATAGTGTGCACATGTGGGAAAAAACGCATTTTCAGCCGATTTAAACGTCGAAAAGGGGAATTGGTTAAACGCTTCAGTCATTACTCTGTGTGACAGTGTCAGACAGTTTAAATACATCGGTGAACTAGTATATGCTGCTAAAGTGTTGTTTGTCAACCAGTTTTAGGCCCATCTAACATGTATTTGTCGAGTTATGATCATTTTCATCATTATGTGTACATGTGGGAAAAAACGCATTTTCAGCCGATTTAAACGTCGAAAAGGGGAATTGCTTAAACGCTTCAGTCATTACTCTGTGTGACAGTGTCAGACAGTTTAATTACAATGGTGAACTAGTATATGCTGCTAAAGCGTTGTTTGTCAAACAGTTTTAGGCCCATACAACATGTATTTGTCGAGGTATGAGCATTTTCAGAACATTGGACGGTTTGCTGTCTAGCTGAATTAGAGAAACACCGAACCATTGTCTCTTCAGAGGTGAATGATTCAGAATGCTGCAGTACAGCATAGAAATTTTATTAATATGATGAACTATTATGTGCTTCTTAAGTGTTTCTCACAGATTTCTAGGCCCATCTAACATGTATTTGTGGAGTTATGATCATTTTCATCATTGTGTGCACATGTGGGAAAAAACGCGTTTTCAGCCGATTTAAACGTCGAAAAGGGGAATTGGTTAAACGCTTCAGTCATTACTCTGTGTGACAGTGTCAGACAGTTTAAATACAATGGTGAACTAGTATATGCTGCTAAAGTGTTGTTTGTCAAACAGTTTTAGGGCCATGTACAATGTATTTGTCGAGTTATGATTATTTTCATCATTGTGTGCACATCTGGGAAAAAACGCATTTTCAGCCGATTTAAACGTCGAAAAGGGGAATTGGTTAAACGCTTCAGTCATTACTCTGTGTGACAGTGTCAGACAGTTTAAATACAATGGTGAACTAGTATATGCTGCTAAAGCGTTGTTTGTCAAACAGTTTTAGGCCCATACAACATGTATTTGACGAGGTATGAGCATTTTCAGAACATTGGACGGTTTGCTGTCTAGCTGAATTAGAGAAACACCGAACCATTGTCTCTTCAGAGGTGAATGATTCAGAGTGCTGCAGTACAGCATAGAAATTTTATTAATATGATGAACTATTATGTGCTTCCTAAGTTTTTCTCTCAGATTTCTATGCCCATCTAACATGTATTTCTGGAGTTATGATCATTTTCAGAACTTGTGACGGTTTGCTGTCTAACTGAATTAGAGAAACACCGAACCATTGTCTCTTCAGAGGTGAATGATTCAGAATGCTGCAGTACAGCATAGAAATTTAATTAATATGATGAACTATTATGTGCTTCTTAAGTGTTTCTCACAGATTTCTAGGCCCATCTAACATGTATTTGTGGAGTTATGATCATTTTCATCATTGTGTGCACATGTGGGAAAAAACGCATTTTCAGCCGATTTAAACGTCGAAAAGGGGAATTGGTTAAACGCTTCAGTCATTACTCTGTGTGACAGTGTCAGACAGTTTAAATACATTGGTGAACTAGTATATGCTGCTAAAGTGTTGTTTGTCAACCAGTTTTAGGCCCATCTAACATGTATTTGTCGAGTTATGATCATTTTCATCATTATGTGTACATGTGGGAAAAAACGCATTTTCAGCCGATTTAAACGTCGAAAAGGAGAATTGGTTAAACGCTTCAGTCATTACTCTGTGTGACAGTGTCAGACAGTTTAAATACAATGGTGAACTAGTATATGCTGCTAAAGCGTTGTTTGTCAAACAGTTTTAGGCCCATACAACATGTATTTGTCGAGGTATGAGCATTTTCAGAACATTGGACGGTTTGCTGTCTAGCTGAATTAGAGAAACACCGAACCATTGTCTATTCAGAGGTGAATGATTCAGAATGCTGTAGTAGAGCATAGAAATTTTATTAATATGATGAACTATTATGTGCTTCCTACGTTTTTCTCTCAGATTTCTATGCCCATCTAACATGTATTTGTGGAGTTAGGATCATTTTCATCATAGTGTGCACATGTGGGAAAAAACGCAAAGTGTCAGACAGTTTAAATACATTGGTGAACTAGTATATGCTGCTAAAGTGTTGTTTGTCAACCAGTTTTAGGCCCATCTAACATGTATTTGTCGAGTTATGATCATTTTCATCATTATGTGTACATGTGGGAAAAAACGCATTTTCAGCCGATTTAAACGTCGAAAAGGGGAATTGCTTAAACGCTTCAGTCATTACTCTGTGTGACAGTGTCAGACAGTTTAATTACAATGGTGAACTAGTATATGCTGCTAAAGCGTTGTTTGTCAAACAGTTTTAGGCCCATACAACATGTATTTGTCGAGGTATGAGCATTTTCAGAACATTGGACGGTTTGCTGTCTAGCTGAATTAGAGAAACACCGAACCATTGTCTCTTCAGAGGTGAATGATTCAGAATGCTGCAGTACAGCATAGAAATTTTATTAATATGATGAACTATTATGTGCTTCTTAAGTGTTTCTCACAGATTTCTAGGCCCATCTAACATGTATTTGTGGAGTTATGATCATTTTCATCATTGTGTGCACATGTGGGAAAAAACGCGTTTTCAGCCGATTTAAACGTCGAAAAGGGGAATTGGTTAAACGCTTCAGTCATTACTCTGTGTGACAGTGTCAGACAGTTTAAATACAATGGTGAACTAGTATATGCTGCTAAAGTGTTGTTTGTCAAACAGTTTTAGGGCCATGTACAATGTATTTGTCGAGTTATGATTATTTTCATCATTGTGTGCACATCTGGGAAAAAACGCATTTTCAGCCGATTTAAACGTCGAAAAGGGGAATTGGTTAAACGCTTCAGTCATTACTCTGTGTGACAGTGTCAGACAGTTTAAATACAATGGTGAACTAGTATATGCTGCTAAAGCGTTGTTTGTCAAACAGTTTTAGGCCCATACAACATGTATTTGACGAGGTATGAGCATTTTCAGAACATTGGACGGTTTGCTGTCTAGCTGAATTAGAGAAACACCGAACCATTGTCTCTTCAGAGGTGAATGATTCAGAATGCTGCAGTACAGCATAGAAATTTTATTAATATGATGAACTATTATGTGCTTCCTAAGTTTTTCTCTCAGATTTCTATGCCCATCTAACATGTATTTCTGGAGTTATGATCATTTTCAGAACTTGTGACGGTTTGCTGTCTAACTGAATTAGAGAAACACCGAACCATTGTCTCTTCAGAGGTGAATGATTCAGAATGCTGCAGTACAGCATAGAAATTTAATTAATATGATGAACTATTATGTGCTTCTTAAGTGTTTCTCACAGATTTCTAGGCCCATCTAACATGTATTTGTGGAGTTATGATCATTTTCATCATTGTGTGCACATGTGGGAAAAAACGCATTTTCAGCCGATTTAAACGTCGAAAAGGGGAATTGGTTAAACGCTTCAGTCATTACTCTGTGTGACAGTGTCAGACAGTTTAAATACATTGGTGAACTAGTATATGCTGCTAAAGTGTTGTTTGTCAACCAGTTTTAGGCCCATCTAACATGTATTTGTCGAGTTATGATCATTTTCATCATTATGTGTACATGTGGGAAAAAACGCATTTTCAGCCGATTTAAACGTCGAAAAGGGGAATTGCTTGAACGCTTCAGTCAGTACTCTGTGTGACAGTGTCAGACAGTTTAAATACAATGGTGAACTAGTATATGCTGCTAAAGCGTTGTTTGTCAAACAGTTTTAGGCCCATACAACATGTATTTGTCGAGGTATGAGCATTTTCAGAACATTGGACGGTTTGCTGTCTAGCTGAATTAGAGAAACACCGAACCATTGTCTCTTCAGAGGTGAATGATTCAGAATGCTGCAGTACAGCATTGAAATTTAATTAATATGATGAACAATTATGTGCTTCCTAAGTTTTTCTCTCAGATTTCTATGCCCATCTAACATGTATTTCTGGAGTTATGATCATTTTCAGAACTTGTGACGGTTTGCTGTCTAGCTGAATTAGAGAAACACCGAACCATTGTCTCTTCAGAGGTGAATGATTCAGAATGCTGCAGTACAGCATAGAAATTTTATTAATATGATGAACTATTATGTGCTTCTTAAGTGTTTCTCACAGATTTCTAGGCCCATCTAACATGTATTTGTGGAGTTATGATCATTTTCATCATTGTGTGCACATGTGGGAAAAAACGCATTTTCAGCCGATTTAAACGTCGAAAAGGGGAATTGGTTAAACGCTTCAGTCATTACTCTGTGTGACAGTGTCAGACAGTTTAAATACATTGGTGAACTAGTATATGCTGCTAAAGTGTTGTTTGTCAACCAGTTTTAGGCCCATCTAACATGTATTTGTCGAGTTATGATCATTTTCATCATTATGTGTACATGTGGGAAAAAACGCATTTTCAGCCGATTTAAACGTCGAAAAGGAGAATTGGTTAAACGCTTCAGTCATTACTCTGTGTGACAGTGTCAGACAGTTTAAATACAATGGTGAACTAGTATATGCTGCTAAAGCGTTGTTTGTCAAACAGTTTTAGGCCCATACAACATGTATTTGTCGAGGTATGAGCATTTTCAGAACATTGGACGGTTTGCTGTCTAGCTGAATTAGAGAAACACCGAACCATTGTCTATTCAGAGGTGAATGATTCAGAATGCTGTAGTAGAGCATAGAAATTTTATTAATATGATGAACTATTATGTGCTTCCTACGTTTTTCTCTCAGATTTCTATGCCCATCTAACATGTATTTGTGGAGTTAGGATCATTTTCATCATAGTGTGCACATGTGGGAAAAAACGCATTTTCAGCCGATTTAAACGTCGAAAAGGGGAATTGGTTAAACGCTTCAGTCATTACTCTGTGTGACAGTGTCAGACAGTTTAAATACATTGGTGAACTAGTATATGCTGCTAAAGTGTTGTTTGTCAACCAGTTTTAGGCCCATCTAACATGTATTTGTCGAGTTATGATCATTTTCATCATTATGTGTACATGCGGGAAAAAACGCATTTTCAGCCGATTTAAACGTCGAAAAGGGGAATTGCTTAAACGCTTCAGTCATTACTGTTGTGACAGTGTCAGACAGTTTAATTACAATGGTGAACTAGTATATGCTGCTAAAGCGTTGTTTGTCAAACAGTTTTAGGCCCATACAACATGTATTTGTCGAGGTATGAGCATTTTCAGAACATTGGACGGTTTGCTGTCTAGCTGAATTAGAGAAACACCGAACCATTGTCTCTTCAGAGGTGAATGATTCAGAATGCTGCAGTACAGCATAGAAATTTTATTAATATGATGAACTATTATGTGCTTCTTAAGTGTTTCTCACAGATTTCTAGGCCCATCTAACATGTATTTGTGGAGTTATGATCATTTTCATCATTGTGTGCACATGTGGGAAAAAACGCGTTTTCAGCCGATTTAAACGTCGAAAAGGGGAATTGGTTAAACGCTTCAGTCATTACTCTGTGTGACAGTGTCAGACAGTTTAAATACAATGGTGAACTAGTATATGCTGCTAAAGTGTTGTTTGTCAAACAGTTTTAGGGCCATGTACAATGTATTTGTCGAGTTATGATTATTTTCATCATTGTGTGCACATCTGGGAAAAAACGCATTTTCAGCCGATTTAAACGTCGAAAAGGGGAATTGGTTAAACGCTTCAGTCATTACTCTGTGTGACAGTGTCAGACAGTTTAAATACAATGGTGAACTAGTATATGCTGCTAAAGCGTTGTTTGTCAAACAGTTTTAGGCCCATACAACATGTATTTGACGAGGTATGAGCATTTTCAGAACATTGGACGGTTTGCTGTCTAGCTGAATTAGAGAAACACCGAACCATTGTCTCTTCAGAGGTGAATGATTCAGAATGCTGCAGTACAGCATAGAAATTTTATTAATATGATGAACTATTATGTGCTTCCTAAGTTTTTCTCTCAGATTTCTATGCCCATCTAACATGTATTTCTGGAGTTATGATCATTTTCAGAACTTGTGACGGTTTGCTGTCTAACTGAATTAGAGAAACACCGAACCATTGTCTCTTCAGAGGTGAATGATTCAGAATGCTGCAGTACAGCATAGAAATTTAATTAATATGATGAACTATTATGTGCTTCTTAAGTGTTTCTCACAGATTTCTAGGCCCATCTAACATGTATTTGTGGAGTTATGATCATTTTCATCATTGTGTGCACATGTGGGAAAAAACGCATTTTCAGCCGATTTAAACGTCGAAAAGGGGAATTGGTTAAACGCTTCAGTCATTACTCTGTGTGACAGTGTCAGACAGTTTAAATACATTGGTGAACTAGTATATGCTGCTAAAGTGTTGTTTGTCAACCAGTTTTAGGCCCATCTAACATGTATTTGTCGAGTTATGATCATTTTCATCATTATGTGTACATGTGGGAAAAAACGCATTTTCAGCCGATTTAAACGTCGAAAAGGGGAATTGCTTGAACGCTTCAGTCAGTACTCTGTGTGACAGTGTCAGACAGTTTAAATACAATGGTGAACTAGTATATGCTGCTAAAGCGTTGTTTGTCAAACAGTTTTAGGCCCATACAACATGTATTTGTCGAGGTATGAGCATTTTCAGAACATTGGACGGTTTGCTGTCTAGCTGAATTAGAGAAACACCGAACCATTGTCTCTTCAGAGGTGAATGATTCAGAATGCTGCAGTACAGCATTGAAATTTAATTAATATGATGAACAATTATGTGCTTCCTAAGTTTTTCTCTCAGATTTCTATGCCCATCTAACATGTATTTCTGGAGTTATGATCATTTTCAGAACTTGTGACGGTTTGCTGTCTAGCTGAATTAGAGAAACACCGAACCATTGTCTCTTCAGAGGTGAATGATTCAGAATGCTGCAGTACAGCATAGAAATTTTATTAATATGATGAACTATTATGTGCTTCTTAAGTGTTTCTCACAGATTTCTAGGCCCATCTAACATGTATTTGTGGAGTTATGATCATTTTCATCATTGTGTGCACATGTGGGAAAAAACGCATTTTCAGCCGATTTAAACGTCGAAAAGGGGAATTGGTTAAACGCTTCAGTCATTACTCTGTGTGACAGTGTCAGACAGTTTAAATACAATGGTGAACTAGTATATGCTGCTAAATTGTTGTTTGTCAAACAGTTTTAGGCCCATGTAAAATGTATTTGTCGAGTTATGATTATTTTCATCATTGTGTGCACATGTGGGAAAAAACGCATTTTCAGCCGATTTAAACGTCGAAAAGGGGAATTGGTTAAACGCTTCAGTCATTACTCTGTGTGACAGTGTCAGACAGTTTAAATACATTGGTGAACTAGTATATGCTGCTAAAGTGTTGTTTGTCAACCAGTTTTAGGCCCATCTAACATGTATTTGTCGAGTTATGATCATTTTCATCATTATGTGTACATGTGGGAAAAAACGCATTTTCAGCCGATTTAAACGTCGAAAAGGGGAATTGCTTAAACGCTTCAGTCATTTCTCTGTGTGACAGTGTCAGACAGTTTAAATACAATGGTGAACTAGTATATGCTGCTAAAGCGTTGTTTGTCAAACAGTTTTAGGCCCATACAACATTGTATTTGACGAGGTATGAGCATTTTCAGAACATTGGACGGTTTGCTGTCTAGCTGAATTAGAGAAACACCGAACCATTGTCTCTTCAGAGGTGAATGATTCAGAATGCTGCAGTACAGCATAGAAATTTAATTAATATGATGAACTATTATGTGCTTCCTAAGTTTTTCTCTCAGATTTCTATGCCCATCTAACATGTATTTCTGGATTTATGATCATTTTCAGAACTTGTGACGGTTTGCTGTCTAGCTGAATTAGAGAAACACCGAACCATTGTCTCTTCAGAGGTGAATGATTCAGAATGCTGCAGTACAGCATAGAAATTTAATTAATATGATGAACTATTATGTGCTTCTTAAGTGTTTCTCACAGATTTCTAGGCCCATCTAACATGTATTTGTGGAGTTATGATCATTTTCATCATTGTGTGCACATGTGGGAAAAAACGCATTTTCAGCCGATTTTAACGTCGAAAAGGGGAATTGGTTAAACGCTTCAGTCATTACTCTGTGTGACAGTGTCAGACAGTTTAAATACAATGGTGAACTAGTATATGCTGCTAAAGTGTTGTTTGTCAAACAGTTTTAGTCCCATACAACATGTATTTGTCGAGTCGAAAAACTTCAAAATATACAACGCCGAAAAATATCACAAATACTTCAAAATTTACAACCCAGATAAATATCCCAAAAACGACTTACGGAAAATGTCGAAAAACGTCAAAATACACAACGCCAAAAAATGTCCCAAAAACGTCAAAATATACAACCCAGGTAATATCCCAAAAACGATATAAAACTATGTCGAAAAACGTCAAAATATACAACGCCAAAAAATATCCCACCACTACATAATACTATGTCGAACAACATCAAAATATACCACATCGAAAAATATCACAATAACGTAAAAATATAAAACCCAGATAAATATCCCAAAAAACGACATAATATACGATGTCGAAAAAAGGCAACATATACAACACCAAAAAATGTCCCAAAAACGTCAAAATATACAACCCAGAAAAAAAATCCCAAAAACGATATATTACTATGTCGAAAAACGTCAAAATATACAACGCCAAAAAATATCCCAGAAACTACATTATACTATGTCGAAAAAAGTCAAAATATACAACGCCAAATATGTCCCAAAAACGTCAAAATATACAACCCAGAGAAATATCCCAAAAACGACATAATACTATGTCAAAAAACGTCCAAATATACAACACGAAAAAATTTCCCAAAAACGACATAATACTATGTTGAAAAACGTCAAAATATACCACGTCGAAAAATATCACAATAACGTAAAAATATACAACCCAGATAAATATTCCAAAAACGACATACTTGTTACGTCGAAAAAAGTCAAAATATACAATGCCAAAATATGTCCAAAGACGTCAAAATATACAACCCAGATAAATATCCCAAGAACGACATACTTGTTACGTCGAAAAAAGGCAAAATATACAACACCAAAAAATATCCCAAAAACTACATAATACTATGTCGAAAAACGTCAAAATATACAACGCCAAAATATGTCCCAAAAACGTCAAAATATACAACCCAGATAAATATCCCAAAAACAATATATTACTATGTCGAAAAACGTCAAAAAATACAACGCCAAAAAATATCCCAAAAACTACATAATACTATGTCGAAGAACGTCAAAATATACAACACCAAAAAATATTCCAAAAACTACATAATACTCTGTCGAAAAACGTCAAAATATACAACACCGAAAAATATCACAAATACTTCAAAATTTACAACCCAGATAAATATTCCAAAAATGACATGATACTATGCCGAAAAACGTCAAAATATACAACGCCGAAAAATATCCCAAAAACGACATACTATACTATGTCAAAAAAAGTCAAAATATACAACACCAAAAAATATCCCAAAAACTACATAATACTATGTCGAAAAACATCAAAATATACCACGTCGAAAAATATCACAATAACGTAAAAATATACAACCCAGATAAATATCCCAAAAAACGACATAATGTACTATGTCGAAAAAAGTCAAAATATACAGCGCCAAAAAATGTCCCAAAAACGTCAAAATATACAACCCAGATAAAAATCCCAAAAACGATATATTACTATGTCGAAAAACGTCAAAATATACAACGCCAAAAATTATCCCAAAAACTACATAATACTATGTCGAAAAACGTCAAAATATACCACGTCGAAAAATATCACAAAAACTTCAAAATATACAACCCAGATAAATATTCCAAAAATGACTTACTAAACTATGTCGAAAAAAGCCAAAATATACAACGCCAAAATATGTCCCAAAAACGTCAAACTTTACAACCCAGATAAATATCCCAAAAATGACATAATACTATGCCGAAAAACGTCAAAATATACAACGCCAAAAAATATCCCAAAAACGACATAATACTATATCGAAAAACGTCAAAATATCGTCCCAGATAAATATCCCAAAAACTACATAATACTATGTCGAAAAACGTCAAAATATACAAAGCTGAAAAATATCACAAATACTTCAAAATATACAACTCAGATAAATAATCCAAAAACGACATCCAAAAAATGTCGAAAAAAGTCCAAATATACAAGAACAAAAAATATCCCAAAAACGACCAGTATGTCATATGTATCCCAAAGTACGACACTATGTCAAAAAACTTCTATATAGAAGTTTTTTGACATAGTGTCGTACTTTGGGATACATATGACATACTGGTCGTTTTTGGGATATTTTTTGTTCTTGTATATTTGGACTTTTTTCGACATTTTACAACGCCAAAAAATATCCCAAAAATGACATAATACCATGTCGAAAAACATCAAAATATAAAATGCCGAAAAATATCCCAAAAACTACATATTATACTATGTCGAAAAAAGTCAAAATATACAACGCCAAAATATGTCCCAAAAACGTCAAACTTTACAACCCAGATAAATATCCCAAAAATGACATAATACTATGCCGAAAAACGTCAAAATATACAACGCCGAAAAATATCCCAAAAACGACATACTATATTTGTCAAAAAAAGTCAAAATATACAGCGCCAAAAAATGTCCCAAAAACGTCAAAATATACAACCCAGATAAAAATCCCAAAAACGATTTATTACCATGTCGAAAAACGTCAAAATATACAACGCCAAAAAATATCCCAAAAACTGCATAATACTATGTCGAAAAACGTCAAAATATACCGCGCCAAAATATGTCCAAAAACGTCAAAATATACAACCCAGATAAATATCCCAAAAAAGGACATAATATACTATGTCGAAAAAAGTCAACATACACAACACCAAAAAATATCCCAAAAACTACATAATACTATGTCAAAAAACGTAAAAAAATATACCATGCCGAAAAATATCACAAATACTTCAAAATTTACAACCCAGATAAATATCCCAAAAACGACATACGGAAAAAGTAGAAAAAAGTCAAAACATACAACGCCAAAAAATATCCCAAAATCGACATAATACTATATCGAAAAATGTCAAAATATACAACCCAGATAAATATCCCAAAAACTACATAATACTATGTCAAAAAACGTAAAAATATACAACGCTGAAAAATATCACAAATACTTCAAAATATACAACTCAGATAAATAAGCCAAAAACGACATCCAAAAAAAGTCGAAAAAAAGTCAAAATATACAAGGCCAAAAAATATCCCAAAAACGACCTATTACACTATGTCGAAAAACGTCTATATATACAACGCCAAAAAATATCCCAAAAATGACATAATACCATGTCGAAAAACGTCAAAATATAAAACGCCGAAAAATATCCCAAAAACTAGAGAATACTATGTCGAAAAATGTCAAAATATACAACGCCGAAAAATGTCACAAATACTTCAAAGTATACAACCCAGATAAATATTCCAAAAACGACATACTTGTTACGTCGAAAAAAGTCAAAATATACAACGCCAAAATATGTCCAAAGACGTCAAAATATACAACCCAGATAAAAATCCCAAGAACGACATACTTGTTACGTCGAAAAAAGTCAAAATATACAACACCAAAAAATATCCCAAAAACTACATAATACTATGTCGAAAAACGTCAAAATATACAACGCCAAAATATGTCCCTAAAACGTCAAAATATACAACCCTGAGAAATATCCCAAAAACAATTTATTACTATGTCGAAAAACGTCAAAAAATACAACGCCAAAAAATATCCCAAAAACTACATAATACTAGGTCGAAGAACGTCAAAATATACAACACCAAAAAACATCCCAAAAACTACATAATTCCTATCTGTCACTGTCACACAGAGTAATGACTGTAGCTTTTAACCAATTCGCCTTTTTTCGACGTTTAAATCGGCTGAAAATGCATTTTTTCCCACATGTGCACACTATGATGAAAATGATCATAACTCCACAAATACATGTTAGATGGGCATAGAAATCTGTGAGAAACATTTAAGAAGCACATAATAGTTCATCATATTAATTTAATTTCTATGCTGTACTGCAGCATTCTGAATCATTCACCTCTGAAGAGACAATGGGTCGGTGTTTCTCTAATTCAGTTAGACAGCAAACCGTCCAAAGTTCTGAAAATTATCATAACTCGAAAAATTCATGTTAGATGGGCTTAAAACTCTGTGAGAAACACTTATGGACCACATAATAGTTCATCATATTAATCAAATTTCTATGCTGTACTGCAGCATTCTGAACCATTCACCTTTGATGAGACAATGGTTCAGTGTTTCTCTAATTCAGCTAGACAGCAAACCGTCCAAAGTTCTGACGTGATCAAAACTCCACAAATACATGTTAGATGGGCCTAGAGGTCTGTGAGAAACACTTAAGAAGCACATAATAGTTCCTCATATTAGATTTCAATGGTGTACGGCAGCATTCTGAATCATTCACCTATAAAGAGACAAAGGTTCGGTGTTTCTCTAATTCAGCTAGACCGCAAATCGTCCAAAGTTCTGAAAATGATCATAACTCGAAAAATCCATTTTATATGGGCCTAAAACTGTTTGACCAACAACACTTTAGCAGCATATACTAGTTCATCATTGTATTTAAACTGTCTGTCACTGTCACACAGAGTAATGACTGTAGCTTATAACCAATTCGCCTTTTCGACGTTTAAATCGGCTGAAAATGCGTTTTTTCCCACATGTGCACACTATGATGAAAATGATCATAACTCGACAAATACATTTTATTTGGGCCTAAAACTGTTTGACAAACAACACTTTAGCAGCATATACTAGTTCACTATTGTATTTAAACTGTCTGGCACTGTCACACAGAGTAATGACTGAAGTGTTTAACCAATTCGCCTTTTCGACGTTTAAATCGGCTGAAAATGCGTATTTTCCCACATGTGCACACTATGATCAAAATGATCAAACCTCGACAAATACATTTTAAATGGGCCTAAAACTGTTTGACATACAACACTTTAGCAGCACATACTAGTTATTCATTGTATTTAAACTGTCTGACAGTCACACAGAGTAATGACTGAAGCTTTAAACCAAATCGCCTTTTCGACGTTTAAATCGGCTGAAAACGCATTTTTTCCCACATGTGCACACTATGATGAAAATGATCATAACTCAACAAATACATATTAGATGGGCCTAGAACTCTGTGAGAAACACTTAAGAAGGACATAATAGTTCATCATATTAATTACATTTCTATGCTGTACTGCAGCATTCTGAATCATTCACCGCTGAAGAGACAATGATTCGGTGTTTCTCTAATTCAGCTAGACAGCAAACCGTTCAAAGTTCTGAAAATGCTCATAACTCGACAAATACATGTTGTATGGGACTAAAACTGTTTGACAAGCAACACTTTAGCAGCACAGACTAGTTCATCATATTAATTAAATTTCTATGCTGTACTGCAGCATTCTGAATCATTCACCTCTGAAGAGACAATGGTTCGGTGTTTCTCTAATTCAGCTAGATACCAAACCGTCCAAAGTTCTGAAAATGATCATAACTCGAAAAATACATGTTAGATGGGCCTAAAACTCTGTGAGAAACACTTATGGGGCTCATAATAGTTCATCATATTAATCAAATTTCTATGCTGTACTGTAGCATTGTGAATCATTCACTTATGAAGAGACAATGGTTCGGTGTTTCTCTAATTCAGCTAGACAGCAAACCGTCCAAAGTTCTGAAAATGATCATAACTCCACAAATACATGTTAGATGGGTCTAGAACTCTGTGAGAAAAACTGAAGAAGCACATAAAAGTTCATCAAATTAATTAAATTCATATGCTGTACTGCAGCATTCTGAATCATTCACCTCTGAAGAGACAATGGTTCGGTGTTTCTCTAATTCAGCTAGACAGCAAACCGTCCCAAGTTCTGAAAATGCTCATAGCTCGACAAATACATGTTAGATGGGCCTAAAACTCTGTGAGAAACACTTATGGAGCACATAATAGTTCATCATATTGATCAAATTGATCAAATTTCTATGCTGTACTGCACCATTCTGAACCATTCACCTCTGAAGAGACAATGGTTCGGTGTTTCTCTAATTCAGCTAGACAGCAAACCGTCCAAAGTTCTGAAAATGCTCATAACTCTACAAATACATGTTGTATGGGACTAAAACTGTTTGACAAACAACACTTTAGCAGCACATACTTGTTCATCATAGTATTTAAACTGTCTGACACTGTCACACAGAGTAATGACTGAAGCGTTTAACCAATTCGCCTTTTCGACGGTTAAATCGGCTGAAAATGCGTTTTTTCCCACATGTGCACACTATGATGAAAATGATCATAACTCGACAAATACATTTTATATGGGCCTAAAACTGTTTGACATACAACACTTTAGCAGCTTATACTAGTTCATCATTGTATTTAAACTGTCTGACACTGCCACCGAGAGTAATGACTGAAGCTTTTAACCAATTCGCCTTTTCGACGTTTAAATCGGCTGAAAATGCATTTTTCCCCACATGTGCACACTATGATGAAAATTATCATAACTCCACAAAAAAATGTTAGATGGGTCTAGAAGTCTGTGAGAAACACTTAAGAAGCACATAATAGTTCATCATATTAATTAAATTTCTATGCTGTACTGCAGCATTCTGAATCATTCGACTCTGAAGAGACAATGGGTCGGTGTTTCTCTAATTCAGTTAGACAGCAAACCGTCCAAAGTTCTGAAAATTATCATAACTCGAAAAATTCATGTTAGATGGGCTTAAAACTCTGTGAGAAACACTTATGGACCACATAATAGTTCATCATATTAATCAAATTTCTATGCTGTACTGCAGCATTCTGAACCATTCACCATTGATGAGACAATGGTTCAGTGTTTCTCTAATTCAGCTAGAAAGCAAACCGTTCAAAGTTCTGAAACTTCTCATAACTCGACAAATAGATGTTGTATGGGACTAAAACTGTTTGACAAGCAACACTTTAGCAGCAGAGACTAGTTCATCATATTAATTACATTTCTATGCTGTACTCAGCATCCTCAAGTGGAACACGGACAGCGTAGAGGAGTTCCTAAGCGAGAAGCTGGATCGGATTTAGATATGTCCATTGTTATTCACCTCTGAAGAGACAATGGTTCGGTGTTTCTCTAATTCAGTTAGACAGCAAACCGTCCACAGTTCTGAAAATGATCATAACTCCACAGATACATGTTAGATGGTTCTAGAACTCTGTGAGAAAAAACTTAAGAAGCACATAATAGTTCATCAAATTAATCAAATTTCTATGCTGTACTGCACCATTCTGAATCATTCACCGCTGAAGAGACAATGGTTCGGTGTTTCTCTAATTCAGCTAGACAGCAAACGATCAAATGTTCTGAAAATGATCGTAACTCCACAAATACATGTTATATGGGACTAAAACTGTTTGACAAACAACACTTTAGCAGCACAGACTAGTTAGTCATAGTATTCAAACTGTCTGACACTGTCACACAGAGTAATGACTGAAGCGTTTAACCTATTCGCCTTTTCGACGTTTAAATCGGTTGAAAATTTGTTTTTTCCCACATGTGCACACTATGATGAAAATGATCATAACTCGACAAATACATGTTGTATGGGACTAAAACTGTTTGACAAGCAACACTTACTTGTTCATCATAGTATTTAAACTGTCTGACACTGTCACACAGAGTAATGACTGTCTGAAAATGATCATAACTCGAAAAATACATGTTAGATGGGCCTAAAACTCTGTGAGAAACACTTATTGAGCACATAATAGTTCATCATATTAATCATCATATTATGTACTGCAGCATTCTGAACCATTCACCTTTGATGAGACAATGGTTCGGTATTGAAAGAAAGATTGAATGATTGAAAGAAATGTAGATTGAAATAAAGAATGAAAGAAAGATTTGAAGTAAGAATGAAATATTGAAAGAAAGATTTTAGGAAAGGTTGAAAGACTGAAAGAAAGAATGAAAGATTGAAAGAAAGATTGAAAGATTGAAAGAAATATTGAAAGAAAGAGAATTTGAAAGTAAGAAAGATTGAAAGAAAGATTGAAAGTAATAAAGATTGAAAGAAAGAATAAAAGAAAAATTGAAAGATTGAAAGATTGAAAGATTGAAAGAAAGATTGAAAGAAAGATTTAACGAAAATTGAAAGACTGAAAGTAAGAATGAAAGAAAGATTGAAAGTTTGAAAGAAAGAATGAAAGAATTAAAGAAAGATTGAAAGAAATATTGAAGAAAGAATGAAAGATTGAAAGAAAGAATGAAAGAATGAAAGAAATACTGAAAGAAAGAAAGATTGAAAGTAAGAACGATTGAAAGAAAGATTTATAGAAAGATTGAAAGACTGAAAGAAAGAATGAAAGATTGAAAGAAATATTGAAAGAAAGAGAGATTGAAAGATTAAAAGATTGAAAGAAAGATTGAAAGTAATAAAGATTGAAAGAAAGAATGGAGGAATAATTGAAAGATTGAAAGAAAAAATGAAAGAATTAAAGAAAGATTGTAAGAAATATTGAAAGAAAGATTGAAAGAAAGAATGAAAGAAAGATTGTAAGAAAGAATGAAAGTAAGAAAGAAATATTGAAAGATTGAAAGAAATATTGAAAGAAAGAAAGATTGAAAGTAAGAACGATTGAAAGAAAGATTGAAAGAAAGACTGAAAGCTTGAAAGAAAGAATGAAAGAAAGATTTTAAGAAAGGTTGAAAGACTGAAAGAAAGAATGAAAGATTGAAAGAAAGAATGAAAGAACGATTGAAAGAAAAAATGAAAGAATGATAGAAAGATTGAAAGATTGAAAGAAAGATTGAATGTTTGAGAGAAAGATTGAAAGTATTAAAGATCGAAAGAAATATTTAAAGAAAGATTGAAAGATTGAAAGAAAGAATGAAATAACGATTGCAAGAAAGAATGAAAGAATGAAAGAAAAATTGAAAGATTGAAAGAAATATTGAAAGAAAGAGAGATTGAAAGATTAAAAGATTGAAAGAAAGATTGAAAGTGATGAAGTTTGAAAGAAAGAATGAAGGAAAAACTGAAAGATTGAAAGACTGAAAGAATGAATGAAAGAAAGATTGAAAGATTGAATGAAAAAATGAAAAACTTAAAGAAAGATTGAAAGAAATACTGAAAGATAGATTGAAAGATTGAAAGAAAGAAAGATTGAAAGAAAGAATGAAAGAAAGATTGTAAGAAAGAATGAAAGTAAGAAAGAAAGATTGAAAGATTGAAAGAAATATTGAAAGAAAGAAAGATTGAAACTAAGAACGATTGAAAGAAAGATTGAAAGAAAGATTGAAAGCTTGAAAGAAAGATTGAAAGAAAGATTTTAAGAAAGGTTGAAAGACTGAAAGAAAGAATGAAAGATTGAAAGAAAGAATGAAAGAACGATTGAAAGAAAGAATGAAAGAATGAAAGAAAGATTGAAAGATTGAAAGAAATATTGAAAGAAATAGAGAATGAAAATAAGAAAGATTGAAAGAAAGATTGAAAGTAATAAAGATTGAAAGAAATAACAAAAGAAAGATTGAAAGATTGAAAGAAATATTGAAAGAAAGAAAGATTGAAACTAAGAACGATTGAAAGAAAGATTGAAAGAAAGATTGAAAGCTTGAAAGAAAGATTGAAAGAAAGATATTAAGAAAGGTTGAAAGACTGAAAGAAAGAATGAAAGATTGAAAGAAAGAATGAAAGAACGATTGAAAGAAAGAATGAAAGAATGAAAGAAAGATTGAACGATTGGAAGAAATATTGAAAGATAGAAAAATTTAAAGTAAGAAAGATTGAAAGAAAGAATGAAAGAAAGATTGAAAGATTGAAAGATTGAAAGAAAGATTGAATGTTTGAAAGAAAGATTGAAAGTATTAAATATCGAAAGAAATATTTAAAGAAAGATTGAAAGATCGAAAGAAAGAATGAAATAACGATTGAAAGAAAGAATGAAAGTATGAATGAAAAATTGAAAGATTGTAAGAAAGAATGAAAGTAAGAAAGAAAGATTGAAAGATTGAAAGAAATATTGAAAGAAAGAAAGATTGAAACTAAGAACGATTGAAAGAAAGATTGAAAGAAAGATTGAAAGCTTGAAAGAAAGATTGAAAGAAAGATTTTAAGAAAGGTTGAAAGACTGAAAGAAAGAATGAAAGATTGAAAGAAAGAATGAAAGAACGATTGAAAGAAAGAATGAAAGAATGAAAGAAAGATTGAAAGATTGAAAGAAATATTGAAAGAAAGAGAGAATGAAAATAAGAAAGATTGAAAGAAAGATTGAAAGTAATAAAGATTGAAAGAAAGAATGAACGAAAAATTGAAAGATTGATAGATTGAAAGAAAGATTGAAAGAAAGATTTAAAGAAAGATTGAAAGACTGAAAGAAAGAATGAATAAAATAATTAAAGAAAGATTGAAGGTTTGAAAGATTGAAAGAAAGATTGAAAGAAAGATTGAAAAAAAGATTGAAAAAAAGAAAAATTGAAAGAAAGATTGAAAGAAATATTGAAAGACTGAAGGAAAGAATGAAAGAAAGATGGAAAGAAAGATTGAAAGAAAGAAAGATTGAAAGTAAGAAAGATTGAAAGAAATATTGAAAGAAAGATTGAAAGAAAGATTGAAAGATTGAAAGATTGAAAGATTGAAAGAAAGAATGAAAGAAAGACTGAAAGATTGAAAGAAAAATTGAAAGAAATATTGAAAGATTGAAAGATTGAAAGAAAGATTGCAAGAAAGATTGAAAATAAAGAAAGATTTAAAGATAGAATAAAAGAAAGATTGAAAGAAATATTGAAAGACAGAAAGATTGAAAGAAACAATGAAAGAAATATTGAAAGATTAAAAGAAAGAATGAAAGAAAGATTGAAAAATTGAAAGATTGAAAGAAAGACTAAAAGAAAGAAAGAACGATTGAAAGAAAGATTGAAAGAAAGATTGAAAGAAAGAAAGATTGTAAGAGAGAATGAAACAAAGATTGAAATAAAGAATGAAAGAAAGATTGAAAGAAAAAATGAAAGAAAGATTGAAAGAAAGATGGAAAGAAAGTTTGAAAGAAAGAAAGATTGAAAGAAATAACAAAAGAAAGATTGAAAGAAATAATGAAAGAAAGATTGAACGATTGGAAGAAATATTGAAAGATAGAAAAATTGAAAGTAAGAAAGATTGAAAGAAAGAATGAAAGAAAGATTGAAAGATTGAAAGATTGAAAGAAAGAATGAAAGAAAGATTGAAAGATTGAAATATTGAAAGAAAGAATGAAAGAAAGATTGAAAGTTTGAAAGAAAGAATGAAAGAATTAAAGAAAGATTGAAAGAAATATTGAAAGAAAGAATGAAAGATTGAAAGAAAGAATGAAAGAATGAAAGAAATACTGAAAGAAAGAAAGATTGAAAGTAAGAACGATTGAAAGAAAGATTTATAGAAAGATTGAAAGACTGAAAGAAAGAATGAAAGATTGAAAGAAATATTGAAAGAAAGAGAGATTGAAAGATTAAAAGATTGAAAGAAAGATTGAAAGTAATAAAGATTGAAAGAAAGAATGGAGGAATAATTGAAAGATTGAAAGAAAAAATGAAAGAATTAAAGAAAGATTGTAAGAAATATTGAAAGAAAGATTGAAAGATTGAAATAAAGAAAGATTGAAAGAAAGAATGAAAGAAAGATTGTAAGAAAGAATGAAAGTAAGAAAGAAATATTGAAAGATTGAAAGAAATATTGAAAGAAAGAAAGATTGAAAGTAAGAACGATTGAAAGAAAGATTGAAAGAAAGACTGAAAGCTTGAAAGAAAGAATGAAAGAAAGATTTTAAGAAAGGTTGAAAGACTGAAAGAAAGAATGAAAGTTTGAAAGAAAGGATGAAAGAACGATTGAAAGAAAAAATGAAAGAATGATAGAAAGATTGAAAGATTGAAAGAAAGATTGAATGTTTGAAAGAAAGATTGAAAGTATTAAAGATCGAAAGAAATATTTAAAGAAAGATTGAAAGATTGAAAGAAAGAATGAAATAACGATTGAAAGAAAGAATGAAAGAATGAAAGAAATATTGAAAGATTGAAAGAAATATTGAAAGAAAAAGAGATTGAAAGATTAAAAGATTGAAAGAAAGATTGAAAGTGATGAAGTCTGAAAGAAAGAATGAAGGAAAAACTGAAAGATTGAAATACTGAAAGAATGAATGAAAGATTGATTGAAAGATTGAATGAAAAAATGAAAAACTTAAAGAAGATTGAAAGAAATATTGAAAGATAGATTGAAAGATTGAAAGAAAGAAAGATTGAAAGAAAGAATGAAAGAAAGATTGTAAGAAAGAATGAAAGTAAGAAAGAAAGACTGAAATATTGAAAGAAATATTGAAAGAAAGAAAGATTGAAACTAAGAACGACTGAAAGAAAGATTGACAGAAAGATTGAAAGCTTGAAAGAACGATTGAAAGAAAGATTTTAAGAAAGGTTGAAAGACTGAAAAAAAGAATGAAAGATTGAAAGAAAGAATGAAAGAATGAAAGAAAGATTGAAAGATTGAAAGAAATATTGAAAGAAAGAGAGAATGAAAATAAGAAAGATTGAAAGAAAGATTGAAAGTAATAAAGATTGAAAGAAATAACAAAAGAAAGATTGAAAGAAAGAATGATAGAAAGATTGAACGATTGGAAGAAATTTTGAAAGATAGAAAAATTTAAAGTAAGAAAGATTGAAAGAAAGAATGAAAGAAAGATTGAAAGATTGAAAGATTGAAAGAAAGATTGAATGTTTGAAAGAAAGATTGAAAGTATTAAAGATCGAAAGAAATATTTAAAGAAAGATTGAAAGATTGAAAGAAAGAATGAAATAACGATTGAAAGAAAGAATGAAAGAATGAAAGAAAAATTGAAAGATTTAAAGAAATATTGAAAGAAAGAGAGATTGAAAGATTAAAAGATTGAAAGAAAGATTGAAAGTTATGAAGATTGAAAGAAAGAATGAAGGAAAAACTGAAAGATTGAAAGACTGAAAGAATGAATGAAAGAAAGATTGAAAGATTGAAAGAAAAAATGAAAAACTTAAAGAAAGATTGAAAGAAATATTGAAAGACAGATTGAAAGATTGAAAGAAAGAAAGATTGAAAGAAAGATTGTAAGAAAGAATGAAATATTGAAAGAAAAAATGAAAGAAAGACTGAAAAAAACAAAGAAAGATTGAAAGAAATAAAGATTTAAAGAAAAAAAGATTTAAAGAAAGATTGAAAGACTAAAAGTAAGAATGAAAAAAAAGAATGAAAGCAAGATTGAAAGATTGAAAGATTGAAAGAAAGAATGAAAGATTGAAAGAAAGAATGAAAGAATGAAAGAAAGATTGAAAGACTGAAAGAAATATTGAAAGAAAGAAAGATTGAAACTAAGAACGATTGAAAGAAAGATTGAAAGAAAGATTGAAAGCTTGAAAGAAAGATTGAAAGAAAGATTTTAAGAAAGGTTGAAAGACTGAAAGAAAGAATGAAAGATTGAAAGAAAGAATGAAAGAACGATTGAAAGAAAGAATGAAAGAATGAAAGAAAGATTGAAAGATTGAAAGAAATATTGAAAGAAAGAGAGAATGAAAATAAGAAAGATTGAAAGAAAGATTGAAAGTAATAAAGATTGAAAGAAAGAATGAACGAAAAATTGAAAGATTGATAGATTGAAAGAAAGATTGAAAGAAAGATTTAAAGAAAGATTGAAAGACTGAAAGAAAGAATGAATAAAATAATTAAAGAAAGATTGAAGGTTTGAAAGATTGAAAGAAAGATTGAAAGAAAGATTGAAAAAAAGATTGAAAAAAAGAAAAATTGAAAGAAAGATTGAAAGAAATATTGAAAGACTGAAGGAAAGAATGAAAGAAAGATGGAAAGAAAGATTGAAAGAAAGAAAGATTGAAAGTAAGAAAGATTGAAAGAAATATTGAAAGAAAGATTGAAAGAAAGATTGAAAGATTGAAAGATTGAAAGATTGAAAGAAAGAATGAAAGAAAGACTGAAAGATTGAAAGAAAAATTGAAAGAAATATTGAAAGATTGAAAGATTGAAAGAAAGATTGCAAGAAAGATTGAAAATAAAGAAAGATTTAAAGATAGAATAAAAGAAAGATTGAAAGAAATATTGAAAGACAGAAAGATTGAAAGAAACAATGAAAGAAATATTGAAAGATTAAAAGAAAGAATGAAAGAAAGATTGAAAAATTGAAAGATTGAAAGAAAGACTAAAAGAAAGAAAGAACGATTGAAAGAAAGATTGAAAGAAAGATTGAAAGAAAGAAAGATTGTAAGAGAGAATGAAACAAAGATTGAAATAAAGAATGAAAGAAAGATTGAAAGAAAAAATGAAAGAAAGATTGAAAGAAAGATGGAAAGAAAGTTTGAAAGAAAGAAAGATTGAAAGAAATAACAAAAGAAAGATTGAAAGAAATAATGAAAGAAAGATTGAACGATTGGAAGAAATATTGAAAGATAGAAAAATTGAAAGTAAGAAAGATTGAAAGAAAGAATGAAAGAAAGATTGAAAGATTGAAAGATTGAAAGAAAGAATGAAAGAAAGATTGAAAGTTTGAAAGAAAGAATGAAAGAATTAAAGAAAGATTGAAAGAAATATTGAAAGAAAGAATGAAAGATTGAAAGAAAGAATGAAAGAATGAAAGAAATACTGAAAGAAAGAAAGATTGAAAGTAAGAACGATTGAAAGAAAGATTTATAGAAAGATTGAAAGACTGAAAGAAAGAATGAAAGATTGAAAGAAATATTGAAAGAAAGAGAGATTGAAAGATTAAAAGATTGAAAGAAAGATTGAAAGTAATAAAGATTGAAAGAAAGAATGGAGGAATAATTGAAAGATTGAAAGAAAAAATGAAAGAATTAAAGAAAGATTGTAAGAAATATTGAAAGAAAGATTGAAAGATTGAAATAAAGAAAGATTGAAAGAAAGAATGAAAGAAAGATTGTAAGAAAGAATGAAAGTAAGAAAGAAATATTGAAAGATTGAAAGAAATATTGAAAGAAAGAAAGATTGAAAGTAAGAACGATTGAAAGAAAGATTGAAAGAAAGACTGAAAGCTTGAAAGAAAGAATGAAAGAAAGATTTTAAGAAAGGTTGAAAGACTGAAAGAAAGAATGAAAGTTTGAAAGAAAGGATGAAAGAACGATTGAAAGAAAAAATGAAAGAATGATAGAAAGATTGAAAGATTGAAAGAAAGATTGAATGTTTGAAAGAAAGATTGAAAGTATTAAAGATCGAAAGAAATATTTAAAGAAAGATTGAAAGATTGAAAGAAAGAATGAAATAACGATTGAAAGAAAGAATGAAAGAATGAAAGAAATATTGAAAGATTGAAAGAAATATTGAAAGAAAAAGAGATTGAAAGATTAAAAGATTGAAAGAAAGATTGAAAGTGATGAAGTCTGAAAGAAAGAATGAAGGAAAAACTGAAAGATTGAAATACTGAAAGAATGAATGAAAGATTGATTGAAAGATTGAATGAAAAAATGAAAAACTTAAAGAAGATTGAAAGAAATATTGAAAGATAGATTGAAAGATTGAAAGAAAGAAAGATTGAAAGAAAGAATGAAAGAAAGATTGTAAGAAAGAATGAAAGTAAGAAAGAAAGACTGAAATATTGAAAGAAATATTGAAAGAAAGAAAGATTGAAACTAAGAACGACTGAAAGAAAGATTGACAGAAAGATTGAAAGCTTGAAAGAACGATTGAAAGAAAGATTTTAAGAAAGGTTGAAAGACTGAAAAAAAGAATGAAAGATTGAAAGAAAGAATGAAAGAATGAAAGAAAGATTGAAAGATTGAAAGAAATATTGAAAGAAAGAGAGAATGAAAATAAGAAAGATTGAAAGAAAGATTGAAAGTAATAAAGATTGAAAGAAATAACAAAAGAAAGATTGAAAGAAAGAATGATAGAAAGATTGAACGATTGGAAGAAATTTTGAAAGATAGAAAAATTTAAAGTAAGAAAGATTGAAAGAAAGAATGAAAGAAAGATTGAAAGATTGAAAGATTGAAAGAAAGATTGAATGTTTGAAAGAAAGATTGAAAGTATTAAAGATCGAAAGAAATATTTAAAGAAAGATTGAAAGATTGAAAGAAAGAATGAAATAACGATTGAAAGAAAGAATGAAAGAATGAAAGAAAAATTGAAAGATTTAAAGAAATATTGAAAGAAAGAGAGATTGAAAGATTAAAAGATTGAAAGAAAGATTGAAAGTTATGAAGATTGAAAGAAAGAATGAAGGAAAAACTGAAAGATTGAAAGACTGAAAGAATGAATGAAAGAAAGATTGAAAGATTGAAAGAAAAAATGAAAAACTTAAAGAAAGATTGAAAGAAATATTGAAAGACAGATTGAAAGATTGAAAGAAAGAAAGATTGAAAGAAAGATTGTAAGAAAGAATGAAATATTGAAAGAAAAAATGAAAGAAAGACTGAAAAAACAAAGAAAGATTGAAAGAAATAAAGATTTAAAGAAAAAAAGATTTAAAGAAAGATTGAAAGACTAAAAGTAAGAATGAAAAAAAAGAATGAAAGCAAGATTGAAAGATTGAAAGATTGAAAGAAAGAATGAAAGATTGAAAGAAAGAATGAAAGAATGAAAGAAAGATTGAAAGACTGAAAGAAATATTGAAAGAAAGAAAGATTGAAACTAAGAACGATTGAAAGAAAGATTGAAAGAAAGATTGAAAGCTTGAAAGAAAGATTGAAAGAAAGATTTTAAGAAAGGTTGAAAGACTGAAAGAAAGAATGAAAGATTGAAAGAAAGAATGAAAGAACGATTGAAAGAAAGAATGAAAGAATGAAAGAAAGATTGAAAGATTGAAAGAAATATTGAAAGAAAGAGAGAATGAAAATAAGAAAGATTGAAAGAAAGATTGAAAGTAATAAAGATTGAAAGAAAGAATGAACGAAAAATTGAAAGATTGATAGATTGAAAGAAAGATTGAAAGAAAGATTTAAAGAAAGATTGAAAGACTGAAAGAAAGAATGAATAAAATAATTAAAGAAAGATTGAAGGTTTGAAAGATTGAAAGAAAGATTGAAAGAAAGATTGAAAAAAAGATTGAAAAAAAGAAAAATTGAAAGAAAGATTGAAAGAAATATTGAAAGACTGAAGGAAAGAATGAAAGAAAGATGGAAAGAAAGATTGAAAGAAAGAAAGATTGAAAGTAAGAAAGATTGAAAGAAATATTGAAAGAAAGATTGAAAGAAAGATTGAAAGATTGAAAGATTGAAAGATTGAAAGAAAGAATGAAAGAAAGACTGAAAGATTGAAAGAAAAATTGAAAGAAATATTGAAAGATTGAAAGATTGAAAGAAAGATTGCAAGAAAGATTGAAAATAAAGAAAGATTTAAAGATAGAATAAAAGAAAGATTGAAAGAAATATTGAAAGACAGAAAGATTGAAAGAAACAATGAAAGAAATATTGAAAGATTAAAAGAAAGAATGAAAGAAAGATTGAAAAATTGAAAGATTGAAAGAAAGACTAAAAGAAAGAAAGAACGATTGAAAGAAAGATTGAAAGAAAGATTGAAAGAAAGAAAGATTGTAAGAGAGAATGAAACAAAGATTGAAATAAAGAATGAAAGAAAGATTGAAAGAAAAAATGAAAGAAAGATTGAAAGAAAGATGGAAAGAAAGTTTGAAAGAAAGAAAGATTGAAAGAAATAACAAAAGAAAGATTGAAAGAAATAATGAAAGAAAGATTGAACGATTGGAAGAAATATTGAAAGATAGAAAAATTGAAAGTAAGAAAGATTGAAAGAAAGAATGAAAGAAAGATTGAAAGATTGAAAGATTGAAAGAAAGAATGAAAGAAAGATTGAAAGTTTGAAAGAAAGAATGAAAGAATTAAAGAAAGATTGAAAGAAATATTGAAAGAAAGAATGAAAGATTGAAAGAAAGAATGAAAGAATGAAAGAAATACTGAAAGAAAGAAAGATTGAAAGTAAGAACGATTGAAAGAAAGATTTATAGAAAGATTGAAAGACTGAAAGAAAGAATGAAAGATTGAAAGAAATATTGAAAGAAAGAGAGATTGAAAGATTAAAAGATTGAAAGAAAGATTGAAAGTAATAAAGATTGAAAGAAAGAATGGAGGAATAATTGAAAGATTGAAAGAAAAAATGAAAGAATTAAAGAAAGATTGTAAGAAATATTGAAAGAAAGATTGAAAGATTGAAATAAAGAAAGATTGAAAGAAAGAATGAAAGAAAGATTGTAAGAAAGAATGAAAGTAAGAAAGAAATATTGAAAGATTGAAAGAAATATTGAAAGAAAGAAAGATTGAAAGTAAGAACGATTGAAAGAAAGATTGAAAGAAAGACTGAAAGCTTGAAAGAAAGAATGAAAGAAAGATTTTAAGAAAGGTTGAAAGACTGAAAGAAAGAATGAAAGTTTGAAAGAAAGGATGAAAGAACGATTGAAAGAAAAAATGAAAGAATGATAGAAAGATTGAAAGATTGAAAGAAAGATTGAATGTTTGAAAGAAAGATTGAAAGTATTAAAGATCGAAAGAAATATTTAAAGAAAGATTGAAAGATTGAAAGAAAGAATGAAATAACGATTGAAAGAAAGAATGAAAGAATGAAAGAAATATTGAAAGATTGAAAGAAATATTGAAAGAAAAAGAGATTGAAAGATTAAAAGATTGAAAGAAAGATTGAAAGTGATGAAGTCTGAAAGAAAGAATGAAGGAAAAACTGAAAGATTGAAATACTGAAAGAATGAATGAAAGATTGATTGAAAGATTGAATGAAAAAATGAAAAACTTAAAGAAGATTGAAAGAAATATTGAAAGATAGATTGAAAGATTGAAAGAAAGAAAGATTGAAAGAAAGAATGAAAGAAAGATTGTAAGAAAGAATGAAAGTAAGAAAGAAAGACTGAAATATTGAAAGAAATATTGAAAGAAAGAAAGATTGAAACTAAGAACGACTGAAAGAAAGATTGACAGAAAGATTGAAAGCTTGAAAGAACGATTGAAAGAAAGATTTTAAGAAAGGTTGAAAGACTGAAAAAAAGAATGAAAGATTGAAAGAAAGAATGAAAGAATGAAAGAAAGATTGAAAGATTGAAAGAAATATTGAAAGAAAGAGAGAATGAAAATAAGAAAGATTGAAAGAAAGATTGAAAGTAATAAAGATTGAAAGAAATAACAAAAGAAAGATTGAAAGAAAGAATGATAGAAAGATTGAACGATTGGAAGAAATTTTGAAAGATAGAAAAATTTAAAGTAAGAAAGATTGAAAGAAAGAATGAAAGAAAGATTGAAAGATTGAAAGATTGAAAGAAAGATTGAATGTTTGAAAGAAAGATTGAAAGTATTAAAGATCGAAAGAAATATTTAAAGAAAGATTGAAAGATTGAAAGAAAGAATGAAATAACGATTGAAAGAAAGAATGAAAGAATGAAAGAAAAATTGAAAGATTTAAAGAAATATTGAAAGAAAGAGAGATTGAAAGATTAAAAGATTGAAAGAAAGATTGAAAGTTATGAAGATTGAAAGAAAGAATGAAGGAAAAACTGAAAGATTGAAAGACTGAAAGAATGAATGAAAGAAAGATTGAAAGATTGAAAGAAAAAATGAAAAACTTAAAGAAAGATTGAAAGAAATATTGAAAGACAGATTGAAAGATTGAAAGAAAGAAAGATTGAAAGAAAGATTGTAAGAAAGAATGAAATATTGAAAGAAAAAATGAAAGAAAGACTGAAAAAAACAAAGAAAGATTGAAAGAAATAAAGATTTAAAGAAAAAAAGATTTAAAGAAAGATTGAAAGACTAAAAGTAAGAATGAAAAAAAAGATTGAAAGAAAGATTGAAAAAAGAAAGAAAGATTGAAAGAAAGATTGAAAGAAAGATTGACAGAAAGAATGAAAGTTTGAAAGAAAGATTGAAAGAAAGATTGAAAGAAAGATTGAAAGACTGAAAGAAAAAATGAAAGAAAGATTAAAAGAGTGATTGAAAGATTGAAAGATTGAAAGAAGGAATGAAAGAAAGATTGAATGATTGAAAGATTGAAATAAAGAATGAAATATTGAAAGAAAGAATAAAAGAACGATTGAAAGAAAGAATGAAAGAATGAAAGAAAGATTGAAAGATTGAAAGAATATTGAAAGAAAGAGAGAATGAAAGTAAGAAAGATTGAAAGAAAGATTGAAAGTAAAAAAGATTGAAAGAAAGAATGAAAGAAAAATTGAAAGATTGAAAGATTGAAAGAAAGATTTAAAGAAAGATTTAAAGAAAGATTGAAAGACTGGAAGAAAGAATGAATAAAAGAATTAAAGAAAGATTGAAAGATTGAAAGATTGAAAGATTGAAAGAAAGATTGAAAAAAGAATGATTGAAAGAAAGAAAGATTTAAAGAATGAAAGATTTAAAGAAAGATTGAAAGACTAAAAGTAAGAATGAAAAAAAAGAATGAAAGCAAGATTGAAAGATTGAAAGATTGAAAGAAAGAATGAAAGATTGAAAGAAAGAATGAAAGAATGAAAGATAGATTGAAAGACTGAAAGAAATATTGAAAGAAGGAGAGAATGAAAGTAAGAAAGATTGAATGAAAAATTGAAAGATTGAAAGATTGAAAGAAAGAATGAAAGAAAGATTGAAAGATTGAAAGAAATACTGAAAGAAAGAAAGAAAGATTGAAAGTAAGAACGATTGAAAGAAAGCTTGAAACGAAAGATTGAAAGAAAGAATGCAAGAAAAATTGAAAGATTGAACGATTGAAAGAAAGAATAAAAGATTGAAAGAAAGAATAAAAGAACGATTGAAAGAAAGAATGAAAGAATGGAAGAAAGATTGAAAGATTGAAAGAATATTGAAAGAAAGAGAGAATGAAAGTAAGAAAGATTGAAAGAAAGATTGAAAGTAAAAAAGATTGAAAGAAAGAATGAAAGAAAAATTGAAAGATTGAAAGATTGAAAGAAAGATTTAAAGAAAGATTTAAAGAAAGATTGAAAGACTGAAAGAAAGAATGAATAAAAGAATTAAAGAAAGATTGAAAGATCGAAAGATTGAAAGATTGAAAGAAAGATTGAAAAAAGAATGATTAAAAGAAAGAAAGATTTAAAGAATGAAAGATTTAAAGAAAGATTGAAAGACTAAAAGTAAGAATGAAAAAAAAGAATGAAAGAAAGATTGAAAGATTGAAAGATTGAAAGAAAGAATGAAAGATTGAAAGAAAGAATGAAAGAACGATTGAAAGAAAGAATGAAAGAAAGATTGAAAGATTGAAAGAAATATTGAAAGAAAGAGAGAATGAAAGTAAGAAAGATGGAAAGAAAAATTGAAAGATTGAAAGATTGAAAGAAAGAATTAAAGAAAGATTGAATGATTGAAAGATTGAAAGAAAAATTGAAAGAAAGATTGAAGAAAGAAAGATTTAAAGAAAAAAAGATTTAAAGAAAGATTGAAAGACTAAAAGTAAGAATGAAAAAAAAGATTGAAAGAAAGATTGAAAAAAGAAAGAAAGATTGAAAGAAAGATTGAAAGAAAGATTGAAAGAAAGAATGAAAGTTTGAAAGAAAGATTGAAAGAAAGATTGAAAGAAAGATTGAAAGACTGAAAGAAAAAATGAAAGAAAGATTAAAAGAGAGATTGAAAGATTGAAAGATTGAAAGATAGAATGAAAGATTGAAAGAAAGAATGAAAGAATGAATGCAAGATTAAAAGATTGAAAGAAATATTGAAAAAAAAAAAGATTGAAAGTAAGAAAAATTGAAAGAATGAATGAAAGAAACAAAAAAAGACTGATAAAAAGAAAGAATGTTTGAGAGATCAAAATATTTAAAGAAAGAAAGATTGAAAGAAAGGTTGAAAGATAGAATGAAAGAAAGATTGAAAGATTGAAAGTTGTAAAGAAAGATTGAAAGAAAGATTTAAAGAAAGATTGAAAGACTAAAAAAAAGAATGAAAGAAAGATTGAAAGGTTGAAAGAAAGAATGAAAGAATGAAAGAAAGATTGAAAGATTGAAAGAAAGATTGGAAGAAAGAATGAAAGTATGAAAGAAAGATTGAAAGATCGAAGGAAAGATTGAAAGAACGATTGAAAGAAAGAATGAAAGAATGAAAGAGAGATTGAAAGATTGAAAGAAAGATTGAAAGTAATAAAGATTGAAAGAAGGAATGAAGGAAAAATTGAATGTTTGAAAGACTGAAAGAATGAATGAAAGAAAGCTTGAAAGAAAGATTGAAAGAAAGATTTTAAGAAAGGTTGAAAGACTGAAAGAAAGAATGAAAGAAAGAATGATTGAAGGATTGAAAGAAAGAATGAAAGATTGAAAGAAAGAATATAAGAACGATTGAAAGAAAGATTGAAAGTAAGATTGAAAGTTTGAAAGAAAGATTGAAAGAAAAATTGAAAGAAAGATTGAAAGACTGAAGGAAAGAATGAGTGAAAGATTGAAAGAAAGATTAAAAGAAAAAAAGATTGAAAGTATTAAAGACTGAAAAAAATATTGAAAGAAAGATTGAAAGATTGAAAGATAGAATGAAAGAAAGATTGAATGATTGAAAGATTGAAAGAAAGAATTAAAGAAAGATTGAAAGACTGAAAAAAATATTGAAAGAAAGATTGAAAGATTGAAAGATAGAATGAAAGAAAGATTGAAAGATTGAAAGATTGAAAGAAAGAATGAAAGAAAGATTGAAAGACTGAAAGAAAGAATGAAAGAAAGATTGAAAGTGCGAAAGAAAGAATGAAAGAATTAAAGAAAGATTGAAAGAAATATTGAAAGAAAGAATGAAAGATTGAAAGAAAGAATGAAAGTAATAAAGATTAAAAGAAGGAATGAAGGAAAAATTGAATGTTTGAAAGACTGAAAGAATGAATGAAAGAAAGCTTGAAAGAAAGATTGAAAGAAAGATTTTAAGAAAGGTTGAAAGAATGAAAGAAAGATTGAAAGAAAGAATGAAAGATTGAAAGAAAGAATATAAGAACGATTGAAAGAAAGATTGAAAGTAAGATTGAAAGTTTGAAAGAAAGATTGAAAGAAAAATTGAAAGAAAGATTGAAAGACTGAAGGAAAGAATGAGTGAAAGATTGAAAGAAAGATTAAAAGAAAAAAAGATTGAAAGTATTAAAGACTGAAAAAAATATTGAAAGAAAGATTGAAAGATTGAAAGATAGAATGAAAGAAAGATTGAATGATTGAAAGATTGAAAGAAAGAATTAAAGAAAGATTGAAAGACTGAAAAAAATATTGAAAGAAAGATTGAAAGATTGAAAGATAGAATGAAAGAAAGATTGAAAGATTGAAAGATTGAAATAAAGAATGAAAGAAAGATTGAAAGACTGAAAGAAAGAATGAAAGAAAGATTGAAAGTGCGAAAGAAAGAATGAAAGAATTAAAGAAAGATTGAAAGAAATATTGAAAGAAAGAATGAAAGATTGAAAGAAAGAATGAAAGTAATAAAGATTAAAAGAAGGAATGAAGGAAAAATTGAATGTTTGAAAGACTGAAAGAATGAATGAAAGAAAGCTTGAAAGAAAGATTGAAAGAAAGATTTTAAGAAAGGTTGAAAGACTGAAAGAATGAATGAAAGAAAGCTTGAAAGAAAGATTGAAAGAAAGATTTTAAGAAAGGTTGAAAGAATGAAAGAAAGAATGAAAGAAAGAATGATTGAAAGATTGAAAGAAAGAATGAAAGATTGAAAGAAAGAATATAAGAACGATTGAAAGAAAGATTGAAAGTAAGATTGAAAGTTTGAAAGAAAGATTGAAAGAAAAATTGAAAGAAAGATTGAAAGACTGAAGGAAAGAATGAGTGAAAGATTGAAAGAAAGATTAAAAGAAAAAAAGATTGAAAGTATTAAAGACTGAAAAAAATATTGAAAGAAAGATTGAAAGATTGAAAGATAGAATGAAAGAAAGATTGAAAGATTGAAAGATTGAAAGAAAGAATGAAAGAAAGATTGAAAGACTGAAAAAAATATTGAAAGAAAGATTGAAAGATTGAAAGATAGAATGAAAGAAAGATTGAAAGATTGAAAGATTGAAAGAAAGAATGAAAGAAAGATTGAAAGACTGAAAGAAAGAATGAAAGAAAGATTGAAAGTGCGAAAGAAAGAATGAAAGAATTAAAGAAAGATTGAAAGAAATATTGAAAGAAAGAATGAAAGATTGAAAGAAAGAATGAAAAAAAGATTGTAAGAAAGAATGAAAGAAAGATTGAAAGATTGAAAGAAAGATTGAAAGAAAGATTGAATGTTTGAAAGAAAGATTGAAAGAAAGATTTAAAGAAAGATTGAAAGATTGAAAGAAAGATTGAAAGATTGAAAGAAAGATTGAAAGATAGATTTAAAGAAAGATTGAAAGACTGAAAGAAAGATTGAAAGAAAGAAAGATTTATAGAAAGAATGAAAGAAAGATTGAAAAAAGAAAGATAGATTGAAAGAAAGATTGAAAGATTGAAAGAAAGAATGAAAGAAAGATTTTAAAAAAGATTGAAAAAAAGAAAGATTGAAAGAAAGATTGAAAGACAGATTGAAAGACTGAAGGAAAGAATGAAAGAAAGATGGAAAGAAAGATGGAAAGAAAGATTGAAAGAAATAAAGATTGAAAGAAATATTGAAAGAAGGATTGAAAGATTGAAAGAAAGAATGAAAGAAAGATTGAAAGAAAGATGGAAAGAAAGATTGAAAGAAAGAAAGATTGAAAGAAATAATGAAAGAAAGATTGAAAGATTGAAATATTGAAAGAAAGAATGAAAAAACGATTGAAAGATAAAACAATTGAAAGAAAGTTTGCAAGAAAGTTTGAAAAAAGAAAGATTGAAAGAAAGAATGAAAGAAAGATTGAAAGATAGATGGATAGAAAGATTCAAAGAAAGAAAGATTGAAAGAATAACAAAAGAAAGATTGAAAGATTGGAAGAGATATTGAAAGATAGAAAAATTGAAAGTAAGAAAGATTGAAAGAAATATTGAAAGAAAGATTGAAAGATTGAAAGAAAGATTGAAAGAAAGAATGAAAGAAAGATTGAAAGAAAGATTGAAAGACTGAAGGAAAGAATGAAAGAAAGATTGAAAGAAAGATTGAAAGAAAGAAAGATTGAAAGAATGAATGATTGAAAGATTGAATGATTGAAAGATTGAAAGAAAGATTGAAAGAAAGATTGAACGACTGAAAGATTGAAAGAAAGATTGAAAGTTTGAAAGAGAGATTGAAAGACTGAAAGATAGATTGAAAGATTGAAGATTGAAAGATTGAAAGAAAGATTGAAAGAAAGATTGAACGACTGAAAGATTGAAAGAAAGATTGAAAGTTTGAAAGAAAGATTGAAAGACTGAAAGAAATAATGAAAGAAAGATTGAAAGAAAGAATGAAAGAAAGATTGAAAGAAAGATGGATAGAAAGATTGAAAGAAAGAAAGATTGAAAGAAATAACAAAAGAAAGATTGAAAGAAATAATGAGAGAAAGATTGAACGATTGGAAGAAATATTGAAAGATAGAAAAATTGAAAGTAAGAAAGATTGAAAGAAAGAATGAAAGAAAGATTGAAAGATTGAAAGAAAGAATGAAAGAAAGATTGAAAGATTGAAATATTGAAAGAAAGAATGAAAGAAAGACTGAAAGATTGAAAGAAAGATTGAAAGAAAGATTGAAAGATTGAAATATTTAAAGAAAGATTGAAAGAAATAATGAAAGAACAATTGAAAGAAAGAATGAAAGAATGAAAGAAAAATTGAAAGATTGAAAGAAAGAATGAAAGAACGATTGAAAGATTGAAAGATTGAAAGATTGAAAGAAAGAATGAAAGAAAGATTGAAAGAAAGATGGAAAGAAAGATTGAAAGAAAGAAAGATTGAAAGAAAGAATGAAAGATTGATCGAAAGAATATAAGAACGATTGAAAGAAAGATTGAAAGTAAGATTGAAAGTTTGAAAGAAAGATTGAAAGAAAAATTGAAAGAAAGATTGAAAGACTGAAGGAAAGAATGAGTGAAAGATTGAAAGAAAGATTAAAAGAAAAAAAGATTGAAAGTATTAAAGACTGAAAAAAATATTGAAAGAAAGATTGAAAGATTGAAAGATAGAATGAAAGAAAGATTGAAAGATTGAAAGATTGAAAGAAAGAATTAAAGAAAGATTGAAAGACTGAAAAAAATATTGAAAGAAAGAATTAAAGAAAGATTGAAAGACTGAAAAAAATATTGAAAGAAAGATTGAAAGATTGAAAGATAAAATGAAAGAAAGATTGAAAGATTGAAAGATTGAAAGAAAGAATGAAGGAAAGATTGAAAGACTGAAAGAAAGAATGAAAGAAAGATTGAAAGTGCGAAAGAAAGAATGAAAGAATTAAAGAAAGATTGAAAGAAATATTGAAAGAAAGAATGAAAGATTGAAAGAAAGAATGAAAAAAAGATTGTAAGAAAGAATGAAAGAAATATTGAAAGATTGAAAGAAAGATTGAAAGAAAGATTGAATGTTTGAAAGAAAGATTGAAAGAAAGATTTAAAGAAAGACTGAAAGATTGAAAGATAGATTTAAAGAAAGATTGAAAGACTGAAAGAAAGATTGAAAGAAAGAAAGATTTATAGAAAGAATGAAAGAAAGATTGAAAAAAGAAAGATAGATTGAAAGAAAGATTGAAAGATTGAAAGAAAGAATGAAAGAAAGATTTAAAAAAAGATTGAAAAAAAGAAAGATTGAAAGAAAGATTGAAAGACAGATTGAAAGACTGAAGGAAAGAATGAAAGAAAGATGGAAAGAAAGATGGAAAGAAAGATTGAAAGAAAAAAAGATTGAAAGAAATATTGAAAGAAAGATTGAAAGATTGAAAGAAAGAATGAAAGAAAGATTGAAAGATTGAAAGAAAGAATGAAAGAAAGATTGAAAGACAGACGGAAAGAAAGATTGAAAGAAAGAAAGATTGAAAGAAATAATGAAAGAAAGATTGAACGATTGGAAGAAATTTTGAAAGATAGAAAAATTGAAAGTAGGAAAGATTGAAAGAAAGAATGAAAGAAAGATTGAAAGATTGAAAGAAAGAATGAAAGAAAGATTGAAAGATTGAAATATTGAAAGAAAGAATGAAAAAAAGATTGAAAGACTGAAAGAAAGAATGAAAGAAAGATTGAAAGATTAAACAATTGAAAGAAAGTTTGCAAGAAAGTTTGAAAAAAGAAAGTTTGAAAGAAAGAATGAAAGAAAGATTGAAAGATAGATGGATAGAAAGATTGAAAGAAAGAAAGATTGAAAGAATAACAAAAGAAAGATTGAAAGATTGGAAGAAATATTGAAAGATAGAAAAATTGAAAGTAAGAAAGATTGAAAGAAAGAATTAAAGAAAGATTGAAAGATTGAAAAAAAGAATGAAAGAAAGATTGAAATATTGAAAGAAAGAATGAAAGAAAGATTGAAAGATTGAAATAAAGATTGAAAGAAAGATTGAACGATTGAAAGATTGAAATAACGATTGAAAGTTTGAAAGAACGATTTAAAGAAAGAAAGATTGAAAGAAATATTGAAAGAAAGATTGAAAGATTGAAAGAAAGATTGAAAGAAAGAATGAAAGAAAGATTGAAAGATTGAAATAAAGATTGAAAGATTGAAAGATTGAAATAAAGAATGAAAGTTTGAAAGAAAGATTGAAAGAAAGATTTAAAAAAAGAAAGATTGAAAGTAAGAAAGATTGAAAGACATATTGAAAGAAAGATTGAAAGATTGAAAGAAAGATTGAAAGAAAGAATGAAAGAAATATTGAAAGAAAGATTGAAAGAAAGATTGAAAGACTGAAGGAAAGAATGAAAGAAAGATTGAAAGAAAGATTGAAAGAAAGAAAGATTGAAAGAATGAATGATTGAAAGATTGAATGATTGAAAGATTGAAAGAAAGATTGAAAGAAAGATTGAAAGAAAGATTGAACGACTGAAAGATTGAAAGAAAGATTGAAAGTTTGAAAGAGAGATTGAAAGACTGAAAGATAGATTGAAAGATTGAAGATTGAAAGATTGAAAGAAAGATTGAAAGAAAGATTGAACGACTGAAAGATTGAAAGAAAGATTGAAAGTTTGAAAGAAATATTGAAAGACTGAAAGAAATAATGAAAGAAAGATTGAAAGAAAGAATGAAAGAAAGATTGAAAGAAAGATGGATAGATAGATTGAAAGAAAGAAAGATTGAAAGAAATAACAAAACAAAGATTGAAAGAAATAATGAAAGAAAGATTGAACGATTGGAAGAAATATTGAAAGATAGAAAAATTGAAAGTAAGAAAGATTGAAAGAAAGAATGAAAGAAAGATTGAAAGATTGAAAGAAAGAATGAAAGAAAGATTGAAAGATTGAAATATTGAAAGAAAGAATGAAAGAAAGACTGAAAGATTGAAAGAAAGATTGAAAGAAAGATTGAAAGATTGAAATATTTAAAGAAAGATTGAAAGAAAGAATGAAAGAACAATTGAAAGAAAGAATGAAAGACTGAACGAAAAATTGAAAGATTGAAAGAAAGAATGAAAGAAAGATTGAAAGAAAGATGGAAAGAAAGATTGAAAGAAAGAAAGATTGAAAGAAATAATAAAAGAAAGATTGAACGATTGGAAGAAATATTGAAAGCTAGAAAAATTGAAAGTAAGAAAGATTGAAAGAAAGAATGAAAGAAAGATTGAAAGATTGAAAGAAAGAATGAAAGAAAGATTGAAAGATTGAAATATTGAAAGAAAGAATGAAAGAAAGACTGAAAGATTGAAAGAAAGATTGAAAGAAAGATTGAAAGATTGAAATATTTAAAGAAAGATTGAAAGAAATAATGAAAGAACAATTGAAAGAAAGAATGAAAGAATGAAAGAAAAATTGAAAGATTGAAAGAAAGAATGAAAGAACGATTGAAAGATTGAAAGATTGAAAGATTGAAAGAAAGATTTTAAGATAGATTGAACGATTGGAAGAAATATTGAAAGATAGAAAAATTGAAAGTAAGAAAGATTGAAAGAAAGAATGAAAGAAAGATTGAAAGATTGAAAGAAAGAATGAAAGAAAGATTGAAAGATTGAAATATTGAAAGAAAGAATGAAAGAAAGACTGAAAGATTGAAAGAAAGATTGAAAGAAAGATTGAAAGATTGAAATATTTAAAGAAAGATTGAAAGAAATAATGAAAGAACAATTGAAAGAAAGAATGAAAGAATGAAAGAAAAATTGAAAGATTGAAAGAAAGAATGAAAGAACGATTGAAAGATTGAAAGATTGAAAGATTGAAAGAAAGAATGAAAGAAAGATTGAAAGAAAGATGGAAAGAAAGATTGAAAGAAAGAAAGATTGAAAGAAAGAATGAAAGATTGAAAGAAAGAATATAAGAACGATTGAAAGAAAGATTGAAAGTAAGATTGAAAGTTTGAAAGAAAGATTGAAAGAAAAATTGAAAGAAAGATTGAAAGACTGAAGGAAAGAATGAGTGAAAGATTGAAGGAAAGATTAAAAGAAAAAAAGATTGAAAGTATTAAAGACTGAAAAAAATATTGAAAGAAAGATTGAAAGATTGAAAGATAGAATGAAAGAAAGATTGAAAGATTGAAAGATTGAAAGAAAGAATTAAAGAAAGATTGAAAGACTGAAAAAAATATTGAAAGAAAGAATTAAAGAAAGATTGAAAGACTGAAAAAAATATTGAAAGAAAGATTGAAAGATTGAAAGATAAAATGAAAGAAAGATTGAAAGATTGAAAGATTGAAAGAAAGAATGAGGGAAAGATTGAAAGACTGAAAGAAAGAATGAAAGAAAGATTGAAAGTGCGAAAGAAAGAATGAAAGAATTAAAGAAAGATTGAAAGAAATATTGAAAGAAAGAATGAAAGATTGAAAGAAAGAATGAAAAAAAGATTGTAAGAAAGAATGAAAGAAATATTGAAAGATTGAAAGAAAGATTGAAAGAAAGATTGAATGTTTGAAAGAAAGATTGAAAGAAAGATTTAAAGAAAGATTGAAAGATTGAAAGATAGATTTAAAGAAAGATTGAAAGACTGAAAGAAAGATTGAAAGAAAGAAAGATTTATAGAAAGAATGAAAGAAAGATTGAAAAAAGAAAGATAGATTGAAAGAAAGATTGAAAGATTGAAAGAAAGAATGAAAGAAAGATTTAAAAAAAGATTGAAAAAAAGAAAGATTGAAAGAAAGATTGAAAGACAGATTGAAAGACTGAAGGAAAGAATGAAAGAAAGATGGAAAGAAAGATGGAAAGAAAGATTGAAAGAAAAAAAGATTGAAAGAAATATTGAAAGAAAGATTGAAAGATTGAAAGAAAGAATGAAAGAAAGATTGAAAGATTGAAAGAAAGAATGAAAGAAAGATTGAAAGAAAGACGGAAAGAAAGATTGAAAGAAAGAAAGATTGAAAGAAATAATGAAAGAAAGATTGAACGATTGGAAGAAATTTTGAAAGATAGAAAAATTGAAAGTAGGAAAGATTGAAAGAAAGAATGAAAGAAAGATTGAAAGATTGAAAGAAAGAATGAAAGAAAGATTGAAAGATTGAAATATTGAAAGAAAGAATGAAAAAAAGATTGAAAGACTGAAAGAAAGAATGAAAGAAAGATTGAAAGATTAAACAATTGAAAGAAAGTTTGCAAGAAAGTTTGAAAAAAGAAAGTTTGAAAGAAAGAATGAAAGAAAGATTGAAAGATAGATGGATAGAAAGATTGAAAGAAAGAAAGATTGAAAGAATAACAAAAGAAAGATTGAAAGATTGGAAGAAATATTGAAAGATAGAAAAATTGAAAGTAAGAAAGATTGAAAGAAAGAATTAAAGAAAGATTGAAAGATTGAAAAAAAGAATGAAAGAAAGATTGAAATATTGAAAGAAAGAATGAAAGAAAGATTGAAAGATTGAAATAAAGATTGAAAGAAAGATTGAACGATTGAAAGATTGAAATAACGATTGAAAGTTTGAAAGAACGATTTAAAGAAAGAAAGATTGAAAGAAATATTGAAAGAAAGATTGAAAGATTGAAAGAAAGATTGAAAGAAAGAATGAAAGAAAGATTGAAAGATTGAAATAAAGATTGAAAGATTGAAAGATTGAAATAAAGAATGAAAGTTTGAAAGAAAGATTGAAAGAAAGATTTAAAAAAAGAAAGATTGAAAGTAAGAAAGATTGAAAGACATATTGAAAGAAAGATTGAAAGATTGAAAGAAAGATTGAAAGAAAGAATGAAAGAAATATTGAAAGAAAGATTGAAAGAAAGATTGAAAGACTGAAGGAAAGAATGAAAGAAAGATTGAAAGAAAGATTGAAAGAAAGAAAGATTGAAAGAATGAATCATTGAAAGATTGAATGATTGAAAGATTGAAAGAAAGATTGAAAGAAAGATTGAAAGAAAGATTGAACGACTGAAAGATTGAAAGAAAGATTGAAAGTTTGAAAGAGAGATTGAAAGACTGAAAGATAGATTGAAAGATTGAAGATTGAAAGATTGAAAGAAAGATTGAAAGAAAGATTGAACGACTGAAAGATTGAAAGAAAGATTGAAAGTTTGAAAGAAATATTGAAAGACTGAAAGAAATAATGAAAGAAAGATTGAAAGAAAGAATGAAAGAAAGATTGAAAGAAAGATGGATAGATAGATTGAAAGAAAGAAAGATTGAAAGAAATAACAAAACAAAGATTGAAAGAAATAATGAAAGAAAGATTGAACGATTGGAAGAAATATTGAAAGATAGAAAAATTGAAAGTAAGAAAGATTGAAAGAAAGAATGAAAGAAAGATTGAAAGATTAAAAGAAAGAATGAAAGAAAGATTGAAAGATTGAAATATTGAAAGAAAGAATGAAAGAAAGACTGAAAGATTGAAAGAAAGATTGAAAGAAAGATTGAAAGATTGAAATATTTAAAGAAAGATTGAAAGAAAGAATGAAAGAACAATTGAAAGAAAGAATGAAAGACTGAACGAAAAATTGAAAGATTGAAAGAAAGAATGAAAGAAAGATTGAAAGAAAGATGGAAAGAAAGATTGAAAGAAAGAAAGATTGAAAGAAATAATAAAAGAAAGATTGAACGATTGGAAGAAATATTGAAAGCTAGAAAAATTGAAAGTAAGAAAGATTGAAAGAAAGAATGAAAGAAAGATTGAAAGATTGAAAGAAAGAATGAAAGAAAGATTGAAAGATTGAAATATTGAAAGAAAGAATGAAAGAAAGACTGAAAGATTGAAAGAAAGATTGAAAGAAAGATTGAAAGATTGAAATATTTAAAGAAAGATTGAAAGAAAGAATGAAAGAACAATTGAAAGAAAGAATGAAAGAATGAAAGAAAAATTGAAAGATTGAAAGAAAGAATGAAAGAACGATTGAAAGATTGAAAGATTGAAAGATTGAAAGAAAGAATGAAAGAAAGATTGAAAGAAAGATGGAAAGAAAGATTGAAAGAAAGAAAGATTGAAAGAAATAATAAAAGAAAGATTGAACGATTGGAAGAAATTTTGAAAGATAGAAAAATTGAAAGTAAGAAAGATTGAAAGAAAGAATGAAAGAAAGATTGAAAGATTGACAGAAAGAATGACAGAAAGATTGAAAGATTGAAATATTGAAAGAAAGAATGAAAAAAAGATTGAAAGACTGAAAGAAAGAATGGAAGAAAGATTGAAAGATTAAACAATTGAAAGGAAGTTTGCAAGATAGATTGAAAAAAGAAAGATCGAAAGAAAGAATGAAAAAAAGATTGATAGATAGATGGATAGAAAGATTGAAAGAAAGAAAGATTGAAAGAATAACAAAAGAAAGATTGAAAGATTGGAAGAAATATTGAAAGATAGAAAAATTGAAAGTAAGAAAGATTGAAAGAAAAAAAGAAAGAAAGATTGAAAGATTGAAAGAAAGAATGAAAGAAAGGTTGAAAGATTGAAATATTGAAAGAAAGAATGAAAGAAAGATTGAAAGATTGTAAGAAAGATTGAAAGAAAGATTGAAAGATTGAAAGATTGAAAGAAAGATTGAAAGAAAGATTTAAAGAAAGAAAGATTGAAAGAAATATTGAAAGAAAGATTGAAAGATTGAAAGAAAGATTGAAAGAAAGAATGAAAGAAAGATTGAAAGATTGAAAGATTGAAATAAAGAATGAAAGTTTGAAAGAAAGATTGAAAGATTGAAAGAAAGATTGAAAGAAAGAATGAAAGAAAGATTGAAAGAAAGATTGAAAGAAAGATTGAAAGAAAGATTGAAAGACTGAAGGAAAGAATGAAAGAAAGATTGAAAGAAAGATTGAAAGAAAGAAATATTGAAAGTAAGATTGAAAGATTGAATGATTGAAAGAAAGACTGAAAGATAGATTGAAAGATTGAAGATTGAAAGATTGAAAGAAAGATTGAAAGAAAGATTGAACGACTGAAAGATTGAAAGAAAGATTGAAAGTTTGAAACAAATTTTCAAAGACTGAAAGAAAGAATGAAAGAAAGATTGAAAGAAAGATTGAAAAAAGAAAGATTGAAAGAAAATTTGAAAGAAAGATTGAAAGAAGGAATGAAAGAAAGATTGAATGAAATATTGAAAGACAGAAAGATTGAAAGAAACAATGAAAGAAAGATTGAAAGATTAAAAGAAAGAATGAAAGAAAGATTGAAAAATTGAAAGATTGAAAGAAAGATTGAAAAAAAGATTGAAAGACTGGAAGAAAGAATGAAAGAAAGATTGAAAGATTCAACAAATGAAAGAATGATTGCAAGAAAGATTAAAAAAAGAAAGATTGAAAGAAAATTTGAAAGTATGATTGAAGAAGGAATGAAAGAAAGATTGAATGAAAAATTGAAAGACAGAAAGATTGAAAGAAAGAATGAAAGAAAGATTGAAAGATTCAACAATTGAAAGAAAGATTGCAAGTAAGATTTAAAAAAGAAAGATTGAAAGAAAGAATGAAAGAATGAAAGAAAGATTGAAAGATTGAAAGAAAGAAATATTGAAAGATTGAATGATTGAAAGAAAGACTGAAAGAAAGATTGAAAGATTCAAAAATTGAAAGAAAGATTGCAAGAAAGATTGAAAAAAGAAGGATTGAAAGAAAGAATGAAAGAAATATTGAAAGAAAGAAAGATTGAAAGAAATAACAAAAGAAAGATTGAAAGAAAGAATGAAAGAAAGATTGAAAGATAGATGGAAAGAAAGATTGAAAGAAATAAAGATAGAAAAATTGAAAGTAAGAAAGAATGAAAGAAAGATTGAAAGATTGAAATATTGAAAGAAAGAATGAAAGAAAGATTGAAAGATGAAAGAAAGATTGAAAGATTGAAATATTGAAAGATTGAAATAAAGATTAAAAGTTTGAAAGAAAGATTGAAAGAAAGATTTAAAGAAAGAAAGATTGAAAGTAAGGAAGATTGAAAGAAATATTGAAAGAAAGATTGAAAAAAAGAAAGATTGAAAGAAAGATTGAAAGAAAGATTGAAAGACTGATGGAAAGAATGAAATAAAGATTGAAAGAAAGATTGAAAGAAAGAAATATTGAAGGAAAGATTGAAAGATTGAATGATTGAAAGAAAGACTGAAAGAAAGATTGACGGACTGAAAGATTGAAAGAAAGAATGAAAGAAAGATTGAAAGAAAGAATGAAAGAAAGATTGAAAGATTAAACAATTGAAAGAAAGATTGCAAGAAAGATTGAAAAAAGAAAGATTGAAAGAAATAATAAAAGAAAGATTGAAAGAAAGATGGAAAGAAAGAAAGATTGAAAGAAATAACAAAAGAAAGATTGAAAGAAAGAATGAAAGAAAGATTGAACAATTGGAAACAATATTGAAAGAAAGAAAGATTGAAAGTAAGATAGATTGAAAGAAAGAATGAAAGAAAGATTGAAAGATTGAAAGAAAGAATGAAAGAAAGATTGAAAGATTGAAAGAAAGATTGAAAGATTGAAAGATTTAAATAAAGATTGAAAGTTTGAAAGAAAGATTGAAAGAAAGATTTAAAGAAAGATTGAAAGACTGAAAGAAAGAATGAAAGGCAGATTGAAAGAAAGATTGAAAGTAAGAAGGTTTGAAAGAAAGAATGAAAGAAAGATTGAAAGATTGCAAGAAAGAATGAAAGAAAGATTGAAAGATTGAAATATTGAAAGAAAGAATGAAAGAAAGATTGAAAGATTGAAAGAAAGAATGAAAGAAAGATTGGAAGAAAGATTGAAAGATTGAAAGATTGAAATAAAGATTGAAAGTTTGAAAGAAAGATTGAAAGAAAGACTGAAAGAAAGATTGAAAGATTGAAAGAAAGATTGAAAGAAAGATTGAAAGAAAGATTGAAAGATTGAAATATTGAAAGAAAGAATGAAAGAAAGATTGAAAGATTGAAAGAAAGATTGAAAGAAAGATTGAAAGAATGAAAGATTGAAATAATGATTCAAAGTTTGAAAGAAAGATTGAAAGAAAGATTTAAACAAAGAAAGATTGAAAGTAAGAAAGATTGAAAGAAATATTGAACGAAAGATTGAAAGAAAGGATGAAAGAAAGATTGAAAGAAAGATTGAAAAAAAGAAAGATTGAAAGAAAGATTGAACGACTGAAGGAAAGAATGAAAGAAAGATTGAAAGAAAGATTGAAAGAAAGAAATATTGAAGGAAAGATTGAAAGATTGAATGATTGAAAGAAAGACTGAAAGAAAGATTGACAGACAGAAAGATTGAAAGAAAGAATGAAAGAAAGATTGAAAGAAAGAATAAAAGAAATATTGAAAGATTAAACAATTGAAAGAAAGATTGCAAGAAAGATTGAAAAAAGAAGGATTGAAAGAAAGAATAAAAGAAAGATTGAAAGAAAGATGGAAAGAAAGAAAGATTGAAAGAAATAACAAAAGAAAGATTGAAAGAAAGAATGAAAGAAAGATTGAACGATTGGAAGAAATATTGAAAGAAAGAAAGATTGAAAGTAAGATAGATTGAAAGTAAGAATGAAAGAAAGATTGAAAGATTTAAAGAAAGAATGAAAGAAAGATTGAAAGATTGAAATATTGAAAGAAAGAATGAAAGAAAGATTGAAAGATTGAAAGAAAGAATGAAAGATTGAAAGATTGAAATAAAGATTGAAAGTTTGAAAGAATGATTGAAAGAAAGATTTAAAGAAAGATTTAAAGAAAGATTGAAAGACTGAAAGAAAGAATGAAAGGCAGATTGAAAGAAAGATTGAAAGTAAGAAAGATTGAAAGAAAGAATGAAAGAAAGATTGAAAGATTGCAAGAAAGAATGAAAGAAATATTGAAAGATTGAAATATTGAAAGAAAGACTGAAAGAAAGATTGAAAGTAAGAAAGAAAGATTGAAAGAAAGATTGAAAGAAAGATTTAAAGAAAGAAAGAAAGATTGAAAGAAAGATTGAAAGAAAGATTGAAAGAAAGATTGAAAGAAAGAATGAAACAAAGATTGAAATAAAGAATGAAAGAAAGATTGAAAGAAAGATTGAAAGAAAGAAAGATTGAAAGATTGAATGATTGATAGAAAGACTGAAAGAAAGAATGACGGACGGAAAGATTGAATGATTGATAGAAAGACTGAAAGAAAGAATGACGGACGGAAAGATTGAAAGAAAGAATGAAAGAAAGATTGAAAAAAAGATTGAAAGACTGAAAGAAAAAATGAAAGAAACATTGAAAGATTAAACAATTGAAAGATAGATTGCAAGAAAGATGGAAAGAATGAAAGATTGAAATAATGATTGAAAGTTTGAAAGAATGATTGAAAGAAAGATTTAAACAAAGAAAGATTACATTTACATTTACATTTAGTCATTTAGCAGACGCTTTTATCCAAAGCGACTTACAAGGGAGAATAACATTCAGCTACATTGCGACAGAGATTAGTGTAACAACAACATTGGTGTAACAATAAATTCTGCAAGGTGGTGCTAAGTAATTGTAGATTAGGACAGGAGGTACTCACTGAAGAGCTGGGTCTTCAGGTGCTTCTTAAAGACAGAGAGGGAGGTCCCCGCTCTGGTCATTTTTGGCAGCTCGTTCCACCAACGTGGAAGATTGAAAGATTGAAAGAAAGAATGAAAGATTGAAAGAAAGAATGAAAGAATGATTGAAAGAAAGAATGAAAGAATGAAAGAAAGATTGAAAGATTGAAAGAAATATTGAAAGAAAGAGAGAATGAAAGTAAGAAAGATGGAAAGAAAAATTGAAAGATTGAAAGATTGAAAGAAAGAATTAAAGAAAGATTGAATGATTGAAAGATTGAAAGAAAAATTGAAAGAAAGATTGAAGAAAGAAAGATTTAAAGAAAAAAAGATTTAAAGAAAGATTGAAAGACTAAAAGTAAGAATGAAAAAAAAGATTGAAAAAAGAAAGAAAGATTGAAAGAAAGATTGAAAGAAAGATTGAAAGAAAGAATGAAAGTTTGAAAGAAAGATTGAAAGAAAGATTGAAAGAAAGATTGAAAGACTGAAAGAAAAAATGAAAGAAAAATTAAAGGGAGATTGAAAGATTGAAAGATTGAAAGAAAGAATGAAAGATTGAAAGAAAGAATGAAAGAATGAATGAAAGATTAAAAGATTGAAAGAAATATTGAAAAAAAGAAAGATTGAAAGTAAGAAAAATTGAAAGAATGAATGAAAGAAACAAAAAAAGACTGATAAAAAGAAAGAATGTTTGAGAGATCAAAATATTTAAAGAAAGAAAGATTGAAAGAAAGATTTTAAGACTGAATTAAAGAATTAAAGAAAGATTGAAAGAAAGGTTGAAAGATAGAATGAAAGAAAGATTGAAAGATTGAAAGTTGTAAAGAAAGATTGAAAGAAAGATTTAAAGAAAGATTGAAAGACTAAAAAAAAGAATGAAAGAAAGATTGAAAGGTTGAAAGAAAGAATGAAAGAATGAAAGAAAGATTGAAAGATTGAAAGAAAGATTGGAAGAAAGAATGAAAGTATGAAAGAAAGATTGAAAGATCGAAGGAAAGATTGAAAGAACGATTGAAAGAAAGAATGAAAGAATGAAAGAAAGATTGAAAGATTGAAAGAAAGATTGAAAGTAATAAAGATTGAAAGAAGGAATGAAGGAAAAATTGAATGTTTGAAAGACTGAAAGAATGAATGAAAGAAAGCTTGAAAGAAAGATTGAAAGAAAGATTTTAAGAAAGGTTGAAAGACTGAAAGAAAGAATGAAAGAAAGAATGATTGAAAGATTGAAAGAAAGAATGAAAGATTGAAAGAAAGAATATAAGAACGATTGAAAGAAAGATTGAAAGTAAGATTGAAAGTTTGAAAGAAAGATTGAAAGACTGAAGGAAAGAATGAGTGAAAGATTGAAAGATAGATTAAAAGAAAAAAAGATTGAAAGTATTAAAGACTGAAAAAAATATTGAAAGAAAGATTGAAAGATTGAAAGATTGAAAGAAAGAATGAAAGAAAGATTGAAAGAAAAAAATATTGAAGGAAAGATTGAAAGATTGAATGACTGAAAGAAAGAAAGACTGAAAGAAAGATTGACAGACAGAAAGATTGAAAGAAAGAATGAAAGAAAGATTGAAAGAAAGAATGAAAGAAAGATTGAAAGAAAGAATGAAAGAAAGATTGAAAGATTGAAAGAAAGATTGAAAGAAAGATTTAAAGAAAGATTGAAAGACTGAAAGAAAGAATGAAAGAAATAATTAAAGAAAGATTGAAAGAACGAATGTAAGAAAGATTGAAAGATTGAAAGATTGAAATAAAGATTGAAAGTTTGAAAGAAAGATTGAAAGAAAGATTTAAAGAAAGAAAGATTGAAAGAAATATTGAAAGAAAGATTGAAAGAATTAACAAAAGAAAGATTGAAAGAAAGAATGAAAGAAAGATTGAACGATTGGAAGAAATATTGAAAGAAAGATAGATTGAAAGTAAGATAGATTGAAAGAAAGAATGAAAGAAAGATTGAAAGATTTAAAGAATGAATGAAAGAAAGATTGAAAGATTGAAATATTGAAAGAAAGAATGAAAGAAAGATTGAAAGATTGAAAGAAAGATTGAAAGATTGAAAGATTGAAATAAAGATTGAAAGTTTGAAAGAAAGATTGAAAGAAAGAATGAAAGAAAGATTGAAAAAAAGATTGATAGACTGAAAGAAAGAATGAAAGAAACATTGAAAGATTAAACAATTGAAAGAAAGATTGCAAGAAAGATGGAAAGAATGAAAGATTGAAATAATGATTTAAAGTTTGAAAGAAAGATTGAAAGAAAGATTTAAACAAAGAAAGATTGAAAGAAATATTGAACAAAAGATTGGAAGAAAGGATGAAAGAAAAATTGAAAGAAAGATTGAAAGAAAGATTGAAAGAAAGATTGAAAGAATGATTTAAACAAAGAAAGATTGAAAGTAAGAAAGATTGAAAGAAATACTGAACGAAAGATTGAAAGAAAGGATGAAAGAAAGATTGAAAGAAAGATTGAAAGAAGGAATGAAAGAAAGATTGAAAGATTGAAATAAAGAATGAAAGATTGAAAGAAAGAATAAAAGAACGATTGAAAGAAAGAATGAAAGAATGAAAGAATGAAAGAAAGATTGAAAGAAAGATTGAAAGAAAGAAATATTGAAGGAAAGATTGAAAGATTGAAAGATTGAAAGTAAGATTGAAAGAAAGATTGAAATAATGATTGAAAGTTTGAAAGAAAGATTGAAAGAAAGATTTAAAGAAAGAAAGAAATATTGAAAGAAAGATTGAAAGAAAGATTGAAAGAAAGAATGAAACAAAGATTGAAATAAAGAATTAAAAAGAAAGATTGAAAGAAAGATTGAAAGAAAGAAAGATTAAAAGATTGAATGATTGAAAGAAAGACTGAAAGAAAGAATGACGGACAGAAAGATTGAAAGAAAGATTGAAGAAAGATTGAAAAAAAGATTGAAAGACTGAAAGAAAGAATGAAAGAAACATTTAAAGATTAAACAATTGAAAGAAAGATCGCAAGAAAGATGGAAAGAATGAAAGATTGAAATAATGATTGAAAGTTTGAAAGAAAGATTGAAAGAAAGATTTAAACAAAGAAAGATTGAAAGTAAGAAAGATTGAAAGAAATATTGAACGAAAGCTTGAAAAAAAGATTGAAAGATTGAAAGAAAGATTGAAAGAAAGATTGAAAGAATGAAAGATTGAAATAATGATTGAAAGTTTGAAAGAAAGATTGAAAGAAAGATTTAAACAAAGAAAAATTGAAAGTAAGAAAGATTGAAAGAAATATTGAACGAAAGATTGAAAGAAAGGATGAAAGAAAGATTGAAAGAAAGATTGAAAAAAAGAAAGATTGAAAGAAAGATTGAATGACTGAAGGAAAGAATGAAAGAAAGATTGAAAGAAAGATTGAAAGAAAGAAATATTGAAGGAAAGATTGAAAGATTGAATGATTGAAAGAAAGACTGAAAGACAGATTGACAGACAGAAAGATTGAAAGAAAGAATGAAAGAAAGATTGAAAGAAAGAATGAAAGAAAGATTGAACGATTAAACAATTGAAAGAAAGATTGCAAGAAAGATTGAAAAAAGAAAGATTGAAAGAAAGAATAAAAGAAAGATTGAAAGAAAGATGGAAAGAAAGAAAGATTGAAAGAAATAACAAAATAAAGATTGAAAGAAAGAATGAAAGAAAGATTGAACGATTGGAAGAAATATTGAAAGAAAGAAAGATTGAAAGTAAGATAGATTGAAAGAAAGAATGAAAGAAAGATTGAATGATTTAAAGAAAGAATGAAAGAAAGAATGAAAGATTGAAATATTGAAAGAAAGAATGAAAGAACGATTGAAAGATTGAAAGAAAGATTGAAAGAATGAAAGATTGAAATAAAGATTGAAAGTTTGAAATAAAGATTGAAAGTTTGAAAGAAAGATTGAAAGACTGAAAGAAAGAATGAAAGGCAGATTGAAAGAAAGATTTAAAGAAAGAAAGAAAGATTGAAAGAAAGATTGAAAGAAAGATTGAAAGAAAAAATGAAACAATGATTGAAATAAAGAATGAAAGAAAGATTGAAAGAAAGATTGAAAGAAAGAAAGATTGAAAGATTGAATGATTGAAAGAAAGACTGAAAGAAAGAATGACGGACAGAAAGATTTAAAGAAAGAATGAAAGAAAGATTGAAAAAAAGATTGATAGACTGAAAGAAAGAATGAAAGAAACATTGAAAGATTAAACAATTGAAAGAAAGATTGCAAGAAAGATGGAAAGAATGAAAGATTGAAATAATGATTGAAAGTTTGAAAGAAAGATTGAAAGAAAGATTTAAACAAAGAAAGATTGAAAGTAAGAAAGATTGAAAGAAATATTGAACGAAAGATTGAAAGAAAGGATGAAAGAAAGATTGAAAGAAAGATTGAAAAAAAGAAAGATTGAAAGAAAGATTGAACGACTGAAGGAAAGAATGAAAGAAAGATTGATAGAAAGATTGAAAGAAAGAAATATTAAAAGAAAGAATGAAAGAAAGATTGAAAGAAAGAATGAAAGAAAGATTGAAAAAAGAAATATTGAAAGAAAGAATGAAAGAAAGATTGAAAGATTGAATGATTGAAAGAAAGACTGAAAGAAAGAATGACGGACAGAAAGATTTAAAGAAAGAATGAAAGAAAGATTGAAAAAAAGATTGATAGACTGAAAGAAAGAATGAAAGAAACATTGAAAGATTAAACAATTGAAAGAAAGATTGCAAGAAAGATGGAAAGAATGAAAGATTGAAATAATGATTGAAAGTTTGAAAGAAAGATTGAAAGAAAGATTTAAACAAAGAAAGATTGAAAGTAAGAAAGATTGAAAGAAATATTGAACGAAAGATTGAAAGAAAGGATGAAAGAAAGATTGAAAGAAAGATTGAAAAAAAGAAAGATTGAAAGAAAGATTGAACGACTGAAGGAAAGAATGAAAGAAAGATTGATAGAAAGATTGAAAGAAAGAAATATTAAAAGAAAGAATGAAAGAAAGATTGAAAGAAAGAATGAAAGAAAGATTGAAAAAAGAAATATTGAAAGAAAGAATGAAAGAAAGATTGAAAGAAAGTTGGAAAGAAAGATTGAAAGAAAGAAAGATTGAAAGAAATAATGAAAGAAAGATTGAACGATTGGAAGAAATATTGAAAGATAGAAAAATTGAAAGTAAGAAAGATTGAAAGCAAGATTGAAAGATTGAAAGAAAGAATGAAAGAAAGATTGAAAGATTGAAATATTGAAAGAATGAATGAAAGAAAGATTGATAGATTAAACAATTGAAAGAAAGATTGCAAGAAAGATTGAAAAAAGAAAGATTGAAAGAAAGAATGAAAGAAAGATTGAAGGATAGATGAAAGAAAGATTGAAAGAAAGAAAGATTGAAAGAAATAACAAAAGAAAGATTGAAAGATTGGAAGAAATATTGAAAGATAGAAAAATTGAAAGTTAGAAAGATTGAAAGAAAGAATGAAAGAAAAATTGAAAGATTGAAAGAATGATTGAATGTTTGAAAGAAAGATTGAAAGAAAGATTTAAAGAAAGAAAGATTGAAAGAAATATTGAAAGAATGATTGAAAGATTGAAAGAAAGATTGATAGAAAGAATGAAAGAAAGATTGAAAGATTGAAAGATTGAAATATTGATTGAAAGTTTGAAAGAAAGATTGAAAGAAAGATTTGAAGAGAGAAAGATTGAAAGTAAGAAAGATTGAAAGAAATATTGAAAGAAAGATTGAAAGATTGAAAGAAAGATTGAAAGAAAGAATGAAAGAAAGATTGAAAGAAAGATTGAAAAAAGGAAAGATTGAAAGAAAGATTGAAAGACTGAAGCAAAGAATAAAGGAAAGATTGAAAGAAAGATTGAAAGAAAGAAAGATTGAAAGAAAGATTGAAAGATTGAAAGAAAGAATGAAAAATTTAAAGAAAGAATGAAAGAACGATTGAAAGAAAGAATGAAAGAATGAAAGAAAGATTGAAAGATTGAAAGAAATATTGAAAGAAAGAGAGAATGAAAGATTGAAAGATTGAAAGAAAGATTGAAAGATTGAAAGAACGAATGAAAGAAAGATTGAAAGATTGACATATTGAAAGAAATAATGAAAGAAAGATTGAAAGATTGAAAGAAAGATTGAAAGAAAGATTGAATGATTGAAAGATTGAAATAAAGATTGAAAGTTTGAAAGAAAGATTGAAAGAAATATTGAAAGAAAGATTAAAAGATTGAAAAAAAGATTGATGGAAAGAATGAAAGAAAGATTGAAAGATGGAAAGATTGAAATAAAGATTGAAAGACTGAAGCAAAGAATAAAAGAAAGATTGAAAGAAAGATTGAAAGAAAGAAAGATTGAAAGAAAGATTGAAAGATTGAAAGAAAGAATGAAAAATTGAAAGATTGAAAGAAAGAATGAAAAATTGAAAGAAAGAATGAAAGAACGATTGAAAGAAAGAATGAAAGATTGAAAGATTTGAAAGAAAGATTGAAAGTTTGAAAGAACGAATGAAAGAAAGATTGAAAGAATGACATATTGAAAGAAATAATGAAAGAAAGATTGAAAGATTGAAAGAAAGATTGAAAGAAAGATTGAAAATATTGAAAGATTGAAATAAAGATTGAAAGTTTGAAAGAAAGATTGAAAGATTGAAATAAAGATTGAAAGTTTGAAAGAAAGATTGAAATAAATATTGAAAGAAAGATTGAAAGATTGAAAAAAAGATTGATGGAAAGAATGAAAGAAAGATTGAAAGATTGAAAGATTGAAATAAAGATTGAAAGTTTGAAAGAAAGATTGAAAGAAAGATTTAAAGAAAGAAAGATTGAAAGTAAGAAAGATTGAAAGAAATATTGAAAGAAAGATTGAAAGATTGAAAGAAAGATTGAAAGAAAGATTGAAAGAAAGAATGAAAGAAATATTGAAAGAAGGATTGAAAAAAAGAAAGTTTGAAAGAAAGATTGAAACAAAGATTGAAAGACTGAAGGAAAGAATGAAAGAAAGATTGAAAGAACGATTGAAAGAAAGAAAGATTGAAAGATTGAATGATTGAAAGAAAGACTGAAAGATAGATTGAAAGATGGAAGATTGAAAGATTGAAAGAAAGATTGAAAGAAAGAATGAACGACTGAAAGATTGAAAGAAAGATTGAAAATTTGAAAGAAAGATTGAAAGACTGAAAGAAAGAATGAAAGAAAGATTGAAAGAAAGATTGAAAGATTGAAAGAAAGAAAGATTGAAAGAAAGATTTTAAGATTGACATATTGAAAGAAAGAATGAAAGAAAGATTGAAAGATTAAAAGAAGGAATGAAAGAAAGATTGAAAAATTGAAAGATTGAAAGACTGAAAGAAAGAATGAAAGAAACATTTAAAGATTAAACAATTGAAAGAAAGATCGCAAGAAAGATGGAAAGAATGAAAGATTGAAATAATGATTGAAAGTTTGAAAGAAAGATTGAAAGAAAGATTTAAACAAAGAAAGATTGAAAGTAAGAAAGATTGAAAGAAATATTGAACGAAAGCTTGAAAAAAAGATTGAAAAATTGAAAGAAAGATTGAAAGAAAGATTGAAAGAATGAAAGATTGAAATAATGATTGAAAGTTTGAAAGAAAGATTGAAAGAAAGATTTAAACAAAGAAAAATTGAAAGTAAGAAAGATTGAAAGAAATATTGAACGAAAGATTGAAAGAAAGGATGAAAGAAAGATTGAAAGAAAGATTGAAAAAAAGAAAGATTGAAAGAAAGATTGAATGACTGAAGGAAAGAATGAAAGAAAGATTGAAAGAAAGATTGAAAGAAAGAAATATTGAAGGAAAGATTGAAAGATTGAATGATTGAAAGAAAGACTGAAAGACAGATTGACAGACAGAAAGATTGAAAGAAAGAATGAAAGAAAGATTGAAAGAAAGAATGAAAGAAAGATTGAACGATTAAACAATTGAAAGAAAGATTGCAAGAAAGATTGAAAAAAGAAAGATTGAAAGAAAGAATAAAAGAAAGATTGAAAGAAAGATGGAAAGAAAGAAAGATTGAAAGAAATAACAAAATAAAGATTGAAAGAAAGAATGAAAGAAAGATTGAACGATTGGAAGAAATATTGAAAGAAAGAAAGATTGAAAGTAAGATAGATTGAAAGAAAGAATGAAAGAAAGATTGAATGATTTAAAGAAAGAATGAAAGAAAGAATGAAAGATTGAAATATTGAAAGAAAGAATGAAAGAACGATTGAAAGATTGAAAGAAAGATTGAAAGAATGAAAGATTGAAATAAAGATTGAAAGTTTGAAATAAAGATTGAAAGTTTGAAAGAAAGATTGAAAGAAAGATTTAAAGAAAGATTGAAAGACTGAAAGAAAGAATGAAAGGCAGATTGAAAGAAAGATTTAAAGAAAGAAAGAAAGATTGAAAGAAAGATTGAAAGAAAGATTGAAAGAAAAAATGAAACAAAGATTGAAATAAAGAATGAAAGAAATATTGAAAGAAAGATTGAAAGAAAGAAAGATTGAAAGATTGAATGATTGAAAGAAAGACTGAAAGAAAGAATGACGGACAGAAAGATTTAAAGAAAGAATGAAAGAAAGATTGAAAAAAAGATTGATAGACTGAAAGAAAGAATGAAAGAAACATTGAAAGATTAAACAATTGAAAGAAAGATTGCAAGAAAGATGGAAAGAATGAAAGATTGAAATAATGATTGAAAGTTTGAAAGAAAGATTGAAAGAAAGATTTAAACAAAGAAAGATTGAAAGAAAGATTGCACGACTGAAGGAAAGAATGAAAGAAAGATTGAAAGAAAGATTGAAAGAAAGAAATATTAAAAGAAAGAATGAAAGAAAGATTGAAAGAAAGAATGAAAGAAAGATTGAAAAAAGAAATATTGAAAGAAAGAATGAAAGAAAGATTGAAAGAAAGTTGGAAAGAAAGATTGAAAGAAAGAAAGATTGAAAGAAATAATGAAAGAAAGATTGAACGATTGGAAGAAATATTGAAAGATAGAAAAATTGAAAGTAAGAAAGATTGAAAGCAAGATTGAAAGATTGAAAGAAAGAATGAAAGAAAGATTGAAAGATTGAAATATTGAAAGAATGAATGAAAGAAAGATTGATAGATTAAACAATTGAAAGAAAGATTGCAAGAAAGATTGAAAAAAGAAAGATTGAAAGAAAGAATGAAAGAAAGATTGAAGGATAGATGAAAGAAAGATTGAAAGAAAGAACGATTGAAAGAAATAACAAAAATAAGATTGAAAGATTGGAAGAAATATTGAAAGATAGAAAAATTGAAAGTTAGAAAGATTGAAAGAAAGAATGAAAGAAAGATTGAAAGATTGAAAGAAAGAATGAAAGAAAAATTGAAAGATTGAAAGAATGATTGAATGTTTGAAAGAAAGATTGAAAGAAAGATTTAAAGAAAGAAAGATTGAAAGAAATATTGAAAGAATGATTGAAAGATTGAAAGAAAGATTGATAGAAAGAATGAAAGAAAGATTGAAAGATTGAAAGATTGAAATATTGATTGAAAGTTTGAAAGAAAGATTGAAAGAAAGATTTGAAGAGAGAAAGATTGAAAGTAAGAAAGATTGAAAGAAATATTGAAAGAAAGATTGAAAGATTGAAAGAAAGATTGAAAGAAAGAATGAAAGAAAGATTGAAAGAAAGATTGAAAAAAGGAAAGATTGAAAGAAAGATTGAAAGACTGAAGCAAAGAATAAAAGAAAGATTGAAAGAAAGATTGAAAGAAAGAAAGATTGAAAGAAAGATTGAAAGATTGAAAGAAAGAATGAAAAATTTAAAGAAAGAATGAAAGAACGATTGAAAGAAAGAATGAAAGAATGAAAGAAAGATTGAAAGATTGAAAGAAATATTGAAAGAAAGAGAGAATGAAAGATTGAAAGATTGAAAGAAAGATTGAAAGATTGAAAGAACGAATGAAAGAAAGATTGAAAGATTGACATATTGAAAGAAATAATGAAAGAAGATTGAAAGATTGAAAGAAAGATTGAAAGAAAGATTGAATGATTGAAAGATTGAAATAAAGATTGAAAGTTTGAAAGAAAGATTGAAAGAAATATTGAAAGAAAGATTAAAAGATTGAAAAAAAGATTGATGGAAAGAATGAAAGAAAGATTGAAAGATTGAAAGATTGAAATAAAGATTGAAAGACTGAAGCAAAGAATAAAAGAAAGATTGAAAGAAAGATTGAAAGAAAGAAAGATTGAAAGAAAGATTGAAAGATTGAAAGAAAGAATGAAAAATTGAAAGATTGAAAGAAAGAATGAAAAATTGAAAGAAAGAATGAAAGAACGATTGAAAGAAAGAATGAAAGATTGAAAGATTTGAAAGAAAGATTGAAAGTTTGAAAGAACGAATGAAAGAAAGATTGAAAGAATGACATATTGAAAGAAATAATGAAAGAAAGATTGAAAGATTGAAAGAAAGATTGAAAGAAAGATTGAAAATATTGAAAGATTGAAATAAAGATTGAAAGTTTGAAAGAAAGATTGAAAGATTGAAATAAAGATTGAAAGTTTGAAAGAAAGATTGAAAGAAATATTGAAAGAAAGATTGAAAGATTGAAAAAAAGATTGATGGAAAGAATGAAAGAAAGATTGAAAGATTGAAAGATTGAAATAAAGATTGAAAGTTTGAAAGAAAGATTGAAAGAAAGATTTAAAGAAAGAAAGATTGAAAGTAAGAAAGATTGAAAGAAATATTGAAAGAAAGATTGAAAGATTGAAAGAAAGATTGAAAGAAAGATTGAAAGAAAGAATGAAAGAAATATTGAAAGAAGGATTGAAAAAAAGAAAGTTTGAAAGAAAGGTTGAAACAAAGATTGAAAGACTGAAGGAAAGAATGAAAGAAAGATTGAAAGAACGATTGAAAGAAAGAAAGATTGAAAGATTGAATGATTGAAAGAAAGACTGAAAGATAGATTGAAAGATGGAAGATTGAAAGATTGAAAGAAAGATTGAAAGAAAGAATGAACGACTGAAAGATTGAAAGAAAGATTGAAAATTTGAAAGAAAGATTGAAAGACTGAAAGAAAGAATGAAAGAAAGATTGAAAGAAAGATTGAAAGATTGAAAGAAATAATGAAAGAAAGAAAGATTGAAAGTAAGAAAGATTGAAAGAAAGAATGAAAGAAAGATTGAACGAAAGATTGAAAAAAGAAAGATTGAAAGAAAAATTGAAAGAAAGATTGAAAGAAGGAATGAAAGTAAGAAAGATTGAAAGAAATATTGAAAGAAAGATTGAAAGATTGAAAGAAAGATTGAAAGAAAGATTGAAAAAAAGATTGAAAGAAAGATTGAAAGAAAGAAAGATTGAAAGAAAGATTTTAAGATTGACATATTGAAAGAAAGAATGAAAGAAAGATTGAAAGATTAAAAGAAGGAATGAAAGAAAGATTGAAAAATTGAAAGATTGAAAGAAAGATTAAAAGAAAGAATGAAACAAAGATTGAAATCAAGAATGAAAGAAAGATTGAAAGACAGATTGAAAGAAAGATAGAAACAAAGATTGAAAGAAAGAAAGATTGAAAGATTGAATGATTGAAAGAAAGATTGACAGAAAGATTGAAAGCTTGAAAGATAGATTGAAAGAAAGATTTTAAGAAAGGTTGAAAGACTGAAAGAAAGACTGAAAGATTGAAAGAAAGAATGAAAGAACGATTGAAAGAAACAATGAAAGAAAGATTGAAAGATAAAAAGAAAGAATGAAAGATAGATTGAAAAATTGAAAGATTGAAAGAAAGACTAAAAGAAAGATAGAAAGAAAGATTGAAAGAAAGAAAGATTGAAAGATTGAATGATTGAAAGAAAGATTGAAAGAAAGATTGAAAGCTTGAAAGAAAGATTGAAAGAAAGATTTTAAGAAAGGTTGAAAGACTGAAAGAAAGAATGAAAGATTGAAAGAAAGAATGAAAGAACGATTGAAAGAAAGAATGAAAGAATGAAAGAAAGATTGAAAGATTGAAAGAAATATTGAAAGAAAGAGAGAATGAAAGTAAGAAAGATTGAAAGAAAGATTGAAAGTAATAAAGATTGAAAGAAAGAATGAAAGAAAAATTGAAAGATTGATAGATTGAAAGAAAGATTGAAAGAAAGATTTAAAGAAAGATTGAAAGACTGAAAGAAAGAATGAATAAAATAATTAAAGAAAGATTGAAAGATTGAAAGATTGAAAGAAAGATTGAAAGAAAGAAAGATTTATAGAAAGAATGAAAGAAAGATTGAAAGATTGAAAGAAAGATTGAAAGAAAGATTGAAAGATTGAAAGATTGAAATAAAGATTGAAAGTTTGAAAGAAAGATTGAAAGATTGAAATAAAGATTGAAAGTTTGAAAGAAAGATTGAAAGAAATATTGATAGAAAGATTGAAAGATTGAAAAAAAGATTGATGGAAAGAATGAAAGAAAGATTGAAAGATTGAAAGATTGAAATAAAGATTGAAAGTTTGAAAGAAAGATTGAAAGAAAGATTTAAAGAAAGAAAAATTGAAACTAAGAAAGATTGAAAGAAATATTGAAAGAAAGATTGAAAGATTGAAAGAAAGATTGAAAGAAAGATTGAAAGAAAGAATGAAAGAAATATTGAAAGAAGGATTGAAAAAAAGAAAGTTTGAAAGAAAGATTGAAACAAAGATTGAAAGGCTGAAGGAAAGAATGAAAGAAAGATTGAAAGAACGATTGAAAGAAGAAAGATTGAAAGAAAGATTGAAAGATTGAATGATTGAAAGAAAGACTGAAAGATAGATTGAAAGATGGAAGATTGAAAGATTGAAAGAAAGATTGAAAAAAAGAATGAACGACTGAAAGATTGAAAGAAAGATTGAAAGTTTGAAAGAAAGATTGAAAGATTGAAAGAAATAATGAAAGAAAGAAAGATTGAAAGTAAGAAAGATTGAAAGAAAGAATGAAAGAAAGATTGAACGAAAGATTGAAAAAAGAAAGATTGAAAGAAAAATTGAAAGAAAGATTGAAAGAAGGAATGAAAGTAAGAAAGATTGAAAGAAATATTGAAAGAAAGATTGAAAGATTGAAAGAAAGATTGAAAGAAAGATTGAAAAAAAGATTGAAAGAAAGATTGAAAGAAAGAAAGATTGAAAGAAAGATTTTAAGATTGACATATTGAAAGAAAGAATGAAAGAAAGATTGAAAGATTAAAAGAAGGAATGAAAGAAAGATTGAAAAATTGAAAGATTGAAAGAAAGACTAAAAGAAAGAAAGAACGATTGAAAGAAAGATTGAAAGAAAGATTGAAAGAAAGATTGAAAGAAAGATAGAAAGAAAGATTGAGAGAAAGAAAGATTGAAAGATTGAATGATTGAAAGAAAGATTGACAGAAAGATTGAAAGCTTGAAAGATAGATTGAAAGAAAGATTTTAAGTAAGGTTGAAAGACTGAAAGAAAGACTGAAAGATTGAAAGAAAGAATGAAAGAACGATTGAAAGAAAGAATGAAAGAATGATAGAAAGATTGAAAGAAACAATGAAAGAAAGATTGAAAGATAAAAAGAAAGAATGAAAGATAGATTGAAAAATTGAAAGATTGAAAGAAAGACTAAAAGAAAGATAGAAAGAAAGATTGAAAGAAAGAAAGATTGAAAGATTGAATGATTGAAAGAAAGATTGAAAGAAATATTGAAAGCTTGAAAGAAAGATTGAAAGAAAGATTTTAAGAAAGGTTGAAAGACTGAAAGAAAGAATGAAAGATTGAAAGAAAGAATGAAAGAACGATTGAAAGAAAGAATGAAAGAATGAAAGAAAGATTGAAAGATTGAAAGAAATATTGAAAGAAAGAGAGAATGAAAGTAAGAAAGATTGAAAGAAAGATTGAAAGTAATAAAGATTGAAAGAAAGAATGAAAGAAAAATTGAAAGATTGATAGATTGAAAGAAAGATTGAAAGAAAGATTTAAAGAAAGATTGAAAGACTGAAAGAAAGAATGAATAAAATAATTAAAGAAAGATTTAAAGATTGAAAGATTGAAAGAAAGATTGAAAGAAAGAAAGATTTATAGAAAGAATGAAAGAAAGATTGAAAAAAGAAAGAAAGATTGAAAGAAAGATTGAAAGATTGAAAGAAAGAATGAAAGAAAGATTGAAAAAAGATAGAAAAATAGAAAAATTGAAAGATTGAAAGATTGAAAGAAAGATTGAAAGAAAGATTTATAGAAAGATTGAAAGACTGAAAGAAAGAATGAATAAAAGATTTAAAGAAAGATTGATAGATTGAAAGATTGAAAGAAAGATTGAAAGAAAGAAAGATTTATAGAAAGGATGAAAGAAAGATTGAAAAAAGAAAGAAAGAAAGATTTGAAGTAAGAATTAAATATTGAAAGAAAGATTTTAGGAAAGGTTGAAAGACTGAAAGAAAGAATGAAAGAAAGAATGAAAGAAAGATTGAAAGATTGAAAGATTGAAAGAAAGAATGAAAGATTGAAAGAAAGATTGAAAGATTGAAAGAAAGATTGAAAGATTGAAAGAAATATTGAAAGAAAGATAATTTGAAAGTAAGAAAGATTGAAAGAAAGATTGAAAGTAATAAAGATTGAAAGAAAGAATAAAAGAAAAATTGAAAGATTGAAAGATTGAAAGATTGAAAGAAAGACTTAAAGAAAAAATTGAAAGACTGAAAGTAAGAATGAAAGAAAGATTGAAAGTTTGAAAGAAAGAATGAAATTATTAAAGAAAGATTGAAAGAAAGATTGAAAGTTTGAAAGAAAGAATGAAATTATTAAAGAAAGATTGAAAGAAATATTGAAAGAAAGAATGAAAGAAAGATTGAAAGATTAAACAATTGAAAGAAAGATTGCAAGATAGATTGAAAAAAGAAAGATTGAAAGAAAGAATGAAAGAACGATTGAAAGAAAGATTGAAAGAAAGATTGAAAGAAAGATTGAAAGAAAGATTGAAAGAAAGATTGAATGAAAGATTGAAAGAAAGAATGAAACAAAGATTGAAATAAAGAATGAAAGAAAGATTGAAAGAAAGATAGAAGGAAAGATTGAAAGATTGAATGATTGAAAGAAAGACTGAAAGAAAGAATGACGGACAGAAAGATTGAAAGAAAGAATGAAAGAAAGATTGAAAAAAAGATTGAAAGACTGAGAGAAAGAATGAAAGAAAGATTGAAAGTTTAAACAATTGAAAGAACGATTGCAAGAAAGATTGAAAAAAGAAAGATTGAAAGAAAGAATGAAAGACTGAAGGAAAGAATGAAAGAAAGATGGAAAGAAAGATTGAAAGAAAGATTGAAAGACTGAAGGAAAGAATGAAAGAAAGATTGAAAGATTAAACAATTGAAAGAAAGATTGCAAGAAAGATTGAAAAATTGAAAGATTGAAAGAAAAACTAAAAGAAAGAAAGAACGATTGAAAGAAAGATTGAAAGAAAGAATGAAAGAAAGATTGAAAGATTAAAAGAGAGAATGAAAGAAAGATTGAAAAATTGAAAGATTGAAAGAAAGACTAAAAGAAAGAAAGAACGATTGAAAGAAAGAATGAAAGAAAGATTGAAAAAAAGATTGAAAGACTGAAGGAAAGAATGAAAGAAAGATTGAAAGATTAAACAATTGAAAGAAAGATTGCAAGAAAGATTGAAAAAAGAAAGATTGAAAGAAAGAATGAATGAAAGATTGAAAGAAAGATGGAAAGAAAGATTGAAAGGAAGAAAGATTGAAAGAAATAAAAGAAAGATTGAAAGAAATAATGAAAGAAAGATTGAACGATTGGAAGAAATATTGAAAGAGAAAAATTGAAAGTAAGAAAGATTGAAAGAAAGAATGAAAGAAAGATTGAAGGATGAAAGAAAGAATGAAAGAAAGATTGAAAGATTGAAATATTTAAAGAAAGAATGAAAGAAAGATTGAAAGATTGAAAGAAAGATTGAAAGAAAGATTGAAAGATTGAAATATTTAAAGAAAGATTGAAAGATTGAAATATTTAAAGAAAGAATGAAAGAAAGATTGAAAGATTGAAAGAAAGATTGAAAGAAAGATTGAAAGATTGAAATATTTAAAGAAAGATTGAAAGATTGAAAGAAAGAATGAAAGAACGATTGAAAGAAAGAATGAAAGAATGAAAGAAAAATTGACTGATTGAAAGAAATATTGAAAAAAGAAACATTGAAAGAAAGAATGAAAGAAAGATTGAAAGAAAGATGGAAAGAAAGATTGAAAGAAAGAAAGATTGAAAGAAATAATGAAAGAAAGATTGAACGATTGGAAGAAATATTGAAAGATAGAAAAATTGAAGGTAAGAAAGATTGAAAGAAAGAATGAAAGAAAGATTGAAAGATTGAAAGAAAGAATGAAAGAAAAATTGAAAGATTGAAAGATTGAAAGAAAGATTGCAAGAAAGATTGAAAAAAGAAAGATTGAAAGAAAGAATTAAAGAAAGATTGAAAGAAAGATGGAAAGAAAGAAAGATTGAAAGAAATAACAAGAGAAAGATTGAAAGAAAGAATGAAAGAAAGATTGAACGATTGGAAGAAATATTGACGGAAAGAAAGATTGAAAGTAAGATAGATTGAAAGAAAGAATGAAAGAAAGATTGAAAGATTTAAAGAAAGAATGAAAGAAAGATTGAAAGATTGAAATACTGAAAGAAAGAATGAAAGAAAGATTGAAAGATTGAAAGAAAGATTGAAAGATTGAAAGATTGAAATAAAGATTGAAAGTTTGAAAGAAAGATTGAAAGAAAGATTTAAAGAAAGATTGAAAGACTGAAAGAAAGAATGAATGGCAGATTGAAAGAAAGATTGAAAGTAAGAAAGATTGAAAGAAAGAATGAAAGAAAGATTGAAAGATTGCAAGAAAGAATGAAAGAAATATTGAAAGATTGAAATATTGAAAGAAAGAATGAAAGAAAGATTGAAAGATTGAAAGAAAGATTGAAAGAAAGATTGAAAGATTGAAATAAACATTGAAAGTTTGAAAGAAAGATTGAAAGAAAGATTTAAAGAAAGAAAGATTGAAAGAAAGATTGAAAGAAAGATTGAAAGAAAGAATGAAACAAAGATTGAAATAAAGAATGAAAGAAAGATTTAAAGAAAGATTGAAAGAAAGAAAGATTGAAAGATTGAATGATTGAAAGAAAGACTGAAAGAAAGAATGACGGACAGAAAGACTGAAAGAAAGAATGAAAGAAAGATTGAAAGAAAGAATGAAAGAAAGATTGAAAGATTAAACAATTGAAAGAAAGATTGCAAGAAAGATTGAAAAAAGAAAGATTGAAAGAAAGAATTAAAGAAAGATTGAAAGAAAGATGGAAAGAAATATTGAAATAAAGATTGAAAGTTTGAAAGAAAGATTGAAAGAAAGATTGAAAAAAAGAAAGATTGAAAGAAAGATTGAATGACTGAAGGAAAGAATGAAAGAAAGATTGAAAGAAAGATTGAAAGAAAGAAATATTGAAGGAAAGATTGAAAGATTGAAAGATTGAAAGTAAGATTGAAAGAAAGATTGAAATAATGATTGAAAGTTTGAAAGAAAGATTGAAAGAAAGATTTAAAGAAAGAAAGAAATATTGAAAGAAAGATTGAAAGAAAGATTGAAAGAAAGAATGAAACAAAGATTGAAATAAAGAATTAAAAAGAAAGATTGAAAGAAAGATTGAAAGAAAGAAAGATTAAAAGATTGAATGATTGAAAGAAAGACTGAAAGAAAGAATGACGGACAGAAAGATTGAAAGAAAGATTGAAGAAAGATTGAAAAAAAGATTGAAAGACTGAAAGAAAGAATGAAAGAAACATTTAAAGATTAAACAATTGAAAGAAAGATCGCAAGAAAGATGGAAAGAATGAAAGATTGAAATAATGATTGAAAGTTTGAAAGAAAGATTGAAAGAAAGATTTAAACAAAGAAAGATTGAAAGTAAGAAAGATTGAAAGAAATATTGAACGAAAGCTTGAAAAAAAGATTGAAAGATTGAAAGAAAGATTGAAAGAAAGATTGAAAGAATGAAAGATTGAAATAATGATTGAAAGTTTGAAAGAAAGATTGAAAGAAAGATTTAAACAAAGAAAAATTGAAAGTAAGAAAGATTGAAAGAAATATTGAACGAAAGATTGAAAGAAAGGATGAAAGAAAGATTGAAAGAAAGATTGAAAAAAAGAAAGATTGAAAGAAAGATTGAATGACTGAAGGAAAGAATGAAAGAAAGATTGAAAGAAAGATTGAAAGAAAGAAATATTGAAGGAAAGATTGAAAGATTGAATGATTGAAAGAAAGACTGAAAGACAGATTGACAGACAGAAAGATTGAAAGAAAGAATGAAAGAAAGATTGAAAGAAAGAATGAAAGAAAGATTGAACGATTAAACAATTGAAAGAAAGATTGCAAGAAAGATTGAAAAAAGAAAGATTGAAAGAAAGAATAAAAGAAAGATTGAAAGAAAGATGGAAAGAAAGAAAGATTGAAAGAAATAACAAAATAAAGATTGAAAGAAAGAATGAAAGAAAGATTGAACGATTGGAAGAAATATTGAAAGAAAGAAAGATTGAAAGTAAGATAGATTGAAAGAAAGAATGAAAGAAAGATTGAATGATTTAAAGAAAGAATGAAAGAAAGAATGAAAGATTGAAATATTGAAAGAAAGAATGAAAGAACGATTGAAAGATTGAAAGAAAGATTGAAAGAATGAAAGATTGAAATAAAGATTGAAAGTTTGAAATAAAGATTGAAAGTTTGAAAGAAAGATTGAAAGACTGAAAGAAAGAATGAAAGGCAGATTGAAAGAAAGATTTAAAGAAAGAAAGAAAGATTGAAAGAAAGATTGAAAGAAAGATTGAAAGAAAAAATGAAACAATGATTGAAATAAAGAATGAAAGAAAGATTGAAAGAAAGATTGAAAGAAAGAAAGATTGAAAGATTGAATGATTGAAAGAAAGACTGAAAGAAAGAATGACGGACAGAAAGATTTAAAGAAAGAATGAAAGAAAGATTGAAAAAAAGATTGATAGACTGAAAGAAAGAATGAAAGAAACATTGAAAGATTAAACAATTGAAAGAAAGATTGAAAGAAAGATTGAAAAAAAGAAAGATTGAAAGAAAGATTGAATGACTGAAGGAAAGAATGAAAGAAAGATTGAAAGAAAGATTGAAAGAAAGAAATATTGAAGGAAAGATTGAAAGATTGAAAGATTGAAAGTAAGATTGAAAGAAAGATTGAAATAATGATTGAAAGTTTGAAAGAAAGATTGAAAGAAAGATTTAAAGAAAGAAAGAAATATTGAAAGAAAGATTGAAAGAAAGATTGAAAGAAAGAATGAAACAAAGATTGAAATAAAGAATTAAAAAGAAAGATTGAAAGAAAGATTGAAAGAAAGAAAGATTAAAAGATTGAATGATTGAAAGAAAGACTGAAAGAAAGAATGACGGACAGAAAGATTGAAAGAAAGATTGAAGAAAGATTGAAAAAAAGATTGAAAGACTGAAAGAAAGAATGAAAGAAACATTTAAAGATTAAACAATTGAAAGAAAGATCGCAAGAAAGATGGGAAGAATGAAAGATTGAAATAATGATTGAAAGTTTGAAAGAAAGATTGAAAGAAAGATTTAAACAAAGAAAGATTGAAAGTAAGAAAGATTGAAAGAAATATTGAACGAAAGCTTGAAAAAAAGATTGAAAGATTGAAAGAAAGATTGAAAGAAAGATTGAAAGAATGAAAGATTGAAATAATGATTGAAAGTTTGAAAGAAAGATTGAAAGAAAGATTTAAACAAAGAAAAATTGAAAGTAAGAAAGATTGAAAGAAATATTGAACGAAAGATTGAAAGAAAGGATGAAAGAAAGATTGAAAGAAAGATTGAAAAAAAGAAAGATTGAAAGAAAGATTGAATGACTGAAGGAAAGAATGAAAGAAAGATTGAAAGAAAGATTGAAAGAAAGAAATATTGAAGGAAAGATTGAAAGATTGAATGATTGAAAGAAAGACTGAAAGACAGATTGACAGACAGAAAGATTGAAAGAAAGAATGAAAGAAAGATTGAAAGAAAGAATGAAAGAAAGATTGAACGATTAAACAATTGAAAGAAAGATTGCAAGAAAGATTGAAAAAAGAAAGATTGAAAGAAAGAATAAAAGAAAGATTGAAAGAAAGATGGAAAGAAAGAAAGATTGAAAGAAATAACAAAATAAAGATTGAAAGAAAGAATGAAAGAAAGATTGAACGATTGGAAGAAATATTGAAAGAAAGAAAGATTGAAAGTAAGATAGATTGAAAGAAAGAATGAAAGAAAGATTGAATGATTTAAAGAAAGAATGAAAGAAAGAATGAAAGATTGAAATATTGAAAGAAAGAATGAAAGAACGATTGAAAGATTGAAAGAAAGATTGAAAGAATGAAAGATTGAAATAAAGATTGAAAGTTTGAAATAAAGATTGAAAGTTTGAAAGAAAGATTGAAAGACTGAAAGAAAGAATGAAAGGCAGATTGAAAGAAAGATTTAAAGAAAGAAAGAAAGATTGAAAGAAAGATTGAAAGAAAGATTGAAAGAAAAAATGAAACAATGATTGAAATAAAGAATGAAAGAAAGATTGAAAGAAAGATTGAAAGAAAGAAAGATTGAAAGATTGAATGATTGAAAGAAAGACTGAAAGAAAGAATGACGGACAGAAAGATTTAAAGAAAGAATGAAAGAAAGATTGAAAAAAAGATTGATAGACTGAAAGAAAGAATGAAAGAAACATTGAAAGATTAAACAATTGAAAGAAAGATTGCAAGAAAGATGGAAAGAATGAAAGATTGAAATAATGATTGAAAGTTTGAAAGAAAGATTGAAAGAAAGATTTAAACAAAGAAAGATTGAAAGTAAGAAAGATTGAAAGAAATATTGAACGAAAGATTGAAAGAAAGGATGAAAGAAAGATTGAAAGAAAGATTGAAAAAAAGAAAGATTGAAAGAAAGATTGAACGACTGAAGGAAAGAATGAAAGAAAGATTGAAAGAAAGATTGAAAGAAAGAAATATTAAAAGAAAGAATGAAAGAAAGATTGAAAGAAAGAATGAAAGAAAGATTGAAAAAAGAAATATTGAAAGAAAGAATGAAAGAAAGATTGAAAGAAAGTTGGAAAGAAAGATTGAAAGAAAGAAAGATTGAAAGAAATAATGAAAGAAAGATTGAACGATTGGAAGAAATATTGAAAGATAGAAAAATTGAAAGTAAGAAAGATTGAAAGCAAGATTGAAAGATTGAAAGAAAGAATGAAAGAAAGATTGAAAGATTGAAATATTGAAAGAATGAATGAAAGAAAGATTGATAGATTAAACAATTGAAAGAAAGATTGCAAGAAAGATTGAAAAAAGAAAGATTGAAAGAAAGAATGAAAGAAAGATTGAAGGATAGATGAAAGAAAGATTGAAAGAAAGAAAGATTGAAAGAAATAACAAAAGAAAGATTGAAAGATTGGAAGAAATATTGAAAGATAGAAAAATTGAAAGTTAGAAAGATTGAAAGAAAGAATGAAAGAAAAATTGAAAGATTGAAAGAATGATTGAATGTTTGAAAGAAAGATTGAAAGAAAGATTTAAAGAAAGAAAGATTGAAAGAAATATTGAAAGAATGATTGAAAGATTGAAAGAAAGATTGATAGAAAGAATGAAAGAAAGATTGAAAGATTGAAAGATTGAAATATTGATTGAAAGTTTGAAAGAAAGATTGAAAGAAAGATTTGAAGAGAGAAAGATTGAAAGTAAGAAAGATTGAAAGAAATATTGAAAGAAAGATTGAAAGATTGAAAGAAAGATTGAAAGAAAGAATGAAAGAAAGATTGAAAGAAAGATTGAAAAAAGGAAAGATTGAAAGAAAGATTGAAAGACTGAAGCAAAGAATAAAAGAAAGATTGAAAGAAAGATTGAAAGAAAGAAAGATTGAAAGAAAGATTGAAAGATTGAAAGAAAGAATGAAAAATTTAAAGAAAGAATGAAAGAACGATTGAAAGAAAGAATGAAAGAATGAAAGAAAGATTGAAAGATTGAAAGAAATATTGAAAGAAAGAGAGAATGAAAGATTGAAAGATTGAAAGAAAGATTGAAAGATTGAAAGAACGAATGAAAGAAAGATTGAAAGATTGACATATTGAAAGAAATAATGAAAGAAAGATTGAAAGATTGAAAGAAAGATTGAAAGAAAGATTGAATGATTGAAAGATTGAAATAAAGATTGAAAGTTTGAAAGAAAGATTGAAAGAAATATTGAAAGAAAGATTAAAAGATTGAAAAAAAGATTGATGGAAAGAATGAAAGAAAGATTGAAAGATGGAAAGATTGAAATAAAGATTGAAAGACTGAAGCAAAGAATAAAAGAAAGATTGAAAGAAAGATTGAAAGAAAGAAAGATTGAAAGAAAGATTGAAAGATTGAAAGAAAGAATGAAAAATTGAAAGATTGAAAGAAAGAATGAAAAATTGAAAGAAAGAATGAAAGAACGATTGAAAGAAAGAATGAAAGATTGAAAGATTTGAAAGAAAGATTGAAAGTTTGAAAGAACGAATGAAAGAAAGATTGAAAGAATGACATATTGAAAGAAATAATGAAAGAAAGATTGAAAGATTGAAAGAAAGATTGAAAGAAAGATTGAAAATATTGAAAGATTGAAATAAAGATTGAAAGTTTGAAAGAAAGATTGAAAGATTGAAATAAAGATTGAAAGTTTGAAAGAAAGATTGAAATAAATATTGAAAGAAAGATTGAAAGATTGAAAAAAAGATTGATGGAAAGAATGAAAGAAAGATTGAAAGATTGAAAGATTGAAATAAAGATTGAAAGTTTGAAAGAAAGATTGAAAGAAAGATTTAAAGAAAGAAAGATTGAAAGTAAGAAAGATTGAAAGAAATATTGAAAGAAAGATTGAAAGATTGAAAGAAAGATTGAAAGAAAGATTGAAAGAAAGAATGAAAGAAATATTGAAAGAAGGATTGAAAAAAAGAAAGTTTGAAAGAAAGATTGAAACAAAGATTGAAAGACTGAAGGAAAGAATGAAAGAAAGATTGAAAGAACGATTGAAAGAAAGAAAGATTGAAAGATTGAATGATTGAAAGAAAGACTGAAAGATAGATTGAAAGATGGAAGATTGAAAGATTGAAAGAAAGATTGAAAGAAAGAATGAACGACTGAAAGATTGAAAGAAAGATTGAAAATTTGAAAGAAAGATTGAAAGACTGAAAGAAAGAATGAAAGAAAGATTGAAAGAAAGATTGAAAGATTGAAAGAAAGAAAGATTGAAAGAAAGATTTTAAGATTGACATATTGAAAGAAAGAATGAAAGAAAGATTGAAAGATTAAAAGAAGGAATGAAAGAAAGATTGAAAAATTGAAAGATTGAAAGACTGAAAGAAAGAATGAAAGAAACATTTAAAGATTAAACAATTGAAAGAAAGATCGCAAGAAAGATGGAAAGAATGAAAGATTGAAATAATGATTGAAAGTTTGAAAGAAAGATTGAAAGAAAGATTTAAACAAAGAAAGATTGAAAGTAAGAAAGATTGAAAGAAATATTGAACGAAAGCTTGAAAAAAAGATTGAAAAATTGAAAGAAAGATTGAAAGAAAGATTGAAAGAATGAAAGATTGAAATAATGATTGAAAGTTTGAAAGAAAGATTGAAAGAAAGATTTAAACAAAGAAAAATTGAAAGTAAGAAAGATTGAAAGAAATATTGAACGAAAGATTGAAAGAAAGGATGAAAGAAAGATTGAAAGAAAGATTGAAAAAAAGAAAGATTGAAAGAAAGATTGAATGACTGAAGGAAAGAATGAAAGAAAGATTGAAAGAAAGATTGAAAGAAAGAAATATTGAAGGAAAGATTGAAAGATTGAATGATTGAAAGAAAGACTGAAAGACAGATTGACAGACAGAAAGATTGAAAGAAAGAATGAAAGAAAGATTGAAAGAAAGAATGAAAGAAAGATTGAACGATTAAACAATTGAAAGAAAGATTGCAAGAAAGATTGAAAAAAGAAAGATTGAAAGAAAGAATAAAAGAAAGATTGAAAGAAAGATGGAAAGAAAGAAAGATTGAAAGAAATAACAAAATAAAGATTGAAAGAAAGAATGAAAGAAAGATTGAACGATTGGAAGAAATATTGAAAGAAAGAAAGATTGAAAGTAAGATAGATTGAAAGAAAGAATGAAAGAAAGATTGAATGATTTAAAGAAAGAATGAAAGAAAGAATGAAAGATTGAAATATTGAAAGAAAGAATGAAAGAACGATTGAAAGATTGAAAGAAAGATTGAAAGAATGAAAGATTGAAATAAAGATTGAAAGTTTGAAATAAAGATTGAAAGTTTGAAAGAAAGATTGAAAGAAAGATTTAAAGAAAGATTGAAAGACTGAAAGAAAGAATGAAAGGCAGATTGAAAGAAAGATTTAAAGAAAGAAAGAAAGATTGAAAGAAAGATTGAAAGAAAGATTGAAAGAAAAAATGAAACAAAGATTGAAATAAAGAATGAAAGAAATATTGAAAGAAAGATTGAAAGAAAGAAAGATTGAAAGATTGAATGATTGAAAGAAAGACTGAAAGAAAGAATGACGGACAGAAAGATTTAAAGAAAGAATGAAAGAAAGATTGAAAAAAAGATTGATAGACTGAAAGAAAGAATGAAAGAAACATTGAAAGATTAAACAATTGAAAGAAAGATTGCAAGAAAGATGGAAAGAATGAAAGATTGAAATAATGATTGAAAGTTTGAAAGAAAGATTGAAAGAAAGATTTAAACAAAGAAAGATTGAAAGAAAGATTGCACGACTGAAGGAAAGAATGAAAGAAAGATTGAAAGAAAGATTGAAAGAAAGAAATATTAAAAGAAAGAATGAAAGAAAGATTGAAAGAAAGAATGAAAGAAAGATTGAAAAAAGAAATATTGAAAGAAAGAATGAAAGAAAGATTGAAAGAAAGTTGGAAAGAAAGATTGAAAGAAAGAAAGATTGAAAGAAATAATGAAAGAAAGATTGAACGATTGGAAGAAATATTGAAAGATAGAAAAATTGAAAGTAAGAAAGATTGAAAGCAAGATTGAAAGATTGAAAGAAAGAATGAAAGAAAGATTGAAAGATTGAAATATTGAAAGAATGAATGAAAGAAAGATTGATAGATTAAACAATTGAAAGAAAGATTGCAAGAAAGATTGAAAAAAGAAAGATTGAAAGAAAGAATGAAAGAAAGATTGAAGGATAGATGAAAGAAAGATTGAAAGAAAGAACGATTGAAAGAAATAACAAAAATAAGATTGAAAGATTGGAAGAAATATTGAAAGATAGAAAAATTGAAAGTTAGAAAGATTGAAAGAAAGAATGAAAGAAAGATTGAAAGATTGAAAGAAAGAATGAAAGAAAAATTGAAAGATTGAAAGAATGATTGAATGTTTGAAAGAAAGATTGAAAGAAAGATTTAAAGAAAGAAAGATTGAAAGAAATATTGAAAGAATGATTGAAAGATTGAAAGAAAGATTGATAGAAAGAATGAAAGAAAGATTGAAAGATTGAAAGATTGAAATATTGATTGAAAGTTTGAAAGAAAGATTGAAAGAAAGATTTGAAGAGAGAAAGATTGAAAGTAAGAAAGATTGAAAGAAATATTGAAAGAAAGATTGAAAGATTGAAAGAAAGATTGAAAGAAAGAATGAAAGAAAGATTGAAAGAAAGATTGAAAAAAGGAAAGATTGAAAGAAAGATTGAAAGACTGAAGCAAAGAATAAAAGAAAGATTGAAAGAAAGATTGAAAGAAAGAAAGATTGAAAGAAAGATTGAAAGATTGAAAGAAAGAATGAAAAATTTAAAGAAAGAATGAAAGAACGATTGAAAGAAAGAATGAAAGAATGAAAGAAAGATTGAAAGATTGAAAGAAATATTGAAAGAAAGAGAGAATGAAAGATTGAAAGATTGAAAGAAAGATTGAAAGATTGAAAGAACGAATGAAAGAAAGATTGAAAGATTGACATATTGAAAGAAATAATGAAAGAAAGATTGAAAGATTGAAAGAAAGATTGAAAGAAAGATTGAATGATTGAAAGATTGAAATAAAGATTGAAAGTTTGAAAGAAAGATTGAAAGAAATATTGAAAGAAAGATTAAAAGATTGAAAAAAAGATTGATGGAAAGAATGAAAGAAAGATTGAAAGATTGAAAGATTGAAATAAAGATTGAAAGACTGAAGCAAAGAATAAAAGAAAGATTGAAAGAAAGATTGAAAGAAAGAAAGATTGAAAGAAAGATTGAAAGATTGAAAGAAAGAATGAAAAATTGAAAGATTGAAAGAAAGAATGAAAAATTGAAAGAAAGAATGAAAGAACGATTGAAAGAAAGAATGAAAGATTGAAAGATTTGAAAGAAAGATTGAAAGTTTGAAAGAACGAATGAAAGAAAGATTGAAAGAATGACATATTGAAAGAAATAATGAAAGAAAGATTGAAAGATTGAAAGAAAGATTGAAAGAAAGATTGAAAATATTGAAAGATTGAAATAAAGATTGAAAGTTTGAAAGAAAGATTGAAAGATTGAAATAAAGATTGAAAGTTTGAAAGAAAGATTGAAAGAAATATTGAAAGAAAGATTGAAAGATTGAAAAAAAGATTGATGGAAAGAATGAAAGAAAGATTGAAAGATTGAAAGATTGAAATAAAGATTGAAAGTTTGAAAGAAAGATTGAAAGAAAGATTTAAAGAAAGAAAGATTGAAAGTAAGAAAGATTGAAAGAAATATTGAAAGAAAGATTGAAAGATTGAAAGAAAGATTGAAAGAAAGATTGAAAGAAAGAATGAAAGAAATATTGAAAGAAGGATTGAAAAAAAGAAAGTTTGAAAGAAAGGTTGAAACAAAGATTGAAAGACTGAAGGAAAGAATGAAAGAAAGATTGAAAGAACGATTGAAAGAAAGAAAGATTGAAAGATTGAATGATTGAAAGAAAGACTGAAAGATAGATTGAAAGATGGAAGATTGAAAGATTGAAAGAAAGATTGAAAGAAAGAATGAACGACTGAAAGATTGAAAGAAAGATTGAAAATTTGAAAGAAAGATTGAAAGACTGAAAGAAAGAATGAAAGAAAGATTGAAAGAAAGATTGAAAGATTGAAAGAAATAATGAAAGAAAGAAAGATTGAAAGTAAGAAAGATTGAAAGAAAGAATGAAAGAAAGATTGAACGAAAGATTGAAAAAAGAAAGATTGAAAGAAAAATTGAAAGAAAGATTGAAAGAAGGAATGAAAGTAAGAAAGATTGAAAGAAATATTGAAAGAAAGATTGAAAGATTGAAAGAAAGATTGAAAGAAAGATTGAAAAAAAGATTGAAAGAAAGATTGAAAGAAAGAAAGATTGAAAGAAAGATTTTAAGATTGACATATTGAAAGAAAGAATGAAAGAAAGATTGAAAGATTAAAAGAAGGAATGAAAGAAAGATTGAAAAATTGAAAGATTGAAAGAAAGATTAAAAGAAAGAATGAAACAAAGATTGAAATCAAGAATGAAAGAAAGATTGAAAGACAGATTGAAAGAAAGATAGAAACAAAGATTGAAAGAAAGAAAGATTGAAAGATTGAATGATTGAAAGAAAGATTGACAGAAAGATTGAAAGCTTGAAAGATAGATTGAAAGAAAGATTTTAAGAAAGGTTGAAAGACTGAAAGAAAGACTGAAAGATTGAAAGAAAGAATGAAAGAACGATTGAAAGAAACAATGAAAGAAAGATTGAAAGATAAAAAGAAAGAATGAAAGATAGATTGAAAAATTGAAAGATTGAAAGAAAGACTAAAAGAAAGATAGAAAGAAAGATTGAAAGAAAGAAAGATTGAAAGATTGAATGATTGAAAGAAAGATTGAAAGAAAGATTGAAAGCTTGAAAGAAAGATTGAAAGAAAGATTTTAAGAAAGGTTGAAAGACTGAAAGAAAGAATGAAAGATTGAAAGAAAGAATGAAAGAACGATTGAAAGAAAGAATGAAAGAATGAAAGAAAGATTGAAAGATTGAAAGAAATATTGAAAGAAAGAGAGAATGAAAGTAAGAAAGATTGAAAGAAAGATTGAAAGTAATAAAGATTGAAAGAAAGAATGAAAGAAAAATTGAAAGATTGATAGATTGAAAGAAAGATTGAAAGAAAGATTTAAAGAAAGATTGAAAGACTGAAAGAAAGAATGAATAAAATAATTAAAGAAAGATTGAAAGATTGAAAGAAAGATTGAAAGAAAGAAAGATTTATAGAAAGAATGAAAGAAAGATTGAAAGATTGAAAGAAAGATTGAAAGAAAGATTGAAAGATTGAAAGATTGAAATAAAGATTGAAAGTTTGAAAGAAAGATTGAAAGATTGAAATAAAGATTGAAAGTTTGAAAGAAAGATTGAAAGAAATATTGATAGAAAGATTGAAAGATTGAAAAAAAGATTGATGGAAAGAATGAAAGAAAGATTGAAAGATTGAAAGATTGAAATAAAGATTGAAAGTTTGAAAGAAAGATTGAAAGAAAGATTTAAAGAAAGAAAAATTGAAACTAAGAAAGATTGAAAGAAATATTGAAAGAAAGATTGAAAGATTGAAAGAAAGATTGAAAGAAAGATTGAAAGAAAGAATGAAAGAAATATTGAAAGAAGGATTGAAAAAAAGAAAGTTTGAAAGAAAGATTGAAACAAAGATTGAAAGGCTGAAGGAAAGAATGAAAGAAAGATTGAAAGAACGATTGAAAGAAGAAAGATTGAAAGAAAGATTGAAAGATTGAATGATTGAAAGAAAGACTGAAAGATAGATTGAAAGATGGAAGATTGAAAGATTGAAAGAAAGATTGAAAAAAAGAATGAACGACTGAAAGATTGAAAGAAAGATTGAAAGTTTGAAAGAAAGATTGAAAGATTGAAAGAAATAATGAAAGAAAGAAAGATTGAAAGTAAGAAAGATTGAAAGAAAGAATGAAAGAAAGATTGAACGAAAGATTGAAAAAAGAAAGATTGAAAGAAAAATTGAAAGAAAGATTGAAAGAAGGAATGAAAGTAAGAAAGATTGAAAGAAATATTGAAAGAAAGATTGAAAGATTGAAAGAAAGATTGAAAGAAAGATTGAAAAAAAGATTGAAAGAAAGATTGAAAGAAAGAAAGATTGAAAGAAAGATTTTAAGATTGACATATTGAAAGAAAGAATGAAAGAAAGATTGAAAGATTAAAAGAAGGAATGAAAGAAAGATTGAAAAATTGAAAGATTGAAAGAAAGACTAAAAGAAAGAAAGAACGATTGAAAGAAAGATTGAAAGAAAGATTGAAAGAAAGATTGAAAGAAAGATAGAAAGAAAGATTGAAAGAAAGAAAGATTGAAAGATTGAATGATTGAAAGAAAGATTGACAGAAAGATTGAAAGCTTGAAAGATAGATTGAAAGAAAGATTTTAAGTAAGGTTGAAAGACTGAAAGAAAGACTGAAAGATTGAAAGAAAGAATGAAAGAACGATTGAAAGAAAGAATGAAAGAATGATAGAAAGATTGAAAGAAACAATGAAAGAAAGATTGAAAGATAAAAAGAAAGAATGAAAGATAGATTGAAAAATTGAAAGATTGAAAGAAAGACTAAAAGAAAGATAGAAAGAAAGATTGAAAGAAAGAAAGATTGAAAGATTGAATGATTGAAAGAAAGATTGAAAGAAATATTGAAAGCTTGAAAGAAAGATTGAAAGAAAGATTTTAAGAAAGGTTGAAAGACTGAAAGAAAGAATGAAAGATTGAAAGAAAGAATGAAAGAACGATTGAAAGAAAGAATGAAAGAATGAAAGAAAGATTGAAAGATTGAAAGAAATATTGAAAGAAAGAGAGAATGAAAGTAAGAAAGATTGAAAGAAAGATTGAAAGTAATAAAGATTGAAAGAAAGAATGAAAGAAAAATTGAAAGATTGATAGATTGAAAGAAAGATTGAAAGAAAGATTTAAAGAAAGATTGAAAGACTGAAAGAAAGAATGAATAAAATAATTAAAGAAAGATTTAAAGATTGAAAGATTGAAAGAAAGATTGAAAGAAAGAAAGATTTATAGAAAGAATGAAAGAAAGATTGAAAAAAGAAAGAAAGATTGAAAGAAAGATTGAAAGATTGAAAGAAAGAATGAAAGAAAGATTGAAAAAAGATAGAAAAATAGAAAAATTGAAAGATTGAAAGATTGAAAGAAAGATTGAAAGAAAGATTTATAGAAAGATTGAAAGACTGAAAGAAAGAATGAATAAAAGATTTAAAGAAAGATTGATAGATTGAAAGATTGAAAGAAAGATTGAAAGAAAGAAAGATTTATAGAAAGGATGAAAGAAAGATTGAAAAAAGAAAGAAAGAAAGATTTGAAGTAAGAATTAAATATTGAAAGAAAGATTTTAGGAAAGGTTGAAAGACTGAAAGAAAGAATGAAAGAAAGAATGAAAGAAAGATTGAAAGATTGAAAGATTGAAAGAAAGAATGAAAGATTGAAAGAAAGATTGAAAGATTGAAAGAAAGATTGAAAGATTGAAAGAAATATTGAAAGAAAGATAATTTGAAAGTAAGAAAGATTGAAAGAAAGATTGAAAGTAATAAAGATTGAAAGAAAGAATAAAAGAAAAATTGAAAGATTGAAAGATTGAAAGATTGAAAGAAAGACTTAAAGAAAAAATTGAAAGACTGAAAGTAAGAATGAAAGAAAGATTGAAAGTTTGAAAGAAAGAATGAAATTATTAAAGAAAGATTGAAAGAAAGATTGAAAGTTTGAAAGAAAGAATGAAATTATTAAAGAAAGATTGAAAGAAATATTGAAAGAAAGAATGAAAGAAAGATTGAAAGATTAAACAATTGAAAGAAAGATTGCAAGATAGATTGAAAAAAGAAAGATTGAAAGAAAGAATGAAAGAACGATTGAAAGAAAGATTGAAAGAAAGATTGAAAGAAAGATTGAAAGAAAGATTGAAAGAAAGATTGAATGAAAGATTGAAAGAAAGAATGAAACAAAGATTGAAATAAAGAATGAAAGAAAGATTGAAAGAAAGATAGAAGGAAAGATTGAAAGATTGAATGATTGAAAGAAAGACTGAAAGAAAGAATGACGGACAGAAAGATTGAAAGAAAGAATGAAAGAAAGATTGAAAAAAAGATTGAAAGACTGAGAGAAAGAATGAAAGAAAGATTGAAAGTTTAAACAATTGAAAGAACGATTGCAAGAAAGATTGAAAAAAGAAAGATTGAAAGAAAGAATGAATGAAAGATTGAAAGAAAGATGGAAAGAAAGATTGAAAGGAAGAAAGATTGAAAGAAATAAAAGAAAGATTGAAAGAAATAATGAAAGAAAGATTGAACGATTGGAAGAAATATTGAAAGAGAAAAATTGAAAGTAAGAAAGATTGAAAGAAAGAATGAAAGAAAGATTGAAGGATGAAAGAAAGAATGAAAGAAAGATTGAAAGATTGAAATATTTAAAGAAAGAATGAAAGAAAGATTGAAAGATTGAAAGAAAGATTGAAAGAAAGATTGAAAGATTGAAATATTTAAAGAAAGATTGAAAGATTGAAAGAAAGATTGAAAGAAAGATTGAAAGATTGAAATATTTAAAGAAAGATTGAAAGATTGAAAGAAAGAATGAAAGAACGATTGAAAGAAAGAATGAAAGAATGAAAGAAAAATTGACTGATTGAAAGAAATATTGAAAAAAGAAACATTGAAAGAAAGAATGAAAGAAAGATTGAAAGAAAGATGGAAAGAAAGATTGAAAGAAAGAAAGATTGAAAGAAATAATGAAAGACAGATTGAACGATTGGAAGAAATATTGAAAGATAGAAAAATTGAAGGTAAGAAAGATTGAAAGAAAGAATGAAAGAAAGATTGAAAGATTGAAAGAAAGAATGAAAGAAAAATTGAAAGATTGAAAGATTGAAAGAAAGATTGAAAGATTGATTAAAAGAAAGATTGAAAGACTGAAAGAAAGATTGAAAGAAAGAAAGATTTATAGAAAGAATGAAAGAAAGATTGAAAAAAGAAAGATAGATTGAAAGAAAGATTGAAAGATTGAAAGAAAGAATGAAAGAAAGATTTAAAAAAAGTTTGAAAAAAAGAAAGATTGAAAGAAAGATTGAAAGAAAGATTGAAAGACTGAAGGAAAGAATGAAAGAAAGATGGAAAGAAAGATGGAAAGAAAGATTGAAAGAAGGAAAGATTGAAAGAAATATTGAAAGAAAGATTGAAAGATTGAAAAAAGAATGAAAGAATGATTGAAAGATTGAAAGATTGAAAGATTGAAAGAAAGAATGAAAGAAAGATGGAAAGAAAGATTGAAAGAAAGATTGAAAGACTGAAGGAAAGAATGAAAGAAAGATTGAAAGATTAAACAATTGAAAGAAAGATTGCAAGAAAGATTGAAAAAAGAAAGATTGAAAGAAAGAATGAAAGAAAGATTGAAAGAAAGATGGAAAGAAAGATTGAAAGAAATAAAAGAAAGATTGAAAGAAATAATGAAAGAAAGATTGAACGATTGGAAGAAATATTGAAAGAGAAAAATTGAAAGTAAGAAAGATTGAAAGAAAGAATGAAAGAAAGATTGAAAGATTGAAGGAAAGAATGAAAGAAAGATTGAAAGAAAAATTGAAAGAAAGATTGAAAGAAAGATTGAAAGACTGAAGGAAAGAATGAAAGAAAGATGGAAAGAAAGATGGAAAGAAAGATTGACAGAAAGATAGATTGAAAGAAATATTAAAAGAAAGATTGAAAGATTGAAAGAAAGAATGTAAGAATGATTGAAAGATTGAAAGATTGAAAGATTGAAAGAAAGAATGAAAGAAAGACTGAAAGATTGAAAGAAAAATTGAAAGAAAGATTGAAAGATTGAAAGATTGAAAGAAAGATTGAAAGTTTGAAAGACAGATTGAAAGACTGAAAGAAAGATTGCAAGAAAGATTGAAAAAAAAAGAAAATTTTAAAGATAGAATAAAAGAAAGATTGAAAGAAAGATTGAAAAAAAAGAAAGATTGAAAGATTGAAAGAAATATTGAAAGACAGAAAGATTGAAAGAAACAATGAAAGAAAGATTGAAAGATTAAAAGAAAGAATGAAAGAACGATTGAAAGAAAGATTGAAAGAAAGATTGAAAGAAGGTTGAAAGAAAGATTGAATGAAAGATTGAAAGAAAGAATGAAAGAAAGATTGAAATAAAGAATGAAAGAAAGATTGAAAGAAAGATAGAAGGAAAGATTGAAAGATTGAATGATTGAAAGAAAGACTGAAAGAATGAATGACGGACAGAAAGATTGAAAGAAAGAATGAAAGAAAGATTGAAACAAAGATTGAAAGACTGAAAGAAAGAATGAAAGAAAGATTGAAAGATTAAACAATTGAAAGAACGATTGCAAGAAAGATTGAAAAAAGAAAGATTGAAAGAAAGAATGAAAGACTGAAGGAAAGAATGAAAGAAAGATGGAAAGAAAGATTGAAAGAAACAATGAAAGAAAGATTGAAAGATTAAAAGAAAGAATGAAAGAAAGATTGAAAAATTGAAAGATTGAAAGAAAGACTAAAAGAAAGAAAGAACGATTGAAAGAAAGATTGAAAGAAAGAATGAAAGAAAGAATGAAAGAAAGATTGAAAGAAACAATGAAAGAAAGATTGAAAGATTAAACAATTGAAAGAAAGATTGCAAGAAAGATTGAAAAAAGAAAGATTGAAAGAAAGAATGAAAGAAAGATTGAAAGAAAGATGGAAAGAAAGATTGAAAGGAAGAAAGATTGAAAGAAATAAAAGAAAGATTGAAAGAAATAATGAAACAAAGATTGAACGATTGGAAGAAATATTGAAAGAGAAAAATTGAAAGTAAGAAAGATTGAAAGAAAGAATGAAAGAAAGATTGAAAGATTGAAAGAAAGAATGAAAGAAAGATTGAAAGATTGAAATATTTAAAGAAAGAATGAAAGAAAGATTGAAAGATTGAAAGAAAGATTGAAAGAAAGATTGAAAGATTGAAATATTTAAAGAAAGATTGAAAGATTGAAATATTTAAAGATAGAATGAAAGAAAGATTGAAAGATTGAAAGAAAGATTGAAAGAAAGATTGAAAGATTGAAATATTTAAAGAAAGATTGAAAGATTGAAAGAAAGAATGAAAGAACGATTGAAAGAAAGAATGAAAGAATGAAAGAAAAATTGACTGATTGAAAGAAATATTGAAAAAAGAAAGATTGAAAGAAAGAATGAAAGAAAGATTGAAAGAAAGATGGAAAGAAAGATTGAAAGAAAGAAAGATTGAAAGAAATAATGAAAGAAAGATTGAACGATTGGAAGAAATATTGAAAGATAGAAAAATTGAAGGTAAGAAAGATTGAAAGAAAGAATGAAAGAAAGATTGAAAGATTGAAAGAAAGAATGAAAGAAAAATTGAAAGATTGAAAGATTGAAAGAAAGATTGAAAGATTGATTTAAAGAAAGATTGAAAGACTGAAAGAAAGATTGAAAGAAAGAAAGATTTATAGAAAGAATGAAAGAAAGATTGAAAAAAGAAAGATAGATTGAAAGAAAGATTGAAAGATTGAAAGAAAGAATGAAAGAAAGATTTAAAAAAAGTTTGAAAAAAAGAAAGATTGAAAGAAAGATTGAAAGAAAGATTGAAAGACTGAAGGAAAGAATGAAAGAAAGATGGAAAGAAAGATGGAAAGAAAGATTGAAAGAAGGAAAGATTGAAAGAAATATTGAAAGAAAGATTGAAAGATTGAAAAAAAGAATGAAAGAATGATTGAAAGATTGAAAGATTGAAAGATTGAAAGAAAGAATGAAAGAAAGATTGAAAGAAAGATGGAAAGAAAGATTGAAAGAAAGAAAGATTGAAAGAAATAATGAAAGAAAGATTGAACGATTGGAAGAAATTTTAAAAGATAGAAAAATTGAAAGTAAGAAACATTGAAAGAAAGAATGAAAGAAAGATTGAAACATTAAAAATTGAAAGAAAGTTTGCAAGAAAGATTGAAAAAAGAAAGACTGAAAGAAAGAATGAAAGAAAGATTGAAAGATAGATGGATAGAAAGATTGAAAGAAAGAAAGATTGAAAGAATAACAAAAGAAAGATTGAAAGATTGGAATAAATATTGAAAGATAGAAAAATTGAAAGTAAGAAAGATTGAAAGAAAGAATTAAAGAAATATTGAAAGATTGAAAGAAAGAATAAAAGAACGATTTAAAGAAAGAATGAAAGAATGAAAGAAAGATTGAAAGATTGAAAGAATATTGAAAGAAAGAGAGAATGAAAGAAAGAAAGATTGAAAGAAAGATTGAAAGACTGAAAGAAACAATGAATAAAAGAATTAAAGAAAGATTGAAAGATTGAAAGATTGAAAGAAAGATTGAAAAAAGAATGATTGAAAGAAAGATTTAAAGAATGAAAGATTTAAAGAAAGATTGAAAGACTAAAAGTAAGAGTGAAAAAAAAGAATGAAAGAAAGATTGAAAGATTGAAAGATTGAAAGAAAGAATGAAAGATTGAAAGAAAGAATGAAAGAACGATTGAAAGAAAGAATGAAAGAATGAAAGAAAGATTGAAAGATTGAAAGAATATTGAAAGAAAGAGAGAATGAAAGTAAGAAAGATTGAAAGAAAGATTGAAAGTAAAAAAGATTGAAAGAAAGAATGAAAGAAAAATTGAAAGATTGAAAGATTGAAAGAAAGATTTAAAGAAAGATTTAAAGAAAGATTGAAAGACTGAAAGAAAGAATGAATAAAAGAATTAAAGAAAGATTGAAAGATCGAAAGATTGAAAGATTGAAAGAAAGATTGAAAAAAGAATGATTAAAAGAAAGAAAGATTTAAAGAATGAAAGATTTAAAGAAAGATTGAAAGACTAAAAGTAAGAATGAAAAAAAAGAATGAAAGAAAGATTGAAAGATTGAAAGATTGAAAGAAAGAATGAAAGATTGAAAGAAAGAATGAAAGAACGATTGAAAGAAAGAATGAAAGAAAGATTGAAAGATTGAAAGAAATATTGAAAGAAAGAGAGAATGAAAGTAAGAAAGATGGAAAGAAAAATTGAAAGATTGAAAGATTGAAAGAAAGAATTAAAGAAAGATTGAATGATTGAAAGATTGAAAGAAAAATTGAAAGAAAGATTGAAGAAAGAAAGATTTAAAGAAAAAAAGATTTAAAGAAAGATTGAAAGACTAAAAGTAAGAGTGAAAAAAAAGATAGAAAGAAAGATTGAAAAAAGAAAGAAAGATTGAAAGAAAGATTGAAAGAAAGATTGAAAGAAAGAATGAAAGTTTGAAAGAAAGATTGAAAGAAAGATTGAAAGAAAGATTGAAAGACTGAAAGAAAAAATGAAAGAAAGATTAAAAGAGAGATTGAAAGATTGAAAGATTGAAAGAAAGAATGAAAGATTGAAAGAAAGAATGAAAGAATGAATGAAAGATTGAAAGATTGAAAGAAATATTGAAAAAAAGAAAGATTGAAAGTAAGAAAAATTGAAAGAATGAATGAAAGAAACAAAAAAAGACTGATAAAAAGAAAGAATGTTTGAGGGATCAAATTATTTAAAGAAAGAAAGATTGAAAGAAAGATTTTAAGACTGAAATAAAGAATGAAAGAAAGATTGAAAGAAAGGTTGAAAGATAGAATGAAAGAAAGATTGAAATATTGAAAGTTTGAAAGAAAGATTGAAAGAAAGATTTAAAGAAAGATTGAAAGACTAAAAAAAAGAATGAAAGAAAGATTGAAAGGTTGAAAGAAAGAATGAAAGAATGAAAGAAAGATTGAAAGATTGAAAGAAAGATTGAAAGAAAGAATGAAAGTATGAAAGAAAGATTGAAAGATTAAAGGAAAGATTGAAAGAACGATTGAAAGAAAGAATGAAAGAACGAAAGAAAGATTGAAAGAAAGATTGAAAGTAATAAAGATTGAAAGAAGGAATGAAGGAAAAATTGAAAGTTTGAAAGACTGAAAGAATGAATGAAAGAAAGATTGAAAGATTGAAAGAAAGAAAGATTGAGAGAAAGAATGAAAGAATGAAAGAAAGATTGAAAGATTGAAAGAAATACTGAAAGAAAGAAAGAAAGATTGAAAGTAAGAATGATTGAAAGAAAGCTTGAAAGAAAGATTGAAAGAAGGAATGAAAGAAAGATTGAAAGATTGAAAGATTGAAAGAAAGAATGAAAGATTGAAAGAAAGAATGAAAGAACGATTGAAAGAAAGAATGAAAGAATGAAAGAAAGATTGAAAGATTGAAAGAATATTGAAAGAAAGATAGAATGAAAGTAATAAAGATGAAAAGAAAAATTGAAAGATTGAAAGATTGAAAGAAAGAATCAAAGAAAGATTGAATGATTGAAAGATTGAAAGAAAGATTGAAAGAAAGATTGAAGAAAGAAAGATTTAAAGAAAGATTGAAAGACTAAAAGTAAGAATGAAAAAAAAAATGAAAGAAAGACTGAAAAAAACAAAGAAAGATTGAAAGAAATAAAGATTTAAAGAAAAAAAGATTTAAAGAAAGATTGAAAGACTAAAAGTAAGAATGAAAAAAAAGATTGAAAGAAAGATTGAAAAAAGAAAGAAAAATTGAAAGAAAGATTGAAAGAAAGATTGAAAGAAAGAATGAAAGTTTGAAAGAAAGATTGAAAGAAAGATTGAAAGAAAGATTGAAAGAAAGATTGAAAGACTGAAAGAAAAAATGAAAGAAAGATTAAAAGAGAGATTGAAAGATTGAAAGATTGAAAGAAAGAATGAAAGATTGAAAGAAAGAATGAAAGAATGAATGAAAGATTAAAAGATTGAAAGAAATATTGAAAAAAAGAAAGATTGAAAGTAAGAAAAATTGAAAGAATGAATGAAAGAAACAAAAAAAGACTGATAAAAAGAAAGAATGTTTGAGAGATCAAAATATTTAAAGAAAGAAAGATTGAAAGAAAGATTTTAAGACTGAAATAAAGAATGAAAGAAAGATTGAAAGAAAGGTTGAAAGATAGAATGAAAGAAAGATTGAAATATTGAAAGTTTGAAAGAAAGATTGAAAGAAAGATTTAAAGAAAGATTGAAAGACTAAAAAAAAGAATGAAAGAAAGATTGAAAGGTTGAAAGAAAGAATGAAAGAATGAAAGAAAGATTGAAAGATTGAAAGAAAGATTGAAAGAAAGAATGAAAGTATGAAAGAAAGATTGAAAGATTGAAGGAAAGATTGAAAGAACGATTGAAAGAAAGAATGAAAGTACGAAAGAAAGATTGAAAGAAAGATTGAAAGTAATAAAGATTGAAAGAAGGAATGAAGGAAAAATTGAAAGTTTGAAAGACTGAAAGAATGAATGAAAGAAAGATTAAAAGATTGAATGAAAGAAAGATTGAAAGACTGAAAGAAATATTGAAAGAAAGAGAGAACGAAAGTAAGAAAGATTGAAAGAAAAATTGAAAGATTGAAAGATTGAAAGAAAGAATGAAAGAAAGATTGAAAGATTGAAAGAAATACTGAAAGAAAGAAAGAAAGATTGAAAGTAAGAACGATTGAAAGAAAGCTTGAAAGAAAGATTGAAAGAAAGAATGAAAGAAAGATTGAAAGATTGAAAGATTGAAAGAAAGAATGAAAGATTGATAGAAAGAATAAAAGAACGATTGAAAGAAAGAATGAAAGAATGAAAGAAAGATTGAAAGATTGAAAGAATATTGAAAGAAAGAGAGAATGAAAGTAAGAAAGATTGAAAGAAAGATTGAAAGTAAAACAGATTGAAAGAAAGAATGAAAGAAAAATTGAAAGATTGAAAGACTGAAAGAAAGATTTAAAGAAAGATTTTAAGAAAGATTGAAAGACTGAAAGAAAGAATGAATAAAATAATTAAAGAAAGATTGAAAGATCGAAAGATTGAAAGATTGAAAGAAAGATTGAAAAAAGAATGATTGAAAGAAAGAAAGATTTAAAGAATGAAAGATTTAAAGAAAGATTGAAAGACTAAAAGTAAGAATGAAAAAAAAGAATGAAAGAAAGATTGAAAGATTGAAAGATTGAAAGAAAGAATGAAAGATTGAAAGAAAGAATGAAAGAACGATTGAAAGAAAGAATGAAAGAATGAAAGAAAGATTGAAAGATTGAAAGAAATATTGAAAGAAAGAGAGAATGAAAGTAAGAAAGATGGAAAGAAAAATTGAAAGATTGAAAGATTGAAAGAAAGAATTAAAGAAAGATTGAATGATTGAAAGATTGAAAGAAAGATTGAAAGAAAGATTGAAGAAAGAAAGATTTAAAGAAAAAAAGATTTAAAGAAAGATTGAAAGACTAAAAGTAAGAATGAAAAAAAAGATTGAAAGAAAGATTGAAAAAAGAAAGAAAGATTGAAAGAAAGATTGAAAGAAAGATTGAAAGAAAGATTGAAAGACTGAAAGAAAAAATGAAAGAAAGATTAAAAGAGAGATTGAAAGATTGAAAGATTGAAAGAAAGAATGAAAGATTGAAAGAAAGAATGAAAGAATGAATGAAAGATTAAAAGATTGAAAGAAATATTGAAAAAAAGAAAGATTGAAAGTAAGAAAAATTGAAAGAATGAATGAAAGAAACAAAAAAAGACTGATAAAAAGAAAGAATGTTTGAGGGATCAAAATATTTAAAGAAAGAAAGATTGAAAGAAAGATTTTAAGACTGAAATAAAGAATGAAAGAAAGATTGAAAGAAAGGTTGAAAGATAGAATGAAAGAAAGATTGAAATATTGAAAGTTTGAAAGAAAGATTGAAAGAAAGATTTAAAGAAAGATTGAAAGACTAAAAAAAAGAATGAAAGAAAGATTGAAAGGTTGAAAGGAAGAATGAAAGAATGAAAGAAAGATTGAAAGATTGAAAGAAAGATTGAAAGAAAGAATGAAAGTATGAAAGAAAGATTGAAAGATTGAAGGAAAGATTGAAAGAACGATTGAAAGAAAGAATGAAAGAACAAAAGAAAGATTGAAAGAAAGATTGAAAGTAATAAAGATTGAAAGAAGGAATGAAGGAAAAATTGAAAGTTTGAAAGACTGAAAGAATGAATGAAAGAAAGATTAAAAGATTGAAAGAAAGAAAGATTGAGAGAAAGAATGAAAGAATGAAAGAAAGATTGAAAGATTGAAAGAAATACTGAAAGAAAGAAAGAAAGATTGAAAGTAAGAACGATTGAAAGAAAGCTTGAAAGAAAGATTGAAAGAAGGAATGAAAGAAAGATTGAAAGATTGAAAGATTGAAATAAAGAATGAAAGATTGAAAGAATGAATAAAAGAACGATTGAAAGAAAGAATGAAAGAATGAAAGAAAGATTGAAAGATTGAAAGAATATTGAAAGAAAGAGAGAATGAAAGTAAGAAAGATTGAAAGAAAGATTGAAAGTAAAAAAGATTGAAAGAAAGAATGAAAGAAAAATTGAAAGATTGAAAGATTGAAAGAAAGATTTAAAGAAAGATTGAAAGAAAGATTGAAAGACAGGAAGAAAGAATGAATAAAAGAATTAAAGAAAGATTGAAAGATTGAAAGATTGAAAGATTGAAAGAAAGATTGAAAAAAGAATGATTGAAAGAAAGAAAGATTTAAAGAATGAAAGATTTAAAGAAAGATTGAAAGACTAAAAGTAAGAATGAAAAAAAAGAATGAAAGCAAGATTGAAAGATTGAAAGATTGAAAGAAAGAATGAAAGATTGAAAGAAAGAATGAAAGAATGAAAGAAAGATTGAAAGACTGAAAGAAATATTGAAAGAAAGAGAGAATGAAAGTAAGAAAGATTGAAAGAAAAATTGAAAGATTGAAAGATTGAAAGAAAGAATGAAAGAAAGATTGAAAGATTGAAAGAAATACTGAAAGAAAGAAAGAAAGATTGAAAGTAAGAACGATTGAAAGAAAGCTTGAAAGAAAGATTGAAAGAAGGAATGAAAGAAAGATTGAAAGATTGAAAGATTGAAAGAAAGAATGAAAGATTGAAAGGTAGAATAAAAGAACGATTGAAAGAAAGAATGACAGAATGAAAGAAAGATTGAAAGATTGAAAGAATATTGAAAGAAAGAGAGAATGAAAGTAAGAAAGATTGAAAGAAAGATTGAAAGTAAAAAAGATTGAAAGAAAGAATGAAAGAAAAATTGAAAGATTGAAAGATTGAAAGAAAGATTTAAAGAAAGATTGAAAGACTGAAAGAAAGAATGAATAAAAGAATTAAAGAAAGATTGAAAGATCGAAAGATTGAAAGATTGAAAGAAAGATTGAAAAAAGAATGATTGAAAGAAAGAAAGATTTAAAGAATGAAAGATTTAAAGAAAGATTGAAAGACTAAAAGTAAGAATGAAAAAAAAGAATGAAAGAAAGATTGAAAGATTGAAAGATTGAAAGAAAGAATGAAAGATTGAAAGAAAGAATGAAAGAACGATTGAAAGAAAGAATGAAAGAATGAAAGAAAGATTGAAAGAAATATTGAAAGAAAGAGAGAATGAAAGTAAGAAAGATGGAAAGAAAAATTGAAAGATTGAAAGATTGAAAGAAAGAATTAAAGAAAGATTGAATGATTGAAAGATTGAAAGAAAGATTGAAAGAAAGATTGAAGAAAGAAAGATTTAAAGAAAAAAAGATTTAAAGAAAGATTGAAAGACTAAAAGTAAGAATGAAAAAAAAGATTGAAAGAAAGATTGAAAAAAGAAAGAAAGATTGAAAGAAAGATTGAAAGAAAGATTGAAAGAAAGAATGGAAGTTTGACAGAAAGATTGAAAGAAAGATTGAAAGAAAGATTGAAAGAAAGATTGAAAGACTGAAAGAAAAAATGAAAGAAAGATTAAAAGAGAGATTGAAAGATTGAAAGATTGAAAGAAAGAATGAAAGATTGAAAGAAAGAATGAAAGAATGAATGAAAGATTAAAAGATTGAAAGAAATATTGAAAAAAAGAAAGATTGAAAGTAAGAAAAATTGAAAGAATGAATGAAAGAAACAAAAAAAGACTGATAAAAGGAAAGAATGTTTGAGAGATCAAAATATTTAAAGAAAGAAAGATTGAAAGAAAGATTTTAAGCCTGAATTAAAGAATTAAAGAAAGATTGAAAGAAAGGTTGAAAGATAGAATGAAAGAAAGATTGAAAGATTGAAAGTTGTAAAGAAAGATTGAAAGAAAGATTTAAAGAAAGATTGAAAGACTAAAAAAAAGAATGAAAGAAAGATTGAAAGGTTGAAAGAAAAAATGAAAGAATGAAAGAAAGATTGAAAGATTGAAAGAAAGATTGGAAGAAAGAATGAAAGTATGAAAGAAAGATTGAAAGATTGAAGGAAAGATTGAAAGAACGATTGAAAGAAAGAATGAAAGAATGAAAGAAAGATTGAAAGATTGAAAGAAAGATTGAAAGTAATAAAGATTGAAAGAAGGAATGAAGGAAAAATTGAATGTTTGAAAGACTGAAAGAATGAATGAAAGAAAGCTTGAAAGAAAGATTGAAAGAAAGATTTTAAGAAAGGTTGAAAGACTGAAAGAATGAATGAAAGTAAGAATGATTGAAAGATTGAAAGAAAGAATGAAAGATTGAAAGAAAGAATATAAGAACGATTGAAAGAAAGATTGAAAGTAAGATTGAAAGTTTGAAAGAAAGATTGAAAGAAAAATTGAAAGAAAGATTGAAAGACTGAAGGAAAGAATGAGTGAAAGATTGAAAGAAAGATTAAAAGAAAAAAAGATTGAAAGTATTAAAGACTGAAAAAAATATTGAAAGAAAGATTTAAAGACTGAAAGATAGAATGAAAGAAAGATTGAAAGATTGAAAGATTGAAAGAAAGAATGAAAGAAAGATTGAAAGACTGAAAAAAATATTGAAAGAAAGATTGAAAGATTGAAAGATAGAATGAAAGAAAGATTGAAAGATTGAAAGATTGAAAGAAAGAATGAAAGAAAGATTGAAAGACTGAAAGAAAGAATGAAAGAAAGATTGAAAGTGCGAAAGAAAGAATGAAAGAATTAAAGAAAGATTGAAAGAAATATTGAAAGAAAGAATGAAAGATTGAAAGAAAGAATGAAAGTAATAAAGATTGAAAGAAGGAATGAAGGAAAAATTGAATGTTTGAAAGACTGAAAGAATGAATGAAAGAAAGCTTGAAAGAAAGATTGAAAGAAAGATTTTAAGAAAGGTTGAAAGACTGAAAGAAAGAATGAAAGAAAGAATGATTGAAAGATTGAAAGAAAGAATGAAAGATTGAAAGAAAGAATATAAGAACGATTGAAAGAAAGATTGAAAGTAAGATTGAAAGTTTGAAAGAAAGATTGAAAGAAAAATTGAAAGAAAGATTGAAAGACTGAAGGAAAGAATGAGTGAAAGATTGAAAGAAAGATTAAAAGAAAAAAAGATTGAAAGTATTAAAGATAGAATGAAAGAAAGATTGAAAGATTGAAAGATTGAAAGAAAGAATGAAATAAAGATTGAAAGACTGAAAGAAAGAATGAAAGAAAGATTGAAAGTGCGAAAGAAAGAATGAAAGAATTAAAGAAAGATTGAAAGAAATATTGAAAGAAAGATTGAAAGATTGAAAGAAAGATTGAAAGAAAGATTGAAAGAATTAAATATTGAAATAATGATTGAAGTTTGAAAGAAAGATTGAAAGAAAGATTTGAACAAAGATAGATTGAAAGTAAGAAAGATTGATAGAAATATTGAACGAAAGATTGAAAGAAAGGATGAAAGAAAGATTTAAACAAAGATAGATTGAAAGTAAGAAAGATTGAAAGAAATATTGAACGAAAGATTGAAAGAAAGGATGAAAGAAAGATTGAAAGAAAGATTGAAAAAAGAAAGATTGAAAGAAAGATTGAAAGAAAGATTGAAAGAATTAAATATTGAAATAATGATTGAAGTTTGAAAGAAAGAATGAAAGAAAGATTGAAAGATTGAAAGATTGAAAGAAAGAATGAAAAATTGAAAGAAGGAATGAAAGAACGATTGAAAGAAAGAATGAAAGAATGAAAGAAAGATTGAAAGATTGAAAGAAATATTGAAAGAAAGAGAGAATGAAAGTAAGAAAGATTGAAAGAAAGATTGAAAGTAATAAAGATTGAAAGAAAGAATGAAAGAAAAATTGAAAGATTGATAGATTGAAAGAAAGATTGAAAGAAAGATATAAAGAAAGATTGAAAGACTGAAAGAAAGAATGAATAAAAGAATTAAAGAAAGATTGAAAGATTGAAAGATTGAAAGAAAGATTGAAAGAAAGAAAGATTTATAGAAAGAATGAAAGAAAGATTGAAAAAAGATTGAAAAAAAGAAAAATTGAAAGAAAGATTGAAAGAAATATTGAAAGACTGAAGGAAAGAATGAAAGAAAGATGGAAAGAAAGATTGAATGAAAGAAAGATTGAAAGTAAGAAAGATTGAAAGAAATATTGAAAGAAAGATTGAAAGATTGAAAGAAAGAATGAAAGAAAGATTGAAAGATTGAAAGATTGAAAGATTGAAAGAAAGAATGAAAGAAAGAGTGAAAGATTGAAAGAAAAATTGAAAGAAAGATTGAAAGATTGAAAGATTGAAAGAAAGATTGAAAGTTTGAAAGAAATATAGAAAGACTGAAAGAAAGATTGCAAGAAAGATTGAAAAAAGAAAGAAAGATTGAAAGATTCAATGAAAGAAAGATTGAAAGATTAAAAGAAAGAATGAAAGAAAGATTGAAAAATTGAAAGATTGAAAGAAAGACTAAAAGAAAGAAAGAACGATTGAAAGAAAGATTGAAAGAAAGATTGAAAGAAAGAAAGATTGTAAGAAAGAATGAAACAAAGATTGAAATAAAGAAAGAAAGAAAGATTGAAAGAAAGATTGAAAGAAAGATTGAAAGACTGAAAGAAAGAATTAAAGAAAGATTGAAAGTTTGAAAGAAAGAATAAAAGAATTAAAGAAAGATTGAAAGAAATATTGAAAGAAAGAATGAAAGAAAGATTGAAAGATTAAACAATTGAAAGAAAGATTGCAAGAAAGATTGAAAAAAGAAAGATTGAAAGAAATAATGAAAGATAGATTGAACGATTGGAAGAAATATTGAAAGATAGAAAAATTGAAAGTAAGAAAGATTGAAAGAAATAATGAAAGAAAGATTGAAAGATTGAAAGAAAGAATGAAAGAAAGATTGAAAGATTGGAAGAAATATTGAAAGATAGAAAAATTGAAAGAAAGAAAGATTGAAAAAAAGAATTAAAGAAAGATTGAAAGATTGAAAGAAAGAATGAAAGAAAGATTGAAAGATTGAAAGATTGAAATATTGAAAGAAAGAATGAAAGAAAGATTGAAAGATTGAAAGAAATATTGAAAGAAAGAGAGATTGAAAGAAAGATTGAAAGTTTGAAAGAAAGATTGAAAGAAAGATTTAAAGAAAGAAAGATTGAAAGAAATATTGAAAGAAAGATTGAAAGATTGAAAGAAAGATTGAAAGAAAGAATGAAAGAAAGATTGAACGATTGAAATATTGAAATAAAGAATGAAAGTTTGAAAGAAAGATTGAAAGAAAGTTTTAAAGAAAGAAAGAAAGATTGAAATAAATAATGAAAGAAAGATTGAAAGAAGGAATGAAAGAATGAAAGAAAGATTGAAAGATTGAAAGAAATATTGAAAGAAAGAACAATTGAAAGATTGAAAGAAAGAATGAAAGATTGAAAGAAAGATTGAAAGATTGAAAGAAAGATTGAAAAAATGAAAGATTGAAAAAATGAAAGATTGAAAGAAAGAATAAAAGAAAGATTGAAAGAACGATTGAAAGATTGAAAGAAAGAATGAAAGAAAGATTAAAGGAAGGAATGAAAGAATGAAAGAAAGATTGAAAGATTGAAAGAAATATTGAAAGAAAGAACGATTGAAAGATTGAAAGAAAGAATGAAAGATTGAAAGAAAGATTGAAAGATTGAAAGAAAGATTGAAAAAATGAAAGATTGAAAGAAAGAATAAAAGAAAGATTGAAAGAACGATTGAAAGATTGAAAGAAAGAATGAAAGATTGAAAGAAACATTGAAAGAAAGATTGAAAGATTGAAAGAAAGAATGAAAGAGAGATTGAAAGATTGAATGAAAGATTGAAAGATCGATTGAAAGATTGAAAGATTGAAAGAAAGATTGAAAGAAAGATTGAAAGTTTGAAAGAAAGATTTAAAGAAAGATTGAAATATTGAAAGAAATATTGAAAGAGAGAAAGATTAAAAGTAAGAAAGATTGAAAGAAAGAATGAAAGAAAGATTGAATGATTGAAAGATTGAAAGAAAGATTGAAAGAAAGAAAGATTGAAAGAAAGAATGAAAGATTGAAAGAAGGAATGAAAGAATGAAAGAAAGAATGAAAGAAAGATTGAAAGAAAGATTGAAAGAAATATTGAAAGAAAGAAAGATTGAAAGTAAGAAAGATTGAAAGAAAGAATGAAAGAAAGATTGAAAGATTGAAAGAAAGATTGAAAAAAGAAAGATTGAAAGAAAGATTGAAAGAAAGATTGAACGACTGAAAGAAAGAATGAAAGAAAGATTGAAAGATAGATTGAAAGAGAGATTGAAAGAAATATTGAAAGACTGAAAGAAAGAATGAAAGAAAGATTGAAAGAAAGATTGAAAGAAAGAAAGAAAAATTGAAAGAAAGATTGAAAGATTGAAAGAAAGATTGAAAGAACGATTGAAATAAAGGAGAACGAAAGAAAGGTTGATCCATTAACATCAGCACAACCCCATTGTGTTTATTGTTCTATGATAAGATTGAAAGAAAGATTGAAAATAAGATTGAAAGAAACAAAGATTGAAAGAAAGATTTAAAAAAAATGAGTACTAGTCACTTTTAAAAAATCATTTGTCCTATGGATTAAATGCCATACACACTTGCATCTCTCCCCTCCCACCCCACACACATTCACATGACCAATCCTCCCAACACCCACACACACATGCGTACATGCACACACACACACACACACACACACACACACACTAGCACAGGAATAAATGTACCCGTACATGTTAGGCCCACGGCCTCCCAGCGCCACTAGAGGCCGCCCTTGCCCCATCTGCAGCTCCCTACTCAGACCCAATTGCACACACCTGGGATCAATTACCCGCACTGTATTTAGCCCCAGCTTCCTAGCCATTCCTTGCCAGACCGTCAACTAGCTTTCCCCGAGTTGCATCGCGATTGGCTCCCTTCCTAGTTCCTAGTTCCTAGTTCCTAGTTCCTAGTTCCTAGTTCCCAGTTCCCAGTTCCAAGTTCCTAGTTTATGTCTTGTTGTCTCGCCTTCCCTTCACCTGTCTGTCTCCGCTTGTCGACCAGGACTCTCCACCCAGCCTGGTTCCCCGTCTCTCCACCCGGATCCTGGACCCCATCTCCTGGTCATCATCGTCCCTGCCCTGCCCTGCTCCATCCCCTCCCGACCAGGTCCCCCCGGCCAGCTCCACCGTCCCAGTTAATAAACATCCCTTGCCTGCCTCCCGTGTCCCTGTGTCGTGCGTTTGGGTTCCTCCCTGTTCGGGTCGTGACAGTACGGTCTGGCCAGGAAAACATGGACCCAGCCGACACAGAAGGGCTCCGCCGCGCACTCCGGGACAGAGGAGTGTTGCTTGGGCAACATGACCGGGTCCTCCGGGACATCGCGGAACACCTCCAGACCATCTCTGCGGCCGTCAGCAGCCTGCAGGGCCCTCCGGCCCCCGTGGCCTCCCCTGCTCCTACGACCTGCCCTCCTTCCCCCACCAGGGCTCCCAGCGCCTCTCTCGTTCCCCCTGAGCCCCACGTTCCGGCTCCAGCGCCTTACAACGGAGATTTCGGCACCTGCCGCGCCTTCCTTGTGCAGTGCGCGGTGGTTTTCCAACAGCGGCTGTCGTCGTACGACTCCGATAGTGCCCACATCGCGTTCCTCATCTCCTGCCTGAGAGGGGCGGCTCTCGGCTGGGGTTCCGCGGTTTGGAGTCAGGGGGGTCCCGTGAGTCTCTCCTACGATCTGTTTACCCGCGAAATGAGGAGAGTCTTCGACCACCCAGTTTGCGGCAAGGAGGCCGCCAGAAGACTCCTCTCCCTCCGCCAGGGTTCCCGTAGCGTCGCCTCCCTCGTCGTCGAGTTCAGGACTCTAGCCGCGGAAAGCGGCTGGAATGACGGAGCCCTGCAGGACGTGTTCCAGCGTGCCCTGAACGACGAGTTGCGGGACGAGCTGGCACGGCGGGACGAGCCCACGGACCTGGACCAACTAGTGGAGACCTCAATCCGCCTGGACAACCGGCTACGGGAGCGCCATCGCGAGAGGGAGGGGGCGAGCCTCCAGTCCGTGCCTCCCGCCTGGGCGGCCACGCCCCAGTCTCCAGCGCCCGCTACTCTTGGGCGCCGCACAAGTCCCCCGACTCTCTCCGATGCCGAGCCAATGCAGCTTGGTCGCTCCCGGATCTACCCAGAGGAGCGAGCACGCCGCCTACAGACCGGTGCCTCTCTGTATTGCGGTCGGCTGGGACACCTCTGAGCCACCTGCCCGGTCCGGCCACGAGAGGGCGACTCCTCGGTAGGGCTACGCTCCGGCCGCTCCTTACCACGTCATCGCCCCTATGACTGCGCAATCAACCTCCTGCCAGGCGCCCCCCTCCCCTGCAGTCGCCTGTATAACGTCTCCCGGTCTGAACAGGAGGCCATGGAGACTCACATCCGCGACTCTCTCGCTGCCAGGATTACTCGTCCCTCGTTTTCTCCGCTAGGCGCAGGGTTCTTCTTTGTTGCGGAGAAGGACAAGACCCTCCGTCCTTGCGTCGATTTCAGGGGACTGAACGATATCACGATCAAAGACAAGTACCCCTTGCCCCTGATGGATTCAGTCTTCGTCCCCATCCAGGGGGCCACCCACTTTTCCAAGCTGGACCTCCGCAACGCTTACCACCTGGTCCGCATCCGCAAAGGGGACGAGTGGAAGACTGCCTTTAACACCCCGCTCGGTCACTTTGAGTACCTTGTTATGCCCTTTGGGCTGTCAAATGCCCCAGCGGTCTTCCAGGCCCTAATTAACGGGAGGTTAGCAACTAGCTTTCCCCGAGTTGCATCGCCGCGTCAGCCGCGTCAGCGATTGGCTCCCTTCCTAGTTCCTAGTTCCCAGTTCCAAGTTCCAAGTTCCTAGTTTATGTCTTGTTGTCTCGCCTTCCCTTCACCTGTCTGTCTCCGCTGGTCGACCAGGACTCTCCACCCAGCCTGGTTCCCCGTCTCTCCACCCGGATCCTGGACCCCATCTCCTGGTCATCATCGTCCCTCTCCTGCCCTGCTCCATCCCCCCACGACCAGGTCCCCCCGGCCAGCTCCACCGTCCCGGTTAATAAACATCACTTTATTATTTGCCTGCCTCCCGTGTCCCTGTGTCGTGCGTTTGGGTTCCTCCCTGTTCTGGTCGTGACAGTACATCCAGTATGTATACACACACAGTCATGTTAACCTATACACTGTGGTTTAAACAGGACTACGTACTACCCATATGCACTCACAGCACTGTGTATATCCTCTCCCACCACACACATTCACATAACAAACCGTCCCGGCACACACACACACACACACACACACACACACAATGATGCAAGTCATATCAACACAGCTGAAGCCGCCTTGTGTTATGAATTCCTCTCATGCCGCAGCCTTCAGCTCTCCAGTAGCTCTCCAGCAGCTCCTCGTGTCCCAGCAGAGCTGCCGTGCAGTTGTTCTGCTGCTAAAGGCTGTCAACGTTCAGCGGGCGGACGCTCGTTTGCCCCCACCCTCCAAGCTCCCCTGCCATCCAGGGTCCTTCTGACCCCCCCCCCCCCCCCCTTTAGCAGGGAGCTTGCCATCCTGCTTCTGTGTGTGGCCAGAGTCCACCGCTGCACACATCCCCTGGCCGACACGGCCCGTTGTGTTGTTGTTTTTTTATAATAGGGGGGATAAACAAAGTGTGTGTGTGGCGGAACAATCTCACGCGTTACAGGGGCCAAGTTGGGTTCACCTGTCGACGATGACGAAGCCCGGCATTGACGTGCAAGCTTGGCGGCGGTAGTGGAGTCGGGTGGTGGGGGTAGGCAGACTCAGAGCTTTACAAGGAGCGGGGCCGGGAAATGTGGCGCACGGCTGAAGGCGACGTAGCTAAATCACCTCCACGGGGTGTTTACGGGGAAGGATCATTAGCGAGCTCGGCTACCTGCGTTACCCCTCGCTCTCCCTCCGTCAGCGTTTCGGCAGGAGTCCAGGGAGTCTGATGCCCTCATTAATAAAGATTACTATCTTATCCTACAATGAATAGTAGTAATTTTAATAATTATGCCGAACAGCGATAAACTTAATCTCATTAAATTAATGCCCAATCGTTCTTCTTTACAAAGAATAATCCACGTATTCATAATAATAAATAATAATTTGGTTATCAAAATGCGTCATTATAGACGTTTTTTTTAATATCTTAATGGTATATTTTGTACGATCACATTAGCATGATGTAATAATAATTTTGGGAATGCATTATTAAAATATATTAAAATAATTTATTTGGATGGAGTAATTTTTTGGAGAAGCTTCCGCATTGCGGGAGGAGAACGTCTGAGAGAAGCACACTATATTTACCCTATCTCCTCATGCCGTGACTGTGCCCAATATTGAAACAGCAGAAGAAGAACGGGGGCAATAAAATGGATATAGAGTAAGTGCACGAAAAAAAAATGTTTTAGAAAGTTAACTTTTCAATTGTTACACGTTTTTGCTGTTAAATGCTAGCAGTTTTGTGTTATAACACGATATAACACGGAGAGATTATGCATGCAAAAGTTAATGACTTTGTTTTATTTTATAAAGCCGTTTTTAACATGCACAGTATCTAGCTTTAGTTAAATGTGTGTTGGAGTGGAGTGTTAACTAGCATTTAGATTTAGTTTACTGTGTGTTGGTGCAGGGAGACGGTACTGTGAGAGAGAGACGGTTTTCAAACAGACAGACGGACCCGCTAGCTAAGTTTCTCTTGATCGGTTCTCCACCAAAGCGTGCTGAGAGAGTCCGGACTGTTTTTTGCCAGTTTAGACTTTATTTGAAGGTACAATGGTACCTCGACTTATGACTGCATCTACTTACTAATCCAAGATACGATAGTCGCTAAAATTAGCATCGTCTTACGACTGACTGCTCCAGGATACGACCGTGGAAATTTGTAGTTGGCGCGTCGGCGTCAGTCAGCGGGCGACCTAGGCCAGGATAAACAGTAAAAGATAACATTTATAAAGTCGCGATCATGTGGGACATCTGGAACAATCACAGCATCCCATTTTGCTGGTTCATACACATTGCTGTATGGAGGTGATTTAGCAGCATGAGAAATCTACCACTGAATTTTGGAGTCCTAAATAGTTGTAACTGGTTCTAATGTTGTGGCTGATCGGTGTGTATGTTGTTGTATGATGTTGTTGTGATTTTATTTTTTCCTATTGAAATAAAAAAAAATGAAAGTCAAACCTGATTTTAAATTTCACTCATCCTTTGGTCATGAAATGGAAAAATAATTTTTCAATTTAGATTTTTGTATCTCCAAAAAAGCAAAATTTGAAAACCACTCATACCCCATTTTTTCCATTTCTGATTCTGAATTGAGAATAGAGTAACCAAAAGATACAGCGATTGAAAGACCTGGTCTACACTCCTAATTGTATTTGTCCTTTTACATTTCTATTTCTATCTTAGAAATCTCTGAGAGAAGGAGGTGGTTACCTGAGGAGGTCCATGCGGTGGAAAAGAACCTGAAGGCTTTCATTGAAAGTGGTAAAGTGCCGGGAAGGACTGAGTGTGATGCATGTATTAGAGCTTCACCTGAAGCTCTAAACCAGCGAAGCTGGACTGCATTGAAGTACTATGTAAAAAATCGTATCACTGCCATCCAATGCGAAAGTGCGAGAAGAATTTATTAATAGAGTTGTTAAAGCATTTGCTCAAACATGTTGGTTCACGTTGCTCAAAAATGTTGGTTCATTTGATGCAACTTCATTTTTGATGATGTTTGTGTTGTTCGTTGGCATCCTGAGTACCCAGGTATACACTGGAGTTCAACTAGTTATTGATTTTATCAGGCGAAAACATTGATAATTAGTAGTTAGGTGCAGTCAAAGGCCGCAAGTCAATTCATCTGCTGATAACAACTGACTCTACGGTGGCCAACGGGAAAACTCTGCAACTAAAGAAAATACATGTAAATAGACAAAACGCAAGCAAATTTAGAAAATGTCATCATCAATTTGACAACACAGGCAACAACACAATGGAAAAGTTCACGAAGGAACAAACTTAAAATAAAAACATCAAGAAATGTTTGTGTATCATATCTGATATATTCCCCAAATGAAGTGTCCGTGGTGAATTGCTTTTAAGTTTGTTTCCGTGCAAATGTTTCCATTGTTTTGCATCTCTTGCCTGTGTTGTCAAATTGATGATGATGTTTTCTGAATTTGCTTGTGTTTTGTCTATTTGCAGTGAGTTTTCGTGCCGACCACCGTAGGGTAGGTTTTTATCAGCAGATTAATTGAAAATGGATAGTTAGGTGCAGGCAAAGGCCAAAGGTCAGGGTTTACCACCATACTACTCTTCCCCCGCGTGAATACATTGCACTTTTTCTTTGTTACAAAGCAAATCAGGAGACTTACTGAGCCCTGTGTGAGCCCTTGTTTGTTTTCTTGTGCCATCTGCTCCTTTTTATTTTATAATAAATAATTGTAATTTTTTATCTACATTTTGTACAGTGGGTGTAGGTTTATTCCCCGTTCGATTAAGTTTGGAAGAAAATATTATGCTGTCAAAACCATCAAATTAAATAACAATTGATTCTGTGCTCTCTTTTAAAGTATATGTGGTATTTGTCATACTTATCTGGAAATCAATTGATGAACCGGTATTTAAGTCGAAAATGATCTGCATAATATGCTCAAATTTACTACATTTACTTACAGCGTGCTTAGGTAGAAAAATAATCTTTACTTTCCAATTTTTGATATGTTTAAGTGGTGTTGGCCTGAGGCCTGATTTCTTAAATTGGTTGTATATCCTTTCAAATTAATAATTATACTTTTGGAAGGTTTATATTTTTCAATCAGAATCTGACCTATTGATTAAAAAAAGTGTTCAGTGTCAAAGTTTGCATGTCAATAGACCATAACATGGTGGGTCCCCTGTGTAATCAAAAAGTCAGGTGGGGTTCCCATGAGGCTCAAAAATTCAGGTCTAAAATCTTTTTGAGGGTTATCATTTTTTAAAGTAGTTTTTGTATCATCAAAAAATGATCCGTGATTTATGTACTCAACACTAAACATTTTACGAGACACAAGGACGCGTTAGCATGGGCTATGCCACGTGAAAACCCCAGCATGCAATGGGGGGCGTACCTTCGTATTCCTGTCTATTATTTGTCCGCATTTTGTTAATTGTTTATATTCTTGTTATTTACATTTACATTTACATTTAGTCATTTAGCAGATGCTTTTATCCAAAGCGACTTACAAGGGAGAATAACATTCAAGCTACAGCTATTTCTCTACATTCTGCTGGTACTTGTAGAGTTAATTGACTAACCGATATGATGGTCTATAGACCAATCAATAGAAAAAATAGTTTCACCTTTACAGCCAGCAGTAAGGTTTTTGGATGCTTTAAATTGCAGTACACTTGTTCTAGAAAATGATCAGTTTCTAAGTTATGGAGCCATTTCAAAATGTTATTGTCGAATTAGTGTCTTGTGCTGTTCTTATTTATCTATTGTGCCTCAACACTTTTAGAAGCCTCGTGGAAAGTCAGTAGTATTTATTTTGGGTTTTTGTCTGTTAAGAAACAGGTGATCACCAGAAAGTGCGCCTGTAGCCAATTTCCACCGTGACTGGACGAAGCCACAAGCTGGTCATTACAGCAGAGTCTCCAGATAAGAAGGTATTTTTGTTTGATTATTTATGAACAATACTTGAAGACAAAAGTTGTGATTTTCATGAAAAAAAAAGACTTTCTATGTTTCTAGTTTGTACTTCTTGTTGGTGACTCCCATCTACGGAGCATTGTGGATGGATTTGTGAAGATGCCAGGGGACCGAGGTACTGAATGCTTTTTTGTCTCGGAGACCTGACGCAGTTTGTGTTGTAGCCCCTAGCAGCGACTTGACGGCCAGCAGGACCATCGACGAGGCAGCAGTAGACTTTCGCAGCCTCCTGGTCAGTGTCTGCAGTCGCTGGCCAAAGTTACGCTTCATGTTTAGTACATTTTTGGTAGTATTGGTACTATTAATACTTTTGCTTTGTGAGCTCTGCAGAACATATTTTACATTTTGAAAACAAATGTACTGTAATAAACACCTTTTTTTTGTGTGTGTTTGTATAGGTGTTTGTCCTGGACTTCCTTCCGCGTCTGACTATTTGCTCCGTGAGGAATACCATCCTGTGGCGGCATGCATGGGAAGCATATTTTAATTTTAGTACAGTTAAATGTATAACGGAGTATATATTTTTAGACAAACCAATTCAATAAATATTTCTAATGAACAAAGTTGACATCTATGTATGCATATTTCTATTCGTCCTAATCGTTGTTTTAAGGCATCAAGTACTTTTCTGCAGCCAACCACTTCCCATTGAACCACCCAGAGCTGTGAAGCAGAGATGGTGTAAGTACAATTGTACAATTTGTTGTCATGTCACGTGATGGCTATTTTATGAATAACTTTGCTATGTTGTGAAACCATGGCCCTGTGACATTGCTGTGAAATGCTGCTTATCGCCAACTGGAGACAACAGCGCCGCCAACAGCACGAAAGTCAAAGGTTTCTCCCGGCAGGTCACTTCCAACATTCTCTCCAAAAGTGGTTGTGAAGGGAGAGCTCATCGTGCCTCATCCTTCACCTAACCCTTTTGAGTGGAGACTGGTTGGAAGGGGCAGAAAGATAATCGGTTGCACACTGTTATTGTTGGGGTAAGACCCTCTGGAAACTGTGATAGTCTCTGATATTCACTCAAAGTGTACCGATTTTCATTAAACAATTTTAATATGTTTGTTATGTGTGTAGTTGGCCTTTTGTCAAGACATTGTCTTAAATCGACATTTTGCTCTATGATTTCACAGGTGGACACAACACCAGTAGCGTCGCCGGAATGATCCATCCCGTTATCAACTTGTTCCATCGCATCTTTCTAGCGCTGTCCAGTGTGGAGAATTTTATATTGTTTTTATATCAACAATTGTATATCAATTTTATATCAAGAAAATTTTGCTTTGCTTACATGGGAAAGCAACGGTGGGACATTGGCAGAAAGCTACTGCCTCCAAGAGGACACTGGGAACGGAGCAGGTTTGCTTTGTTCGTTGTTTTTCTTCTTTTTTCAATGACATTTTTGATAGTAGTACTTCATTTTAGTTTTATTTTGTCCATGCATTTCATTCTCTTGCTTTTTTTTAGGGGAAGGCAGCACCAACCGTTGTGGAGGTGTCTTCAAAGCCACACCTGCCAGTGATGTGCCAGTTCTTGTGAAGGAATAGCAGCGCTCTCAAACATTTGTCAAAGGTCAGAGTGATGCTGCTCCTTATTATCCTGATATGGAGAGTGCTACAGTGTTTTCTGATGTTGCAGCAGAGCTTGACGCTAGCAGGTCTGTCATGGGAACAATTGATGTCACTTCTATCAGCGGAACAGGTGATAGCTGAGAACATTTTTTAACAAAGAAAAACGTAGAACACTTTCAGTGCCGGGAAAGCATACGTTGAGTGTTTACACAAATGGTCCTTTTACGATCTAGAAAAACTGAGATAACGACTAAAACTTTCGTGACAGTGATATACAGGAATGTAAGATCTCCTGTGAAAGAGTCGGGCGTCACCAAACAAACATATGCCTCAGCATTCAGACATCACTTGGTGGTAGAATTATATCATTCATTAACATTGATCATCATTTTTCTCTCACACTCCCTTCTGTTGTTCCCAGTGGAATGATACAAAAGGAAAATGCAATAATGCTTAAGTATAATATAATTGAGGCAAAGGGATCAGAAAATGATGTATAAATTGAGTACAATACATTTATACAGAGATATTGTTTTATCTGTGTCCTTTTGATGGAGGGGCCAAGGAAAATGATGACCATATAACAAGGTGGGAAGTGGCCAGGTGTAATCAAATGTGGAGCAGAAGTCCAGCGGTGGAGCCGTCTGTGGGGCGCCAATGTTGGTGTAGAAAGCCCCTTCGATAACTGCTTCCAAAACACACATTTCTTCGGCTGTGGTAAGGGGAATGGCAGTAACCCAAGTAGCCTATGTAGGTATGGTTGAAGTGGTTCCATCGCAGTTGCAGGGTGAGCAGCGTTCAGCGTACACTCACGTTGTCTCCTCAACGAGTACCTAGAGGGGAGTAGGAACTTTCTTGCGATGAGATACGTGTATCCATATTGGTCGTTCTACCACCTTAACTGCTGCTGCAGTGGTGCGGGTCCCTAACCCTGCTGGAAAGGTCCTAGGAATCTGGCAGAGTTCCAGCTTTTCCTCTGTAAGTCGCGATCACCACCCATTCACCTGGTCAGCGGCCGTGTAGAGGTCCTTCAAGTGGGACGGGTAGGGCTGCTTTGACCTGGGTACATAGACTTAAACACTTGGGTGAGAGACACACATTTTGACAACATTGTTTGGTATAGGTCCAAGATTGTTAAATGGGCGTTAAATAGTTGAATAGCAGACTACAGGCTCAGTACAAAAATGAATGTATGCACACTCGTGTAACAACAGAATAATATTATCACAATGTCTAATATGTAGGAGATAATAGGCGGCCATTTTGACACGCCCATGCATGGCACCACTAGAATATCAAATGACACACTGGGACTGACGAGTGTGCAAAGATTTGTGAATTTCCAAGTATCTTTTGGAACATGAAATTGTACGTGTTGCCACGCCCACACCGTGTGCCAAAATATATATGTATTTTAATAAGTTTTAGCTGTGAAGGTGTCTTGTAGACACTCGTCAAGTTTGAAGTCGATCCGATAAATCGCCAAGGAGGGGTTTCGCGAAAGTACAAAGCATAAATATGACTAAAAAGTCAGGAAAATTCAAAATGGCCGACTTCCTGTTGGGTTTCCGTCATGGCGGAAATATATATTTTTTCCAAGTCTAGAGAGGTTACAAATGTGTACCGAATTTTGGGAGTTTACGTGGAAAAAGGTGAATAGGTCAGAAAATTATTATTTTATTTTCTAGGGTGGCGTGGCAACACGTAAAATTTCATGTTCCAAAGATACTAATTCACGAAAACTTTGCGCACTTGTTAGTCCCAGTGTGGCAATTGATATTGTATGAGTTGCCTGCATGGGCGTGGCAAAATGGCCCGACACACCCTGTTGAAAATTTCAAAACATCAAACCTATTCACTTTTTACCATGAAATTCACAAAATTCGGGACACTTTTGTAACTTCTTGGATTAAATGTGTAATTTTAGTCACTTTCCGTTCATTTTCTCGCTTTGTACTTTCGTAAACTCCTCCGAGGCCATTTATCTGGCTTCAAACTTGGCGAGTGTCTACAAGACACCTTCACGATGAAAAGATATTAAAAAAATAAATAATTGTCACACGATGTGGCCGTGGCAAAGCGTTGGATTTCGTGTTCCAAAAAAAGCTGTGTTTTTGTAATATTTTATCCACTTTTTATGCTTTGTACTTTCGTGAACTTCTCCTGGGGGATTTTTTGGATTGAGACTCATTGGGGATTAAAAGTTATTAAAACATTTTTTTTTCGTCACGATGCGGGTGTGGCAACGCGTTGAATTTTATGTTCAAAAAAACAGTTTACGTGACTTTTGGGGCCTTGAGAAACTACAAAATTATTGCAAAACTTTGCACACTCTTCAGTCCCAGTGTGGCATTTAATATTCTATGGGTCCTATACATGGGCGTGTCAAAATGATCAACTAGATGCAGTTATCGTGGATGAGGATGTCGGGGTCCTGGTGCTGGGGAAAGGAGGCCCATACCTATAGCAACATAGGTGTCGCCACATTCCTTCTGTCTAAATGCCATGTACGCTTGTATTTCTGGTTTTCCCAACGCAGTCATGATGCATTTTTCACTAGAGTACAAATGCATGGTATACAACAACATCCACATACAATTAACAGAGCAGCAATGATAGCAACGTTGATTATGCATGATAAAATGAGGCCTTTTCATTTGGAAAACATAGAGTCCAACCAACCAGTGATGTGATCATCCATTCCTGCATTTTCTTTTAGTTCTACGCTCCGTGAGTGGAGTAGCAATTCCTCCTACTGGTTCCTGTGTTTATAAGCACATTACTCCATGCCCCACAATCAATATGGGTACCTTAAACCTCGTCCAGCCACCAGTCACTTGTTAGTCTAGGGTTGGTGGACCACGCATATTTCTCATTCCACTGGTACTGCTCCTACCCTGTGGAATCACACTTTATTATGGAACAGAAATCAACATTGAATGCCAGGATTTGTCCTTCATAGGCATAAATGACAAGAACTGTTTCTTTCATTCGGCCCCACTCTTTGACCTTTGTCATATACTGGTCATACGATAATTGGGGTCCCACTTGGTAAGAATATGTATACTGTGTAGGGTCCAGGACTTCTCCTAGGGTAAACAAAAAAAATATTATTTTTTTTTTACATGGTTAATTACAGAATGCTTACGTCTTTCAGCTGGATCCTTGTTTCTGTGAGAGTTCTTGCGGGTGGGGTGACAGGGGCGCAGTGGGAGAGGTGGTGACAGGGAGCACCAGTTTTATTTTTGAGCTTTACTGCATGTGAGGTGGCCAACACTACCTCCCAAGGTCCAGTCCACCTTGGCTCAGGCCACTTCTGTTTGTGGACCTTGATGTGGACCCAGTCTCCGGGGCTGACCACCAGGGTGTGGGGCAGTCTGGGGCAGTGTTCTTGACCTGTGAATACAAAACTCGAGATACTGCGGTTAGTGCTTTGACATATTCAGGTAAACCTTCCTGGAAATCATCAAAAGCGGGTGATTTAGCTGGTAGGTTGTGAGGACCTGGCATGGGGCGGCCTGTTAATATCTCGTGTGGGCTAAGATGTGTTTGACTATGGGGAGAGGTCTCGCATGGACATTAATGCTAGGGGTAGGGCATCTACCCACGTTAGTTTAGTCGTTTTTGTGATGTTCTGTAGAGACATACTGAGTTGCTGTTTTGTCTCTATCAGCACCTTGGCCATTTTTTCTTTCAACGTCTGGTTTGCACTTTCAACTAGGCCTTTTGACTGGGGGTGATAGACTGAACCAGATCTATGGGAGATACCTAATGCCTGTTCTACCTGGCTGAGTTTTTTATCGCTGGTAAAATAAGATCCATTGTCCGAGCAGATAACTGTGGGGTAACCCCACCGAGGAATGCGTTTTTTCCATAACCATTTAATCACAGATACTGCATCCTCTCTTTTGCAAGGGACTGCTTCTACCCATTTGGAGAATCGATCTACCATCACGAGTAGGTATCTGTACCCTTGTACTCTGTTGTCCCTGCCCATGCCGGTGTAATCTATGCATATTTCTCTGAAGGGGTAGGGGGGCACTGAGAATGTTCCCAAAGGTCTTTGGTAGACTGTCTTCTTATTTAGCTCGTGACAGACGACGCATTCTGCAATATGGTTGGCCACCATTTCCTCCAGGTAGGGATGCCACCAGTCCTGTTTGAGCCTGTTGGTGGTTCTTTTGGGTCCTTCATGAGTCTGTCCATGTGCATCCTTGATGAGGTAGACCAGGAGTGCGGCTGGTGCTACTGGGCGCCCATCGTGGCTTCTCCATAGGCCGCTGGTGCATGTGGCTCCTTTCTTCTGCCACTGCGAGTGTTCGTTCCATTTCGCTTCTTTCTGCACTTCTTTCAGATGTTCCTCTGACAAATTGAGGGCGTTGTCTTCAGTAAATACAATCATCATTGCTGCGGTTTCTTTTAGGTTCCCTCCTGCTTCTTTTGCTGCTGTGTCGGCTGCGTTTGAATTTCCTTTGGAGTGTCCTTTGCATTTGATGATCTGGATTTTTCGGGGGAGATGTATAGCTTCCAGGAGGGCGAGTATGAGGTCTTTGTGTTTTACCGGGGCTCCTGCTGACGTTTGGAGTCCTCTTTTCATCCATATGGCTACATCCACGTGAGCTGTATGCTGAGTCGGTGAATATGTTTGCATTTTTGTTTTTTGAGATTTTTAATGCTTTCACCGAGGCGTCGAGTTCTGCTTTTTGTGTTGATGCTGGTTGTTCTATCATCCCACTTCTTAGGGTGACGTGGTGTCCATTAATTTGTTGAATGGCTGCGTATGATGCTCTATTTCCCTCTTCTTCTTTGAAACAACAACCATCTATAAACAGGACAATTTCTGCATCGGGGTCAGATGTTCCATCCAAGTCTGTGCGGCCCTTTGCTTCCAGTTTCATGAGCTGTACGCAGTCATGGGTGCCATCTGCATACTGTAGTCCGCCGGCCAAGTTGATTCCATCAGCTGTGTACAAGACATTGTCTCTTTCCAGGGTGACATGCAAGCGCATCTTGTGTTTTGGTGTGGTAAAGGTGAAATCCGTTTGATCGAGGTAGGATTTGACTCCATGTGTGGTATGCACGATGGTGGGGTGGTAGAAAGTAATGTGGTCGGTTCTCGTAGGGCGTGTGCGATGGCAGCCGTGTGTCGTCCACATCCGGAGAGTCCATGTTCCACTGTGTCGAGTTTGCAACTGTGGTGAGCCAGGATCGCGCGCTCACCGTGTCTAGGCTGCCAGAGCACAGCTTGACAATTCTGTGCTTTTCAGTAACGTCCAAATGGAACGAGGAAGAGATGTCTGGGGTGCATAGGTGTTCGGCCTTCCCCATGAGTTGTTTCAATCTTATGAACGCTTCCTCCGCACTTGTGGTCCAGTTGAGTGGTGCCTTGACGTTCCGATGGCCAGCTTCCGCAATGGGTTCGCGTGGGGGAACAGTGTGGTCCACATAATCAGCTATGTGGTGTCTGCTATAGCCAGTGAGTCCCAGGAATGCTAGCATTTGCTGCACGGTGGTGGGTTTAGGGTACTGGAGCATTCTCTGTTGTCTTTCCGGGTTGATGTATCTCTTATCTCCCGTGATCCTTTTTCCCAGGAATACCACTTCTGTGCGGCAGACCTGTGCTTTTTCCTTCCTGATTTTGTAGCCACATTTTGCGATGCGCCGTAGCAGGGATTTGGTGGCCGTGAGGCAATTTTCTACTGTGGTGATGTCCATGAGGATGTCGTCGACATACTGGATGAGTAGGAGTTCCTTGAGATCTGCCTTCAGGCAGGCGTTGAATATGGTTGGCGTGCATGTGAATCCTCGTAGCATTCTTGTGTAGGTCTAAGAGCATTTTTTAAATGTGAATGCAAACATATCTTGACTTTCTTTGGCCAAGGGGAGGCAAAAAAATGCGTTGGCCAGGTCGATGACGGTGAAAAATTGATGACTCGGGGAGCCTGCATGCAGGGCGACATGGGGGTTGGGCACTTTTTCAGTAATGGGTTGGACCACCTGGTTGATACGTCGCAGATCGTGGACCAGGCGCCATGAGTGTCCTCCAGCCTTGGGTACTGGTAGAATTTGTGTGTTCCACGGTGAATCCGCTGGTCGTAGAACTCCTGCTTGTAAGAGGCCTTCAATGGTGGAGGCTATTCGAGCAGCTGCCTCGGGCTTGACCTTGTACTGACCTTGCCAAATGGGCACAGCGTGGGCTTTCACTTTGATGTGTATATTGTGGTGTGGTGTGCAGCCAACGTGATAGGGGCCGGTGGTCCAGAGGGTTGGCGGTAGTTGGGCGAACATTTCTGCTGCCAGGGGGTGTTCTTCGATGCTTCCTTGATAAGTTCTTTCCAGGACATTTCTTTCATATATGCCTTGTTCGTAGCTGTTGTGTCCTATTCTCCAAACCGATTTGTCTGGCATGTGTTGCAACAGGGGGTTCGTTGTGGGGACCCAGGTGGGTTGGCGAGGGCTCTTTTGACCATGGGGCCCAATTGTTTGGCTGCATGGTTGGCTACTACGGCTAGGGTCACATGTGGAACTGCGGTGTCGTGAAGTAGATACCAGGATTGTTGGTCTGGTGTCAGGCGGACCGCTGCTGCAACTCCTTCGTGGCCCAGATAGAAGTCTGTTGTCTGGAGTCGTTCTTGTCGTCCCTCCTTTTTCGCTTCCCAGCCTTCGTCATAGATGTCATCACGGTGGCGTGTGAAACAGAGAGTGCAGTGTACGGGTCCAGCATCGACTTTTTCCAGAGTTGGTAGGTTTACAAAATGCCACCAGCCGGTGAGTGTGGGGTCGGGGGTGGTATCAGGAGTTCCACCTAAGACGAGTATACGTTCGAGGGGTATTAGCTCTTCTTTTGGCTCAGAGAAACTAACATCCAGACCGTGGAGGTTACATATCACAGATGCCCCTGTTCTTCGGAGAAGGTCCCTTCCCATTAGGTTGGTGGGGCAGCTTGGTGAGTAGAGGTATTGGTGTCTGACTTTGTGAGGACCTATCTTGGTAGGGAGGGGTGCGGTGAGGGTTGGACTTGTGTCGTCCCAGAGAATCCAACAGTCCGTAATTTCCGAGTGGATAGTTGTATGTAGTACGTAGTATGTTGGCGGCCAGGTTCTTCAAGCAAGACACGTGACAGTGACAGTGACAGTAATTCCTTGGATTGACAGTGATTCCTTGGATTGTACATGGCACTACTGGTTCGGCATTTATTTTTGTCTGTACCACCACTTCCATGTCCCCTGGGCGCCTCTATGCTCCATGCCATGGCGGGGTGTCCATGCGGGGTCCTCCCTTTCCTCTCGAGGAAGCTCCTCTTCCTCTCTGAGGGGGGCGGTAGGATCCTCTATATAATTGCTGGGGTTGTTGGTTCTGGGGGCATTCCCTTGCCCAGTGGTCACTTTGGCCACAGATGAAACATCCTGTAGTTTTCTCGGGTCCTCCCCATCCTCTAGAGGATTGGAATTGTCCTCTCCCTCTCAGTTGCTGCCATTGGGGGGGGCCTTGGGGGTATGAGGGTGCGGGGGCCCCTGGATACTGCCGCTGGGGATATTCATAGGGAGTCCAGGCCTGCTGCCATTGGGGTAGGTGCTGGGCTGGTGGGTAGGCGGGGGTTACAGTTAGGGGCTGTGGTCCTGTCCATTGTAGTGGCGCGGTTTGGGGCGGGGCCTGTGCTTCAGGGGTGGTGACTACTGCTTGCACAGTTGCTTTCTTCTTTTTGTCCGTATTGACTTCATCTTCCAGTTTTTTTACCTGCATTTTTAGTAGTCTGGTTTGTATGGAATCTTTCTCCAGGAATTCGTCTTCTTGCTTTTTGATGTGTCTTTCCAGGTGATGGATGAGATGGCTCTCCCACTGTCTCTCGGTCATGTCTGACAGTCAAACTGTGTCTGCGAGCTACAGCCTGACATCTCCTGGGAGGCCATTTTGGCATTTGGCATCTGCATGTACATGGGGAGACCCACTAGGCAGGGGTCATGACGTTCTACAGTGCTATCACTCCAGAGCTCCTTTGCTCATGTGAGATAGGCGTGTGGTTCTTCCCCATTTTTAAATCTCAGGCCTGCCAGGGCCACTGTGTTGCGTCTGGTCGGCCAGGTTTCTCCTATGGCTGTCCATATGTCATTCCGCATGTGGTCGAATGGGTGCTCGTGTGCCATGGTGAGGGTTCTAACTTCTCTTTCCAGGGAGGTCAGGGTGATGTTTCCTGCTGTGGCGCGGAGAATGGCTCGCACATCTCTTAGGGCTAGTGTGTCAGCCGCTGTGTGGTTTTCGAAGATTCGGATCCATGCTGCAGCTCCTTTGTCCAACGCTGATAGGTTGCCTTTGAGGGCCTGCATGTCGCGGTGGTACCAGGGAACAAATGTTTCTCTTTTGGCGGACTGCTTTTGTTCCTCCTCTCGTTGTCTAATTTTCGAGCGGGTAACTATCCCTATTGCTGACGATCTTCTGGCCTGGCTTTTGGATGATGCTATAAGGGTTCCTTTTCTTCTGTTGTCGTTTGTGTACTCTCCCCGGGAGCTGCCACTGTTTTTGAATGACCACTTTTTTGTCTTAGTCTCGTGGTCTGACATGGGTTCTTCTTCCCAGGAGCGGAGGGGGGTGGGGTGTCTTTGTTTTGTTTTCTTAAAGGTGTATTTGGGGACTACAGGGGTAGGTGAAGGTGTGGGCTGGCTTCGGGTCTTTTGTTTTTCTTTGGGTTGTTGTTTGGCTGTAGCGTCTGCAGGAGGTGCTATGAGATGAACATGGGTTGTGTTGGCATCCTCTGGTAGTGGGCCACATTGTCCAGTCAGTGTGACAGTTGCGTGGCTAACCCTTGTGGTACATTTCTTTTTCCTTTCTTGATGTCTTTTTGTGGTTTGTAGGACTGGCAAGTGCATTCGTCGTCCTCTGTATTAGAGGAGAGAAACTCTTTGTGTCTGTTTGATCGTTAGGGGGCGATGTCTGATCATTGTCCTTGTTCTCACTGTCAGATGGCTTTGGGGAGGGCTGTACTCGGAAATGGATTTGGATCGGGCCTTCCATTACTAATACGGGTGCTTGTATTTCTGGCGGGGGTGGGGTGGCTATTTTCTGGTTGCTCAGCACAGGGGGCGCTGTTGCTTCAGGTGTGTGCTCGGTCTTAGGGTTGTACGGAGAGGGGGGGTGCCGATGTGTTTCTTCATCGGCCAGCAGGGAGGGGTAGCGGGATGGGGTGGTGTGTGGTTGGAGTGGGGTGTGACCTTGGGGGATGGGTTCGGGGAGGGGTGGTAACTTGTCTTCTTGTGGGGGGTAGGGTTCCTTCTGGGCTTATACCACTGCCTTGGTTGCGGCATTTCTGATTTTATTGCGACGTTCGACAATCATTTCCGCTCGAATCCATGCCGTCATTATGTGCTGAACCAGCGCCCATTGTGCACGCTGCTTGTTTAACTTGCGCTTTCAAGCCCCCATTAATCCAGGGTTGTTTTTTGCATCCACTCCTGCTTCAGCCAGCAGTCTTTTTTCTTCCTCTATCACCTTGGTGCGGTTTTCTGCTGTCGGGGTAGTGTCTTTCGACCACCACCCTGCTTTGATCCATTTTTGTTCATATTTATGGAATTTCCAAGTTTCTCAAGCATGGAACTTTGGCTCTGTTCTGTTCTTGAGCTCAGCTACAGCTTCAATACGAATCTCACTGGTGCCGGGTCTGGGGGATGGGGTCTTTTCCATTATGTTTTTGAATGGCAGGAGAACAAAAGACATGGGAAGAAGTGGGAGGGGGAAACCTCAAATGTTCGGATCTCAATGTGTTTCTGGTGCAGCTACGCCACTAGTGGTCTTTTAGGTTATTACAGGTCAACTTTTTTTTTTTTTTTTGTATTTTTTTTTTATATATTGCCCTTTTATCTAGGGCAATTTGAGGAGGTTGTTCATACACATACACACACAAAACCTCTATCACACATGCACAGACTCTATCAAACACACACTCTCTTAAACACAAAGACTGTCTCAAACACACACACGCCCGCGGTCTCTCTCACATTCACACACACGCATGGTACCTCTCTTTCCACACACACAAGGTACCTCGTTGCGCACACTCTCACTCACACAGCCGGCAATACAATTTTACGCTAAGTCACGTGAATTGGGCCTTTAACCCTTTAATATTTGGTTTCTCTAAGAACCGGGCCTTTAACCCCTAAATGCTTGGCTTCCTTTTTACTTTAAAAATGATTCCGGGCCTTTCACCCTTAAATGAAATTACCGACTATCGACTACCCTTCTGAAGGCTGAGTTTAACATTTCATCGCCAGACATCACTTAGTTTAGGCATTTCGGAGGTCTTTTCAACAACCGGGCCTAAACGGGATTCGGAATTACTTCACGAGTTAAACATTGTTCATCACCAAAACGTCGCTCAGTTTAGGCATACTGGATGTATTCTCTACACACGGGCCCAAACGTTACGTGGAATTACTACGCAAGTTAAACACACAGCCGCTTCGAAGGGGGGTTTCCTAACCCGTTCCCTTAACTTACCTTACTACCGTTCTCATCAAACAATCCAATTTCTCCTCTCCACAATATTTAACAATTATTATTCATGCATCATTCAACAATACATCCCCAAAACCACAAAGTTGTTCGTCCAGCCTTAAACAGTACAACACTTCCACCTAAAATATTCCTATCTAATCTATGCAGACTTCATGAAATGGCTCTGCTCACCTTTTAGCGGGTACCCATGGAAGTATCGCAACCGTTCAGGCTTTCGGAACTCCTCTGCAGTCTTGTAATGGGATCACGTCGGGGTCACCAATTTGTCGTGTTCAAAATTTCCAAATCCGGAATGATGGGATGAAACTGGAACTTTGAGCTACGGAGAGTTTATAGGACGGTTTGAGAATCTACCAAAAAATAGAAAACGTTTTACGTCGACGTGGTTAGTCCTAAACTGCGTGTCTCATCTAGCATACATTTCACCCAGGAGTCTGCAGAAACTTTGTTTCCTCGTCACTTTGTTACAAACGACAGACCCCCCTTTGCGAGGCGGTCCCGCCTTTGTTATTTCCCATCTCCCGAGTATCTAGTTTCAGACTCCCCGCTGTGTGTGCGCCAGATTAACCGTTTCAGTGCCGGTTTCTAACTGGTTGCGTAGTTACACCCAGTGTCTTTAGACATGTTTTAATTTTGGCTCTGACTGATCAATAAAACTGTATTTCATAATTACCCACTATATGAATGATAGTAATGTACATGAATAAATTTATGTAATGTATACTGTAGTATACACACATATAGTTTTGCTATCGAGGATTAGTTCAATCTGTAATGTTATAGTTATAGTAGTAAAGTTATATGTAGTACGTAATAGTTATAGTATATGTATATATATATATTTTTTTTTTTTTCTCACAAAACCCAACAGGAAGTTGGCCATTTTTAATTTTCCTGACTTTTTAGTCATATTTATGTTTTGTACTTTAGCGAAACTCCTCCTTGGCGATTTATCGGATCGGCTTCAAACTTGACGAGTGTCTGCAAGACACCTTCACAGCTTAACATTATCAAAATATATATATTTTTTGGCACACGGTGTGGGCGTGGCAACACGTTAAATTTCATGTTCCAAAAGATACTTGGAAATTCACGAAACTTTGTGCACTCGTCAGTCCCAGTGTGGCAATTGATATTCTATGGGTTCCGTGCTTGGGCATGGCAAAATGACCGGACACGCCCTGTTGAAAATTTCAAAACATCAAACCTATTCACTTTTTAACATGAAATTGGGTATATTAATGTAACATCACTAGACTCAAAAAAAATTATATTGCCGCCATGACCGACACCCAACCAACAGGAAGGTGGCCATATTGGATTTAATGTGCGCAAACTCCTAGGGGATTCATCAGATCGACTTCAAAGTTCGCGAGTGTCTACAAGACACTTTGGGGATTAAATTTATTAAAACATTGGGTTTTCGTCACACAATGTGGGCATGGCACTGTGTTGAATTGAAGTGTTAACCTGACTTTTGGGGCCTTAAGAAACTCGAAAAATAACAAAACTTTACACACTCAAGATCAAACCTATTCACTTTTTTAGTATCTCCTCCGAGATCTGCATAGAATTCCGGCAGGTTTTCCTCTTGTCTTTCTCCTCCGTCGGCGTATTGGTAAACACAGTGGCGGCAGGACAAAGAGATCTTAGTACGTACTCCGGTAAGTTGCGAAAAAGTCCGTATGAGGTGTCGAACAGACGTCCAGGAGTGCTTGTCGTTCATATTGTAATAGCGACAGTGCACTGCATGCAAAAATAAGAACAATACAAATAGTAATAAACACAAAACTAAGAGTTGAATGCAGAGCCGGTGTGTCCATACTACGGCGCACCCGGAAGTTAGTCCGGGTTAACTCATAAGTTAGCTAGCTTCCTCTGCTGAACCAATATTTTACTAAAATGACTTTTACAACTCTCTTTGCTCCAACTTCCATCCTTAACAAAGAATCCCAAATGCATCATTTGCTAACTTTCCCACTTTCATTGTCTTTCACATCAACTTCCATAATCATTTCAGCCTGTCAACTAACTTTACAGCTCTCTCGCCTTGTTATATTTTTTTCAAATAAATTTAAAGCCTTACAGTATCCTTTCCAGAAATCCTACCAGATATTTAGATTATAACGCTACTTTTAAACCAAGGACTCATGTGGGAAACTAGTTTGACATGTTGTGTACAACACACATACTATGCTTACTGTATCTCACATTTATACATTTGCTTGTTTTTAATCGCGATTTTCATCAGCCATGTAGCTAAACATACCCCGAGACACTGATAAAATGTCTCCGAACTCATCTCATCCATACGTGCTCCAGAGTGATCCATCGGCCAGGCGGTCACACGCCTCAAACATCATTTCAATCACCCAAGGATTCATTCATTCAACGCTTTTGCTAGGATGGGTCAAGAATAATCTATAATAATCATGTATTTAATAATGTCGATTTTATTATTGGATAACATAAAGCAAATAAACAGACAAAAACCACGATTCTCTTGATCAATGCAAAATTGGCTACTTCATAAGTAAGGCATACATTTTTAATGTACAACACATCTCTGAGTACTTAAAAAAGCCCTCTATATAATACATTTCTCTTTATTCTTCTTCATAATATTGTTCTTATACTGTAGCTAACCAATAATAAATGAAATACTTTTTACCATTAATGCAACTTCTGGTGCTCCTTCGTTTTGCTGATGGCCTTCTAGTCTGGATCATACGTTGTGAGGTTAAGCTTAATGCAGGCGTTGAGGCTTCCATCAGTTAAACTTAAGCGTAGGATGGTCTTAATGTTTCTCAGATGCGAGAAAGACTGCTCACATGCATTTGTAAAGCCAAACATGGTCAATACGGCATTACTCACACGCTGCATTGTGTGCTGTGTGACGGGACGCTCGTTCCAAGTTTTAAGAATCAGCTGGTCTTCAGTTTCAAGTTCAAGTTCAAGTTCAAGAGATTATTTGTCACATACATATTGAAGTTTTTTCGACTTCTGTCCACTTTTGTTCAGCTGATTGGTCCGACTCGAGGCAGGGAGTTTTCTTAATGTTTGTCTGTCTTACAGAGGGGATCGGCGCATGGGCTCGTAAGCAGTCCAGCAGTGGAACGCCATTCCTCCTGCTCCCAAGAGGATCATTATTATCCACAATTATTATAATGATCCTCAGTGATACATATAATTGTGGCCTGCAAGTTGAAATGAACAGTAAAACTTTCGCCATGTCGGCGCACCACAGCCATCTCCTTCCCTAAGCCCTTACCTGTGGGCAGAGACTTCCACAAGTTGTGCCTGAGCAGAGACCCGGTAGGGGCAGGGCGCCGAGTAAATGGCGCCCCGGAGTCTTTATGTTGTCCGCAGCCGGTGCTTGACTACTTTGTCCGCCACATTTATATTTTGAATTTTATTTTCAAGTTGTAATTTCTCTTACCTGTTTTACTTTAAAATGACACAGAATAATAATTTATTACTTGTTAATTGTGATGAACAATTTTAGCTCAAAATTGTATGCGAGCCATATACCGTCATCAAAAGAGCCGTAATTGGCTCGCGAGCCATAGGTTCCCGACCCCTGCTCTAGATTGATTCAATCTTTAAGCTTACTCAGATCTTCCCTGATCGGAACAATATCTCAGTGAGTCGTCACCTTCACTTTTCGGGAATCTTGTGTTGCCTTTGCTGGACCTGTCCAGACGACTCCTTGTTGGATATCTTACGGCCGGTCTCTGACTGCCGCTGGGCACACAACCTGGACATGAAGAGAGTCTCATCATCGTCGCCAGATTGTTGGATAAATTATCCTAGGTGGTCGGTGAGGTTAATCTGCCCGCTACAGGAAAACAAAACTGAGAGTATTAAAGATATTTATTCTGCAAAATAAAGAGAAAGATACCGTCATGCTTCAAAGCAGTGTTCTGATCAGTCTACCCCTATTACTGACGAAGAGGGCTTTATACCAAAGAGAGGTTGTGTGTCAGGTGTCATTTACAACTCTGATCCTCAGTCATATCCCTGGGTGTTCCCCCAAACAGTGATTTAACAGTCAAACTTTGGTCACAGACACAATCCTACTGTACCATAAAACAAACACACAACGCTCTTTTAAGTCCCTCTTGTCCTTATCCTTATCTCCACACAAGGTTAAGTGAAGGATGGAATGTGGTCTGGTTTTTCCAATACTACAACTGAAATGTTTTAGACAGTTTTTACACACAGACACACACAGACAATTTTTTTGTCTCTTTATATTAACTCTGAGTGACTCATAAAAACCCATAGACAATGAGTTTTATAACTAAGTAACATACAAAAGGCTATTGTCCTGTATAAAACATGTAAAACCTCATTCAAATAGTTGATGATGTGCATTTTTCTCTCACAGCCTACATACGTGCAACTGCGGCTCTAGCGCATGCCACTGTGATTGCACTGACGTTTCACCTTCTGGACTTGATAGACCTGCTGGCTAATTTAAGGGTCTTATTGGCCCGACTTAATGGCCTTGTTGGCCGACTTGAAGGACCTGCTGGATGCGTTGCCAAGCCCGCTTTGCGCACTCAAAGTTGTACTGCCACTGCGGTCCAGGCCTTTTGCCCGTTCCTCCAAGCCTGGCTGTCTGTTTGGGCCCACGAGTTCTGTGGAGCCTCAGCCTTTCGAGGGGTCTGAGGGTTCCGTGGGCCCTGGGTGTTCTGACATCATTGCTCTCAGCAATGCCTTGAGGTGAGGCCAATCTTTTTACTCTTAAGCCCTCACCACATGTAGCTGTACTTGGCTATACAGCGAGCTAAACACTCTTGCAATAAGTACCCAGAGACAGGAGCGCACTTTTGGTATCGTTAATGAAAGCGGTGTAAAACTGTGGAACAGTAGAGAAATATGCAGATAAACGATCAATCTCTATGCAGATGTAGATAACGTGTTAATACGTTGTCATAGCTCCCACATTGTATACATACAACAATAACATGAATTATCTCACAAATTGTGCTTTCTCAAGGGCAGTGAAGAGGCTGATGGAAGAGATGTTAATCCGGGTCTGGGACATGATCAGATTGGCTGAGTGTGCCTTGATCTGTTTATGCCTGTTCTGATTTTACTATTATATTATTATACTATCATCCAAATGCTATGATGTTGCAATACTGACTGCGCGGGGGGCGCACCGGGAGGCAGAACAACCGTGTTTTGGTTGCATCTAAATTTTTTAGTATGGCTTTTAAGTTGGTTTTTAACTGTATTTCTGTGTTTGTATTGGAACTGATTTTTTTAATCTGGCTTTTAAATCAGTTTTGAAACTGTATTTCTGTATCAGGATTGGGTCTGAATTTTTGGGACACATCATCAGTAGTGGACCCCAGGACCATGGGGTGTTTGACCATTATCACTAGACACCCTCGCCTGAGGAAGGCCCTCCCGTGGTTGATCAAGCCTCGGAGTGTGTCCCATAGCCAATTGGAGTTCAATTTGGGTTATGCTCGATTGTGGGTAGGCAAAGAGTTTTGCTAAGCATTAATTTAGAATGATTTATGTTAAGAGTTTTGCTAAACATTAATTTTGAATGACCAATTTACTAATGCTTCATGCAATTATGCCATGTCAAGGTTGGTATGGTAAATTATAAAAAATAAATAAAAGGTTACGTTTAATAGGTATGTATTTAGAGGTGTCTTGTGTTCCTACTTTGTGTCAGGGTCTTCTGTAGGTTCAGAATGAAGTTAGCTCCTCGGCACATCTGAATTTATGGGGCATAGCTCCACCCATTTTTTGGAATAAACTCCTTTTATTTTCTTTGTTTTCTTCCAATAAAAATCCTATGGTTTTAACCAATTGGGGATGGGGGGATGGGTTTTAACCAACTTCATCTTTCATTTTCATAAACGTCCTTTACTTACTCAACTTACTACGCCGGATCGAGCTGTACACTCTACCTTCATCCACTCCCTCATTTTCATGAGGGAAAGGAGGATAGAAAGAAGGAATGAATGAAAGATTGAAAGAAAGATTGAAAGAAAGATTGAAAGATTGAAGGAAAGAATGAAAGAAAGATTGAAAGAAAAATTGAAAGAAAGATTGAAAGAAAGATTGAAAGACTGAAGGAAAGAATGAAAGAAAGATGGAAAGAAAGATGGAAAGAAAGATTGACAGAAAGAAAGATTGAAAGAAATATTGAAAGAAAGATTGAAAGATTGAAAGAAAGAATGAAAGAAAGATTGAAAGATTGAAAGATTGAAAGAAAGAATGAAAGAAAGACTGAAAGATTGAAAGAAAAATTGAAAGAAAGATTGAAAGATTGAAAGATTGAAAGAAAGATTGAAAGTTTGAAAGACAGATTGAAAGACTGAAAGAAAGATTGCAAGAAAGATTGAAAAAACAGAAAGATTTAAAGATAGAATAAAAGAAAGATTGAAAGAAAGATTGAAAAAAAAGAAAGATTGAAAGATTGAAAGAAATATTGAAAGACAGAAAGATTGAAAGAAACAATTAAAGAAAGATTGAAAGATTAAAATAAAGAATGAAAGAACGATTGAAAGAAAGATTGAAAGAAAGATTGAAAGAAAGATTGAAAGAAAGATTGAATGAAAGATTGAAAGAAAGAATGAAACAAAGATTGAAATAAAGAACGAAAGAAAGACTGAAAGAAAGAATGACGGACAGAAAGATTGAAAGAAAGAATGAATGAAAGATTGAAAAAAAGATTGAAAGACTGAAAGAAAGAATGAAAGAAAGATTGAAAGATTAAACAATTGAAAGAACGATTGCAAGAAAGATTGAAAAAAGAAAGATTGAAAGAAAGAATGAAAGACTGAAGGAAAGAATGAAAGAAAGATTGAAAGATTAAAAGAAAGAATGAAAGAAAGATTGAAAAATTGAAAGATTGAAAGAAAGACTAAAAGAAAGAAAGAACGATTGAAAGAAAGATTGAAAGAAAGAATGAAAGAAAGATTGAAAGAAACATTGAAAGAAAGATTGAAAGATTAAAAGAAAGAATGAAAGAAAGATTGAAAAATTGAAAGAATGAAAGAAAGACTAAAAGAAAGAAAGAACGATTGAAAGAAAGATTGAAAGAAAGAATGAAAGAATGAATGAAAGAAAGATTGAAAGATTAAACAATTGAAAGAAAGATTGCAAGAAAGATTGAAAAAAGAAAGATTGAAAGAAAGAATGAAAGAAAGATTAAAAGAAAGATGGAAAGAAAGTTTGAAAGAAAGAAAGATTGAAAGAGATAAAAGAAAGATTGAAAGAAATAATGAAAGAAAGATTGAACGATTGGAAGAAATATTGAAAGAGAAAAATTGAAAGTAAGAAAGATTGAAAGAAAGAATGAAAGAAAGATTGAAAGAAAGAATGAAAGAAAGATTGAAAGATTGAAATATTTAAAGAAAGAATGAAAGAAAGATTGAACGATTGAAAGAAAGATTGAAAGAAAGATTGAATGATTGAAATATTTAAAGAAAGATTGAAAGATTGAAAGAACGATTGAAAGAAAGAATGAAAGAAAAATTGACTGATTGAAAGAAATATTGAAAAAAGAAACATTGAAAGAAAGAATGAAAGAAAGATTGAAAGAAAGATGGAAAGAAAGATTGAAAGAAAGAAAGATTGAAAGAAATAATGAAAGAAAGATTGAACGATTGGAAGAAATATTGAAAGATAGAAAAATTGAAAGTAAGAAAGATTGAAAGAAAGAATGAAAGAAAGATTGAAAGATTGAAAGAAAGAATGAAAGAAAAATTGAAAGATTGAAAGAAAGAATGAAAGAAAGATTGAAAGAAAGATTGAAATGAAGATTGAAAGTTTGAAAGAAAGATTGAAAGAAAGATTTAAAGAAAGAAAGATTGAAAGAAATATTGAAAGAAAGATTGAAAGATTGAAAGAAAGATTGAAAGAAAGAATGAAAGAAAGATTGAAAGATTGAAATAAAGAATGAAAGAAAGATTGAAAGATTGAAAGATTGAAAGATTGAAATAAAGAATGAAAGTTTGAAAGAAAGATTGAAAGAATAACAAAAGAAAGATTGAAAGATTGGAAGAAATATTGAAAGATAGAAAAATTGAAAGTAAGAAAGATTGAAAGAAAGAATTAAAGAAAGATTGAAAGATTGAAAGAAAGAATGAAAGAAAGATTGAAATATTGAAAGAAAATATTGAAATAAAGATTGAAAGTTTGAAAGAAAGATTGAAAGAAAGATTTAAAGAAAGAAAGATTGAAAGAAATATTGAAAGAAAGATTGAAAGATTGAAAGAAAGATTGAAAGAAAGAATGAAAGAAAGATTGAAAGATTGAAATAAAGAATGAAAGTTTGAAAGAAAGATTGAAAGAAAGATTTAAAAAAAGAAAGATTGAAAGTAAGAAAGATTGAAAGACATATTGAAAGAAAGATTGAAAGATTGAAAGAAAGATTGAAAGAAAGAATGAAAGAAAGATTGAAAGAAAGATTGTAAGACTGAAGGAAAGAATGAAAGAAAGATTGAAAGAAAGAAAGATTGAAAGATTGAATGATTGAAAGATTGAATGATTGAAAGATTGAAAGAAAGATTGAATGACTGAAAGATTGAAAGAAATATTGAAAGTTTGAAAGAAAGATTGAAAGACTGAAAGATAGATTGAAAGATTGAAGATAGAAAGATTGAAAGAAAGATTGAAAGAAAGATTGAACGACTGAAAGATTGAAAGAAAGATTGAAAGTTTGAAAGAAAGATTGAAAGACTGAAAGAAATAATGAAAGAAAGATTGAAAGAAAGAATGAAAGAAATATTGAAAGAAAGATGGAAAGAAAGATTGAAAGAAAGAAAGATTGAAAGAAATAATAAAAGAAAGATTGAACGATTGGAAGAAATATTGAAAGTAAGATTGAAAGTTTGAAAGAAAGATTGAAAGAAAAATTGAAAGAAAGATTGAAAGACTGAAGGAAAGAATGAGTGAAAGATTGAAAGAAAGATTAAAAGAAAAAAAGATTGAAAGTATTAAAGACTGAAAAAAATATTGAAAGAAAGATTGAAAGATTGAAAGATATAACAAAAGAAAGATTGAAAGAAATAATGAAAGAAAGATTGAACGATTGGAAGAAATATTGAAAGATAGAAAAATTGAAAGATTGAAAGATTGAAAGAACGAATGAAAGAAAGATTGAAATATTGAAAGAAAGAATGAAAGAAAGACTGAAAGATTGAAAGAAAGATTGAAATATTTAAAGAAAGATTGAAAGAAAGAATGAAAGAACAATTGAAAGAAAGAATGAAAGAATGAAAGAAAAACTGACAGATTGAAAGAAATATTGAAAAAAGAAAGATTGAAAGAAAGAATGAAAGAAAGATTGAAAGAAAGATGGAAAGAAAGATTGAAAGAAAGAAAGATTGAAAGAAATAATAAAAGAAAGATTGAACGATTGGAAGAAATATTGAAAGATAGAAAAATTGAAAGTAAGAAAGATTGAAAGAAAGAATGAAAGAAAGATTGAAAGATTGAAATATTGAAAGAAAGAATGAAAGAAAGACTGAAAGATTGAAAGAAAGATTGAAAGAAAGATTGAATGATTGAAATATTTAAAGAAAGATTGAAAGAAAGAATGAAAGAACAATTGAAAGAAAGAATGAAAGAATGAAAGAAAAACTGACAGATTGAAAGAAATATTGAAAAAAGAAAGATTGAAAGAAAGAATGAAAGAAAGATTGAAAGAAAGATGGAAAGAAAGATTGAAAGAAAGAAAGATTGAAAGAAATAATAAAAGAAAGATTGAACGATTGGAAGAAATATTGAAAGATAGAAAAATTGAAAGTAAGAAAGATTGAAAGAAAGAATGAAAGAACAATTGAAAGAAAGAATGAAAGAATGAAAGAAAAACTGACAGATTGAAAGAAATATTGAAAAAAGAAAGATTGAAAGAAAGAATGAAAGAAAGATTGAAAGAAAGATGGAAAGAAAGATTGAAAGAAAGAAAGATTGAAAGAAATAATAAAAGAAAGATTGAACGATTGGAAGAAATATTGAAAGATAGAAAAATTGAAAGTAAGAAAGATTGAAAGAAAGAATGAAAGAAAGATTGAAAGATTGACAGAAAGAATGACAGAAAGATTGAAAGATTGAAATATTGAAAGAAAGAATGAAAAAAAGATTGAAAGACTGAAAGAAAGAATGAAAGAAACAAAGATTGAAAGAAAGATTTAAAAAAAATGAGTACTAGTCACTTTTAAAAAATCATTTGTCCTATGGATTAAATGCCATACACACTTGCATCTCTCCCCTCCCACCCCACACACATTCACATGACCAATCCTCCCAACACCCACACACACATGCGTACATGCACACACACACACACACACACACACACTAGCACAGGAATAAATGTACCCGTACATGTTAGGCCCACGGCCTCCCAGCGCCACTAGAGGCCGCCCTTGCCCCATCTGCAGCTCCCTACTCAGACCCAATTGCACACACCTGGGATCAATTACCCGCACTGTATTTAGCCCCAGCTTCCTAGCCATTCCTTGCCAGACCGTCAACTAGCTTTCCCCGAGTTGCATCGCCATTGGCTCCCTTCCTAGTTCCTAGTTCCTAGTTCCTAGTTCCTAGTTCCTAGTTCCTAGTTCCCAGTTCCCAGTTCCAAGTTCCTAGTTTATGTCTTGTTGTCTCGCCTTCCCTTCACCTGTCTGTCTCCGCTTGTCGACCAGGACTCTCCACCCAGCCTGGTTCCCCGTCTCTCCACCCGGATCCTGGACCCCATCTCCTGGTCATCATCGTCCCTGCCCTGCCCTGCTCCATCCCCTCCCGACCAGGTCCCCCCGGCCAGCTCCACCGTCCCGGTTAATAAACATCCCTTGCCTGCCTCCCGTGTCCCTGTGTCGTGCGTTTGGGTTCCTCCCTGTTCGGGTCGTGACAGTACGGTCTGGCCAGGAAAACATGGACCCAGCCGACACAGAAGGGCTCCGCCGCGCACTCCGGGACAGAGGAGTGTTGCTTGGGCAACATGACCGGGTCCTCCGGGACATCGCGGAACACCTCCGGACCATCTCTGCGGCCGTCAGCAGCCTGCAGGGCCCTCCGGCCCCCGTGGCCTCCCCTGCTCCTCCGACCTGCCCTCCTTCCCCCACCAGGGCTCCCAGCGCCTCTCTCGTTCCCCCTGAGCCCCACGTTCCGGCTCCAGCGCCTTACGACGGCGATTTCGGCACCTGCCGCGCCTTCCTTGTGCAGTGCGCGGTGGTTTTCCAACAGCGGCTGTCGTCGTACGCCTCCGATAGTGCCCACAGTACTTACTAGTAACAGCTCCAATCCAAAACAAACTAAAGAAATACTGGAATGTATTGATAGGGAAATAAATCACATCGACAAAGAAGAGTGCGACACGGTAATCACATTAGCGGAAGTAGAACTGGCAATAGATGGACTAAATAAGAACAAAAGCCCAGGCCCAGACGGAATCTCGACAGAGTTCTACCAGTGCTTCAAAGCCCAGCTGGCCCCCTTGCTGCTAAAACTTTACACTAGTATTAAAGTAAACCAGACAACTCCGGACTCCCTCACAAAAGGTATCATCACAATTGTATTTAAGAATAAAGGATGCCGGAACCAACTGAAAAACTATAGGCCAATTAGCCTACTCAATTCAGATTATAAGATTCTGGCAAAAATTCTGGCTAATAGACTTAAAGCAGTAATAGGCTCAATCATCAGCAATACGCAAACTTACAGTATCCCAGGCAGAGATATTACAGACTCCATCAATACAATTAGGGATACAGTAAAAACAATGACTATGCAGAGGGGCCTGCTGCTTGGAGTAGACCTAGAAAAAGCTTTTGACAGGGTTGAGCATCCGTTCCTCTGGTCCGTAATGGAAAAGTTCGGCTTCGGAGCAAAGTTCATCGATTGGATCAAGGTGTTATATCGAAGTGCGAGTAGCAGGGTGAAATGCAACGGACTTCTCACCAGGGACATTCGGATCGAGAGGTCTGTGAGACAGGGATGCCCCCTCTCAGCTCTGCTATACACCCTGGTCGCAGAACCCCTCGCACTCCTAATACTGAAAGACAAAAATATAAAAGGTATCTTAACGCCAAATGGCAACAAAACCAAAATAGTCCAATATGCAGACGACATTAATATCATGGTCTCGGATGGTGACAGCATAGACCATGTCTTCAAACACCTAGGGGCCTATGAGAAACCCTCTGGCGCAAGAATCAATAAAGAAAAATCTGCAATAATGTTCTGCGGTAAGAATCAAAATACGATAAACAAATGGGGCCTTAAAGAGACCACAGGGTGCAGAGAAATCTTGGGTGTGTACATTGGGAAAGACGAGAGTGAAGCAAGAGATAAAACATGGAAGAGTGTGATAATTAAAATACAGTGTACCTTGAACCTGTGGAGGGCGAGGGGGCTTAGTCTAAAAGGAAAGGTAATAGTATCTAATGCCTTAGTGCTGTCAAAAATTAATCATGCTTTGGGAACCTGTGAGCTGCCCGATTGGGCACTAAATTCATTGAACGGTGAGATATCCTCCTTTCTTTGGAAGGGTAAGGGAAATATGATCGCCCACAGGACGTTAATTGCTAATAAACGGGAGGGGGGATTAGGGCTGATTGACATTGGTGCCAAAAGAGACGCACTGAGGGTTAAATTGATAGGGAAATTCTTGGATTCGACCAGGCAGTATCCCTGGGAGGACGCACTCGCAGGCTACCTGGCGGAGTTTGGGGAGAGGAGCAAATACAATCTCTGTACCCACTACCCCAGAAAAACCTACAGTGGCCTGCCGGGCTTCTACCAGGAGGTGCTGGAGGCATGGGGAAGGATACTCCCCCACCTCAGACCCGAGTGCAGTAAAAAAGAGCATGTGCTGCAGTTACCTTTCCTCTCGAATCCATGCTTCACCTATAATGGGAGAAACCTCGTCAGCAGTCACTTGACGGCAGCAGGCCTAACAAGAGTGGGACAGGTGACCGACCACAAAGGGAACTTTGATATAGGGAATGTACTTTGGGAATTAGACAGATGGAAGGTGCAATACAGGGAAAAACTGATTGTCTCTTTCGGGGAAAAATTTGATCAAAGCCTACTACCTGAGTGGCGAGGCATGCTCAAAGAGAAAGGACCCAAGGTGCAGGATGATGCCCTGAACTTCCTCCTGTGCCTTAGAGGAAAATTCCCCACCATCCAATCAGTGAAAACCAGAGACTGGTATAGATTACTCATTTCAAAGATTGTGACAATTCCAGCTTCAGAAAAGGCCTGGTCAAGGATATTTCCTGGCTATTCAATTATAAATATATGGAACAACATGGAAATCCCTTTTGCCACATCAGCCATCTTCCACCTGGATTTCAAGATAAGGCACAGGAGGATTTTTACTGGCATCATCCTGCATCAAATACACAAAGACTTGCACAAGAGGGAGTGTGCGGTCTGCATGGAAGAAGCAGAAGACATTGAGCACCTATTCCTTAGGTGCACGGCCCTCACGAACTATAGGGAGAGGGTCAAGAGCCTACTGGTGGAACATTGTGGCCTTAGGAGACTAACAGGGCTTACATGGGACTGGGCCTACATGTTTGGCCCCCCCCCCAAAACAAAGAGTCCAACGGAAAACTTACTGATAAACACTGTGCTGGCATTTGCCAGGCGCGCAACATGGACAAGAAGGAACTTGGCACTATATGAGGGTAGAGACGTAAGCATACAAAGCCTCTTTGGAAACTCACTAAAAGCCCACCTATCGTTGGTATATGGAGGAAACAAAGACCTTTTTGTAAGCCAATTCATGCAACAAACTACCCTACTCCAGGAAACTGAATGCCACTCTCTCTCCTTCGCATTCTGATAGGATAGAGAATGGGAGAAAAAGGGAAAACATGTATTTCCCAAGTGTTTAAAAATGTTTTCTTGGCATAATTGTTACTGTTGATGATTCTGTATTTTTATATTAAAAAAAATAATAATAATTTTCGAGTTCTGATAATTTTCATCAAAGTCTACACGTGGGAAAAAACGCATTTTCGGCCGATTTTAACGTCGATTTGGCGGAACGGTTAAACGCTTCAGTCATTACTCTATGTAACAGTGTCAGACAGTTTAAATACAATGATAAACTAGTATGTGCTGCTAAAGTGTTGTTTGTCAAACAGTTTTAGGCCCATATAAAATGTATTTTTCGAGTTATGATCATTTTCAGAACTTTGGACGATTTGCTGTGTGTTGTTTGTCAACCAGTTTTAGGCCCATATAAAATGTATTTTTCGAGTTATGATCATTTTCAGAACTTTGGACGATTTGCTGTCTACCTGAATTAGAGAAACACCAAACCATTGTCTCTTTGTAGGTGAATGATTCAGCATGCTGCAGTACACCATATAACTTTAATTAATATGAGGAACAATTATTTTGCTTCTTAAGTCTTTCTCAAAGACAGTTTAAATACAATGATAAACTAGTATGTGCTGCTAAAGTGTTGTTTGTCAACCAGTTTTAGGCCCATATAAAATGTATTTCTCGAGTTCTGATAATTTTCATCAAAGTCTACACATGTGGGAAAAAATGCATTTTCAGCCGATTTTAACGTCGATTTGGTGGAACGGTTAAACGCTTCAGTCATTACTCCATGTGACAGTGTCAGACAGTTTAAATACAATGATCAACTAGTATGTGCTGCTAAAGTGTTGTTTGTCAAACAGTTTTAGGCCCATATAAAATGTATTTTTCGAGTTCTGATAATTTTCATCAAAGTCTACACGTGGGAAAAAACGCATTTTCAGCCGATTTTAACGTCGATTTGGCGGAACGGTTAAACGCTTCAGTCATTACTCTATGTGACAGTGTCAGACAGTTTAAATACAATGATAAACTAGTATGTGCTGCTAAAGTGTTGTTTGTCAAACAGTTTTATGCCCATATAAAATGTATTTTTCGAGTTATGATCATTTTCAGAACTTTGGACGATTTGCTGTCTAGCTGAATTAGAGAAACACCGAACAATTGTCTCTTTGTAGGTGCATGATTTTGAATGCTGCAGTACACCATATAACTTTAATTAATATGAGGAACAATTATGTGCTTCTTAAGTCTTTCTCAAAGACAGTTTAAATACAATGGTGAACTAGTATATGCTGCTAAAGTGTTGTTTGTCAAACAGTTTTAGGCCCATGTACAATGTATTTGTCGAGTTATGATTATTTTCATCATTGTGTGCACATGTGGGAAAAAACGCATTTTCAGCCAATTTAAACGTCGAAAAGGGGAATTGGTTAAATGCTTCAGTCATTACTCTGTGTGACAGTGTCAGACAGTTTAAATACAATGGTGAACTAGTATATGCTGCTAAAGTGTTGTTTGTCAACCAGTTTTAGGCCCATCTAACATGTATTTGTCGAGTTATGATCATTTTCCGAACTTCGGACCGTTTGCTGTCTAGCTGAATTAGAGAAACACCGAACCATTGTCTCTTTGTAGGCGCATGATTTAGAATGCTGCAGTACACCATATAACTTTAATGAATATGAGGAACAATTATGTGCTTCTTAAGTCTTTCTCAAAGACAGTTTAAATACAATGGTGAACTAGTATATGCTGCTAAAGTGTTGTTTGTCAAACAGTTTTAGGCCCATGTACAATGTATTTGTCGAGTTATGATTATTTTCATCATTGTGTGCACATGTGGGAAAAAACGCATTTTCAGCCGATTTAAACGTCGAAAAGGGGAATTGGTTAAACGCTTCAGTCATTACTCTGTGTGACAGTGTCAGACAGTTTAAATACAATGGTGAACTAGTATATGCTGCTAAAGCGTTGTTTGTCAAACAGTTTTAGGCCCATACAACATGTATTTGTCGAGGTATGAGCATTTTCAGAACATTGGACGGTTTGCTGTCTAGCTGAATTAGAGAAACACCGAACCATTGTCTATTCAGAGGTGAATGATTCAGAATGCTGCAGTACAGCATAGAAATTTAATTAATATGATGAACTATTATGTGCTTCTTAAGTGTTTCTCACAGATTTCTAGGCCCATCTAACATGTATTTGTGGAGTTATGATCATTTTCATCATTGTGTGCACATGTGGGAAAAAACGCATTTTCAGCCGATTTAAACGTCGAAAAGGGGAATTGGTTAAACGCTTCAGTCATTACTCTGTGTGACAGTGTCAGACAGTTTAAATACAATGGTGAACTAGTATATGCTGCTAAAGTGTTGTTTGTCAAACAGTTTTAGGCCCATGTACAATGTATTTGTCGAGTTATGATTATTTTCATCATTGTTTGCACATGTGGGAAAAAACGCATTTTCAGCCGATTTAAACGTCGAAAAGGGGAATTGGTTAAACGCTTCAGTCATTACTCTGTGTGACAGTGTCAGACAGTTTAAATACAATGGTGAACTAGTATATGCTGCTAAAGCGTTGTTTGTCAAACAGTTTTAGGCCCATACAACATGTATTTGACGAGGTATGAGCATTTTCAGAACATTGGACGGTTTGCTGTCTAGCTGAATTGGAGAAACACCGAACCATTGTCTCTTCAGAGGTGTATGATTCAGAATGCTGCAGTACAGCATAGAAATTTTATTAATATGATGAACTATTATGTGCTTCCTAAGTTTTTCTCTCAGATTTCTATGCCCATCTAACATGTATTTCTGGAGTTATGATCATTTTCATCATTGTGTGCACATGTGGGAAAAAACGCATTTTCAGCCGATTTAAACGTCGAAAAGGGGAATTGGTTAAACGCTTCAGTCATTACTCTGTTTGACAGTGTCAGACAGTTTAAATACAATGGTGAACTAGTATATGCTGCTAAAGTGTTGTTTGTCAAACAGTTTAAGGCCCATCTAACATGTATTTGTCGAGGTATGAGCATTTTCAGAACATTGGACGGTTTGCTGTCTAGTAGAATTAGAGAAACACCGAACCATTGTCTCTTCAGAGGTGAATGATTCAGAATGCTGCAGTACAGCATAGAAATTTAATTAATATGATGAACTATTATGTGCTTCTTAAGTGTTTCTCACATATTTCTAGGCCCATCTAACATGTATTTGTGGAGTTATGATCATTTTCATCATTGTGTGCACATGTGGGAAAAAACGCATTTTCAGCCGATTTAAACGTCGAAAAGGGGAATTGGTTAAACGCTTCAGTCATTACTCTGTGTGACAGTGTCAGACAGTTTAAATACAATGGTGAACTAGTATATGCTGCTAAAGTGTTGTTTGTCAACCAGTTTTAGGCCCATCTAACATGTATTTGTCGAGTTATGATCATTTTCATCATTATGTGTACATGTGGGAAAAAACGCATTTTCAGCCGATTTAAACGTCGAAAAGGGGAATTGCTTGAACGCTTCAGTCAGTACTCTGTGTGACAGTGTCAGACAGTTTAAATACAATGGTGAACTAGTATATGCTGCTAATGCGTTGTTTGTCAAACAGTTTTAGGCCCATACAACATGTATTTGTCGAGGTATGAGCATTTTCAGAACTTGTGACGGTTTGCTGTCTAACTGAATTAGAGAAACACCGAACCATTGTCTCTTCAGAGGTGAATGATTCAGAATGCTGCAGTACAGCATAGAAATTTAATTAATATGATGAACTATTATGTGCTTCTTAAGTGTTTCTCACAGATTTCTAGGCCCATCTAACATGTATTTGTGGAGTTATGATCATTTTCATCATTGTGTGCACATGTGGGAAAAAACGCATTTTCAGCCGATTTAAACGTCGAAAAGGGGAATTGGTTAAACGCTTCAGTCATTACTCTGTGTGACAGTGTCAGACAGTTTAAATACAATGGTGAACTAGTATATGCTGCTAAAGTGTTGTTTGTCAACCAGTTTTAGGCCCATCTAACATGTATTTGTCGAGTTATGATTATTTTCATCATTGTGTGCACATGTGGGAAAAAACGCATTTTCAGCCGATTTAAACGTCGAAAAGGGGAATTGGTTAAACGCTTCAGTCATTACTCTGTGTGACAGTGTCAGACAGTTTAAATACAATGGTGAACTAGTATATGCTGCTAAAGTGTTGTTTGTCAAACAGTTTTAGGCCCATGTACAATGTATTTGTCGAGTTATGATTATTTTCATCATTGTTTGCACATGTGGGAAAAAACGCATTTTCAGCCGATTTAAACGTCGAAAAGGGGAATTGGTTAAACGCTTCAGTCATTACTCTGTGTGACAGTGTCAGACAGTTTAAATACAATGGTGAACTAGTATATGCTGCTAAAGCGTTGTTTGTCAAACAGTTTTAGGCCCATACAACATGTATTTGACGAGGTATGAGCATTTTCAGAACATTGGACGGTTTGCTGTCTAGCTGAATTGGAGAAACACCGAACCATTGTCTCTTCAGAGGTGTATGATTCAGAATGCTGCAGTACAGCATAGAAATTTTATTAATATGATGAACTATTATGTGCTTCCTAAGTTTTTCTCTCAGATTTCTATGCCCATCTAACATGTATTTCTGGAGTTATGATCATTTTCATCATTGTGTGCACATGTGGGAAAAAACGCATTTTCAGCCGATTTAAACGTCGAAAAGGGGAATTGGTTAAACGCTTCAGTCATTACTCTGTTTGACAGTGTCAGACAGTTTAAATACAATGGTGAACTAGTATATGCTGCTAAAGTGTTGTTTGTCAAAAGGTTTAAGGCCCATCTAACATGTATTTGTCGAGGTATGAGCATTTTCAGAACATTGGACGGTTTGCTGTCTAGTAGAATTAGAGAAACACCGAACCATTGTCTCTTCAGAGGTGAATGATTCAGAATGCTGCAGTACAGCATAGAAATTTAATTAATATGATGAACTATTATGTGCTTCTTAAGTGTTTCTCACAGATTTCTAGGCCCATCTAACATGTATTTGTGGAGTTATGATCATTTTCATCATTGTGTGCACATGTGGGAAAAAACGCATTTTCAGCCGATTTAAACGTCGAAAAGGGGAATTGGTTAAACGCTTCAGTCATTACTCTGTGTGACAGTGTCAGACAGTTTAAATACAATGGTGAACTAGTATATGCTGCTAAAGTGTTGTTTGTCAACCAGTTTTAGGCCCATCTAACATGTATTTGTCGAGTTATGATCATTTTCATCATTATGTGTACATGTGGGAAAAAACGCATTTTCAGCCGATTTAAACGTCGAAAAGGGGAATTGCTTGAACGCTTCAGTCAGTACTCTGTGTGACAGTGTCAGACAGTTTAAATACAATGGTGAACTAGTATATGCTGCTAATGCGTTGTTTGTCAAACAGTTTTAGGCCCATACAACATGTATTTGTCGAGGTATGAGCATTTTCAGAACTTGTGACGGTTTGCTGTCTAACTGAATTAGAGAAACACCGAACCATTGTCTCTTCAGAGGTGAATGATTCAGAATGCTGCAGTACAGCATAGAAATTTAATTAATATGATGAACTATTATGTGCTTCTTAAGTGTTTCTCACAGATTTCTAGGCCCATCTAACATGTATTTGTGGAGTTATGATCATTTTCATCATTGTGTGCACATGTGGGAAAAAACGCATTTTCAGCCGATTTAAACGTCGAAAAGGGGAATTGGTTAAACGCTTCAGTCATTACTCTGTGTGACAGTGTCAGACAGTTTAAATACATTGGTGAACTAGTATATGCTGCTTAAGTGTTGTTTGTCAACCAGTTTTAGGCCCATCTAACATGTATTTGTCGAGTTATGATCATTTTCATCATTATGTGTACATGTGGGAAAAAACGCATTTTCAGCCGATTTAAACGTCGAAAAGGAGAATTGGTTAAACGCTTCAGTCATTACTCTGTGTGACAGTGTCAGACAGTTTAAATACAATGGTGAACTAGTATATGCTGCTAAAGCGTTGTTTGTCAAACAGTTTTAGGCCCATACAACATGTATTTGTCGAGGTATGAGCATTTTCAGAACATTGGACGGTTTGCTGTCTAGCTGAATTAGAGAAACACCGAACCATTGTCTATTCAGAGGTGAATGATTCAGAATGCTGTAGTAGAGCATAGAAATTTTATTAATATGATGAACTATTATGTGCTTCCTAAGTTTTTCTCTCAGATTTCTATGCCCATCTAACATGTATTTGTGGAGTTAGGATCATTTTCATCATAGTGTGCACATGTGGGAAAAAACGCATTTTCAGCCGATTTAAACGTCGAAAAGGGGAATTGGTTAAACGCTTCAGTCATTACTCTGTGTGACAGTGTCAGACAGTTTAAATACAATGGTGAACTAGTATATGCTGCTAAAGTGTTGTTTGTCAACCAGTTTTAGGCCCATCTAACATGTATTTGTCGAGTTATGATTATTTTCATCATTGTGTGCACATGTGGGAAAAAACGCATTTTCAGCCGATTTAAACGTCGAAAAGGGGAATTGGTTAAACGCTTCAGTCATTACTCTGTGTGACAGTGTCAGACAGTTTAAATACAATGGTGAACTAGTATATGCTGCTAAATTGTTGTTTGTCAAACAGTTTTAGGCCCATGTAAAATGTATTTGTCGAGTTATGATTATTTTCATCATTGTGTGCACATGTGGGAAAAAACGCATTTTCAGCCGATTTAAACGTCGAAAAGGGGAATTGGTTAAACGCTTCAGTCATTACTCTGTGTGACAGTGTCAGACAGTTTAAATACAATGGTGAACTAGTATATGCTGCTAAAGTGTTGTTTGTCAACCAGTTTTAGGCCCATCTAACATGTATTTGTCGAGTTATGATCATTTTCATCATTATGTGTACATGTGGGAAAAAACGCATTTTCAGCCGATTTAAACGTCGAAAAGGGGAATTCCTTAAACGCTTCAGTCATTACTCTGTGTGACAGTGTCAGACAGTTTAATTACAATGGTGAACTAGTATATGCTGCTAAAGCGTTGTTTGTCAAACAGTTTTAGGCCCATACAACATGTATTTGTCGAGGTATGAGCATTTTCAGAACATTGGACGGTTTGCTGTCTAGCTGAATTAGAGAAACACCGAACCATTGTCTCTTCAGAGGTGAATGATTCAGAATGCTGCAGTACAGCATTGAAATTTAATTAATGTGATGAACTATTATGTGCTTCCTAAGTTTTTCTCTCAGATTTCTATGCCCATCTAACATGTATTTCTGGAGTTATGATCATTTTCAGAACTTGTGACGGTTTGCTGTCTAACTGAATTAGAGAAACACCGAACCATTGTCTCTTCAGAGGTGAATGATTCAGAATGCTGCAGTACAGCATAGAAATTTAATTAATATGATGAACTATTATGTGCTTCTTAAGTGTTTCTCACAGATTTCTAGGCCCATCTAACATGTGTTTGTGGAGTTATGATCATTTTCATCATTGTGTGCACATGTGGGAAAAAACGCATATTCAGCCGATTTAAACGTCGAAAAGGGGAATTGGTTAAACGCTTCAGTCATTACTCTGTGTGACAGTGTCAGACAGTTTAAATACATTGGTGAACTAGTATATGCGGCTAAAGTGTTGTTTGTCAACCAGTTTTAGGCCCATCTAACATGTATTTGTCGAGTTATGATCATTTTCATCATTATGTGTACATGTGGGAAAAAACGCATTTTCAGTCGATTTAAACGTCGAAAAGGGGAATTGCTTAAACGCTTCAGTCATTTCTCTGTGTGACAGTGTCAGACAGTTTAAATACAATGGTGAACTAGTATATGCTGCTAAAGCGTTGTTTGTCAAACAGTTTTAGGCCCATACAACATTGTATTTGACGAGGTATGAGCATTTTCAGAACATTGGACGGTTTGCTGTCTAGCTGAATTAGAGAAACACCGAACCATTGTCTCTTCAGAGGTGAATGATTCAGAATGCTGCAGTACAGCATAGAAATTTTATTAATATGATGAACTATTATGTGCTTCTTAAATGTTTCTCACAGATTTCTAGGCCCATCTAACATGTATTTGTGGAGTTATGATCATTTTCATCATTGTGTGCACATGTGGGAAAAAACGCATTTTCAGCCGATTTAAACGTCGAAAAGGGGAATTGGTTAAACGCTTCAGTCATTACTCTGTGTGACAGTGTCAGACAGTTTAAATACAATGGTGAACTAGTATATGCTGCTAAAGTGTTGTTTGTCAACCAGTTTTAGGCCCATCTAACATGTATTTGTCGAGTTATGATCATTTTCATCATTATGTGTACATGTGGGAAAAAACGCATTTTCAGCCGATTTAAACGTCGAAAAGGGGAGTTGGTTAAACGCTACAGTCATTACTCTGTTTGACAGTGTCAGACAGTTTAAATACAATGGTGAACTAGTATATGCTGCTAAAGTGTTGTTTGTCAAACAGTTTTAGGCCCATCTAACATGTATTTGTCGAGTTATGATCATTTTCATCATTATGTGCACATGTGGGAAAAAACGCATTTTCAGCCGATTTAAACATCGAAAAGGGGAATTGGTTAAACGCTTCAGTCATTACTCTGTGTGACAGTGTCAGACAGTTTAAATACAATGGTGAACTAGTATATGCTGCTAAAGCGTTGTTTGTCAAACAGTTTTAGGCCCAAACAACATGTATTTGTGGAGGTATGAGCATTTTCAGAACATTGGACGGTTTGCTGTCTAGCTGAATTAGAGAAACACCGAACCATTGTCTCTTCAGAGGTGAATGATTCAGAATGCTGCAGTACAGCATAGAAATTTTATTAATATGATGAACTATTATGTGCTTCCTAAGTTTTTCTCTCAGATTTCTATGCCCATCTAACATGTATTTCTGGAGTTATGATCATTTTCAGAACTTGTGACGGTTTGCTGTCTTACTGAATTAGAGAAACACCGAACCATTGTCTCTTCAGAGGTGAATGATTCAGAATGCTGCAGTACAGCATAGAAATTTAATTAATATGATGAACTATTATGTGCTTCTTAAGTGTTTCTCTCAGATTTCTATGCCCATCTAACATGTATTTCTGGAGTTATGATCATTTTCAGAACTTGTGACGGTTTGCTGTCTAACTGAATTAGAGAAACACCGAACCATTGTCTCTTCAGAGGTGAATGATTCAGAATGCTGCAGTACAGCATAGAAATTTAATTAATATGATGAACTATTATGTGCTTCTTAAGTGTTTCTCACAGATTTCTAGGCCCATCTAACATGTATTTGTGGAGTTATGATCATTTTCATCATTGTGTGCACATGTGGGAAAAAACGCATTTTCAGCCGATTTAAACGTCGAAAAGGGGAATTGGTTAAACGCTTCAGTCATTACTCTGTGTGACAGTGTCAGACAGTTTAAATACATTGGTGAACTAGTATATGCTGCTAAAGTGTTGTTTGTCAACCAGTTTTAGGCCCATCTAACATGTATTTGTCGAGTTATGATCATTTTCATCATTATGTGTACATGTGGGAAAAAACGCATTTTCAGCCGATTTAAACGTCGAAAAGGGGAATTGCTTAAACGCTTCAGTCATTTCTCTGTGTGACAGTGTCAGACAGTTTAAATACAATGGTGAACTAGTATATGCTGCTAAAGCGTTGTTTGTCAAACAGTTATAGGCCCATACAACATTGTATTTGACGAGGTATGAGCATTTTCAGAACATTGGACGGTTTGCTGTCTAGCTGAATTAGAGAAACACCGAACCATTGTCTCTTCAGAGGTGAATGATTCAGAATGCTGCAATACAGCATAGAAATTTTATTAATATGATGAACTATTATGTGCTTCTTAAGTGTTTCTCACAGATTTCTAGGCCCATCTAACATGTATTTGTGGAGTTATGATCATTTTCATCATTGTGTGCACATGTGGGAAAAAACGCATTTTCAGCCGATTTAAACGTCGAAAAGGGGAATTGGTTAAACGCTTCAGTCATTACTCTGTGTGACAGTGTCAGACAGTTTAAATACAATGGTGAACTAGTATATGCTGCTAAAGTGTTGTTTGTCAACCAGTTTTAGGCCCATCTAACATGTATTTGTCGAGTTATGATCATTTTCATCATTATGTGTACATGTGGGAAAAAACGCATTTTCAGCCGATTTAAACGTCGAAAAGGGGAATTGCTTAAACGCTTCAGTCATTACTCTGTGTGACAGTGTCAGACAGTTTAATTACAATGGTGAACTAGTATATGCTGCTAAAGCGTTGTTTGTCAAACAGTTTTAGGCCCATACAACATGTATTTGTCGAGGTATGAGCATTTTCAGAACATTGGACGGTTTGCTGTCTAGCTGAATTAGAGAAACACCGAACCATTGTCTCTTCAGAGGTGAATGATTCAGAATGCTGCAGTACAGCATAGAAATTTTATTAATATGATGAACTATTATGTGCTTCCTAAGTTTTTCTCTCAGATTTCTATGCCCATCTAACATGTATTTCTGGAGTTATGATCATTTTCAGAACTTGTGACGGTTTGCTGTCTAACTGAATTAGAGAAACACCGAACCATTGTCTCTTCAGAGGTGAATGATTCAGAATGCTGCAGTACAGCATAGAAATTTAATTAATATGATGAACTATTATGTGCTTCTTAAGTGTTTCTCACAGATTTCTAGGCCCATCTAACATGTATTTGTGGAGTTATGATCATTTTCATCATTGTGTGCACATGTGGGAAAAAACGCATTTTCAGCCGATTTAAACGTCGAAAAGGGGAATTGGTTAAAGGCTTCAGTCATTACTCTGTTTGACAGTGTCAGACAGTTTAAATACAATGGTGAACTAGTATATGCTGCTAAAGTGTTGTTTGTCAAACAGTTTTAGGCCCATCTAACATGTATTTGTCGAGTTATGATCATTTTCATCATTATGTGCACATGTGGGAAAAAACGCATTTTCAGCCGATTTAAACATCGAAAAGGGGAATTGGTTAAACGCTTCAGTCATTACTCTGTGTGACAGTGTCAGACAGTCTAAATACAATGGTGAACTAGTTTATGCTGCTAAAGCGTTGTTTGTCAAACAGTTTTAGGCCCATACAACATGTATTTGTCGAGGTATGAGCATTTTCAGAACATTGGACGGTTTGCTGTCTAGCTGAATTAGAGAAACACCGAACCATTGTCTCTTCAGAGGTGAATGATTCAGAATGCTGCAGTACAGCATTGAAATTTAATTAATATGATGAACAATTATGTGCTTCCTAAGTTTTTCTCTCAGATTTCTATGCCCATCTAACATGTATTTCTGGAGTTATGATCATTTTCAGAACTTGTGACGGTTTGCTGTCTAGCTGAATTAGAGAAACACCGAACCATTGTCTCTTCAGAGGTGAATGATTCAGAATGCTGCAGTACAGCATAGAAATTTTATTAATATGATGAACTATTATGTGCTTCTTAAGTGTTTCTCACAGATTTCTAGGCCCATCTAACATGTATTTGTGGAGTTATGATCATTTTCATCATTGTGTGCACATGTGGGAAAAAACGCATTTTCAGCCGATTTAAACGTCGAAAAGGGGAATTGGTTAAACGCTTCAGTCATTACTCTGTGTGACAGTGTCAGACAGTTTAAATACAATGGTGAACTAGTATATGCTGCTAAATTGTTGTTTGTCAAACAGTTTTAGGCCCATGTAAAATGTATTTGTCGAGTTATGATCATTTTCATCATTATGTGTACATGTGGGAAAAAACGCATTTTCAGCCGATTTAAACGTCGAAAAGGGGAATTGCTTAAACGCTTCAGTCATTTCTCTGTGTGACAGTGTCAGACAGTTTAAATACAATGGTGAACTAGTATATGCTGCTAAAGCGTTGTTTGTCAAACAGTTTTAGTCCCATACAACATGTATTTGTCGAGTCGAAAAACTTCAAAATATACAACGCCGAAAAATATCACAAATACTTCAAAATTTACAACCCAGATAAATATCCCAAAAACGACTTACGGAAAATGTCGAAAAACGTCGAAATACACAACGCCAAAAAATGTCCCAAAAACGTCAAAATATACAACCCAGGTAATATCCCAAAAACGATATAAAACTATGTCGAAAAACGTCAAAATATACAACGCCAAAAAATATCCCACCACTACATAATACTATGTCGAACAACATCAAAATATACCACATCGAAAAATATCACAATAACGTAAAAATATAAAACCCAGATAAATATCCCAAAAAACGACATAATATACGATGTCGAAAAAAGTCAACATATACAACACCAAAAAATGTCCCAAAAACGTCAAAATATACAACCCAGAAAAAAATCCCAAAAACGATATATTACTATGTCGAAAAACGTCAAAATATACAACGCCAAAAAATATCCCAGAAACTACATTATACTATGTCGAATAAGTCAAAATATACAACGCCAAATATGTCCCAAAAACGTCAAAATATACAACCCAGAGAAATATCCCAAAAACGACATAATACTATGTCAAAAAACGTCCAAATATACAACACGAAAAAATTTCCCAAAAACGACATAATACTATGTTGAAAAACGTCAAAATATACCACGTCGAAAAATATCACAATAACGTAAAAATATACAACCCAGATAAATATTCCAAAAACGACATACTTGTTACGTCGAAAAAAGTCAAAATATACAATGCCAAAATATGTCTAAAGACGTCAAAATATACAACCCAGATAAATATCCCAAGAACGACATACTTGTTACGTCGAAAAAAGGCAAAATATACAACACCAAAAAATATCCCAAAAACTACATAATACTATGTCGAAAAACGTCAAAATATACAACGCCAAAATATGTCCCAAAAACGTCAAAATATACAACCCAGATAAATATCCCAAAAACAATATATTACTATGTCGAAAAACGTCAAAAAATACAACGCCAAAAAATATCCCAAAAACTACATAATACTATGTCGAAGAACGTCAAAATACACAACACCAAAAAATATCCCAAAAACTACATAATACTCTGTCGAAAAACGTCAAAATATACAACGCCGAAAAATATCACAAATACTTCAAAATTTACAACCCAGATAAATATTCCAAAAATGACATGATACTATGCCGAAAAACGTCAAAATATACAACGCCGAAAAATATCCCAAAAACGACATACTATACTATGTCAAAAAAAGTCAAAATATCCAACACCAAAAAATATCCCAAAAACTACATAATACTATGTCGAAAAACATCAAAATATACCATGTCGAAAAATATCACAATAACGTAAAAATATACAACCCAGATAAATATCCCAAAAAACGACATAATGTACTATGTCGAAAAAAGTCAAAATATACAGCTCCAAAAAATGTCCCAAAAACGTCAAAATATACAACCCAGATAAAAATCCCAAAAACGATATATTACTATGTCGAAAAACGTCAAAATATACAACGCCAAAAAATATCCCAAAAACTACATAATACTCTGTCGAAAAACGTCAAAATATACAACGCCGAAAAATATCACAAATACTTCAAAATTTACAACCCAGATAAATATTCCAAAAATGACATGATACTATGCCGAAAAACGTCAAAATATACAACGCCGAAAAATATCCCAAAAACGACATACTATACTATGTCAAAAAAAGTCAAAATATACAACACCAAAAAATATCCCAAAAACTACATAATACTATGTCGAAAAACATCAAAATATACCATGTCGAAAAATATCACAATAACGTAAAAATATACAACCCAGATAAATATCCCAAAAAACGACATAATGTACTATGTCGAAAAAAGTCAAAATATACAGCGCCAAAAAATGTCCCAAAAACGTCAAAATATACAACCCAGATAAAAATCCCAAAAACGATATATTACTATGTCGAAAAACGTCAAAATATACAACGCCAAAAATTATCCCAAAAACTACATAATACTATGTCGAAAAACGTCAAAATATACCACGTCGAAAAATATCACAAAAACTTCAAAATATACAACCCAGATAAATATTCCAAAAATGACTTACTAAACTATGTCGAAAAAAGCCAAAATATACAACGCCAAAATATGTCCCAAAAACGTCAAACTTTACAACCCAGATAAATATCCCAAAAATGACATAATACTATGCCGAAAAACGTCAAAATATACAACGCCAAAAAATATCCCAAAAACGACATAATACTATATCGAAAAACGTCAAAATATACAACCCAGATAAATATCCCAAAAACTACATAATACTATGTCGAAAAACGTCAAAATATACAACGCTGAAAAATATCACAAATACTTCAAAATATACAACTCAGATAAATAATCCAAAAACGACATCCAAAAAATGTCGAAAAAAGTCCAAATATACAAGAACAAAAAATATCCCAAAAACGACCAGTATGTCATATGTATCCCAAAGTACGACACTATGTCAAAAAACTTCTATATATACAACGCCAAAAAATATCCCAAAAATGACATAATACCATGTCGAAAAACATCAAAATATAAAATGCCGAAAAATATCCCAAAAACTACATATTATACTATGTCGAAAAAAGTCAAAATATACAACGCCAAAATATGTCCCAAAAACGTCAAACTTTACAACCCAGATAAATATCCCAAAAATGACATAATACTATGCCGAAAAACGTCAAAATATACAACGCCGAAAAATATCCCAAAAACGACATACTATATTTGTCAAAAAAAGTCAAAATATACAGCGCCAAAAAATGTCCCAAAAACGTCAAAATATACAACCCAGATAAAAATCCCAAAAACGATTTATTACCATGTCGAAAAACGTCAAAATACACAACACCAAAAAATATCCCAAAAACTACATAATACTATGTCAAAAAACGTAAAAAAATATACCATGCCGAAAAATATCACAAATACTTCAAAATTTACAACCCAGATAAATATCCCAAAAACGACATACGGAAAAAGTAGAAAAAAGTCAAAACATACAACGCCAAAAAATATCCCAAAATCGACATAATACTATGTCAAAAAACGTAAAAATATACAACGCTGAAAAATATCACAAATACTTCAAAATATACAACTCAGATAAATAAGCCAAAAACGACATCCAAAAAAAGTCGAAAAAAAGTCAAAATATACAAGGCCAAAAAATATCCCAAAAACGACCTATTACACTATGTCGAAAAACGTCTATATATACAACGCCAAAAAATATCCCAAAAATGACATAATACCATGTCGAAAAACGTCAAAATATAAAACGCCGAAAAATATCCCAAAAACTAGAGAATACTATGTCGAAAAATGTCAAAATATACAACGCCGAAAAATGTCACAAATACTTCAAAGTATACAACCCAGATAAATATTCCAAAAACGACATACTTGTTACGTCGAAAAAAGTCAAAATATACAACGCCAAAATATGTCCAAAGACGTCAAAATATACAACCCAGATAAAAATCCCAAGAACGACATACTTGTTACGTCGAAAAAAGTCAAAATATACAACACCAAAAAAAATCCCAAAAACTACATAATACTATGTCGAAAAACGTCAAAATATACAACGCCAAAATATGTCCCTAAAACGTCAAAATATACAACCCTGAGAAATATCCCAAAAACAATTTATTACTATGTCGAAAAACGTCAAAAAATACAACGCCAAAAAATATCCCAAAAACTACATAATACTAGGTCGAAGAACGTCAAAATATACAACACCAAAAAACATCCCAAAAACTACATAATTCCTATCTGTCACTGTCACACAGAGTAATGACTGTAGCTTTTAACCAATTCGCCTTTTTTCGACGTTTAAATCGGCTGAAAATGCATTTTTTCCCACATGTGCACACTATGATGAAAATGATCATAACTCCACAAATACATGTTAGATGGGCATAGAAATCTGTGAGAAACATTTAAGAAGCACATAATAGTTCATCATATTAATTTAATTTCTATGCTGTACTGCAGCATTCTGAACCATTCACCTTTGATGAGACAATGGTTCAGTGTTTCTCTAATTCAGCTAGACAGCAAACCGTCCAAAGTTCTGACGTGATCAAAACTCCACAAATACATGTTAGATGGGCCTAGAGGTCTGTGAGAAACACTTAAGAAGCACATAATAGTTCCTCATATTAGATTTCAATGGTGTACGGCAGCATTCTGAATCATTCACCTATAAAGAGACAAAGGTTCGGTGTTTCTCTAATTCAGCTAGACCGCAAATCGTCCAAAGTTCTGAAAATGATCATAACTCGAAAAATCCATTTTATATGGGCCTAAAACTGTTTGACCAACAACACTTTAGCAGCATATACTAGTTCATCATTGTATTTAAACTGTCTGTCACTGTCACACAGAGTAATGACTGTAGCTTTTAACCAATTCGCCTTTTCGACGTTTAAATCGGCTGAAAATGCGTTTTTTCCCACATGTGCACACTATGATGAAAATGATCATAACTCGACAAATACATTTTATTTGGGCCTAAAACTGTTTGACAAACAACACTTTAGCAGCATATACTAGTTCACTATTGTATTTAAACTGTCTGGCACTGTCACACAGAGTAATGACTGAAGTGTTTAACCAATTCGCCTTTTCGACGTTTAAATCGGCTGAAAATGCGTATTTTCCCACATGTGCACACTATGATCAAAATGATCAAACCTCGACAAATACATTTTAAATGGGCCTAAAACTGTTTGACATACAACACTTTAGCAGCACATACTAGTTATTCATTGTGTTTAAACTGTCTGACACTGTCAGACAGAGTAATGACTGAAGCTTTAAACCAAATCGCCTTTTCGACGTTTAAATCGGCTGAAAACGCATTTTTTCCCACATGTGCACACTATGATGAAAATGATCATAACTCAACAAATACATATTAGATGGGCCTAGAACTCTGTGAGAAACACTTAAGAAGGACATAATAGTTCATCATATTAATTACATTTCTATGCTGTACTGCAGCATTCTGAATCATTCACCGCTGAAGAGACAATGGTTCGGTGTTTCTCTAATTCAGCTAGACAGCAAACCGTTCAAAGTTCTGAAAATGCTCATAACTCGACAAATACATGTTGTATGGGACTAAAACTGTTTGACAAGCAACACTTTAGCAGCACAGACTAGTTCATCATATTAATTAAATTTCTATGCTGTACTGCAGCATTCTGAATCATTCACCTCTGAAGAGACAATGGTTCGGTGTTTCTCTAATTCAGCTAGATACCAAACCGTCCAAAGTTCTGAAAATGATCATAACTCGAAAAATACATGTTAGATGGGCCTAAAACTCTGTGAGAAACACTTATGGGGCTCATAATAGTTCATCATATTAATCAAATTTCTATGCTGTACTGTAGCATTGTGAATCATTCACTTATGAAGAGACAATGGTTCGGTGTTTCTCTAATTCAGCTAGACAGCAAACCGTCCAAAGTTCTGAAAATGATCATAACTCCACAAATACATGTTAGATGGGTCTAGAACTCTGTGAGAAAAACTGAAGAAGCACATAAAAGTTCATCAAATTAATTAAATTCATATGCTGTACTGCAGCATTCTGAATCATTCACCTCTGAAGAGACAATGGTTCGGTGTTTCTCTAATTCAGCTAGACAGCAAACCGTCCCAAGTTCTGAAAATGCTCATAGCTCGACAAATACATGTTAGATGGGCCTAAAACTCTGTGAGAAACACTTATGGAGCACATAATAGTTCATCATATTGATCAAATTGATCAAATTTCTATGCTGTACTGCACCATTCTGAACCATTCACCTCTGAAGAGACAATGGTTCGGTGTTTCTCTAATTCAGCTAGACAGCAAACCGTCCAAAGTTCTGAAAATGCTCATAACTCTACAAATACATGTTGTATGGGACTAAAACTGTTTGACAAACAACACTTTAGCAGCACATACTTGTTCATCATAGTATTTAAACTGTCTGACACTGTCACACAGAGTAATGACTGAAGCGTTTAACCAATTCGCCTTTTCGACGTTTAAATCGGCTGAAAATGCGTTTTTTCCCACATGTGCACACTATGATGAAAATGATCATAACTCGACAAATACATTTTATATGGGCCTAAAACTGTTTGACATACAACACTTTAGCAGCTTATACTAGTTCATCATTGTATTTAAACTGTCTGACACTGCCACCGAGAGTAATGACTGAAGCTTTTAACCAATTCGCCTTTTCGACGTTTAAATCGGCTGAAAATGCATTTTTCCCCACATGTGCACACTATGATGAAAATTATCATAACTCCACAAAAAAATGTTAGATGGGTCTAGAAGTCTGTGAGAAACACTTAAGAAGCACATAATAGTTCATCATATTAATTAAATTTCTATGCTGTACTGCAGCATTCTGAATCATTCACCTCTGAAGAGACAATGGGTCGGTGTTTCTCTAATTCAGTTAGACAGCAAACCGTCCAAAGTTCTGAAAATTATCATAACTCGAAAAATTCATGTTAGATGGGCTTAAAACTCTGTGAGAAACACTTATGGACCACATAATAGTTCATCATATTAATCAAATTTCTATGCTGTACTGCAGCATTCTGAACCATTCACCATTGATGAGACAATGGTTCAGTGTTTCTCTAATTCAGCTAGAAAGCAAACCGTTCAAAGTTCTGAAACTGCTCATAACTCGACAAATAGATGTTGTATGGGACTAAAACTGTTTGACAAGCAACACTTTAGCAGCACAGACTAGTTCATCATATTAATTACATTTCTATGCTGTACTGCAGCATTCTGAATCATTCACCTCTGAAGAGACAATGGTTCGGTGTTTCTCTAATTCAGTTAGACAGCAAACCGTCCACAGTTCTGAAAATGATCATAACTCCACAGATACATGTTAGATGGTTCTAGAACTCTGTGAGAAAAAACTTAAGAAGCACATAATAGTTCATCAAATTAATCAAATTTCTATGCTGTTCTGCACCATTCTGAATCATTCACCGCTGAAGAGACAATGGTTCGGTGTTTCTCTAATTCAGCTAGACAGCAAACGATCAAATGTTCTGAAAATGATCGTAACTCCACAAATACATGTTATATGGGACTAAAACTGTTTGACAAACAACACTTTAGCAGCACAGACTAGTTAGTCATAGTATTCAAACTGTCTGACACTGTCACACAGAGTAATGACTGAAGCGTTTAACCTATTCGCCTTTTCGACGTTTAAATCGGTTGAAAATTTGTTTTTTCCCACATGTGCACACTATGATGAAAATGATCATAACTCGACAAATACATGTTGTATGGGACTAAAACTGTTTGACAAGCAACACTTTAGCAGCACATACTTGTTCATCATAGTATTTAAACTGTCTGACACTGTCACACAGAGTAATGACTGTCTGAAAATGATCATAACTCGAAAAATACATGTTAGATGGGCCTAAAACTCTGTGAGAAACACTTATGGAGCACATAATAGTTCATCATATTAATCATCATATTATGTACTGCAGCATTCTGAACCATTCACCTTTGATGAGACAATGGTTCGGTATTGAAAGAAAGATTGAATGATTGAAAGAAATGTAGATTGAAATAAAGAATGAAAGAAAGATTTGAAGTAAGAATGAAATATTGAAAGAAAGATTTTAGGAAAGGTTGAAAGACTGAAAGAAAGAATGAAAGATTGAAAGAAAGATTGAAAGATTGAAAGAAATATTGAAAGAAAGAGAATTTGAAAGTAAGAAAGATTGAAAGAAAGATTGAAAGTAATAAAGATTGAAAGAAAGAATAAAAGAAAAATTGAAAGATTGAAAGATTGAAAGATTGAAAGAAAGATTGAAAGAAAGATTTAACGAAAATTGAAAGACTGAAAGTAAGAATGAAAGAAAGATTGAAAGTTTGAAAGAAAGAATGAAAGAATTAAAGAAAGATTGAAAGAAATATTGAAAGAAAGAATGAAAGATTGAAAGAAAGAATGAAAGATTGAAAGAAAGAATGAAAGAATGAAAGAAATACTGAAAGAAAGAAAGATTGAAAGTAAGAACGATTGAAAGAAAGATTTATAGAAAGATTGAAAGACTGAAAGAAAGAATGAAAGATTGAAAGAAATATTGAAAGAAAGAGAGATTGAAAGATTAAAAGATTGAAAGAAAGATTGAAAGTAATAAAGATTGAAAGAAAGAATGGAGGAATAATTGAAAGATTGAAAGAAAAAATGAAAGAATTAAAGAAAGATTGTAAGAAATATTGAAAGAAAGATTGAAAGAAAGAATGAAAGAAAGATTGTAAGAAAGAATGAAAGTAAGAAAGAAATATTGAAAGATTGAAAGAAATATTGAAAGAAAGAAAGATTGAAAGTAAGAACGATTGAAAGAAAGATTGAAAGAAAGACTGAAAGCTTGAAAGAAAGAATGAAAGAAAGATTTTAAGAAAGGTTGAAAGACTGAAAGAAAGAATGAAAGATTGAAAGAAAGAATGAAAGAACGATTGAAAGAAAAAATGAAAGAATGATAGAAAGATTGAAAGATTGAAAGAAAGATTGAATGTTTGAAAGAAAGATTGAAAGTATTAAAGATCGAAAGAAATATTTAAAGAAAGATTGAAAGATTGAAAGAAAGAATGAAATAACGATTGCAAGAAAGAATGAAGAATGAAAGAAAAATTGAAAGATTGAAAGAAATATTGAAAGAAAGAGAGATTGAAAGATTAAAAGATTGAAAGAAAGATTGAAAGTGATGAAGTTTGAAAGAAAGAATGAAGGAAAAACTGAAAGATTGAAAGACTGAAAGAATGAATGAAAGAAAGATTGAAAGATTGAATGAAAAAATGAAAAACTTAAAGAAAGATTGAAAGAAATACTGAAAGATAGATTGAAAGATTGAAAGAAAGAAAGATTGAAAGAAATAGTGAAAGAAAGATTGAACGATTGGAAGAAATTTTGAAAGATAGAAAAATTGAAAGTAGGAAAGATTGAAAGAAAGAATGAAAGAAAGATTGAAAGATTGAAAGAAAGAATAAAAGACAGATTGAAAGATTGAAATATTGAAAGAAAGAATGAAAAAAAGATTGAAAGATTAAACAATTGAAAGAAAGTTTGCAAGAAAGTTTGAAAAAAGAAAGATTGAAAGAAAGAATGAAAGAAAGATTGAAAGATAGATGGATAGAAAGATTCAAAGAAAGAAAGATTGAAAGAATAACAAAAGAAAGATTGAAAGATTGGAAGAAATATTGAAAGATAGAAAAATTGAAAGTAAGAAAGATTGAAAGAAATATTGAAAGAAAGATTGAAAGATTGAAAGAAAGATTGAAAGAAAGAATGAAAGAAAGATTGAAAGAAAGATTGAAAGACTGAAGGAAAGAATGAAAGAAAGATTGAAAGAAAGATTGAAATAAAGAAAGATTGAAAGAATGAATGATTGAAAAATTGAATGATTGAAAGATTGAAAGAAAGATTGAAAGAAAGATTGAACGACTGAAAGATTGAAAGAAAGATTGAAAGTTTGAAAGAGAGATTGAAAGACTGAAAGATAGATTGAAAGATTGAAGATTGAAAGATTGAAAGAAAGATTGAAAGAAAGATTGAACGACTGAAAGATTGAAAGAAAGATTGAAAGTTTGAAAGAAAGATTGAAAGACTGAAAGAAATAATGAAAGAAAGATTGAAAGAAAGAATGAAAGAAAGATTGAAAGAAAGATGGATAGAAAGATTGAAAGAAAGAAAGATTGAAAGAAATAACAAAAGAAAGATTGAAAGAAATAATGAGAAAGATTGAACGATTGGAAGAAATATTGAAAGATAGAAAAATTGAAAGTAAGAAAGATTGAAAGAAAGAATGAAAGAAAGATTGAAAGATTGAAAGAAAGAATGAAAGAAAGATTGAAAGATTGAAATATTGAAAGAAAGAATGAAAGAAAGACTGAAAGATTGAAAGAAAGATTGAAAGAAAGATTGAAAGATTGAAATATTTAAAGAAAGATTGAAAGAAAGAATGAAAGAACAATTGAAAGAAAGAATGAAAGAATGAAAGAAAAATTGAAAGATTGAAAGAAAGAATGAAAGAACGATTGAAAGATTGAAAGATTGAAAGATTGAAAGAAAGAATGAAAGAAAGATTGAAAGAAAGATGGAAAGAAAGATTGAAAGAAAGAAAGATTGAAAGAAAGAATGAAAGATTGAAAGAAAGAATATAAGAACGATTGAAAGAAAGATTGAAAGTAAGATTGAAAGTTTGAAAGAAAGATTGAAAGAAAAATTGAAAGAAAGATTGAAAGACTGAAGGAAAGAATGAGTGAAAGATTGAAAGAAAGATTAAAAGAAAAAAAGATTGAAAGTATTAAAGACTGAAAAAAATATTGAAAGAAAGATTGAAAGATTGAAAGATAGAATGAAAGAAAGATTGAAAGATTGAAAGATTGAAAGAAAGAATTAAAGAAAGATTGAAAGACTGAAAAAAATATTGAAAGAAAGAATTAAAGAAAGATTGAAAGACTGAAAAAAATATTGAAAGAAAGATTGAAAGATTGAAAGATAAAATGAAAGAAAGATTGAAAGATTGAAAGATTGAAAGAAAGAATGAAGGAAAGATTGAAAGACTGAAAGAAAGAATGAAAGAAAGATTGAAAGTGCGAAAGAAAGAATGAAAGAATGAAAGAAAGATTGAAAGAAATATTGAAAGAAAGAATGAAAGATTGAAAGAAAGAATGAAAAAAAGATTGTAAGAAAGAATGAAAGAAAGATTGAAAGATTGAAAGAAAGATTGAAAGAAAGATTGAATGTTTGAAAGAAAGATTGAAAGATTGAAAGAAAGATTGAAAGATAGATTTAAAGAAAGATTGAAAGACTGAAAGAAAGATTGAAAGAAAGAAAGATTTATAGAAAGAATGAAAGAAAGATTGAAAAAAGAAAGATAGATTGAAAGAAAGATTGAAAGACTGAAAGAAAGAATGAAAGAAAGATTGAAAGTGCGAAAGAAAGAATGAAAGAATGAAAGAAAGATTGAAAGAAATATTGAAAGAAAGAATGAAAGATTGAAAGAAAGAATGAAAAAAAGATTGTAAGAAAGAATGAAAGAAAGATTGAAAGATTGAAAGAAAGATTGAAAGAAAGATTGAATGTTTGAAAGAAAGATTGAAAGATTGAAAGAAAGATTGAAAGATAGATTTAAAGAAAGATTGAAAGACTGAAAGAAAGATTGAAAGAAAGAAAGATTTATAGAAAGAATGAAAGAAAGATTGAAAAAAGAAAGATAGATTGAAAGAAAGATTGAAAGATTGAAAGAAAGAATGAAAGAAAGATTTAAAAAAAGATTGAAAAAAAGAAAGATTGAAAGAAAGATTGAAAGACAGATTGAAAGACTGAAGGAAAGAATGAAAGAAAGATGGAAAGAAAGATGGAAAGAAAGATTGAAAGAAAGAAAGATTGAAAGAAATATTGAAAGAAAGATTGAAAGATTGAAAGAAAGAATGAAAGAAAGATTGAAAGATTGAAAGAAAGAATGAAAGAAAGATTGAAAGAAAGATGGAAAGAAAGATTGAAAGAAAGAAAGATTGAAAGAAATAATGAAAGAAAGATTGAACGATTGGAAGAAATTTTGAAAGATAGAAAAATTGAAAGTAGGAAAGATTGAAAGAAAGAATGAAAGAAAGATTGAAAGATTGAAAGAAAGAATGAAAGAAAGATTGAAAGATTGAAAGAAAGGATGAAAGAACGATTGAAAGAAAAAATGAAAGAATGATAGAAAGATTGAAAGATTGAAAGAAAGATTGAATGTTTGAAAGAAAGATTGAAAGTATTAAAGATCGAAAGAAATATTTAAAGAAAGATTGAAAGATTGAAAGAAAGAATGAAATAACGATTGAAAGAAAGAATGAAAGAATGAAAGAAATATTGAAAGATTGAAAGAAATATTGAAAGAAAAAGAGATTGAAAGATTAAAAGATTGAAAGAAAGATTGAAAGTGATGAAGTCTGAAAGAAAGAATGAAGGAAAAACTGAAAGATTGAAATACTGAAAGAATGAATGAAAGATTGATTGAAAGATTGAATGAAAAAATGAAAAACTTAAAGAAGATTGAAAGAAATATTGAAAGATAGATTGAAAGATTGAAAGAAAGAAAGATTGAAAGAAAGAATGAAAGAAAGATTGTAAGAAAGAATGAAAGTAAGAAAGAAAGACTGAAATATTGAAAGAAATATTGAAAGAAAGAAAGATTGAAACTAAGAACGACTGAAAGAAAGATTGAAAGAAAGATTGAAAGCTTGAAAGAACGATTGAAAGAAAGATTTTAAGAAAGGTTGAAAGACTGAAAAAAAGAATGAAAGATTGAAAGAAAGAATGAAAGAATGAAAGAAAGATTGAAAGATTGAAAGAAATATTGAAAGAAAGAGAGAATGAAAATAAGAAAGATTGAAAGAAAGATTGAAAGTAATAAAGATTGAAAGAAATAACAAAAGAAAGATTGAAAGAAAGAATGATAGAAAGATTGAACGATTGGAAGAAATTTTGAAAGATAGAAAAATTTAAAGTAAGAAAGATTGAAAGAAAGAATGAAAGAAAGATTGAAAGATTGAAAGATTGAAAGAAAGATTGAATGTTTGAAAGAAAGATTGAAAGTATTAAAGATCGAAAGAAATATTTAAAGAAAGATTGAAAGATTGAAAGAAAGAATGAAATAACGATTGAAAGAAAGAATGAAAGAATGAAAGAAAAATTGAAAGATTTAAAGAAATATTGAAAGAAAGAGAGATTGAAAGATTAAAAGATTGAAAGAAAGATTGAAAGTTATGAAGATTGAAAGAAAGAATGAAGGAAAAACTGAAAGATTGAAAGACTGAAAGAATGAATGAAAGAAAGATTGAAAGATTGAAAGAAAAAATGAAAAACTTAAAGAAAGATTGAAAGAAATATTGAAAGACAGATTGAAAGATTGAAAGAAAGAAAGATTGAAAGAAAGATTGTAAGAAAGAATGAAATATTGAAAGAAAAAATGAAAGAAAGACTGAAAAAAACAAAGAAAGATTGAAAGAAATAAAGATTTAAAGAAAAAAAGATTTAAAGAAAGATTGAAAGACTAAAAGTAAGAATGAAAAAAAAGATTGAAAGAAAGATTGAAAAAAGAAAGAAAGATTGAAAGAAAGATTGAAAGAAAGATTGACAGAAAGAATGAAAGTTTGAAAGAAAGATTGAAAGAAAGATTGAAAGAAAGATTGAAAGACTGAAAGAAAAAATGAAAGAAAGATTAAAAGAGAGATTGAAAGATTGAAAGATTGAAAGAAGGAATGAAAGAAAGATTGAATGATTGAAAGATTGAAATAAAGAATGAAATATTGAAAGAAAGAATAAAAGAACGATTGAAAGAAAGAATGAAAGAATGAAAGAAAGATTGAAAGATTGAAAGAATATTGAAAGAAAGAGAGAATGAAAGTAAGAAAGATTGAAAGAAAGATTGAAAGTAAAAAAGATTGAAAGAAAGAATGAAAGAAAAATTGAAAGATTGAAAGATTGAAAGAAAGATTTAAAGAAAGATTTAAAGAAAGATTGAAAGACTGGAAGAAAGAATGAATAAAAGAATTAAAGAAAGATTGAAAGATTGAAAGATTGAAAGATTGAAAGAAAGATTGAAAAAAGAATGATTGAAAGAAAGAAAGATTTAAAGAATGAAAGATTTAAAGAAAGATTGAAAGACTAAAAGTAAGAATGAAAAAAAAGAATGAAAGCAAGATTGAAAGATTGAAAGATTGAAAGAAAGAATGAAAGATTGAAAGAAAGAATGAAAGAATGAAAGATAGATTGAAAGACTGAAAGAAATATTGAAAGAAGGAGAGAATGAAAGTAAGAAAGATTGAATGAAAAATTGAAAGATTGAAAGATTGAAAGAAAGAATGAAAGAAAGATTGAAAGATTGAAAGAAATACTGAAAGAAAGAAAGAAAGATTGAAAGTAAGAACGATTGAAAGAAAGCTTGAAACGAAAGATTGAAAGAAAGAATGAAAGAAAAATTGAAAGATTGAACGATTGAAAGAAAGAATGAAAGATTGAAAGAAAGAATAAAAGAACGATTGAAAGAAAGAATGAAAGAATGAAAGAAAGATTGAAAGATTGAAAGAATATTGAAAGAAAGAGAGAATGAAAGTAAGAAAGATTGAAAGAAAGATTGAAAGTAAAAAAGATTGAAAGAAAGAATGAAAGAAAAATTGAAAGATTGAAAGATTGAAAGAAAGATTTAAAGAAAGATTTAAAGAAAGATTGAAAGACTGAAAGAAAGAATGAATAAAAGAATTAAAGAAAGATTGAAAGATCGAAAGATTGAAAGATTGAAAGAAAGATTGAAAAAAGAATGATTAAAAGAAAGAAAGATTTAAAGAATGAAAGATTTAAAGAAAGATTGAAAGACTAAAAGTAAGAATGAAAAAAAAGAATGAAAGAAAGATTGAAAGATTGAAAGATTGAAAGAAAGAATGAAAGATTGAAAGAAAGAATGAAAGAACGATTGAAAGAAAGAATGAAAGAAAGATTGAAAGATTGAAAGAAATATTGAAAGAAAGAGAGAATGAAAGTAAGAAAGATGGAAAGAAAAATTGAAAGATTGAAAGATTGAAAGAAAGAATTAAAGAAAGATTGAATGATTGAAAGATTGAAAGAAAAATTGAAAGAAAGATTGAAGAAAGAAAGATTTAAAGAAAAAAAGATTTAAAGAAAGATTGAAAGACTAAAAGTAAGAATGAAAAAAAAGATTGAAAGAAAGATTGAAAAAAGAAAGAAAGATTGAAAGAAAGATTGAAAGAAAGATTGAAAGAAAGAATGAAAGTTTGAAAGAAAGAATGAAAGTTTGAAAGAAAGATTGAAAGAAAGATTGAAAGAAAGATTGAAAGACTGAAAGAAAAAATGAAAGAAAGATTAAAAGAGAGATTGAAAGATTGAAAGATTGAAAGATAGAATGAAAGATTGAAAGAAAGAATGAAAGAATGAATGAAAGATTAAAAGATTGAAAGAAATATTGAAAAAAAGAAAGATTGAAAGTAAGAAAAATTGAAAGAATGAATGAAAGAAACAAAAAAAGACTGATAAAAAGAAAGAATGTTTGAGAGATCAAAATATTTAAAGAAAGAAAGATTGAAAGAAAGGTTGAAAGATAGAATGAAAGAAAGATTGAAAGATTGAAAGTTGTAAAGAAAGATTGAAAGAAAGATTTAAAGAAAGATTGAAAGACTAAAAAAAAGAATGAAAGAAAGATTGAAAGGTTGAAAGAAAGAATGAAAGAATGAAAGAAAGATTGAAAGATTGAAAGAAAGATTGGAAGAAAGAATGAAAGTATGAAAGAAAGATTGAAAGATCGAAGGAAAGATTGAAAGAACGATTGAAAGAAAGAATGAAAGAGTGAAAGAAAGATTGAAAGATTGAAAGAAAGATTGAAAGTAATAAAGATTGAAAGAAGGAATGAAGGAAAAATTGAATGTTTGAAAGACTGAAAGAATGAATGAAAGAAAGCCTGAAAGAAAGATTGAAAGAAAGATTTTAAGAAAGGTTGAAAGACTGAAAGAAAGAATGAAAGAAAGAATGATTGAAAGATTGAAAGAAAGAATGAAAGATTGAAAGAAAGAATATAAGAACGATTGAAAGAAAGATTGAAAGTAAGATTGAAAGTTTGAAAGAAAGATTGAAAGAAAAATTGAAAGAAAGATTGAAAGACTGAAGGAAAGAATGAGTGAAAGATTGAAAGAAAGATTAAAAGAAAAAAAGATTGAAAGTATTAAAGACTGAAAAAAATATTGAAAGAAAGATTGAAAGATTGAAAGATAGAATGAAAGAAAGATTGAATGATTGAAAGATTGAAAGAAAGAATTAAAGAAAGATTGAAAGACTGAAAAAAATATTGAAAGAAAGATTGAAAGATTGAAAGATAGAATGAAAGAAAGATTGAAAGATTGAAAGATTGAAAGAAAGAATGAAAGAAAGATTGAAAGACTGAAAGAAAGAATGAAAGAAAGATTGAAAGTGCGAAAGAAAGAATGAAAGAATTAAAGAAAGATTGAAAGAAATATTGAAAGAAAGAATGAAAGATTGAAAGAAAGAATGAAAGTAATAAAGATTAAAAGAAGGAATGAAGGAAAAATTGAATGTTTGAAAGACTGAAAGAATGAATGAAAGAAAGCTTGAAAGAAAGATTGAAAGAAAGATTTTAAGAAAGGTTGAAAGAATGAAAGAAAGAATGAAAGAAAGAATGATTGAAAGATTGAAAGAAAGAATGAAAGATTGAAAGAAAGAATATAAGAACGATTGAAAGAAAGATTGAAAGTAAGATTGAAAGTTTGAAAGAAAGATTGAAAGAAAAATTGAAAGAAAGATTGAAAGACTGAAGGAAAGAATGAGTGAAAGATTGAAAGAAAGATTAAAAGAAAAAAAGATTGAAAGTATTAAAGACTGAAAAAAATATTGAAAGAAAGATTGAAAGATTGAAAGATAGAATGAAAGAAAGATTGAAAGATTGAAAGATTGAAAGAAAGAATGAAAGAAAGATTGAAAGACTGAAAAAAATATTGAAAGAAAGATTGAAAGATAGAATGAAAGAAAGATTGAAAGATTGAAAGATTGAAAGAAAGAATGAAAAAAAGATTGAAAGACTGAAAGAAAGAATGAAAGAAAGATTGAAAGTGCGAAAGAAAGAATGAAAGAATTAAAGAAAGATTGAAAGAAATATTGAAAGAAAGAATGAAAGATTGAAAGAAAGAATGAAAAAAAGATTGTAAGAAAGAATGAAAGAAAGATTGAAAGATTGAAAGAAAGATTGAAAGAAAGATTGAATGTTTGAAAGAAAGATTGAAAGAAAGATTTAAAGAAAGATTGAAAGATTGAAAGAAAGATTGAAAGATAGATTTAAAGAAAGATTGAAAGACTGAAAGAAAGATTGAAAGAAAGAAAGATTTATAGATAGAATGAAAGAAAGATTGAAAAAAGAAAGATAGATTGAAAGAAAGATTGAAAGATTGAAAGAAAGAATGAAAGAAAGATTTTAAAAAAGATTGAAAAAAAGAAAGATTGAAAGAAAGATTGAAAGACAGATTGAAAGACTGAAGGAAAGAATGAAAGAAAGATGGAAAGAAAGATTGAAAGAAATAAAGATTGAAAGAAATATTGAAAGAAGGATTGAAAGATTGAAAGAAAGAATGAAAGAAAGATTGAAAGAAAGATGGAAAGAAAGATTGAAAGAAAGAAAGATTGAAAGAAATAGTGAAAGAAAGATTGAACGATTGGAAGAAATTTTGAAAGATAGAAAAATTGAAAGTAGGAAAGATTGAAAGAAAGAATGAAAGAAAGATTGAAAGATTGAAAGAAAGAATAAAAGACAGATTGAAAGATTGAAATATTGAAAGAAAGAATGAAAAAAAGATTGAAAGATTAAACAATTGAAAGAAAGTTTGCAAGAAAGTTTGAAAAAAGAAAGATTGAAAGAAAGAATGAAAGAAAGATTGAAAGATAGATGGATAGAAAGATTCAAAGAAAGAAAGATTGAAAGAATAACAAAAGAAAGATTGAAAGATTGGAAGAAATATTGAAAGATAGAAAAATTGAAAGTAAGAAAGATTGAAAGAAATATTGAAAGAAAGATTGAAAGATTGAAAGAAAGATTGAAAGAAAGAATGAAAGAAAGATTGAAAGAAAGATTGAAAGACTGAAGGAAAGAATGAAAGAAAGATTGAAAGAAAGATTGAAATAAAGAAAGATTGAAAGAATGAATGATTGAAAAATTGAATGATTGAAAGATTGAAAGAAAGATTGAAAGAAAGATTGAACGACTGAAAGATTGAAAGAAAGATTGAAAGTTTGAAAGAGAGATTGAAAGACTGAAAGATAGATTGAAAGATTGAAGATTGAAAGATTGAAAGAAAGATTGAAAGAAAGATTGAACGACTGAAAGATTGAAAGAAAGATTGAAAGTTTGAAAGAAAGATTGAAAGACTGAAAGAAATAATGAAAGAAAGATTGAAAGAAAGAATGAAAGAAAGATTGAAAGAAAGATGGATAGAAAGATTGAAAGAAAGAAAGATTGAAAGAAATAACAAAAGAAAGATTGAAAGAAATAATGAGAAAGATTGAACGATTGGAAGAAATATTGAAAGATAGAAAAATTGAAAGTAAGAAAGATTGAAAGAAAGAATGAAAGAAAGATTGAAAGATTGAAAGAAAGAATGAAAGAAAGATTGAAAGATTGAAATATTGAAAGAAAGAATGAAAGAAAGACTGAAAGATTGAAAGAAAGATTGAAAGAAAGATTGAAAGATTGAAATATTTAAAGAAAGATTGAAAGAAAGAATGAAAGAACAATTGAAAGAAAGAATGAAAGAATGAAAGAAAAATTGAAAGATTGAAAGAAAGAATGAAAGAACGATTGAAAGATTGAAAGATTGAAAGATTGAAAGAAAGAATGAAAGAAAGATTGAAAGAAAGATGGAAAGAAAGATTGAAAGAAAGAAAGATTGAAAGAAAGAATGAAAGATTGAAAGAAAGAATATAAGAACGATTGAAAGAAAGATTGAAAGTAAGATTGAAAGTTTGAAAGAAAGATTGAAAGAAAAATTGAAAGAAAGATTGAAAGACTGAAGGAAAGAATGAGTGAAAGATTGAAAGAAAGATTAAAAGAAAAAAAGATTGAAAGTATTAAAGACTGAAAAAAATATTGAAAGAAAGATTGAAAGATTGAAAGATAGAATGAAAGAAAGATTGAAAGATTGAAAGATTGAAAGAAAGAATTAAAGAAAGATTGAAAGACTGAAAAAAATATTGAAAGAAAGAATTAAAGAAAGATTGAAAGACTGAAAAAAATATTGAAAGAAAGATTGAAAGATTGAAAGATAAAATGAAAGAAAGATTGAAAGATTGAAAGATTGAAAGAAAGAATGAAGGAAAGATTGAAAGACTGAAAGAAAGAATGAAAGAAAGATTGAAAGTGCGAAAGAAAGAATGAAAGAATGAAAGAAAGATTGAAAGAAATATTGAAAGAAAGAATGAAAGATTGAAAGAAAGAATGAAAAAAAGATTGTAAGAAAGAATGAAAGAAAGATTGAAAGATTGAAAGAAAGATTGAAAGAAAGATTGAATGTTTGAAAGAAAGATTGAAAGATTGAAAGAAAGATTGAAAGATAGATTTAAAGAAAGATTGAAAGACTGAAAGAAATATTGAAAGAAAGAAAGATTTATAGAAAGAATGAAAGAAAGATTGAAAAAAGAAAGATAGATTGAAAGAAAGATTGAAAGATTGAAAGAAAGAATGAAAGAAAGATTTAAAAAAAGATTGAAAAAAAGAAAGATTGAAAGAAAGATTGAAAGACAGATTGAAAGACTGAAGGAAAGAATGAAAGAAAGATGGAAAGAAAGATGGAAAGAAAGATTGAAAGAAAGAAAGATTGAAAGAAATATTGAAAGAAAGATTGAAAGATTGAAAGAAAGAATGAAAGAAAGATTGAAAGATTGAAAGAAAGAATGAAAGAAAGATTGAAAGAAAGATGGAAAGAAAGATTGAAAGAAAGAAAGATTGAAAGAAATAATGAAAGAAAGATTGAACGATTGGAAGAAATTTTGAAAGATAGAAAAATTGAAAGTAGGAAAGATTGAAAGAAAGAATGAAAGAAAGATTGAAAGATTGAAAGAAAGAATGAAAGAAAGATTGAAAGATTGAAAGAAAGGATGAAAGAACGATTGAAAGAAAAAATGAAAGAATGATAGAAAGATTGAAAGATTGAAAGAAAGATTGAATGTTTGAAAGAAAGATTGAAAGTATTAAAGATCGAAAGAAATATTTAAAGAAAGATTGAAAGATTGAAAGAAAGAATGAAATAACGATTGAAAGAAAGAATGAAAGAATGAAAGAAATATTGAAAGATTGAAAGAAATATTGAAAGAAAAAGAGATTGAAAGATTAAAAGATTGAAAGAAAGATTGAAAGTGATGAAGTCTGAAAGAAAGAATGAAGGAAAAACTGAAAGATTGAAATACTGAAAGAATGAATGAAAGATTGATTGAAAGATTGAATGAAAAAATGAAAAACTTAAAGAAGATTGAAAGAAATATTGAAAGATAGATTGAAAGATTGAAAGAAAGAAAGATTGAAAGAAAGAATGAAAGAAAGATTGTAAGAAAGAATGAAAGTAAGAAAGAAAGACTGAAATATTGAAAGAAATATTGAAAGAAAGAAAGATTGAAACTAAGAACGACTGAAAGAAAGATTGAAAGAAAGATTGAAAGCTTGAAAGAACGATTGAAAGAAAGATTTTAAGAAAGGTTGAAAGACTGAAAAAAAGAATGAAAGATTGAAAGAAAGAATGAAAGAATGAAAGAAAGATTGAAAGATTGAAAGAAATATTGAAAGAAAGAGAGAATGAAAATAAGAAAGATTGAAAGAAAGATTGAAAGTAATAAAGATTGAAAGAAATAACAAAAGAAAGATTGAAAGAAAGAATGATAGAAAGATTGAACGATTGGAAGAAATTTTGAAAGATAGAAAAATTTAAAGTAAGAAAGATTGAAAGAAAGAATGAAAGAAAGATTGAAAGTTTGAAAGATTGAAAGAAAGATTGAATGTTTGAAAGAAAGATTGAAAGTATTAAAGATCGAAAGAAATATTTAAAGAAAGATTGAAAGATTGAAAGAAAGAATGAAATAACGATTGAAAGAAAGAATGAAAGAATGAAAGAAAAATTGAAAGATTTAAAGAAATATTGAAAGAAAGAGAGATTGAAAGATTAAAAGATTGAAAGAAAGATTGAAAGTTATGAAGATTGAAAGAAAGAATGAAGGAAAAACTGAAAGATTGAAAGACTGAAAGAATGAATGAAAGAAAGATTGAAAGATTGAAAGAAAAAATGAAAAACTTAAAGAAAGATTGAAAGAAATATTGAAAGACAGATTGAAAGATTGAAAGAAAGAAAGATTGAAAGAAAGATTGTAAGAAAGAATGAAATATTGAAAGAAAAAATGAAAGAAAGACTGAAAAAAACAAAGAAAGATTGAAAGAAATAAAGATTTAAAGAAAAAAAGATTTAAAGAAAGATTGAAAGACTAAAAGTAAGAATGAAAAAAAAGATTGAAAGAAAGATTGAAAAAAGAAAGAAAGATTGAAAGAAAGATTGAAAGAAAGATTGACAGAAAGAATGAAAGTTTGAAAGAAAGATTGAAAGAAAGATTGAAAGAAAGATTGAAAGACTGAAAGAAAAAATGAAAGAAAGATTAAAAGAGTGATTGAAAGATTGAAAGATTGAAAGAAGGAATGAAAGAAAGATTGAATGATTGAAAGATTGAAATAAAGAATGAAATATTGAAAGAAAGAATAAAAGAACGATTGAAAGAAAGAATGAAAGAATGAAAGAAAGATTGAAAGATTGAAAGAATATTGAAAGAAAGAGAGAATGAAAGTAAGAAAGATTGAAAGAAAGATTGAAAGTAAAAAAGATTGAAAGAAAGAATGAAAGAAAAATTGAAAGATTGAAAGATTGAAAGAAAGATTTAAAGAAAGATTTAAAGAAAGATTGAAAGACTGGAAGAAAGAATGAATAAAAGAATTAAAGAAAGATTGAAAGATTGAAAGATTGAAAGATTGAAAGAAAGATTGAAAAAAGAATGATTGAAAGAAAGAAAGATTTAAAGAATGAAAGATTTAAAGAAAGATTGAAAGACTAAAAGTAAGAATGAAAAAAAAGAATGAAAGCAAGATTGAAAGATTGAAAGATTGAAAGAAAGAATGAAAGATTGAAAGAAAGAATGAAAGAATGAAAGATAGATTGAAAGACTGAAAGAAATATTGAAAGAAGGAGAGAATGAAAGTAAGAAAGATTGAATGAAAAATTGAAAGATTGAAAGATTGAAAGAAAGAATGAAAGAAAGATTGAAAGATTGAAAGAAATACTGAAAGAAAGAAAGAAAGATTGAAAGTAAGAACGATTGAAAGAAAGCTTGAAACGAAAGATTGAAAGAAAGAATGCAAGAAAAATTGAAAGATTGAACGATTGAAAGAAAGAATAAAAGATTGAAAGAAAGAATAAAAGAACGATTGAAAGAAAGAATGAAAGAATGAAAGAAAGATTGAAAGATTGAAAGAATATTGAAAGAAAGAGAGAATGAAAGTAAGAAAGATTGAAAGAAAGATTGAAAGTAAAAAAGATTGAAAGAAAGAATGAAAGAAAAATTGAAAGATTGAAAGATTGAAAGAAAGATTTAAAGAAAGATTTAAAGAAAGATTGAAAGACTGAAAGAAAGAATGAATAAAAGAATTAAAGAAAGATTGAAAGATCGAAAGATTGAAAGATTGAAAGAAAGATTGAAAAAAGAATGATTAAAAGAAAGAAAGATTTAAAGAATGAAAGATTTAAAGAAAGATTGAAAGACTAAAAGTAAGAATGAAAAAAAAGAATGAAAGAAAGATTGAAAGATTGAAAGATTGAAAGAAAGAATGAAAGATTGAAAGAAAGAATGAAAGAACGATTGAAAGAAAGAATGAAAGAAAGATTGAAAGATTGAAAGAAATATTGAAAGAAAGAGAGAATGAAAGTAAGAAAGATGGAAAGAAAAATTGAAAGATTGAAAGATTGAAAGAAAGAATTAAAGAAAGATTGAATGATTGAAAGATTGAAAGAAAAATTGAAAGAAAGATTGAAGAAAGAAAGATTTAAAGAAAAAAAGATTTAAAGAAAGATTGAAAGACTAAAAGTAAGAATGAAAAAAAAGATTGAAAGAAAGATTGAAAAAAGAAAGAAAGATTGAAAGAAAGATTGAAAGAAAGATTGAAAGAAAGAATGAAAGTTTGAAAGAAAGATTGAAAGAAAGATTGAAAGAAAGATTGAAAGACTGAAAGAAAAAATGAAAGAAAGATTAAAAGAGAGATTGAAAGATTGAAAGATTGAAAGATAGAATGAAAGATTGAAAGAAAGAATGAAAGAATGAATGAAAGATTAAAAGATTGAAAGAAATATTGAAAAAAAGAAAGATTGAAAGTAAGAAAAATTGAAAGAATGAATGAAAGAAACAAAAAAAGACTGATAAAAAGAAAGAATGTTTGAGAGATCAAAATATTTAAAGAAAGAAAGATTGAAAGAAAGGTTGAAAGATAGAATGAAAGAAAGATTGAAAGATTGAAAGTTGTAAAGAAAGATTGAAAGAAAGATTGAAAGAAAGATTGAAAGACTAAAAAAAAGAATGAAAGAAAGATTGAAAGGTTGAAAGAAAGAATGAAAGAATGAAAGAAAGATTGAAAGATTGAAAGAAAGATTGGAAGAAAGAATGAAAGTATGAAAGAAAGATTGAAAGATCGAAGGAAAGATTGAAAGAACGATTGAAAGAAAGAATGAAAGAATGAAAGAGAGATTGAAAGATTGAAAGAAAGATTGAAAGTAATAAAGATTGAAAGAAGGAATGAAGGAAAAATTGAATGTTTGAAAGACTGAAAGAATGAATGAAAGAAAGCTTGAAAGAAAGATTGAAAGAAAGATTTTAAGAAAGGTTGAAAGACTGAAAGAAAGAATGAAAGAAAGAATGATTGAAAGATTGAAAGAAAGAATGAAAGATTGAAAGAAAGAATATAAGAACGATTGAAAGAAAGATTGAAAGTAAGATTGAAAGTTTGAAAGAAAGATTGAAAGAAAAATTGAAAGAAAGATTGAAAGACTGAAGGAAAGAATGAGTGAAAGATTGAAAGAAAGATTAAAAGAAAAAAAGATTGAAAGTATTAAAGACTGAAAAAAATATTGAAAGAAAGATTGAAAGATTGAAAGATAGAATGAAAGAAAGATTGAATGATTGAAAGATTGAAAGAAAGAATTAAAGAAAGATTGAAAGACTGAAAAAAATATTGAAAGACTGAAAAAAATATTGAAAGAAAGATTGAAAGATTGAAAGATAGAATGAAAGAAAGATTGAAAGATTGAAAGATTGAAAGAAAGAATGAAAGAAAGATTGAAAGACTGAAAGAAAGAATGAAAGAAAGATTGAAAGTGCGAAAGAAAGAATGAAAGAATTAAAGAAAGATTGAAAGAAATATTGAAAGAAAGAATGAAAGATTGAAAGAAAGAATGAAAGTAATAAAGATTAAAAGAAGGAATGAAGGAAAAATTGAATGTTTGAAAGACTGAAAGAATGAATGAAAGAAAGCTTGAAAGAAAGATTGAAAGAAAGATTTTAAGAAAGGTTGAAAGAATGAAAGAAAGATTGAAAGAAAGAATGAAAGATTGAAAGAAAGAATATAAGAACGATTGAAAGAAAGATTGAAAGTAAGATTGAAAGTTTGAAAGAAAGATTGAAAGAAAAATTGAAAGAAAGATTGAAAGACTGAAGGAAAGAATGAGTGAAAGATTGAAAGAAAGATTAAAAGAAAAAAAGATTGAAAGTATTAAAGACTGAAAAAAATATTGAAAGAAAGATTGAAAGATTGAAAGATAGAATGAAAGAAAGATTGAATGATTGAAAGATTGAAAGAAAGAATTAAAGAAAGATTGAAAGACTGAAAAAAATATTGAAAGAAAGATTGAAAGATTGAAAGATAGAATGAAAGAAAGATTGAAAGATTGAAAGATTGAAATAAAGAATGAAAGAAAGATTGAAAGACTGAAAGAAAGAATGAAAGAAAGATTGAAAGTGCGAAAGAAAGAATGAAAGAATTAAAGAAAGATTGAAAGAAATATTGAAAGAAAGAATGAAAGATTGAAAGAAAGAATGAAAGTAATAAAGATTAAAAGAAGGAATGAAGGAAAAATTGAATGTTTGAAAGACTGAAAGAATGAATGAAAGAAAGCTTGAAAGAAAGATTGAAAGAAAGATTTTAAGAAAGGTTGAAAGACTGAAAGAATGAATGAAAGAAAGCTTGAAAGAAAGATTGAAAGAAAGATTTTAAGAAAGGTTGAAAGAATGAAAGAAAGAATGAAAGAAAGAATGATTGAAAGATTGAAAGAAAGAATGAAAGATTGAAAGAAAGAATATAAGAACGATTGAAAGAAAGATTGAAAGTAAGATTGAAAGTTTGAAAGAAAGATTGAAAGAAAAATTGAAAGAAAGATTGAAAGACTGAAGGAAAGAATGAGTGAAAGATTGAAAGAAAGATTAAAAGAAAAAAAGATTGAAAGTATTAAAGACTGAAAAAAATATTGAAAGAAAGATTGAAAGATTGAAAGATAGAATGAAAGAAAGATTGAAAGATTGAAAGATTGAAAGAAAGAATTAAAGAAAGATTGAAAGACTGAAAAAAATATTGAAAGAAAGAATTAAAGAAAGATTGAAAGACTGAAAAAAATATTGAAAGAAAGATTGAAAGATTGAAAGATAAAATGAAAGAAAGATTGAAAGATTGAAAGATTGAAAAAAAGATTGATGGAAAGAATGAAAGAAAGATTGAAAGATTGAAAGATTGAAATAAAGATTGAAAGTTTGAAAGAAAGATTGAAAGATTGAAAGAAAGAATGAAAGAAAGATTGAAAGACTGAAAAAAATATTGAAAGAAAGATTGAAAGATTGAAAGATAGAATGAAAGAAAGATTGAAAGATTGAAAGATTGAAAGAAAGAATGAAAGAAAGATTGAAAGACTGAAAGAAAGAATGAAAGAAAGATTGAAAGTGCGAAAGAAAGAATGAAAGAATTAAAGAAAGATTGAAAGAAATATTGAAAGAAAGAATGAAAGATTGAAAGAAAGAATGAAAAAAAGATTGTAAGAAAGAATGAAAGAAAGATTGAAAGATTGAAAGAAAGATTGAAAGAAAGATTGAATGTTTGAAAGAAAGATTGAAAGAAAGATTTAAAGAAAGATTGAAAGATTGAAAGAAAGATTGAAAGATTGAAAGAAAGATTGAAAGATAGATTTAAAGAAAGATTGAAAGACTGAAAGAAAGATTGAAAGAAAGAAAGATTTATAGAAAGAATGAAAGAAAGATTGAAAAAAGAAAGATAGATTGAAAGAAAGATTGAAAGATTGAAAGAAAGAATGAAAGAAAGATTTTAAAAAAGATTGAAAAAAAGAAAGATTGAAAGAAAGATTGAAAGACAGATTGAAAGACTGAAGGAAAGAATGAAAGAAAGATGGAAAGAAAGATGGAAAGAAAGATTGAAAGAAATAAAGATTGAAAGAAATATTGAAAGAAGGATTGAAAGATTGAAAGAAAGAATGAAAGAAAGATTGAAAGAAAGATGGAAAGAAAGATTGAAAGAAAGAAAGATTGAAAGAAATAATGAAAGAAAGATTGAAAGATTGAAATATTGAAAGAAAGAATGAAAAAACGATTGAAAGATAAAACAATTGAAAGAAAGTTTGCAAGAAAGTTTGAAAAAAGAAAGATTGAAAGAAAGAATGAAAGAAAGATTGAAAGATAGATGGATAGAAAGATTCAAAGAAAGAAAGATTGAAAGAATAACAAAAGAAAGATTGAAAGATTGGAAGAAATATTGAAAGATAGAAAAATTGAAAGTAAGAAAGATTGAAAGAAATATTGAAAGAAAGATTGAAAGATTGAAAGAAAGATTGAAAGAAAGAATGAAAGAAAGATTGAAAGAAAGATTGAAAGACTGAAGGAAAGAATGAACGAAAGATTGAAAGAAAGATTGAAAGAAAGAAAGATTGAAAGAATGAATGATTGAAAGATTGAATGATTGAAAGATTGAAAGAAAGATTGAAAGAAAGATTGAACGACTGAAAGATTGAAAGAAAGATTGAAAGTTTGAAAGAGAGATTGAAAGACTGAAAGATAGATTGAAAGATTGAAGATTGAAAGATTGAAAGAAAGATTGAAAGAAAGATTGAACGACTGAAAGATTGAAAGAAAGATTGAAAGTTTGAAAGAAAGATTGAAAGACTGAAAGAAATAATGAAAGAAAGATTGAAAGAAAGAATGAAAGAAAGATTGAAAGAAAGATGGATAGAAAGATTGAAAGAAAGAAAGATTGAAAGAAATAACAAAAGAAAGATTGAAAGAAATAATGAGAGAAAGATTGAACGATTGGAAGAATTATTGAAAGATAGAAAAATTGAAAGTAAGAAAGATTGAAAGAAAGAATGAAAGAAAGATTGAAAGATTGAAAGAAAGAATGAAAGAAAGATTGAAAGATTGAAATATTGAAAGAAAGAATGAAAGAAAGACTGAAAGATTGAAAGAAAGATTGAAAGAAAGATTGAAAGATTGAAATATTTAAAGAAAGATTGAAAGAAAGAATGAAAGAACAATTGAAAGAAAGAATGAAAGAATGAAAGAAAAATTGAAAGATTGAAAGAAAGAATGAAAGAACGATTGAAAGATTGAAAGATTGAAAGATTGAAAGAAAGAATGAAAGAAAGATTGAAAGAAAGATGGAAAGAAAGATTGAAAGAAAGAAAGATTGAAAGAAAGAATGAAAGATTGAAAGAAAGAATATAAGAACGATTGAAAGAAAGATTGAAAGTAAGATTGAAAGTTTGAAAGAAAGATTGAAAGAAAAATTGAAAGAAAGATTGAAAGACTGAAGGAAAGAATGAGTGAAAGATTGAAAGAAAGATTAAAAGAAAAAAAGATTGAAAGTATTAAAGACTGAAAAAAATATTGAAAGAAAGATTGAAAGATTGAAAGATAGAATGAAAGAAAGATTGAAAGATTGAAAGATTGAAAGAAAGAATTAAAGAAAGATTGAAAGACTGAAAAAAATATTGAAAGAAAGAATTAAAGAAAGATTGAAAGACTGAAAAAAATATTGAAAGAAAGATTGAAAGATTGAAAGATAAAATGAAAGAAAGATTGAAAGATTGAAAGATTGAAAGAAAGAATGAAGGAAAGATTGAAAGACTGAAAGAAAGAATGAAAGAAAGATTGAAAGTGCGAAAGAAAGAATGAAAGAATTAAAGAAAGATTGAAAGAAATATTGAAAGAAAGAATGAAAGATTGAAAGAAAGAATGAAAAAAAGATTGTAAGAAAGAATGAAAGAAATATTGAAAGATTGAAAGAAAGATTGAAAGAAAGATTGAATGTTTGAAAGAAAGATTGAAAGAAAGATTTAAAGAAAGATTGAAAGATTGAAAGAAAGATTGAAAGATAGATTTAAAGAAAGATTGAAAGACTGAAAGAAAGATTGAAAGAAAGAAAGATTTATAGAAAGAATGAAAGAAAGATTGAAAAAAGAAAGATAGATTGAAAGAAAGATTGAAAGATTGAAAGAAAGAATGAAAGAAAGATTTAAAAAAAGATTGAAAAAAAGAAAGATTGAAAGAAAGATTGAAAGACAGATTGAAAGACTGAAGGAAAGAATGAAAGAAAGATGGAAAGAAAGATGGAAAGAAAGATTGAAAGAAAAAAAGATTGAAAGAAATATTGAAAGAAAGATTGAAAGATTGAAAGAAAGAATGAAAGAAAGATTGAAAGATTGAAAGAAAGAATGAAAGAAAGATTGAAAGAAAGACGGAAAGAAAGATTGAAAGAAAGAAAGATTGAAAGAAATAATGAAAGAAAGATTGAACGATTGGAAGAAATTTTGAAAGATAGAAAAATTGAAAGTAGGAAAGATTGAAAGAAAGAATGAAAGAAAGATTGAAAGATTGAAAGAAAGAATGAAAGAAAGATTGAAAGATTGAAATATTGAAAGAAAGAATGAAAGAAAGATTGAAAGATTGAAATAAAGATTGAAAGAAAGATTGAACGATTGAAAGATTGAAATAACGATTGAAAGTTTGAAAGAAAGATTGAAAGAACGATTCAAAGAAAGAAAGATTGAAAGAAATATTGAAAGAAAGATTGAAAGATTGAAAGAAAGATTGAAAGAAAGAATGAAAGAAAGATTGAAAGATTGAAATAAAGATTGAAAGATTGAAAGATTGAAATAAAGAATGAAAGTTTGAAAGAAAGATTGAAAGAAAGATTTAAAAAAAGAAAGATTGAAAGTAAGAAAGATTGAAAGACATATTGAAAGAAAGATTGAAAGATTGAAAGAAAGATTGAAAGAAAGAATGAAAGAAATATTGAAAGAAAGATTGAAAGAAAGATTGAAAGACTGAAGGAAAGAATAAAAGAAAGATTAGAAGAAAGATTGAAAGAAAGAAAGATTGAAAGAATGAATGATTGAAAGATTGAATGATTGAAAGATTGAAAGAAAGATTGAAAGAAAGATTGAAAGAAAGATTGAACGACTGAAAGATTGAAAGAAAGATTGAAAGTTTGAAAGAGAGATTGAAAGACTGAAAGATAGATTGAAAGATTGAAGATTGAAAGATTGAAAGAAAGATTGAAAGAAAGATTGAACGACTGAAAGATTGAAAGAAAGATTGAAAGTTTGAAAGAAATATTGAAAGACTGAAAGAAATAATGAAAGAAAGATTGAAAGAAAGAATGAAAGAAAGATTGAAAGAAAGATGGATAGATAGATTGAAAGAAAGAAAGATTGAAAGAAATAACAAAACAAAGATTGAAAGAAATAATGAAAGAAAGATTGAACGATTGGAAGAAATATTGAAAGATAGAAAAATTGAAAGTAAGAAAGATTGAAAGAAAGAATGAAAGAAAGATTGAAAGATTGAAAGAAAGAATGAAAGAAAGATTGAAAGATTGAAATATTGAAAGAAAGAATGAAAGAAAGACTGAAAGATTGAAAGAAAGATTGAAAGAAAGATTGAAAGATTGAAATATTTAAAGAAAGATTGAAAGAAAGAATGAAAGAACAATTGAAAGAAAGAATGAAAGACTGAACGAAAAATTGAAAGATTGAAAGAAAGAATGAAAGAAAGATTGAAAGAAAGATGGAAAGAAAGATTGAAAGAAAGAAAGATTGAAAGAAATAATAAAAGAAAGATTGAACGATTGGAAGAAATATTGAAAGATAGAAAAATTGAAAGTAAGAAAGATTGAAAGAAAGAATGAAAGAAAGATTGAAAGATTGAAAGAAAGAATGAAAGAAAGATTGAAAGATTGAAATATTGAAAGAAAGAATGAAAGAAAGACTGAAAGATTGAAAGAAAGATTGAAAGAAAGATTGAAAGATTGAAATATTTAAAGAAAGATTGAAAGAAAGAATGAAAGAACAATTGAAAGAAAGAATGAAAGAATGAAAGAAAAATTGAAAGATTGAAAGAAAGAATGAAAGAACGATTGAAAGATTGAAAGATTGAAAGATTGAAAGAAAGAATGAAAGAAAGATTGAAAGAAAGATGGAAAGAAAGATTGAAAGAAAGAAAGATTGAAAGAAATAATAAAAGAAAGATTGAACGATTGGAAGAAATTTTGAAAGATAGAAAAATTGAAAGTAAGAAAGATTGAAAGAAAGAATGAAAGAAAGATTGAAAGATTGACAGAAAGAATGACAGAAAGATTGAAAGATTGAAATATTGAAAGAAAGATTGAAAGAAAGATTTAAAGAAAGATTGAAAGACTGAAAGAAAGAATGAATAAAAGAATTAAAGAAAGATTGAAAGATTGAAAGAAAAATTGAAAGAAAGATTGAAAGATTGAAAGATTGAAAGAAAGATTGAAAGTTTGAAAGAAATATTGAAAGACTGAAAGAAAGATTGCAAGAAAGATTGAAAAAAGACAGAAAGATTGAAAGATTCAATGAAAGAAAGATTCAAAGATTAAAAGAAAGAATGAAAGAAAGATTGAAAAATTGAAAGATTGAAAGAAAGACTGAAAGAAAGAAAGAACGATTGAAAGAAAGATTGGAAGAAAGATTGAAAGAAAGAAAGATTGTAAGAAAGAATGAAACAAAGATTGAAATAAAGAAAGAAAGATTGAAAGAAAGATTGAAAGACTGAAAGAAAGAATGAAAGAATGAAAGAAAGATTGAAACATTAAACAATTGAAAGAAAGATTGCAAGAAAGATTGAAAAAAGAAAGATTGAAAGAAATAATGAAAGAAAGATTGAACGATTGGAAGAAATATTGAAAGATAGAAAAATTGAAAGTAAGAAAGATTGAAAGAAATAATGAAAGAAAGATTGAAAGATTGAAAGAAAGAATGAAAGAAAGATTGAAATATTGAAATATTGAAAGAAAGAATGAAAGAAAGATTGAAAGATTGAAAGAAAGATTGAAAAAAAGATTGAAAGACTGAAAGAAAGAATGGAAGAAAGATTGAAAGATTAAACAATTGAAAGGAAGTTTGCAAGATAGATTGAAAAAAGAAAGATCGAAAGAAAGAATGAAAAAAAGATTGATAGATAGATGGATAGAAAGATTGAAAGAAAGAAAGATTGAAAGAATAACAAAAGAAAGATTGAAAGATTGGAAGAAATATTGAAAGATAGAAAAATTGAAAGTAAGAAAGATTGAAAGAAAAAAAGAAAGAAAGATTGAAAGATTGAAAGAAAGAATGAAAGAAAGGTTGAAAGATTGAAATATTGAAAGAAAGAATGAAAGAAAGATTGAAAGATTGTAAGAAAGATTGAAAGAAAGATTGAAAGATTGAAAGATTGAAAGAAAGATTGAAAGAAAGATTTAAAGAAAGAAAGATTGAAAGAAATATTGAAAGAAAGATTGAAAGATTGAAAGAAAGATTGAAAGAAAGAATGAAAGAAAGATTGAAAGATTGAAAGATTGAAATAAAGAATGAAAGTTTGAAAGAAAGATTGAAAGATTGAAAGAAAGATTGAAAGAAAGAATGAAAGAAAGATTGAAAGAAAGATTGAAAGAAAGATTGAAAGAAAGATTGAAAGACTGAAGGAAAGAATGAAAGAAAGATTGAAAGAAAGATTGAAAGAAAGAAATATTGAAAGTAAGATTGAAAGATTGAATGATTGAAAGAAAGACTGAAAGATAGATTGAAAGATTGAAGATTGAAAGATTGAAAGAAAGATTGAAAGAAAGATTGAACGACTGAAAGATTGAAAGAAAGATTGAAAGTTTGAAACAAATTTTCAAAGACTGAAAGAAAGAATGAAAGAAAGATTGAAAGAAAGATTGAAAAAAGAAAGATTGAAAGAAAATTTGAAAGAAAGATTGAAAGAAGGAATGAAAGAAAGATTGAATGAAATATTGAAAGACAGAAAGATTGAAAGAAACAATGAAAGAAAGATTGAAAGATTAAAAGAAAGAATGAAAGAAAGATTGAAAAATTGAAAGATTGAAAGAAAGATTGAAAAAAAGATTGAAAGACTGGAAGAAAGAATGAAAGAAAGATTGAAAGATTCAACAAATGAAAGAATGATTGCAAGAAAGATTAAAAAAAGAAAGATTGAAAGAAAATTTGAAAGTATGATTGAAGAAGGAATGAAAGAAAGATTGAATGAAAAATTGAAAGACAGAAAGATTGAAAGAAAGAATGAAAGAAAGATTGAAAGATTCAACAATTGAAAGAAAGATTGCAAGTAAGATTTAAAAAAGAAAGATTGAAAGAAAGAATGAAAGAATGAAAGAAAGATTGAAAGATTGAAAGAAAGAAATATTGAAAGATTGAATGATTGAAAGAAAGACTGAAAGAAAGATTGAAAGATTCAAAAATTGAAAGAAAGATTGCAAGAAAGATTGAAAAAAGAAGGATTGAAAGAAAGAATGAAAGAAATATTGAAAGAAAGAAAGATTGAAAGAAATAACAAAAGAAAGATTGAAAGAAAGAATGAAAGAAAGATTGAAAGATAGATGGAAAGAAAGATTGAAAGAAATAAAGATAGAAAAATTGAAAGTAAGAAAGAATGAAAGAAAGATTGAAAGATTGAAATATTGAAAGAAAGAATGAAAGAAAGATTGAAAGATGAAAGAAAGATTGAAAGATTGAAATATTGAAAGATTGAAATAAAGATTAAAAGTTTGAAAGAAAGATTGAAAGAAAGATTTAAAGAAAGAAAGATTGAAAGTAAGGAAGATTGAAAGAAATATTGAAAGAAAGATTGAAAAAAAGAAAGATTGAAAGAAAGATTGAAAGAAAGATTGAAAGACTGATGGAAAGAATGAAATAAAGATTGAAAGAAAGATTGAAAGAAAGAAATATTGAAGGAAAGATTGAAAGATTGAATGATTGAAAGAAAGACTGAAAGAAAGATTGACGGACTGAAAGATTGAAAGAAAGAATGAAAGAAAGATTGAAAGAAAGAATGAAAGAAAGATTGAAAGATTAAACAATTGAAAGAAAGATTGCAAGAAAGATTGAAAAAAGAAAGATTGAAAGAAATAATAAAAGAAAGATTGAAAGAAAGATGGAAAGAAAGAAAGATTGAAAGAAATAACAAAAGAAAGATTGAAAGAAAGAATGAAAGAAAGATTGAACAATTGGAAACAATATTGAAAGAAAGAAAGATTGAAAGTAAGATAGATTGAAAGAAAGAATGAAAGAAAGATTGAAAGATTGAAAGAAAGAATGAAAGAAAGATTGAAAGATTGAAAGAAAGATTGAAAGATTGAAAGATTTAAATAAAGATTGAAAGTTTGAAAGAAAGATTGAAAGAAAGATTTAAAGAAAGATTGAAAGACTGAAAGAAAGAATGAAAGGCAGATTGAAAGAAAGATTGAAAGTAAGAAGGTTTGAAAGAAAGAATGAAAGAAAGATTGAAAGATTGCAAGAAAGAATGAAAGAAAGATTGAAAGATTGAAATATTGAAAGAAAGAATGAAAGAAAGATTGAAAGATTGAAAGAAAGAATGAAAGAAAGATTGGAAGAAAGATTGAAAGATTGAAAGATTGAAATAAAGATTGAAAGTTTGAAAGAAAGATTGAAAGAAAGACTGAAAGAAAGATTGAAAGATTGAAAGAAAGATTGAAAGAAAGATTGAAAGAAAGATTGAAAGATTGAAATATTGAAAGAAAGAATGAAAGAAAGATTGAAAGATTGAAAGAAAGATTGAAAGAAAGATTGAAAGAATGAAAGATTGAAATAATGATTCAAAGTTTGAAAGAAAGATTGAAAGAAAGATTTAAACAAAGAAAGATTGAAAGTAAGAAAGATTGAAAGAAATATTGAACGAAAGATTGAAAGAAAGGATGAAAGAAAGATTGAAAGAAAGATTGAAAAAAAGAAAGATTGAAAGAAAGATTGAACGACTGAAGGAAAGAATGAAAGAAAGATTGAAAGAAAGATTGAAAGAAAGAAATATTGAAGGAAAGATTGAAAGATTGAATGATTGAAAGAAAGACTGAAAGAAAGATTGACAGACAGAAAGATTGAAAGAAAGAATGAAAGAAAGATTGAAAGAAAGAATAAAAGAAATATTGAAAGATTAAACAATTGAAAGAAAGATTGCAAGAAAGATTGAAAAAAGAAAGATTGAAAGAAAGAATAAAAGAAAGATTGAAAGAAAGATGGAAAGAAAGAAAGATTGAAAGAAATAACAAAAGAAAGATTGAAAGAAAGAATGAAAGAAAGATTGAACGATTGGAAGAAATATTGAAAGAAAGAAAGATTGAAAGTAAGATAGATTGAAAGTAAGAATGAAAGAAAGATTGAAAGATTTAAAGAAAGAATGAAAGAAAGATTGAAAGATTGAAATATTGAAAGAAAGAATGAAAGAAAGATTGAAAGATTGAAAGAAAGAATGAAAGATTGAAAGATTGAAATAAAGATTGAAAGTTTGAAAGAATGATTGAAAGAAAGATTTAAAGAAAGATTTAAAGAAAGATTGAAAGACTGAAAGAAAGAATGAAAGGCAGATTGAAAGAAAGATTGAAAGTAAGAAAGATTGAAAGAAAGAATGAAAGAAAGATTGAAAGATTGCAAGAAAGAATGAAAGAAATATTGAAAGATTGAAATATTGAAAGAAAGACTGAAAGAAAGATTGAAAGTAAGAAAGAAAGATTGAAAGAAAGATTGAAAGAAAGATTTAAAGAAAGAAAGAAAGATTGAAAGAAAGATTGAAAGAAAGATTGAAAGAAAGATTGAAAGAAAGAATGAAACAAAGATTGAAATAAAGAATGAAAGAAAGATTGAAAGAAAGATTGAAAGAAAGAAAGATTGAAAGATTGAATGATTGATAGAAAGACTGAAAGAAAGAATGACGGACGGAAAGATTGAATGATTGATAGAAAGACTGAAAGAAAGAATGACGGACGGAAAGATTGAAAGAAAGAATGAAAGAAAGATTGAAAAAAAGATTGAAAGACTGAAAGAAAAAATGAAAGAAACATTGAAAGATTAAACAATTGAAAGATAGATTGCAAGAAAGATGGAAAGAATGAAAGATTGAAATAATGATTGAAAGTTTGAAAGAATGATTGAAAGAAAGATTTAAACAAAGAAAGATTACATTTACATTTACATTTAGTCATTTAGCAGACGCTTTTATCCAAAGCGACTTACAAGGGAGAATAACATTCAGCTACATTGCGACAGAGATTAGTGTAACAACAACATTGGTGTAACAATAAATTCTGCAAGGTGGTGCTAAGTAATTGTAGATTAGGACAGGAGGTACTCACTGAAGAGCTGGGTCTTCAGGTGCTTCTTAAAGACAGAGAGGGAGGTCCCCGCTCTGGTCATTTTTGGCAGCTCGTTCCACCAACGTGGAAGATTGAAAGATTGAAAGAAAGAATGAAAGATTGAAAGAAAGAATGAAAGAATGATTGAAAGAAAGAATGAAAGAATGAAAGAAAGATTGAAAGATTGAAAGAAATATTGAAAGAAAGAGAGAATGAAAGTAAGAAAGATGGAAAGAAAAATTGAAAGATTGAAAGATTGAAAGAAAGAATTAAAGAAAGATTGAATGATTGAAAGATTGAAAGAAAAATTGAAAGAAAGATTGAAGAAAGAAAGATTTAAAGAAAAAAAGATTTAAAGAAAGATTGAAAGACTAAAAGTAAGAATGAAAAAAAAGATTGAAAAAAGAAAGAAAGATTGAAAGAAAGATTGAAAGAAAGATTGAAAGAAAGAATGAAAGTTTGAAAGAAAGATTGAAAGAAAGATTGAAAGAAAGATTGAAAGACTGAAAGAAAAAATGAAAGAAAGATTAAAAGAGAGATTGAAAGATTGAAAGATTGAAAGAAAGAATGAAAGATTGAAAGAAAGAATGAAAGAATGAATGAAAGATTAAAAGATTGAAAGAAATATTGAAAAAAAGAAAGATTGAAAGTAAGAAAAATTGAAAGAATGAATGAAAGAAACAAAAAAAGACTGATAAAAAGAAAGAATGTTTGAGAGATCAAAATATTTAAAGAAAGAAAGATTGAAAGAAAGATTTTAAGACTGAATTAAAGAATTAAAGAAAGATTGAAAGAAAGGTTGAAAGATAGAATGAAAGAAAGATTGAAAGATTGAAAGTTGTAAAGAAAGATTGAAAGAAAGATTTAAAGAAAGATTGAAAGACTAAAAAAAAGAATGAAAGAAAGATTGAAAGGTTGAAAGAAAGAATGAAAGAATGAAAGAAAGATTGAAAGATTGAAAGAAAGATTGGAAGAAAGAATGAAAGTATGAAAGAAAGATTGAAAGATCGAAGGAAAGATTGAAAGAACGATTGAAAGAAAGAATGAAAGAATGAAAGAAAGATTGAAAGATTGAAAGAAAGATTGAAAGTAATAAAGATTGAAAGAAGGAATGAAGGAAAAATTGAATGTTTGAAAGACTGAAAGAATGAATGAAAGAAAGCTTGAAAGAAAGATTGAAAGAAAGATTTTAAGAAAGGTTGAAAGACTGAAAGAAAGAATGAAAGAAAGAATGATTGAAAGATTGAAAGAAAGAATGAAAGATTGAAAGAAAGAATATAAGAACGATTGAAAGAAAGATTGAAAGTAAGATTGAAAGTTTGAAAGAAAGATTGAAAGACTGAAGGAAAGAATGAGTGAAAGATTGAAAGATAGATTAAAAGAAAAAAAGATTGAAAGTATTAAAGACTGAAAAAAATATTGAAAGAAAGATTGAAAGATTGAAAGATTGAAAGAAAGAATGAAAGAAAGATTGAAAGAAAAAAATATTGAAGGAAAGATTGAAAGATTGAATGACTGAAAGAAAGAAAGACTGAAAGAAAGATTGACAGACAGAAAGATTGAAAGAAAGAATGAAAGAAAGATTGAAAGAAAGAATGAAAGAAAGATTGAAAGAAAGAATGAAAGAAAGATTGAAAGATTGAAAGAAAGATTGAAAGAAAGATTTAAAGAAAGATTGAAAGACTGAAAGAAAGAATGAAAGAAATAATTAAAGAAAGATTGAAAGAACGAATGTAAGAAAGATTGAAAGATTGAAAGATTGAAATAAAGATTGAAAGTTTGAAAGAAAGATTGAAAGAAAGATTTAAAGAAAGAAAGATTGAAAGAAATATTGAAAGAAAGATTGAAAGAATTAACAAAAGAAAGATTGAAAGAAAGAATGAAAGAAAGATTGAACGATTGGAAGAAATATTGAAAGAAAGATAGATTGAAAGTAAGATAGATTGAAAGAAAGAATGAAAGAAAGATTGAAAGATTTAAAGAATGAATGAAAGAAAGATTGAAAGATTGAAATATTGAAAGAAAGAATGAAAGAAAGATTGAAAGATTGAAAGAAAGATTGAAAGATTGAAAGATTGAAATAAAGATTGAAAGTTTGAAAGAAAGATTGAAAGAAAGAATGAAAGAAAGATTGAAAAAAAGATTGATAGACTGAAAGAAAGAATGAAAGAAACATTGAAAGATTAAACAATTGAAAGAAAGATTGCAAGAAAGATGGAAAGAATGAAAGATTGAAATAATGATTTAAAGTTTGAAAGAAAGATTGAAAGAAAGATTTAAACAAAGAAAGATTGAAAGAAAGAAAGATTGAAAGAAATATTGAACAAAAGATTGGAAGAAAGGATGAAAGAAAAATTGAAAGAAAGATTGAAAGAAAGATTGAAAGAAAGATTGAAAGAATGATTTAAACAAAGAAAGATTGAAAGTAAGAAAGATTGAAAGAAATACTGAACGAAAGATTGAAAGAAAGGATGAAAGAAAGATTGAAAGAAAGATTGAAAGATTGAAATATTGATGGAAGAATGAAAGAAAGATTGAAAGATTGAAAGAAAGATTGAAAGATTGAAAGATTGAAAGATTGAAATAAAAATTGAAAGTTTGAAAGAAAGATTGAAAGAAAGATTTAAAGAAAGATTGAAAGACTGAAAGAAAAAATGAAAGGCAGATTGAAAGAAAGATTGAAAGATTGCAAGAAAGAATGAAAGAAATATTGAAAGATTGAAATATTGAAAGAAAGAATGAAAGAAAGATTGAAAGATTGAAAGAAAGATTAAAAGATTGAAAGATTGAAATAAAGATTGAAAGTTTGAAAGAAAGATTGAAAGATTGAAAGAAAGATTGAAAGAAAGATTGAAATAAAGATTGAAAGTTTGAAAGAAAGAAAGAAAGATTGAATGAAAGATTGAAATAAAGATTGAAAGAAAGAATGAAACAAAGATTGAAATAAAGAATGAAAGAAAGATTGAAAGAAAGATTGAAAGAAAGAAAGATTGAAAGATTGAATGATTGAAAGAAAGACTGAAAGAAAGAATGACGGACAGAAAGATTGAAAGAAAGAATGAAAGAAAGATTGAAAAAAAGATTGAAAGATTAAACAATTGAAAGAAAGATTGCAAGAAAGATGGAAAGAATGAAAGATTGAAATAATGATTGAAAGTTTGAAAGAAAGATTGAAAGAAAGATTTAAACAAAGAAAGATTGAAAGTAAGAAAGATTGAAAGAAATATTGAACGAAAGATTGAAAGAAAGGATGAAAGAAAGATTGAAAGAAAGATTGAAAGATTGAAAGAAAGATTGAAAGAATGATTTAAACAAAAAAAGATTGAAAGTAAGAAAGATTGAAAGAAATATTGAACGAAAGATAGAAAGAAAGGATGAAAGAAAGATTGAAAGAAAGATTGAAAAAAAGAAACATTGAAAGAAAGATTGAACGACTGAAGGAAAGAATTAAAGAAAGATTGAAAGAAAGATTGAAAGAAAGATTTAAACAAAGAAAGATTGAACGTAAGAAAGATTGAAAGACATATTGAACGAAAGATTGAAAGAAAGGATGAAAGAAAGATTGAAAGAAAGATTGAAAGATTGAAAGAAAGATTGAAAGAAAGATTGAAAGAATTAAATATTGAAATAATGATTGAAGTTTGAAAGAAAGATTGAAAGAAAGATTTAAACAAAGATAGATTGAAAGTAAGAAAGATTGAAAGAAATATTGAACGAAAGATTGAAAGAAAGGATGAAAGAAAGATTTAAACAAAGATAGATTGAAAGTAAGAAAGATTGAAAGAAATATTGAACGAAAGATTGAAAGAAAGATTGAAAGAAAGATTGAAAAAAGAAAGATTGAAAGAAAGATTGAAAGAAAGATTGAAAGAAAGAAATATTGAAGGAAAAATTGAAAGATTGAATGATTGAAAGAAAGACTGAAAGAAAGATTGACAGAAAGAAAGATTGAAAGAAAGAATGAAAGAAAGATTGAAAGAAAGAATGAAAGAAAGATTGAAAGATTAAACAATTGAAAGAAAGATTGCAAGAAAGATTGAAAAAAGAAAGATTGAAAGAAAGAATGAAAGAAAGATTGAAAGAAAGATGGAAAGAAAGAAAGATTGAAAGAAATAACAAGAGAAAGATTGAAAGAAAGAATGAAAGAAAGATTGAACGATTGGAAGAAATATTGACGGAAAGAAAGATTGAAAGTAAGATAGATTGAAAGAAAGAATGAAAGAAAGATTGAAAGATTTAAAGAAAGAATGAAAGAAAGATTGAAAGATTGAAATACTGAAAGAAAGAATGAAAGAAAGATTGAAAGATTGAAAGAAAGATTGAAAGATTGAAAGATTGAAATAAAGATTGAAAGTTTGAAAGAAAGATTGAAAGAAAGATTTAAAGAAAGATTGAAAGACTGAAAGAAAGAATGAATGGCAGATTGAAAGAAAGATTGAAAGTAAGAAAGATTGAAAGAAAGAATGAAAGAAAGATTGAAAGATTGCAAGAAAGAATGAAAGAAATATTGAAAGATTGAAATATTGAAAGAAAGAATGAAAGAAAGATTGAAAGATTGAAAGAAAGATTGAAAGAAAGATTGAAAGATTGAAATAAACATTGAAAGTTTGAAAGAAAGATTGAAAGAAAGATTTAAAGAAAGAAAGATTGAAAGAAAGATTGAAAGAAAGATTGAAAGAAAGAATGAAACAAAGATTGAAATAAAGAATGAAAGAAAGATTTAAAGAAAGATTGAAAGAAAGAAAGATTGAAAGATTGAATGATTGAAAGAAAGACTGAAAGAAAGAATGACGGACAGAAAGACTGAAAGAAAGAATGAAAGAAAGATTGAAAGAAAGAATGAAAGAAAGATTGAAAGATTAAACAATTGAAAGAAAGATTGCAAGAAAGATTGAAAAAAGAAAGATTGAAAGAAAGAATTAAATAAAGATTGAAAGAAAGATGGAAAGAAATATTGAAATAAAGATTGAAAGTTTGAAAGAAAGATTGAAAGAAAGATTGAAAAAAAGAAAGATTGAAAGAAAGATTGAATGACTGAAGGAAAGAATGAAAGAAAGATTGAAAGAAAGATTGAAAGAAAGAAATATTGAAGGAAAGATTGAAAGATTGAAAGATTGAAAGTAAGATTGAAAGAAAGATTGAAATAATGATTGAAAGTTTGAAAGAAAGATTGAAAGAAAGATTTAAAGAAAGAAAGAAATATTGAAAGAAAGATTGAAAGAAAGATTGAAAGAAAGAATGAAACAAAGATTGAAATAAAGAATTAAAAAGAAAGATTGAAAGAAAGATTGAAAGAAAGAAAGATTAAAAGATTGAATGATTGAAAGAAAGACTGAAAGAAAGAATGACGGACAGAAAGATTGAAAGAAAGATTGAAGAAAGATTGAAAAAAAGATTGAAAGACTGAAAGAAAGAATGAAAGAAACATTTAAAGATTAAACAATTGAAAGAAAGATCGCAAGAAAGATGGAAAGAATGAAAGATTGAAATAATGATTGAAAGTTTGAAAGAAAGATTGAAAGAAAGATTTAAACAAAGAAAGATTGAAAGTAAGAAAGATTGAAAGAAATATTGAACGAAAGCTTGAAAAAAAGATTGAAAGATTGAAAGAAAGATTGAAAGAAAGATTGAAAGAATGAAAGATTGAAATAATGATTGAAAGTTTGAAAGAAAGATTGAAAGAAAGATTTAAACAAAGAAAAATTGAAAGTAAGAAAGATTGAAAGAAATATTGAACGAAAGATTGAAAGAAAGGATGAAAGAAAGATTGAAAGAAAGATTGAAAAAAAGAAAGATTGAAAGAAAGATTGAATGACTGAAGGAAAGAATGAAAGAAAGATTGAAAGAAAGATTGAAAGAAAGAAATATTGAAGGAAAGATTGAAAGATTGAATGATTGAAAGAAAGACTGAAAGACAGATTGACAGACAGAAAGATTGAAAGAAAGAATGAAAGAAAGATTGAAAGAAAGAATGAAAGAAAGATTGAACGATTAAACAATTGAAAGAAAGATTGCAAGAAAGATTGAAAAAAGAAAGATTGAAAGAAAGAATAAAAGAAAGATTGAAAGAAAGATGGAAAGAAAGAAAGATTGAAAGAAATAACAAAATAAAGATTGAAAGAAAGAATGAAAGAAAGATTGAACGATTGGAAGAAATATTGAAAGAAAGAAAGATTGAAAGTAAGATAGATTGAAAGAAAGAATGAAAGAAAGATTGAATGATTTAAAGAAAGAATGAAAGAAAGAATGAAAGATTGAAATATTGAAAGAAAGAATGAAAGAACGATTGAAAGATTGAAAGAAAGATTGAAAGAATGAAAGATTGAAATAAAGATTGAAAGTTTGAAATAAAGATTGAAAGTTTGAAAGAAAGATTGAAAGAAAGATTTAAAGAAAGATTGAAAGACTGAAAGAAAGAATGAAAGGCAGATTGAAAGAAAGATTTAAAGAAAGAAAGAAAGATTGAAAGAAAGATTGAAAGAAAGATTGAAAGAAAAAATGAAACAATGATTGAAATAAAGAATGAAAGAAAGATTGAAAGAAAGATTGAAAGAAAGAAAGATTGAAAGATTGAATGATTGAAAGAAAGACTGAAAGAAAGAATGACGGACAGAAAGATTTAAAGAAAGAATGAAAGAAAGATTGAAAAAAAGATTGATAGACTGAAAGAAAGAATGAAAGAAACATTGAAAGATTAAACAATTGAAAGAAAGATTGCAAGAAAGATGGAAAGAATGAAAGATTGAAATAATGATTGAAAGTTTGAAAGAAAGATTGAAAGAAAGATTTAAACAAAGAAAGATTGAAAGTAAGAAAGATTGAAAGAAATATTGAACGAAAGATTGAAAGAAAGGATGAAAGAAAGATTGAAAGAAAGATTGAAAAAAAGAAAGATTGAAAGAAAGATTGAACGACTGAAGGAAAGAATGAAAGAAAGATTGAAAGAAAGATTGAAAGAAAGAAATATTAAAAGAAAGAATGAAAGAAAGATTGAAAGAAAGAATGAAAGAAAGATTGAAAAAAGAAATATTGAAAGAAAGAATGAAAGAAAGATTGAAAGAAAGTTGGAAAGAAAGATTGAAAGAAAGAAAGATTGAAAGAAATAATGAAAGAAAGATTGAACGATTGGAAGAAATATTGAAAGATAGAAAAATTGAAAGTAAGAAAGATTGAAAGCAAGATTGAAAGATTGAAAGAAAGAATGAAAGAAAGATTGAAAGATTGAAATATTGAAAGAATGAATGAAAGAAAGATTGATAGATTAAACAATTGAAAGAATGATTGCAAGAAAGATTGAAAAAAGAAAGATTGAAAGAAAGAATGAAAGAAAGATTGAAGGATAGATGAAAGAAAGATTGAAAGAAAGAAAGATTGAAAGAAATAACAAAAGAAAGATTGAAAGATTGGAAGAAATATTGAAAGATAGAAAAATTGAAAGTTAGAAAGATTGAAAGAAAGAATGAAAGAAAAATTGAAAGATTGAAAGAATGATTGAATGTTTGAAAGAAAGATTGAAAGAAAGATTTAAAGAAAGAAAGATTGAAAGAAATATTGAAAGAATGATTGAAAGATTGAAAGAAAGATTGATAGAAAGAATGAAAGAAAGATTGAAAGATTGAAAGATTGAAATATTGATTGAAAGTTTGAAAGAAAGATTGAAAGAAAGATTTGAAGAGAGAAAGATTGAAAGTAAGAAAGATTGAAAGAAATATTGAAAGAAAGATTGAAAGATTGAAAGAAAGATTGAAAGAAAGAATGAAAGAAAGATTGAAAGAAAGATTGAAAAAAGGAAAGATTGAAAGAAAGATTGAAAGACTGAAGCAAAGAATAAAAGAAAGATTGAAAGAAAGATTGAAAGAAATAAAGATTGAAAGAAAGATTGAAAGATTGAAAGAAAGAATGAAAAATTTAAAGAAAGAATGAAAGAACGATTGAAAGAAAGAATGAAAGAATGAAAGAAAGATTGAAAGATTGAAAGAAATATTGAAAGAAAGAGAGAATGAAAGATTGAAAGATTGAAAGAAAGATTGAAAGATTGAAAGAACGAATGAAAGAAAGATTGAAAGATTGACATATTGAAAGAAATAATGAAAGAAAGATTGAAAGATTGAAAGAAAGATTGAAAGAAAGATTGAATGATTGAAAGATTGAAATAAAGATTGAAAGTTTGAAAGAAAGATTGAAAGAAATATTGAAAGAAAGATTAAAAGATTGAAAAAAAGATTGATGGAAAGAATGAAAGAAAGATTGAAAGATGGAAAGATTGAAATAAAGATTGAAAGACTGAAGCAAAGAATAAAAGAAAGATTGAAAGAAAGATTGAAAGAAAGAAAGATTGAAAGAAAGATTGAAAGATTGAAAGAAAGAATGAAAAATTGAAAGATTGAAAGAAAGAATGAAAAATTGAAAGAAAGAATGAAAGAACGATTGAAAGAAAGAATGAAAGATTGAAAGATTTGAAAGAAAGATTGAAAGTTTGAAAGAACGAATGAAAGAAAGATTGAAAGAATGACATATTGAAAGAAATAATGAAAGAAAGATTGAAAGATTGAAAGAAAGATTGAAAGAAAGATTGAAAATATTGAAAGATTGAAATAAAGATTGAAAGTTTGAAAGAAAGATTGAAAGATTGAAATAAAGATTGAAAGTTTGAAAGAAAGATTGAAATAAATATTGAAAGAAAGATTGAAAGATTGAAAAAAAGATTGATGGAAAGAATGAAAGAAAGATTGAAAGATTGAAAGATTGAAATAAAGATTGAAAGTTTGAAAGAAAGATTGAAAGAAAGATTTAAAGAAAGAAAGATTGAAAGTAAGAAAGATTGAAAGAAATATTGAAAGAAAGATTGAAAGATTGAAAGAAAGATTGAAAGAAAGATTGAAAGAAAGAATGAAAGAAATATTGAAAGAAGGATTGAAAAAAAGAAAGTTTGAAAGAAAGATTGAAACAAAGATTGAAAGACTGAAGGAAAGAATGAAAGAAAGATTGAAAGAACGATTGAAAGAAAGAAAGATTGAAAGATTGAATGATTGAAAGAAAGACTGAAAGATAGATTGAAAGATGGAAGATTGAAAGATTGAAAGAAAGATTGAAAGAAAGAATGAACGACTGAAAGATTGAAAGAAAGATTGAAAATTTGAAAGAAAGATTGAAAGACTGAAAGAAAGAATGAAAGAAAGATTGAAAGAAAGATTGAAAGATTGAAAGAAATAATGAAAGAAAGAAAGATTGAAAGTAAGAAAGATTGAAAGAAAGAATGAAAGAAAGATTGAACGAAAGATTGAAAAAAGAAAGATTGAAAGAAAAATTGAAAGAAAGATTGAAAGAAGGAATGAAAGTAAGAAAGATTGAAAGAAATATTGAAAGAAAGATTGAAAGATTGAAAGAAAGATTGAAAGAAAGATTGAAAAAAAGATTGAAAGAAAGATTGAAAGAAAGAAAGATTGAAAGAAAGATTTTAAGATTGACATATTGAAAGAAAGAATGAAAGAAAGATTGAAAGATTAAAAGAAGGAATGAAAGAAAGATTGAAAAATTGAAAGATTGAAAGACTGAAAGAAAGAATGAAAGAAACATTTAAAGATTAAACAATTGAAAGAAAGATCGCAAGAAAGATGGAAAGAATGAAAGATTGAAATAATGATTGAAAGTTTGAAAGAAAGATTGAAAGAAAGATTTAAACAAAGAAAGATTGAAAGTAAGAAAGATTGAAAGAAATATTGAACGAAAGCTTGAAAAAAAGATTGAAAAATTGAAAGAAAGATTGAAAGAAAGATTGAAAGAATGAAAGATTGAAATAATGATTGAAAGTTTGAAAGAAAGATTGAAAGAAAGATTTAAACAAAGAAAAATTGAAAGTAAGAAAGATTGAAAGAAATATTGAACGAAAGATTGAAAGAAAGGATGAAAGAAAGATTGAAAGAAAGATTGAAAAAAAGAAAGATTGAAAGAAAGATTGAATGACTGAAGGAAAGAATGAAAGAAAGATTGAAAGAAAGATTGAAAGAAAGAAATATTGAAGGAAAGATTGAAAGATTGAATGATTGAAAGAAAGACTGAAAGACAGATTGACAGACAGAAAGATTGAAAGAAAGAATGAAAGAAAGATTGAAAGAAAGAATGAAAGAAAGATTGAACGATTAAACAATTGAAAGAAAGATTGCAAGAAAGATTGAAAAAAGAAAGATTGAAAGAAAGAATAAAAGAAAGATTGAAAGAAAGATGGAAAGAAAGAAAGATTGAAAGAAATAACAAAATAAAGATTGAAAGAAAGAATGAAAGAAAGATTGAACGATTGGAAGAAATATTGAAAGAAAGAAAGATTGAAAGTAAGATAGATTGAAAGAAAGAATGAAAGAAAGATTGAATGATTTAAAGAAAGAATGAAAGAAAGAATGAAAGATTGAAATATTGAAAGAAAGAATGAAAGAACGATTGAAAGATTGAAAGAAAGATTGAAAGAATGAAAGATTGAAATAAAGATTGAAAGTTTGAAATAAAGATTGAAAGTTTGAAAGAAAGATTGAAAGAAAGATTTAAAGAAAGATTGAAAGACTGAAAGAAAGAATGAAAGGCAGATTGAAAGAAAGATTTAAAGAAAGAAAGAAAGATTGAAAGAAAGATTGAAAGAAAGATTGAAAGAAAAAATGAAACAAAGATTGAAATAAAGAATGAAAGAAATATTGAAAGAAAGATTGAAAGAAAGAAAGATTGAAAGATTGAATGATTGAAAGAAAGACTGAAAGAAAGAATGACGGACAGAAAGATTTAAAGAAAGAATGAAAGAAAGATTGAAAAAAAGATTGATAGACTGAAAGAAAGAATGAAAGAAACATTGAAAGATTAAACAATTGAAAGAAAGATTGCAAGAAAGATGGAAAGAATGAAAGATTGAAATAATGATTGAAAGTTTGAAAGAAAGATTGAAAGAAAGATTTAAACAAAGAAAGATTGAAAGAAAGATTGAACGACTGAAGGAAAGAATGAAAGAAAGATTGAAAGAAAGAAATATTAAAAGAAAGAATGAAAGAAAGATTGAAAGAAAGAATGAAAGAAAGATTGAAAAAAGAAATATTGAAAGAAAGAATGAAAGAAAGATTGAAAGAAAGTTGGAAAGAAAGATTGAAAGAAAGAAAGATTGAAAGAAATAATGAAAGAAAGATTGAACGATTGGAAGAAATATTGAAAGATAGAAAAATTGAAAGTAAGAAAGATTGAAAGCAAGATTGAAAGATTGAAAGAAAGAATGAAAGAAAGATTGAAAGATTGAAATATTGAAAGAATGAATGAAAGAAAGATTGATAGATTAAACAATTGAAAGAAAGATTGCAAGAAAGATTGAAAAAAGAAAGATTGAAAGAAAGAATGAAAGAAAGATTGAAGGATAGATGAAAGAAAGATTGAAAGAAAGAACGATTGAAAGAAATAACAAAAGAAAGATTGAAAGATTGGAAGAAATATTGAAAGATAGAAAAATTGAAAGTTAGAAAGATTGAAAGAAAGAATGAAAGAAAGATTGAAAGATTGAAAGAAAGAATGAAAGAAAAATTGAAAGATTGAAAGAATGATTGAATGTTTGAAAGAAAGATTGAAAGAAAGATTTAAAGAAAGAAAGATTGAAAGAAATATTGAAAGAATGATTGAAAGATTGAAAGAAAGATTGATAGAAAGAATGAAAGAAAGATTGAAAGATTGAAAGATTGAAATATTGATTGAAAGTTTGAAAGAAAGATTGAAAGAAAGATTTGAAGAGAGAAAGATTGAAAGTAAGAAAGATTGAAAGAAATATTGAAAGAAAGATTGAAAGATTGAAAGAAAGATTGAAAGAAAGAATGAAAGAAAGATTGAAAGAAAGATTGAAAAAAGGAAAGATTGAAAGAAAGATTGAAAGACTGAAGCAAAGAATAAAAGAAAGATTGAAAGAAAGATTGAAAGAAAGAAAGATTGAAAGAAAGATTGAAAGATTGAAAGAAAGAATGAAAAATTTAAAGAAAGAATGAAAGAACGATTGAAAGAAAGAATGAAAGAATGAAAGAAAGATTGAAAGATTGAAAGAAATATTGAAAGAAAGAGAGAATGAAAGATTGAAAGATTGAAAGAAAGATTGAAAGATTGAAAGAACGAATGAAAGAAAGATTGAAAGATTGACATATTGAAAGAAATAATGAAAGAAAGATTGAAAGATTGAAAGAAAGATTGAAAGAAAGATTGAATGATTGAAAGATTGAAATAAAGATTGAAAGTTTGAAAGAAAGATTGAAAGAAATATTGAAAGAAAGATTAAAAGATTGAAAAAAAGATTGATGGAAAGAATGAAAGAAAGATTGAAAGATTGAAAGATTGAAATAAAGATTGAAAGACTGAAGCAAAGAATAAAAGAAAGATTGAAAGAAAGATTGAAAGAAAGAAAGATTGAAAGAAAGATTGAAAGATTGAAAGAAAGAATGAAAAATTGAAAGATTGAAAGAAAGAATGAAAAATTGAAAGAAAGAATGAAAGAACGATTGAAAGAAAGAATGAAAGATTGAAAGATTTGAAAGAAAGATTGAAAGTTTGAAAGAACGAATGAAAGAAAGATTGAAAGAATGACATATTGAAAGAAATAATGAAAGAAAGATTGAAAGATTGAAAGAAAGATTGAAAGAAAGATTGAAAATATTGAAAGATTGAAATAAAGATTGAAAGTTTGAAAGAAAGATTGAAAGATTGAAATAAAGATTGAAAGTTTGAAAGAAAGATTGAAAGAAATATTGAAAGAAAGATTGAAAGATTGAAAAAAAGATTGATGGAAAGAATGAAAGAAAGATTGAAAGATTGAAAGATTGAAATAAAGATTGAAAGTTTGAAAGAAAGATTGAAAGAAAGATTTAAAGAAAGAAAGATTGAAAGTAAGAAAGATTGAAAGAAATATTGAAAGAAAGATTGAAAGATTGAAAGAAAGATTGAAAGAAAGATTGAAAGAAAGAATGAAAGAAATATTGAAAGAAGGATTGAAAAAAAGAAAGTTTGAAAGAAAGGTTGAAACAAAGATTGAAAGACTGAAGGAAAGAATGAAAGAAAGATTGAAAGAACGATTGTAAGAAAGAAAGATTGAAAGATTGAATGATTGAAAGAAAGACTGAAAGATAGATTGAAAGATGGAAGATTGAAAGATTGAAAGAAAGATTGAAAGAAAGAATGAACGACTGAAAGATTGAAAGAAAGATTGAAAATTTGAAAGAAAGATTGAAAGACTGAAAGAAAGAATGAAAGAAAGATTGAAAGAAAGATTGAAAGATTGAAAGAAATAATGAAAGAAAGAAAGATTGAAAGTAAGAAAGATTGAAAGAAAGAATGAAAGAAAGATTGAACGAAAGATTGAAAAAAGAAAGATTGAAAGAAAAATTGAAAGAAAGATTGAAAGAAGGAATGAAAGTAAGAAAGATTGAAAGAAATATTGAAAGAAAGATTGAAAGATTGAAAGAAAGATTGAAAGAAAGATTGAAAAAAAGATTGAAAGAAAGATTGAAAGAAAGAAAGATTGAAAGAAAGATTTTAAGATTGACATATTGAAAGAAAGAATGAAAGAAAGATTGAAAGATTAAAAGAAGGAATGAAAGAAAGATTGAAAAATTGAAAGATTGAAAGAAAGATTGAAAGAAAGACTGAAACAAAGATTGAAATCAAGAATGAAAGAAAGATTGAAAGACAGATTGAAAGAAAGATAGAAACAAAGATTGAAAGAAAGAAAGATTGAAAGATTGAATGATTGAAAGAAAGATTGACAGAAAGATTGAAAGCTTGAAAGATAGATTGAAAGAAAGATTTTAAGAAAAGTTGAAAGACTGAAAGAAAGACTGAAAGATTGAAAGAAAGAATGAAAGAACGATTGAAAGAAACAATGAAAGAAAGATTGAAAGATAAAAAGAAAGAATGAAAGATAGATTGAAAAATTGAAAGATTGAAAGAAAGACTAAAAGAAAGATAGAAAGAAAGATTGAAAGAAAGAAAGATTGAAAGATTGAATGATTGAAAGAAAGATTGAAAGAAAGATTGAAAGCTTGAAAGAAAGATTGAAAGAAAGATTTTAAGAAAGGTTGAAAGACTGAAAGAAAGAATGAAAGATTGAAAGAAAGAATGAAAGAACGATTGAAAGAAAGAATGAAAGAATGAAAGAAAGATTGAAAGATTGAAAGAAATATTGAAAGAAAGAGAGAATGAAAGTAAGAAAGATTGAAAGAAAGATTGAAAGTAATAAAGATTGAAAGAAAGAATGAAAGAAAAATTGAAAGATTGATAGATTGAAAGAAAGATTGAAAGAAAGATTTAAAGAAAGATTGAAAGACTGAAAGAAAGAATGAATAAAATAATTAAAGAAAGATTGAAAGATTGAAAGATTGAAAGAAAGATTGAAAGAAAGAAAGATTTATAGAAAGAATGAAAGAAAGATTGAAAGATTGAAAGAAAGATTGAAAGAAAGATTGAAAGATTGAAAGATTGAAATAAAGATTGAAAGTTTGAAAGAAAGATTGAAAGATTGAAATAAAGATTGAAAGTTTGAAAGAAAGATTGAAAGAAATATTGATAGAAAGATTGAAAGATTGAAAAAAAGATTGATGGAAAGAATGAAAGAAAGATTGAAAGATTGAAAGATTGAAATAAAGATTGAAAGTTTGAAAGAAAGATTGAAAGAAAGATTTAAAGAAAGAAAAATTGAAACTAAGAAAGATTGAAAGAAATATTGAAAGAAAGATTGAAAGATTGAAAGAAAGATTGAAAGAAAGATTGAAAGAAAGAATGAAAGAAATATTGAAAGAAGGATTGAAAAAAAGAAAGTTTGAAAGAAAGATTGAAACAAAGATTGAAAGGCTGAAGGAAAGAATGAAAGAAAGATTGAAAGAACGATTGAAAGAAGAAAGATTGAAAGAAAGATTGAAAGATTGAATGATTGAAAGAAAGACTGAAAGATAGATTGAAAGATGGAAGATTGAAAGATTGAAAGAAAGATTGAAAAAAAGAATGAACGACTGAAAGATTGAAAGAAAGATTGAAAGTTTGAAAGAAAGATTGAAAGATTGAAAGAAATAATGAAAGAAAGAAAGATTGAAAGTAAGAAAGATTGAAAGAAAGAATGAAAGAAAGATTGAACGAAAGATTGAAAAAAGAAAGATTGAAAGAAAAATTGAAAGAAAGATTGAAAGAAGGAATGAAAGTAAGAAAGATTGAAAGAAATATTGAAAGAAAGATTGAAAGATTGAAAGAAAGATTGAAAGAAAGATTGAAAAAAAGATTGAAAGAAAGATTGAAAGAAAGAAAGATTGAAAGAAAGATTTTAAGATTGACATATTGAAAGAAAGAATGAAAGAAAGATTGAAAGATTAAAAGAAGGAATGAAAGAAAGATTGAAAAATTGAAAGATTGAAAGAAAGACTAAAAGAAAGAAAGAACGATTGAAAGAAAGATTGAAAGAAAGATTGAAAGAAAGATTGAAAGAAAGATAGAAAGAAAGATTGAAAGAAAGAAAGATTGAAAGATTGAATGATTGAAAGAAAGATTGACAGAAAGATTGAAAGCTTGAAAGATAGATTGAAAGAAAGATTTTAAGTAAGGTTGAAAGACTGAAAGAAAGACTGAAAGATTGAAAGAAAGAATGAAAGAACGATTGAAAGAAAGAATGAAAGAATGATAGAAAGATTGAAAGAAACAATGAAAGAAAGATTGAAAGATAAAAAGAAAGAATGAAAGATAGATTGAAAAATTGAAAGATTGAAAGAAAGACTAAAAGAAAGATAGAAAGAAAGATTGAAAGAAAGAAAGATTGAAAGATTGAATGATTGAAAGAAAGATTGAAAGAAATATTGAAAGCTTGAAAGAAAGATTGAAAGAAAGATTTTAAGAAAGGTTGAAAGACTGAAAGAAAGAATGAAAGATTGAAAGAAAGAATGAAAGAACGATTGAAAGAAAGAATGAAAGAATGAAAGAAAGATTGAAAGATTGAAAGAAATATTGAAAGAAAGAGAGAATGAAAGTAAGAAAGATTGAAAGAAAGATTGAAAGTAATAAAGATTGAAAGAAACAATGAAAGAAAAATTGAAAGATTGATAGATTGAAAGAAAGATTGAAAGAAAGATTTAAAGAAAGATTGAAAGACTGAAAGAAAGAATGAATAAAATAATTAAAGAAAGATTTAAAGATTGAAAGATTGAAAGAAAGATTGAAAGAAAGAAAGATTTATAGAAAGAATGAAAGAAAGATTGAAAAAAGAAAGAAAGATTGAAAGAAAGATTGAAAGATTGAAAGAAAGAATGAAAGAAAGATTGAAAAAAGATAGAAAAATAGAAAAATTGAAAGATTGAAAGATTGAAAGAAAGATTGAAAGAAAGATTTATAGAAAGATTGAAAGACTGAAAGAAAGAATGAATAAAAGATTTAAAGAAAGATTGATAGATTGAAAGATTGAAAGAAAGATTGAAAGAAAGAAAGATTTATAGAAAGGATGAAAGAAAGATTGAAAAAAGAAAGAAAGAAAGATTTGAAGTAAGAATTAAATATTGAAAGAAAGATTTTAGGAAAGGTTGAAAGACTGAAAGAAAGAATGAAAGAAAGAATGAAAGAAAGATTGAAAGATTGAAAGATTGAAAGAAAGAATGAAAGATTGAAAGAAAGATTGAAAGATTGAAAGAAAGATTGAAAGATTGAAAGAAATATTGAAAGAAAGATAATTTGAAAGTAAGAAAGATTGAAAGAAAGATTGAAAGTAATAAAGATTGAAAGAAAGAATAAAAGAAAAATTGAAAGATTGAAAGATTGAAAGATTGAAAGAAAGACTTAAAGAAAAAATTGAAAGACTGAAAGTAAGAATGAAAGAAAGATTGAAAGTTTGAAAGAAAGAATGAAATTATTAAAGAAAGATTGAAAGAAAGATTGAAAGTTTGAAAGAAAGAATGAAATTATTAAAGAAAGATTGAAAGAAATATTGAAAGAAAGAATGAAAGAAAGATTGAAAGATTAAACAATTGAAAGAAAGATTGCAAGATAGATTGAAAAAAGAAAGATTGAAAGAAAGAATGAAAGAACGATTGAAAGAAAGATTGAAAGAAAGATTGAAAGAAAGATTGAAAGAAAGATTGAAAGAAAGATTGAATGAAAGATTGAAAGAAAGAATGAAACAAAGATTGAAATAAAGAATGAAAGAAAGATTGAAAGAAAGATAGAAGGAAAGATTGAAAGATTGAATGATTGAAAGAAAGACTGAAAGAAAGAATGACGGACAGAAAGATTGAAAGAAAGAATGAAAGAAAGATTGAAAAAAAGATTGAAAGACTGAAAGAAAGAATGAAAGAAAGATTGAAAGTTTAAACAATTGAAAGAACGATTGCAAGAAAGATTGAAAAAAGAAAGATTGAAAGAAAGAATGAAAGACTGAAGGAAAGAATGAAAGAAAGATGGAAAGAAAGATTGAAAGAAAGATTGAAAGACTGAAGGAAAGAATGAAAGAAAGATTGAAAGATTAAACAATTGAAAGAAAGATTGCAAGAAAGATTGAAAAATTGAAAGATTGAAAGAAAAACTAAAAGAAAGAAAGAACGATTGAAAGAAAGATTGAAAGAAAGAATGAAAGAAAGATTGAAAGATTAAAAGAGAGAATGAAAGAAAGATTGAAAAATTGAAAGATTGAAAGAAAGACTAAAAGAAAGAAAGAACGATTGAAAGAAAGAATGAAAGAAAGATTGAAAAAAAGATTGAAAGACTGAAGGAAAGAATGAAAGAAAGATTGAAAGATTAAACAATTGAAAGAAAGATTGCAAGAAAGATTGAAAAAAGAAAGATTGAAAGAAAGGATGAATGAAAGATTGAAAGAAAGATGGAAAGAAAGATTGAAAGGAAGAAAGATTGAAAGAAATAAAAGAAAGATTGAAAGAAATAATGAAAGAAAGATTGAACGATTGGAAGAAATATTGAAAGAGAAAAATTGAAAGTAAGAAAGATTGAAAGAAAGAATGAAAGAAAGATTGAAAGATTGAAAGAAAGAATGAAAGAAAGATTGAAAGATTGAAATATTTAAAGAAAGAATGAAAGAAAGATTGAAAGATTGAAAGAAAGATTGAAAGAAAGATTGAAAGATTGAAATATTTAAAGAAAGATTGAAAGATTGAAATATTTAAAGAAAGAATGAAAGAAAGATTGAAAGATTGAAAGAAAGATTGAAAGAAAGATTGAAAGATTGAAATATTTAAAGAAAGATTGAAAGATTGAAAGAAAGAATGAAAGAACGATTGAAAGAAAGAATGAAAGAATGAAAGAAAAATTGACTGATTGAAAGAAATATTGAAAAAAGAAACATTGAAAGAAAGAATGAAAGAAAGATTGAAAGAAAGATGGAAAGAAAGATTGAAAGAAAGAAAGATTGAAAGAAATAATGAAAGAAAGATTGAACGATTGGAAGAAATATTGAAAGATAGAAAAATTGAAGGTAAGAAAGATTGAAAGAAAGAATGAAAGAAAGATTGAAAGATTGAAAGAAATATTGAAAGAAAGAAAGATTGAAAGTAAGATAGATTGAAAGAAAGAATGAAAGAAAGATTGAATGATTTAAAGAAAGAATGAAAGAAAGAATGAAAGATTGAAATATTGAAAGAAAGAATGAAAGAACGATTGAAAGATTGAAAGAAAGATTGAAAGAATGAAAGATTGAAATAAAGATTGAAAGTTTGAAATAAAGATTGAAAGTTTGAAAGAAAGATTGAAAGAAAGATTTAAAGAAAGATTGAAAGACTGAAAGAAAGAATGAAAGGCAGATTGAAAGAAAGATTTAAAGAAAGAAAGAAAGATTGAAAGAAAGATTGAAAGAAAGATTGAAAGAAAAAATGAAACAAAGATTGAAATAAAGAATGAAAGAAAGATTGAAAGAAAGATTGAAAGAAAGAAAGATTGAAAGATTGAATGATTGAAAGAAAGACTGAAAGAAAGAATGACGGACAGAAAGATTTAAAGAAAGAATGAAAGAAAGATTGAAAAAAAGATTGATAGACTGAAAGAAAGAATGAAAGAAACATTGAAAGATTAAACAATTGAAAGAAAGATTGCAAGAAAGATGGAAAGAATGAAAGATTGAAATAATGATTGAAAGTTTGAAAGAAAGATTGAAAGAAAGATTTAAACAAAGAAAGATTGAAAGTAAGAAAGATTGAAAGAAATATTGAACGAAAGATTGAAAGAAAGGATGAAAGAAAGATTGAAAGAAAGATTGAAAAAAAGAAAGATTGAAAGAAAGATTGAACGACTGAAGGAAAGAATGAAAGAAAGATTGAAAGAAAGATTGAAAGAAAGAAATATTAAAAGAAAGAATGAAAGAAAGATTGAAAGAAAGAATGAAAGAAAGATTGAAAAAAGAAATATTGAAAGAAAGAATGAAAGAAAGATTGAAAGAAAGTTGGAAAGAAAGATTGAAAGAAAGAAAGATTGAAAGAAATAATGAAAGAAAGATTGAACGATTGGAAGAAATATTGAAAGATAGAAAAATTGAAAGTAAGAAAGATTGAAAGCAAGATTGAAAGATTGAAAGAAAGAATGAAAGAAAGATTGAAAGATTGAAATATTGAAAGAATGAATGAAAGAAAGATTGATAGATTAAACAATTGAAAGAAAGATTGCAAGAAAGATTGAAAAAAGAAAGATTGAAAGAAAGAATGAAAGAAAGATTGAAGGATAGATGAAAGAAAGATTGAAAGAAAGAAAGATTGAAAGAAATAACAAAAGAAAGATTGAAAGATTGGAAGAAATATTGAAAGATAGAAAAATTGAAAGTTAGAAAGATTGAAAGAAAGAATGAAAGAAAGATTGAAAGATTGAAAGAAAGAATGAAAGAAAAATTGAAAGATTGAAAGAATGATTGAATGTTTGAAAGAAAGATTGAAAGAAAGATTTAAAGAAAGAAAGATTGAAAGAAATATTGAAAGAATGATTGAAAGATTGAAAGAAAGATTGATAGAAAGAATGAAAGAAAGATTGAAAGATTGAAAGATTGAAATATTGATTGAAAGTTTGAAAGAAAGATTGAAAGAAAGATTTGAAGAGAGAAAGATTGAAAGTAAGAAAGATTGAAAGAAATATTGAAAGAAAGATTGAAAGATTGAAAGAAAGATTGAAAGAAAGAATGAAAGAAAGATTGAAAGAAAGATTGAAAAAAGGAAAGATTGAAAGAAAGATTGAAAGACTGAAGCAAAGAATAAAAGAAAGATTGAAAGAAAGATTGAAAGAAAGAAAGATTGAAAGAAAGATTGAAAGATTGAAAGAAAGAATGAAAAATTTAAAGAAAGAATGAAAGAACGATTGAAAGAAAGAATGAAAGAATGAAAGAAAGATTGAAAGATTGAAAGAAATATTGAAAGAAAGAGAGAATGAAAGATTGAAAGATTGAAAGAAAGATTGAAAGATTGAAAGAACGAATGAAAGAAAGATTGAAAGATTGACATATTGAAAGAAATAATGAAAGAAAGATTGAAAGATTGAAAGAAAGATTGAAAGAAAGATTGAATGATTGAAAGATTGAAATAAAGATTGAAAGTTTGAAAGAAAGATTGAAAGAAATATTGAAAGAAAGATTAAAAGATTGAAAAAAAGATTGATGGAAAGAATGAAAGAAAGATTGAAAGATTGAAAGATTGAAATAAAGATTGAAAGACTGAAGCAAAGAATAAAAGAAAGATTGAAAGAAAGATTGAAAGAAAGAAAGATTGAAAGAAAGATTGAAAGATTGATAGAAATTATGAAAAATTGAAAGATTGAAAGAAAGAATGAAAAATTGAAAGAAAGAATGAAAGAACGATTGAAAGAAAGAATGAAAGATTGAAAGATTTGAAAGAAAGATTGAAAGTTTGAAAGAACGAATGAAAGAAAGATTGAAAGAATGACATATTGAAAGAAATAATGAAAGAAAGATTGAAAGATTGAAAGAAAGATTGAAAGAAAGATTGAAAATATTGAAAGATTGAAATAAAGATTGAAAGTTTGAAAGAAAGATTGAAAGATTGAAATAAAGATTGAAAGTTTGAAAGAAAGATTGAAAGAAATATTGAAAGAAAGATTGAAAGATTGAAAAAAAGATTGATGGAAAGAATGAAAGAAAGATTGAAAGATTGAAAGATTGAAATAAAGATTGAAAGTTTGAAAGAAAGATTGAAAGAAAGATTTAAAGAAAGAAAGATTGAAAGTAAGAAAGATTGAAAGAAATATTGAAAGAAAGATTGAAAGATTGAAAGAAAGATTGAAAGAAAGAATGAAAGAAATATTGAAAGAAGGATTGAAAAAAAGAAAGTTTGAAAGAAAGATTGAAACAAAGATTGAAAGACTGAAGGAAAGAATGAAAGAAAGATTGAAAGAACGATTGAAAGAAAGAAAGATTGAAAGATTGAATGATTGAAAGAAAGACTGAAAGATAGATTGAAAGATGGAAGATTGAAAGATTGAAAGAAAGATTGAAAGAAAGAATGAACGACTGAAAGATTGAAAGAAAGATTGAAAATTTGAAAGAAAGATTGAAAGACTGAAAGAAAGAATGAAAGAAAGATTGAAAGAAAGATTGAAAGATTGAAAGAAATAATGAAAGAAAGAAAGATTGAAAGTAAGAAAGATTGAAAGAAAGAATGAAAGAAAGATTGAACGAAAGATTGAAAAAAGAAAGATTGAAAGAAAAATTGAAAGAAAGATTGAAAGAAGGAATGAAAGTAAGAAAGATTGAAAGAAATATTGAAAGAAAGATTGAAAGATTGAAAGAAAGATTGAAAGAAAGATTGAAAAAAAGATTGAAAGAAAGATTGAAAGAAAGAAAGATTGAAAGAAAGATTTTAAGATTGACATATTGAAAGAAAGAATGAAAGAAAGATTGAAAGATTAAAAGAAGGAATGAAAGAAAGATTGAAAAATTGAAAGATTGAAAGAAAGATTGAAAGAAAGAATGAAACAAAGATTGAAATCAAGAATGAAAGAAAGATTGAAAGACAGATTGAAAGAAAGATAGAAACAAAGATTGAAAGAAAGAAAGATTGAAAGATTGAATGATTGAAAGAAAGATTGACAGAAAGATTGAAAGCTTGAAAGATAGATTGAAAGAAAGATTTTAAGAAAGGTTGAAAGACTGAAAGAAAGACTGAAAGATTGAAAGAAAGAATGAAAGAACGATTGAAAGAAACAATGAAAGAAAGATTGAAAGATAAAAAGAAAGAATGAAAGATAGATTGAAAAATTGAAAGATTGAAAGAAAGACTAAAAGAAAGATAGAAAGAAAGATTGAAAGAAAGAAAGATTGAAAGATTGAATGATTGAAAGAAAGATTGAAAGAAAGATTGAAAGCTTGAAAGAAAGATTGAAAGAAAGATTTTAAGAAAGGTTGAAAGACTGAAAGAAAGAATGAAAGATTGAAAGAAAGAATGAAAGAACGATTGAAAGAAAGAATGAAAGAATGAAAGAAAGATTGAAAGATTGAAAGAAATATTGAAAGAAAGAGAGAATGAAAGTAAGAAAGATTGAAAGAAAGATTGAAAGTAATAAAGATTGAAAGAAAGAATGAAAGAAAAATTGAAAGATTGATAGATTGAAAGAAAGATTGAAAGAAAGATTTAAAGAAAGATTGAAAGACTGAAAGAAAGAATGAATAAAATAATTAAAGAAAGATTGAAAGATTGAAAGATTGAAAGAAAGATTGAAAGAATGAAAGATTTATAGAAAGAATGAAAGAAAGATTGAAAGATTGAAAGAAAGATTGAAAGAAAGATTGAAAGATTGAAAGATTGAAATAAAGATTGAAAGTTTGAAAGAAAGATTGAAAGATTGAAATAAAGATTGAAAGTTTGAAAGAAAGATTGAAAGAAATATTGAAAGAAAGATTGAAAGATTCAAAAAAAGATTGATGGAAAGAATGAAAGAAAGATTGAAAGATTGAAAGATTGAAATAAAGATTGAAAGTTTGAAAGAAAGATTGAAAGAAAGATTTAAAGAAAGAAAAATTGAAACTAAGAAAGATTGAAAGAAATATTGAAAGAAAGATTGAAAGATTGAAAGAAAGATTGAAAGAAAGATTGAAAGAAAGAATGAAAGAAATATTGAAAGAAGGATTGAAAAAAAGAAAGTTTGAAAGAAAGATTGAAACAAAGATTGAAAGGCTGAAGGAAAGAATGAAAGAAAGATTGAAAGAACGATTGAAAGAAAGAAAGATTGAAAGAAAGATTGAAAGATTGAATGATTGAAAGAAAGACTGAAAGATAGATTGAAAGATGGAAGATTGAAAGATTGAAAGAAAGATTGAAAAAAAGAATGAACGACTGAAAGATTGAAAGAAAGATTGAAAGTTTGAAAGAAAGATTGAAAGATTGAAAGAAATAATGAAAGAAAGAAAGATTGAAAGTAAGAAAGATTGAAAGAAAGAATGAAAGAAAGATTGAACGAAAGATTGAAAAAAGAAAGATTGAAAGAAAAATTGAAAGAAAGATTGAAAGAAGGAATGAAAGTAAGAAAGATTGAAAGAAATATTGAAAGAAAGATTGAAAGATTGAAAGAAAGATTGAAAGAAAGATTGAAAAAAAGATTGAAAGAAAGATTGAAAGAAAGAAAGATTGAAAGAAAGATTTTAAGATTGACATATTGAAAGAAAGAATGAAAGAAAGATTGAAAGATTAAAAGAAGGAATGAAAGAAAGATTGAAAAATTGAAAGATTGAAAGAAAGACTAAAAGAAAGAAAGAACGATTGAAAGAAAGATTGAAAGAAAGATTGAAAGAAAGATTGAAAGAAAGATAGAAAGAAAGATTGAAAGAAAGAAAGATTGAAAGATTGAATGATTGAAAGAAAGATTGACAGAAAGATTGAAAGCTTGAAAGATAGATTGAAAGAAAGATTTTAAGTAAGGTTGAAAGACTGAAAGAAAGACTGAAAGATTGAAAGAAAGAATGAAAGAACGATTGAAAGAAAGAATGAAAGAATGATAGAAAGATTGAAAGAAACAATGAAAGAAAGATTGAAAGATAAAAAGAAAGAATGAAAGATAGATTGAAAAATTGAAAGATTGAAAGAAAGACTAAAAGAAAGATAGAAAGAAAGATTGAAAGAAAGAAAGATTGAAAGATTGAATGATTGAAAGAAAGATTGAAAGAAATATTGAAAGCTTGAAAGAAAGATTGAAAGAAAGATTTTAAGAAAGGTTGAAAGACTGAAAGAAAGAATGAAAGATTGAAAGAAAGAATGAAAGAACGATTGAAAGAAAGAATGAAAGAATGAAAGAAAGATTGAAAGATTGAAAGAAATATTGAAAGAAAGAGAGAATGAAAGTAAGAAAGATTGAAAGAAAGATTGAAAGTAATAAAGATTGAAAGAAAGAATGAAAGAAAAATTGAAAGATTGATAGATTGAAAGAAAGATTGAAAGAAAGATTTAAAGAAAGATTGAAAGACTGAAAGAAAGAATGAATAAAATAATTAAAGAAAGATTTAAAGATTGAAAGATTGAAAGAAAGATTGAAAGAAAGAAAGATTTATAGAAAGAATGAAAGAAAGATTGAAAAAAGAAAGAAAGATTGAAAGAAAGATTGAAAGATTGAAAGAAAGAATGAAAGAAAGATTGAAAAAAGATAGAAAAATAGAAAAATTGAAAGATTGAAAGATTGAAAGAAAGATTGAAAGAAAGATTTATAGAAAGATTGAAAGACTGAAAGAAAGAATGAATAAAAGATTTAAAGAAAGATTGATAGATTGAAAGATTGAAAGAAAGATTGAAAGAAAGAAAGATTTATAGAAAGGATGAAAGAAAGATTGAAAAAAGAAAGAAAGAAAGATTTGAAGTAAGAATTAAATATTGAAAGAAAGATTTTAGGAAAGGTTGAAAGACTGAAAGAAAGAATGAAAGAAAGAATGAAAGAAAGATTGAAAGATTGAAAGATTGAAAGAAAGAATGAAAGATTGAAAGAAAGATTGAAAGATTGAAAGAAAGATTGAAAGATTGAAAGAAATATTGAAAGAAAGATAATTTGAAAGTAAGAAAGATTGAAAGAAAGATTGAAAGTAATAAAGATTGAAAGAAAGAATAAAAGAAAAATTGAAAGATTGAAAGATTGAAAGATTGAAAGAAAGACTTAAAGAAAAAATTGAAAGACTGAAAGTAAGAATGAAAGAAAGATTGAAAGTTTGAAAGAAAGAATGAAATTATTAAAGAAAGATTGAAAGAAAGATTGAAAGTTTGAAAGAAAGAATGAAATTATTAAAGAAAGATTGAAAGAAATATTGAAAGAAAGAATGAAAGAAAGATTGAAAGATTAAACAATTGAAAGAAAGATTGCAAGATAGATTGAAAAAAGAAAGATTGAAAGAAAGAATGAAAGAACGATTGAAAGAAAGATTGAAAGAAAGATTGAAAGAAAGATTGAAAGAAAGATTGAAAGAAAGATTGAATGAAAGATTGAAAGAAAGAATGAAACAAAGATTGAAATAAAGAATGAAAGAAAGATTGAAAGAAAGATAGAAGGAAAGATTGAAAGATTGAATGATTGAAAGAAAGACTGAAAGAAAGAATGACGGACAGAAAGATTGAAAGAAAGAATGAAAGAAAGATTGAAAAAAAGATTGAAAGACTGAGAGAAAGAATGAAAGAAAGATTGAAAGTTTAAACAATTGAAAGAACGATTGCAAGAAAGATTGAAAAAAGAAAGATTGAAAGAAAGAATGAAAGACTGAAGGAAAGAATGAAAGAAAGATGGAAAGAAAGATTGAAAGAAAGATTGAAAGACTGAAGGAAAGAATGAAAGAAAGATTGAAAGATTAAACAATTGAAAGAAAGATTGCAAGAAAGATTGAAAAATTGAAAGATTGAAAGAAAAACTAAAAGAAAGAAAGAACGATTGAAAGAAAGATTGAAAGAAAGAATGAAAGAAAGATTGAAAGATTAAAAGAGAGAATGAAAGAAAGATTGAAAAATTGAAAGATTGAAAGAAAGACTAAAAGAAAGAAAGAACGATTGAAAGAAAGAATGAAAGAAAGATTGAAAAAAAGATTGAAAGACTGAAGGAAAGAATGAAAGAAAGATTGAAAGATTAAACAATTGAAAGAAAGATTGCAAGAAAGATTGAAAAAAGAAAGATTGAAAGAAAGAATGAATGAAAGATTGAAAGAAAGATGGAAAGAAAGATTGAAAGGAAGAAAGATTGAAAGAAATAAAAGAAAGATTGAAAGAAATAATGAAAGAAAGATTGAACGATTGGAAGAAATATTGAAAGAGAAAAATTGAAAGTAAGAAAGATTGAAAGAAAGAATGAAAGAAAGATTGAAGGATGAAAGAAAGAATGAAAGAAAGATTGAAAGATTGAAATATTTAAAGAAAGAATGAAAGAAAGATTGAAAGATTGAAAGAAAGATTGAAAGAAAGATTGAAAGATTGAAATATTTAAAGAAAGATTGAAAGATTGAAATATTTAAAGAAAGAATGAAAGAAAGATTGAAAGATTGAAAGAAAGATTGAAAGAAAGATTGAAAGATTCAAATATTTAAAGAAAGATTGAAAGATTGAAAGAAAGAATGAAAGAACGATTGAAAGAAAGAATGAAAGAATGAAAGAAAAATTGACTGATTGAAAGAAATATTGAAAAAAGAAACATTGAAAGAAAGAATGAAAGAAAGATTGAAAGAAAGATGGAAAGAAAGATTGAAAGAAAGAAAGATTGAAAGAAATAATGAAAGAAAGATTGAACGATTGGAAGAAATATTGAAAGATAGAAAAATTGAAGGTAAGAAAGATTGAAAGAAAGAATGAAAGAAAGATTGAAAGATTGAAAGAAAGAATGAAAGAAAAATTGAAAGATTGAAAGATTGAAAGAAAGATTGAAAGATTGATTAAAAGAAAGATTGAAAGACTGAAAGAAAGATTGAAAGAAAGAAAGATTTATAGAAAGAATGAATGAAAGATTGAAAAAAGAAAGATAGATTGAAAGAAAGATTGAAAGATTGAAAGAAAGAATGAAAGAAAGATTTAAAAAAAGTTTGAAAAAAAGAAAGATTGAAAGAAAGATTGAAAGAAAGATTGAAAGACTGAAGGAAAGAATGAAAGAAAGATGGAAAGAAAGATGGAAAGAAAGATTGAAAGAAGGAAAGATTGAAAGAAATATTGAAAGAAAGATTGAAAGATTGAAAAAAAGAATGAAAGAATGATTGAAAGATTGAAAGATTGAAAGATTGAAAGAAAGAATGAAAGAAAGATGGAAAGAAAGATTGAAAGAAAGATTGAAAGACTGAAGGAAAGAATGAAAGAAAGATTGAAAGATTAAACAATTGAAAGAAAGATTGCAAGAAAGATTGAAAAAAGAAAGATTGAAAGAAAGAATGAAAGAAAGATTGAAAGAAAGATGGAAAGAAAGATTGAAAGAAATAAAAGAAAGATTGAAAGAAATAATGAAAGAAAGATTGAACGATTGGAAGAAATATTGAAAGAGAAAAATTGAAAGTAAGAAAGATTGAAAGAAAGAATGAAAGAAAGATTGAAAGATTGAAGGAAAGAATGAAAGAAAGATTGAAAGAAAAATTGAAAGAAAGATTGAAAGAAAGATTGAAAGACTGAAGGAAAGAATGAAAGAAAGATGGAAAGAAAGATGGAAAGAAAGATTGACAGAAAGATAGATTGAAAGAAATATTAAAAGAAAGATTGAAAGATTGAAAGAAAGAATGTAAGAATGATTGAAAGATTGAAAGATTGAAAGATTGAAAGAAAGAATGAAAGAAAGACTGAAAGATTGAAAGAAAAATTGAAAGAAAGATTGAAAGATTGAAAGATTGAAAGAAAGATTGAAAGTTTGAAAGACAGATTGAAAGACTGAAAGAAAGATTGCAAGAAAGATTGAAAAAAAAGAAAATTTTAAAGATAGAATAAAAGAAAGATTGAAAGAAAGATTGAAAAAAAAAGAAAGATTGAAAGATTGAAAGAAATATTGAAAGACAGAAAGATTGAAAGAAACAATGAAAGAAAGATTGAAAGATTAAAAGAAAGAATGAAAGAACGATTGAAAGAAAGATTGAAAGAAAGATTGAAAGAAAGATTGAAAGAAAGATTGAATGAAAGATTGAAAGAAAGAATGAAAGAAAGATTGAAATAAAGAATGAAAGAAAGATTGAAAGAAAGATAGAAGGAAAGATTGAAAGATTGAATGATTGAAAGAAAGACTGAAAGAATGAATGACGGACAGAAAGATTGAAAGAAAGAATGAAAGAAAGATTGAAACAAAGATTGAAAGACTGAAAGAAAGAATGAAAGAAAGATTGAAAGATTAAACAATTGAAAGAACGATTGCAAGAAAGATTGAAAAAAGAAAGATTGAAAGAAAGAATGAAAGACTGAAGGAAAGAATGAAAGAAAGATGGAAAGAAAGATTGAAAGAAACAATGAAAGAAAGATTGAAAGATTAAAAGAAAGAATGAAAGAAAGATTGAAAAATTGAAAGATTGAAAGAAAGACTAAAAGAAAGAAAGAACGATTGAAAGAAAGATTGAAAGAAAGAATGAAAGAAAGAATGAAAGAAAGATTGAAAGAAACAATGAAAGAAAGATTGAAAGATTAAAAGAGAGAATGAAAGAAAGATTGAAAAATTGAAAGATTGAAAGAAAGACTAAAAGAAAGAAAGAACGATTGAAAGAAAGAATGAAAGAAAGATTGAAAAAAACATTGAAAGACTGAAGGAAAGAATGAAAGAAAGATTGAAAGATTAAACAATTGAAAGAAAGATTGCAAGAAAGATTGAAAAAAGAAAGATTGAAAGAAAGAATGTAAGAAAGATTGAAAGAAAGATGGAAAGAAAGATTGAAAGGAAGAAAGATTGAAAGAAATAAAAGAAAGATTGAAAGAAATAATGAAAGAAAGATTGAACGATTGGAAGAAATATTGAAAGAGAAAAATTGAAAGTAAGAAAGATTGAAAGAAAGAATGAAAGAAAGATTGAAAGATTGAAAGAAAGAATGAAAGAAAGATTGAAAGATTGAAATATTTAAAGAAAGAATGAAAGAAAGATTGAAAGATTGAAAGAAAGATTGAAAGAAAGATTGAAAGATTGAAATATTTAAAGAAAGATTGAAAGATTGAAATATTTAAAGATAGAATGAAAGAAAGATTGAAAGATTGAAAGAAAGATTGAAAGAAAGATTGAAAGATTGAAATATTTAAAGAAAGATTGAAAGATTGAAAGAAAGAATGAAAGAACGATTGAAAGAAAGAATGAAAGAATGAAAGAAAAATTGACTGATTGAAAGAAATATTGAAAAAAGAAAGATTGAAAGAAAGAATGAAAGAAAGATTGAAAGAAAGATGGAAAGAAAGATTGAAAGAAAGAAAGATTGAAAGAAATAATGAAAGAAAGATTGAACGATTGGAAGAAATATTGAAAGATAGAAAAATTGAAGGTAAGAAAGATTGAAAGAAAGAATGAAAGAAAGATTGAAAGATTGAAAGAAAGAATGAAAGAAAAATTGAAAGATTGAAAGATTGAAAGAAAGATTGAAAGATTGATTTAAAGAAAGATTGAAAGACTGAAAGAAAGATTGAAAGAAAGAAAGATTTATAGAAAGAATGAAAGAAAGATTGAAAAAAGAAAGATAGATTGAAAGAAAGATTGAAAGATTGAAAGAAAGAATGAAAGAAAGATTTAAAAAAAGTTTGAAAAAAAGAAAGATTGAAAGAAAGATTGAAAGAAAGATTGAAAGACTGAAGGAAAGAATGAAAGAAAGATGGAAAGAAAGATGGAAAGAAAGATTGAAAGAAGGAAAGATTGAAAGAAATATTGAAAGAAAGATTGAAAGATTGAAAAAAAGAATGAAAGAATGATTGAAAGATTGAAAGATTGAAAGATTGAAAGAAAGAATGAAAGAAAGATTGAAAGAAAGATGGAAAGAAAGATTGAAAGAAAGAAAGATTGAAAGAAATAATGAAAGAAAGATTGAACGATTGGAAGAAATTTTGAAAGATAGAAAAATTGAAAGTAAGAAACATTGAAAGAAAGAATGAAAGAAAGATTGAAACATTAAAAATTGAAAGAAAGTTTGCAAGAAAGATTGAAAAAAGAAAGACTGAAAGAAAGAATGAAAGAAAGATTGAAAGATAGATGGATAGAAAGATTGAAAGAAAGAAAGATTGAAAGAATAACAAAAGAAAGATTGAAAGATTGGAATAAATATTGAAAGATAGAAAAATTGAAAGTAAGAAAGATTGAAAGAAAGAATTAAAGAAATATTGAAAGATTGAAAGAAAGAATAAAAGAACGATTTAAAGAAAGAATGAAAGAATGAAAGAAAGATTGAAAGATTGAAAGAATATTGAAAGAAAGAGAGAATGAAAGAAAGAAAGATTGAAAGAAAGATTGAAAGACTGAAAGAAACAATGAATAAAAGAATTAAAGAAAGATTGAAAGTTTGAAAGATTGAAAGAAAGATTGAAAAAAGAATGATTGAAAGAAAGATTTAAAGAATGAAAGATTTAAAGAAAGATTGAAAGACTAAAAGTAAGAGTGAAAAAAAAGAATGAAAGAAAGATTGAAAGATTGAAAGATTGAAAGAAAGAATGAAAGATTGAAAGAAAGAATGAAAGAACGATTGAAAGATTGAAAGAAAGATTGAAAGAAAGATTGAAAGATTGAAATATTTAAAGAAAGATTGAAAGATTGAAAGAAAGAATGAAAGAACGATTGAAAGAAAGAATGAAAGAATGAAAGAAAAATTGACTGATTGAAAGAAATATTGAAAAAAGAAAGATTGAAAGAAAGAATGAAAGAAAGATTGAAAGAAAGATGGAAAGAAAGATTGAAAGAAAGAAAGATTGAAAGAAATAATGAAAGAAAGATTGAACGATTGGAAGAAATATTGAAAGATAGAAAAATTGAAGGTAAGAAAGATTGAAAGAAAGAATGAAAGAAAGATTGAAAGATTGAAAGAAAGAATGAAAGAAAAATTGAAAGATTGAAAGATTGAAAGAAAGATTGAAAGATTGATTTAAAGAAAGATTGAAAGACTGAAAGAAAGATTGAAAGAAAGAAAGATTTATAGAAAGAATGAAAGAAAGATTGAAAAAAGAAAGATAGATTGAAAGAAAGATTGAAAGATTGAAAGAAAGAATGAAAGAAAGATTTAAAAAAAGTTTGAAAAAAAGAAAGATTGAAAGAAAGATTGAAAGAAAGATTGAAAGACTGAAGGAAAGAATGAAAGAAAGATGGAAAGAAAGATGGAAAGAAAGATTGAAAGAAGGAAAGATTGAAAGAAATATTGAAAGAAAGATTGAAAGATTGAAAAAAAGAATGAAAGAATGATTGAAAGATTGAAAGATTGAAAGATTGAAAGAAAGAATGAAAGAAAGATTGAAAGAAAGATGGAAAGAAAGATTGAAAGAAAGAAAGATTGAAAGAAATAATGAAAGAAAGATTGAACGATTGGAAGAAATTTTGAAAGATAGAAAAATTGAAAGTAAGAAACATTGAAAGAAAGAATGAAAGAAAGATTGAAACATTAAAAATTGAAAGAAAGTTTGCAAGAAAGATTGAAAAAAGAAAGACTGAAAGAAAGAATGAAAGAAAGATTGAAAGATAGATGGATAGAAAGATTGAAAGAAAGAAAGATTGAAAGAATAACAAAAGAAAGATTGAAAGATTGGAATAAATATTGAAAGATAGAAAAATTGAAAGTAAGAAAGATTGAAAGAAAGAATTAAAGAAATATTGAAAGATTGAAAGAAAGAATAAAAGAACGATTTAAAGAAAGAATGAAAGAATGAAAGAAAGATTGAAAGATTGAAAGAATATTGAAAGAAAGAGAGAATGAAAGAAAGAAAGATTGAAAGAAAGATTGAAAGACTGAAAGAAACAATGAATAAAAGAATTAAAGAAAGATTGAAAGTTTGAAAGATTGAAAGAAAGATTGAAAAAAGAATGATTGAAAGAAAGATTTAAAGAATGAAAGATTTAAAGAAAGATTGAAAGACTAAAAGTAAGAGTGAAAAAAAAGAATGAAAGAAAGATTGAAAGATTGAAAGATTGAAAGAAAGAATGAAAGATTGAAAGAAAGAATGAAAGAACGATTGAAAGAAAGAATGAAAGAATGAAAGAAAGATTGAAAGATTGAAAGAATATTGAAAGAAAGAGAGAATGAAAGTAAGAAAGATTGAAAGAAAGATTGAAAGTAAAAAAGATTGAAAGAAAGAATGAAAGAAAGATTGAAAGAAAGATGGAAAGAAAGATTGAAAGAAAGAAAGATTGAAAGAAATAATGAAAGAAAGATTGAACGATTGGAAGAAATATTGAAAGATAGAAAAATTGAAGGTAAGAAAGATTGAAAGAAAGAATGAAAGAAAGATTGAAAGATTGAAAGAAAGAATGAAAGAAAAATTGAAAGATTGAAAGATTGAAAGAAAGATTGAAAGATTGATTTAAAGAAAGATTGAAAGACTGAAAGAAAGATTGAAAGAAAGAAAGATTTATAGAAAGAATGAAAGAAAGATTGAAAAAAGAAAGATAGATTGAAAGAAAGATTGAAAGATTGAAAGAAAGAATGAAAGAAAGATTTAAAAAAAGTTTGAAAAAAAGAAAGATTGAAAGAAAGATTGAAAGAAAGATTGAAAGACTGAAGGAAAGAATGAAAGAAAGATGGAAAGAAAGATGGAAAGAAAGATTGAAAGAAGGAAAGATTGAAAGAAATATTGAAAGAAAGATTGAAAGATTGAAAAAAAGAATGAAAGAATGATTGAAAGATTGAAAGATTGAAAGATTGAAAGAAAGAATGAAAGAAAGATTGAAAGAAAGATGGAAAGAAAGATTGAAAGAAAGAAAGATTGAAAGAAATAATGAAAGAAAGATTGAACGATTGGAAGAAATTTTGAAAGATAGAAAAATTGAAAGTAAGAAACATTGAAAGAAAGAATGAAAGAAAGATTGAAACATTAAAAATTGAAAGAAAGTTTGCAAGAAAGATTGAAAAAAGAAAGACTGAAAGAAAGAATGAAAGAAAGATTGAAAGATAGATGGATAGAAAGATTGAAAGAAAGAAAGATTGAAAGAATAACAAAAGAAAGATTGAAAGATTGGAATAAATATTGAAAGATAGAAAAATTGAAAGTAAGAAAGATTGAAAGAAAGAATTAAAGAAATATTGAAAGATTGAAAGAAAGAATAAAAGAACGATTTAAAGAAAGAATGAAAGAATGAAAGAAAGATTGAAAGATTGAAAGAATATTGAAAGAAAGAGAGAATGAAAGAAAGAAAGATTGAAAGAAAGATTGAAAGACTGAAAGAAACAATGAATAAAAGAATTAAAGAAAGATTGAAAGTTTGAAAGATTGAAAGAAAGATTGAAAAAAGAATGATTGAAAGAAAGATTTAAAGAATGAAAGATTTAAAGAAAGATTGAAAGACTAAAAGTAAGAGTGAAAAAAAAGAATGAAAGAAAGATTGAAAGATTGAAAGATTGAAAGAAAGAATGAAAGATTGAAAGAAAGAATGAAAGAACGATTGAAAGAAAGAATGAAAGAATGAAAGAAAGATTGAAAGATTGAAAGAATATTGAAAGAAAGAGAGAATGAAAGTAAGAAAGATTGAAAGAAAGATTGAAAGTAAAAAAGATTGAAAGAAAGAATGAAAGAAAAATTGAAAGATTGAAAGATTGAAAGAAAGATTTAAAGAAAGATTTAAAGAAAGATTGAAAGACTGAAAGAAAGAATGAATAAAAGAATTAAAGAAAGATTGAAAGATCGAAAGATTGAAAGATTGAAAGAAAGATTGAAAAAAGAATGATTAAAAGAAAGAAAGATTTAAAGAATGAAAGATTTAAAGAAAGATTGAAAGACTAAAAGTAAGAATGAAAAAAAAGAATGAAAGAAAGATTGAAAGATTGAAAGATTGAAAGAAAGAATGAAAGATTGAAAGAAAGAATGAAAGAACGATTGAAAGAAAGAATGAAAGAAAGATTGAAAGATTGAAAGAAATATTGAAAGAAAGAGAGAATGAAAGTAAGAAAGATGGAAAGAAAAATTGAAAGATTGAAAGATTGAAAGAAAGAATTAAAGAAAGATTGAATGATTGAAAGATTGAAAGAAAAATTGAAAGAAAGATTGAAGAAAGAAAGATTTAAAGAAAAAAAGATTTAAAGAAAGATTGAAAGACTAAAAGTAAGAGTGAAAAAAAAGATAGAAAGAAAGATTGAAAAAAGAAAGAAAGATTGAAAGAAAGATTGAAAGAAAGATTGAAAGAAAGAATGAAAGTTTGAAAGAAAGATTGAAAGAAAGATTGAAAGAAAGATTGAAAGACTGAAAGAAAAAATGAAAGAAAGATTAAAAGAGAGATTGAAAGATTGAAAGATTGAAAGAAAGAATGAAAGATTGAAAGAAAGAATGAAAGAATGAATGAAAGATTGAAAGATTGAAAGAAATATTGAAAAAAAGAAAGATTGAAAGTAAGAAAAATTGAAAGAATGAATGAAAGAAACAAAAAAAGACTGATAAAAAGAAAGAATGTTTGAGGGATCAAATTATTTAAAGAAAGAAAGATTGAAAGAAAGATTTTAAGACTGAAATAAAGAATGAAAGAAAGATTGAAAGAAAGGTTGAAAGATAGAATGAAAGAAAGATTGAAATATTGAAAGTTTGAAAGAAAGATTGAAAGAAAGATTTAAAGAAAGATTGAAAGACTAAAAAAAAGAATGAAAGAAAGATTGAAAGGTTGAAAGAAAGAATGAAAGAATGAAAGAAAGATTGAAAGATTGAAAGAAAGATTGAAAGAAAGAATGAAAGTATGAAAGAAAGATTGAAAGATTAAAGGAAAGATTGAAAGAACGATTGAAAGAAAGAATGAAAGAACGAAAGAAAGATTGAAAGAAAGATTGAAAGTAATAAAGATTGAAAGAAGGAATGAAGGAAAAATTGAAAGTTTGAAAGACTGAAAGAATGAATGAAAGAAAGATTGAAAGATTGAAAGAAAGAAAGATTGAGAGAAAGAATGAAAGAATGAAAGAAAGATTGAAAGATTGAAAGAAATACTGAAAGAAAGAAAGAAAGATTGAAAGTAAGAATGATTGAAAGAAAGCTTGAAAGAAAGATTGAAAGAAGGAATGAAAGAAAGATTGAAAGATTGAAAGATTGAAAGAAAGAATGAAAGATTGAAAGAAAGAATGAAAGAACGATTGAAAGAAAGAATGAAAGAATGAAAGAAAGATTGAAAGATTGAAAGAATATTGAAAGAAAGAGAGAATGAAAGTAATAAAGATGAAAAGAAAAATTGAAAGATTGAAAGATTGAAAGAAAGAATCAAAGAAAGATTGAATGATTGAAAGATTGAAAGAAAGATTGAAAGAAAGATTGAAGAAAGAAAGATTTAAAGAAAGATTGAAAGACTAAAAGTAAGAATGAAAAAAAAAATGAAAGAAAGACTGAAAAAAACAAAGAAAGATTGAAAGAAATAAAGATTTAAAGAAAAAAAGATTTAAAGAAAGATTGAAAGACTAAAAGTAAGAATGAAAAAAAAGATTGAAAGAAAGATTGAAAAAAGAAAGAAAAATTGAAAGAAAGATTGAAAGAAAGATTGAAAGAAAGAATGAAAGTTTGAAAGAAAGATTGAAAGAAAGATTGAAAGAAAGATTGAAAGACTGAAAGAAAAAATGAAAGAAAGATTAAAAGAGAGATTGAAAGATTGAAAGATTGAAAGAAAGAATGAAAGATTGAAAGAAAGAATGAAAGAATGAATGAAAGATTAAAAGATTGAAAGAAATATTGAAAAAAAGAAAGATTGAAAGTAAGAAAAATTGAAAGAATGAATGAAAGAAACAAAAAAAGACTGATAAAAAGAAAGAATGTTTGAGAGATCAAAATATTTAAAGAAAGAAAGATTGAAAGAAAGATTTTAAGACTGAAATAAAGAATGAAAGAAAGATTGAAAGAAAGGTTGAAAGATAGAATGAAAGAAAGATTGAAATATTGAAAGTTTGAAAGAAAGATTGAAAGAAAGATTTAAAGAAAGATTGAAAGACTAAAAAAAAGAATGAAAGAAAGATTGAAAGGTTGAAAGAAAGAATGAAAGAATGAAAGAAAGATTGAAAGATTGAAAGAAAGATTGAAAGAAAGAATGAAAGTATGAAAGAAAGATTGAAAGATTGAAGGAAAGATTGAAAGAACGATTGAAAGAAAGAATGAAAGTACGAAAGAAAGATTGAAAGAAAGATTGAAAGTAATAAAGATTGAAAGAAGGAATGAAGGAAAAATTGAAAGTTTGAAAGACTGAAAGAATGAATGAAAGAAAGATTGAAAGATTGAAAGAAAGAAAGATTGAGAGAAAGAATGAAAGAATGAAAGAAAGATTGAAAGATTGAAAGAAATACTGAAAGAAAGAAAGAAAGATTGAAAGTAAGAACGATTGAAAGAAAGCTTGAAAGAAAGATTGAAAGAAGGAATGAAAGAAAGATTGAAAGATTGAAATAAAGAATGAAAGATTGAAAGAAAGAATAAAAGAACGATTGAAAGAAAGAATGAAAGAATGAAAGAAAGATTGAAAGATTGAAAGAATATTGAAAGAAAGAGAGAATGAAAGTAAGAAAGATTGAAAGAAAGATTGAAAGTAAAAAAGATTGAAAGAAAGAATGAAAGAAAAATTGAAAGATTAAAGGATTGAAAGAAAGATTTAAAGAAAGATTGAAAGAAAGATTGAAAGACTGGAAGAAAGAATGAATAAAAGAATTAAAGAAAGATTGAAAGATTGAAAGATTGAAAGAAAGATTGAAAAAAGAATGATTGAAAGAAAGAAAGATTTAAAGAATGAAAGATTTAAAGAAAGATTGAAAGACTAAAAGTAAGAATGAACAAAAAGAATGAAAGCAAGATTGAAAGATTGAAAGATTGAAAGAAAGAATGAAAGATTGAAAGAAAGAATGAAAGAATGAAAGAAAGATTGAAAGACTGAAAGAAATATTGAAAGAAAGAGAGAACGAAAGTAAGAAAGATTGAAAGAAAAATTGAAAGATTGAAAGATTGAAAGAAAGAATGAAAGAAAGATTGAAAGATTGAAAGAAATACTGAAAGAAAGAAAGAAAGAAAGATTGAAAGTAAGAACGATTGAAAGAAAGCTTGAAAGAAAGATTGAAAGAAAGAATGAAAGAAAGATTGAAAGATTGAAAGATTGAAAGAAAGAATGAAAGATTGATAGAAAGAATAAAAGAACGATTGAAAGAAAGAATGAAAGAATGAAAGAAAGATTGAAAGATTGAAAGAATATTGAAAGAAAGAGAGAATGAAAGTAAGAAAGATTGAAAGAAAGATTGAAAGTAAAAAAGATTGAAAGAAAGAATGAAAGAAAAATTGAAAGATTGAAAGACTGAAAGAAAGATTTAAAGAAAGATTTTAAGAAAGATTGAAAGACTGAAAGAAAGAATGAATAAAATAATTAAAGAAAGATTGAAAGATCGAAAGATTGAAAGATTGAAAGAAAGATTGAAAAAAGAATGATTGAAAGAAAGAAAGATTTAAAGAATGAAAGATTTAAAGAAAGATTGAAAGACTAAAAGTAAGAATGAAAAAAAAGAATGAAAGAAAGATTGAAAGATTGAAAGATTGAAAGAAAGAATGAAAGATTGAAAGAAAGAATGAAAGAACGATTGAAAGAAAGAATGAAAGAATGAAAGAAAGATTGAAAGATTGAAAGAAATATTGAAAGAAAGAGAGAATGAAAGTAAGAAAGATGGAAAGAAAAATTGAAAGATTGAAAGATTGAAAGAAAGAATTAAAGAAAGATTGAATGATTGAAAGATTGAAAGAAAGATTGAAAGAAAGATTGAAGAAAGAAAGATTTAAAGAAAAAAAGATTTAAAGAAAGATTGAAAGACTAAAAGTAAGAATGAAAAAAAAGATTGAAAGAAAGATTGAAAAAAGAAAGAAAGATTGAAAGAAAGATTGAAAGAAAGATTGAAAGAAAGATTGAAAGACTGAAAGAAAAAATGAAAGAAAGATTAAAAGAGAGATTGAAAGATTGAAAGATTGAAAGAAAGAATGAAAGATTGAAAGAAAGAATGAAAGAATGAATGAAAGATTAAAAGATTGAAAGAAATATTGAAAAAAAGAAAGATTGAAAGTAAGAAAAATTGAAAGAATGAATGAAAGAAACAAAAAAAGACTGATAAAAAGAAAGAATGTTTGAGAGATCAAAATATTTAAAGAAAGAAAGATTGAAAGAAAGATTTTAAGACTGAAATAAAGAATGAAAGAAAGATTGAAAGAAAGGTTGAAAGATAGAATGAAAGAAAGATTGAAATATTGAAAGTTTGAAAGAAAGATTGAAAGAAAGATTTAAAGAAAGATTGAAAGACTAAAAAAAAGAATGAAAGAAAGATTGAAAGGTTGAAAGGAAGAATGAAAGAATGAAAGAAAGATTGAAAGATTGAAAGAAAGATTGAAAGAAAGAATGAAAGTATGAAAGAAAGATTGAAAGATTGAAGGAAAGATTGAAAGAACGATTGAAAGAAAGAATGAAAGAACAAAAGAAAGATTGAAAGAAAGATTGAAAGTAATAAAGATTGAAAGAAGGAATGAAGGAAAAATTGAAAGTTTGAAAGACTGAAAGAATGAATGAAAGAAAGATTAAAAGATTGAAAGAAAGAAAGATTGAGAGAAAGAATGAAAGAATGAAAGAAAGATTGAAAGATTGAAAGAAATACTGAAAGAAAGAAAGAAAGATTGAAAGTAAGAACGATTGAAAGAAAGCTTGAAAGAAAGATTGAAAGAAGGAATGAAAGAAAGATTGAAAGATTGAAAGATTGAAATAAAGAATGAAAGATTGAAAGAATGAATAAAAGAACGATTGAAAGAAAGAATGAAAGAATGAAAGAAAGATTGAAAGATTGAAAGAATATTGAAAGAAAGAGAAAATGAAAGTAAGAAAGATTGAAAGAAAGATTGAAAGTAAAAAAGATTGAAAGAAAGAATGAAAGAAAAATTGAAAGATTGAAAGATTGAAAGAAAGATTTAAAGAAAGATTGAAAGAAAGATTGAAAGACAGGAAGAAAGAATGAATAAAAGAATTAAAGAAAGATTGAAAGATTGAAAGATTGAAAGATTGAAAGAAAGATTGAAAAAAGAATGATTGAAAGAAAGAAAGATTTAAAGAATGAAAGATTTAAAGAAAGATTGAAAGACTAAAAGTAAGAATGAAAAAAAAGAATGAAAGCAAGATTGAAAGATTGAAAGATTGAAAGAAAGAATGAAAGATTGAAAGAAAGAATGAAAGAATGAAAGAAAGATTGAAAGACTGAAAGAAATATTGAAAGAAAGAGAGAATGAAAGTAAGAAAGATTGAAAGAAAAATTGAAAGATTGAAAGATTGAAAGAAAGAATGAAAGAAAGATTGAAAGATTGAAAGAAATACTGAAAGAAAGAAAGAAAGATTGAAAGTAAGAACGATTGAAAGAAAGCTTGAAAGAAAGATTGAAAGAAAGAATGAAAGAAAGATTGAAAGATTGAAAGATTGAAAGAAAGAATGAAAGATTGAAAGGTAGAATAAAAGAACGATTGAAAGAAAGAATGACAGAATGAAAGAAAGATTGAAAGATTGAAAGAATATTGAAAGAAAGAGAGAATGAAAGTAAGAAAGATTGAAAGAAAGATTGAAAGTAAAAAAGATTGAAAGAAAGAATGAAAGAAAAATTGAAAGATTGAAAGATTGAAAGAAAGATTTAAAGAAAGATTGAAAGACTGAAAGAAAGAATGAATAAAAGAATTAAAGAAAGATTGAAAGATCGAAAGATTGAAAGATTGAAAGAAAGATTGAAAAAAGAATGATTGAAAGAAAGAAAGATTTAAAGAATGAAAGATTTAAAGAAAGATTGAAAGACTAAAAGTAAGAATGAAAAAAAAGAATGAAAGAAAGATTGAAAGATTGAAAGATTGAAAGAAAGAATGAAAGATTGAAAGAAAGAATGAAAGAACGATTGAAAGAAAGAATGAAAGAATGAAAGAAAGATTGAAAGAAATATTGAAAGAAAGAGAGAATGAAAGTAAGAAAGATGGAAAGAAAAATTGAAAGATTGAAAGATTGAAAGAAAGAATTAAAGAAAGATTGAATGATTGAAAGATTGAAAGAAAGATTGAAAGAAAGATTGAAGAAAGAAAGATTTAAAGAAAAAAAGATTTAAAGAAAGATTGAAAGACTAAAAGTAAGAATGAAAAAAAAGATTGAAAGAAAGATTGAAAAAAGAAAGAAAGATTGAAAGAAAGATTGAAAGAAAGATTGAAAGAAAGAATGGAAGTTTGACAGAAAGATTGAAAGAAAGATTGAAAGAAAGATTGAAAGAAAGATTGAAAGACTGAAAGAAAAAATGAAAGAAAGATTAAAAGAGAGATTGAAAGATTGAAAGATTGAAAGAAAGAATGAAAGATTGAAAGAAAGAATGAAAGAATGAATGAAAGATTAAAAGATTGAAAGAAATATTGAAAAAAAGAAAGATTGAAAGTAAGAAAAATTGAAAGAATGAATGAAAGAAACAAAAAAAGACTGATAAAAGGAAAGAATGTTTGAGAGATCAAAATATTTAAAGAAAGAAAGATTGAAAGAAAGATTTTAAGCCTGAATTAAAGAATTAAAGAAAGATTGAAAGAAAGGTTGAAAGATAGAATGAAAGAAAGATTGAAAGATTGAAAGTTGTAAAGAAAGATTGAAAGAAAGATTTAAAGAAAGATTGAAAGACTAAAAAAAAGAATGAAAGAAAGATTGAAAGGTTGAAAGAAAAAATGAAAGAATGAAAGAAAGATTGAAAGATTGAAAGAAAGATTGGAAGAAAGAATGAAAGTATGAAAGAAAGATTGAAAGATTGAAGGAAAGATTGAAAGAACGATTGAAAGAAAGAATGAAAGAATGAAAGAAAGATTGAAAGATTGAAAGAAAGATTGAAAGTAATAAAGATTGAAAGAAGGAATGAAGGAAAAATTGAATGTTTGAAAGACTGAAAGAATGAATGAAAGAAAGCTTGAAAGAAAGATTGAAAGAAAGATTTTAAGAAAGGTTGAAAGACTGAAAGAATGAATGAAAGTAAGAATGATTGAAAGATTGAAAGAAAGAATGAAAGATTGAAAGAAAGAATATAAGAACGATTGAAAGAAAGATTGAAAGTAAGATTGAAAGTTTGAAAGAAAGATTGAAAGAAAAATTGAAAGAAAGATTGAAAGACTGAAGGAAAGAATGAGTGAAAGATTGAAAGAAAGATTAAAAGAAAAAAAGATTGAAAGTATTAAAGACTGAAAAAAATATTGAAAGAAAGATTTAAAGACTGAAAGATAGAATGAAAGAAAGATTGAAAGATTGAAAGATTGAAAGAAAGAATGAAAGAAAGATTGAAAGACTGAAAAAAATATTGAAAGAAAGATTGAAAGATTGAAAGATAGAATGAAAGAAAGATTGAAAGATTGAAAGATTGAAAGAAAGAATGAAAGAAAGATTGAAAGACTGAAAGAAAGAATGAAAGAAAGATTGAAAGTGCGAAAGAAAGAATGAAAGAATTAAAGAAAGATTGAAAGAAATATTGAAAGAAAGAATGAAAGATTGAAAGAAAGAATGAAAGTAATAAAGATTGAAAGAAGGAATGAAGGAAAAATTGAATGTTTGAAAGACTGAAAGAATGAATGAAAGAAAGCTTGAAAGAAAGATTGAAAGAAAGATTTTAAGAAAGGTTGAAAGACTGAAAGAAAGAATGAAAGAAAGAATGATTGAAAGATTGAAAGAAAGAATGAAAGATTGAAAGAAAGAATATAAGAACGATTGAAAGAAAGATTGAAAGTAAGATTGAAAGTTTGAAAGAAAGATTGAAAGAAAAATTGAAAGAAAGATTGAAAGACTGAAGGAAAGAATGAGTGAAAGATTGAAAGAAAGATTAAAAGAAAAAAAGATTGAAAGTATTAAAGATAGAATGAAAGAAAGATTGAAAGATTGAAAGATTGAAAGAAAGAATGAAATAAAGATTGAAAGACTGAAAGAAAGAATGAAAGAAAGATTGAAAGTGCGAAAGAAAGAATGAAAGAATTAAAGAAAGATTGAAAGAAATATTCAAAGAAAGATTGAAAGATTGAAAGAAAGATTGAAAGAAAGATTGAAAGAATTAAATATTGAAATAATGATTGAAGTTTGAAAGAAAGATTGAAAGAAAGATTTGAACAAAGATAGATTGAAAGTAAGAAAGATTGATAGAAATATTGAACGAAAGATTGAAAGAAAGGATGAAAGAAAGATTTAAACAAAGATAGATTGAAAGTAAGAAAGATTGAAAGAAATATTGAACGAAAGATTGAAAGAAAGGATGAAAGAAAGATTGAAAGAAAGATTGAAAAAAGAAAGATTGAAAGAAAGATTGAAAGAAAGATTGAAAGAATTAAATATTGAAATAATGATTGAAGTTTGAAAGAAAGAATGAAAGAAAGATTGAAAGATTGAAAGATTGAAAGAAAGAATGAAAAATTGAAAGAAGGAATGAAAGAACGATTGAAAGAAAGAATGAAAGAATGAAAGAAAGATTGAAAGATTGAAAGAAATATTGAAAGAAAGAGAGAATGAAAGTAAGAAAGATTGAAAGAAAGATTGAAAGTAATAAAGATTGAAAGAAAGAATGAAAGAAAAATTGAAAGATTGATAAATTGAAAGAAAGATTGAAAGAAAGATATAAAGAAAGATTGAAAGACTGAAAGAAAGAATGAATAAAAGAATTAAAGAAAGATTGAAAGATTGAAAGATTGAAAGAAAGATTGAAAGAAAGAAAGATTTATAGAAAGAATGAAAGAAAGATTGAAAAAAGATTGAAAAAAAGAAAAATTGAAAGAAAGATTGAAAGAAATATTGAAAGACTGAAGGAAAGAATGAAAGAAAGATGGAAAGAAAGATTGAATGAAAGAAAGATTGAAAGTAAGAAAGATTGAAAGAAATATTGAAAGAAAGATTGAAAGATTGAAAGAAAGAATGAAAGAAAGATTGAAAGATTGAAAGATTGAAAGATTGAAAGAAAGAATGAAAGAAAGAGTGAAAGATTGAAAGAAAAATTGAAAGAAAGATTGAAAGATTGAAAGATTGAAAGAAAGATTGAAAGTTTGAAAGAAATATTGAAAGACTGAAAGAAAGATTGCAAGAAAGATTGAAAAAAGAAAGAAAGATTGAAAGATTCAATGAAAGAAAGATTGAAAGATTAAAAGAAAGAATGAAAGAAAGATTGAAAAATTGAAAGATTGAAAGAAAGACTAAAAGAAAGAAAGAACGATTGAAAGAAAGATTGAAAGAAAGATTGAAAGAAAGAAAGATTGTAAGAAAGAATGAAACAAAGATTGAAATAAAGAAAGAAAGAAAGATTGAAAGAAAGATTGAAAGAAAGATTGAAAGACTGAAAGAAAGAATTAAAGAAAGATTGAAAGTTTGAAAGAAAGAATAAAAGAATTAAAGAAAGATTGAAAGAAATATTGAAAGAAAGAATGAAAGAAAGATTGAAAGATTAAACAATTGAAAGAAAGATTGCAAGAAAGATTGAAAAAAGAAAGATTGAAAGAAATAATGAAAGATAGATTGAACGATTGGAAGAAATATTGAAAGATAGAAAAATTGAAAGTAAGAAAGATTGAAAGAAATAATGAAAGAAAGATTGAAAGATTGAAAGAAAGAATGAAAGAAAGATTGAAAGATTGGAAGAAATATTGAAAGATAGAAAAATTGAAAGAAAGAAAGATTGAAAAAAAGAATTAAAGAAAGATTGAAAGATTGAAAGAAAGAATGAAAGAAAGATTGAAAGATTGAAAGATTGAAATATTGAAAGAAAGAATGAAAGAAAGATTGAAAAATTGAAAGAAATATTGAAAGAAAGAGAGATTGAAAGAAAGATTGAAAGTTTGAAAGAAAGATTGAAAGAAAGATTTAAAGAAAGAAAGATTGAAAGAAATATTGAAAGAAAGATTGAAAGATTGAAAGAAAGATTGAAAGAAAGAATGAAAGAAAGATTGAACGATTGAAATATTGAAATAAAGAATGAAAGTTTGAAAGAAAGATTGAAAGAAAGTTTTAAAGAAAGAAAGAAAGATTGAAATAAATAATGAAAGAAAGATTGAAAGAAGGAATGAAAGAATGAAAGAAAGATTGAAAGATTGAAAGAAATATTGAAAGAAAGAACAATTGAAAGATTGAAAGAAAGAATGAAAGATTGAAAGAAAGATTGAAAGATTGAAAGAAAGATTGAAAAAATGAAAGATTGAAAAAATGAAAGATTGAAAGAAAGAATAAAAGAAAGATTGAAAGAACGATTGAAAGATTGAAAGAAAGAATGAAAGAAAGATTAAAGGAAGGAATGAAAGAATGAAAGAAAGATTGAAAGATTGAAAGAAATATTGAAAGAAAGAACGATTGAAAGATTGAAAGAAAGAATGAAAGATTGAAAGAAAGATTGAAAGATTGAAAGAAAGATTGAAAAAATGAAAGATTGAAAGAAAGAATAAAAGAAAGATTGAAAGAACGATTGAAAGATTGAAAGAAAGAATGAAAGATTGAAAGAAACATTGAAAGAAAGATTGAAAGATTGAAAGAAAGAATGAAAGAGAGATTGAAAGATTGAATGAAAGATTGAAAGATCGATTGAAAGATTGAAAGATTGAAAGAAAGATTGAAAGAAAGATTGAAAGTTTGAAAGAAAGATTTAAAGAAAGATTGAAATATTGAAAGAAATATTGAAAGAGAGAAAGATTAAAAGTAAGAAAGATTGAAAGAAAGAATGAAAGAAAGATTGAATGATTGAAAGATTGAAAGAAAGATTGAAAGAAAGAAAGATTGAAAGAAAGAATGAGAGATTGAAAGAAGGAATGAAAGAATGAAAGAAAGAATGAAAGAAAGATTGAAAGAAAGATTGAAAGAAATATTGAAAGAAAGAAAGATTGAAAGTAAGAAAGATTGAAAGAAAGAATGAAAGAAAGATTGAAAGATTGAAAGAAAGATTGAAAAAAGAAAGATTGAAAGAAAGATTGAAAGAAAGATTGAACGACTGAAAGAAAGAATGAAAGAAAGATTGAAAGATAGATTGAAAGAGAGATTGAAAGAAATATTGAAAGACTGAAAGAAAGAATGAAAGAAAGATTGAAAGAAAGATTGAAAGAAAGAAAGAAAAATTGAAAGAAAGATTGAAAGATTGAAAGAAAGATTGAAAGAACGATTGAAAGAAACAAAGATTGAAAGAAAGATTTAAAAAAAATGAGTACTAGTCACTTTTAAAAAATCATTTGTCCTATGGATTAAATGCCATACACACTTGCATCTCTCCCCTCCCACCCCACACACATTCACATGACCAATCCTCCCAACACCCACACACACATGCGTACATGCACACACACACACACACACACACACACACACTCTAGCACAGGAATAAATGTACCCGTACATGTTAGGCCCACGGCCTCCCAGCGCCACTAGAGGCCGCCCTTGCCCCATCTGCAGCTCCCTACTCAGACCCAATTGCACACACCTGGGATCAATTACCCGCACTGTATTTAGCCCCAGCTTCCTAGCCATTCCTTGCCAGACCGTCAACTAGCTTTCCCCGAGTTGCATCGCGATTGGCTCCCTTCCTAGTTCCTAGTTCCTAGTTCCTAGTTCCTAGTTCCTAGTTCCCAGTTCCCAGTTCCAAGTTCCTAGTTTATGTCTTGTTGTCTCGCCTTCCCTTCACCTGTCTGTCTCCGCTTGTCGACCAGGACTCTCCACCCAGCCTGGTTCCCCGTCTCTCCACCCGGATCCTGGACCCCATCTCCTGGTCATCATCGTCCCTGCCCTGCCCTGCTCCATCCCCTCCCGACCAGGTCCCCCCGGCCAGCTCCACCGTCCCAGTTAATAAACATCCCTTGCCTGCCTCCCGTGTCCCTGTGTCGTGCGTTTGGGTTCCTCCCTGTTCGGGTCGTGACAGTACGGTCTGGCCAGGAAAACATGGACCCAGCCGACACAGAAGGGCTCCGCCGCGCACTCCGGGACAGAGGAGTGTTGCTTGGGCAACATGACCGGGTCCTCCGGGACATCGCGGAACACCTCCGGACCATCTCTGCGGCCGTCAGCAGCCTGCAGGGCCCTCCGGCCCCCGTGGCCTCCCCTGCTCCTACGACCTGCCCTCCTTCCCCCACCAGGGCTCCCAGCGCCTCTCTCGTTCCCCCTGAGCCCCACGTTCCGGCTCCAGCGCCTTACAACGGAGATTTCGGCACCTGCCGCGCCTTCCTTGTGCAGTGCGCGGTGGTTTTCCAACAGCGGCTGTCGTCGTACGACTCCGATAGTGCCCACATCGCGTTCCTCATCTCCTGCCTGAGAGGGGCGGCTCTCGGCTGGGGTTCCGCGGTTTGGAGTCAGGGGGGTCCCGTGAGTCTCTCCTACGATCTGTTTACCCGCGAAATGAGGAGAGTCTTCGACCACCCAGTTTGCGGCAAGGAGGCCGCCAGAAGACTCCTCTCCCTCCGCCAGGGTTCCCGTAGCGTCGCCTCCCTCGTCGTCGAGTTCAGGACTCTAGCCGCGGAAAGCGGCTGGAATGACGGAGCCCTGCAGGACGTGTTCCAGCGTGCCCTGAACGACGAGTTGCGGGACGAGCTGGCACGGCGGAACGAGCCCACGGACCTGGACCAACTAGTGGAGACCTCAATCCGCCTGGACAACCGGCTACGGGAGCGCCATCGCGAGAGGGAGGGGGCGAGCCTCCAGTCCGTGCCTCCCGCCTGGGCGGCCACGCCCCAGTCTCCAGCGCCCGCTACTCTTGGGCGCCGCACAAGTCCCCCGACTCTCTCCGATGCCGAGCCAATGCAGCTTGGTCGCTCCCGGATCTACCCAGAGGAGCGAGCACGCCGCCTACAGACCGGTGCCTCTCTGTATTGCGGTCGGCTGGGACACCTCTGAGCCACCTGCCCGGTCCGGCCACGAGAGGGCGACTCCTCGGTAGGGCTACGCTCCGGCCGCTCCTTACCACGTCATCGCCCCTATGACTGCGCAATCAACCTCCTGCCAGGCGCCCCCCTCCCCTGCAGTCGCCTGTATAACGTCTCCCGGTCTGAACAGGAGGCCATGGAGACTCACATCCGCGACTCTCTCGCTGCCAGGATTACTCGTCCCTCGTTTTCTCCGCTAGGCGCAGGGTTCTTCTTTGTTGCGGAGAAGGACAAGACCCTCCGTCCTTGCGTCGATTTCAGGGGACTGAACGATATCACGATCAAAGACAAGTACCCCTTGCCCCTGATGGATTCAGTCTTCGTCCCCATCCAGGGGGCCACCCACTTTTCCAAGCTGGACCTCCGCAACGCTTACCACCTGGTCCGCATCCGCAAAGGGGACGAGTGGAAGACTGCCTTTAACACCCCGCTCGGTCACTTTGAGTACCTTGTTATGCCCTTTGGGCTGTCAAATGCCCCAGCGGTCTTCCAGGCCCTAATTAACGGGAGGTTAGCAACTAGCTTTCCCCGAGTTGCATCGCCGCGTCAGCCGCGTCAGCGATTGGCTCCCTTCCTAGTTCCTAGTTCCCAGTTCCAAGTTCCAAGTTCCTAGTTTATGTCTTGTTGTCTCGCCTTCCCTTCACCTGTCTGTCTCCGCTGGTCGACCAGGACTCTCCACCCAGCCTGGTTCCCCGTCTCTCCACCCGGATCCTGGACCCCATCTCCTGGTCATCATCGTCCCTGTCCTGCCCTGCTCCATCCCCCCACGACCAGGTCCCCCCGGCCAGCTCCACCGTCCCGGTTAATAAACATCACTTTATTATTTGCCTGCCTCCCGTGTCCCTGTGTCGTGCGTTTGGGTTCCTCCCTGTTCTGGTCGTGACAGTACATCCAGTATGTATACACACACAGTCATGTTAACCTATACACTGTGGTTTAAACAGGACTACGTACTACCCATATGCACTCACAGCACTGTGTATATCCTCTCCCACCACACACATTCACATAACAAACCGTCCCGGCACACACACACACACACACACACACACACACACAATGATGCAAGTCATATCAACACAGCTGAAGCCGCCTTGTGTTATGAATTCCTCTCATGCCGCAGCCTTCAGCTCTCCAGTAGCTCTCCAGCAGCTCCTCGTGTCCCAGCAGAGCTGCCGTGCAGTTGTTCTGCTGCTAAAGGCTGTCAACGTTCAGCGGGCGGACGCTCGTTTGCCCCCACCCTCCGAGCTCCCCTGCCATCCAGGGTCCTTCTGACCCCCCCCCCCCCCCCCTTTAGCAGGGAGCTTGCCATCCTGCTTCTGTGTGTGGCCAGAGTCCACCGCTGCACACATCCCCTGGCCGACACGGCCCGTTGTGTTGTTGTTTTTTTATAATAGGGGGGATAAACAAAGTGTGTGTGTGGCGGAACAATCTCACGCGTTACAGGGGCCAAGTTGGGTTCACCTGTCGACGATGACGAAGCCCGGCATTGACGTGCAAGCTTGGCGGCGGTAGTGGAGTCGGGTGGTGGGGGTAGGCAGACTCAGAGCTTTACAAGGAGCGGGGCCGGGAAATGTGGCGCACGGCTGAAGGCGACGTAGCTAAATCACCTCCACGGGGTGTTTACGGGGAAGGATCATTAGCGAGCTCGGCTACCTGCGTTACCCCTCGCTCTCCCTCCGTCAGCGTTTCGGCAGGAGTCCAGGGAGTCTGATGCCCTCATTAATAAAGATTACTATCTTATCCTACAATGAATAGTAGTAATTTTAATAATTATGCCGAACAGCGATAAACTTAATCTCATTAAATTAATGCCCAATCGTTCTTCTTTACAAAGAATAATCCACGTATTCATAATAATAAATAATAATTTGGTTATCAAAATGCGTCATTATAGACGTTTTTTTTTATATCTTAATGGTATATTTTGTACGATCACATTAGCATGATGTAATAATAATTTTGGGAATGCATTATTAAAATATATTAAAATAATTTATTTGGATGGAGTAATTTTTTGGAGAAGCTTCCGCATTGCGGGAGGAGAACGTCTGAGAGAAGCACACTATATTTACCCTATCTCCTCATGCCGTGACTGTGCCCAATATTGAAACAGCAGAAGAAGAACGGGGGCAATAAAATGGATATAGAGTAAGTGCACGAAAAAAAAATGTTTTAGAAAGTTAACTTTTCAATTGTTACACGTTTTTGCTGTTAAATGCTAGCAGTTTTGTGTTATAACACGATATAACACGGAGAGATTATGCATGCAAAAGTTAATGACTTTGTTTTATTTTATAAAGCCGTTTTTAACATGCACAGTATCTAGCTTTAGTTAAATGTGTGTTGGAGTGGAGTGTTAACTAGCATTTAGATTTAGTTTACTGTGTGTTGGTGCAGGGAGACGGTACTGTGAGAGAGAGACGGTTTTCAAACAGACAGACGGACCCGCTAGCTAAGTTTCTCTTGATCGGTTCTCCACCAAAGCGTGCTGAGAGAGTCCGGACTGTTTTTTGCCAGTTTAGACTTTATTTGAAGGTACAATGGTACCTCGACTTATGACTGCATCTACTTACTAATCCAAGATACGATAGTCGCTAAAATTAGCATCGTCTTACGACTGACTGCTCCAGGATACGACCGTGGAAATTTGTAGTTGGCGCGTCGGCGTCAGTCAGCGGGCGACCTAGGCCAGGATAAACAGTAAAAGATAACATTTATAAAGTCGCGATCATGTGGGACATCTGGAACAATCACAGCATCCCATTTTGCTGGTTCATACACATTGCTGTATGGAGGTGATTTAGCAGCATGAGAAATCTACCACTGAATTTTGGAGTCCTAAATAGTTGTAACTGGTTCTAATGTTGTGGCTGATCGGTGTGTATGTTGTTGTATGATGTTGTTGTGATTTTATTTTTTCCTATTGAAATAAAAAAAAATGAAAGTCAAACCTGATTTTAAATTTCACTCATCCTTTGGTCATGAAATGGAAAAATAATTTTTCAATTTAGATTTTTGTATCTCCAAAAAAGCAAAATTTGAAAACCACTCATACCCCATTTTTTCCATTTCTGATTCTGAATTGAGAATAGAGTAACCAAAAGATACAGCGATTGAAAGACCTGGTCTACACTCCTAATTGTATTTGTCCTTTTACATTTCTATTTCTATCTTAGAAATCTCTGAGAGAAGGAGGTGGTTACCTGAGGAGGTCCATGCGGTGGAAAAGAACCTGAAGGCTTTCATTGAAAGTGGTAAAGTGCCGGGAAGGACTGAGTGTGATGCATGTATTAGAGCTTCACCTGAAGCTCTAAACCAGCGAAGCTGGACTGCATTGAAGTACTATGTAAAAAATCGTATCACTGCCATCCAATGCGAAAGTGCGAGAAGAATTTATTAATAGAGTTGTTAAAGCATTTGCTCAAACATGTTGGTTCACGTTGCTCAAAAATGTTGGTTCATTTGATGCAACTTCATTTTTGATGATGTTTGTGTTGTTCGTTGGCATCCTGAGTACCCAGGTATACACTGGAGTTCAACTAGTTATTGATTTTATCAGGCGAAAACATTGATAATTAGTAGTTAGGTGCAGTCAAAGGCCGCAAGTCAATTCATCTGCTGATAACAACTGACTCTACGGTGGCCAACGGGAAAACTCTGCAACTAAAGAAAATACATGTAAATAGACAAAACGCAAGCAAATTTAGAAAATGTCATCATCAATTTGACAACACAGGCAACAACACAATGGAAAAGTTCACGAAGGAACAAACTTAAAATAAAAACATCAAGAAATGTTTGTGTATCATATCTGATATATTCCCCAAATGAAGTGTCCGTGGTGAATTGCTTTTAAGTTTGTTTCCGTGCAAATGTTTCCATTGTTTTGCATCTCTTGCCTGTGTTGTCAAATTGATGATGATGTTTTCTGAATTTGCTTGTGTTTTGTCTATTTGCAGTGAGTTTTCGTGCCGACCACCGTAGGGTAGGTTTTTATCAGCAGATTAATTGAAAATGGATAGTTAGGTGCAGGCAAAGGCCAAAGGTCAGGGTTTACCACCATACTACTCTTCCCCCGCGTGAATACATTGCACTTTTTCTTTGTTACAAAGCATATCAGGAGACTTACTGAGCCCTGTGTGAGCCCTTGTTTGTTTTCTTGTGCCATCTGCTCCTTTTTATTTTATAATAAATAATTGTAATTTTTTATCTACATTTTGTACAGTGGGTGTAGGTTTATTCCCCGTTCGATTAAGTTTGGAAGAAAATATTATACTGTCAAAACCATCAAATTAAATAACAATTGATTCTGTGCTCTCTTTTAAAGTATATGTGGTATTTGTCATACTTATCTGGAAATCAATTGATGAACCGGTATTTAAGTCGAAAATGATCTGCATAATATGCTCAAATTTACTACATTTACTTACAGCGTGCTTAGGTAGAAAAATAATCTTTACTTTCCAATTTTTGATATGTTTAAGTGGTGTTGGCCTGAGGCCTGATTTCTTAAATTGGTTGTATATCCTTTCAAATTAATAATTATACTTTTGGAAGGTTTATATTTTTCAATCAGAATCTGACCTATTGATTAAAAAAAGTGTTCAGTGTCAAAGTTTGCATGTCAATAGACCATAACATGGTGGGTCCCCTGTGTAATCAAAAAGTCAGGTGGGGTTCCCATGAGGCTCAAAAATTCAGGTCTAAAATCTTTTTGAGGGTTATCATTTTTTAAAGTAGTTTTTGTATCATCAAAAAATGATCCGTGATTTATGTACTCAACACTAAACATTTTACGAGACACAAGGACGCGTTAGCATGGGCTATGCCACGTGAAAACCCCAGCATGCAATGGGGGGCGTACCTTCGTATTCCTGTCTATTATTTGTCCGCATTTTGTTAATTGTTTATATTCTTGTTATTTACATTTACATTTACATTTAGTCATTTAGCAGATGCTTTTATCCAAAGCGACTTACAAGGGAGAATAACATTCAAGCTACAGCTATTTCTCTACATTCTGCTGGTACTTGTAGAGTTAATTGACTAACCGATATGATGGTCTATAGACCAATCAATAGAAAAAATAGTTTCACCTTTACAGCCAGCAGTAAGGTTTTTGGATGCTTTAAATTGCAGTACACTTGTTCTAGAAAATGATCAGTTTCTAAGTTATGGAGCCATTTCAAAATGTTATTGTCGAATTAGTGTCTTGTGCTGTTCTTATTTATCTATTGTGCCTCAACACTTTTAGAAGCCTCGTGGAGAGTCAGTAGTATTTATTTTGGGTTTTTGTCTGTTAAGAAACAGGTGATCACCAGAAAGTGCGCCTGTAGCCAATTTCCACCGTGACTGGACGAAGCCACAAGCTGGTCATTACAGCAGAGTCTCCAGATAAGAAGGTATTTTTGTTTGATTATTTATGAACAATACTTGAAGACAAAAGTTGTGATTTTCATGAAAAAAAAAGACTTTCTATGTTTCTAGTTTGTACTTCTTGTTGGTGACTCCCATCTACGGAGCATTGTGGATGGATTTGTGAAGATGCCAGGGGACCGAGGTACTGAATGCTTTTTTGTCTCGGAGACCTGACGCAGTTTGTGTTGTAGCCCCTAGCAGCGACTTGACGGCCAGCAGGACCATCGACGAGGCAGCAGTAGACTTTCGCAGCCTCCTGGTCAGTGTCTGCAGTCGCTGGCCAAAGTTACGCTTCATGTTTAGTACATTTTTGGTAGTATTGGTACTATTAATACTTTTGCTTTGTGAGCTCTGCAGAACATATTTTACATTTTGAAAACAAATGTACTGTAATAAACACCTTTTTTTTGTGTGTGTTTGTATAGGTGTTTGTCCTGGACTTCCTTCCGCGTCTGACTATTTGCTCCGTGAGGAATACCATCCTGTGGCGGCATGCATGGGAAGCATATTTTAATTTTAGTACAGTTAAATGTATAACGGAGTATATATTTTTAGACAAACCAATTCAATAAATATTTCTAATGAACAAAGTTGACATCTATGTATGCATATTTCTATTCGTCCTAATCGTTGTTTTAAGGCATCAAGTACTTTTCTGCAGCCAACCACTTCCCATTGAACCACCCAGAGCTGTGAAGCAGAGATGGTGTAAGTACAATTGTACAATTTGTTGTCATGTCACGTGATGGCTATTTTATGAATAACTTTGCTATGTTGTGAAACCATGGCCCTGTGACATTGCTGTGAAATGCTGCTTATCGCCAACTGGAGACAACAGCGCCGCCAACAGCACGAAAGTCAAAGGTTTCTCCCGGCAGGTCACTTCCAACATTCTCTCCAAAAGTGGTTGTGAAGGGAGAGCTCATCGTGCCTCATCCTTCACCTAACCCTTTTGAGTGGAGACTGGTTGGAAGGGGCAGAAAGATAATCGGTTGCACACTGTTATTGTTGGGGTAAGACCCTCTGGAAACTGTGATAGTCTCTGATATTCACTCAAAGTGTACCGATTTTCATTAAACAATTTTAATATGTTTGTTATGTGTGTAGTTGGCCTTTTGTCAAGACATTGTCTTAAATCGACATTTTGCTCTATGATTTCACAGGTGGACACAACACCAGTAGCGTCGCCGGAATGATCCATCCCGTTATCAACTTGTTCCATCGCATCTTTCTAGCGCTGTCCAGTGTGGAGAATTTTATATTGTTTTTATATCAACAATTGTATATCAATTTTATATCAAGAAAATTTTGCTTTGCTTACATGGGAAAGCCACGGTGGGACATTGGCAGAAAGCTACTGCCTCCAAGAGGACACTGGGAACGGAGCAGGTTTGCTTTGTTCGTTGTTTTTCTTCTTTTTTCAATGACATTTTTGATAGTAGTACTTCATTTTAGTTTTATTTTGTCCATGCATTTCATTCTCTTGCTTTTTTTTAGGGGAAGGCAGCACCAACCGTTGTGGAGGTGTCTTCAAAGCCACACCTGCCAGTGATGTGCCAGTTCTTGTGAAGGAATAGCAGCGCTCTCAAACATTTGTCAAAGGTCAGAGTGATGCTGCTCCTTATTATCCTGATATGGAGAGTGCTACAGTGTTTTCTGATGTTGCAGCAGAGCTTGACGCTAGCAGGTCTGTCATGGGAACAATTGATGTCACTTCTATCAGCGGAACAGGTGATAGCTGAGAACATTTTTTAACAAAGAAAAACGTAGAACACTTTCAGTGCCGGGAAAGCATACGTTGAGTGTTTACACAAATGGTCCTTTTACGATCTAGAAAAACTGAGATAACGACTAAAACTTTCGTGACAGTGATATACAGGAATGTAAGATCTCCTGTGAAAGAGTCGGGCGTCACCAAACAAACATATGCCTCAGCATTCAGACATCACTTGGTGGTAGAATTATATCATTCATTAACATTGATCATCATTTTTCTCTCACACTCCCTTCTGTTGTTCCCAGTGGAATGATACAAAAGGAAAATGCAATAATGCTTAAGTATAATATAATTGAGGCAAAGGGATCAGAAAATGATGTATAAATTGAGTACAATACATTTATACAGAGATATTGTTTTATCTGTGTCCTTTTGATGGAGGGGCCAAGGAAAATGATGACCATATAACAAGGTGGGAAGTGGCCAGGTGTAATCAAATGTGGAGCAGAAGTCCAGCGGTGGAGCCGTCTGTGGGGCGCCAATGTTGGTGTAGAAAGCCCCTTCGATAACTGCTTCCAAAACACACATTTCTTCGGCTGTGGTAAGGGGAATGGCAGTAACCCAAGTAGCCTATGTAGGTATGGTTGAAGTGGTTCCATCGCAGTTGCAGGGTGAGCAGCGTTCAGCGTACACTCACGTTGTCTCCTCAACGAGTACCTAGAGGGGAGTAGGAACTTTCTTGCGATGAGATACGTGTATCCATATTGGTCGTTCTACCACCTTAACTGCTGCTGCAGTGGTGCGGGTCCCTAACCCTGCTGGAAAGGTCCTAGGAATCTGGCAGAGTTCCAGCTTTTCCTCTGTAAGTCGCGATCACCACCCATTCACCTGGTCAGCGGCCGTGTAGAGGTCCTTCAAGTGGGACGGGTAGGGCTGCTTTGACCTGGGTACATAGACTTAAACACTTGGGTGAGAGACACACATTTTGACAACATTGTTTGGTATAGGTCCAAGATTGTTAAATGGGCGTTAAATAGTTGAATAGCAGACTACAGGCTCAGTACAAAAATGAATGTATGCACACTCGTGTAACAACAGAATAATATTATCACAATGTCTAATATGTAGGAGATAATAGGCGGCCATTTTGACACGCCCATGCATGGCACCACTAGAATATCAAATGACACACTGGGACTGACGAGTGTGCAAAGATTTGTGAATTTCCAAGTATCTTTTGGAACATGAAATTGTACGTGTTGCCACGCCCACACCGTGTGCCAAAATATATATGTATTTTAATAAGTTTTAGCTGTGAAGGTGTCTTGTAGACACTCGTCAAGTTTGAAGTCGATCCGATAAATCGCCAAGGAGGGGTTTCGCGAAAGTACAAAGCATAAATATGACTAAAAAGTCAGGAAAATTCAAAATGGCCGACTTCCTGTTGGGTTTCCGTCATGGCGGAAATATATATTTTTTCCAAGTCTAGAGAGGTTACAAATGTGTACCGAATTTTGGGAGTTTACGTGGAAAAAGGTGAATAGGTCAGAAAATTATTATTTTATTTTCTAGGGTGGCGTGGCAACACGTAAAATTTCATGTTCCAAAGATACTAATTCACGAAAACTTTGCGCACTTGTTAGTCCCAGTGTGGCAATTGATATTGTATGAGTTGCCTGCATGGGCGTGGCAAAATGGCCCGACACACCCTGTTGAAAATTTCAAAACATCAAACCTATTCACTTTTTACCATGAAATTCACAAAATTCGGGACACTTTTGTAACTTCTTGGATTAAATGTGTAATTTTAGTCACTTTCCGTTCATTTTCTCGCTTTGTACTTTCGTAAACTCCTCCGAGGCCATTTATCTGGCTTCAAACTTGGCGAGTGTCTACAAGACACCTTCACGATGAAAAGATATTAAAAAAATAAATAATTGTCACACGATGTGGCCGTGGCAAAGCGTTGGATTTCGTGTTCCAAAAAAAGCTGTGTTTTTGTAATATTTTATCCACTTTTTATGCTTTGTACTTTCGTGAACTTCTCCTGGGGGATTTTTTGGATTGAGACTCATTGGGGATTAAAAGTTATTAAAACATTTTTTTTTCGTCACGATGCGGGTGTGGCAACGCGTTGAATTTTATGTTCAAAAAAACAGTTTACGTGACTTTTGGGGCCTTGAGAAACTACAAAATTATTGCAAAACTTTGCACACTCTTCAGTCCCAGTGTGGCATTTAATATTCTATGGGTCCTATACATGGGCGTGTCAAAATGATCAACTAGATGCAGTTATCGTGGATGAGGATGTCGGGGTCCTGGTGCTGGGGAAAGGAGGCCCATACCTATAGCAACATAGGTGTCGCCACATTCCTTCTGTCTCAATGCCATGTACGCTTGTATTTCTGGTTTTCCCAACGCAGTCATGATGCATTTTTCACTAGAGTACAAATGCATGGTATACAACAACATCCACATACAATTAACAGAGCAGCAATGATAGCAACGTTGATTATGCATGATAAAATGAGGCCTTTTCATTTGGAAAACATAGAGTCCAACCAACCAGTGATGTGATCATCCATTCCTGCATTTTCTTTTAGTTCTACGCTCCGTGAGTGGAGTAGCAATTCCTCCTACTGGTTCCTGTGTTTATAAGCACATTACTCCATGCCCCACAATCAATATGGGTACCTTAAACCTCGTCCAGCCACCAGTCACTTGTTAGTCTAGGGTTGGTGGACCACGCATATTTCTCATTCCACTGGTACTGCTCCTACCCTGTGGAATCACACTTTATTATGGAACAGAAATCAACATTGAATGCCAGGATTTGTCCTTCATAGGCATAAATGACAAGAACTGTTTCTTTCATTCGGCCCCACTCTTTGACCTTTGTCATATACTGGTCATACGATAATTGGGGTCCCACTTGGTAAGAATATGTATACTGTGTAGGGTCCAGGACTTCTCCTAGGGTAAACAAAAAAAATATTATTTTTTTTTTACATGGTTAATTACAGAATGCTTACGTCTTTCAGCTGGATCCTTGTTTCTGTGAGAGTTCTTGCGGGTGGGGTGACAGGGGCGCAGTGGGAGAGGTGGTGACAGGGAGCACCAGTTTTATTTTTGAGCTTTACTGCATGTGAGGTGGCCAACACTACCTCCCAAGGTCCAGTCCACCTTGGCTCAGGCCACTTCTGTTTGTGGACCTTGATGTGGACCCAGTCTCCGGGGCTGACCACCAGGGTGTGGGGCAGTCTGGGGCAGTGTTCTTGACCTGTGAATACAAAACTCGAGATACTGCGGTTAGTGCTTTGACATATTCAGGTAAACCTTCCTGGAAATCATCAAAAGCGGGTGATTTAGCTGGTAGGTTGTGAGGACCTGGCATGGGGCGGCCTGTTAATATCTCGTGTGGGCTAAGATGTGTTTGACTATGGGGAGAGGTCTCGCATGGACATTAATGCTAGGGGTAGGGCATCTACCCACGTTAGTTTAGTCGTTTTTGTGATGTTCTGTAGAGACATACTGAGTTGCTGTTTTGTCTCTATCAGCACCTTGGCCATTTTTTCTTTCAACGTCTGGTTTGCACTTTCAACTAGGCCTTTTGACTGGGGGTGATAGACTGAACCAGATCTATGGGAGATACCTAATGCCTGTTCTACCTGGCTGAGTTTTTTATCGCTGGTAAAATAAGATCCATTGTCCGAGCAGATAACTGTGGGGTAACCCCACCGAGGAATGCGTTTTTTCCATAACCATTTAATCACAGATACTGCATCCTCTCTTTTGCAAGGGACTGCTTCTACCCATTTGGAGAATCGATCTACCATCACGAGTAGGTATCTGTACCCTTGTACTCTGTTGTCCCTGCCCATGCCGGTGTAATCTATGCATATTTCTCTGAAGGGGTAGGGGGGCACTGAGAATGTTCCCAAAGGTCTTTGGTAGACTGTCTTCTTATTTAGCTCGTGACAGACGACGCATTCTGCAATATGGTTGGCCACCATTTCCTCCAGGTAGGGATGCCACCAGTCCTGTTTGAGCCTGTTGGTGGTTCTTTTGGGTCCTTCATGAGTCTGTCCATGTGCATCCTTGATGAGGTAGACCAGGAGTGCGGCTGGTGCTACTGGGCGCCCATCGTGGCTTCTCCATAGGCCGCTGGTGCATGTGGCTCCTTTCTTCTGCCACTGCGAGTGTTCGTTCCATTTCGCTTCTTTCTGCACTTCTTTCAGATGTTCCTCTGACAAATTGAGGGCGTTGTCTTCAGTAAATACAATCATCATTGCTGCGGTTTCTTTTAGGTTCCCTCCTGCTTCTTTTGCTGCTGTGTCGGCTGCGTTTGAATTTCCTTTGGAGTGTCCTTTGCATTTGATGATCTGGATTTTTCGGGGGAGATGTATAGCTTCCAGGAGGGCGAGTATGAGGTCTTTGTGTTTTACCGGGGCTCCTGCTGACGTTTGGAGTCCTCTTTTCATCCATATGGCTACATCCACGTGAGCTGTATGCTGAGTCGGTGAATATGTTTGCATTTTTGTTTTTTGAGATTTTTAATGCTTTCACCGAGGCGTCGAGTTCTGCTTTTTGTGTTGATGCTGGTTGTTCTATCATCCCACTTCTTAGGGTGACGTGGTGTCCATTAATTTGTTGAATGGCTGCGTATGATGCTCTATTTCCCTCTTCTTCTTTGAAACAACAACCATCTATAAACAGGACAATTTCTGCATCGGGGTCAGATGTTCCATCCAAGTCTGTGCGGCCCTTTGCTTCCAGTTTCATGAGCTGTACGCAGTCATGGGTGCCATCTGCATACTGTAGTCCGCCGGCCAAGTTGATTCCATCAGCTGTGTACAAGACATTGTCTCTTTCCAGGGTGACATGCAAGCGCATCTTGTGTTTTGGTGTGGTAAAGGTGAAATCCGTTTGATCGAGGTAGGATTTGACTCCATGTGTGGTATGCACGATGGTGGGGTGGTAGAAAGTAATGTGGTCGGTTCTCGTAGGGCGTGTGCGATGGCAGCCGTGTGTCGTCCACATCCGGAGAGTCCATGTTCCACTGTGTCGAGTTTGCAACTGTGGTGAGCCAGGATCGCGCGCTCACCGTGTCTAGGCTGCCAGAGCACAGCTTGACAATTCCGTGCTTTTCAGTAACGTCCAAATGGAACGAGGAAGAGATGTCTGGGGTGCATAGGTGTTCGGCCTTCCCCATGAGTTGTTTCAATCTTATGAACGCTTCCTCCGCACTTGTGGTCCAGTTGAGTGGTGCCTTGACGTTCCGATGGCCAGCTTCCGCAATGGGTTCGCGTGGGGGAACAGTGTGGTCCACATAATCAGCTATGTGGTGTCTGCTATAGCCAGTGAGTCCCAGGAATGCTAGCATTTGCTGCACGGTGGTGGGTTTAGGGTACTGGAGCATTCTCTGTTGTCTTTCCGGGTTGATGTATCTCTTATCTCCCGTGATCCTTTTTCCCAGGAATACCACTTCTTAGCGGCAGACCTGTGCTTTTTCCTTCCTGATTTTGTAGCCACATTTTGCGATGCGCCGTAGCAGGGATTTGGTGGCCGTGAGGCAATTTTCTACTGTGGTGATGTCCATGAGGATGTCGTCGACATACTGGATGAGTAGGAGTTCCTTGAGATCTGCCTTCAGGCAGGCGTTGAATATGGTTGGCGTGCATGTGAATCCTCGTAGCATTCTTGTGTAGGTCTAAGAGCATTTTTTAAATGTGAATGCAAACATATCTTGACTTTCTTTGGCCAAGGGGAGGCAAAAAAATGCGTTGGCCAGGTCGATGACGGTGAAAAATTGATGACTCGGGGAGCCTGCATGCAGGGCGACATGGGGGTTGGGCACTTTTTCAGTAATGGGTTGGACCACCTGGTTGATACGTCGCAGATCGTGGACCAGGCGCCATGAGTGTCCTCCAGCCTTGGGTACTGGTAGAATTTGTGTGTTCCACGGTGAATCCGCTGGTCGTAGAACTCCTGCTTGTAAGAGGCCTTCAATGGTGGAGGCTATTCGAGCAGCTGCCTCGGGCTTGACCTTGTACTGACCTTGCCAAATGGGCACAGCGTGGGCTTTCACTTTGATGTGTATATTGTGGTGTGGTGTGCAGCCAACGTGATAGGGGCCGGTGGTCCAGAGGGTTGGCGGTAGTTGGGCGAACATTTCTGCTGCCAGGGGGTGTTCTTCGATGCTTCCTTGATAAGTTCTTTCCAGGACATTTCTTTCATATATGCCTTGTTCGTAGCTGTTGTGTCCTATTCTCCAAACCGATTTGTCTGGCATGTGTTGCAACAGGGGGTTCGTTGTGGGGACCCAGGTGGGTTGGCGAGGGCTCTTTTGACCATGGGGCCCAATTGTTTGGCTGCATGGTTGGCTTCTACGGCTAGGGTCACATGTGGAACTGCGGTGTCGTGAAGTAGATACCAGGATTGTTGGTCTGGTGTCAGGCGGACCGCTGCTGCAACTCCTTCGTGGCCCAGATAGAAGTCTGTTGTCTGGAGTCGTTCTTGTCGTCCCTCCTTTTTCGCTTCCCAGCCTTCGTCATAGATGTCATCACGGTGGCGTGTGAAACAGAGAGTGCAGTGTACGGGTCCAGCATCGACTTTTTCCAGAGTTGGTAGGTTTACAAAATGCCACCAGCCGGTGAGTGTGGGGTCGGGGGTGGTATCAGGAGTTCCACCTAAGACGAGTATACGTTCGAGGGGTATTAGCTCTTCTTTTGGCTCAGAGAAACTAACTTCCAGACCGTGGAGGTTACATATCACAGATGCCCCTGTTCTTCGGAGAAGGTCCCTTCCCATTAGGTTGGTGGGGCAGCTTGGTGAGTAGAGGTATTGGTGTCTGACTTTGTGAGGACCTATCTTGGTAGGGAGGGGTGCGGTGAAGGGTTGGACTTGTGTCGTCCCAGAGAATCCAACAGTCCGTAATTTCCGAGTGGATAGTTGTATGTAGTACGTAGTATGTTGGCGGCCAGGTTCTTCAAGCAAGACACGTGACAGTGACAGTGACAGTAATTCCTTGGATTGACAGTGATTCCTTGGATTGTACATGGCACTACTGGTTCGGCATTTATTTTTGTCTGTACCACCACTTCCATGTCCCCTGGGCGCCTCTATGCTCCATGCCATGGCGGGGTGTCCATGCGGGGTCCTCCCTTTCCTCTCGAGGAAGCTCCTCTTCCTCTCTGAGGGGGGCGGTAGGATCCTCTATATAATTGCTGGGGTTGTTGGTTCTGGGGGCATTCCCTTGCCCAGTGGTCACTTTGGCCACAGATGAAACATCCTGTAGTTTTCTCGGGTCCTCCCCATCCTCTAGAGGATTGGAATTGTCCTCTCCCTCTCAGTTGCTGCCATTGGGGGGGGCCTTGGGGGTATGAGGGTGCGGGGGCCCCTGGATACTGCCGCTGGGGATATTCATAGGGAGTCCAGGCCTGCTGCCATTGGGGTAGGTGCTGGGCTGGTGGGTAGGCGGGGGTTACAGTTAGGGGCTGTGGTCCTGTCCATTGTAGTGGCGCGGTTTGGGGCGGGGCCTGTGCTTCAGGGGTGGTGACTACTGCTTGCACAGTTGCTTTCTTCTTTTTGTCCGTATTGACTTCATCTTCCAGTTTTTTTACCTGCATTTTTAGTAGTCTGGTTTGTATGGAATCTTTCTCCAGGAATTCGTCTTCTTGCTTTTTGATGTGTCTTTCCAGGTGATGGATGAGATGGCTCTCCCACTGTCTCTCGGTCATGTCTGACAGTCAAACTGTGTCTGCGAGCTACAGCCTGACATCTCCTGGGAGGCCATTTTGGCATTTGGCATCTGCATGTACATGGGGAGACCCACTAGGCAGGGGTCATGACGTTCTACAGTGCTATCACTCCAGAGCTCCTTTGCTCATGTGAGATAGGCGTGTGGTTCTTCCCCATTTTTAAATCTCAGGCCTGCCAGGGCCACTGTGTTGCGTCTGGTCGGCCAGGTTTCTCTCATGGCTGTCCATATGTCATTTCGCATGTGGTCGAATGGGTGCTCGTGTGCCATGGTGAGGGTTCTAACTTCTCTTTCCAGGGAGGTCAGGGTGATGTTTCCTGCTGTGGCGCGGAGAATGGCTCGCACATCTCTTAGGGCTAGTGTGTCAGCCGCTGTGTGGTTTTCGAAGATTCGGATCCATGCTGCAGCTCCTTTGTCCAACGCTGATAGGTTGCCTTTGAGGGCCTGCATGTCGCGGTGGTACCAGGGAACAAATGTTTCTCTTTTGGCGGACTGCTTTTGTTCCTCCTCTCGTTGTCTAATTTTCGAGCGGGTAACTATCCCTATTGCTGACGATCTTCTGGCCTGGCTTTTGGATGATGCTATAAGGGTTCCTTTTCTTCTGTTGTCGTTTGTGTACTCTCCCCGGGAGCTGCCACTGTTTTTGAATGACCACTTTTTTGTCTTAGTCTCGTGGTCTGACATGGGTTCTTCTTCCCAGGAGCGGAGGGGGGTGGGGTGTCTTTGTTTTGTTTTCTTAAAGGTGTATTTGGGGACTACAGGGGTAGGTGAAGGTGTGGGCTGGCTTCGGGTCTTTTGTTTTTCTTTGGGTTGTTGTTTGGCTGTAGCGTCTGCAGGAGGTGCTATGAGATGAACATGGGTTGTGTTGGCATCCTCTGGTAGTGGGCCACATTGTCCAGTCAGTGTGACAGTTGCGTGGCTAACCCTTGTGGTACATTTCTTTTTCCTTTCTTGATGTCTTTTTGTGGTTTGTAGGACTGGCAAGTGCATTCGTCGTCCTCTGTATTAGAGGAGAGAAACTCTTTGTGTCTGTTTGATCGTTAGGGGGCGATGTCTGATCATTGTCCTTGTTCTCACTGTCAGATGGCTTTGGGGAGGGCTGTACTCGGAAATGGATTTGGATCGGGCCTTCCATTACTAATACGGGTGCTTGTATTTCTGGCGGGGGTGGGGTGGCTATTTTCTGGTTGCTCAGCACAGGGGGCGCTGTTGCTTCAGGTGTGTGCTCGGTCTTAGGGTTGTACGGAGAGGGGGGGTGCCGATGTGTTTCTTCATCGGCCAGCAGGGAGGGGTAGCGGGATGGGGTGGTGTGTGGTTGGAGTGGGGTGTGACCTTGGGGGATGGGTTCGGGGAGGGGTGGTAACTTGTCTTCTTGTGGGGGGTAGGGTTCCTTCTGGGCTTCTACCACTGCCTTGGTTGCGGCATTTCTGATTTTATTGCGACGTTCGACAATCATTTCCGCTCGAATCCATGCCGTCATTATGTGCTGAACCAGCGCCCATTGTGCACGCTGCTTGTTTAACTTGCGCTTTCAAGCCCCCATTAATCCAGGGTTGTTTTTTGCATCCACTCCTGCTTCAGCCAGCAGTCTTTTTTCTTCCTCTATCACCTTGGTGCGGTTTTCTGCTGTCGGGGTAGTGTCTTTCGACCACCACCCTGCTTTGATCCATTTTTGTTCATATTTATGGAATTTCCAAGTTTCTCAAGCATGGAACTTTGGCTCTGTTCTGTTCTTGAGCTCAGCTACAGCTTCAATACGAATCTCACTGGTGCCGGGTCTGGGGGATGGGGTCTTTTCCATTATGTTTTTGAATGGCAGGAGAACAAAAGACATGGGAAGAAGTGGGAGGGGGAAACCTCAAATGTTCGGATCTCAATGTGTTTCTGGTGCAGCTACGCCACTAGTGGTCTTTTAGGTTATTACAGGTCAACTTTTTTTTTTTTTTTTGTATTTTTTTTTTATATATTGCCCTTTTATCTAGGGCAATTTGAGGAGGTTGTTCATACACATACACACACAAAACCTCTATCACACATGCACAGACTCTATCAAACACACACTCTCTTAAACACAAAGACTGTCTCAAACACACACACGCCCGCGGTCTCTCTCACATTCACACACACGCATGGTACCTCTCTTTCCACACACACAAGGTACCTCGTTGCGCACACTCTCACTCACACAGCCGGCAATACAATTTTACGCTAAGTCACGTGAATTGGGCCTTTAACCCTTTAATATTTGGTTTCTCTAAGAACCGGGCCTTTAACCCCTAAATGCTTGGCTTCCTTTTTACTTTAAAAATGATTCCGGGCCTTTCACCCTTAAATGAAATTACCGACTATCGACTACCCTTCTGAAGGCTGAGTTTAACATTTCATCGCCAGACATCACTTAGTTTAGGCATTTCGGAGGTCTTTTCAACAACCGGGCCTAAACGGGATTCGGAATTACTTCACGAGTTAAACATTGTTCATCACCAAAACGTCGCTCAGTTTAGGCATACTGGATGTATTCTCTACACACGGGCCCAAACGTTACGTGGAATTACTACGCAAGTTAAACACACAGCCGCTTCGAAGGGGGGTTTCCTAACCCGTTCCCTTAACTTACCTTACTACCGTTCTCATCAAACAATCCAATTTCTCCTCTCCACAATATTTAACAATTATTATTCATGCATCATTCAACAATACATCCCCAAAACCACAAAGTTGTTCGTCCAGCCTTAAACAGTACAACACTTCCACCTAAAATATTCCTATCTAATCTATGCAGACTTCATGAAATGGCTCTGCTCACCTTTTAGCGGGTACCCATGGAAGTATCGCAACCGTTCAGGCTTTCGGAACTCCTCTGCAGTCTTGTAATGGGATCACGTCGGGGTCACCAATTTGTCGTGTTCAAAATTTCCAAATCCGGAATGATGGGATGAAACTGGAACTTTGAGCTACGGAGAGTTTATAGGACGGTTTGAGAATCTACCAAAAAATAGAAAACGTTTTACGTCGACGTGGTTAGTCCTAAACTGCGTGTCTCATCTAGCATACATTTCACCCAGGAGTCTGCAGAAACTTTGTTTCCTCGTCACTTTGTTACAAACGACAGACCCCCCTTTGCGAGGCGGTCCCGCCTTTGTTATTTCCCATCTCCCGAGTATCTAGTTTCAGACTCCCCGCTGTGTGTGCGCCAGATTAACCGTTTCAGTGCCGGTTTCTAACTGGTTGCGTAGTTACACCCAGTGTCTTTAGACATGTTTTAATTTTGGCTCTGACTGATCAATAAAACTGTATTTCATAATTACCCACTATATGAATGATAGTAATGTACATGAATAAATTTATGTAATGTATACTGTAGTATACACACATATAGTTTTGCTATCGAGGATTAGTTCAATCTGTAATGTTATAGTTATAGTAGTAAAGTTATATGTAGTACGTAATAGTTATAGTATATGTATATATATATATATATTTTTTTTTCTCACAAAACCCAACAGGAAGTCGGCCATTTTTAATTTTCCTGACTTTTTAGTCATATTTATGTTTTGTACTTTAGCGAAACTCCTCCTTGGCGATTTATCGGATCGGCTTCAAACTTGACGAGTGTCTACAAGACACCTTCACAGCTTAACATTATCAAAATATATATATTTTTTGGCACACGGTGTGGGCGTGGCAACACGTTAAATTTCATGTTCCAAAAGATACTTGGAAATTCACGAAACTTTGTGCACTCGTCAGTCCCAGTGTGGCAATTGATATTCTATGGGTTCCGTGCTTGGGCATGGCAAAATGACCGGACACGCCCTGTTGAAAATTTCAAAACATCAAACCTATTCACTTTTTAACATGAAATTGGGTATATTAATGTAACATCACTAGACTCAAAAAAAATTATATTGCCGCCATGACCGACACCCAACCAACAGGAAGGTGGCCGTATTGGATTTAATGTGCGCAAACTCCTAGGGGATTCATCAGATCGACTTCAAAGTTCGCGAGTGTCTACAAGACACTTTGGGGATTAAATTTATTAAAACATTGGGTTTTCGTCACACAATGTGGGCATGGCACTGTGTTGAATTGAAGTGTTAACCTGACTTTTGGGGCCTTAAGAAACTCGAAAAATAACAAAACTTTACACACTCAAGATCAAACCTATTCACTTTTTTAGTATCTCCTCCGAGATCTGCATAGAATTCCGGCAGGTTTTCCTCTTGTCTTTCTCCTCCGTCGGCGTATTGGTAAACACAGTGGCGGCAGGACAAAGAGATCTTAGTACGTACTCCGGTAAGTTGCGAAAAAGTCCGTATGAGGTGTCGAACAGACGTCCAGGAGTGCTTGTCGTTCATATTGTAATAGCGACAGTGCACTGCATGCAAAAATAAGAACAATACAAATAGTAATAAACACAAAACTAAGAGTTGAATGCAGAGCCGGTGTGTCCATACTACGGCGCACCCGGAAGTTAGTCCGGGTTAACTCATAAGTTAGCTAGCTTCCTCTGCTGAACCAATATTTTACTAAAATGACTTTTACAACTCTCTTTGCTCCAACTTCCATCCTTAACAAAGAATCCCAAATGCATCATTTGCTAACTTTCCCACTTTCATTGTCTTTCACATCAACTTCCATAATCATTTCAGCCTGTCAACTAACTTTACAGCTCTCTCGCCTTGTTATATTTTTTTCAAATAAATTTAAAGCCTTACAGTATCCTTTCCAGAAATCCTACCAGATATTTAGATTATAACGCTACTTTTAAACCAAGGACTCATGTGGGAAACTAGTTTGACATGTTGTGTACAACACACATACTATGCTTACTGTATCTCACATTTATACATTTGCTTGTTTTTAATCGCGATTTTCATCAGCCATGTAGCTAAACATACCCCGAGACACTGATAAAATGTCTCCGAACTCATCTCATCCATACGTGCTCCAGAGTGATCCATCGGCCAGGCGGTCACACGCCTCAAACATCATTTCAATCACCCAAGGATTCATTCATTCAACGCTTTTGCTAGGATGGGTCAAGAATAATCTATAATAATCATGTATTTAATAATGTCGATTTTATTATTGGATAACATAAAGCAAATAAACAGACAAAAACCACGATTCTCTTGATCAATGCAAAATTGGCTACTTCATAAGTAAGGCATACATTTTTAATGTACAACACATCTCTGAGTACTTAAAAAAGCCCTCTATATAATACATTTCTCTTTATTCTTCTTCATAATATTGTTCTTATACTGTAGCTAACCAATAATAAATGAAATACTTTTTACCATTAATGCAACTTCTGGTGCTCCTTCGTTTTGCTGATGGCCTTCTAGTCTGGATCATACGTTGTGAGGTTAAGCTTAATGCAGGCGTTGAGGCTTCCATCAGTTAAACTTAAGCGTAGGATGGTCTTAATGTTTCTCAGATGCGAGAAAGACTGCTCACATGCATTTGTAAAGCCAAACATGGTCAATACGGCATTACTCACACGCTGCATTGTGTGCTGTGTGACGGGACGCTCGTTCCAAGTTTTAAGAATCAGCTGGTCTTCAGTTTCAAGTTCAAGTTCAAGTTCAAGAGATTATTTGTCACATACATATTGAAGTTTTTTCGACTTCTGTCCACTTTTGTTCAGCTGATTGGTCCGACTCGAGGCAGGGAGTTTTCTTAATGTTTGTCTGTCTTACAGAGGGGATCGGCGCATGGGCTCGTAAGCAGTCCAGCAGTGGAACGCCATTCCTCCTGCTCCCAAGAGGATCATTATTATCCACAATTATTATAATGATCCTCAGTGATACATATAATTGTGGCCTGCAAGTTGAAATGAACAGTAAAACTTTCGCCATGTCGGCGCACCACAGCCATCTCCTTCCCTAAGCCCTTACCTGTGGGCAGAGACTTCCACAAGTTGTGCCTGAGCAGAGACCCGGTAGGGGCAGGGCGCCGAGTAAATGGCGCCCCGGAGTCTTTATGTTGTCCGCAGCCGGTGCTTGACTACTTTGTCCGCCACATTTATATTTTGAATTTTATTTTCAAGTTGTAATTTCTCTTACCTGTTTTACTTTAAAATGACACAGAATAATAATTTATTACTTGTTAATTGTGATGAACAATTTTAGCTCAAAATTGTATGCGAGCCATATACCGTCATCAAAAGAGCCGTAATTGGCTCGCGAGCCATAGGTTCCCGACCCCTGCTCTAGATTGATTCAATCTTTAAGCTTACTCAGATCTTCCTTGATCGGAACAATATCTCAGTGAGTCGTCACCTTCACTTTTCGGGAATCTTGTGTTGCCTTTGCTGGACCTGTCCAGACGACTCCTTGTTGGATATCTTACGGCCGGTCTCTGACTGCCGCTGGGCACACAACCTGGACATGAAGAGAGTCTCATCATCGTCGCCAGATTGTTGGATAAATTATCCTAGGTGGTCGGTGAGGTTAATCTGCCCGCTACAGGAAAACAAAACTGAGAGTATTAAAGATATTTATTCTGCAAAATAAAGAGAAAGATACCGTCATGCTTCAAAGCAGTGTTCTGATCAGTCTACCCCTATTACTGACGAAGAGGGCTTTATACCAAAGAGAGGTTGTGTGTCAGGTGTCATTTACAACTCTGATCCTCAGTCATATCCCTGGGTGTTCCCCCAAACAGTGATTTAACAGTCAAACTTCGGTCACAGACACAATCCTACTGTACCATAAAACAAACACACAACGCTCTTTTAAGTCCCTCTTGTCCTTATCCTTATCTCCACACAAGGTTAAGTGAAGGATGGAATGTGGTCTGGTTTTTCCAATACTACAACTGAAATGTTTTAGACAGTTTTTACACACAGACACACACAGACAATTTTTTTGTCTCTTTATATTAACTCTGAGTGACTCATAAAAACCCATAGACAATGAGTTTTATAACTAAGTAACATACAAAAGGCTATTGTCCTGTATAAAACATGTAAAACCTCATTCAAATAGTTGATGATGTGCATTTTTCTCTCACAGCCTACATACGTGCAACTGCGGCTCTAGCGCATGCCACTGTGATTGCACTGACGTTTCACCTTCTGGACTTGATAGACCTGCTGGCTAATTTAAGGGTCTTATTGGCCCGACTTAATGGCCTTGTTGGCCGACTTGAAGGACCTGCTGGATGCGTTGCCAAGCCCGCTTTGCGCACTCAAAGTTGTACTGCCACTGCGGTCCAGGCCTTTTGCCCGTTCCTCCAAGCCTGGCTGTCTGTTTGGGCCCACGAGTTCTGTGGAGCCTCAGCCTTCCGAGGGGTCTGAGGGTTCCGTGGGCCCTGGGTGTTCTGACATCATTGCTCTCAGCAATGCCTTGAGGTGAGGCCAATCTTTTTACTCTTAAGCCCTCACCACATGTAGCTGTACTTGGCTATACAGCGAGCTAAACACTCTTGCAATAAGTACCCAGAGACAGGAGCGCACTTTTGGTATCGTTAATGAAAGCGGTGTAAAACTGTGGAACAGTAGAGAAATATGCAGATAAACGATCAATCTCTATGCAGATGTAGATAACGTGTTAATACGTTGTCATAGCTCCCACATTGTATACATACAACAATAACATGAATTATCTCACAAATTGTGCTTTCTCAAGGGCAGTGAAGAGGCTGATGGAAGAGATGTTAATCCGGGTCTGGGACATGATCAGATTGGCTGAGTGTGCCTTGATCTGTTTATGCCTGTTCTGATTTTACTATTATATTATTATACTATCATCCAAATGCTATGATGTTGCAATACTGACTGCGCGGGGGGCGCACCGGGAGGCAGAACAACCGTGTTTTGGTTGCATCTAAATTTTTTAGTATGGCTTTTAAGTTGGTTTTTAACTGTATTTCTGTGTTTGTATTGGAACTGATTTTTTTAATCTGGCTTTTAAATCAGTTTTGAAACTGTATTTCTGTATCAGGATTGGGTCTGAATTTTTGGGACACATCATCAGTAGTGGACCCCAGGACCATGGGGTGTTTGACCATTATCACTAGACACCCTCGCCTGAGGAAGGCCCTCCCGTGGTTGATCAAGCCTCGGAGTGTGTCCCATAGCCAATTGGAGTTCAATTTGGGTTATGCTCGATTGTGGGTAGGCAAAGAGTTTTGCTAAGCATTAATTTAGAATGATTTATGTTAAGAGTTTTGCTAAACATTAATTTTGAATGACCAATTTACTAATGCTTCATGCAATTATGCCATGTCAAGGTTGGTATGGTAAATTATAAAAAATAAATAAAAGGTTACGTTTAATAGGTATGTATTTAGAGGTGTCTTGTGTTCCTACTTTGTGTCAGGGTCTTCTGTAGGTTCAGAATGAAGTTAGCTCCTCGGCACATCTGAATTTATGGGGCATAGCTCCACCCATTTTTTGGAATAAACTCCTTTTATTTTCTTTGTTTTCTTCCAATAAAAATCCTATGGTTTTAACCAATTGGGGATGGGGGGATGGGTTTTAACCAACTTCATCTTTCATTTTCATAAACGTCCTTTACTTACTCAACTTACTACGCCGGATCGAGCTGTACACTCTACCTTCATCCACTCCCTCATTTTCATGAGGGAAAGGAGGATAGAAAGAAGGAATGAATGAAAGATTGAAAGAAAGATTGAAAGAAAGATTGAAAGATTGAAGGAAAGAATGAAAGAAAGATTGAAAGAAAAATTGAAAGAAAGATTGAAAGAAAGATTGAAAGACTGAAGGAAAGAATGAAAGAAAGATGGAAAGAAAGATGGAAAGAAAGATTGACAGAAAGAAAGATTGAAAGAAATATTGAAAGAAAGATTGAAAGATTGAAAGAAAGAATGAAAGAAAGATTGAAAGATTGAAAGATTGAAAGAAAGAATGAAAGAAAGACTGAAAGATTGAAAGAAAAATTGAAAGAAAGATTGAAAGATTGAAAGATTGAAAGAAAGATTGAAAGTTTGAAAGACAGATTGAAAGACTGAAAGAAAGATTGCAAGAAAGATTGAAAAAACAGAAAGATTTAAAGATAGAATAAAAGAAAGATTGAAAGAAAGATTGAAAAAAAAGAAAGATTGAAAGATTGAAAGAAATATTGAAAGACAGAAAGATTGAAAGAAACAATTAAAGAAAGATTGAAAGATTAAAATAAAGAATGAAAGAACGATTGAAAGAAAGATTGAAAGAAAGATTGAAAGAAAGATTGAAAGAAAGATTGAATGAAAGATTGAAAGAAAGAATGAAACAAAGATTGAAATAAAGAACGAAAGAAAGACTGAAAGAAAGAATGACGGACAGAAAGATTGAAAGAAAGAATGAATGAAAGATTGAAAAAAAGATTGAAAGACTGAAAGAAAGAATGAAAGAAAGATTGAAAGATTAAACAATTGAAAGAACGATTGCAAGAAAGATTGAAAAAAGAAAGATTGAAAGAAAGAATGAAAGACTGAAGGAAAGAATGAAAGAAAGATTGAAAGATTAAAAGAAAGAATGAAAGAAAGATTGAAAAATTGAAAGATTGAAAGAAAGACTAAAAGAAAGAAAGAACGATTGAAAGAAAGATTGAAAGAAAGAATGAAAGAAAGATTGAAAGAAACATTGAAAGAAAGATTGAAAGATTAAAAGAAAGAATGAAAGAAAGATTGAAAAATTGAAAGAATGAAAGAAAGACTAAAAGAAAGAAAGAACGATTGAAAGAAAGATTGAAAGAAAGAATGAAAGAATGAATGAAAGAAAGATTGAAAGATTAAACAATTGAAAGAAAGATTGCAAGAAAGATTGAAAAAAGAAAGATTGAAAGAAAGAATGAAAGAAAGATTAAAAGAAAGATGGAAAGAAAGTTTGAAAGAAAGAAAGATTGAAAGAGATAAAAGAAAGATTGAAAGAAATAATGAAAGAAAGATTGAACGATTGGAAGAAATATTGAAAGAGAAAAATTGAAAGTAAGAAAGATTGAAAGAAAGAATGAAAGAAAGATTGAAAGATTGAAAGAAAGAATGAAAGAAAGATTGAAAGATTGAAATATTTAAAGAAAGAATGAAAGAAAGATTGAACGATTGAAAGAAAGATTGAAAGAAAGATTGAATGATTGAAATATTTAAAGAAAGATTGAAAGATTGAAAGAACGATTGAAAGAAAGAATGAAAGAAAAATTGACTGATTGAAAGAAATATTGAAAAAAGAAACATTGAAAGAAAGAATGAAAGAAAGATTGAAAGAAAGATGGAAAGAAAGATTGAAAGAAAGAAAGATTGAAAGAAATAATGAAAGAAAGATTGAACGATTGGAAGAAATATTGAAAGATAGAAAAATTGAAAGTAAGAAAGATTGAAAGAAAGAATGAAAGAAAGATTGAAAGATTGAAAGAAAGAATGAAAGAAAAATTGAAAGATTGAAAGAAAGAATGAAAGAAAGATTGAAATATTGAAAGAAAGATTGAAATAAAGATTGAAAGTTTGAAAGAAAGATTGAAAGAAAGATTTAAAGAAAGAAAGATTGAAAGAAATATTGAAAGAAAGATTGAAAGATTGAAAGAAAGATTGAAAGAAAGAATGAAAGAAAGATTGAAAGATTGAAATAAAGAATGAAAGAAAGATTGAAAGATTGAAAGATTGAAAGATTGAAATAAAGAATGAAAGTTTGAAAGAAAGATTGAAAGAATAACAAAAGAAAGATTGAAAGATTGGAAGAAATATTGAAAGATAGAAAAATTGAAAGTAAGAAAGATTGAAAGAAAGAATTAAAGAAAGATTGAAAGATTGAAAGAAAGAATGAAAGAAAGATTGAAATATTGAAAGAAAATATTGAAATAAAGATTGAAAGTTTGAAAGAAAGATTGAAAGAAAGATTTAAAGAAAGAAAGATTGAAAGAAATATTGAAAGAAAGATTGAAAGATTGAAAGAAAGAATGAAAGAAAGATTGAAAGATTGAAATAAAGAATGAAAGTTTGAAAGAAAGATTGAAAGAAAGATTTAAAAAAAGAAAGATTGAAAGTAAGAAAGATTGAAAGACATATTGAAAGAAAGATTGAAAGATTGAAAGAAAGATTGAAAGAAAGAATGAAAGAAAGATTGAAAGAAAGATTGTAAGACTGAAGGAAAGAATCAAAGAAAGATTGAAAGAAAGAAAGATTGAAAGATTGAATGATTGAAAGATTGAATGATTGAAAGATTGAAAGAAAGATTGAATGACTGAAAGATTGAAAGAAATATTGAAAGTTTGAAAGAAAGATTGAAAGACTGAAAGATAGATTGAAAGATTGAAAGAAAGATTGAAAGAAAGATTGAACGACTGAAAGATTGAAAGAAAGATTGAAAGTTTGAAAGAAAGATTGAAAGACTGAAAGAAATAATGAAAGAAAGATTGAAAGAAAGAATGAAAGAAATATTGAAAGAAAGATGGAAAGAAAGATTGAAAGAAAGAAAGATTGAAAGAAATAATAAAAGAAAGATTGAACGATTGGAAGAAATATTGAAAGTAAGATTGAAAGTTTGAAAGAAAGATTGAAAGAAAAATTGAAAGAAAGATTGAAAGACTGAAGGAAAGAATGAGTGAAAGATTGAAAGAAAGATTAAAAGAAAAAAAGATTGAAAGTATTAAAGACTGAAAAAAATATTGAAAGAAAGATTGAAAGATTGAAAGATATAACAAAAGAAAGATTGAAAGAAATAATGAAAGAAAGATTGAACGATTGGAAGAAATATTGAAAGATAGAAAAATTGAAAGATTGAAAGATTGAAAGAACGAATGAAAGAAAGATTGAAATATTGAAAGAAAGAATGAAAGAAAGACTGAAAGATTGAAAGAAAGATTGAAATATTTAAAGAAAGATTGAAAGAAAGAATGAAAGAACAATTGAAAGAAAGAATGAAAGAAAAACTGACAGATTGAAAGAAATATTGAAAAAAGAAAGATTGAAAGAAAGAATGAAAGAAAGATTGAAAGAAAGATGGAAAGAAAGATTGAAAGAAAGAAAGATTGAAAGAAATAATAAAAGAAAGATTGAACGATTGGAAGAAATATTGAAAGATAGAAAAATTGAAAGTAAGAAAGATTGAAAGAAAGAATGAAAGAAAGATTGAAAGATTGAAATATTGAAAGAAAGAATGAAAGAAAGACTGAAAGATTGAAAGAAAGATTGAAAGAAAGATTGAATGATTGAAATATTTAAAGAAAGATTGAAAGAAAGAATGAAAGAACAATTGAAAGAAAGAATGAAAGAATGAAAGAAAAACTGACAGATTGAAAGAAATATTGAAAAAAGAAAGATTGAAAGAAAGAATGAAAGAAAGATTGAAAGAAAGATGGAAAGAAAGATTGAAAGAAAGAAAGATTGAAAGAAATAATAAAAGAAAGATTGAACGATTGGAAGAAATATTGAAAGATAGAAAAATTGAAAGTAAGAAAGATTGAAAGAAAGAATGAAAGAACAATTGAAAGAAAGAATGAAAGAATGAAAGAAAAACTGACAGATTGAAAGAAATATTGAAAAAAGAAAGATTGAAAGAAAGAATGAAAGAAAGATTGAAAGAAAGATGGAAAGAAAGATTGAAAGAAAGAAAGATTGAAAGAAATAATAAAAGAAAGATTGAACGAATGGAAGAAATATTGAAAGATAGAAAAATTGAAAGTAAGAAAGATTGAAAGAAAGAATGAAAGAAAGATTGAAAGATTGACAGAAAGAATGACAGAAAGATTGAAAGATTGAAATATTGAAAGAAAGAATGAAAAAAAGATTGAAAGACTGAAAGAAAGAATGAAAGAAACAAAGATTGAAAGAAAGATTTAAAAAAAATGAGTACTAGTCACTTTTAAAAAATCATTTGTCCTATGGATTAAATGCCATACACACTTGCATCTCTCCCCTCCCACCCCACACACATTCACATGACCAATCCTCCCAACACCCACACACACATGCGTACATGCACACACACACACACACACACACACACTAGCACAGGAATAAATGTACCCGTACATGTTAGGCCCACGGCCTCCCAGCGCCACTAGAGGCCGCCCTTGCCCCATCTGCAGCTCCCTACTCAGACCCAATTGCACACACCTGGGATCAATTACCCGCACTGTATTTAGCCCCAGCTTCCTAGCCATTCCTTGCCAGACCGTCAACTAGCTTTCCCCGAGTTGCATCGCGATTGGCTCCCTTCCTAGTTCCTAGTTCCTAGTTCCTAGTTCCTAGTTCCCAGTTCCCAGTTCCAAGTTCCTAGTTTATGTCTTGTTGTCTCGCCTTCCCTTCACCTGTCTGTCTCCGCTTGTCGACCAGGACTCTCCACCCAGCCTGGTTCCCCGTCTCTCCACCCGGATCCTGGACCCCATCTCCTGGTCATCATCGTCCCTGCCCTGCCCTGCTCCATCCCCTCCCGACCAGGTCCCCCCGGCCAGCTCCACCGTCCCGGTTAATAAACATCCCTTGCCTGCCTCCCGTGTCCCTGTGTCGTGCGTTTGGGTTCCTCCCTGTTCGGGTCGTGACAGTACGGTCTGGCCAGGAAAACATGGACCCAGCCGACACAGAAGGGCTCCGCCGCGCACTCCGGGACAGAGGAGTGTTGCTTGGGCAACATGACCGGGTCCTCCGGGACATCGCGGAACACCTCCGGACCATCTCTGCGGCCGTCAGCAGCCTGCAGGGCCCTCCGGCCCCCGTGGCCTCCCCTGCTCCTCCGACCTGCCCTCCTTCCCCCACCAGGGCTCCCAGCGCCTCTCTCGTTCCCCCTGAGCCCCACGTTCCGGCTCCAGCGCCTTACGACGGCGATTTCGGCACCTGCCGCGCCTTCCTTGTGCAGTGCGCGGTGGTTTTCCAACAGCGGCTGTCGTCGTACGCCTCCGATAGTGCCCACAGTACTTACTAGTAACAGCTCCAATCCAAAACAAACTAAAGAAATACTGGAATGTATTGATAGGGAAATAAATCACATCGACAAAGAAGAGTGCGACACGGTAATCACATTAGCGGAAGTAGAACTGGCAATAGATGGACTAAATAAGAACAAAAGCCCAGGCCCAGACGGAATCTCGACAGAGTTCTACCAGTGCTTCAAAGCCCAGCTGGCCCCCTTGCTGCTAAAACTTTACACTAGTATTAAAGTAAACCAGACAACTCCGGACTCCCTCACAAAAGGTATCATCACAATTGTATTTAAGAATAAAGGATGCCGGAACCAACTGAAAAACTATAGGCCAATTAGCCTACTCAATTCAGATTATAAGATTCTGGCAAAAATTCTGGCTAATAGACTTAAAGCAGTAATAGGCTCAATCATCAGCAATACGCAAACTTACAGTATCCCAGGCAGAGATATTACAGACTCCATCAATACAATTAGGGATACAGTAAAAACAATGACTATGCAGAGGGGCCTGCTGCTTGGAGTAGACCTAGAAAAAGCTTTTGACAGGGTTGAGCATCCGTTCCTCTGGTCCGTAATGGAAAAGTTCGGCTTCGGAGCAAAGTTCATCGATTGGATCAAGGTGTTATATCGAAGTGCGAGTAGCAGGGTGAAATGCAACGGACTTCTCACCAGGGACATTCGGATCGAGAGGTCTGTGAGACAGGGATGCCCCCTCTCAGCTCTGCTATACACCCTGGTCGCAGAACCCCTCGCACTCCTAATACTGAAAGACAAAAATATAAAAGGTATCTTAACGCCAAATGGCAACAAAACCAAAATAGTCCAATATGCAGACGACATTAATATCATGGTCTCGGATGGTGACAGCATAGACCATGTCTTCAAACACCTAGGGGCCTATGAGAAACCCTCTGGCGCAAGAATCAATAAAGAAAAATCTGCAATAATGTTCTGCGGTAAGAATCAAAATACGATAAACAAATGGGGCCTTAAAGAGACCACAGGGTGCAGAGAAATCTTGGGTGTGTACATTGGGAAAGACGAGAGTGAAGCAAGAGATAAAACATGGAAGAGTGTGATAATTAAAATACAGTGTACCTTGAACCTGTGGAGGGCGAGGGGGCTTAGTCTAAAAGGAAAGGTAATAGTATCTAATGCCTTAGTGCTGTCAAAAATTAATCATGCTTTGGGAACCTGTGAGCTGCCCGATTGGGCACTAAATTCATTGAACGGTGAGATATCCTCCTTTCTTTGGAAGGGTAAGGGAAATATGATCGCCCACAGGACGTTAATTGCTAATAAACGGGAGGGGGGATTAGGGCTGATTGACATTGGTGCCAAAAGAGACGCACTGAGGGTTTAATTGATAGGGAAATTCTTGGATTCGACCAGGCAGTATCCCTGGGAGGACGCACTCGCAGGCTACCTGGCGGAGTTTGGGGAGAGGAGCAAATACAATCTCTGTACCCACTACCCCAGAAAAACCTACAGTGGCCTGCCGGGCTTCTACCAGGAGGTGCTGGAGGCATGGGGAAGGATACTCCCCCACCTCAGACCCGAGTGCAGTAAAAAAGAGCATGTGCTGCAGTTACCTTTCCTCTCGAATCCATGCTTCACCTATAATGGGAGAAACCTCGTCAGCAGTCACTTGACGGCAGCAGGCCTAACAAGAGTGGGACAGGTGACCGACCACAAAGGGAACTTTGATATAGGGAATGTACTTTGGGAATTAGACAGATGGAAGGTGCAATACAGGGAAAAACTGATTGTCTCTTTCGGGGAAAAATTTGATCAAAGCCTACTACCTGAGTGGCGAGGCATGCTCAAAGAGAAAGGACCCAAGGTGCAGGATGATGCCCTGAACTTCCTCCTGTGCCTTAGAGGAAAATTCCCCACCATCCAATCAGTGAAAACCAGAGACTGGTATAGATTACTCATTTCAAAGATTGTGACAATTCCAGCTTCAGAAAAGGCCTGGTCAAGGATATTTCCTGGCTATTCAATTATAAATATATGGAACAACATGGAAATCCCTTTTGCCACATCAGCCATCTTCCACCTGGATTTCAAGATAAGGCACAGGAGGATTTTTACTGGCATCATCCTGCATCAAATACACAAAGACTTGCACAAGAGGGAGTGTGCGGTCTGCATGGAAGAAGCAGAAGACATTGAGCACCTATTCCTTAGGTGCACGGCCCTCACGAACTATAGGGAGAGGGTCAAGAGCCTACTGGTGGAACATTGTGGCCTTAGGAGACTAACAGGGCTTACATGGGACTGGGCCTACATGTTTGGCCCCCCCCCCAAAACAAAGAGTCCAACGGAAAACTTACTGATAAACACTGTGCTGGCATTTGCCAGGCGCGCAACATGGACAAGAAGGAACTTGGCACTATATGAGGGTAGAGACGTAAGCATACAAAGCCTCTTTGGAAACTCACTAAAAGCCCACCTATCGTTGGTATATGGAGGAAACAAAGACCTTTTTGTAAGCCAATTCATGCAACAAACTACCCTACTCCAGGAAACTGAATGCCACTCTCTCTCCTTCGCATTCTGATAGGATAGAGAATGGGAGAAAAAGGGAAAACATGTATTTCCCAAGTGTTTAAAAATGTTTTCTTGGCATAATTGTTACTGTTGATGATTCTGTATTTTTATATTAAAAAAAAAAAAAAAATTTTTCGAGTTCTGATAATTTTCATCAAAGTCTACACGTGGGAAAAAACGCATTTTCGGCCGATTTTAACGTCGATTTGGCGGAACGGTTAAACGCTTCAGTCATTACTCTATGTAACAGTGTCAGACAGTTTAAATACAATGATAAACTAGTATGTGCTGCTAAAGTGTTGTTTGTCAAACAGTTTTAGGCCCATATAAAATGTATTTTTCGAGTTATGATCATTTTCAGAACTTTGGACGATTTGCTGTGTGTTGTTTGTCAACCAGTTTTAGGCCCATATAAAATGTATTTTTCGAGTTATGATCATTTTCAGAACTTTGGACGATTTGCTGTCTACCTGAATTAGAGAAACACCGAACCATTGTCTCTTTGTAGGTGAATGATTCAGCATGCTGCAGTACACCATATAACTTTAATTAATATGAGGAACAATTATTTTGCTTCTTAAGTCTTTCTCAAAGACAGTTTAAATACAATGATAAACTAGTATGTGCTGCTAAAGTGTTGTTTGTCAACCAGTTTTAGGCCCATATAAAATGTATTTCTCGAGTTCTGATAATTTTCATCAAAGTCTACACATGTGGGAAAAAATGCATTTTCAGCCGATTTTAACGTCGATTTGGTGGAACGGTTAAACGCTTCAGTCATTACTCCATGTGACAGTGTCAGACAGTTTAAATACAATGATCAACTAGTATGTGCTGCTAAAGTGTTGTTTGTCAAACAGTTTTAGGCCCATATAAAATGTATTTTTCGAGTTCTGATAATTTTCATCAAAGTCTACACGTGGGAAAAAACGCATTTTCAGCCGATTTTAACGTCGATTTGGCGGAACGGTTAAACGCTTCAGTCATTACTCTATGTGACAGTGTCAGACAGTTTAAATACAATGATAAACTAGTATGTGCTGCTAAAGTGTTGTTTGTCAAACAGTTTTATGCCCATATAAAATGTATTTTTCGAGTTATGATCATTTTCAGAACTTTGGACGATTTGCTGTCTAGCTGAATTAGAGAAACACCGAACAATTGTCTCTTTGTAGGTGCATGATTTTGAATGCTGCAGTACACCATATAACTTTAATTAATATGAGGAACAATTATGTGCTTCTTAAGTCTTTCTCAAAGACAGTTTAAATACAATGGTGAACTAGTATATGCTGCTAAAGTGTTGTTTGTCAAACAGTTTTAGGCCCATGTACAATGTATTTGTCGAGTTATGATTATTTTCATCATTGTGTGCACATGTGGGAAAAAACGCATTTTCAGCCGATTTAAACGTCGAAAAGGGGAATTGGTTAAATGCTTCAGTCATTACTCTGTGTGACAGTGTCAGACAGTTTAAATACAATGGTGAACTAGTATATGCTGCTAAAGTGTTGTTTGTCAACCAGTTTTAGGCCCATCTAACATGTATTTGTCGAGTTATGATCATTTTCCGAACTTCGGACCGTTTGCTGTCTAGCTGAATTAGAGAAACACCGAACCATTGTCTCTTTGTAGGCGCATGATTTAGAATGCTGCAGTACACCATATAACTTTAATGAATATGAGGAACAATTATGTGCTTCTTAAGTCTTTCTCAAAGACAGTTTAAATACAATGGTGAACTAGTATATGCTGCTAAAGTGTTGTTTGTCAAACAGTTTTAGGCCCATGTACAATGTATTTGTCGAGTTATGATTATTTTCATCATTGTGTGCACATGTGGGAAAAAACGCATTTTCAGCCGATTTAAACGTCGAAAAGGGGAATTGGTTAAACGCTTCAGTCATTACTCTGTGTGACAGTGTCAGACAGTTTAAATACAATGGTGAACTAGTATATGCTGCTAAAGTGTTGTTTGTCAACCAGTTTTAGGCACATCTAACATGTATTTGTCGAGTTATGATCATTTTCATCATTATGTGTACATGTGGGAAAAAACGCATTTTCAGCCGATTTAAACGTCGAAAAGGGGAATTGGTTAAACGCTTCAGTCATTACTCTGTGTGACAGTGTCAGACAGTTTAAATACAATGGTGAACTAGTATATGCTGCTAAAGCGTTGTTTGTCAAACAGTTTTAGGCCCATACAACATGTATTTGTCGAGGTATGAGCATTTTCAGAACATTGGACGGTTTGCTGTCTAGCTGAATTAGAGAAACACCGAACCATTGTCTATTCAGAGGTGAATGATTCAGAATGCTGCAGTACAGCATAGAAATTTAATTAATATGATGAACTATTATGTGCTTCTTAAGTGTTTCTCACAGATTTCTAGGCCCATCTAACATGTATTTGTGGAGTTATGATCATTTTCATCATTGTGTGCACATGTGGGAAAAAACGCATTTTCAGCCGATTTAAACGTCGAAAAGGGGAATTGGTTAAACGCTTCAGTCATTACTCTGTGTGACAGTGTCAGACAGTTTAAATACAATGGTGAACTAGTATATGCTGCTAAAGTGTTGTTTGTCAAACAGTTTTAGGCCCATGTACAATGTATTTGTCGAGTTATGATTATTTTCATCATTGTTTGCACATGTGGGAAAAAACGCATTTTCAGCCGATTTAAACGTCGAAAAGGGGAATTGGTTAAACGCTTCAGTCATTACTCTGTGTGACAGTGTCAGACAGTTTAAATACAATGGTGAACTAGTATATGCTGCTAAAGCGTTGTTTGTCAAACAGTTTTAGGCCCATACAACATGTATTTGACGAGGTATGAGCATTTTCAGAACATTGGACGGTTTGCTGTCTAGCTGAATTGGAGAAACACCGAACCATTGTCTCTTCAGAGGTGTATGATTCAGAATGCTGCAGTACAGCATAGAAATTTTATTAATATGATGAACTATTATGTGCTTCCTAAGTTTTTCTCTCAGATTTCTATGCCCATCTAACATGTATTTCTGGAGTTATGATCATTTTCATCATTGTGTGCACATGTGGGAAAAAACGCATTTTCAGCCGATTTAAACGTCGAAAAGGGGAATTGGTTAAACGCTTCAGTCATTACTCTGTTTGACAGTGTCAGACAGTTTAAATACAATGGTGAACTAGTATATGCTGCTAAAGTGTTGTTTGTCAAACAGTTTAAGGCCCATCTAACATGTATTTGTCGAGGTATGAGCATTTTCAGAACATTGGACGGTTTGCTGTCTAGTAGAATTAGAGAAACACCGAACCATTGTCTCTTCAGAGGTGAATGATTCAGAATGCTGCAGTACAGCATAGAAATTTAATTAATATGATGAACTATTATGTGCTTCTTAAGTGTTTCTCACAGATTTCTAGGCCCATCTAACATGTATTTGTCGAGTTATGATCATTTTCATCATTGTGTGCACATGTGGGAAAAAACGCATTTTCAGCCGATTTAAACGTCGAAAAGGGGAATTGGTTAAACGCTTCAGTCATTACTCTGTGTGACAGTGTCAGACAGTTTAAATACAATGGTGAACTAGTATATGCTGCTAAAGTGTTGTTTGTCAACCAGTTTTAGGCCCATCTAACATGTATTTGTCGAGTTATGATCATTTTCATCATTATGTGTACATGTGGGAAAAAACGCATTTTCAGCCGATTTAAACGTCGAAAAGGGGAATTGCTTGAACGCTTCAGTCAGTACTCTGTGTGACAGTGTCAGACAGTTTAAATACAATGGTGAACTAGTATATGCTGCTAATGCGTTGTTTGTCAAACAGTTTTAGGCCCATACAACATGTATTTGTCGAGGTATGAGCATTTTCAGAACTTGTGACGGTTTGCTGTCTAACTGAATTAGAGAAACACCGAACCATTGTCTCTTCAGAGGTGAATGATTCAGAATGCTGCAGTACAGCATAGAAATTTAATTAATATGATGAACTATTATGTGCTTCTTAAGTGTTTCTCACAGATTTCTAGGCCCATCTAACATGTATTTGTGGAGTTATGATCATTTTCATCATTGTGTGCACATGTGGGAAAAAACGCATTTTCAGCCGATTTAAACGTCGAAAAGGGGAATTGGTTAAACGCTTCAGTCATTACTCTGTGTGACAGTGTCAGACAGTTTAAATACAATGGTGAACTAGTATATGCTGCTAAAGTGTTGTTTGTCAACCAGTTTTAGGCCCATCTAACATGTATTTGTCGAGTTATGATTATTTTCATCATTGTGTGCACATGTGGGAAAAAACGCATTTTCAGCCGATTTAAACGTCGAAAAGGGGAATTGGTTAAACGCTTCAGTCATTACTCTGTGTGACAGTGTCAGACAGTTTAAATACAATGGTGAACTAGTATATGCTGCTAAATTGTTGTTTGTCAAACAGTTTTAGGCCCATGTAAAATGTATTTGTCGAGTTATGATTATTTTCATCATTGTGTGCACATGTGGGAAAAAACGCATTTTCAGCCGATTTAAACGTCGAAAAGGGGAATTGGTTAAACGCTTCAGTCATTACTCTGTGTGACAGTGTCAGACAGTTTAAATACAATGGTGAACTAGTATATGCTGCTAAAGTGTTGTTTGTCAACCAGTTTTAGGCCCATCTAACATGTATTTGTCGAGTTATGATCATTTTCATCATTATGTGTACATGTGGGAAAAAACGCATTTTCAGCCGATTTAAACGTCGAAAAGGGGAATTCCTTAAACGCTTCAGTCATTACTCTGTATGACAGTGTCAGACAGTTTAATTACAATGGTGAACTAGTATATGCTGCTAAAGCGTTGTTTGTCAAACAGTTTTAGGCCCATACAACATGTATTTGTCGAGGTATGAGCATTTTCAGAACATTGGACGGTTTGCTGTCTAGCTGAATTAGAGAAACACCGAACCATTGTCTCTTCAGAGGTGAATGATTCAGAATGCTGCAGTACAGCATTGAAATTTAATTAATGTGATGAACTATTATGTGCTTCCTAAGTTTTTCTCTCAGATTTCTATGCCCATCTAACATGTATTTCTGGAGTTATGATCATTTTCAGAACTTGTGACGGTTTGCTGTCTAACTGAATTAGAGAAACACCGAACCATTGTCTCTTCAGAGGTGAATGATTCAGAATGCTGCAGTACAGCATAGAAATTTAATTAATATGATGAACTATTATGTGCTTCTTAAGTGTTTCTCACAGATTTCTAGGCCCATCTAACATGTGTTTGTGGAGTTATGATCATTTTCATCATTGTGTGCACATGTGGGAAAAAACGCATTTTCAGCCGATTTAAACGTCGAAAAGGGGAATTGGTTAAACGCTTTAGTCATTACTCTGTGTGACAGTGTCAGACAGTTTAAATACATTGGTGAACTAGTATATGCGGCTAAAGTGTTGTTTGTCAACCAGTTTTAGGCCCATCTAACATGTATTTGTCGAGTTATGATCATTTTCATCATTATGTGTACATGTGGGAAAAAACGCATTTTCAGTCGATTTAAACGTCGAAAAGGGGAATTGCTTAAACGCTTCAGTCATTTCTCTGTGTGACAGTGTCAGACAGTTTAAATACAATGGTGAACTAGTATATGCTGCTAAAGCGTTGTTTGTCAAACAGTTTTAGGCCCATACAACATTGTATTTGACGAGGTATGAGCATTTTCAGAACATTGGACGGTTTGCTGTCTAGCTGAATTAGAGAAACACCGAACCATTGTCTCTTCAGAGGTGAATGATTCAGAATGCTGCAGTACAGCATAGAAATTTTATTAATATGATGAACTATTATGTGCTTCTTAAGTGTTTCTCACAGATTTCTAGGCCCATCTAACATGTATTTGTGGAGTTATGATCATTTTCATCATTGTGTGCACATGTGGGAAAAAACGCATTTTCAGCCGATTTAAACGTCGAAAAGGGGAATTGGTTAAACGCTTCAGTCATTACTCTGTGTGACAGTGTCAGACAGTTTAAATACAATGGTGAACTAGTATATGCTGCTAAAGTGTTGTTTGTCAACCAGTTTTAGGCCCATCTAACATGTATTTGTCGAGTTATGATCATTTTCATCATTATGTGTACATGTGGGAAAAAACGCATTTTCAGCCGATTTAAACGTCGAAAAGGGGAATTGGTTAAACGCTACAGTCATTACTCTGTTTGACAGTGTCAGACAGTTTAAATACAATGGTGAACTAGTATATGCTGCTAAAGTGTTGTTTGTCAAACAGTTTTAGGCCCATCTAACATGTATTTGTCGAGTTATGATCATTTTCATCATTATGTGCACATGTGGGAAAAAACGCATTTTCAGCCGATTTAAACATCGAAAAGGGGAATTGGTTAAACGCTTCAGTCATTACTCTGTGTGACAGTGTCAGACAGTTTAAATACAATGGTGAACTAGTATATGCTGCTAAAGCGTTGTTTGTCAAACAGTTTTAGGCCCAAACAACATGTATTTGTGGAGGTATGAGCATTTTCAGAACATTGGACGGTTTGCTGTCTAGCTGAATTAGAGAAACACCGAACCATTGTCTATTCAGAGGTGAATGATTCAGAATGCTGCAGTACAGCATAGAAATTTAATTAATATGATGAACTATTATGTGCTTCTTAAGTGTTTCTCACAGATTTCTAGGCCCATCTAACATGTATTTGTGGAGTTATGATCATTTTCATCATTGTGTGCACATGTGGGAAAAAACGCATTTTCAGCCGATTTAAACGTCGAAAAGGGGAATTGGTTAAACGCTTCAGTCATTACTCTGTGTGACAGTGTCAGACAGTTTAAATACAATGGTGAACTAGTATATGCTGCTAAAGTGTTGTTTGTCAAACAGTTTTAGGCCCATGTACAATGTATTTGTCGAGTTATGATTATTTTCATCATTGTTTGCACATGTGGGAAAAAACGCATTTTCAGCCGATTTAAACGTCGAAAAGGGGAATTGGTTAAACGCTTCAGTCATTACTCTGTGTGACAGTGTCAGACAGTTTAAATACAATGGTGAACTAGTATATGCTGCTAAAGCGTTGTTTGTCAAACAGTTTTAGGCCCAAACAACATGTATTTGTGGAGGTATGAGCATTTTCAGAACATTGGACGGTTTGCTGTCTAGCTGAATTAGAGAAACACCGAACCATTGTCTATTCAGAGGTGAATGATTCAGAATGCTGCAGTACAGCATAGAAATTTAACTAATATGATGAACTATTATGTGCTTCTTAAGTGTTTCTCACAGATTTCTAGGCCCATCTAACATGTATTTGTGGAGTTATGATCATTTTCATCATTGTGTGCACATGTGGGAAAAAACGCATTTTCAGCCGATTTAAACGTCGAAAAGGGGAATTGGTTAAACGCTTCAGTCATTACTCTGTGTGACAGTGTCAGACAGTTTAAATACAATGGTGAACTAGTATATGCTGCTAAAGTGTTGTTTGTCAAACAGTTTTAGGCCCATGTACAATGTATTTGTCGAGTTATGATTATTTTCATCATTGTTTGCACATGTGGGAAAAAACGCATTTTCAGCCGATTTAAACGTCGAAAAGGGGAATTGGTTAAACGCTTCAGTCATTACTCTGTGTGACAGTGTCAGACAGTTTAAATACAATGGTGAACTAGTATATGCTGCTAAAGCGTTGTTTGTCAAACAGTTTTAGGCCCAAACAACATGTATTTGTGGAGGTATGAGCATTTTCAGAACATTGGACGGTTTGCTGTCTAGCTGAATTAGAGAAACACCGAACCATTGTCTATTCAGAGGTGAATGATTCAGAATGCTGCAGTACAGCATAGAAATTTAATTAATATGATGAACTATTATGTGCTTCTTAAGTGTTTCTCACAGATTTCTAGGCCCATCTAACATGTATTTGTGGAGTTATGATCATTTTCATCATTGTGTGCACATGTGGGAAAAAACGCATTTTCAGCCGATTTAAACGTCGAAAAGGGGAATTGGTTAAACGCTTCAGTCATTACTCTGTGTGACAGTGTCAGACAGTTTAAATACAATGGTGAACTAGTATATGCTGCTAAAGTGTTGTTTGTCAAACAGTTTTAGGCCCATGTACAATGTATTTGTCGAGTTATGATTATTTTCATCATTGTTTGCACATGTGGGAAAAAACGCATTTTCAGCCGATTTAAACGTCGAAAAGGGGAATTGGTTAAACGCTTCAGTCATTACTCTGTGTGACAGTGTCAGACAGTTTAAATACAATGGTGAACTAGTATATGCTGCTAAAGCGTTGTTTGTCAAACAGTTTTAGGCCCATACAACATGTATTTGACGAGGTATGAGCATTTTCAGAACATTGGACGGTTTGCTGTCTAGCTGAATTGGAGAAACACCGAACCATTGTCTCTTCAGAGGTGTATGATTCAGAATGCTGCAGTACAGCATAGAAATTTTATTAATATGATGAACTATTATGTGCTTCCTAAGTTTTTCTCTCAGATTTCTATGCCCATCTAACATGTATTTCTGGAGTTATGATCATTTTCATCATTGTGTGCACATGTGGGAAAAAACGCATTTTCAGCCGATTTAAACGTCGAAAAGGGGAATTGGTTAAACGCTTCAGTCATTACTCTGTTTGACAGTGTCAGACAGTTTAAATACAATGGTGAACTAGTATATGCTGCTAAAGTGTTGTTTGTCAAACAGTTTAAGGCCCATCTACCATGTATTTGTCGAGGTATGAGCATTTTCAGAACATTGGACGGTTTGCTGTCTAGTAGAATTAGAGAAACACCGAACCATTGTCTCTTCAGAGGTGAATGATTCAGAATGCTGCAGTACAGCATAGAAATTTAATTAATATGATGAACTATTATGTGCTTCTTAAGTGTTTCTCACAGATTTCTAGGCCCACCTAACATGTATTTGTGGAGTTATGATCATTTTCATCATTGTGTGCACATGTGGGAAAAAACGCATTTTCAGCCGATTTAAACGTCGAAAAGGGGAATTGGTTAAACGCTTCAGTCATTACTCTGTGTGACAGTGTCAGACAGTTTAAATACAATGGTGAACTAGTATATGCTGCTAAAGTGTTGTTTGTCAACCAGTTTTAGGCCCATCTAACATGTATTTGTCGAGTTATGATCATTTTCATCATTATGTGTACATGTGGGAAAAAACGCATTTTCAGCCGATTTAAACGTCGAAAAGGGGAATTGCTTGAACGCTTCAGTCAGTACTCTGTGTGACAGTGTCAGACAGTTTAAATACAATGGTGAACTAGTATATGCTGCTAAAGTGTTGTTTGTCAACCAGTGCGCATGCGCGACTGGCATCCGACAGCACCAGGAAGTGGAACACCGCGGGTGGAACACGGAAGGGAGTTTTTTCCGGACTCCAGAACGTCTTTACGGAATCTTTTTCATTTTTATGTGACTGATCCTCCAGCAGTGGTTGTTTTCAGTGCGTGGGGGGTCCCCCCCCCCACACACCCCAACCACCCTTTTTCTTCGGGTGTGCGATGACCGATCACATTGAAACAAACTCTGCGACCGGGAAAATGGATCACGTACGGCCGAATGAAGAAGCAAACGCACCAAAAGGTGGCGGCGAAGCAGACAGAAGCTATGGAAAAGAGCTTACAGTCTGTGTGGAACTGCAAGGGGAGGAAAGTATTACGACGACGGAATTGATGAAGAACGTGCGAGAGCTCTGCGGCGGTTTACTAGCTTGCCGCACCACCGGAGATCGACGATACGAACTTACAATGAGTGACCAAAGAGGGAAAGATCGCCTGCTGGAGGGATTCAAGATTGGAGAGGTAAGAATAATAGCCAGAGAATTGAGGAATGACGAGATGGTCGTTTCCTTCCTCAACCTCCCGGCTTATATTACTGACGACGAAATACTGGGGAAGCTACATGGTTGGGGCGTGTCGGCCACCTCGCCGATTAAGCGCAGAATGTGGCCAGGAACCCGTATTGCGGACGGTACACGGTTTATGAGAGTAAAATTCAATAAATTAGTTCAGAGTCTTCCATACTCTGCAAAGTTTCACACTGCCATAGGGCCAGAGTACTTCCGCGTCATTCACGATAGACAATCAAAGGTCTGCCGCCTCTGTATACAGCCTGGACATATCCTACGGGAATGTCCGGAGTTCTTCTGTCGCAAATGTGGATTGCAAGGACACTTTGCGAGAGAGTGCCAAAGTGCCAAGAAATGTGACCTGTGTCATAACACTTGGAATGAATGTGACTGCAATAAGAGCGAGGAGGACGGCGGCGCTCCGCTGGTGACGACGGCCGCTTCAACCGATAGGCAAGGCGAACTGCATAGCGAGGATGAAAATAAAATGGAGACTGAGACGGGGCAGGCGGATGTGAGGGATGAAACTCAACCTGCAGTGGCGGGTAGTATGAACCAAGCAAGCGAGGTGAGGCTAGATCTGAGCCCCGGCTCTGACGAGGAGAGCGGAGCGAGACGAGGAGCGAGGCTGAAGGCGGAGGTGGGAGGGGAGGTGCTAGCCTTGGGAGTGGGCCCCACCCCCGCTCCTACCCCGCTGCTGCTGAAGCAAATCAGAGATCCTGCATCTGAGATGGGAATGATGAATAGGTCATCATCTCAGTCCCAGCCCCTCCAGCGACTGCCTCTTGATAACCTGATCTCAAGTGCAAGTGAGGCCGAATCCGAGATAGACTTGTCTCATATGAACAGAATTGGGAAAAGGCTAAGTGAAAAGCAGATGAGAAGGAGAAGCAAGAGAAACAAAGACAGACTTAATAACTAAATGTCGAAAATCATACTCTCTTCTCAGTGTGACTCTTATGATTAGCTTCACTTCTCTAAATGCTAACGGCCTGCGCTCAAAATCGAAAATAGATTCTGTACTGCAAACTTTGAACTCGGATGTAGTCTGCCTGCAAGAAACTTGGTGGGACCAGGAGCATCACGACTATGTGGCGAACCAGAGAAACAAGCAGGTATTTTCAAACCACGGGTCAGCAAGATCATGCGGGGTGGCAATCATATCTAAGATTGCTTTAGGCATGAGTGCTGAAGAGATATACAAAGACGATCAAGGCAGAGTATTAATTGTAGATTTTTCACTTAATAAACAACGATATAGAATAATTAACATATATGCACCAAACAATGAAAATCATAGAAAGCAGTTTTTTATTGAATTAAAGAAATGGTACGGAAACAATGTAATAATAACTGGAGACTTTAATGTGGCTCTAACAAAAATGGACGTGTCAGTAAACAATACCTTCAAGAGTGACGCCAGTCGAACAACCCTAATGAATTTGATAAATCACCATAACCTAGTAGAAATGTGGAGAATCTCAAACCCTTTGAAGCGGGACTTCTCGAGAAGGCAGATTGTAAAGGGGGTCCTCAAACAGTCCAGAATCGATCTCTGTCTGGCTTCCTCCAGCATTATCAGAGACATTAACAAAATTAAATATGAGTTCAATAGCTGGAGCGATCACGCATCTTTATATTGGCAATTAGGGGACGATGGAAGGCCCAGAGGTGGGGGCATCTGGTGCTTCAATGCCAGTCTCCTTGAGGACCAAACCTTCAAAAAAAAGATAAGGAATCTACTGAGCAATATAACAGATGAATTAGCTGTAGAAGGAAACTACATTAAATCATGGGACGATGTAAAAAGACGAATTAAGAGAGCCTGTATAAATTATAGTAAAGAGAAAGGATGGCGGGAAGGAATGGAGGAGAGAACATTAAGGGACCTCCTCGCAAAAGAAATTACATTACTTGACCATGACCCTGACAGAAGTTGTGCAAAATTTGAAGAATATGAAGCTAAACTTCACTCTTTTGAAAAGAAAAGATGCATAGGAGCAGCTGTTAGAAGTAGATTTAAAAATATCACAGATGGGGAGAAATGTACAGCTTTTTTCCTTGGCCTAGAAAAAAAAAACCAAAACAAAGCCAGAATGGGTCCGATTGAAAATAGTAAGGGGGAAATAATAGTTGAGCAGGAAGACATACTGGACGAAATACATAGGTATTACGAGAACCTCTTTACTAGTAACAGCTCCAATCCAAAACAAACTAAAGAAATACTGGAATGTATTGATAGGGAAATAAATCACATAGACAAAGAAGAGTGCGACACGGTAATCACATTAGCGGAAGTAGAACTGGCAATAGATGGACTAAATAAGAACAAAAGCCCAGGCCCAGACGGAATCTCGACAGAGTTCTACCAGTGCTTCAAAGCCCAGCTGGCCCCCTTGCTGCTAAAACTTTACACTAGTATTAGAGTAAACCAGACAACTCCGGACTCCCTCACAAAAGGTATCATCACAATTGTATTTAAGAATAAAGGATGCCGGAACCAACTGAAAAACTATAGGCCAATTAGCCTACTCAATTCAGATTATAAGATTCTGGCAAAAATTCTGGCTAATAGACTTAAAGCAGTAATAGGCTCAATCATCAGCAATACGCAAACTTACAGTATCCCAGGCAGAGATATTACAGACTCCATCAATACAATTAGGGATACAGTAAAAACAATGACTATGCAGAGGGGCCTGCTGCTTGGAGTAGACCTAGAAAAAGCTTTTGACAGGGTTGAGCATCCGTTCCTCTGGTCCGTAATGGAAAAGTTCGGCTTCGGAGCAAAGTTCATCGATTGGATCAAGGTGTTATATCGAAGTGCGAGTAGCAGGGTGAAATGCAACGGACTTCTCACCAGGGACATTCGGATCGAGAGGTCTGTGAGACAGGGATGCCCCCTTTCAGCTCTGCTATACACCCTGGTCGCAGAACCCCTCGCACTCCTAATACTGAAAGACAAAAATATAAAAGGTATCTTAACGCCAAATGGCAACAAAACCAAAATAGTCCAATATGCAGACGACATTAATATCATGGTCTCGGATGGTGACAGCATAGACCATGTCTTCAAACACCTAGGGGCCTATGAGAAAGCCTCTGGCGCAAGAATCAATAAAGAAAAATCTGCAATAATGTTCTGCGGTAAGAATCAAAAAACGATAAACAAATGGGGCCTTAAAGAGACCACAGGGTGCAGAGAAATCTTGGGTGTGTACATTGGGAAAGACGAGAGTGAAGCAAGAGATAAAACATGGAAGAGTGTGATAATTAAAATACAGTGTACCTTGAACCTGTGGAGGGCGAGGGGGCTTAGTCTAAAAGGAAAGGTAATAGTATCTAATGCCTTAGTGCTGTCAAAAATTAATCATGCTTTGGGAACCTGTGAGCTGCCCGATTGGGCACTAAATTCATTGAACGGTGAGATATCCTCCTTTCTTTGGAAGGGTAAGGGAAATATGATCGCCCACAGGACGTTAATTGCTAATAAACGGGAGGGGGGATTAGGGCTGATTGACATTGGTGCCAAAAGAGACGCACTGAGGGTTAAATTGATAGGGAAATTCTTGGATTCGACCAGGCAGTATCCCTGGGAGGACGCACTCGCAGGCTACCTGGCGGAGTTTGGGGAGAGGAGCAAATACAATCTCTGTACCCACTACCCCAGAAAAACCTACAGTGGCCTGCCGGGCTTCTACCAGGAGGTGCTGGAGGCATGGGGAAGGATACTCCCCCACCTCAGACCCGAGTGCAGTAAAAAAGAGCATGTGCTGCAGTTACCTTTCCTCTCGAATCCATGCTTCACCTATAATGGGAGAAACCTCGTCAGCAGTCACTTGACGGCAGCAGGCCTAACAAGAGTGGGACAGGTGACCGACCACAAAGGGAACTTTGATATAGGGAATGTACTTTGGGAATTAGACAGATGGAAGGTGCAATACAGGGAAAAACTGATTGTCTCTTTCGGGGAAAAATTTGATCAAAGCCTACGACCTGAGTGGCGAGGCATGCTCAAAGAGAAAGGACCCAAGGTGCAGGATGATGCCCTGAACTTCCTCCTGTGCCTTAGAGGAAAATTCCCCACCATCCAATCAGTGAAAACCAGAGACTGGTATAGATTACTCATTTCAAAGATTGTGACAATTCCAGCTTCAGAAAAGGCCTGGTCAAGGATATTTCCTGGCTATTCAATTAGAAATATATGGAACAACATGGAAATCCCTTTTGCCACATCAGCCATCTTCCACCTGGATTTCAAGATAAGGCACAGGAGGATTTTTACTGGCATCATCCTGCATCAAATACACAAAGACTTGCACAAGAGGGAGTGTGCGGTCTGCATGGAAGAAGCAGAAGACATTGAGCACCTGTTCCTTAGGTGCACGGCCCTCACGAACTATAGGGAGAGGGTCAAGAGCCTACTGGTGGAACATTGTGGCCTTAGGAGACTAACAGGGCTTACATGGGACTGGGCCTACATGTTTGCCCCCCCCCCCAAAACAAAGAGTCCAACGGAAAACTTACTGATAAACACTGTGCTGGCATTTGCCAGGCGCGCAACATGGACAAGAAGGAACTTGGCACTATATGAGGGTAGAGACGTAAGCATACAAAGCCTCTTTGGAAACTCACTAAAAGCCCACCTATCGTTGGTATATGGAGGAAACAAAGACCTTTTTGTAAGCCAATTCATGCAACAAACTACCCTACTCCAGGAAACTGAATGCCACTCTCTCTCCTTCGCATTCTGATAGGATAGAGAATGGGAGAAAAAGGGAAAACATGTATTTCCCAAGTGTTTAAAAATGTTTTCTTGGCATAATTGTTACTGTTGATGATTCTGTATTTTTATATTAAAAAAAAAAAAAAAAAAAACATGTATTTGTCGAGGTATGAGCATTTTCAGAACTTGTGACGGTTTGCTGTCTAACTGAATTAGAGAAACACCGAACCATTGTCTCTTCAGAGGTGAATGATTCAGAATGCTGCAGTACAGCATAGAAATTTAATTAATATGATGAACTATTATGTGCTTCTTAAGTGTTTCTCACAGATTTCTAGGCCCATCTAACATGTATTTGTGGAGTTATGATCATTTTCATCATTGTGTGCACATGTGGGAAAAAACGCATTTTCAGCCGATTTAAACGTCGAAAAGGGGAATTGGTTAAACGCTTCAGTCATTACTCTGTGTGACAGTGTCAGACAGTTTAAATACATTGGTGAACTAGTATATGCTGCTTAAGTGTTGTTTGTCAACCAGTTTTAGGCCCATCTAACATGTATTTGTCGAGTTATGATCATTTTCATCATTATGTGTACATGTGGGAAAAAACGCATTTTCAGCCGATTTAAACGTCGAAAAGGAGAATTGGTTAAACGCTTCAGTCATTACTCTGTGTGACAGTGTCAGACAGTTTAAATACAATGGTGAACTAGTATATGCTGCTAAAGCGTTGTTTGTCAAACAGTTTTAGGCCCATACAACATGTATTTGTCGAGGTATGAGCATTTTCAGAACATTGGACGGTTTGCTGTCTAGCTGAATTAGAGAAACACCGAACCATTGTCTATTCAGAGGTGAATGATTCAGAATGCTGTAGTAGAGCATAGAAATTTTATTAATATGATGAACTATTATGTGCTTCCTAAGTTTTTCTCTCAGATTTCTATGCCCATCTAACATGTATTTGTGGAGTTAGGATCATTTTCATCATAGTGTGCACATGTGGGAAAAAACGCATTTTCAGCCGATTTAAACGTCGAAAAGGGGAATTGGTTAAACGCTTCAGTCATTACTCTGTGTGACAGTGTCAGACAGTTTAAATACAATGGTGAACTAGTATATGCTGCTAAAGTGTTGTTTGTCAACCAGTTTTAGGCCCATCTAACATGTATTTGTCGAGTTATGATTATTTTCATCATTGTGTGCACATGTGGGAAAAAACGCATTTTCAGCCGATTTAAACGTCGAAAAGGGGAATTGGTTAAACGCTTCAGTCATTACTCTGTGTGCCAGTGTCAGACAGTTTAAATACAATGGTGAACTAGTATATGCTGCTAAAGTGTTGTTTGTCAACCAGTTTTAGGCCCATCTAACATGTATTTGTCGAGTTATGATCATTTTCATCATTATGTGTACATGTGGGAAAAAACGCATTTTCAGCCGATTTAAACGTCGAAAAGGGGAATTCCTTAAACGCTTCAGTCATTACTCTGTGTGACAGTGTCAGACAGTTTAATTACAATGGTGAACTAGTATATGCTGCTAAAGCGTTGTTTGTCAAACAGTTTTAGGCCCATACAACATGTATTTGTCGAGGTATGAGCATTTTCAGAACATTGGACGGTTTGCTGTCTAGCTGAATTAGAGAAACACCGAACCATTGTCTCTTCAGAGGTGAATGATTCAGAATGCTGCAGTACAGCATTGAAATTTAATTAATGTGATGAACTATTATGTGCTTCCTAAGTTTTTCTCTCAGATTTCTATGCCCATCTAACATGTATTTCTGGAGTTATGATCATTTTCAGAACTTGTGACGGTTTGCTGTCTAACTGAATTAGAGAAACACCGAACCATTGTCTCTTCAGAGGTGAATGATTCAGAATGCTGCAGTACAGCATAGAAATTTAATTAATATGATGAACTATTATGTGCTTCTTAAGTGTTTCTCACAGATTTCTAGGCCCATCTAACATGTGTTTGTGGAGTTATGATCATTTTCATCATTGTGTGCACATCTGGGAAAAAACGCATATTCAGCCGATTTAAAAGTCGAAAAGGGGAATTGGTTAAACGCTTCAGTCATTACTCTGTGTGACAGTGTCAGACAGTTTAAATACATTGGTGAACTAGTATATGCGGCTAAAGTGTTGTTTGTCAACCAGTTTTAGGCCCATCTAACATGTATTTGTCGAGTTATGATCATTTTCATCATTATGTGTACATGTGGGAAAAAACGCATTTTCAGTCGATTTAAACGTCGAAAAGGGGAATTGCTTAAACGCTTCAGTCATTTCTCTGTGTGACAGTGTCAGACAGTTTAAATACAATGGTGAACTAGTATATGCTGCTAAAGCGTTGTTTGTCAAACAGTTTTAGGCCCATACAACATTGTATTTGACGAGGTATGAGCATTTTCAGAACATTGGACGGTTTGCTGTCTAGCTGAATTAGAGAAACACCGAACCATTGTCTCTTCAGAGGTGAATGATTCAGAATGCTGCAGTACAGCATAGAAATTTTATTAATATGATGAACTATTATGTGCTTCTTAAGTGTTTCTCACAGATTTCTAGGCCCATCTAACATGTATTTGTGGAGTTATGATCATTTTCATCATTGTGTGCACATGTGGGAAAAAACGCATTTTCAGCCGATTTAAACGTCGAAAAGGGGAATTGGTTAAACGCTTCAGTCATTACTCTGTGTGACAGTGTCAGACAGTTTAAATACAATGGTGAACTAGTATATGCTGCTAAAGTGTTGTTTGTCAACCAGTTTTAGGCCCATCTAACATGTATTTGTCGAGTTATGATCATTTTCATCATTATGTGTACATGTGGGAAAAAACGCATTTTCAGCCGATTTAAACGTCGAAAAGGGGAGTTGGTTAAACGCTACAGTCATTACTCTGTTTGACAGTGTCAGACAGTTTAAATACAATGGTGAACTAGTATATGCTGCTAAAGTGTTGTTTGTCAAACAGTTTTAGGCCCATCTAACATGTATTTGTCGAGTTATGATCATTTTCATCATTATGTGCACATGTGGGAAAAAACGCATTTTCAGCCGATTTAAACATCGAAAAGGGGAATTGGTTAAACGCTTCAGTCATTACTCTGTGTGACAGTGTCAGACAGTTTAAATACAATGGTGAACTAGTATATGCTGCTAAAGCGTTGTTTGTCAAACAGTTTTAGGCCCAAACAACATGTATTTGTGGAGGTATGAGCATTTTCAGAACATTGGACGGTTTGCTGTCTAGCTGAATTAGAGAAACACCGAACCATTGTCTCTTCAGAGGTGAATGATTCAGAATGCTGCAGTACAGCATAGAAATTTTATTAATATGATGAACTATTATGTGCTTCCTAAGTTTTTCTCTCAGATTTCTATGCCCATCTAACATGTATTTCTGGAGTTATGATCATTTTCAGAACTTGTGACGGTTTGCTGTCTTACTGAATTAGAGAAACACCGAACCATTGTCTCTTCAGAGGTGAATGATTCAGAATGCTGCAGTACAGCATAGAAATTTAATTAATATGATGAACTATTATGTGCTTCTTAAGTGTTTCTCTCAGATTTCTATGCCCATCTAACATGTATTTCTGGAGTTATGATCATTTTCAGAACTTGTGACGGTTTGCTGTCTAACTGAATTAGAGAAACACCGAACCATTGTCTCTTCAGAGGTGAATGATTCAGAATGCTGCAGTACAGCATAGAAATTTAATTAATATGATGAACTATTATGTGCTTCTTAAGTGTTTCTCACAGATTTCTAGGCCCATCTAACATGTATTTGTGGAGTTATGATCATTTTCATCATTGTGTGCACATGTGGGAAAAAACGCATTTTCAGCCGATTTAAACGTCGAAAAGGGGAATTGGTTAAACGCTTCAGTCATTACTCTGTGTGACAGTGTCAGACAGTTTAAATACATTGGTGAACTAGTATATGCTGCTAAAGTGTTGTTTGTCAACCAGTTTTAGGCCCATCTAACATGTATTTGTCGAGTTATGATCATTTTCATCATTATGTGTACATGTGGGAAAAAACGCATTTTCAGCCGATTTAAACGTCGAAAAGGGGAATTGCTTAAACGCTTCAGTCATTTCTCTGTGTGACAGTGTCAGACAGTTTAAATACAATGGTGAACTAGTATATGCTGCTAAAGCGTTGTTTGTCAAACAGTTATAGGCCCATACAACATTGTATTTGACGAGGTATGAGCATTTTCAGAACATTGGACGGTTTGCTGTCTAGCTGAATTAGAGAAACACCGAACCATTGTCTCTTCAGAGGTGAATGATTCAGAATGCTGCAATACAGCATAGAAATTTTATTAATATGATGAACTATTATGTGCTTCTTAAGTGTTTCTCACAGATTTCTAGGCCCATCTAACATGTATTTGTGGAGTTATGATCATTTTCATCATTGTGTGCACATGTGGGAAAAAACGCATTTTCAGCCGATTTAAACGTCGAAAAGGGGAATTGGTTAAACGCTTCAGTCATTACTCTGTGTGACAGTGTCAGACAGTTTAAATACAATGGTGAACTAGTATATGCTGCTAAAGTGTTGTTTGTCAACCAGTTTTAGGCCCATCTAACATGTATTTGTCGAGTTATGATCATTTTCATCATTATGTGTACATGTGGGAAAAAACGCATTTTCAGCCGATTTAAACGTCGAAAAGGGGAATTGCTTAAACGCTTCAGTCATTACTCTGTGTGACAGTGTCAGACAGTTTAATTACAATGGTGAACTAGTATATGCTGCTAAAGCGTTGTTTGTCAAACAGTTTTAGGCCCATACAACATGTATTTGTCGAGGTATGAGCATTTTCAGAACATTGGACGGTTTGCTGTCTAGCTGAATTAGAGAAACACCGAACCATTGTCTCTTCAGAGGTGAATGATTCAGAATGCTGCAGTACAGCATAGAAATTTTATTAATATGATGAACTATTATGTGCTTCCTAAGTTTTTCTCTCAGATTTCTATGCCCATCTAACATGTATTTCTGGAGTTATGATCATTTTCAGAACTTGTGACGGTTTGCTGTCCAACTGAATTAGAGAAACACCGAACCATTGTCTCTTCAGAGGTGAATGATTCAGAATGCTGCAGTACAGCATAGAAATTTAATTAATATGATGAACTATTATGTGCTTCTTAAGTGTTTCTCACAGATTTCTAGGCCCATCTAACATGTATTTGTGGAGTTATGATCATTTTCATCATTGTGTGCACATGTGGGAAAAACGCATTTTCAGCCGATTTAAACGTCGAAAAGGGGAATTGGTTAAACGCTTCAGTCATTACTCTGTGTGACAGTGTCAGACAGTTTAAATACATTGGTGAACTAGTATATGCTGCTAAAGTGTTGTTTGTCAACCAGTTTTAGGCCCATCTAACATGTATTTGTCGAGTTATGATCATTTTCATCATTATGTGTACATGTGGGAAAAAACGCATTTTCAGCCGATTTAAACGTCGAAAAGGGGAATTGCTTAAACGCTTCAGTCATTTCTCTGTGTGACAGTGTCAGACAGTTTAAATACAATGGTGAACTAGTATATGCTGCTAAAGCGTTGTTTGTCAAACAGTTTTAGGCCCAAACAACATGTATTTGTGGAGGTATGAGCATTTTCAGAACATTGGACGGTTTGCTGTCTAGCTGAATTAGAGAAACACCGAACCATTGTCTCTTCAGAGGTGAATGATTCAGAATGCTGCAGTACAGCATAGAAATTTTATTAATATGATGAACTATTATGTGCTTCCTAAGTTTTTCTCTCAGATTTCTATGCCCATCTAACATGTATTTCTGGAGTTATGATCATTTTCAGAACTTGTGACGGTTTGCTGTCTTACTGAATTAGAGAAACACCGAACCATTGTCTCTTCAGAGGTGAATGATTCAGAATGCTGCAGTACAGCATAGAAATTTAATTAATATGATGAACTATTATGTGCTTCTTAAGTGTTTCTCACAGATTTCTAGGCCCATCTAACATGTATTTGTGGAGTTATGATCATTTTCATCATTGTGTGCACATCTGGGAAAAAACGCATTTTCAGCCGATTTAAACGTCGAAAAGGGGAATTGGTTAAACGCTTCAGTCATTACTCTGTGTGACAGTGTCAGACAGTTTAAATACAATGGTGAACTAGTATATGCTGCTAAAGTGTTGTTTGTCAACCAGTTTTAGGCCCATCTAACATGTATTTGTCGAGTTATGATCATTTTCATCATTATGTGTACATGTGGGAAAAAACGCATTTTCAGCCGATTTAAACGTCGAAAAGGGGAATTGCTTAAACGCTTCAGTCATTACTCTGTGTGACAGTGTCAGACAGTTTAATTACAATGGTGAACTAGTATATGCTGCTAAAGCGTTGTTTGTCAAACAGTTTTAGGCCCATACAACATGTATTTGTCGAGGTATGAGCATTTTCAGAACATTGGACGGTTTGCTGTCTAGCTGAATTAGAGAAACACCGAACCATTGTCTCTTCAGAGGTGAATGATTCAGAATGCTGCAGTACAGCATAGAAATTTTATTAATATGATGAACTATTATGTGCTTCCTAAGTTTTTCTCTCAGATTTCTATGCCCATCTAACATGTATTTCTGGAGTTATGATCATTTTCAGAACTTGTGACGGTTTGCTGTCCAACTGAATTAGAGAAACACCGAACCATTGTCTCTTCAGAGGTGAATGATTCAGAATGCTGCAGTACAGCATAGAAATTTAATTAATATGATGAACTATTATGTGCTTCTTAAGTGTTTCTCACAGATTTCTAGGCCCATCTAACATGTATTTGTGGAGTTATGATCATTTTCATCATTGTGTGCACATGTGGGAAAAACGCATTTTCAGCCGATTTAAACGTCGAAAAGGGGAATTGGTTAAACGCTTCAGTCATTACTCTGTGTGACAGTGTCAGACAGTTTAAATACATTGGTGAACTAGTATATGCTGCTAAAGTGTTGTTTGTCAACCAGTTTTAGGCCCATCTAACATGTATTTGTCGAGTTATGATCATTTTCATCATTATGTGTACATGTGGGAAAAAACGCATTTTCAGCCGATTTAAACGTCGAAAAGGGGAATTGCTTAAACGCTTCAGTCATTTCTCTGTGTGACAGTGTCAGACAGTTTAAATACAATGGTGAACTAGTATATGCTGCTAAAGCGTTGTTTGTCAAACAGTTTTAGGCCCAAACAACATGTATTTGTGGAGGTATGAGCATTTTCAGAACATTGGACGGTTTGCTGTCTAGCTGAATTAGAGAAACACCGAACCATTGTCTCTTCAGAGGTGAATGATTCAGAATGCTGCAGTACAGCATAGAAATTTTATTAATATGATGAACTATTATGTGCTTCCTAAGTTTTTCTCTCAGATTTCTATGCCCATCTAACATGTATTTCTGGAGTTATGATCATTTTCAGAACTTGTGACGGTTTGCTGTCTTACTGAATTAGAGAAACACCGAACCATTGTCTCTTCAGAGGTGAATGATTCAGAATGCTGCAGTACAGCATAGAAATTTAATTAATATGATGAACTATTATGTGCTTCTTAAGTGTTTCTCTCAGATTTCTATGCCCATCTAACATGTATTTCTGGAGTTATGATCATTTTCAGAACTTGTGACGGTTTGCTGTCTAACTGAATTAGAGAAACACCGAACCATTGTCTCTTCAGAGGTGAATGATTCAGAATGCTGCAGTACAGCATAGAAATTTAATTAATATGATGAACTATTATGTGCTTCTTAAGTGTTTCTCACAGATTTCTAGGCCCATCTAACATGTATTTGTGGAGTTATGATCATTTTCATCATTGTGTGCACATGTGGGAAAAAACGCATTTTCAGCCGATTTAAACGTCGAAAAGGGGAATTGGTTAAACGCTTCAGTCATTACTCTGTGTGACAGTGTCAGACAGTTTAAATACATTGGTGAACTAGTATATGCTGCTAAAGTGTTGTTTGTCAACCAGTTTTAGGCCCATCTAACATGTATTTGTCGAGTTATGATCATTTTCATCATTATGTGTACATGTGGGAAAAAACGCATTTTCAGCCGATTTAAACGTCGAAAAGGGGAATTGCTTAAACGCTTCAGTCATTTCTCTGTGTGACAGTGTCAGACAGTTTAAATACAATGGTGAACTAGTATATGCTGCTAAAGCGTTGTTTGTCAAACAGTTATAGGCCCATACAACATTGTATTTGACGAGGTATGAGCATTTTCAGAACATTGGACGGTTTGCTGTCTAGCTGAATTAGAGAAACACCGAACCATTGTCTCTTCAGAGGTGAATGATTCAGAATGCTGCAATACAGCATAGAAATTTTATTAATATGATGAACTATTATGTGCTTCTTAAGTGTTTCTCACAGATTTCTAGGCCCATCTAACATGTATTTGTGGAGTTATGATCATTTTCATCATTGTGTGCACATGTGGGAAAAAACGCATTTTCAGCCGATTTAAACGTCGAAAAGGGGAATTGGTTAAACGCTTCAGTCATTACTCTGTGTGACAGTGTCAGACAGTTTAAATACAATGGTGAACTAGTATATGCTGCTAAAGTGTTGTTTGTCAACCAGTTTTAGGCCCATCTAACATGTATTTGTCGAGTTATGATCATTTTCATCATTATGTGTACATGTGGGAAAAAACGCATTTTCAGCCGATTTAAACGTCGAAAAGGGGAATTGCTTAAACGCTTCAGTCATTACTCTGTGTGACAGTGTCAGACAGTTTAATTACAATGGTGAACTAGTATATGCTGCTAAAGCGTTGTTTGTCAAACAGTTTTAGGCCCATACAACATGTATTTGTCGAGGTATGAGCATTTTCAGAACATTGGACGGTTTGCTGTCTAGCTGAATTAGAGAAACACCGAACCATTGTCTCTTCAGAGGTGAATGATTCAGAATGCTGCAGTACAGCATAGAAATTTTATTAATATGATGAACTATTATGTGCTTCCTAAGTTTTTCTCTCAGATTTCTATGCCCATCTAACATGTATTTCTGGAGTTATGATCATTTTCAGAACTTGTGACGGTTTGCTGTCCAACTGAATTAGAGAAACACCGAACCATTGTCTCTTCAGAGGTGAATGATTCAGAATGCTGCAGTACAGCATAGAAATTTAATTAATATGATGAACTATTATGTGCTTCTTAAGTGTTTCTCACAGATTTCTAGGCCCATCTAACATGTATTTGTGGAGTTATGATCATTTTCATCATTGTGTGCACATGTGGGAAAAACGCATTTTCAGCCGATTTAAACGTCGAAAAGGGGAATTGGTTAAACGCTTCAGTCATTACTCTGTGTGACAGTGTCAGACAGTTTAACTACATTGGTGAACTAGTATATGCTGCTAAAGTGTTGTTTGTCAACCAGTTTTAGGCCCATCTAACATGTATTTGTCGAGTTATGATCATTTTCATCATTATGTGTACATGTGGGAAAAAACGCATTTTCAGCCGATTTAAACGTCGAAAAGGGGAATTGCTTAAACGCTTCAGTCATTTCTCTGTGTGACAGTGTCAGACAGTTTAAATACAATGGTGAACTAGTATATGCTGCTAAAGCGTTGTTTGTCAAACAGTTTTAGGCCCATACAACATTGTATTTGACGAGGTATGAGCATTTTCAGAACATTGGACGGTTTGCTGTCTAGCTGAATTAGAGAAACACCGAACCATTGTCTCTTCAGAGGTGAATGATTCAGAATGCTGCAGTACAGCATAGAAATTTTATTAATATGATGAACTATTATGTGCTTCTTAAGTGTTTCTCACAGATTTCTAGGCCCATCTAACATGTATTTGTGGAGTTATGATCATTTTCATCATTGTGTGCACATGTGGGAAAAAACGCATTTTCAGCCGATTTAAACGTCGAAAAGGGGAATTGGTTAAACGCTTCAGTCATTACTCTGTGTGACAGTGTCAGACAGTTTAAATACAATGGTGAACTAGTATATGCTGCTAAAGTGTTGTTTGTCAACCAGTTTTAGGCCCATCTAACATTTATTTGTCGAGTTATGATCATTTTCATCATTATGTGTACATGTGGGAAAAAACGCATTTTCAGCCGATTTAAACGTCGAAAAGGGGAATTGCTTAAACGCTTCAGTCATTACTCTGTGTGACAGTGTCAGACAGTTTAATTACAATGGTGAACTAGTATATGCTGCTAAAGCGTTGTTTGTCAAACAGTTTTAGGCCCATACAACATGTATTTGTCGAGGTATGAGCATTTTCAGAACATTGGACGGTTTGCTGTCTAGCTGAATTAGAGAAACACCGAACCATTGTCTCTTCAGAGGTGAATGATTCAGAATGCTGCAGTACAGCATAGAAATTTTATTAATATGATGAACTATTATGTGCTTCCTAAGTTTTTCTCTCAGATTTCTATGCCCATCTAACATGTATTTCTGGAGTTATGATCATTTTCAGAACTTGTGACGGTTTGCTGTCTAACTGAATTAGAGAAACACCGAACCATTGTCTCTTCAGAGGTGAATGATTCAGAATGCTGCAGTACAGCATAGAAATTTAATTAAAATGATGAACTATTATGTGCTTCTTAAGTGTTTCTCTCAGATTTCTATGCCCATCTAACATGTATTTCTGGAGTTATGATCATTTTCAGAACTTGTGACGGTTTGCTGTCTAACTGAATTAGAGAAACACCGAACCATTGTCTCTTCAGAGGTGAATGATTCAGAATGCTGCAGTACAGCATAGAAATTTAATTAATATGATGAACTATTATGTGCTTCTTAAGTGTTTCTCACAGATTTCTAGGCCCATCTAACATGTATTTGTGGAGTTATGATCATTTTCATCATTGTGTGCACATGTGGGAAAAAACGCATTTTCAGCCGATTTAAACGTCGAAAAGGGGAATTGGTTAAACGCTTCAGTCATTACTCTGTGTGACAGTGTCAGACAGTTTAAATACAATGGTGAACTAGTATATGCTGCTAAAGTGTTGTTTGTCAACCAGTTTTAGGCCCATCTAACATTTATTTGTCGAGTTATGATCATTTTCATCATTATGTGTACATGTGGGAAAAAACGCATTTTCAGCCGATTTAAACGTCGAAAAGGGGAATTGGTTAAACGCTTCAGTCATTACTCTGTGTGACAGTGTCAGACAGTTTAAATACAATGGTGAACTAGTATATGCTGCTAAAGTGTTGTTTGTCAAACAGTTTTCGGCCCATCTAACATGTATTTGTCGAGTTATGATTATTTTCATCATTGTGTGCACATGTGGGAAAAAACGCATTTTCAGCCGATTTAAACGTCGAAAAGGGGAATTGGTTAAACGCTTCAGTCATTACTCTGTGTGACAGTGTCAGACAGTTTAAATACAATGGTGAACTAGTATATGCTGCTAAAGCGTTGTTTGTCAAACAGTTTTAGGCCCCTACAACATGTATTTGACGAGGTATGAGCATTTTCAGAACATTGGACGGTTTGCTGTCTAGCTGAATTAGAGAAACACCGAACCATTGTCTCTTCAGAGGTGAATGATTCAGAATGCTGCAGTACAGCATAGAAATTTTATTAATATGATGAACTATTATGTGCTTCCTAAGTTTTTCTCTCAGATTTCTATGCTCATCTAACATGTATTTCTGGAGTTATGATCATTTTCAGAACTTGTGACGGTTTGCTGTCTAGCTGAATTGGAGAAACACCGAACCATTGTCTCTTCAGAGGTGAATGATTCAGAATGCTGCAGTACAGCATAGAAATTTAATTAATATGATGAACTATTATGTGCTTCTTAAGTGTTTCTCACAGATTTCTAGGCCCATCTAACATGTATTTGTGGAGTTATGATCATTTTCATCATTGTGTGCACATGTGGGAAAAAACGCATTTTCAGCCGATTTAAACGTCGAAAAGGGGAATTGGTTAAAGGCTTCAGTCATTACTCTGTTTGACAGTGTCAGACAGTTTAAATACAATGGTGAACTAGTATATGCTGCTAAAGTGTTGTTTGTCAAACAGTTTTAGGCCCATCTAACATGTATTTGTCGAGTTATGATCATTTTCATCATTATGTGCACATGTGGGAAAAAACGCATTTTCAGCCGATTTAAACATCGAAAAGGGGAATTGGTTAAACGCTTCAGTCATTACTCTGTGTGACAGTGTCAGACAGTCTAAATACAATGGTGAACTAGTTTATGCTGCTAAAGCGTTGTTTGTCAAACAGTTTTAGGCCCATACAACATGTATTTGTCGAGGTATGAGCATTTTCAGAACATTGGACGGTTTGCTGTCTTGCTGAATTAGAGAAACACCGAACCATTGTCTCTTCAGAGGTGAATGATTCAGAATGCTGCAGTACAGCATTGAAATTTAATTAATATGATGAACAATTATGTGCTTCCTAAGTTTTTCTCTCAGATTTCTATGCCCATCTAACATGTATTTCTGGAGTTATGATCATTTTCAGAACTTGTGACGGTTTGCTGTCTAGCTGAATTAGAGAAACACCGAACCATTGTCTCTTCAGAGGTGAATGATTCAGAATGCTGCAGTACAGCATAGAAATTTTATTAATATGATGAACTATTATGTGCTTCTTAAGTGTTTCTCACAGATTTCTAGGCCCATCTAACATGTATTTGTGGAGTTATGATCATTTTCATCATTGTGTGCACATGTGGGAAAAAACGCATTTTCAGCCGATTTAAACGTCGAAAAGGGGAATTGGTTAAACGCTTCAGTCATTACTCTGTGTGACAGTGTCAGACAGTTTAAATACAATGGTGAACTAGTATATGCTGCTAAATTGTTGTTTGTCAAACAGTTTTAGGCCCATGTAAAATGTATTTGTCGAGTTATGATCATTTTCATCATTATGTGTACATGTGGGAAAAAACGCATTTTCAGCCGATTTAAACGTCGAAAAGGGGAATTGCTTAAACGCTTCAGTCATTTCTCTGTGTGACAGTGTCAGACAGTTTAAATACAATGGTGAACTAGTATATGCTGCTAAAGCGTTGTTTGTCAAACAGTTTTAGGCCCATACAACATTGTATTTGACGAGGTATGAGCATTTTCAGAACATTGGACGGTTTGCTGTCTAGCTGAATTAGAGAAACACCGAACCATTGTCTCTTCAGAGGTGAATGATTCAGAATGCTGCAGTACAGCATAGAAATTTTATTAATATGATGAACTATTATGTGCTTCTTAAGTGTTTCTCACAGATTTCTAGGCCCATCTAACATGTATTTGTGGAGTTATGATCATTTTCATCATTGTGTGCACATGTGGGAAAAAACGCATTTTCAGCCGATTTAAACGTCGAAAAGGGGAATTGCTTAAACGCTTCAGTCATTACTCTGTGTGACAGTGTCAGACAGTTTAATTACAATGGTGAACTAGTATATGCTGCTAAAGCGTTGTTTGTCAAACAGTTTTAGGCCCATACAACATGTATTTGTCGAGGTATGAGCATTTTCAGAACATTGGACGGTTTGCTGTCTAGCTGAATTAGAGAAACACCGAACCATTGTCTCTTCAGAGGTGAATGATTCAGAATGCTGCAGTACAGCATAGAAATTTTATTAATATGATGAACTATTATGTGCTTCCTAAGTTTTTCTCTCAGATTTCTATGCCCATCTAACATGTATTTCTGGAGTTATGATCATTTTCAGAACTTGTGACGGTTTGCTGTCTAACTGAATTAGAGAAACACCGAACCATTGTCTCTTCAGAGGTGAATGATTCAGAATGCTGCAGTACAGCATAGAAATTTAATTAATATGATGAACTATTATGTGCTTCTGAAGTGTTTCTCTCAGATTTCTATGCCCATCTAACATGTATTTCTGGAGTTATGATCATTTTCAGAACTTGTGACGGTTTGCTGTCTAACTGAATTAGAGTAACACCGAACCATTGTCTCTTCAGAGGTGAATGATTCAGAATGCTGCAGTACAGCATAGAAATTTAATTAATATGATGAACTATTATGTGCTTCTTAAGTGTTTCTCACAGATTTCTAGGCCCATCTAACATGTATTTGTGGAGTTATGATCATTTTCATCATTGTGTGCACATGTGGGAAAAAACGCATTTTCAGCCGATTTAAACGTCGAAAAGGGGAATTGGTTAAACGCTTCAGTCATTACTCTGTGTGACAGTGTCAGACAGTTTAAATACAATGGTGAACTAGTATATGCTGCTAAAGTGTTGTTTGTCAAACAGTTTTCGGCCCATCTAACATGTATTTGTCGAGTTATGATCATTTTCATCATTGTGTGCACATGTGGGAAAAAACGCATTTTCAGCCGATTTAAACGTCGAAAAGGGGAATTGGTTAAACGCTTCAATCATTACTCTGTGTGACAGTGTCAGACAGTTTAAATACAATGGTGAACTAGTATATGCTGCTAAAGCGTTGTTTGTCAAACAGTTTTAGGCCCATACAACATGTATTTGTCGAGGTATGAGCATTTTCAGAACATTGGACGGTTTGCTGTCTAGCTGAATTAGAGAAACACCGAACCATTGTCTCTTCAGAGGTGAATGATTCAGAATGCTGCAGTACAGCATAGAAATTTTATTAATATGATGAACTATTATGTGCTTCTTAAGTGTTTCTCACAGATTTCTAGGCCCATCTAACATGTATTTGTGGAGTTATGATCATTTTCATCATTGTGTGCACATGTGGGAAAAAACGCATTTTCAGCCGATTTAAACGTCGAAAAGGGGAATTGGTTAAACGCTTCAGTCATTACTCTGTGTGACAGTGTCAGACAGTTTAAATACAATGGTGAACTAGTATATGCTGCTAAAGCGTTGTTTGTCAAACAGTTTTAGGCCCATACAACATGTATTTGACGAGGTATGAGCATTTTCAGAACATTGGACGGTTTGCTGTCTAGCTGAATTAGAGAAACACCGAACCATTGTCTCTTCAGAGGTGAATGATTCAGAATGCTGCAGTACAGCATAGAAATTTAATTAATATGATGAACTATTATGTGCTTCCTAAGTTTTTCTCTCAGATTTCTATGCCCATCTAACATGTATTTCTGGATTTATTATCATTTTCAGAACTTGTGACGGTTTGCTGTCTAGCTGAATTAGAGAAACACCGAACCATTGTCTCTTCAGAGGTGAATGATTCAGAATGCTGCAGTACAGCATAGAAATTTAATTAATACGATGAACTATTATGTGCTTCTTAAGTGTTTCTCACAGATTTCTAGGCCCATCTAACATGTATTTGTGGAGTTATGATCATTTTCATCATTGTGTGCACATGTGGGAAAAAACGCATTTTCAGCCGATTTTAACGTCGAAAAGGGGAATTGGTTAAACGCTTCAGTCATTACTCTGTGTGACAGTGTCAGACAGTTTAAATACAATGGTGAACTAGTATATGCTGCTAAAGTGTTGTTTGTCAAACAGTTTTAGTCCCATACAACATGTATTTGTCGAGTCGAAAAACTTCAAAATATACAACGCCGAAAAATATCACAAATACTTCAAAATTTACAACCCAGATAAATATCCCAAAAACGACTTACGGAAAATGTCGAAAAACGTCGAAATACACAACGCCAAAAAATGTCCCAAAAACGTCAAAATATACAACCCAGGTAATATCCCAAAAACGATATAAAACTATGTCGAAAAACGTCAAAATATACAACGCCAAAAAATATCCCACCACTACATAATACTATGTCGAACAACATCAAAATATACCACATCGAAAAATATCACAATAACGTAAAAATATAAAACCCAGATAAATATCCCAAAAAACGACATAATATACGATGTCGAAAAAAGTCAACATATACAACACCAAAAAATGTCCCAAAAACGTCAAAATATACAACCCAGAAAAAAATCCCAAAAACGATATATTACTATGTCGAAAAACGTCAAAATATACAACGCCAAAAAATATCCCAGAAACTACATTATACTATGTCGAATAAGTCAAAATATACAACGCCAAATATGTCCCAAAAACGTCAAAATATACAACCCAGAGAAATATCCCAAAAACGACATAATACTATGTCAAAAAACGTCCAAATATACAACACGAAAAAATTTCCCAAAAACGACATAATACTATGTTGAAAAACGTCAAAATATACCACGTCGAAAAATATCACAATAACGTAAAAATATACAACCCAGATAAATATTCCAAAAACGACATACTTGTTACGTCGAAAAAAGTCAAAATATACAATGCCAAAATATGTCTAAAGACGTCAAAATATACAACCCAGATAAATATCCCAAGAACGACATACTTGTTACGTCGAAAAAAGGCAAAATATACAACACCAAAAAATATCCCAAAAACTACATAATACTATGTCGAAAAACGTCAAAATATACAACGCCAAAATATGTCCCAAAAACGTCAAAATATACAACCCAGATAAATATCCCAAAAACAATATATTACTATGTCGAAAAACGTCAAAAAATACAACGCCAAAAAATATCCCAAAAACTACATAATACTATGTCGAAGAACGTCAAAATACACAACACCAAAAAATATCCCAAAAACTACATAATACTCTGTCGAAAAACGTCAAAATATACAACGCCGAAAAATATCACAAATACTTCAAAATTTACAACCCAGATAAATATTCCAAAAATGACATGATACTATGCCGAAAAACGTCAAAATATACAACGCCGAAAAATATCCCAAAAACGACATACTATACTATGTCAAAAAAAGTCAAAATATCCAACACCAAAAAATATCCCAAAAACTACATAATACTATGTCGAAAAACATCAAAATATACCATGTCGAAAAATATCACAATAACGTAAAAATATACAACCCAGATAAATATCCCAAAAAACGACATAATGTACTATGTCGAAAAAAGTCAAAATATACAGCTCCAAAAAATGTCCCAAAAACGTCAAAATATACAACCCAGATAAAAATCCCAAAAACGATATATTACTATGTCGAAAAACGTCAAAATATACAACGCCAAAAAATATCCCAAAAACTACATAATACTCTGTCGAAAAACGTCAAAATATACAACGCCGAAAAATATCACAAATACTTCAAAATTTACAACCCAGATAAATATTCCAAAAATGACATGATACTATGCCGAAAAACGTCAAAATATACAACGCCGAAAAATATCCCAAAAACGACATACTATACTATGTCAAAAAAAGTCAAAATATACAACACCAAAAAATATCCCAAAAACTACATAATACTATGTCGAAAAACATCAAAATATACCATGTCGAAAAATATCACAATAACGTAAAAATATACAACCCAGATAAATATCCCAAAAAACGACATAATGTACTATGTCGAAAAAAGTCAAAATATACAGCGCCAAAAAATGTCCCAAAAACGTCAAAATATACAACCCAGATAAAAATCCCAAAAACGATATATTACTATGTCGAAAAACGTCAAAATATACAACGCCAAAAATTATCCCAAAAACTACATAATACTATGTCGAAAAACGTCAAAATATACCACGTCGAAAAATATCACAAAAACTTCAAAATATACAACCCAGATAAATATTCCAAAAATGACTTACTAAACTATGTCGAAAAAAGCCAAAATATACAACGCCAAAATATGTCCCAAAAACGTCAAACTTTACAACCCAGATAAATATCCCAAAAATGACATAATACTATGCCGAAAAACGTCAAAATATACAACGCCAAAAAATATCCCAAAAACGACATAATACTATATCGAAAAACGTCAAAATATACAACCCAGATAAATATCCCAAAAACTACATAATACTATGTCGAAAAACGTCAAAATATACAACGCTGAAAAATATCACAAATACTTCAAAATATACAACTCAGATAAATAATCCAAAAACGACATCCAAAAAATGTCGAAAAAAGTCCAAATATACAAGAACAAAAAATATCCCAAAAACGACCAGTATGTCATATGTATCCCAAAGTACGACACTATGTCAAAAAACTTCTATATATACAACGCCAAAAAATATCCCAAAAATGACATAATACCATGTCGAAAAACATCAAAATATAAAATGCCGAAAAATATCCCAAAAACTACATATTATACTATGTCGAAAAAAGTCAAAATATACAACGCCAAAATATGTCCCAAAAACGTCAAACTTTACAACCCAGATAAATATCCCAAAAATGACATAATACTATGCCGAAAAACGTCAAAATATACAACGCCGAAAAATATCCCAAAAACGACATACTATATTTGTCAAAAAAAGTCAAAATATACAGCGCCAAAAAATGTCCCAAAAACGTCAAAATATACAACCCAGATAAAAATCCCAAAAACGATTTATTACCATGTCGAAAAACGTCAAAATATACAACGCCAAAAAATATCCCAAAAACTGCATAATACTATGTCGAAAAACGTCAAAATATACCACGTCGAAAAATATCACAATAACGTAAAAATATACAACCCAGATAAATATTCCAAAAATGACATACTAAACTATGTCGAAAAAAGCCAAAATATACAGCGCCAAAATATGTCCAAAAACGTCAAAATATACAACCCAGATAAATATCCCAAAAAAGGACATAATATACTATGTCGAAAAAAGTCAACATACACAACACCAAAAAATATCCCAAAAACTACATAATACTATGTCAAAAAACGTAAAAAAATATACCATGCCGAAAAATATCACAAATACTTCAAAATTTACAACCCAGATAAATATCCCAAAAACGACATACGGAAAAAGTAGAAAAAAGTCAAAACATACAACGCCAAAAAATATCCCAAAATCGACATAATACTATATCGAAAAACGTCAAAATATACAACCCAGATAAATATCCCAAAAACTACATAATACTATGTCAAAAAACGTAAAAATATACAACGCTGAAAAATATCACAAATACTTCAAAATATACAACTCAGATAAATAAGCCAAAAACGACATCCAAAAAAAGTCGAAAAAAAGTCAAAATATACAAGGCCAAAAAATATCCCAAAAACGACCTATTACACTATGTCGAAAAACGTCTATATATACAACGCCAAAAAATATCCCAAAAATGACATAATACCATGTCGAAAAACGTCAAAATATAAAACGCCGAAAAATATCCCAAAAACTAGAGAATACTATGTCGAAAAATGTCAAAATATACAACGCCGAAAAATGTCACAAATACTTCAAAGTATACAACCCAGATAAATATTCCAAAAACGACATACTTGTTACGTCGAAAAAAGTCAAAATATACAACGCCAAAATATGTCCAAAGACGTCAAAATATACAACCCAGATAAAAATCCCAAGAACGACATACTTGTTACGTCGAAAAAAGTCAAAATATACAACACCAAAAAAAATCCCAAAAACTACATAATACTATGTCGAAAAACGTCAAAATATACAACGCCAAAATATGTCCCTAAAACGTCAAAATATACAACCCTGAGAAATATCCCAAAAACAATTTATTACTATGTCGAAAAACGTCAAAAAATACAACGCCAAAAAATATCCCAAAAACTACATAATACTAGGTCGAAGAACGTCAAAATATACAACACCAAAAAACATCCCAAAAACTACATAATTCCTATCTGTCACTGTCACACAGAGTAATGACTGTAGCTTTTAACCAATTCGCCTTTTTTCGACGTTTAAATCGGCTGAAAATGCATTTTTTCCCACATGTGCACACTATGATGAAAATGATCATAACTCCACAAATACATGTTAGATGGGCATAGAAATCTGTGAGAAACATTTAAGAAGCACATAATAGTTCATCATATTAATTTAATTTCTATGCTGTACTGCAGCATTCTGAACCATTCACCTTTGATGAGACAATGGTTCAGTGTTTCTCTAATTCAGCTAGACAGCAAACCGTCCAAAGTTCTGACGTGATCAAAACTCCACAAATACATGTTAGATGGGCCTAGAGGTCTGTGAGAAACACTTAAGAAGCACATAATAGTTCCTCATATTAGATTTCAATGGTGTACGGCAGCATTCTGAATCATTCACCTATAAAGAGACAAAGGTTCGGTGTTTCTCTAATTCAGCTAGACCGCAAATCGTCCAAAGTTCTGAAAATGATCATAACTCGAAAAATCCATTTTATATGGGCCTAAAACTGTTTGACCAACAACACTTTAGCAGCATATACTAGTTCATCATTGTATTTAAACTGTCTGTCACTGTCACACAGAGTAATGACTGTAGCTTTTAACCAATTCGCCTTTTCGACGTTTAAATCGGCTGAAAATGCGTTTTTTCCCACATGTGCACACTATGATGAAAATGATCATAACTCGACAAATACATTTTATTTGGGCCTAAAACTGTTTGACAAACAACACTTTAGCAGCATATACTAGTTCACTATTGTATTTAAACTGTCTGGCACTGTCACACAGAGTAATGACTGAAGTGTTTAACCAATTCGCCTTTTCGACGTTTAAATCGGCTGAAAATGCGTATTTTCCCACATGTGCACACTATGATCAAAATGATCAAACCTCGACAAATACATTTTAAATGGGCCTAAAACTGTTTGACATACAACACTTTAGCAGCACATACTAGTTATTCATTGTGTTTAAACTGTCTGACACTGTCAGACAGAGTAATGACTGAAGCTTTAAACCAAATCGCCTTTTCGACGTTTAAATCGGCTGAAAACGCATTTTTTCCCACATGTGCACACTATGATGAAAATGATCATAACTCAACAAATACATATTAGATGGGCCTAGAACTCTGTGAGAAACACTTAAGAAGGACATAATAGTTCATCATATTAATTACATTTCTATGCTGTACTGCAGCATTCTGAATCATTCACCGCTGAAGAGACAATGGTTCGGTGTTTCTCTAATTCAGCTAGACAGCAAACCGTTCAAAGTTCTGAAAATGCTCATAACTCGACAAATACATGTTGTATGGGACTAAAACTGTTTGACAAGCAACACTTTAGCAGCACAGACTAGTTCATCATATTAATTAAATTTCTATGCTGTACTGCAGCATTCTGAATCATTCACCTCTGAAGAGACAATGGTTCGGTGTTTCTCTAATTCAGCTAGATACCAAACCGTCCAAAGTTCTGAAAATGATCATAACTCGAAAAATACATGTTAGATGGGCCTAAAACTCTGTGAGAAACACTTATGGGGCTCATAATAGTTCATCATATTAATCAAATTTCTATGCTGTACTGTAGCATTGTGAATCATTCACTTATGAAGAGACAATGGTTCGGTGTTTCTCTAATTGAGCTAGACAGCAAACCGTCCAAAGTTCTGAAAATGATCATAACTCCACAACTACATGTTAGATGGGTCTAGAACTCTGTGAGAAAAACTGAAGAAGCACATAAAAGTTCATCAAATTAATTAAATTCATATGCTGTACTGCAGCATTCTGAATCATTCACCTCTGAAGAGACAATGGTTCGGTGTTTCTCTAATTCAGCTAGACAGCAAACCGTCCCAAGTTCTGAAAATGCTCATAGCTCGACAAATACATGTTAGATGGGCCTAAAACTCTGTGAGAAACACTTATGGAGCACATAATAGTTCATCATATTGATCAAATTGATCAAATTTCTATGCTGTACTGCACCATTCTGAACCATTCACCTCTGAAGAGACAAAGGTTCGGTGTTTCTCTAATTCAGCTAGACAGCAAACCGTCCAAAGTTCTGAAAATGCTCATAACTCTACAAATACATGTTGTATGGGACTAAAACTGTTTGACAAACAACACTTTAGCAGCACATACTTGTTCATCATAGTATTTAAACTGTCTGACACTGTCACACAGAGTAATGACTGAAGCGTTTAACCAATTCGCCTTTTCGACGTTTAAATCGGCTGAAAATGCGTTTTTTCCCACATGTGCACACTATGATGAAAATGATCATAACTCGACAAATACATTTTATATGGGCCTAAAACTGTTTGACATACAACACTTTAGCAGCTTATACTAGTTCATCATTGTATTTAAACTGTCTGACACTGCCACCGAGAGTAATGACTGAAGCTTTTAACCAATTCGCCTTTTCGACGTTTAAATCGGCTGAAAATGCATTTTTCCCCACATGTGCACACTATGATGAAAATTATCATAACTCCACAAAAAAATGTTAGATGGGTCTAGAAGTCTGTGAGAAACACTTAAGAAGCACATAATAGTTCATCATATTAATTAAATTTCTATGCTGTACTGCAGCATTCTGAATCATTCACCTCTGAAGAGACAATGGGTCGGTGTTTCTCTAATTCAGTTAGACAGCAAACCGTCCAAAGTTCTGAAAATTATCATAACTCGAAAAATTCATGTTAGATGGGCTTAAAACTCTGTGAGAAACACTTATTGACCACATAATAGTTCATCATATTAATCAAATTTCTATGCTGTACTGCAGCATTCTGAACCATTCACCATTGATGAGACAATGGTTCAGTGTTTCTCTAATTCAGCTAGAAAGCAAACCGTTCAAAGTTCTGAAACTGCTCATAACTCGACAAATAGATGTTGTATGGGACTAAAACTGTTTGACAAGCAACACTTTAGCAGCACAGACTAGTTCATCATATTAATTACATTTCTATGCTGTACTGCAGCATTCTGAATCATTCACCTCTGAAGAGACAATGGTTCGGTGTTTCTCTAATTCAGTTAGACAGCAAACCGTCCACAGTTCTGAAAATGATCATAACTCCACAGATACATGTTAGATGGTTCTAGAACTCTGTGAGAAAAAACTTAAGAAGCACATAATAGTTCATCAAATTAATCAAATTTCTATGCTGTTCTGCACCATTCTGAATCATTCACCGCTGAAGAGACAATGGTTCGGTGTTTCTCTAATTCAGCTAGACAGCAAACGATCAAATGTTCTGAAAATGATCGTAACTCCACAAATACATGTTATATGGGACTAAAACTGTTTGACAAACAACACTTTAGCAGCACAGACTAGTTAGTCATAGTATTCAAACTGTCTGACACTGTCACACAGAGTAATGACTGAAGCGTTTAACCTATTCGCCTTTTCGACGTTTAAATCGGTTGAAAATTTGTTTTTTCCCACATGTGCACACTATGATGAAAATGATCATAACTCGACAAATACATGTTGTATGGGACTAAAACTGTTTGACAAGCAACACTTTAGCAGCACATACTTGTTCATCATAGTATTTAAACTGTCTGACACTGTCACACAGAGTAATGACTGTCTGAAAATGATCATAACTCGAAAAATACATGTTAGATGGGCCTAAAACTCTGTGAGAAACACTTATGGAGCACATAATAGTTCATCATATTAATCATCATATTATGTACTGCAGCATTCTGAACCATTCACCTTTGATGAGACAATGGTTCGGTATTGAAAGAAAGATTGAATGATTGAAAGAAATGTAGATTGAAATAAAGAATGAAAGAAAGATTTGAAGTAAGAATGAAATATTGAAAGAAAGATTTTAGGAAAGGTTGAAAGACTGAAAGAAAGAATGAAAGATTGAAAGAAAGATTGAAAGATTGAAAGAAATATTGAAAGAAAGAGAATTTGAAAGTAAGAAAGATTGAAAGAAAGATTGAAAGTAATAAAGATTGAAAGAAAGAATAAAAGAAAAATTGAAAGATTGAAAGATTGAAAGATTGAAAGAAAGATTGAAAGAAAGATTTAACGAAAATTGAAAGACTGAAAGTAAGAATGAAAGAAAGATTGAAAGTTTGAAAGAAAGAATGAAAGAATTAAAGAAAGATTGAAAGAAATATTGAAAGAAAGAATGAAAGATTGAAAGAAAGAATGAAAGATTGAAAGAAAGAATGAAAGAATGAAAGAAATACTGAAAGAAAGAAAGATTGAAAGTAAGAACGATTGAAAGAAAGATTTATAGAAAGATTGAAAGACTGAAAGAAAGAATGAAAGATTGAAAGAAATATTGAAAGAAAGAGAGATTGAAAGATTAAAAGATTGAAAGAAAGATTGAAAGTAATAAAGATTGAAAGAAAGAATGGAGGAATAATTGAAAGATTGAAAGAAAAAATGAAAGAATTAAAGAAAGATTGTAAGAAATATTGAAAGAAAGATTGAAAGAAAGAATGAAAGAAAGATTGTAAGAAAGAATGAAAGTAAGAAAGAAATATTGAAAGATTGAAAGAAATATTGAAAGAAAGAAAGATTGAAAGTAAGAACGATTGAAAGAAAGATTGAAAGAAAGACTGAAAGCTTGAAAGAAAGAATGAAAGAAAGATTTTAAGAAAAAATGAAAGAATGATAGAAAGATTGAAAGATTGAAAGAAAGATTGAATGTTTGAAAGAAAGATTGAAAGTATTAAAGATCGAAAGAAATATTTAAAGAAAGATTGAAAGATTGAAAGAAAGAATGAAATAACGATTGCAAGAAAGAATGAAGAATGAAAGAAAAATTGAAAGATTGAAAGAAATATTGAAAGAAAGAGAGATTGAAAGATTAAAAGATTGAAAGAAAGATTGAAAGTGATGAAGTTTGAAAGAAAGAATGAAGGAAAAACTGAAAGATTGAAAGACTGAAAGAATGAATGAAAGAAAGATTGAAAGATTGAATGAAAAAATGAAAAACTTAAAGAAAGATTGAAAGAAATACTGAAAGATAGATTGAAAGATTGAAAGAAAGAAAGATTGAAAGAAAGAATGAAAGAAAGATTGTAAGAAAGAATGAAAGTAAGAAAGAAACATTGAAAGATTGAAAGAAATATTGAAAGAAAGAAAGATTGAAACTAAGAACGATTGAAAGAAAGATTGAAAGAAAGATTGAAAGCTTGAAAGAAAGATTGAAAGAAAGATTTTAAGAAAGGTTGAAAGACTGAAAGAAAGAATGAAAGATTGAAAGAAAGAATGAAAGAACGATTGAAAGAAAGAATGATAGAATGAAAGAAAGATTGAAAGATTGAAAGAAATATTGAAAGAAAGAGAGAATGAAAATAAGAAAGATTGAAAGAAAGATTGAAAGTAATAAAGATTGAAAGAAATAACAAAAGAAAGATTGAAAGATTGAAAGAAATATTGAAAGAAAGAAAGATTGAAACTAAGAACGATTGAAAGAAAGATTGAAAGAAAGATTGAAAGCTTGAAAGAAAGATTGAAAGAAAGATATTAAGAAAGGTTGAAAGACTGAAAGAAAGAATGAAAGATTGAAAGAAAGAATGAAAGAACAATTGAAAGAAAGAATGAAAGAATGAAAGAAAGATTGAACGATTGGAAGAAATATTGAAAGATAGAAAAATTTAAAGTAAGAAAGATTGAAAGAAAGAATGAAAGAAAGATTGAAAGATTGAAAGATTGAAAGAAAGATTGAATGTTTGAAAGAAAGATTGAAAGTATTAAATATCGAAATAAATATTTAAAGAAAGATTGAAAGATCGAAAGAAAGAATGAAATAACGATTGAAAGAAAGAATGAAAGTATGAAAGAAAAATTGAAAGATTGAAAGAAATATTGAAAGAAAGAGTGATTGGAAGATTAAAAGATTGAAAGAAAGATTGAAAGTGATGAAGTTTGAAAGAAAGAATGAAGGAAAAACTGAAAGATTGAAAGACTGAAAGAATGAATGAAAGAAAGATTGAAAGATTGAATGAAAAAATGAAAAACTTAAAGAAAGATTGAAAGAAATATTGAAAGATAGATTAAAAGATTGAAAGAAAGAAAGATTGAAAGAAAGAATGAAAGAAAGATTGTAAGAAAGAATGAAAGTAAGAAAGAAAGATTGAAAGATTGAAAGAAATATTGAAAGAAAGAAAGATTGAAACTAAGAACGATTGAAAGAAAGATTGAAAGAAAGATTGAAAGCTTGAAAGAAAGATTGAAAGAAAGATTTTAAGAAAGGTTGAAAGACTGAAAGAAAGAATGAAAGATTGAAAGAAAGAATGAAAGAACGATTGAAAGAAAGAATGAAAGAATGAAAGAAAGATTGAAAGATTGAAAGAAATATTGAAAGAAAGAGAGAATGAAAATAAGAAAGATTGAAAGAAAGATTGAAAGTAATAAAGATTGAAAGAAAGAATGAACGAAAAATTGAGAGATTGATAGATTGAAAGAAAGATTGAAAGAAAGATTTAAAGAAAGATTGAAAGACTGAAAGAAAGAATGAATAAAATAATTAAAGAAAGATTGAAGGTTTGAAAGATTGAAAGAAAGATTGAAAGAAAGATTGAAAAAAAGATTGAAAAAAAGAAAAATTGAAAGAATGATTGAAAGAAATATTGAAAGACTGAAGGAAAGAATGAAAGAAAGATGGAAAGAAAGATTGAAAGAAAGAAAGATTGAAAGTAAGAAAGATTGAAAGAAATATTGAAAGAAAGATTGAAAGAAAGATTGAAAGATTGAAAGATTGAAAGATTGAAAGAAAGAATGAAAGAAAGACTGAAAGATTGAAAGAAAAATTGAAAGAAATATTGAAAGATTGAAAGATTGAAAGAAAAATTGAAAGTTTGAAAGAAATATTGAAAGACTGAAAGAAAGATTGCAAGAAAGATTGAAAATAAAGAAAGATTTAAAGATAGAATAAAAGAAAGATTGAAAGAAATATTGAAAGACAGAAAGATTGAAAGAAACAATGAAAGAAATATTGAAAGATTAAAAGAAAGAATGAAAGAAAGATTGAAAAATTGAAAGATTGAAAGAAAGACTAAAAGAAAGAAAGAACGATTGAAAGAAAGATTGAAAGAAAGATTGAAAGAAAGAAAGATTGTAAGAGAGAATGAAACAAAGATTGAAATAAAGAATGAAAGAAAGATTGAAAGAAAAAATGAAAGAAAGATTGAAAGAAAGATGGAAAGAAAGTTTGAAAGAAAGAAAGATTGAAAGAAATAACAAAAGAAAGATTGAAAGAAATAATGAAAGAAAGATTGAACGATTGGAAGAAATATTGAAAGATAGAAAAATTGAAAGTAAGAAAAATTGAAAGAAAGAATTAAAGAAAGATTGAAAGATTGAATGATTGAAAGAAAGAATGAAAGAAAGATTGAAAGATTGAAATATTGAAAGAAAGAATGAAAGAAAGATTGAAAGTTTGAAAGAAAGAATGAAAGAATTAAAGAAAGATTGAAAGAAATATTGAAAGAAAGAATGAAAGATTGAAAGAAAGAATGAAAGAATGAAAGAAATACTGAAAGAAAGAAAGATTGAAAGTAAGAACGATTGAAAGAAAGATTTATAGAAAGATTGAAAGACTGAAAGAAAGAATGAAAGATTGAAAGAAATATTGAAAGAAAGAGAGATTGAAAGATTAAAAGATTGAAAGAAAGATTGAAAGTAATAAAGATTGAAAGAAAGAATGGAGGAATAATTGAAAGATTGAAAGAAAAAATGAAAGAATTAAAGAAAGATTGTAAGAAATATTGAAAGAAAGATTGAAAGATTGAAATAAAGAAAGATTGAAAGAAAGAATGAAAGAAAGATTGTAAGAAAGAATGAAAGTAAGAAAGAAATAATGAAAGATTGAAAGAAATATTGAAAGAAAGAAAGATTGAAAGTAAGAACGATTGAAAGAAAGATTGAAAGAAAGACTGAAAGCTTGAAAGAAAGAATGAAAGAAAGATTTTAAGAAAGGTTGAAAGACTGAAAGAAAGAATGAAAGTTTGAAAGAAAGGATGAAAGAACGATTGAAAGAAAAAATGAAAGAATGATAGAAAGATTGAAAGATTGAAAGAAAGATTGAATGTTTGAAAGAAAGATTGAAAGTATTAAAGATCGAAAGAAATATTTAAAGAAAGATTGAAAGATTGAAAGAAAGAATGAAATAACGATTGAAAGAAAGAATGAAAGAATGAAAGAAATATTGAAAGATTGAAAGAAATATTGAAAGAAAAAGAGATTGAAAGATTAAAAGATTGAAAGAAAGATTGAAAGTGATGAAGTCTGAAAGAAAGAATGAAGGAAAAACTGAAAGATTGAAATACTGAAAGAATGAATGAAAGATTGATTGAAAGATTGAATGAAAGATTTTAAGAAAGGTTGTAAGACTGAAAAAAAGAATGAAAGATTGAAAGAAAGAATGAAAGAAAGATTGAAAGATTGAAAGAAATATTGAAAGAAAGAGAGAATGAAAATAAGAAAGAAGAAAAAGAAGAAAGATTGAAAGTAATAAAGATTGAAAGAAATAACAAAAGAAAGATTGAAAGAAAGAATGAAAGAAAGATTGAACGATTGGAAGAAATTTTGAAAGATAGAAAAATTTAAAGTAAGAAAGATTGAAAGAAAGAATGAAAGAAAGATTGAAAGATTGAAAGATTGAAAGAAAGATTGAATGTTTGAAAGAAAGATTGAAAGTATTAAAGATCGAAAGAAATATTTAAAGAAAGATTGAAAGATTGAAAGAAAGAATGAAATAACGATCGAAAGAAAGAATGAAAGAATGAAAGAAAAATTGAAAGATTGAAAGAAATATTGAAAGAAAGAGAGATTGAAAGATTAAAAGATTGAAAGAAAGATTGAAAGTTATGAAGATTGAAAGAAAGAATGAAGGAAAAACTGAAAGATTGAAAGACTGAAAGAATGAATGAAAGAAAGATTGAAAGATTGAAAGAAAAAATGAAAAACTTAAAGAAAGATTGAAAGAAATATTGAAAGACAGATTGAAAGATTGAAAGAAAGAAAGATTGAAAGAAAGATTGTAAGAAAGAATGAAATATTGAAAGAAAAAATGAAAGAAAGACTGAAAAAAACAAAGAAAGATTGAAAGAAATAAAGATTTAAAGAAAAAAAGATTTAAAGAAAGATTGAAAGACTAAAAGTAAGAATGAAAAAAAAGATTGAAAGAAAGATTGAAAAAAGAAAGAAAGATTGAAAGAAAGATTGAAAGAAAGATTGACAGAAAGAATGAAAGTTTGAAAGAAAGATTGAAAGAAAGATTGAAAGAAAGATTGAAAGACTGAAAGAAAAAATGAAAGAAAGATTAAAAGAGAGATTGAAAGATTGAAAGATTGAAAGAAGGAATGAAAGAAAGATTGAATGATTGAAAGATTGAAATAAAGAATGAAATATTGAAAGAAAGAATAAAAGAACGATTGAAAGAAAGAATGAAAGAATGAAAGAAAGATTGAAAGATTGAAAGAATATTGAAAGAAAGAGAGAATGAAAGTAAGAAAGATTGAAAGAAAGATTGAAAGTAAAAAAGATTGAAAGAAAGAATGAAAGAAAAATTGAAAGATTGAAAGATTGAAAGAAAGATTTAAAGAAAGATTTAAAGAAAGATTGAAAGACTGGAAGAAAGAATGAATAAAAGAATTAAAGAAAGATTGAAAGATTGAAAGATTGAAAGATTGAAAGAAAGATTGAAAAAAGAATGATTGAAAGAAAGAAAGATTTAAAGAATGAAAGATTTAAAGAAAGATTGAAAGACTAAAAGTAAGAATGAAAAAAAAGAATGAAAGCAAGATTGAAAGATTGAAAGATTGAAAGAAAGAATGAAAGATTGAAAGAAAGAATGAAAGAATGAAAGATAGATTGAAAGACTGAAAGAAATATTGAAAGAAGGAGAGAATGAAAGTAAGAAAGATTGAATGAAAAATTGAAAGATTGAAAGATTGAAAGAAAGAATGAAAGAAAGATTGAAAGATTGAAAGAAATACTGAAAGAAAGAAAGAAAGATTGAAAGTAAGAACGATTGAAAGAAAGCTTGAAACGAAAGATTGAAAGAAAGAATGAAAGAAAAATTGAAAGATTGAACGATTGAAAGAAAGAATGAAAGATTGAAAGAAAGAATAAAAGAACGATTGAAAGAAAGAATGAAAGAATGAAAGAAAGATTGAAAGATTGAAAGAATATTGAAAGAAAGAGAGAATGAAAGTAAGAAAGATTGAAAGAAAGATTGAAAGTAAAAAAGATTGAAAGAAAGAATGAAAGAAAAATTGAAAGATTGAAAGATTGAAAGAAAGATTTAAAGAAAGATTTAAAGAAAGATTGAAAGACTGAAAGAAAGAATGAATAAAAGAATTAAAGAAAGATTGAAAGATCGAAAGATTGAAAGATTGAAAGAAAGATTGAAAAAAGAATGATTAAAAGAAAGAAAGATTTAAAGAATGAAAGATTTAAAGAAAGATTGAAAGACTAAAAGTAAGAATGAAAAAAAAGAATGAAAGAAAGATTGAAAGATTGAAAGATTGAAAGAAAGAATGAAAGATTGAAAGAAAGAATGAAAGAACGATTGAAAGAAAGAATGAAAGAAAGATTGAAAGATTGAAAGAAATATTGAAAGAAAGAGAGAATGAAAGTAAGAAAGATGGAAAGAAAAATTGAAAGATTGAAAGATTGAAAGAAAGAATTAAAGAAAGATTGAATGATTGAAAGATTGAAAGAAAAATTGAAAGAAAGATTGAAGAAAGAAAGATTTAAAGAAAAAAAGATTTAAAGAAAGATTGAAAGACTAAAAGTAAGAATGAAAAAAAAGATTGAAAGAAAGATTGAAAAAAGAAAGAAAGATTGAAAGAAAGATTGAAAGAAAGATTGAAAGAAAGAATGAAAGTTTGAAAGAAAGAATGAAAGTTTGAAAGAAAGATTGAAAGAAAGATTGAAAGAAAGATTGAAAGACTGAAAGAAAAAATGAAAGAAAGATTAAAAGAGAGATTGAAAGATTGAAAGATTGAAAGATAGAATGAAAGATTGAAAGAAAGAATGAAAGAATGAATGAAAGATTAAAAGATTGAAAGAAATATTGAAAAAAAGAAAGATTGAAAGTAAGAAAAATTGAAAGAATGAATGAAAGAAACAAAAAAAGACTGATAAAAAGAAAGAATGTTTGAGAGATCAAAATATTTAAAGAAAGAAAGATTGAAAGAAAGGTTGAAAGATAGAATGAAAGAAAGATTGAAAGATTGAAAGTTGTAAAGAAAGATTGAAAGAAAGATTTAAAGAAAGATTGAAAGACTAAAAAAAAGAATGAAAGAAAGATTGAAAGGTTGAAAGAAAGAATGAAAGAATGAAAGAAAGATTGAAAGATTGAAAGAAAGATTGGAAGAAAGAATGAAAGTATGAAAGAAAGATTGAAAGATCGAAGGAAAGATTGAAAGAACGATTGAAAGAAAGAATGAAAGAGTGAAAGAAAGATTGAAAGATTGAAAGAAAGATTGAAAGTAATAAAGATTGAAAGAAGGAATGAAGGAAAAATTGAATGTTTGAAAGACTGAAAGAATGAATGAAAGAAAGCCTGAAAGAAAGATTGAAAGAAAGATTTTAAGAAAGGTTGAAAGACTGAAAGAAAGAATGAAAGAAAGAATGATTGAAAGATTGAAAGAAAGAATGAAAGATTGAAAGAAAGAATATAAGAACGATTGAAAGAAAGATTGAAAGTAAGATTGAAAGTTTGAAAGAAAGATTGAAAGAAAAATTGAAAGAAAGATTAAAAGAAAAAAAGATTGAAAGTATTAAAGACTGAAAAAAATATTGAAAGAAAGATTGAAAGATTGAAAGATAGAATGAAAGAAAGATTGAATGATTGAAAGATTGAAAGAAAGAATTAAAGAAAGATTGAAAGACTGAAAAAAATATTGAAAGAAAGATTGGAAGATTGAAAGATAGAATGAAAGAAAGATTGAAAGATTGAAAGATTGAAAGAAAGAATGAAAGAAAGATTGAAAGACTGAAAGAAAGAATGAAAGAAAGATTGAAAGTGCGAAAGAAAGAATGAAAGAATTAAAGAAAGATTGAAAGAAATATTGAAAGAAAGAATGAAAGATTGAAAGAAAGAATGAAAGTAATAAAGATTAAAAGAAGGAATGAAGGAAAAATTGAATGTTTGAAAGACTGAAAGAAAGAATGAAAGAAAGCTTGAAAGAAAGATTGAAAGAAAGATTTTAAGAAAGGTTGAAAGAATGAAAGAAAGAATGAAAGAAAGAATGATTGAAAGATTGAAAGAAAGAATGAAAGATTGAAAGAAAGAATATAAGAACGATTGAAAGAAAGATTGAAAGTAAGATTGAAAGTTTGAAAGAAAGATTGAAAGAAAAATTGAAAGAAAGATTGAAAGACTGAAGGAAAGAATGAGTGAAAGATTGAAAGAAAGATTAAAAGAAAAAAAGATTGAAAGTATTAAAGACTGAAAAAAATATTGAAAGAAAGATTGAAAGATTGAAAGATAGAATGAAAGAAAGATTGAAAGATTGAAAGATTGAAAGAAAGAATGAAAGAAAGATTGAAAGACTGAAAAAAATATTGAAAGAAAGATTGAAAGATAGAATGAAAGAAAGATTGAAAGATTGAAAGATTGAAAGAAAGAATGAAAGAAAGATTGAAAGACTGAAAGAAAGAATGAAAGAAAGATTGAAAGTGCGAAAGAAAGAATGAAAGAATTAAAGAAAGATTGAAAGAAATATTGAAAGAAAGAATGAAAGATTGAAAGAAAGAATGAAAAAAAGATTGTAAGAAAGAATGAAAGAAAGATTGAAAGATTGAAAGAAAGATTGAAAGAAAGATTGAATGTTTGAAAGAAAGATTGAAAGAAAGATTTAAAGAAAGATTGAAAGATTGAAAGAAAGATTGAAAGATAGATTTAAAGAAAGATTGAAAGACTGAAAGAAAGATTGAAAGAAAGAAAGATTTATAGATAGAATGAAAGAAAGATTGAAAAAAGAAAGATAGATTGAAAGAAAGATTGAAAGATTGAAAGAAAGAATGAAAGAAAGATTTTAAAAAAGATTGAAAAAAAGAAAGATTGAAAGAAAGATTGAAAGACAGATTGAAAGACTGAAGGAAAGAATGAAAGAAAGATGGAAAGAAAGATTGAAAGAAATAAAGATTGAAAGAAATATTGAAAGAAGGATTGAAAGATTGAAAGAAAGAATGAAAGAAAGATTGAAAGAAAGATGGAAAGAAAGATTGAAAGAAAGAAAGATTGAAAGAAATAGTGAAAGAAAGATTGAACGATTGGAAGAAATTTTGAAAGATAGAAAAATTGAAAGTAGGAAAGATTGAAAGAAAGAATGAAAGAAAGATTGAAAGATTGAAAGAAAGAATAAAAGAAAGATTGAAAGATTGAAATATTGAAAGAAAGAATGAAAAAAAGATTGAAAGATTAAACAATTGAAAGAAAGTTTGCAAGAAAGTTTGAAAAAAGAAAGATTGAAAGAAAGAATGAAAGAAAGATTGAAAGATAGATGGATAGAAAGATTCAAAGAAAGAAAGATTGAAAGAATAACAAAAGAAAGATTGAAAGATTGGAAGAAATATTGAAAGATAGAAAAATTGAAAGTAAGAAAGATTGAAAGAAATATTGAAAGAAAGATTGAAAGATTGAAAGAAAGATTGAAAGAAAGAATGAAAGAAAGATTGAAAGAAAGATTGAAAGACTGAAGGAAAGAATGAAAGAAAGATTGAAAGAAAGATTGAAATAAAGAAAGATTGAAAGAATGAATGATTGAAAAATTGAATGATTGAAAGATTGAAAGAAAGATTGAAAGAAAGATTGAACGACTGAAAGATTGAAAGAAAGATTGAAAGTTTGAAAGAGAGATTGAAAGACTGAAAGATAGATTGAAAGATTGAAGATTGAAAGATTGAAAGAAAGATTGAAAGAAAGATTGAACGACTGAAAGATTGAAAGAAAGATTGAAAGTTTGAAAGAAAGATTGAAAGACTGAAAGAAATAATGAAAGAAAGATTGAAAGAAAGAATGAAAGAAAGATTGAAAGAAAGATGGATAGAAAGATTGAAAGAAAGAAAGATTGAAAGAAATAACAAAAGAAAGATTGAAAGAAATAATGAGAAAGATTGAACGATTGGAAGAAATATTGAAAGATAGAAAAATTGAAAGTAAGAAAGATTGAAAGAAAGAATGAAAGAAAGATTGAAAGACTGAAAGAAAGAATGAAAGAAAGATTGAAAGATTGAAATATTGAAAGAAAGAATGAAAGAAAGACTGAAAGATTGAAAGAAAGATTGAAAGAAAGATTGAAAGATTGAAATATTTAAAGAAAGATTGAAAGAAAGAATGAAAGAACAATTGAAAGAAAGAATGAAAGAATGAAAGAAAAATTGAAAGATTGAAAGAAAGAATGAAAGAACGATTGAAAGATTGAAAGATTGAAAGATTGAAAGAAAGAATGAAAGAAAGATTGAAAGAAAGATGGAAAGAAAGATTGAAAGAAAGAAAGATTGAAAGAAAGAATGAAAGATTGAAAGAAAGAATATAAGAACGATTGAAAGAAAGATTGAAAGTAAGATTGAAAGTTTGAAAGAAAGATTGAAAGAAAAATTGAAAGAAAGATTGAAAGACTGAAGGAAAGAATGAGTGAAAGATTGAAAGAAAGATTAAAAGAAAAAAAGATTGAAAGTATTAAAGACTGAAAAAAATATTGAAAGAAAGATTGAAAGATTGAAAGATAGAATGAAAGAAAGATTGAAAGATTGAAAGATTGAAAGAAAGAATTAAAGAAAGATTGAAAGACTGAAAAAAATATTGAAAGAAAGAATTAAAGAAAGATTGAAAGACTGAAAAAAATATTGAAAGAAAGATTGAAAGATTGAAAGATAAAATGAAAGAAAGATTGAAAGATTGAAAGATTGAAAGAAAGAATGAAGGAAAGATTGAAAGACTGAAAGAAAGAATGAAAGAAAGATTGAAAGTGCGAAAGAAAGAATGAAAGAATGAAAGAAAGATTGAAAGAAATATTGAAAGAAAGAATGAAAGATTGAAAGAAAGAATGAAAAAAAGATTGTAAGAAAGAATGAAAGAAAGATTGAAAGATTGAAAGAAAGATTGAAAGAAAGATTGAATGTTTGAAAGAAAGATTGAAAGATTGAAAGAAAGATTGAAAGATAGATTTAAAGAAAGATTGAAAGACTGAAAGAAAGATTGAAAGAAAGAAAGATTTATAGAAAGAATGAAAGAAAGATTGAAAAAAGAAAGATAGATTGAAAGAAAGATTGAAAGATTGAAAGAAAGAATGAAAGAAAGATTTAAAAAAAGATTGAAAAAAAGAAAGATTGAAAGAAAGATTGAAAGACAGATTGAAAGACTGAAGGAAAGAATGAAAGAAAGATGGAAAGAAAGATGGAAAGAAAGATTGAAAGAAAGAAAGATTGAAAGAAATATTGAAAGAAAGATTGAAAGATTGAAAGAAAGAATGAAAGAAAGATTGAAAGATTGAAAGAAAGAATGAAAGAAAGATTGAAAGAAAGATGGAAAGAAAGATTGAAAGAAAGAAAGATTGAAAGAAATAATGAAAGAAAGATTGAACGATTGGAAGAAATTTTGAAAGATAGAAAAATTGAAAGTAGGAAAGATTGAAAGAAAGAATGAAAGAAAGATTGAAAGATTGAAAGAAAGAATGAAAGAAAGATTGAAAGATTGAAATATTGAAAGAAAGAATGAAAAAAAGATTGAAAGACTGAAAGAAAGAATGAAAGAAAGATTGAAAGATTAAACAATTGAAAGAAAGTTTGCAAGAAAGTTTGAAAAAAGAAAGTTTGAAAGAAAGAATGAAAGAAAGATTGAAAGATAGATGGATAGAAAGATTGAAAGAAAGAAAGATTGAAAGAATAACAAAAGAAAGATTGAAAGATTGGAAGAAATATTGAAAGATAGAAAAATTGAAAGTAAGAAAGATTGAAAGAAAGAATTAAAGAAAGATTGAAAGATTGAAAAAAAGAATGAAAGAAAGATTGAAATATTGAAAGAAAGAATGAAAGAAAGATTGAAAGATTGAAATAAAGATTGAAAGAAAGATTGAACGATTGAAAGATTGAAATAAAGATTGAAAGTTTGAAAGAAAGATTGAAAGAACGATTCAAAGAAAGAAAGATTGAAAGAAATATTGAAAGAAAGATTGAAAGATTGAAAGAAAGATTGAAAGAAAGAATGAAAGAAAGATTGAAAGATTGAAATAAAGATTGAAAGAAAGATTGAAAGATTGAAAGATTGAAATAAAGAATGAAAGTTTGAAAGAAAGATTGAAAGAAAGATTTAAAAAAAGAAAGATTGAAAGTAAGAAAGATTGAAAGACATATTGAAAGAAAGATTGAAAGATTGAAAGAAAGATTGAAAGAAAGAATGAAAGAAATATTGAAAGAAAGATTGAAAGAAAGATTGAAAGACTGAAGGAAAGAATGAAAGAAAGATTGAAAGAAAGATTGAAAGAAAGAAAGATTGAAAGAATGAATGATTGAAAGATTGAATGATTGAAAGATTGAAAGAAAGATTGAAAGAAAGATTGAAAGAAAGATTGAACGACTGAAAGATTGAAAGAAAGATTGAAAGTTTGAAAGAGAGATTGAAAGACTGAAAGATAGATTGAAAGATTGAAGATTGAAAGATTGAAAGAAAGATTGAAAGAAAGATTGAACGACTGAAAGATTGAAAGAAAGATTGAAAGTTTGAAATAAAGATTGAAAGACTGAAAGAAATAATGAAAGAAAGATTGAAAGAAAGAATGAAAGAAAGATTGAAAGAAAGATGGATAGATAGATTGAAAGAAAGAAAGATTGAAAGAAATAACAAAACAAAGATTGAAAGAAATAATGAAAGAAAGATTGAACGATTGGAAGAAATATTGAAAGATAGAAAAATTGAAAGTAAGAAAGATTGAAAGAAAGAATGAAAGAAAGATTGAAAGATTGAAAGAAAGAATGAAAGAAAGATTGAAAGATTGAAATATTGAAAGAAAGAATGAAAGAAAGACTGAAAGATTGAAAGAAAGATTGAAAGAAAGATTGAAAGATTGAAATATTTAAAGAAAGATTGAAAGAAAGAATGAAAGAACAATTGAAAGAAAGAATGAAAGAATGAAAGAAAAATTGAAAGATTGAAAGAAAGAATGAAAGAACGATTGAAAGATTGAAAGATTGAAAGATTGAAAGAAAGAATGAAAGAAAGATTGAAAGAAAGATGGAAAGAAAGATTGAAAGAAAGAAAGATTGAAAGAAATAATAAAAGAAAGATTGAACGATTGGAAGAAATTTTGAAAGATAGAAAAATTGAAAGTAAGAAAGATTGAAAGAAAGAATGAAAGAAAGATTGAAAGATTGACAGAAAGAATGACAGAAAGATTGAAAGATTGAAATATTGAAAGAAAGAATGAAAAAAAGATTGAAAGACTGAAAGAAAGAATGGAAGAAAGATTGAAAGATTAAACAATTGAAAGAAAGTTTGCAAGAAAGATTGAAAAAAGAAAGATTGAAAGAAAGAATTAAAAAAAGATTGATAGATAGATGGATAGAAAGATTGAAAGAAAGAAAGATTGAAAGAATAACAAAAGAAAGATTGAAAGATTGGAAGAAATATTGAAAGATAGAAAAATTGAAAGTAAGAAAGATTGAAAGAAAAAATTAAAGAAAGATTGAAAGATTGAAAGAAAGAATGAAAGAAAGGTTGAAAGATTGAAATATTGAAAGAAAGAATGAAAGAAAGATTGAAAGATTGAAAGAAAGATTGAAAGAAAGATTGAAAGATTGAAAGATTGAAATAAAGATTGAAAGTTTGAAAGAAAGATTGAAAGAAAGATTTAAAGAAAGAAAGATTGAAAGAAATATTGAAAGAAAGATTGAAAGATTGAAAGAAAGATTGAAAGAAAGAATGAAAGAAAGATTGAAAGATTGAAAGATTGAAATAAAGAATGAAAGTTTGAAAGAAAGATTGAAAGAAAGATTTTAAGAAAGAAAGATTGAAAGATTGAAAGAAATATTGAAAGAAAGATTGAAAGATTGAAAGAAAGATTGAAAGAAAGAATGAAAGAAAGATTGAAAGAAAGATTGAAAGAAAGATTGAAAGAAAGATTGAAAGACTGAAGGAAAGAATGAAAGAAAGATTGAAAGAAAGATTGAAAGAAAGAAATATTGAAAGTAAGATTGAAAGATTGAATGATTGAAAGAAAGACTGAAAGATAGATTGAAAGATTGAAGATTGAAAGATTGAAAGAAAGATTGAAAGTTTGAAACAAATTTTCAAAGACTGAAAGAAAGAATGAAAGAAAGATTGAAAGAAAGATTGAAAAAAGAAAGATTGAAAGAAAATTTGAAAGAAAGATTGAAAGAAGGAATGAAAGAAAGATTGAATGAAATATTGAAAGACAGAAAGATTGACAGAAACAATGAAAGAAAGATTGAAAGATTAAAAGAAAGAATGAAAGAAAGATTGAAAAATTGAAAGATTGAAAGAAAGATTGAAAAAAAGATTGAAAGACTGGAAGAAAGAATGAAAGAAAGATTGAAAGATTCAACAAATGAAAGAATGATTGCAAGAAAGATTAAAAAAAGAAAGATTGAAAGAAAATTTGAAAGTATGATTGAAGAAGGAATGAAAGAAAGATTGAATGAAAAATTGAAAGACAGAAAGATTGAAAGAAAGAATGAAAGAAAGATTGAAAGATTCAACAATTGAAAGAAAGATTGCAAGTAAGATTTAAAAAAGAAAGATTGAAAGAAAGAATGAAAGAATGAAAGAAAGATTGAAAGATTGAAAGAAAGAAAGATTGAAAGATTGAATGATTGAAAGAAAGACTGAAAGAAAGATTGAAAGATTCAAAAATTGAAAAAAATATTGCAAGAAAGATTGAAAAAAGAAGGATTGAAAGAAAGAATGAAAGAAATATTGAAAGAAAGATGGAAAGAAAGATTGAAAGAAATAACAAAAGAAAGATTGAAAGAAAGAATGAAAGAAAGATTGAAAGATAGATGGAAAGAAAGATTGAAAGAAATAAAGATAGAAAAATTGAAAGTAAGAAAGAATGAAAGAAAGATTGAAAGATTGAAATATTGAAAGAAAGAATGAAAGAAAGATTGAAAGATGAAAGAAAGATTGAAAGATTGAAAGATTGAAAGATTGAAATAAAGATTAAAAGTTTGAAAGAAAGATTGAAAGAAAGATTTAAAGAAAGAAAGATTGAAAGTAAGAAAGATTGAAAGAAATATTGAAAGAAAGATTGAAAAAAAGAAAGATTGAAAGAAAGATTGAAAGAAAGATTGACGGACAGAAAGATTGAAAGAAAGAATGAAAGAAAGATTGAAAGAAAGAATGAAAGAAAGATTGAAAGATTAAACAATTGAAAGAAAGATTGCAAGAAAGATTGAAAAAAGAAAGATTGAAAGAAATAATAAAAGAAAGATTGAAAGAAAGATGGAAAGAAAGAAAGATTGAAAGAAATAACAAAAGAAAGATTGAAAGAAAGAATGAAAGAAAGATTGAACGATTGGAAACAATATTGAAAGAAAGAAAGATTGAAAGTAAGATAGATTGAAAGAAAGAATGAAAGAAAGATTGAAAGATTGAAAGAAAGAATGAAAGAAAGATTGAAAGATTGAAAGAAAGATTGAAAGATTGAAAGATTTAAATAAAGATTGAAAGTTTGAAAGAAAGATTGAAAGAAAGATTTAAAGAAAGATTGAAAGACTGAAAGAAAGAATGAAAGGCAGATTGAAAGAAAGATTGAAAGTAAGAAGGTTTGAAAGAAAGAATGAAAGAAAGATTGAAAGATTGCAAGAAAGAATGAAAGAAAGATTGAAAGATTGAAATATTGAAAGAAAGAATGAAAGAAAGATTGAAAGATTGAAACAAAGAATGAAAGAAAGATTGGAAGAAAGATTGAAAGATTGAAAGATTGAAATAAATATTGAAAGTTTGAAAGAAAGATTGAAAGAAAGACTGAAAGAAAGATTGAAAGATTGAAAGAAAGATTGAAAGAAAGATTGAAAGATTGAACGAAAGAATGAAAGAAAGATTGAAAGATTGAAAGAAAGATTGAAAGAAAGATTGAAAGAATGAAAGATTGAAATAATGATTCAAAGTTTGAAAGAAAGATTGAAAGAAAGATTTAAACAAAGAAAGATTGAAAGTAAGAAAGATTGAAAGAAATATTGAACGAAAGATTGAAAGAAAGGATGAAAGAAAGATTGAAAGAAAGATTGAAAAAAAGAAATATTGAAAGAAAGATTGAACGACTGAAGGAAAGAATGAAAGAAAGATTGAAAGAAAGATTGAAAGAAAGAAATATTGAAGGAAAGATTGAAAGATTGAATGATTGAAAGAAAGACTGAAAGAAAGATTGACAGACAGAAAGATTGAAAGAAAGAATGAAAGAAAGATTGAAAGAAAGAATAAAAGAAATATTGAAAGATTAAACAATTGAAAGAAAGATTGCAAGAAAGATTGAAAAAAGAAAGATTGAAAGAAAGAATAAAAGAAAGATTGAAAGAAAGATGGAAAGAAAGAAAGATTGAAAGAAATAACAAAAGAAAGATTGAAAGAAAGAATGAAAGAAAGATTGAACGATTGGAAGAAATATTGAAAGAAAGAAAGATTGAAAGTAAGATAGATTGAAAGTAAGAATGAAAGAAAGATTGAAAGATTTAAAGAAAGAATGAAAGAAAGATTGAAAGATTGAAATATTGAAAGAAAGAATGAAAGAAAGATTGAAAGATTGAAAGAAAGAATGAAAGATTGAAAGATTGAAATAAAGATTGAAAGTTTGAAAGAATGATTGAAAGAAAGATTTAAAGAAAGATTTAAAGAAAGATTGAAAGACTGAAAGAAAGAATGAAAGGCAGATTGAAAGAAAGATTGAAAGTAAGAAAGATTGAAAGAAAGAATGAAAGAAAGATTGAAAGATTGCAAGAAAGAATGAAAGAAATATTGAAAGATTGAAATATTGAAAGAAAGACTGAAAGAAAGATTGAAAGTAAGAAAGAAAGATTGAAAGAAAGATTGAAAGAAAGATTTAAAGAAAGAAAGAAAGATTGAAAGAAAGATTGAAAGAAAGATTGAAAGAAAGATTGAAAGAAAGAATGAAACAAAGATTGAAATAAAGAATGAAAGAAAGATTGAAAGAAAGATTGAAAGAAAGAAAGATTTAAAGATTGAATGATTGATAGAAAGACTGAAAGAAAGAATGACGGACGGAAAGATTGAAAGAAAGAATGAAAGAAAGATTGAAAAAAAGATTGAAAGACTGAAAGAAAGAATGAAAGAAACATTGAAAGATTAAACAATTGAAAGAAAGATTGCAAGAAAGATGGAAAGAATGAAAGATTGAAATAATGATTGAAAGTTTGAAAGAATGATTGAAAGAAAGATTTAAACAAAGAAAGATTACATTTACATTTACATTTAGTCATTTAGCAGACGCTTTTATCCAAAGCGACTTACAAGGGAGAATAACATTCAGCTACATTGCGACAGAGATTAGTGTAACAACAACATTGGTGTAACAATAAATTCTGCAAGGTGGTGCTAAGTAATTGTAGATTAGGACAGGAGGTACTCACTGAAGAGCTGGGTCTTCAGGTGCTTCTTAAAGACAGAGAGGGAGGTCCCCGCTCTGGTCATTTTTGGCAGCTCGTTCCACCAACGTGGAAGATTGCAAGATTGAAAGAAAGAATGAAAGATTGAAAGAAAGAATGAAAGAATGATTGAAAGAAAGAATGAAAGAATGAAAGAAAGATTGAAAGATTGAAAGAAATATTGAAAGAAAGAGAGAATGAAAGTAAGAAAGATGGAAAGAAAAATTGAAAGATTGAAAGATTGAAAGAAAGAATTAAAGAAAGATTGAATGATTGAAAGATTGAAAGAAAAATTGAAAGAAAGATTGAAGAAAGAAAGATTTAAAGAAAAAAAGATTTAAAGAAAGATTGAAAGACTAAAAGTAAGAATGAAAAAAAAGATTGAAAAAAGAAAGAAAGATTGAAAGAAAGATTGAAAGAAAGATTGAAAGAAAGAATGAAAGTTTGAAAGAAAGATTGAAAGAAAGATTGAAAGAAAGATTGAAAGACTGAAAGAAAAAATGAAAGAAAGATTAAAAGAGAGATTGAAAGATTGAAAGATTGAAAGAAAGAATGAAAGATTGAAAGAAAGAATGAAAGAATGAATGAAAGATTAAAAGATTGAAAGAAATATTGAAAAAAAGAAAGATTGAAAGTAAGAAAAATTGAAAGAATGAATGAAAGAAACAAAAAAAGACTGATAAAAAGAAAGAATGTTTGAGAGATCAAAATATTTAAAGAAAGAAAGATTGAAAGAATGTTTGAGAGATCAAAATATTTAAAGAAAGAAAGATTGAAAGAAAGATTTTAAGACTGAATTAAAGAATTAAAGAAAGATTGAAAGAAAGGTTGAAAGATAGAATGAAAGACTAAAAAAAAGAATGAAAGAAAGATTGAAAGGTTGAAAGAAAGAATGAAAGAATGAAAGAAAGATTGAAAGATTGAAAGAAAGATTGGAAGAAAGAATGAAAGTATGAAAGAAAGATTGAAAGATCGAAGGAAAGATTGAAAGAACGATTGAAAGAAAGAATGAAAGAATGAAAGAAAGATTGAAAGATTGAAAGAAAGATTGAAAGTAATAAAGATTGAAAGAAGGAATGAAGGAAAAATTGAATGTTTGAAAGACTGAAAGAATGAATGAAAGAAAGCTTGAAAGAAAGATTGAAAGAAAGATTTTAAGAAAGGTTGAAAGACTGAAAGAAAGAATGAAAGAAAGAATGATTGAAAGATTGAAAGAAAGAATGAAAGATTGAAAGAAAGAATATAAGAACGATTGAAAGAAAGATTGAAAGTAAGATTGAAAGTTTGAAAGAAAGATTGAAAGACTGAAGGAAAGAATGAGTGAAAGATTGAAAGATAGATTAAAAGAAAAAAAGATTGAAAGTATTAAAGACTGAAAAAAATATTGAAAGAAAGATTGAAAGATTGAAAGATAGAATGAAAGAAAGATTGAAAGATTGAAAGATTGAAAGAAAGAATGAAAGAAAGATTGAAAGAAAAAAATATTGAAGGAAAGATTGAAAGATTGAATGACTGAAAGAAAGAAAGACTGAAAGAAAGATTGACAGACAGAAAGATTGAAAGAAAGAATGAAAGAAAGATTGAAAGAAAGAATGAAAGAAAGATTGAAAGAAAGAATGAAAGAAAGATTGAAAGATTGAAAGAAAGATTGAAAGAAATATTTAAAGAAAGATTGAAAGACTGAAAGAAAGAATGAAAGAAATAATTAAAGAAAGATTGAAAGAACGAATGTAAGAAAGATTGAAATAAAGATTGAAAGTTTGAAAGAAAGATTGAAAGAAAGATTTAAAGAAAGAAAGATTGAAAGAAATATTGAAAGAAAGATTGAAAGAATTAACAAAAGAAAGATTGAAAGAAAGATTGAAAGTTTGAAAGAAAGATTGAAAGAAAGATTTAAAGAAAGAAAGATTGAAAGAAATATTGAAAGAAAGATTGAAAGAATTAACAAAAGAAAGATTGAAAGAAAGAATGAAAGAAAGATTGAACGATTGGAAGAAATATTGAAAGAAAGATAGATTGAAAGTAAGATAGATTGAAAGAAAGAATGAAAGAAAGATTGAAAGATTTAAAGAATGAATGAAAGAAAGATTGAAAGATTGAAATATTGAAAGAAAGAATGAAAGAAAGATTGAAAGATTGAAAGAAAGATTGAAAGATTGAAAGATTGAAATAAAGATTGAAAGTTTGAAAGAAAGATTGAAAGAAAGAATGAAAGAAAGATTGAAAAAAAGATTGATAGACTGAAAGAAAGAATGAAAGAAACATTGAAAGATTAAACAATTGAAAGAAAGATTGCAAGAAAGATGGAAAGAATGAAAGATTGGAATAATGATTGAAAGTTTGAAAGAAAGATTGAAAGAAAGATTTAAACAAAGAAAGATTGAAAGAAAGAAAGATTGAAAGAAATATTGAACAAAAGATTGGAAGAAAGGATGAAAGAAAAATTGAAAGAAAGATTGAAAGAAAGATTGAAAGAAAGATTGAAAGAATGATTTAAACAAAGAAAGATTGAAAGTAAGAAAGATTGAAAGAAATATTGAAAGAAAGATTGAAAGAAAGGATGAAAGAAAGATTGAAAGAAAGATTGAAAGATTGAAATATTGAAAGAAAGAATGAAAGAAAGATTGAAAGATTGAAAGAAAGATTGAAAGATTGAAAGATTGAAAGTAAGATAGATTGAAAGTAAGAATGAAAGAAAGATTGAAAGATTTAAAGAAAGAATGAAAGAAAGATTGAAAGATTGAAATATTGAAAGAAAGAATGAAAGAAAGATTGAAAGATTGAAAGAAAGAATGAAAGATTGAAAGATTGAAATAAAGATTGAAAGTTTGAAAGAATGATTGAAAGAAAGATTTAAAGAAAGATTTAAAGAAAGATTGAAAGACTGAAAGAAAGAATGAAAGGCAGATTGAAAGAAAGATTGAAAGTAAGAAAGATTGAAAGAAAGAATGAAAGAAAGATTAAAAGATTGCAAGAAAGAATGAAAGAAATATTGAAAGATTGAAATATTGAAAGAAAGACTGAAAGAAAGATTGAAAGTAAGAAAGAAAGATTGAAAGAAAGATTGAAAGAATGATTTAAAGAAAGAAAGAAAGATTGAAAGAAAGATTGAAAGAAAGATTGAAAGAAAGATTGAAAGAAAGAATGAAACAAAGATTGAAATAAAGAATGAAAGAAAGATTGAAAGAAAGATTGAAAGAAAGAAAGATTTAAAGATTGAATGATTGATAGAAAGACTGAAAGAAAGAATGACGGACGGAAAGATTGAAAGAAAGAATGAAAGAAAGATTGAAAAAAAGATTGAAAGACTGAAAGAAAGAATGAAAGAAACATTGAAAGATTAAACAATTGAAAGAAAGATTGCAAGAAAGATGGAAAGAATGAAAGATTGAAATAATGATTGAAAGTTTGAAAGAATGATTGAAAGAAAGATTTAAACAAAGAAAGATTACATTTACATTTACATTTAGTCATTTAGCAGACGCTTTTATCCAAAGCGACTTACAAGGGAGAATAACATTCAGCTACATTGCGACAGAGATTAGTGTAACAACAACATTGGTGTAACAATAAATTCTGCAAGGTGGTGCTAAGTAATTGTAGATTAGGACAGGAGGTACTCACTGAAGAGCTGGGTCTTCAGGTGCTTCTTAAAGACAGAGAGGGAGGTCCCCGCTCTGGTCATTTTTGGCAGCTCGTTCCACCAACGTGGAAGATTGAAAGATTGAAAGAAAGAATGAAAGATTGAAAGAAAGAATGAAAGAATGATTGAAAGAAAGAATGAAAGAATGAAAGAAAGATTGAAAGATTGAAAGAAATATTGAAAGAAAGAGAGAATGAAAGTAAGAAAGATGGAAAGAAAAATTGAAAGATTGAAAGATTGAAAGAAAGAATTAAAGAAAGATTGAATGATTGAAAGATTGAAAGAAAAATTGAAAGAAAGATTGAAGAAAGAAAGATTTAAAGAAAAAAAGATTTAAAGAAAGATTGAAAGACTAAAAGTAAGAATGAAAAAAAAGATTGAAAAAAGAAAGAAAGATTGAAAGAAAGATTGAAAGAAAGATTGAAAGAAAGAATGAAAGTTTGAAAGAAAGATTGAAAGAAAGATTGAAAGAAAGATTGAAAGACTGAAAGAAAAAATGAAAGAAAGATTAAAAGAGAGATTGAAAGATTGAAAGATTGAAAGAAAGAATGAAAGATTGAAAGAAAGAATGAAAGAATGAATGAAAGATTAAAAGATTGAAAGAAATATTGAAAAAAAGAAAGATTGAAAGTAAGAAAAATTGAAAGAATGAATGAAAGAAACAAAAAAAGACTGATAAAAAGAAAGAATGTTTGAGCGATCAAAATATTTAAAGAAAGAAAGATTGAAAGAATGTTTGAGAGATCAAAATATTTAAAGAAAGAAAGATTGAAAGAAAGATTTTAAGACTGAATTAAAGAATTAAAGAAAGATTGAAAGAAAGGTTGAAAGATAGAATGAAAGACTAAAAAAAAGAATGAAAGAAAGATTGAAAGGTTGAAAGAAAGAATGAAAGAATGAAAGAAAGATTGAAAGATTGAAAGAAAGATTGGAAGAAAGAATGAAAGTATGAAAGAAAGATTGAAAGATCGAAGGAAAGATTGAAAGAACGATTGAAAGAAAGAATGAAAGAATGAAAGAAAGATTGAAAGATTGAAAGAAAGATTGAAAGTAATAAAGATTGAAAGAAGGAATGAAGGAAAAATTGAATGTTTGAAAGACTGAAAGAATGAATGAAAGAAAGCTTGAAAGAAAGATTGAAAGAAAGATTTTAAGAAAGGTTGAAAGACTGAAAGAAAGAATGAAAGAAAGAATGATTGAAAGATTGAAAGAAAGAATGAAAGATTGAAAGAAAGAACATAAGAACGATTGAAAGAAAGATTGAAAGTAAGATTGAAAGTTTGAAAGAAAGATTGAAAGACTGAAGGAAAGAATGAGTGAAAGATTGAAAGATAGATTAAAAGAAAAAAAGATTGAAAGTATTAAAGACTGAAAAAAATATTGAAAGAAAGATTGAAAGATTGAAAGATAGAATGAAAGAAAGATTGAAAGATTGAAAGATTGAAAGAAAGAATGAAAGAAAGATTGAAAGAAAAAAATATTGAAGGAAAGATTGAAAGATTGAATGACTGAAAGAAAGAAAGACTGAAAGAAAGATTGACAGACAGAAAGATTGAAAGAAAGAATGAAAGAAAGATTGAAAGAAAGAATGAAAGAAAGATTGAAAGAAAGAATGAAAGAAAGATTGAAAGATTGAAAGAAAGATTGAAAGAAAGATTTAAAGAAAGATTGAAAGACTGAAAGAAAGAATGAAAGAAATAATTAAAGAAAGATTGAAAGAACGAATGTAAGAAAGATTGAAAGATTGAAAGATTGAAATAAAGATTGAAAGTTTGAAAGAAAGATTGAAAGAAAGATTTAAAGAAAGAAAGATTGAAAGAAATATTGAAAGAAAGATTGAAAGAATTAACAAAAGAAAGATTGAAAGAAAGAATGAAAGAAAGATTGAACGATTGGAAGAAATATTGAAAGAAAGATAGATTGAAAGTAAGATAGATTGAAAGAAAGAATGAAAGAAAGATTGAAAGATTTAAAGAATGAATGAAAGAAAGATTGAAAGATTGAAATATTGAAAGAAAGAATGAAAGAAAGATTGAAAGATTGAAAGAAAGATTGAAAGATTGAAAGATTGAAATAAAGATTGAAAGTTTGAAAGAAAGATTGAAAGAAAGAATGAAAGAAAGATTGAAAAAAAGATTGATAGACTGAAAGAAAGAATGAAAGAAACATTGAAAGATTAAACAATTGAAAGAAAGATTGCAAGAAAGATGGAAAGAATGAAAGATTGAAATAATGATTGAAAGTTTGAAAGAAAGATTGAAAGAAAGATTTAAACAAAGAAAGATTGAAAGAAAGAAAGATTGAAAGAAATATTGAACAAAAGATTGGAAGAAAGGATGAAAGAAAAATTGAAAGAAAGATTGAAAGAAAGATTGAAAGAAAGATTGAAAGAATGATTTAAACAAAGAAAGATTGAAAGTAAGAAAGATTGAAAGAAATATTGAAAGAAAGATTGAAAGAAAGGATGAAAGAAAGATTGAAAGAAAGATTGAAAGATTGAAATATTGAAAGAAAGAATGAAAGAAAGATTGAAAGATTGAAAGAAAGATTGAAAGATTGAAAGATTGAAATAAAAATTGAAAGTTTGAAAGAAAGATTGAAAGAAAGATTGAAAGACTGAAAGAAAAAATGAAAGGCAGATTGAAAGAAAGATTGAAAGATTGCAAGAAAGAATGAAAGAAATATTGAAAGATTGAAATATTGAAAGAAAGAATGAAAGAAAGATTGAAAGATTGAAAGAAAGATTGAAAGATTGAAAGATTGAAATAAAGATTGAAAGTTTGAAAGAAAGATTGAAAGATTTAAAGAAAGATTGAAAGAAAGATTGAAATAAAGATTGAAAGTTTGAAAGAAAGAAAGAAGATTGAATGAAAGATTGAAAGAAAGATTGAAAGAAAGAATGAAACAAAGATTGAAATAAAGAGTGAAAGAAAGATTGAAAGAAAGATTGAAAGAAAGAAAGATTGAAAGATTGAATGATTGAAAGAAAGACTGAAAGAAAGAATGACGGACAGAAAGATTGAAAGAAAGAATGAAAGAAAGATTGAAAAAAAGATTGAAAGATTAAACAATTGAAAGAAAGATTGCAAGAAAGATGGAAAGAATGAAAGATTGAAATAATGATTGAAAGTTTGAAAGAAAGATTGAAAGAAAGATTTAAACAAAGAAAGATTGAAAGTAAGAAAGATTGAAAGAAATATTGAACGAAAGATTGAAAGAAAGGATGAAAGAAAGATTGAAAGAAAGATTGAAAGATTGAAAGAAAGATTGAAAGAAAGATTGAAAGAATGATTTAAACAAAGAAAGATTGAAAGTAAGAAAGATTGAAAGAAATATTGAACGAAAGATAGAAAGAAAGGATGAAAGAAAGATTGAAAGAAAGAATGAAAAAAAGAAACATTGAAAGAAAGATTGAACGACTGAAGGAAAGAATTAAAGAAAGATTGAAAGAAAGATTGAAAGAAAGATTGAAAGATTGAAAGAAAGATTGAAAGAAAGATTGAAAGAATGATTTAAACAAAGAAAGATTGAACGTAAGAAAGATTGAAAGACATATTGAACGAAAGATTGAAAGAAAGGATGAAAGAAAGATTGAAAGAAAGATTGAAAGATTGAAAGAAAGATTGAAAGAAAGATTGAAAGAATTAAATATTGAAATAATGATTGAAGTTTGAAAGAAAGATTGAAAGAAAGATTTAAACAAAGATAGATTGAAAGTAAGAAAGATTGAAAGAAATATTGAACGAAAGATTGAAAGAAAGGATGAAAGAAAGATTTAAACAAAGATAGATTGAAAGTAAGAAAGATTGAAAGAAATATTGAACGAAAGATTGAAAGAAAGGATGAAAGAAAGATTGAAAGAAAGATTGAAAAAAGAAAGATTGAAAGAAAGATTGAAAGAAAGATTGAAAGAAAGAAATATTGAAGGAAAAATTGAAAGATTGAATGATTGAAAGAAAGACTGAAAGAAAGATTGACAGAAAGAAAGATTGAAAGAAAGAATGAAAGAAAGATTGAAAGAAAGAATGAAAGAAAGATTGAAAGATTAAACAATTGAAAGAAAGATTGCAAGAAAGATTGAAAAAGAAAGATTGAAAGAAAGAATTAAAGAAAGATTGAAAGAAAGATGGAAAGAAAGAAAGATTGAAAGAAATAACAAGAGAAAGATTGAAAGAAAGAATGAAAGAAAGATTGAACGATTGGAAGAAATATTGACGGAAAGAAAGATTGAAAGTAAGATAGATTGAAAGAAAGAATGAAAGAAAGATTGAAAGATTTAAAGAAAGAATGAAAGAAAGATTGAAAGATTGAAATACTGAAAGAAAGAATGAAAGAAAGATTGAAAGATTGAAAGAAAGATTGAAAGATTGAAAGATTGAAATAAAGATTGAAAGTTTGAAAGAAAAATTGAAAGAAAGATTTAAAGAAAGATTGAAAGACTGAAAGAAAGAATGAATGGCAGATTGAAAGAAAGATTGAAAGTAAGAAAGATTGAAAGAAAGAATGAAAGAAAGATTGAAAGATTGCAAGAAAGAATGAAAGAAATATTGAAAGATTGAAATATTGAAAGAAAGAATGAAAGAAAGATTGAAAGATTGAAAGAAAGATTGAAAGAAAGATTGAAAGATTGAAATAAACATTGAAAGTTTGAAAGAAAGATTGAAAGAAAGATTTAAAGAAAGAAAGATTGAAAGAAAGATTGAAAGAAAGATTGAAAGAAAGAATGAAACAAAGATTGAAATAAAGAATGAAAGAAAGATTTAAAGAAAGATTGAAAGAAAGAAAGATTGAAAGATTGAATGATTGAAAGAAAGACTGAAAGAAAGAATGACGGACAGAAAGACTGAAAGAAAGAATGAAAGAAAGATTGAAAGAAAGAATGAAAGAAAGATTGAAAGATTAAACAATTGAAAGAAAGATTGCAAGAAAGATTGAAAAAAGAAAGATTGAAAGAAAGAATTAAAGAAAGATTGAAAGAAAGATGGAAAGAAATATTGAAATAAAGATTGAAAGTTTGAAAGAAAGATTGAAAGAAAGATTTAAACAAAGAAAGATTGAAAGTAAGAAAGATTGAAAGAAATATTGAACGAAAGATTGAAAGAAAGGATGAAAGAAAGATTGAAAGAAAGATTGAAAAAAAGAAAGATTGAAAGAAAGATTGAATGACTGAAGGAAAGAATGAAAGAAAGATTGAAAGAAAGATTGAAAGAAAGAAATATTGAAGGAAAGATTGAAAGATTGAAAGATTGAAAGTAAGATTGAAAGAAAGATTGAAATAATGATTGAAAGTTTGAAAGAAAGATTGAAAGAAAGATTTAAAGAAAGAAAGAAATATTGAAAGAAAGATTGAAAGAAAGATTGAAAGAAAGATTGAAAGATTGAAATATTGAAAGAAAGAATGAAAGAAAGATTGAAAGATTGAAAGAAAGATTGAAAGATTGAAAGATTGAAATAAAAATTGAAAGTTTGAAAGAAAGATTGAAAGAAAGATTGAAAGACTGAAAGAAAAAATGAAAGGCAGATTGAAAGAAAGATTGAAAGATTGCAAGAAAGAATGAAAGAAATATTGAAAGATTGAAATATTGAAAGAAAGAATGAAAGAAAGATTGAAAGATTGAAAGAAAGATTGAAAGATTGAAAGATTGAAATAAAGATTGAAAGTTTGAAAGAAAGATTGAAAGATTTAAAGAAAGATTGAAAGAAAGATTGAAATAAAGATTGAAAGTTTGAAAGAAAGAAAGAAGATTGAATGAAAGATTGAAAGAAAGATTGAAAGAAAGAATGAAACAAAGATTGAAATAAAGAGTGAAAGAAAGATTGAAAGAAAGATTGAAAGAAAGAAAGATTGAAAGATTGAATGATTGAAAGAAAGACTGAAAGAAAGAATGACGGACAGAAAGATTGAAAGAAAGAATGAAAGAAAGATTGAAAAAAAGATTGAAAGATTAAACAATTGAAAGAAAGATTGCAAGAAAGATGGAAAGAATGAAAGATTGAAATAATGATTGAAAGTTTGAAAGAAAGATTGAAAGAAAGATTTAAACAAAGAAAGATTGAAAGTAAGAAAGATTGAAAGAAATATTGAACGAAAGATTGAAAGAAAGGATGAACGAAAGATTGAAAGAAAGATTGAAAGATTGAAAGAAAGATTGAAAGAAAGATTGAAAGAATGATTTAAACAAAGAAAGATTGAAAGTAAGAAAGATTGAAAGAAATATTGAACGAAAGATAGAAAGAAAGGATGAAAGAAAGATTGAAAGAAAGAATGAAAAAAAGAAACATTGAAAGAAAGATTGAACGACTGAAGGAAAGAATTAAAGAAAGATTGAAAGAAAGATTGAAAGAAAGATTTAAACAAAGAAAGATTGAACGTAAGAAAGATTGAAAGACATATTGAACGAAAGATTGAAAGAAAGGATGAAAGAAAGATTGAAAGAAAGATTGAAAGATTGAAAGAAAGATTGAAAGAAAGATTGAAAGAATTAAATATTGAAATAATGATTGAAGTTTGAAAGAAAGATTGAAAGAAAGATTTAAACAAAGATAGATTGAAAGTAAGAAAGATTGAAAGAAATATTGAACGAAAGATTGAAAGAAAGGATGAAAGAAAGATTTAAACAAAGATAGATTGAAAGTAAGAAAGATTGAAAGAAATATTGAACGAAAGATTGAAAGAAAGGATGAAAGAAAGATTGAAAGAAAGATTGAAAAAAGAAAGATTGAAAGAAAGATTGAAAGAAAGATTGAAAGAAAGAAATATTGAAGGAAAAATTGAAAGATTGAATGATTAAAAGAAAGACTGAAAGAAAGATTGACAGAAAGAAAGATTGAAAGAAAGAATGAAAGAAAGATTGAAAGAAAGAATGAAAGAAAGATTGAAAGATTAAACAATTGAAAGAAAGATTGCAAGAAAGATTGAAAAAGAAAGATTGAAAGAAAGAATTAAAGAAAGATTGAAAGAAAGATGGAAAGAAAGAAAGATTGAAAGAAATAACAAGAGAAAGATTGAAAGAAAGAATGAAAGAAAGATTGAACGATTGGAAGAAATATTGACGGAAAGAAAGATTGAAAGTAAGATAGATTGAAAGAAAGAATGAAAGAAAGATTGAAAGATTTAAAGAAAGAATGAAAGAAAGATTGAAAGATTGAAATACTGAAAGAAAGAATGAAAGAAAGATTGAAAGATTGAAAGAAAGATTGAAAGATTGAAAGATTGAAATAAAGATTGAAAGTTTGAAAGAAAGATTGAAAGAAAGATTTAAAGAAAGATTGAAAGACTGAAAGAAAGAATGAATGGCAGATTGAAAGAAAGATTGAAAGTAAGAAAGATTGAAAGAAAGAATGAAAGAAAGATTGAAAGATTGCAAGAAAGAATGAAAGAAATATTGAAAGATTGAAATATTGAAAGAAAGAATGAAAGAAAGATTGAAAGATTGAAAGAAAGATTGAAAGAAAGATTGAAAGATTGAAATAAACATTGAAAGTTTGAAAGAAAGATTGAAAGAAAGATTTAAAGAAAGAAAGATTGAAAGAAAGATTGAAAGAAAGATTGAAAGAAAGAATGAAACAAAGATTGAAATAAAGAATGAAAGAAAGATTTAAAGAAAGATTGAAAGAAAGAAAGATTGAAAGATTGAATGATTGAAAGAAAGACTGAAAGAAAGAATGACGGACAGAAAGACTGAAAGAAAGAATGAAAGAAAGATTGAAAGAAAGAATGAAAGAAAGATTGAAAGATTAAACAATTGAAAGAAAGATTGCAAGAAAGATTGAAAAAAGAAAGATTGAAAGAAAGAATTAAAGAAAGATTGAAAGAAAGATGGAAAGAAATATTGAAATAAAGATTGAAAGTTTGAAAGAAAGATTGAAAGAAAGATTTAAACAAAGAAAGATTGAAAGTAAGAAAGATTGAAAGAAATATTGAACGAAAGATTGAAAGAAAGGATGAAAGAAAGATTGAAAGAAAGATTGAAAAAAAGAAAGATTGAAAGAAAGATTGAATGACTGAAGGAAAGAATGAAAGAAAGATTGAAAGAAAGATTGAAAGAAAGAAATATTGAAGGAAAGATTGAAAGATTGAAAGATTGAAAGTAAGATTGAAAGAAAGATTGAAATAATGATTGAAAGTTTGAAAGAAAGATTGAAAGAAAGATTTAAAGAAAGAAAGAAATATTGAAAGAAAGATTGAAAGAAAGATTGAAAGAAAGAAAGATTAAAAGATTGAATGATTGAAAGAAAGACTGAAAGAAAGAATGACGGACAGAAAGATTGAAAGAAAGATTGAAAGAAAGATTGAAAAGAAGATTGAAAGACTGAAAGAAAGAATGAAAGAAACATTGAAAGATTAAACAATTGAAAGAAAGATCGCAAGAAAGATGGAAAGAATGAAAGATTGAAATAATGATTGAAAGTTTGAAAGAAAGATTGAAAGAAAGATTTAAACAAAGAAATATTGAAAGTAAGAAAGATTGAAAGAAATATTGAACGAAAGATTGAAAAAAAGATTGAAAGATTGAAAGAAAGATTGAAAGAAAGATTGAAAGAATGAAAGATTGAAATAATGATTGAAAGTTTGAAAGAAAGATTGAAAGAAAGATTTAAACAAAGAAAAATTGAAAGTAAGAAAGATTGAAAGAAATATTGAACGAAAGATTGAAAGAAAGGATGAAAGAAAGATTGAAAGAAAGATTGAAAAAAAGAAAGATTGAAAGAAAGATTGAATGACTGAAAGAAAGAATGAAAGAAAGATTGAAAGAAAGATTGAAAGAAAGAAATATTGAAGGAAAGATTGAAAGATTGAATGATTGAAATAAAGACTGAAAGACAGATTGACAGACAGAAAGATTGAAAGAAAGAATGAAAGAAAGATTGAAAGAAAGAATGAAAGAAAGATTGAACGATTAAACAATTGAAAGAAAGATTGCAAGAAAGATTGAAAAAAGAAAGATTGAAAGAAAGAATAAAAGAAAGATTGAAAGAAAGATGGAAAGAAAGAAAGATTGAAAGAAATAACAAAATAAAGATTGAAAGAAAGAATGAAAGAAAGATTGAACGATTGGAAGAAATATTGAAAGAAAGAAAGATTGAAAGTAAGAGAGATTGAAAGAAAGAATGAAAGAAAGATTGAAAGATTTAAAGAAAGAATGAAAGAAAGAATGAAAGATTGAAATATTGAAAGAAAGAATGAAAGAAAGATTGAAAGTTTGAAATAAAGATTGAAAGTTTGAAAGAAAGATTGAAAGAAAGATTTAAAGAAAGATTGAAAGACTGAAAGAAAGAATGAAAGGCAGATTGAAAGAAAGATTTAAAGAAAGAAAGAAAGATTGAAAGAAAGATTGAAAGAAAGATTGAAAGAAAAAATGAAACAAAGATTGAAATAAAGAATGAAAGAAAGATTGAAAGAAAGATTGAAAGAAAGAAAGATTGAAAGATTGAATGATTGAAAGAAAGACTGAAAGAAAGAATGACGGACAGAAAGATTTAAAGAAAGAATGAAAGAAAGATTGAAAAAAAGATTGATAGACTGAAAGAAAGAATGAAAGAAACATTGAAAGATTAAACAATTGAAAGAAAGATTGCAAGAAAGATGGAAAGAATGAAAGATTGAAATAATGATTGAAAGTTTGAAAGAAAGATTGAAAGAAAGATTTAAACAAAGAAAGATTGAAAGTAAGAAAGATTGAAAGAAATATTGAACGAAAGATTGAAAGAAAGGATGAAAGAAAGAAATATTGAAAGAAAGAATGAAAGAAAGATTGAAAGAAAGAATGAAAGAAAGATTGAAAAAAGAAATATTGAAAGAAAGAATGAAAGAAAGATTGAAAGAAAGTTGGAAAGAAAGATTGAAAGAAAGAAAGATTGAAAGAAATAACAAAAGAAAGATTGAAAGATTGGAAGAAATATTGAAAGATAGAAAAATTGAAAGTTAGAAAGATTGAAAGAAAGAATGAAAGAAAGATTGAAAGATTGAAAGAAAGAATGAAAGAAAAATTGAAAGATTGAAAGAATGATTGAATGTTTGAAAGAAAGATTGAAAGAAAGATTTAAAGAAAGAAAGATTGAAAGAAATATTGAAAGAATGATTGAAAGATTGAAAGAAAGATTGATAGAAAGAATGAAAGAAAGATTGAAAGATTGAAAGATTGAAATATTGATTGAAAGTTTGAAAAAAAGATTGAAAGAAAGATTTGAAGAGAGAAAGATTGAAAGTAAGAAAGATTGAAAGAAATATTGAAAGAAAGATTGAAAGATTGAAAGAAAGATTGAAAGAAAGAATGAAAGAAAGATTGAAAGAAAGATTGAAAAAAGGAAAGATTGAAAGAAAGATTGAAAGACTGAAGCAAAGAATAAAAGAAAGATTGAAAGAAAGATTGAAAGAAAGATTGAAAGATTGAAAGAAAGAATGAAAAATTGAAAGAAAGAATGAAAGAACGATTGAAAGAAAGAATGAAAGAATGAAAGAAAGATTGAAAGATTGAAAGAAATATTGAAAGAAAGAGAGAATGTAAGATTGAAAGATTGAAAGAAAGATTGAAAGATTGAAAGAACGAATGAAAGAAAGATTGAAAGATTGACATATTGAAAGAAATAATGAAAGAAAGATTGAAAGATTGAAAGAAAGATTGAAAGAAAGATTGAATGATTGAAAGATTGAAATAAAGATTGAAAGTTTGAAAGAAAGATTGAAAGAAATATTGAAAGAAAGATTAAAAGATTGAAAAAAAGATAGATGGAAAAAATGAAAGAAAGATTGAAAGATTGAAAGATTGAAATAAAGATTGAAAGATTGAAAGAAAGAATGAAAAATTGAAAGATTGAAAGAAAGAATGAAAAATTGAAAGAAAGAATGAAAGAACGATTGAAAGAAAGAATGAAAGATTGAAAGATTTGAAAGAAAGATTGAAAGTTTGAAAGAACGAATGAAAGAAAGATTGAAAGAATGACATATTGAAAGAAATAATGAAAGAAAGATTGAAAGATTGAAAGAAAGATTGAAAGAAAGATTGAAAATATTGAAAGATTGAAATAAAGATTGAAAGTTTGAAAGAAAGATTGAAAGATTGAAATAACTATTGAAAGTTTGAAAGAAAGATTGAAAGAAATATTGAAAGAAAGATTGAAAGATTGAAAAAAAGATTGATGGAAAGAATGAAAGAAAGATTGAAAGATTGAAAGATTGAAATAAAGATTGAAAGTTTGAAAGAAAGATTGAAAGAAAGATTTAAAGAAAGAAAGATTGAAAGTAAGAAAGATTGAAAGAAATATTGAAAGAAAGATTGAAAGATTGAAAGAAAGATTGAAAGAAAGATTGAAAGAAAGAATGAAAGAAATATTGAAAGAAGGATTGAAAAAAAGAAAGTTTGAAAGAAAGATTGAAACAAAGATTGAAAGACTGAAGGAAAGAATGAAAGAAAGATTGAAAGAACGATTGAAAGAAAGAAAGATTGAAAGAAAGATTGAAAGATTGAATGATTGAAAGAAAGACTGAAAGATAGATTGAAAGATGGAAGATTGAAAGATTGAAAGAAAGATTGAAAGAAAGAATGAACGACTGAAAGATTGAAAGAAAGATTGAAAATTTGAAAGAAAGATTGAAAGACTGAAAGAAAGAATGAAAGAAAGATTGAAAGAAAGATTGAAAGATTGAAAGAAATAATGAAAGAAAGAAAGATTGAAAGTAAGAAAGATTGAAAGAAAGAATGAAAGAAAGATTGAACGAAAGATTGAAAAAAGAAAGATTGAAAGAAAAATTGAAAGAAAGATTGAAAGAAGGAATGAAAGTAAGAAAGATTGAAAGAAATATTGAAAGAAAGATTGAAAGATTGAAAGAAAGATTGAAAGAAAGATTGAAAAAAAGATTGAAAGAAAGACTGAAAGAAAGATTGAAAAAAGGAAAGATTGAAAGAAAGATTGAAAGACTGAAGCAAAGAATAAAAGAAAGATTGAAAGAAAGATTGAAAGAAAGAAAGATTGAAAGAAAGATTGAAAGATTGAAAGAAAGAATGAAAAATTGAAAGAAAGAATGAAAGAACGATTGAAAGAAAGAATGAAAGAATGAAAGAAAGATTGAAAGATTGAAAGAAATATTGAAAGAAAGAGAGAATGAAAGATTGAAAGATTGAAAGAAAGATTGAAAGATTGAAAGAACGAATGAAAGAAAGATTGAAAGATTGACATATTGAAAGAAATAATGAAAGAAAGATTGAAAGATTGAAAGAAAGATTGAAAGAAAGATTGAATGATTGAAAGATTGAAATAAAGATTGAAAGTTTGAAAGAAAGATTGAAAGAAATATTGAAAGAAAGATTAAAAGATTGAAAAAAAGATTGATGGAAAGAATGAAAGAAAGATTGAAAGATTGAAAGATTGAAATAAAGATTGAAAGACTGAAGCAAAGAATAAAAGAAAGATTGAAAGAAAGATTGAAAGAAAGAAAGATTGAAAGAAAGATTGAAAGATTGAAAGAAAGAATGAAAAATTGAAAGATTGAAAGAAAGAATGAAAAATTGAAAGAAAGAATGAAAGAACGATTGAAAGAAAGAATGAAAGATTGAAAGATTTGAAAGAAAGATTGAAAGTTTGAAAGAACGAATGAAAGAAAGATTGAAAGAATGACATATTGAAAGAAATAATGAAAGAAAGATTGAAAGATTGAAAGAAATATTGAAAGAAAGATTGAAAATATTGAAAGATTGAAATAAAGATTGAAAGTTTGAAAGAAAGATTGAAAGATTGAAATAAAGATTGAAAGTTTGAAAGAAAGATTGAAAGAAATATTGAAAGAAAGATTGAAAGATTGAAAAAAAGATTGATGGAAAGAATGAAAGAAAGATTGAAAGATTGAAAGATTGAAATAAAGATTGAAAGTTTGAAAGAAAGATTGAAAGAAAGATTTAAAGAAAGAAAGATTGAAAGTAAGAAAGATTGAAAGAAATATTGAAAGAAAGATTGAAAGATTGAAAGAAAGATTGAAAGAAAGATTGAAAGAAAGAATGAAAGAAATATTGAAAGAAGGATTGAAAAAAAGAAAGTTTGAAAGAAAGATTGAAACAAAGATTGAAAGACTGAAGGAAAGAATGAAAGAAAGATTGAAAGAACGATTGAAAGAAAGAAAGATTGAAAGAAAGATTGAAAGATTGAATGATTGAAAGAAAGACTGAAAGATAGATTGAAAGATGGAAGATTGAAAGATTGAAAGAAAGATTGAAAGAAAGAATGAACGACTGAAAGATTGAAAGAAAGATTGAAAATTTGAAAGAAAGATTGAAAGACTGAAAGAAAGAATGAAAGAAAGATTGAAAGAAAGATTGAAAGATTGAAAGAAATAATGAAAGAAAGAAAGATTGAAAGTAAGAAAGATTGAAAGAAAGAATGAAAGAAAGATTGAACGAAAGATTGAAAAAAGAAAGATTGAAAGAAAAATTGAAAGAAAGATTGAAAGAAGGAATGAAAGTAAGAAAGATTGAAAGAAATATTGAAAGAAAGATTGAAAGATTGAAAGAAAGATTGAAAGAAAGATTGAAAAAAAGATTGAAAGAAAGATTGAAAGAAAGAAAGATTGAAAGAAAGATTTTAAGATTGACATATTGAAAGAAAGAATGAAAGAAAGATTGAAAGATTAAAAGAAGGAATGAAAGAAAGATTGAAAAATTGAAAGATTGAAAGAAAGATTGAAAGAAAGAATTAAACAAAGATTGAAATCAAGAATGAAAGAAAGATTGAAAGACAGATTGAAAGAAAGATAGAAACAAAGATTGAAAGAAAGAAAGATTGAAAGATTGAATGATTGAAAGAAAGATTGACAGAAAGATTGAAAGCTTGAAAGATAGATTGAAAGAAAGATTTTAAGAAAGGTTGAAAGACTGAAAGAAAGACTGAAAGATTGAAAGAAAGAATGAAAGAACGATTGAAAGAAACAATGAAAGAAAGATTGAAAGATAAAAAGAAAGAATGAAAGATAGATTGAAAAATTGAAAGATTGAAAGAAAGACTAAAAGAAAGATAGAAAGAAAGATTGACAGAAAGAAAGATTGAAAGATTGAATGATTGAAAGAAAGATTGAAAGAAAGATTGAAAGCTTGAAAGAAAGATTGAAAGAAAGATTTTAAGAAAGGTTGAAAGACTGAAAGAAAGAATGAAAGATTGAAAGAAAGAATGAAAGAACGATTGAAAGAAAGAATGAAAGAATGAAAGAAAGATTGAAAGATTGAAAGAAATATTGAAAGAAAGAGAGAATGAAAGTAAGAAAGATTGAAAGAAAGATTGAAAGTAATAAAGATTGAAAGAAAGAATGAAAGAAAAATTGAAAGATTGATAGATTGAAAGAAAGATTGAAAGAAAGATTTAAAGAAAGATTGAAAGACTGAAAGAAAGAATGAATAAAATAATTAAAGAAAGATTGAAAGATTGAAAGATTGAAAGAAAGATTGAAAGAAAGAAAGATTTATAGAAAGAATGAAAGAAAGATTGAAAGATTGAAAGAAAGATTGAAAGAAAGATTGAAAGATTGAAAGATTGAAATAAAGATTGAAAGTTTGAAAGAAAGATTGAAAGATTGAAATAAAGATTGAAAGTTTGAAAGAAAGATTGAAAGAAATATTGAAAGAAAGATTGAAAGATTGAAAAAAAGATTGATGGAAAGAATGAAAGAAAGATTGAAAGATTAAAAGATTGAAATAAAGATTGAAAGTTTGAAAGAAAGATTGAAAGAAAGATTTAAAGAAAGAAAAATTGAAACTAAGAAAGATTGAAAGAAATATTGAAAGAAAGATTGAAAGATTGAAAGAAAGATTGAAAGAAAGATTGAAAGAAAGAATGAAAGAAATATTGAAAGAAGAATTGAAAAAAAGAAATTTTGAAAGAAAGATTGAAACAAAGATTGAAAGGCTGAAGGAAAGAATGAAAGAAAGATTGAAAGAACGATTGAAAGAAAGAAAGATTGAAAGAAAGATTGAAAGATTGAATGATTGAAAGAAAGACTGAAAGATAGATTGAAAGATGGAAGATTGAAAGATTGAAAGAAAGATTGAAAAAAATAATGAACGACTGAAAGATTGAAAGAAAGATTGAAAGTTTGAAAGAAAGATTGAAAGATTGAAAGAAATAATGAAAGAAAGAAAGATTGAAAGTAAGAAAGATTGAAAGAAAGAATGAAAGAAAGATTGAACGAAAGATTGAAAAAAGAAAGATTGAAAGAAAAATTGAAAGAAAGATTGAAAGAAGGAATGAAAGTAAGAAAGATTGAAAGAAATATTGAAAGAAAGATTGAAAGATTGAAAGAAAGATTGAAAGAAAGATTGAAAAAAAGATTGAAAGAAAGATTGAAAGAAAGAAAGATTGAAAGAAAGATTTTAAGATTGACATATTGAAAGAAAGAATGAAAGAAAGATTGAAAGATTAAAAGAAGGAATGAAAGAAAGATTGAAAAATTGAAAGATTGAAAGAAAGACTAAAAGAAAGAAAGAACGATTGAAAGAAAGATTGAAAGAAAGATTGAAAGAAAGATTGAAAGAAAGATAGAAAGAAAGATTGAAAGAAAGAAAGATTGAAAGATTGAATGATTGAAAGAAAGATTGACAGAAAGATTGAAAGCTTGAAAGATAGATTGAAAGAAAGATTTTAAGTAAGGTTGAAAGACTGAAAGAAAGACTGAAAGATTGAAAGAAAGAATGAAAGAACGATTGAAAGAAAGAATGAAAGAATGATAGAAAGATTGAAAGAAACAATGAAAGAAAGATTGAAAGATAAAAAGAAAGAATGAAAGATAGATTGAAAAATTGAAAGATTGAAAGAAAGACTAAAAGAAAGATAGAAAGAAAGATTGAAAGAAAGAAAGATTGAAAGATTGAATGATTGAAAGAAAGATTGAAAGAAATATTGAAAGCTTGAAAGAAAGATTGAAAGAAAGATTTTAAGAAAGGTTGAAAGACTGAAAGAAAGAATGAAAGATTGAAAGAAAGAATGAAAGAACGATTGAAAGAAAGAATGAAAGAATGAAAGAAAGATTGAAAGATTGAAAGAAATATTGAAAGAAAGAGAGAATGAAAGTAAGAAAGATTGAAAGAAAGATTGAAAGTAATAAAGATTGAAAGAAAGAATGAAAGAAAAATTGAAAGATTGATAGATTGAAAGAAAGATTGAAAGAAAGATTTAAAGAAAGATTGAAAGACTGAAAGAAAGAATGAATAAAATAATTAAAGAAAGATTGAAAGATTGAAAGATTGAAAGAAAGATTGAAAGAAAGAAAGATTTATAGAAAGAATGAAAGAAAGATTGAAAAAAGAAAGAAAGATTGAAAGAAAGATTGAAAGATTGAAAGAAAGAATGAAAGAAAGATTGAAAAAAGATAGAAAAATAGAAAAATTGAAAGATTGAAAGATTGAAAGAAAGATTGAAAGAAAGATTTATAGAAAGATTGAAAGACTGAAAGAAAGAATGAATAAAAGATTTAAAGAAAGATTGATAGATTGAAAGATTGAAAGAAAGATTGAAAGAAAGAAAGATTTATAGAAAGGATGAAAGAAAGATTGAAAAAAGAAAGAAAGAAAGATTTGAAATAAGAATTAAATATTGAAAGAAAGATTTTAGGAAAGGTTGAAAGACTGAAAGAAAGAATGAAAGAAAGAATGAAAGAAAGATTGAAAGATTGAAAGATTGAAAGAAAGAATGAAAGATTGAAAGAAAGATTGAAAGATTGAAAGAAAGATTGAAAGATTGAAAGAAATATTGAAAGAAAGATAATTTGAAAGTAAGAAAGATTGAAAGAAAGATTGAAAGTAATAAAGATTGAAAGAAAGAATAAAAGAAAAATTGAAAGATTGAAAGATTGAAAGATTGAAAGAAAGACTTAAAGAAAAAATTGAAAGACTGAAAGTAAGAATGAAAGAAAGATTGAAAGTTTGAAAGAAAGAATGAAATTATTAAAGAAAGATTGAAAGAAAGATTGAAAGTTTGAAAGAAAGAATGAAATTATTAAAGAAAGATTGAAAGAAATATTGAAAGAAAGAATGAAAGAAAGATTGAAAGATTAAACAATTGAAAGAAAGATTGCAAGATAGATTGAAAAAAGAAAGATTGAAAGAAAGAATGAAATAAAGATTGAAAGAAAGATGGAAAGAAAGATTGAAAGAAAGAAAGATTGAAATAAATAACAAAAGAAAGATTGAAAGAAATAATGAAAGAAAGATTGAACGATTGGAAGAAATATTGAAAGATAGAAAAATTGAAAGTAAGAAAGATTGAAAGAAAGAATGAAAGAAAGATTGAAAGATTGAAATATTGAAAGAAAGCATGAAAGACAGATTGAAAGATTGAAAGAAAGATTGAAAGAAAGATTGAAAGATTGAAATATTTAAAGAAAGATTGAAAGAAAGAATGAAAGAAAGATTGAAAAAAAGATTGAAAAAAAGAAAAATTGAAAGATTGAAAGATTGAAAGAAAGATTGAAAGAAAGATTTAAAGAAAGATTGACAGACTGAAAGAAAGAAAGAATAAAAGATTTAAAGAAAGATTGAAAGATTGAAAGATTGAAAGAAAAATTGAAAGAAAGAAAGATTGAAAGAAAGAAAGGTTGAAAGAAATATTGAAAGAAAGATTGAAAGATTGAAAGAAAGAATGAAAGAAAGATTGAAAGATTGAAATAAAAATTGAAAGAAAGATTGAAAGATTGAAAGATGGAAAGAAAGATTGAAAATTTGATATATTGAAAGAAATAATGAAAGAAAGATTGAAAGATTGAAAGAAAGCTTGAAAGAAAGGTTGAAAGATTGAAATATTTAAAGAAAGATTGAAAGAAAGAATGAAAGAACGATTGAAAGAAAAAATGAAAGAATGAAAGAAAAATTGACAGATTGAAAGATATATTGAAAGAAAGAGAGATTGAAAAAATAAAAGATTGAAAGAAAGATTGAAAGTTATGAAGATTGAAAGAAAGAATGAAGGAAAAACTGAAAGATTGAAAGACTGAAAGAATGAATGAAAGAAAGATTGAAAGATTGAAAGAAAAAATGAAAAACTTAAAGAAAGATTGAAAGAAATATTGAAAGATAGATAGAAAGATTGAATGAAAGAAAGATTGAAAAAAAGAAAGATTGAAAGAAAGATTTATAGAAAGAATGAAAGAACGATTGAAAAAATAATGAAAGATTGAAAGAAAGATTGAAAGAAAGATTGAAAGAAAGAAAGATTGAAAGAAATATTGAAAGAAAGATCGAAAGATTGAAAGAAAGAATGAAAGAAAGATTGAAAAAAAGTTTGAAAAAAAGAAAGATTGAAAGAAAGATTGAAAAAAAAGAAAGATTTAAAGATAGAATAAAAGAAAGATTGAATGAAAGATTGAAAAAAAAAGAAAGATTGAAAGATTGAAAGAAATATTGAAAGACAGAAAGATTGAAAGAAACAATGAAAGTAAGATTGAAAGATTAAAAGAAAGAATGAAAGAACGATTGAAAGAAAGATTGAAAGAAAGATTGAAAGAAAGATTGAAAGAAAGATTGAATGAAAGATTGAAAGAAAGAATGAAACAAAGATTGAAATAAAGAATGAAAGAAAGATTGAAAGAAAGATAGACGGAAAGATTGAAAGATTGAATGATTGAAAGAAAGACTGAAAGAAAGAATGACGGACAGAAAGATTGAAAGAAAGAATGAAAGAAAGATTGAAAAAAAGATTGAAAGACTGAAAGAAAGAATGAAAGAAAGATTGAAAGTTTAAACAATTGAAAGAACGATTGCAAGAAAGATTGAAAAAAGAAAGATTGAAAGAAATAATGAAAGACTGAAGGAAAGAATGAAAGAAAGATGGAAAGAAAGATTGAAAGAAACAATGAAAGAAAGATTGAAAGATTAAAAGAAAGAATGAAAGAAAGATTGAAAAATTTAAAGATTGAAAGAAAAACTAAAAGAAAGAAAGAACGATTGAAAGAAAGATTGAAAGAAAGAATGAAAGAAAGATTGAAAGATTAAAAGAGAGAATGAAAGAAAGATTGAAAAATTGAAAGATTGAAAGAAAGACTAAAATAAAGAAAGAACGATTGAAAGAAAGAATGAAAGAAAGATTGAAAAAAAGATTGAAAGACTGAAGGAAAGAATGAAAGAAAGATTGAAAGATTAAACAATTGAAAGAAAGATTGCAAGAAAGATTGAAAAAAGAAAGATTGAAAGATAGAATGAAAGAAAGATTGAAAGAAAGATGGAAAGAAAGATTGAAAGAAAGAAAGATTGAAAGAAATAAAAGAAAGATTGAAAGAAAAAATGAAAAACTTAAAGAAAGATTGAAAGAAATATTGAAAGATAGATAGAAAGATTGAATGAAAGAAAGATTGAAAAAAAGAAAGATTGAAAGAAAGATTTATAGAAAGAATGAAAGAACGATTGAAAAAAGAATGAAAGATTGAAAGAAAGATTGAAAGAAAGATTGAAAGAAAGAAAGATTGAAAGAAATATTGAAAGAAAGATCGAAAGATTGAAAGAAAGAATGAAAGAAAGATTGAAAAAAGTTTGAAAAAAAGAAAGATTGAAAGAAAGATTGAAAAAAAAGAAAGATTTAAAGATAGAATAAAAGAAAGATTGAATGAAAGATTGAAAAAAAAAGAAAGATTGAAAGATTGAAAGAAATATTGAAAGACAGAAAGATTGAAAGAAACAATGAAAGAAAGATTGAAAGATTAAAAGAAAGAATGAAAGAACGATTGAAAGAAAGATTGAAAGAAAGATTGAAAGAAAGATTGAAAGAAAGATTGAATGAAAGATTGAAAGAAAGAATGAAACAAAGATTGAAATAAAGAATGAAAGAAAGATTGAAAGAAAGATAGAAGGAAAGATTGAAAGATTGAATGATTGAAAGAAAGACTGAAAGAAAGAATGACGGACAGAAAGATTGAAAGAAAGAATGAAAGAAAGATTGAAAAAAAGATTGAAAGACTGAAAGAAAGAATGAAAGAAAGATTGAAAGTTTAAACAATTGAAAGAACGATTGCAAGAAAGATTGAAAAAAGAAAGATTGAAAGAAATAATGAAAGACTGAAGGAAAGAATGAAAGAAAGATGGAAAGAAAGATTGAAAGAAACAATGAAAGAAAGATTGAAAGATTAAAAGAAAGAATGAAAGAAAGATTGAAAAATTTAAAGATTGAAAGAAAAACTAAAAGAAAGAAAGAACGATTGAAAGAAAGATTGAAAGAAAGAATGAAAGAAAGATTGAAAGATTAAAAGAGAGAATGAAAGAAAGATTGAAAAATTGAAAGATTGAAAGAAAGACTAAAATAAAGAAAGAACGATTGAAAGAAAGAATGAAAGAAAGATTGAAAAAAAGATTGAAAGACTGAAGGAAAGAATGAAAGAAAGATTGAAAGATTAAACAGTTGAAAGAAAGATTGCAAGAAAGATTGAAAAAAGAAAGATTGAAAGAAAGAATGAAAGAAAGATTGAAAGAAAGATGGAAAGAAAGATTGAAAGAAAGAAAGATTGAAAGAAATAAAAGAAAGATTGAAAGAAAAAATGAAAAACTTAAAGAAAGATTGAAAGAAATATTGAAAGATAGATAGAAAGATTGAATGAAAGAAAGATTGAAAAAAAGAAAGATTGAAAGAAAGATTTATAGAAAGAATGAAAGAACGATTGAAAAAAGAATGAAAGATTGAAAGAAAGATTGAAAGAAAGATTGAAAGAAAGAAAGATTGAAAGAAATATTGAAAGAAAGATCGAAAGATTGAAAGAAAGAATGAAAGAAAGATTGAAAAAAAGTTTGAAAAAAAGAAAGATTGAAAGAAAGATTGAAAAAAAAGAAAGATTTAAAGATAGAATAAAAGAAAGATTGAATGAAAGATTGAAAAAAAAAGAAAGATTGAAAGATTGAAAGAAATATTGAAAGACAGAAAGATTGAAAGAAACAATGAAAGAAAGATTGAAAGATTAAAAGAAAGAATGAAAGAACGATTGAAAGAAAGATTGAAAGAAAGATTGAAAGAAAGATTGAAAGAAAGATTGAATGAAAGATTGAAAGAAAGAATGAAACAAAGATTGAAATAAAGAATGAAAGAAAGATTGAAAGAAAGATAGAAGGAAAGATTGAAAGATTGAATGATTGAAAGAAAGACTGAAAGAAAGAATGACGGACAGAAAGATTGAAAGAAAGAATGAAAGAAAGATTGAAAAAAAGATTGAAAGACTGAAAGAAAGAATGAAAGAAAGATTGAAAGTTTAAACAATTGAAAGAACGATTGCAAGAAAGATTGAAAAAAGAAAGATTGAAAGAAATAATGAAAGACTGAAGGAAAGAATGAAAGAAAGATGGAAAGAAAGATTGAAAGAAACAATGAAAGAAAGATTGAAAGATTAAAAGAAAGAATGAAAGAAAGATTGAAAAATTTAAAGATTGAAAGAAAAACTAAAAGAAAGAAAGAACGATTGAAAGAAAGATTGAAAGAAAGAATGAAAGAAAGATTGAAAGATTAAAAGAGAGAATGAAAGAAAGATTGAAAAATTGAAAGATTGAAAGAAAGACTAAAATAAAGAAAGAACGATTGAAAGAAAGAATGAAAGAAAGATTGAAAAAAAGATTGAAAGACTGAAGGAAAGAATGAAAGAAAGATTGAAAGATTAAACAATTGAAAGAAAGATTGCAAGAAAGATTGAAAAAAGAAAGATTGAAAGAAAGAATGAAAGAAAGATTGAAAGAAAGATGGAAAGAAAGATTGAAAGAAAGAAAGATTGAAAGAAATAAAAGAAAGATTGAAAGAAATAATGAAAGAAAGATTGAACGATTGGAAGAAATATTGAAAGAGAAAAATTGAAAGTAAGAAAGATTGAAAGAAAGAATGAAAGAAAGATTGAAAGATTGAAGGAAAGAATGAAAGAAAGATTGAAAGAAAAATTGAAAGAAAGATTGAAAGAAAGATTGAAAGACTGAAGGAAAGAATGAAAGAAAGATGGAAAGAAAGATGGAAAGAAAGATTGACAGAAAGATAGATTGAAAGAAATATTAAAAGAAAGATTGAAAGATTGAAAGAAAGAATGTAAGAATGATTGAAAGATTGAAAGATTGAAAGATTGAAAGAAAGAATGAAAGAAAGACTGAAAGATTGAAAGAAAAATTGAAAGAAAGATTGAAAGATTGAAAGATTGAAAGAAAGATTGAAAGTTATAAAGACAGATTGAAAGACTGAAAGAAAGATTGCAAGAAAGATTGAAAAAAAAGAAAGATTTAAAGATAGAATAAAAGAAAGATTGAAAGAAAGATTGAAAAAAAAAGAAAGATTGAAAGATTGAAAGAAATATTGAAAGACAGAAAGATTGAAAGAAACAATGAAAGAAAGATTGAAAGATTAAAAGAAAGAATGAAAGAACGATTGAAAGAAAGATTGAAAGAAAGATTGAAAGAAAGATTGAAAGAAAGATTGAATGAAAGATTGAAAGAAAGAATGAAAGAAAGATTGAAATAAAGAATGAAAGAAAGATTGAAAGAAAGATAGAAGGAAAGATTGAAAGATTGAATGATTGAAAGAAAGACTGAAAGAATGAATGACCGACAGAAAGATTGAAAGAAAGAATGAAAGAAAGATTGAAACAAAGATTGAAAGACTGAAAGAAAGAATGAAAGAAAGATTGAAAGATTAAACAATTGAAAGAACGATTGCAAGAAAGATTGAAAAAAGAAAGATTGAAAGAAAGAATGAAAGACTGAAGGAAAGAATGAAAGAAAGATGGAAAGAAAGATTGAAAGAAACAATGAAAGAAAGATTGAAAGATTAAAAGAAAGAATGAAGGAAAGATTGAAAAATTGAAAGATTGAAAGAAAGACTAAAAGAAAGAAAGAACGATTGAAAGAAAGATTGAAAGAAAGAATGAAAGAAAGAATGAAAGAAAGATTGAAAGAAACAATGAAAGAAAGATTGAAAGATTAAAAGAGAGAATGAAAGAAAGATTGAAAAATTGAAAGATTGAAAGAAAGACTAAAAGAAAGAAAGAACGATTGAAAGAAAGAATGAAAGAAAGATTGAAAAAAAGATTGAAAGACTGAAGGAAAGAATGAAAGAAAGATTGAAAGATTAAACAATTGAAAGAAAGATTGCAAGAAAGATTGAAAAAAGAAAGATTGAAAGAAAGAATGAAAGAAAGATTGAAAGAAAGAATGAAAGAAAGATTGAAAGAAAGATGGAAAGAAAGATTGAAAGGAAGAAAGATTGAAAGAAATAAAAGAAAGATTGAAAGAAATAATGAAAGAAAGATTGAACGATTGGAAGAAATATTGAAAGAGAAAAATTGAAAGTAAGAAAGATTGAAAGAAAGAATGAAAGAAAGATTGAAAGATTGAAAGAAAGAATGAAAGAAAGATTGAAAGATTGAAATATTTAAAGAAAGAATGAAAGAAAGATTGAAAGATTGAAAGAAAGATTGAAAGAAAGATTGAAAGATTGAAATATTTAAAGAAAGATTGAAAGATTGAAATATTTAAAGAAAGAATGAAAGAAAGATTAAAAGATTGAAAGAAAGATTGAAAGAAAGAATGAAAGATTGAAATATTTAAAGAAAGATTGAAAGATTGAAAGAAAGAATGAAAGAACGATTGAAAGAAAGAATGAAAGAATGAAAGAAAAATTGACTGATTGAAAGAAATATTGAAAAAAGAAACATTGAAAGAAAGAATGAAAGAAAGATTGAACGATTGGAAGAAATATTGAAAGATAGAAAAATTGAAGGTAAGAAAGATTGAAAGAAAGAATGAAAGAAAGATTGAAAGATTGAAAGAAAGAATGAAAGAAAAATTGAAAGATTGAAAGATTGAAAGAAAGATTGAAAGATTGATTTAAAGAAAGATTGAAAGACTGAAAGAAAGATTGAAAGAAAGAAAGATTTATAGAAAGAATGAAAGAAAGATTGAAAAAAGAAAGATAGATTGAAAGAAAGATTGAAAGATTGAAAGAAAGAATGAAAGAAAGATTTAAAAAAAGTTTGAAAAAAAGAAAGATTGAAAGAAAGATGGAAAGAAAGATTGAAAGAAGGAAAGATTGAAAGAAATATTGAAAGAAAGATTGAAAGATTGAAAAAAAGAATGAAAGAATGATTGAAAGATTGAAAGATTGAAAGATTGAAAGAAAGAATGAAAGAAAGATTGAAAGAAAGATGGAAAGAAAGATTGAAAGAAAGAAAGATTGAAAGAAATAATGAAAGAAAGATTGAACGATTGGAAGAAATTTTGAAAGATAGAAAAATTGAAAGTAAGAAACATTGAAAGAAAGAATGAAAGAAAGATTGAAACATTAAAAATTGAAAGAAAGTTTGCAAGAAAGATTGAAAAAAGAATGATTGAAAGAAAGAATGAAAGAAAGATTGAAAGATAGATGGATAGAAAGATTGAAAGAAAGAAAGATTGAAAGAATAACAAAAGAAAGATTGAAAGATTGGAAGAAATATTGAAAGATAGAAAAATTGAAAGTAAGAAAGATTGAAAGAAAGAATTAAAGAAATATTGAAAGATTGAAAGAAAGAATAAAAGAACGATTTAAAGAAAGAATGAAAGAATGAAAGAAAGATTGAAAGATTGAAAGAATATTGAAAGAAAGAGAGAATGAAAGAAAGAAAGATTGAAAGAAAGATTGAAAGACTGAAAGAAACAATGAATAAAAGAATTAAAGAAAGATTGAAAGATTGAAAGATTGAAAGATTGAAAGAAAGATTGAAAAAAGAATGATTGAAAGAAAGATTTAAAGAATGAAAGATTTAAAGAAAGATTGAAAGACTAAAAGTAAGAGTGAAAAAAAAGAATGAAAGAAAGATTGAAAGATTGAAAGATTGAAAGAAAGAATGAAAGATTGAAAGAAAGAATGAAAGAACGATTGAAAGAAAGAATGAAAGAATGAAAGAAAGATTGAAAGATTGAAAGAATATTGAAAGAAAGAGAGAATGAAAGTAAGAAATATTGAAAGAAAGATTGAAAGTAAAAAAGATTGAAAGAAAGAATGAAAGAAAAATTGAAAGATTGAAAGATTGAAAGAAAGATTTAAAGAAAGATTTAAAGAAAGATTGAAAGACTGAAAGAAAGAATGAATAAAAGAATTAAAGAAAGATTGAAAGATCGAAAGATTGAAAGATTGAAAGAAAGATTGAAAAAAGAATGATTAAAAGAAAGAAAGATTTAAAGAATGAAAGATTTAAAGAAAGATTGAAAGACTAAAAGTAAGAATGAAAAAAAAGAATGAAAGAAAGATTGAAAGATTGAAAGATTGAAAGAAAGAATGAAAGATTGAAAGAAAGAATGAAAGAACGATTGAAAGAAAGAATGAAAGAAAGATTGAAAGATTGAAAGAAATATTGAAAGAAAGAGAGAATGAAAGTAAGAAAGATGGAAAGAAAAATTGAAAGATTGAAAGAAAGAATTAAAGAAAGATTGAATGATTGAAAGATTGAAAGAAAAATTGAAAGAAAGATTGAAGAAAGAAAGATTTAAAGAAAAAAAGATTTAAAGAAAGATTGAAAGACTAAAACTAAGAATGAAAAAAAAGATTGAAAGAAAGATTGAAAAAAGAAAGAAAGATTGAAAGAAAGATTGAAAGAAAGATTAAAAGAAAGAATGAAAGTTTGAAAGAAAGATTGAAAGAAAGATTGAAAGACTGAAAGAAAAAATGAAAGAAAGATTAAAAGAGAGATTGAAAGATTGAAAGATTGAAAGAAAGAATGAAAGATTGAAAGAAAGAATGAAAGAATGAATGAAAGATTAAATGATTGAAAGAAATATTGAAAAAAAGAAAGAATGAAAGTAAGAAAAATTGAAAGAATGAATGAAAGAAACAAAAAAAGACTGATAAAAAGAAAGAATGTTTGAGGGATCAAATTATTTAAAGAAAGAAAGATTGAAAGAAAGATTTTAAGACTGAAATAAAGAATGAAAGAAAGATTGAAAGAAAGGTTGAAAGATAGAATGAAAGAAAGATTGAAATATTGAAAGTTTGAAAGAAAGATTGAAAGAAAGATTTAAAGAAAGATTGAAAGACTAAAAAAAAGAATGAAAAAAAGATTGAAAGGTTGAAAGAAAGAATGAAAGAATGAAAGAAAGATTGAAAGATTGAAAGAAAGATTGAAAGAAAGAATGAAAGTATGAAAGAAAGATTGAAAGATTGAAGGAAAGATTGAAAGAACGATTGAAAGAAAGAATGAAAGAACGAAAGAAAGATTGAAAGAAAGATTGAAAGTAATAAAGATTGAAAGAAGGAATGAAGGAAAAATTGAAAGTTTGAAAGACTGAAAGAATGAATGAAAGAAAGATTGAAAGATTGAAAGAAAGAAAGATTGAGAGAAAGAATGAAAGAATGAAAGAAAGATTGAAAGATTGAAAGAAATACTGAAAGAAAGAAAGAAAGATTGAAAGTAAGAACGATTGAAAGAAAGCTTGAAAGAAAGATTGAAAGAAGGAATGAAAGAAAGATTGAAAGATTGAAAGATTGAAAGAAAGAATGAAAGATTGAAAGAAAGAATGAAAGAACGATTGAAAGAAAGAATGAAAGAATGAAAGAAAGATTGAAAGATTGAAAGAATATTGAAAGAAAGAGAGAATGAAAGTAATAAAGATGAAAAGAAAAATTGAAAGATTGAAAGATTGAAAGAAAGAATTAAAGAAAGATTGAATGATTGAAAGATTGAAAGAAAGATTGAAAGAAAGAAAGATTGAAAGAAATAAAAGAAAGATTGAAAGAAATAATGAAAGAAAGATTGAACGATTGGAAGAAATATTGAAAGAGAAAAATTGAAAGTAAGAAAGATTGAAAGAAAGAATGAAAGAAAGATTGAAAGATTGAAGGAAAGAATGAAAGAAAGATTGAAAGAAAAATTGAAAGAAAGATTGAAAGAAAGATTGAAAGACTGAAGGAAAGAATGAAAGAAAGATGGAAAGAAAGATGGAAAGAAAGATTGACAGAAAGATAGATTGAAAGAAATATTAAAAGAAAGATTGAAAGATTGAAAGAAAGAATGTAAGAATGATTGAAAGATTGAAAGATTGAAAGATTGAAAGAAAGAATGAAAGAAAGACTGAAAGATTGAAAGAAAAATTGAAAGAAAGATTGAAAGATTGAAAGATTGAAAGAAAGATTGAAAGTTTGAAAGACAGATTGAAAGACTGAAAGAAAGATTGCAAGAAAGATTGAAAAAAAAGAAAGATTTAAAGATAGAATAAAAGAAAGATTGAAAGAAAGATTGAAAAAAAAAGAAAGATTGAAAGATTGAAAGAAATATTGAAAGACAGAAAGATTGAAAGAAACAATGAAAGAAAGATTGAAAGATTAAAAGAAAGAATGAAAGAACGATTGAAAGAAAGATTGAAAGAAAGATTGAAAGAAAGATTGAAAGAAAGATTGAATGAAAGATTGAAAGAAAGAATGAAAGAAAGATTGAAATAAAGAATGAAAGAAAGATTGAAAGAAAGATAGAAGGAAAGATTGAAAGATTGAATGATTGAAAGAAAGACTGAAAGAATGAATGACGGACAGAAAGATTGAAAGAAAGAATGAAAGAAAGATTGAAACAAAGATTGAAAGACTGAAAGAAAGAATGAAAGAAAGATTGAAAGATTAAACAATTGAAAGAACGATTGCAAGAAAGATTGAAAAAAGAAAGATTGAAAGAAAGAATGAAAGACTGAAGGAAAGAATGAAAGAAAGATGGAAAGAAAGATTGAAAGAAACAATGAAAGAAAGATTGAAAGATTAAAAGAAAGAATGAAAGAAAGATTGAAAAATTGAAAGATTGAAAGAAAGACTAAAAGAAAGAAAGAACGATTGAAAGAAAGATTGAAAGAAAGAATGAAAGAAAGAATGAAAGAAAGATTGAAAGAAACAATGAAAGAAAGATTGAAAGATTAAAAGAGAGAATGAAAGAAAGATTGAAAAATTGAAAGATTGAAAGAAAGACTAAAAGAAAGAAAGAACGATTGAAAGAAAGAATGAAAGAAAGATTGAAAAAAAGATTGAAAGACTGAAGGAAAGAATGAAAGAAAGATTGCAAGATTAAACAAATGAAAGAAAGATTGCAAGAAAGATTGAAAAAAGAAATATTGAAAGAAAGAATGAAAGAAAGATTGAAAGAAAGATGGAAAGAAAGATTGAAAGGAAGAAAGATTGAAAGAAATAAAAGAAAGATTGAAAGAAATAATGAAAGAAAGATTGAACGATTGGAAGAAATATTGAAAGAGAAAAATTGAAAGTAAGAAAGATTGAAAGAAAGAATGAAAGAAAGATTGAAAGATTGAAAGAAAGAATGAAAGAAAGATTGAAAGATTGAAATATTTAAAGAAAGAATGAAAGAAAGATTGAAAGATTAAAAGAAAGATTGAAAGAAAGATTGAAAGATTGAAATATTTAAAGAAAGATTGAAAGATTGAAATATTTAAAGAAAGAATGAAAGAAAGATTGAAAGATTGAAAGAAAGATTGAAAGAAAGATTGAAAGATTGAAATATTTAAAGAAAGATTGAAAGATTGAAAGAAAGAATGAAAGAACGATTGAAAGAAAGAATGAAAGAATGAAAGAAAAATTGACTGATTGAAAGAAATATTGAAAAAAGAAACATTGAAAGAAAGAATGAAAGAAAGATTGAAAGAAAGATGGAAAGAAAGATTGAAAGAAAGAAAGATTGAAAGAAATAATGAAAGAAAGATTGAACGATTGGAAGAAATATTGAAAGATAGAAAAATTGAAGGTAAGAAAGATTGAAAGAAAGAATGAAAGAAAGATTGAAAGATTGAAAGAAAGAATGAAAGAAAAATTGAAAGATTGAAAGATTGAAAGAAAGATTGAAAGATTGATTTAAAGAAAGATTGAAAGACTGAAAGAAAGATTGAAAGAAAGAAAGATTTATAGAAAGAATGAAAGAAAGATTGAAAAAAGAAAGATAGATTGAAAGAAAGATTGAAAGATTGAAAGAAAGAATGAAAGAAAGATTTAAAAAAAGTTTGAAAAAAAGAAAGATTGAAAGAAAGATTGAAAGAAAGATTGAAAGACTGAAGGAAAGAATGAAAGAAAGATGGAAAGAAAGATGGAAAGAAAGATTGAAAGAAGGAAAGATTGAAAGAAATATTGAAAGAAAGATTGAAAGATTGAAAAAAAGAATGAAAGAATGATTGAAAGATTGAAAGATTGAAAGATTGAAAGAAAGAATGAAAGAAAGATTGAAAGAAAGAAAGATTGAAAGAAATAATGAAAGAAAGATTGAACGATTGGAAGAAATTTTGAAAGATAGAAAAATTGAAAGTAAGAAACATTGAAAGAAAGAATGAAAGAAAGATTGAAACATTAAAAATTGAAAGAAAGTATGCAAGAAAGATTGAAAAAAGAAAGATTGAAAGAAAGAATGAAAGAAAGATTGAAAGATAGATGGATAGAAAGATTGAAAGAAAGAAAGATTGAAAGAATAACAAAAGAAAGATTGAAAGATTGGAAGAAATATTGAAAGATAGAAAAATTGAAAGTAAGAAAGATTGAAAGAAAGAATTAAATAAATATTGAAAGATTGAAAGAAAGAATAAAAGAACGATTTAAAGAAAGAATGAAAGAATGAAAGAAAGATTGAAAGATTGAAAGAATATTGAAAGAAAGAGAGAATGAAAGAAAGAAAGATTGAAAGAAAGATTGAAAGACTGAAAGAAACAATGAATAAAAGAATTAAAGAAAGATTGAAAGATTGAAAGATTGAAAGAAAGATTGAAAAAAGAATGATTGAAAGAAAGATTTAAAGAATGAAAGATTTAAAGAAAGATTGAAAGACTAAAAGTAAGAGTGAAAAAAAAGAATGAAAGAAAGATTGAAAGATTGAAAGATTGAAAGAAAGAATGAAAGATTGAAAGAAAGAATGAAAGAACGATTGAAAGAAAGAATGAAAGAATGAAAGAAAGATTGAAAGATTGAAAGAATATTGAAAGAAAGAGAGAATGAAAGTAAGAAAGATTGAAAGAAAGATTGAAAGTAAAAAAGATTGAAAGAAAGAATGAAAGAAAAATTGAAAGATTGAAAGATTGAAAGAAAGATTTAAAGAAAGATTTAAAGAAAGATTGAAAGACTGAAAGAAAGAATGAATAAAAGAATTAAAGAAAGATTGAAAGATCGAAAGATTGAAAGATTGAAAGAAAGATTGAAAAAAGAATGATTAAAAGAAAGAAAGATTTAAAGAATGAAAGATTTAAAGAAAGATTGAAAGACTAAAAGTAAGAATGAAAAAAAAGAATGAAAGAAAGATTGAAAGATTGAAAGATTGAAAGAAAGAATGAAAGATTGAAAGAAAGAATGAAAGAACGATTGAAAGAAAGAATGAAAGAAAGATTGAAAGATTGAAAGAAATATTGAAAGATTGAAAGAAATATTGAAAGAAAGAGAGAATGAAAGTAAGAAAGATGGAAAGAAAAATTGAAAGATTGAAAGATTGAAAGAAAGAATTAAAGAAAGATTGAATGATTGAAAGATTGAAAGAAAAATTGAAAGAAAGATTGAAGAAAGAAAGATTTAAAGAAAAAAAGATTTAAAGAAAGATTGAAAGACTAAAAGCAAGAATGAAAAAAAAGATTGAAAGAAAGATTGAAAAAAGAAAGAAAGATTGAAAGAAAGATTGAAAGAAAGAATGAAAGTTTGAAAGAAAGATTGAAAGAAAGATTGAAAGAAAGATTGAAAGACTGAAAGAAAAAATGAAAGAAAGATTAAAAGAGAGATTGAAAGATTGAAAGATTGAAAGAAAGAATGAAAGATTGAAAGAAAGAATGAAAGAATGAATGAAAGATTAAAAGATTGAAAGAAATATTGAAAAAAAGAAAGATTGAAAGTAAGAAAAATTGAAAGAATGAATGAAAGAAACAAAAAAAGACTGATAAAAAGAAAGAATGTTTGAGGGATCAAATTATTTAAAGAAAGAAAGATTGAAAGAAAGATTTTAAGACTGAAATAAAGAATGAAAGAAAGATTGAAAGAAAGGTTGAAAGATAGAATGAAAGAAAGATTGAAATATTGAAAGTTTGAAAGAAAGATTGAAAGAAAGATTTAAAGAAAGATTGAAAGACTAAAAAAAAGAATGAAAAAAAGATTGAAAGGTTGAAAGAAAGAATGAAAGAATGAAAGAAAGATTGAAAGATTGAAAGAAAGATTGAAAGAAAGAATGAAAGTATGAAAGAAAGATTGAAAGATTGAAGGAAAGATTGAAAGAACGATTGAAAGAAAGAATGAAAGAACGAAAGAAAGATTGAAAGAAAGATTGAAAGTAATAAAGATTGAAAGAAGGAATGAAGGAAAAATTGAAAGTTTGAAAGACTGAAAGAATGAATGAAAGAAAGATTGAAAGATTGAAAGAAAGAAAGATTGAGAGAAAGAATGAAAGAATGAAAGAAAGATTGAAAGATTGAAAGAAATACTGAAAGAAAGAAAGAAAGATTGAAAGTAAGAACGATTGAAAGAAAGCTTGAAAGAAAGATTGAAAGAAGGAATGAAAGAAAGATTGAAAGATTGAAAGATTGAAAGAAAGAATGAAAGATTGAAAGAAAGAATGAAAGAACGATTGAAAGAAAGAATGAAAGAATGAAAGAAAGATTGAAAGATTGAAAGAATATTGAAAGAAAGAGAGAATGAAAGTAATAAAGATGAAAAGAAAAATTGAAAGATTGAAAGATTGAAAGAAAGAATTAAAGAAAGATTGAATGATTGAAAGATTGAAAGAAAGATTGAAAGAAAGAAAGATTGAAAGAAATAAAAGAAAGATTGAAAGAAATAATGAAAGAAAGATTGAACGATTGGAAGAAATATTGAAAGAGAAAAATTGAAAGTAAGAAAGATTGAAAGAAAGAATGAAAGAAAGATTGAAAGATTGAAGGAAAGAATGAAAGAAAGATTGAAAGAAAAATTGAAAGAAAGATTGAAAGAAAGATTGAAAGACTGAAGGAAAGAATGAAAGAAAGATGGAAAGAAAGATGGAAAGAAAGATTGACAGAAAGATAGATTGAAAGAAATATTAAAAGAAAGATTGAAAGATTGAAAGAAAGAATGTAAGAATGATTGAAAGATTGAAAGATTGAAAGATTGAAAGAAAGAATGAAAGAAAGACTGAAAGATTGAAAGAAAAATTGAAAGAAAGATTGAAAGATTGAAAGATTGAAAGAAAGATTGAAAGTTTGAAAGACAGATTGAAAGACTGAAAGAAAGATTGCAAGAAAGATTGAAAAAAAAGAAAGATTTAAAGATAGAATAAAAGAAACAATGAAAGAAAGATTGAAAGATTAAAAGAAAGAATGAAAGAACGATTGAAAGAAAGATTGAAAGAAAGATTGAAAGAAAGATTGAAAGAAAGATTGAATGAAAGATTGAAAGAAAGAATGAAAGAAAGATTGAAATAAAGAATGAAAGAAAGATTGAAAGAAAGATAGAAGGAAAGATTGAAAGATTGAATGATTGAAAGAAAGACTGAAAGAATGAATGACGGACAGAAAGATTGAAAGAAAGAATGAAAGAAAGATTGAAACAAAGATTGAAAGACTGAAAGAAAGAATGAAAGAAAGATTGAAAGATTAAACAATTGAAAGAACGATTGCAAGAAAGATTGAAAAAAGAAAGATTGAAAGAAAGAATGAAAGACTGAAGGAAAGAATGAAAGAAAGATGGAAAGAAAGATTGAAAGAAACAATGAAAGAAAGATTGAAAGATTAAAAGAAAGAATGAAAGAAAGATTGAAAAATTGAAAGATTGAAAGAAAGACTAAAAGAAAGAAAGAACGATTGAAAGAAAGATTGAAAGAAGGAATGAAAGAAAGAATGAAAGAAAGATTGAAAGAAACAATGAAAGAAAGATTGAAAGATTAAAAGAGAGAATGAAAGAAAGATTAAAAAATTGAAAGATTGAAAGAAAGACTAAAAGAAAGAAAGAACGATTGAAAGAAAGAATGAAAGAAAGATTGAAAAAAAGATTGAAAGACTGAAGGAAAGAATGAAAGAAAGATTGCAAGATTAAACAATTGAAAGAAAGATTGCAAGAAAGATTGAAAAAAGAAAGATTGAAAGAAAGAATGAAAGAAAGATTGAAAGAAAGATGGAAAGAAAGATTGAAAGGAAGAAAGATTGAAAGAAATAAAAGAAAGATTGAAAGAAATAATGAAAGAAAGATTGAACGATTGGAAGAAATATTGAAAGAGAAAAATTGAAAGTAAGAAAGATTGAAAGAAAGAATGAAAGAAAGATTGAAAGATTGAAAGAAAGAATGAAAGAAAGATTGAAAGATTGAAATATTTAAAGAAAGAATGAAAGAAAGATTGAAAGATTAAAAGAAAGATTGAAAGAAAGATTGAAAGATTGAAATATTTAAAGAAAGATTGAAAGATTGAAATATTTAAAGAAAGAATGAAAGAAAGATTGAAAGATTGAAAGAAAGATTGAAAGAAAGATTGAAAGATTGAAATATTTAAAGAAAGATTGAAAGATTGAAAGAAAGAATGAAAGAACGATTGAAAGAAAGAATGAAAGAATGAAAGAAAAATTGACTGATTGAAAGAAATATTGAAAAAAGAAACATTGAAAGAAAGAATGAAAGAAAGATTGAAAGAAAGATGGAAAGAAAGATTGAAAGAAAGAAAGATTGAAAGAAATAATGAAAGAAAGATTGAACGATTGGAAGAAATATTGAAAGATAGAAAAATTGAAGGTAAGAAAGATTGAAAGAAAGAATGAAAGAAAGATTGAAAGATTGAAAGAAAGAATGAAAGAAAAATTGAAAGATTGAAAGATTGAAAGAAAGATTGAAAGATTGATTTAAAGAAAGATTGAAAGACTGAAAGAAAGATTGAAAGAAAGAAAGATTTATAGAAAGAATGAAAGAAAGATTGAAAAAAGAAAGATAGATTGAAAGAAAGATTGAAAGATTGAAAGAAAGAATGAAAGAAAGATTTAAAAAAAGTTTGAAAAAAAGAAAGATTGAAAGAAAGATTGAAAGAAAGATTGAAAGACTGAAGGAAAGAATGAAAGAAAGATGGAAAGAAAGATGGAAAGGAAGATTGAAAGAAGGAAAGATTGAAAGAAATACTGAAAGAAAGATTGAAAGATTGAAAAAAAGAATGAAAGAATGATTGAAAGATTGAAAGATTGAAAGATTGAAAGAAAGAATGAAAGAAAGATTGAAAGAAAGAAAGATTGAAAGAAATAATGAAAGAAAGATTGAACGATTGGAAGAAATTTTGAAAGATAGAAAAATTGAAAGTAAGAAACATTGAAAGAAAGAATGAAAGAAAGATTGAAACATTAAAAATTGAAAGAAAGTTTGCAAGAAAGATTGAAAAAAGAAAGATTGAAAGAAAGAATGAAAGAAAGATTGAAAGATAGATGGATAGAAAGATTGAAAGAAAGAAAGATTGAAAGAATAACAAAAGAAAGATTGAAAGATTGGAAGAAATATTGAAAGATAGAAAAATTGAAAGTAAGAAAGATTGAAAGAAAGAATTAAAGAAATATTGAAAGATTGAAAGAAAGAATAAAAGAACGATTTAAAGAAAGAATGAAAGAATGAAAGAAAGATTGAAAGATTGAAAGAATATTGAAAGAAAGAGAGAATGAAAGAAAGAAAGATTGAAAGAAAGATTGAAAGACTGAAAGAAACAATGAATAAAAGAATTAAAGAAAGATTGAAAGATTGAAAGATTGAAAGAAAGATTGAAAAAAGAATGATTGAAAGAAAGATTTAAAGAATGAAAGATTTAAAGAAAGATTGAAAGACTAAAAGTAAGAGTGAAAAAAAAGAATGAAAGAAAGATTGAAAGATTGAAAGATTGAAAGAAAGAATGAAAGATTGAAAGAAAGAATGAAAGAACGATTGAAAGAAAGAATGAAAGAATGAAAGAAAGATTGAAAGATTGAAAGAATATTGAAAGAAAGAGAGAATGAAAGTAATAAAGATGAAAAGAAAAATTGAAAGATTGAAAGAAATAAAGATTTAAAGAAAAAAAGATTTAAAGAAAGATTGAAAGACTAAAAGTAAGAATGAAAAAAAAGATTGAAAGAAAGATTGAAAAAAGAAAGAAAGATTGAAAGAAAGATTGAAAGAAAGATTGAAAGAAAGAATGAAAGTTTGAAAGAAAGATTGAAAGAAAGATTGAAAGAAAGATTGAAAGACTGAAAGAAAAAATGAAAGAAGATTAAAAGAGAGATTGAAAGATTGAAAGATTGAAAGAAAGAATGAAAGATTGAAAGAAAGAATGAAAGAATGAATGAAAGATTAAAAGATTGAAAGAAATATTGAAAAAAAGAAAGATTGAAAGTAAGAAAAATTGAAAGAATGAATGAAAGAAACAAAAAAAGACTGATAAAAAGAAAGAACGTTTGAGAGATCAAAATATTTAAAGAAAGAAAGATTGAAAGAAAGATTTTAAGACTGAAATAAAGAATGAAAGAAAGATTGAAAGAAAGGTTGAAAGATAGAATGAAAGAAAGATTGAAATATTGAAAGTTTGAAAGAAAGATTGAAAGAAAGATTTAAAGAAAGATTGAAAGACTAAAAAAAAGAATGAAAAAAAGATTGAAAGGTTGAAAGAAAGAATGAAAGAATGAAAGAAAGATTGAAAGATTGAAAGAAAGATTGAAAGAAAGAATGAAAGTATGAAAGAAAGATTGAAAGATTGAAGGAAAGATTGAAAGAACGATTGAAAGAAAGAATGAAAGAACGAAAGAAAGATTGAAAGAAAGATTGAAAGTAATAAAGATTGAAAGAAGGAATGAAGGAAAAATTGAAAGTTTGAAAGACTGAAAGAATGAATGAAAGAAAGATTGAAAGATTGAAAGAAAGAAAGATTGAGAGAAAGAATGAAAGAATGAAAGAAAGATTGAAAGATTGAAAGAAATACTGAAAGAAAGAAAGAAAGATTGAAAGTAAGAACGATTGAAAGAAAGCTTGAAAGAAAGATTGAAAGAAGGAATGAAAGAAAGATTGAAAGATTGAAAGATTGAAAGAAAGAATGAAAGATTGAAAGAAAGAATGAAAGAACGATTGAAAGAAAGAATGAAAGAATGAAAGAAAGATTGAAAGATTGAAAGAATATTGAAAGAAAGAGAGAATGAAAGTAATAAAGATGAAAAGAAAAATTGAAAGATTGAAAGATTGAAAGAAAGAATTAAAGAAAGATTGAATGATTGAAAGATTGAAAGAAAGATTGAAAGAAAGAAAGATTGAAAGAAATAAAAGAAAGATTGAAAGAAATAATGAAAGAAAGATTGAACGATTGGAAGAAATATTGAAAGAGAAAAATTGAAAGTAAGAAAGATTGAAAGAAAGAATGAAAGAAAGATTGAAAGATTGAAGGAAAGAATGAAAGAAAGATTGAAAGAAAAATTGAAAGAAAGATTGAAAGAAAGATTGAAAGACTGAAGGAAAGAATGAAAGAAAGATGGAAAGAAAGATGGAAAGAAAGATTGACAGAAAGATAGATTGAAAGAAATATTAAAAGAAAGATTGAAAGATTGAAAGAAAGAATGTAAGAATGATTGAAAGATTGAAAGATTGAAAGATTGAAAGAAAGAATGAAAGAAACACTGAAAGATTGAAAGAAAAATTGAAAGAAAGATTGAAAGATTGAAAGATTGAAAGAAAGATTGAAAGTTTGAAAGACAGATTGAAAGACTGAAAGAAAGATTGCAAGAAAGATTGAAAAAAAAGAAAGATTTAAAGATAGAATAAAAGAAAGATTGAAAGAAAGATTGAAAAAAAAAGAAAGATTGAAAGATTGAAAGAAATATTGAAAGACAGAAAGATTGAAAGAAACAATGAAAGAAAGATTGAAAGATTAAAAGAAAGAATGAAAGAACGATTGAAAGAAAGATTGAAAGAAAGATTGAAAGAAAGATTGAAAGAAAGATTGAATGAAAGATTGAAAGAAAGAATGAAAGAAAGATTGAAATAAAGAATGAAAGAAAGATTGAAAGAAAGATAGAAGGAAAGATTGAAAGATTGAATGATTGAAAGAAAGACTGAAAGAATGAATGACGGACAGAAAGATTGAAAGAAAGAATGAAAGAAAGATTGAAACAAAGATTGAAAGACTGAAAGAAAGAATGAAAGAAAGATTGAAAGATTAAACAATTGAAAGAACGATTGCAAGAAAGATTGAAAAAAGAAAGATTGAAAGAAAGAATGAAAGACTGAAGGAAAGAATGAAAAAAAGATGGAAAGAAAGATTGAAAGAAACAATGAAAGAAAGATTGAAAGATTAAAAGAAAGAATGAAAGAAAGATTGAAAAATTGAAAGATTGAAAGAAAGACTAAAAGAAAGAAAGAACGATTGAAAGAAAGATTGAAAGAAGGAATGAAAGAAAGAATGAAAGAAAGATTGAAAGAAACAATGAAAGAAAGATTGAAAGATTAAAAGAGAGAATGAAAGAAAGATTAAAAAATTGAAAGATTGAAAGAAAGACTAAAAGAAAGAAAGAACGATTGAAAGAAAGAATGAAAGAAAGATTGAAAAAAAGATTGAAAGACTGAAGGAAAGAATGAAAGAAAGATTGCAAGATTAAACAATTGAAAGAAAGATTGCAAGAAAGATTGAAAAAAGAAAGATTGAAAGAAAGAATGAAAGAAAGATTGAAAGAAAGATGGAAAGAAAGATTGAAAGGAAGAAAGATTGAAAGAAATAAAAGAAAGATTGAAAGAAATAATGAAAGAAAGATTGAACGATTGGAAGAAATATTGAAAGAGAAAAATTGAAAGTAAGAAAGATTGAAAGAAAGAATGAAAGAAAGATTGAAAGATTGAAAGAAAGAATGAAAGAAAGATTGAAAGATTGAAATATTTAAAGAAAGAATGAAAGAAAGATTGAAAGATTAAAAGAAAGATTGAAAGAAAGATTGAAAGATTGAAATATTTAAAGAAAGATTGAAAGATTGAAATATTTAAAGAAAGAATGAAAGAAAGATTGAAAGATTGAAAGAAAGATTGAAAGAAAGATTGAAAGATTGAAATATTTAAAGAAAGATTGAAAGATTGAAAGAAAGAATGAAAGAACGATTGAAAGAAAGAATGAAAGAATGAAAGAAAAATTGACTGATTGAAAGAAATATTGAAAAAAGAAACATTGAAAGAAAGAATGAAAGAAAGATTGAAAGAAAGATGGAAAGAAAGATTGAAAGAAAGAAAGATTGAAAGAAATAATGAAAGAAAGATTGAACGATTGGAAGAAATATTGAAAGATAGAAAAATTGAAGGTAAGAAAGATTGAAAGAAAGAATGAAAGAAAGATTGAAAGATTGAAAGAAAGAATGAAAGAAAAATTGAAAGATTGAAAGATTGAAAGAAAGATTGAAAGATTGATTTAAAGAAAGATTGAAAGACTGAAAGAAAGATTGAAAGAAAGAAAGATTTATAGAAAGAATGAAAGAAAGATTGAAAAAAGAAAGATAGATTGAAAGAAAGATAGAAAAATTGAAAGTAAGAAAGATTGAAAGAAAGAATTAAAGAAATATTGAAAGATTGAAAGAAAGAATAAAAGAACGATTTAAAGAAAGAATGAAAGAATGAAAGAAAGATTGAAAGATTGAAAGAATATTGAAAGAAAGAGAGAATGAAAGAAAGAAAGATTGAAAGAAAGATTGAAAGACTGAAAGAAACAATGAATAAAAGAATTAAAGAAAGATTGAAAGATTGAAAGATTGAAAGAAAGATTGAAAAAAGAATGATTGAAAGAAAGATTTAAAGAATGAAAGATTTAAAGAAAGATTGAAGGACTAAAAGTAAGAGTGAAAAAAAAGAATGAAAGAAAGATTGAAAGATTGAAAGATTGAAAGAAAGAATGAAAGATTGAAAGAAAGAATGAAAGAACGATTGAAAGAAAGAATGAAAGAATGAAAGAAAGATTGAAAGATTGAAAGAAAGAATTAAAGAAAGATTGAATGATTGAAAGATTGAAAGAAAGATTGAAAGAAAGATTGAAGAAAGAAAGATTTAAAGAAAGATTGAAAGACTAAAAGTAAGAATGAAAAAAAAAATGAAAGAAAGACTGAAAAAAACAAAGAAAGATTGAAAGAAATAAAGATTTAAAGAAAAAAAGATTTAAAGAAAGATTGAAAGACTAAAAGTAAGAATGAAAAAAAAGATTGAAAGAAAGATTGAAAAAAGAAAGAAAGATTGAAAGAAAGATTGAAAGAAAGATTGAAAGAAAGAATGAAAGTTTGAAAGAAAGATTGAAAGAAAGATTGAAAGAAAGATTGAAAGACTGAAAGAAAAAATGAAAGAAAGATTAAAAGAGAGATTGAAAGATTGAAAGATTGAAAGAAAGAATGAAAGATTGAAAGAAAGAATGAAAGAATGAATGAAAGATTAAAAGATTGAAAGAAATATTGAAAAAAAGAAAGATTGAAAGTAAGAAAAATTGAAAGAATGAATGAAAGAAACAAAAAAAGACTGATAAAAAGAAAGAACGTTTGAGAGATCAAAATATTTAAAGAAAGAAAGATTGAAAGAAAGATTTTAAGACTGAAATAAAGAATGAAAGAAAGATTGAAAGAAAGGTTGAAAGATAGAATGAAAGAAAGATTGAAATATTGAAAGTTTGAAAGAAAGATTGAAAGAAAGATTTAAAGAAAGATTGAAAGACTAAAAAAAAGAATGAAAGAAAGATTGAAAGGTTGAAAGAAAGAATGAAAGAATGAAAGAAAGATTGAAAGATTGAAAGAAAGATTGAAAGAAAGAATGAAAGTATGAAAGAAAGATTGAAAGATTGAAGGAAAGATTGAAAGAACGATTGAAAGAAAGAATGAAAGTACGAAAGAAAGATTGAAAGAAAGATTGAAAGTAATAAAGATTGAAAGAAGGAATGAAGGAAAAATTGAAAGTTTGAAAGACTGAAAGAATGAATGAAAGAAAGATTGAAAGATTGAAAGAAAGAAAGATTGAGAGAAAGAATGAAAGAATGAAAGAAAGATTGAAAGATTGAAAGAAATACTGAAAGAAAGAAAGAAAGATTGAAAGTAAGAACGATTGAAAGAAAGCTTGAAAGAAAGATTGAAAGAAGGAATGAAAGAAAGATTGAAAGATTGAAATAAAGAATGAAAGATTGAAAGAAAGAATAAAAGAACGATTGAAAGAAAGAATGAAAGAATGAAAGAAAGATTGAAAGATTGAAAGAATATTGAAAGAAAGAGAGAATGAAAGTAAGAAAGATTGAAAGAAAGATTGAAAGTAAAAAATATTGAAAGAAAGAATGAAAGAAAAATTGAAAGATTAAAGGATTGAAAGAAAGATTTAAAGAAAGATTGAAAGAAAGATTGAAAGACTGGAAGAAAGAATGAATAAAAGAATTAAAGAAAGATTGAAAGATTGAAAGAGTGAAAGAAAGATTGAAAAAAGAATGATTGAAAGAAAGAAAGATTTAAAGAATGAAAGATTTAAAGAAAGATTGAAAGACTCAAAGTAAGAATGAACAAAAAGAATGAAAGCAAGATTGAAAGATTGAAAGATTGAAAGAAAGAATGAAAGATTGAAAGAAAGAATGAAAGAATGAAAGAAAGATTGAAAGACTGAAAGAAATATTGAAAGAAAGAGAGAACGAAAGTAAGAAAGATTGAAAGAAAAATTGAAAGATTGAAAGATTGAAAGAAAGAATGAAAGAAAGATTGAAAGATTGAAAGAAATACTGAAAGAAAGAAAGAAAGATTGAAAGTAAGAACGATTGAAAGAAAGCTTGAAAGAAAGATTGAAAGAAAGAATGAAAGAAAGATTGAAAGATTGAAAGATTGAAAGAAAGAATGAAAGATTGATAGAAAGAATAAAAGAACGATTGAAAGAAAGAATGAAAGAATGAAAGAAAGATTGAAAGATTGAAAGAATATTGAAAGAAAGAGAGAATGAAAGTAAGAAAGATTGAAAGAAAGATTGAAAGTAAAAAAGATTGAAAGAAAGAATGAAAGAAAAATTGAAAGATTGAAAGACTGAAAGAAAGATTTAAAGAAAGATTTTAAGAAAGATTGAAAGACTGAAAGAAAGAATGAATAAAATAATTAAAGAAAGATTGAAAGATCGAAAGATTGAAAGATTGAAAGAAAGATTGAAAAAAGAATGATTGAAAGAAAGAAAGATTTAAAGAATGAAAGATTTAAAGAAAGATTGAAAGACTAAAAGTAAGAATGAAAAAAAAGAATGAAAGAAAGATTGAAAGATTGAAAGATTGAAAGAAAGAATGAAAGAACGATTGAAAGAAAGAATGAAAGAATGAAAGAAAGATTGAAAGATTGAAAGAAATATTGAAAGAAAGAGAGAATGAAAGTAAGAAAGATGGAAAGAAAAATTGAAAGATTGAAAGATTGAAAGAAAGAATTAAAGAAAGATTGAATGATTGAAAGATTGAAAGAAAGATTGAAAGAAAGATTGAAGAAAGAAAGATTTAAAGAAAAAAAGATTTAAAGAAAGATTGAAAGACTAAAAGTAAGAATGAAAAAAAAGATTGAAAGAAAGATTGAAAAAAGAAAGAAAGATTGAAAGAAAGATTGAAAGAAAGATTGAAAGAAAGATTGAAAGACTGAAAGAAAAAATGAAAGAAAGATTAAAAGAGAGATTGAAAGATTGAAAGATTGAAAGAAAGAATGAAAGATTGAAAGAAAGAATGAAAGAATGAATGAAAGATTAAAAGATTGAAAGAAATATTGAAAAAAAGAAAGCTTGAAAGTAAGAAAAATTGAAAGAATGAATGAAAGAAACAAAAAAAGACTGATAAAAAGAAAGAATGTTTGAGAGATCAAAATATTTAAAGAAAGAAAGATTGAAAGAAAGATTTTAAGACTGAAATAAAGAATGAAAGAAAGATTGAAAGAAAGGTTGAAAGATAGAATGAAAGAAAGATTGAAATATTGAAAGTTTGAAAGAAAGATTGAAAGAAAGATTTAAAGAAAGATTGAAAGACTAAAAAAAAGAATGAAAGAAAGATTGAAAGGTTGAAAGGAAGAATGAAAGAATGAAAGAAAGATTGAAAGATTGAAAGAAAGATTGAAAGAAAGAATGAAAGTATGAAAGAAAGATTGAAAGATTGAAGGAAAGATTGAAAGAACGATTGAAAGAAAGAATGAAAGAACAAAAGAAAGATTGAAAGAAAGATTGAAAGTAATAAAGATTGAAAGAAGGAATGAAGGAAAAATTGAAAGTTTGAAAGACTGAAAGAATGAATGAAAGAAAGATTAAAAGATTGAAAGAAAGAAAGATTGAGAGAAAGAATGAAAGAATGAAAGAAAGATTGAAAGATTGAAAGAAATACTGAAAGAAAGAAAGAAAGATTGAAAGTAAGAACGATTGAAAGAAAGCTTGAAAGAAAGATTGAAAGAAGGAATGAAAGAAAGATTGAAAGATTGAAAGATTGAAATAAAGAATGAAAGATTGAAAGAAAGAATAAAAGAACGATTGAAAGAAAGAATGAAAGAATGAAAGAAAGATTGAAAGATTGAAAGAATATTGAAAGAAAGAGAGAATGAAAGTAAGAAAGATTGAAAGAAAGATTGAAAGTAAAAAAGATTGAAAGAAAGAATGAAAGAAAAATTGAAAGATTGAAAGATTGAAAGAAAGATTTAAAGAAAGATTGAAAGAAAGATTGAAAGACAGGAAGAAAGAATGAATAAAAGAATTAAAGAAAGATTGAAAGATTGAAAGATTGAAAGATTGAAAGAAAGATTGAAAAAAGAATGATTGAAAGAAAGAAAGATTTAAAGAATGAAAGATTTAAAGAAAGATTGAAAGACTAAAAGTAAGAATGAAAAAAAAGAATGAAAGCAAGATTGAAAGATTGAAAGATTGAAAGAAAGAATGAAAGATTGAAAGAAAGAATGAAAGAATGAAAGAAAGATTGAAAGACTGAAAGAAATATTGAAAGAAAGAGAGAATGAAAGTAAGAAAGATTGAAAGAAAAATTGAAAGATTGAAAGATTGAAAGAAAGAATGAAAGAAAGATTGAAAGATTGAAAGAAATACTGAAAGAAAGAAAGAAAGATTGAAAGTAAGAACGATTGAAAGAAAGCTTGAAAGAAAGATTGAAAGAAAGAATGAAAGAAAGATTGAAAGATTGAAAGATTGAAAGAAAGAATGAAAGATTGAAAGATAGAATAAAAGAACGATTGAAAGAAAGAATGAAAGAATGAAAGAAAGATTGAAAGATTGAAAGAATATTGAAAGAAAGAGAGAATGAAAGTAAGAAAGATTGAAAGAAAGATTGAAAGTAAAAAAGATTGAAAGAAAGAATGAAAGAAAAATTGAAAGATTGAAAGATTGAAAGAAAGATTTAAAGAAAGATTGAAAGAAAGATTGAAAGACAGGAAGAAAGAATGAATAAAAGAATTAAAGAAAGATTGAAAGATTGAAAGATTGAAAGATTGAAAGAAAGATTGAAAAAAGAATGATTGAAAGAAAGAAAGATTTAAAGAATGAAAGATTTAAAGAAAGATTGAAAGACTAAAAGTAAGAATGAAAAAAAAGAATGAAAGCAAGATTGAAAGATTGAAAGATTGAAAGAAAGAATGAAAGATTGAAAGAAAGAATGAAAGAATGAAAGAAAGATTGAAAGACTGAAAGAAATATTGAAAGAAAGAGAGAATGAAAGTAAGAAAGATTGAAAGAAAAATTGAAAGATTGAAAGATTGAAAGAAAGAATGAAAGAAAGATTGAAAGATTGAAAGAAATACTGAAAGAAAGAAAGAAAGATTGAAAGTAAGAACGATTGAAAGAAAGCTTGAAAGAAAGATTGAAAGAAAGAATGAAAGAAAGATTGAAAGATTGAAAGATTGAAAGAAAGAATGAAAGATTGAAAGATAGAATAAAAGAACGATTGAAAGAAAGAATGAAAGAATGAAAGAAAGATTGAAAGATTGAAAGAATATTGAAAGAAAGAGAGAATGAAAGTAAGAAAGATTGAAAGAAAGATTGAAAGTAAAAAAGATTGAAAGAAAGAATGAAAGAAAAATTGAAAGATTGAAAGATTGAAAGAAAGATTTAAAGAAAGATTGAAAGACTGAAAGAAAGAATGAATAAAAGAATTAAAGAAAGATTGAAAGATCGAAAGATTGAAAGATTGAAAGAAAGAATGAAAGAAAGATTGAAAGATTGAAAGAAATACTGAAAGAAAGAAAGAAAGATTGAAAGTAAGAACGATTGAAAGAAAGCTTGAAAGAAAGATTGAAAGAAAGAATGAAAGAAAGATTGAAAGATTGAAAGATTGAAAGAAAGAATGAAAGATTGAAAGATAGAATAAAAGAACGATTGAAAGAAAGAATGAAAGAATGAAAGAAAGATTGAAAGATTGAAAGAATATTGAAAGAAAGAGAGAATGAAAGTAAGAAAGATTGAAAGAAAGATTGAAAGTAAAAAAGATTGATAGAAAGAATGAAAGAAAAATTGAAAGATTGAAAGATTGAAAGAAAGATTTAAAGAAAGATTGAAAGAAAGATTGAAAGACAGGAAGAAAGAATGAATAAAAGAATTAAAGAAAGATTGAAAGATTGAAAGATTGAAAGATTGAAAGAAAGATTGAAAAAAGAATGATTGAAAGAAAGAAAGATTTAAAGAATGAAAGATTTAAAGAAAGATTGAAAGACTAAAAGTAAGAATGAAAAAAAAGAATGAAAGCAAGATTGAAAGATTGAAAGATTGAAAGAAAGAATGAAAGATTGAAAGAAAGAATGAAAGAATGAAAGAAAGATTGAAAGACTGAAAGAAATATTGAAAGAAAGAGAGAATGAAAGTAAGAAAGATTGAAAGAAAAATTGAAAGATTGAAAGATTGAAAGAAAGAATGAAAGAAAGATTGAAAGATTGAAAGAAATACTGAAAGAAAGAAAGAAAGATTGAAAGTAAGAACGATTGAAAGAAAGCTTGAAAGAAAGATTGAAAGAAAGAATGAAAGAAAGATTGAAAGATTGAAAGATTGAAAGAAAGAATGAAAGATTGAAAGATAGAATAAAAGAACGATTGAAAGAAAGAATGAAAGAATGAAAGAAAGATTGAAAGATTGAAAGAATATTGAAAGAAAGAGAGAATGAAAGTAAGAAAGATTGAAAGAAAGATTGAAAGTAAAAAAGATTGAAAGAAAGAATGAAAGAAAAATTGAAAGATTGAAAGATTGAAAGAAAGATTTAAAGAAAGATTGAAAGACTGAAAGAAAGAATGAATAAAAGAATTAAAGAAAGATTGAAAGATCGAAAGATTGAAAGATTGAAAGAAAGATTGAAAAAAGAATGATTGAAAGAAAGAAAGATTTAAAGAATGAAAGATTTAAAGAAACATTGAAAGACTAAAAGTAAGAATGAAAAAAAAGAATGAAAGAAAGATTGAAAGATTGAAAGATTGAAAGAAAGAATGAAAGATTGAAAGAAAGAATGAAAGAACGATTGAAAGAAAGAATGAAAGAATGAAAGAAAGATTGAAAGAAATATTGAAAGAAAGAGAGAATGAAAGTAAGAAAGATGGAAAGAAAAATTGAAAGATTGAAAGATTGAAAGAAAGAATTAAAGAAAGATTGAATGATTGAAAGATTGAAAGAAAGATTGAAAGAAAGATTGAAGAAAGAAAGATTTAAAGAAAAAAGATTTAAAGAAAGATTGAAAGACTAAAAGTAAGAATGAAAAAAAAGATTGAAAGAAAGATTGAAAAAAGAAAGAAAGATTGAAAGAAAGATTGAAAGAAAGATTGAAAAAAGAATGATTGAAAGAAAGAAAGATTTAAAGAATGAAAGATTTAAAGAAACATTGAAAGACTAAAAGTAAGAATGAAAAAAAAGAATGAAAGAAAGATTGAAAGATTGAGAGATTGAAAGAAAGAATGAAAGATTGAAAGAAAGAATGAAAGAACGATTGAAAGAAAGAATGAAAGAATGAAAGAAAGATTGAAAGAAATATTGAAAGAAAGAGAGAATGAAAGTAAGAAAGATGGAAAGAAAAATTGAAAGATTGAAAGATTGAAAGAAAGAATTAAAGAAAGATTGAATGATTGAAAGATTGAAAGAAAGATTGAAAGAAAGATTGAAGAAAGAAAGATTTAAAGAAAAAAGATTTAAAGAAAGATTGAAAGACTAAAAGTAAGAATGAAAAAAAAGATTGAAAGAAAGATTGAAAAAAGAAAGAAAGATTGAAAGAAAGATTGAAAGAAAGATTGAAAGAAAGAATGAAAGTTTGACAGAAAGATTGAAAGAAAGATTGAAAGAAAGATTGAAAGACTGAAAGAAAAAATGAAAGAAAGATTAAAAGAGAGATTGAAAGATTGAAAGATTGAAAGAAAGAATGAAAGATTGAAAGAAAGAATGAAAGAATGAATGAAAGATTAAAAGATTGAAAGAAATATTGAAAAAAAGAAAGATTGAAAGTAAGAAAAATTGAAAGAATGAATGAAAGAAACAAAAAAAGACTGATAAAAGGAAAGAATGTTTGAGAGATCAAAATATTTAAAGAAAGAAAGATTGAAAGAAAGATTTTAAGCCTGAATTAAAGAATTAAAGAAAGATTGAAAGAAAGGTTGAAAGATAGAATGAAAGAAAGATTGAAAGATTGAAAGTTGTAAAGAAAGATTGAAAGAAAGATTTAAAGAAAGATTGAAAGACTAAAAAAAAGAATGAAAGAAAGATTGAAAGGTTGAAAGAAAAAATGAAAGAATGAAAGAAAGATTGAAAGATTGAAAGAAAGATTGGAAGAAAGAATGAAAGTATGAAAGAAAGATTGAAAGATTGAAGGAAAGATTGAAAGAACGATTGAAAGAAAGAATGAAAGAATGAAAGAAAGATTGAAAGATTGAAAGAAAGATTGAAAGTAATAAAGATTGAAAGAAGGAATGAAGGAAAAATTGAATGTTTGAAAGACTGAAAGAATGAATGAAAGAAAGCTTGAAAGAAAGATTGAAAGAAAGATTTTAAGAAAGGTTGAAAGACTGAAAGAAAGAATGAAAGTAAGAATGATTGAAAGATTGAAAGAAAGAATGAAAGATTGAAAGAAAGAATATAAGAACGATTGAAAGAAAGATTGAAAGTAAGATTGAAAGTTTGAAAGAAAGATTGAAAGAAAAATTGAAAGAAAGATTGAAAGACTGAAGGAAAGAATGAGTGAAAGATTGAAAGAAAGATTAAAAGAAAAAAAGATTGAAAGTATTAAAGATAGAATGAAAGAAAGATTGAAAGATTGAAAGATTGAAAGAAAGAATGAAATAAAGATTGAAAGACTGAAAGAAAGAATGAAAGAAAGATTGAAAGTGCGAAAGAAAGAATGAAAGAATTAAAGAAAGATTGAAAGAAATATTGAAAGAAAGAATGAAAGATTGAAAGAAAGAATGAAAAAAAGATTGTAAGAAAGAATGAAAGAAAGATTGAAAGATTGAAAGAAAGATTGAAAGAAAGATTGAATGTTTGAAAGAAAGATTGAAAGAAAGATTTAAAGAAAGATTGAAAGACTGAAAGAAAGAATGAATGAAAGATTGAAAGTTTGAAAGAAAGAATGAAAGAATTAAAGAAAGATTGAAAGAAATATTGAAAGAAAGAATGAAAGATTGAAAGAAAAAAATGAAAGAAAGATTGTAAGAAAGATTGAAAGTAATAAAGATTGAAAGAAGGAATGAAGGAAAAATTGAAAGTTTGAAAGACTGAAAGAATGAATGAAAGAAAGATTGAAAGATTGAAAGAAAGAAAGATCGAAAGAAAGAATGAAAGAATGAAAGAAAGATTGAAAGATTGAAAGAAATACTGAAAGAAAGAAAGAAAGATTGAAAGTAAGAACGATTGAAAGAAAGCTTGAAAGAAAGATCGAAAGAAAGAATGAAAGAAAGATTGAAAGAATGAAAGATTGAAAGAATGAAAGATTGAAAGAAAGATTGAAAGATTGAAAGAAAGAATAAAAGAACGATCGAAAGAAAGAATGAAAGAATGAAAGAAAGATTGAAAGATTGAAAGAATATTGAAAGAAAGAGAGAATGAAAGTAAGAAAGATTGAAAGAAAGATTGAAAGACTGAAAGAAAGAATGAATAAAAGAATTAAAGAAAAATTGAAAGATTGAAAGATTGAAAGAAAAATTGAAAGAAAGAAAGATTGAAAGAAAGAAAGGTTGAAAGAAATATTGAAAGAAAGATTGAAAGATTGAAAGAAAGAATGAAAGAAAGATTGAAAGATTGAAATAAAAATTGAAAGAAAGATTGAAAGATTGAAAGATGGAAAGAAAGATTGAAAGTTTGAAAGAAATATTGAAAGACAGAAAGATTGAAAGAAAGAATGAAAGAAAGATTGAAAGATTGATATATTGAAAGAAATAATGAAAGAAAGATTGAAAGATTGAAAGAAAGCTTGAAAGAAAGGTTGAAAGATTGAAATATTTAAAGAAAGATTGAAGGAAAGAATGAAAGAACGATTGAAAGAAAAAATGAAAGAATGAAAGAAAAATTGACGGATTGAAAGATATATTGAAAGAAAGAGAGATTGAAAAAATAAAAGATTGAAAGAAAGATTGAAAGTTATGAAGATTGAAAGAAAGAATGAAGGAAAAACTGAAAGATTGAAAGACTGAAAGAATGAATGAAAGAAAGATTGAAAGATTGAAAGAAAAAATGAAAAACTTAAAGAAAGATTGAAAGAAATATTGAAAGATAGATTGAAAGATTGAATGAAAGAAAGATTGAAAAAAAGAAAGATTGAAAGAAAGATTTATAGAAAGAATGAAAGAACGATTGAAAAAAGAATGAAAGATTGAAAGAAAGATTGAAAGAAAGATTGAAAGAAAGAAAGATTGAAAGCAATATTGAAAGAAAGATCGAAAGATTGAAAGAAAGAATGAAAGAAAGATTGAAAAAAAGTTTGAAAAAAAGAAAGATTGAAAGAAAGATTGAAAAAAAAGAAAGATTTAAAGATAGAATAAAAGAAAGATTGAATGAAAGATTGAAAAAAAAAGAAAGATTGAAAGATTGAAAGAAATATTGAAAGACAGAAAGACTGAAAGAAACAATGAAAGAAAGATTAAAAGATTAAAAGAAAGAATGAAAGAACGATTGAAAGAAAGATTGAAAGAAAGATTGAAAGAAAGATTGAAAGAAAGATTGAATGAAAGATTGAAAGAAAGAATGAAACAAAGATTGAAATAAAGAATGAAAGAAAGATTGAAAGAAAGATAGAAGGAAAGATTGAAAGATTGAATGATTGAAAGAAAGACTGAAAGAAAGAATGACGGACAGAAAGATTGAAAGAAAGAATGAAAGAAAGATTGAAAAAAAGATTGAAAGACTGAAAGAAAGAATGAAAGAAAGATTGAAAGTTTAAACAATTGAAAGAACGATTGCAAGAAAGATTGAAAAAAGAAAGATTGAAAGAAAGAATGAAAGACTGAAGGAAAGAATGAAAGAAAGATGGAAAGAAAGATTGAAAGAAACAATGAAAGAAAGATTGAAAGATTAAAAGAAAGAATGAAAGAAAGATTGAAAAATTGAAAGATTGAAAGAAAAACTAAAAGAAAGAAAGAACGATTGAAAGAAAGATTGAAAGAAAGAATGAAAGAAAGATTGAAAGATTAAAAGAGAGAATGAAAGAAAGATTGAAAAATTGAAAGATTGAAAGAAAGACTAAAAGAAAGAAAGAACGATTGAAAGAAAGAATGAAAGAAAGATTGAAAAAAAGATTGAAAGACTGAAGGAAAGAATGAAAGAAAGATTGAAAGATTAAACAATTGAAAGAAATATTGCAAGAAAGATTGAAAAAAGAAAGATTGAAAGAAAGAATGAAAGAAAGATTGAAAGAAAGATGGAAAGAAAGATTGAAAGAAAGAAAGATTGAAAGAAATAAAAGAAAGATTGAAAGAAATAATGAAAGAAAGATTGAACGATTGGAAGAAATATTGAAAGAGAAAAATTGAAAGTAAGAAAGATTGAAAGAAAGAATGAAAGAAAGATTGAAAGATTGAAGGAAAGAATGAAAGAAAGATTGAAAGAAAAATTGAAAGAAAGATTGAAAGAAAGATTGAAAGACTGAAGGAAAGAATGAAAGAAAGATGGAAAGAAAGATGGAAAGAAAGATTGACAGAAAGATAGATTGAAAGAAATATTAAAAGAAAGATTGAAAGATTGAAAGAAAGAATGTAAGAATGATTGAATGATTGAAAGATTGAAAGATTGAAAGAAAGAATGAAAGAAAGACTGAAAGATTGAAAGAAAAATTGAAAGAAAGATTGAAAGATTGAAAGATTGAAAGAAAGATTGAAAGTTTGAAAGACAGATTGAAAGACTGAAAGAAAGATTGCAAGAAAGATTGAAACAAAAGAAAGATTTAAAGATAGAATAAAAGAAAGATTGAAAGAAAGATTGAAAAAAAAAGAAAGATTGAAAGATTGAAAGAAATATTGAAAGACAGAAAGATTGAAAGAAACAATGAAAGAAAGATTGAAAGATTAAAAGAAAGAATGAAAGAACGATTGAAAGAAAGATTGAAAGAAAGATTGAAAGAAAGATTGAATGAAAGATTGAAAGAAAGAATGAAAGAAAGATTGAAATAAAGAATGAAAGAAAGATTGAAAGAAAGATAGAAGGAAAGATTGAAAGATTGAATGATTGAAAGAAAGACTGAAAGAATGAATGACGGACAGAAAGATTGAAAGAAAGAATGAAAGAAAGATTGAAACAAAGATTGAAAGACTGAAAGAAAGAATGAAAGAAAGATTGAAAGATTGAACAATTGAAAGAACGATTGCAAGAAAAATTGAAAGAAAGAATGAAAGAAAGAATGAAAGAAAGAAAGAACGATTGAAAGAAAGATTGAAAGAAAGAATAAAAGAAAGAATGAAAGAAAGATTGAAAGAAACAATGAAAGAAAGATTGAAAGATTAAAAGAGAGAATGAAAGAAAGAAAGAACGATTGAAAGAAAGAATGAAAGAAAGATTGAAAGATTAAACAATTGAAAGAAAGATTGCAAGAAAGATTGAAAAAAGAAAGATTGAAAGAAAGAATGAAAGAAAGATTGAAAGAAAGATGGACAGAAAGATTGAAAGGAAGAAAGATTGAAAGAAATAAAAGAAAGATTGAAAGAAATAATGAAAGAAAGATTGAACGATTGGAAGAAATATTGAAAGAGAAAAATTGAAAGTAAGAAAGATTGAAAGAAAGAATGAAAGAAAGATTGAAAGATTGAAAGAAAGAATGAAAGAAAGATTGAAAGATTGAAATATTTAAAGAAAGAATGAAAGAAAGATTGAAAGATTGAAAGAAAGATTGAAAGAAAGATTGAAAGATTGAAATATTTAAAGAAAGATTGAAAGATTGAAATATTTAAAGAAAGAATGAAAGAAAGATTGAAAGATTGAAAGAAAGATTGAAAGAAAGATTGAAAGAAAGTTTGAAAGATTGAAATATTTAAAGAAAGATTGAAAGATTGAAAGAAAGAATGAAAGAACGATTGAAAGAAAGAATGAAAGAATGAAAGAAAAATTGACTGATTGAAAGAAATATTGAAAAAAGAAACATTGAAAGAAAGAATGAAAGAAAGATTGAAAGAAAGATGGAAAGAAAGATTGAAAGAAAGAAAGATTGAAAGAAATAATGAAAGAAAGATTGAACGATTGGAAGAAATATTGAAAGATAGAAAAATTGAAGGTAAGAAAGATTGAAAGAAAGAATGAAAGAAAGATTGAAAGATTGAAAGAAAGAATGAAAGAAAAATTGAAAGATTGAAAGATTGAAAGAAAGATTGAAAGATTGATTTAAAGAAAGATTGAAAGACTGAAAGAAAGATTGAAAGAAAGAAAGATTTATAGAAAGAATGAAAGAAAGATTGAAAAAAGAAAGATAGATTGAAAGAAAGATTGAAAGATTGAAAGAAAGAATGAAAGAAAGATTTAAAAAAAGTTTGAAAAAAAGAAAGATTGAAAGAAAGATTGAAAGAAAGATTGAAAGACTGAAGGAAAATGAAAGAAAGATGGAAAGAAAGATGGAAAGAAAGATTGAAAGAAGGAAAGATTGAAAGAAATATTGAAAGAAAGATTGAAAGATTGAAAAAAAGAATGAAAGAATGATTGAAAGATTGAAAGATTGAAAGATTGAAAGAAAGAATGAAAGAAAGATTGAAAGAAAGATGGAAAGAAAGATTGAAAGAAAGAAAGATTGAAAGAAATAATGAAAGAAAGATTGAACGATTGGAAGAAATTTTGAAAGATAGAAAAATTGAAAGTAAGAAACATTGAAAGAAAGAATGAAAGAAAGATTGAAACATTAAAAATTGAAAGAAAGTTAGCAAGAAAGATTGAAAAAAGAAAGATTGAAAGAAAGAATGAAAGAAAGATTGAAAGATAGATGGATAGAAAGATTGAAAGAAAGAAAGATTGAAAGAATAACAAAAGAAAGATTGAAAGATTGGAAGAAATATTGAAAGATAGAAAAATTGAAAGTAAGAAAGATTGAAAGAAAGAATTAAAGAAAGATTGAAAGATTGAAAGAAAGAATAAAAGAACGATTTAAAGAAAGAATGAAAGAATGAAAGAAAGATTGAAAGATTGAAAGAATATTGAAAGAAAGAGAGAATGAAAGAAAGAAAGATTGAAAGAAAGATTGAAAGACTGAAAGAAACAATGAATAAAAGAATTAAAGAAAGATTGAAAGATTGAAAGATTGAAAGAAAGATTGAAAAAAGAATGATTGAAAGAAAGATTTAAAGAATGAAAGATTTAAAGAAAGATTGAAAGACTAAAAGTAAGAGTGAAAAAAAAGAATGAAAGAAAGATTGAAAGATTGAAAGATTGAAAGAAAGAATGAAAGATTGAAAGAAAGAATGAAAGAACGATTGAAAGAAAGAATGAAAGAATGAAAGAAAGATTGAAAGATTGAAAGAATATTGAAAGAAAGAGAGAATGAAAGTAAGAAAGATTGAAAGAAAGATTGAAAGTAAAAAAGATTGAAAGAAAGAATGAAAGAAAAATTGAAAGATTGAAAGATTGAAAGAAAGATTTAAAGAAAGATTTAAAGAAAGATTGAAAGACTGAAAGAAAGAATGAATAAAAGAATTAAAGAAAGATTGAAAGATCGAAAGATTGAAAGATTGAAAGAAAGATTGAAAAAAGAATGATTAAAAGAAAGAAAGATTTAAAGAATGAAAGATTTAAAGAAAGATTGAAAGACTAAAAGTAAGAATGAAAAAAAAGAATGAAAGAAAGATTGAAAGATTGAAAGATTGAAAGAAAGAATGAAAGATTGAAAGAAAGAATGAAAGAACGATTGAAAGAAAGAATGAAAGAAAGATTGAAAGATTGAAAGAAATATTGAAAGAAAGAGAGAATGAAAGTAAGAAAGATGGAAAGAAAAATTGAAAGATTGAAAGATTGAAAGAAAGAATTAAAGAAAGATTGAATGATTGAAAGATTGAAAGAAAAATTGAAAGAAAGATTGAAGAAAGAAAGATTTAAAGAAAAAAAGATTTAAAGAAAGATTGAAAGACTAAAAGTAAGAATGAAAAAAAAGATTGAAAGAAAGATTGAAAAAAGAAAGAAAGATTGAAAGAAAGATTGAAAGAAAGATTGAAAGAAAGAATGAAAGTTTGAAAGAAAGATTGAAAGAAAGATTGAAAGAAAGATTGAAAGACTGAAAGAAAAAAATGAAAGAAAGATTAAAAGAGAGATTGAAAGATTGAAAGATTGAAAGAAAGAATGAAAGATTGAAAGAAAGAATGAAAGAATGAATGAAAGATTAAAAGATTGAAAGAAATATTGAAAAAAAGAAAGATTGAAAGTAAGAAAAATTGAAAGAATGAATGAAAGAAACAAAAAAAGACTGATAAAAAGAAAGAATGTTTGAGAGATCAAAATATTTAAAGAAAGAAAGATTGAAAGAAAGATTTTAAGACTGAAATAAAGAATGAAAGAAAGATTGAAAGAAAGGTTGAAAGATAGAATGAAAGAAAGATTGAAATATTGAAAGTTTGAAAGAAAGATTGAAAGAAAGATTTAAAGAAAGATTGAAAGACTAAAAAAAAGAATGAAAGAAAGATTGAAAGGTTGAAAGAAAGAATGAAAGAATGAAAGAAAGATTGAAAGATTGAAAGAAAGATTGAAAGAAAGAATGAAAGTATGAAAGAAAGATTGAAAGATTGAAGGAAAGATTGAAAGAACGATTGAAAGAAAGAATGAAAGAACGAAAGAAAGTTTGAAAGAAAGATTGAAAGTAATAAAGATTGAAAGAAGGAATGAAGGAAAAATTGAAAGTTTGAAAGACTGAAAGAATGAATGAAAGAAAGATTGAAAGATTGAAAGAAAGAAAGATTGAGAGAAAGAATGAAAGAATGAAAGAAAGATTGAAAGATTGAAAGAAATACTGAAAGAAAGAAAGAAAGATTGAAAGTAAGAACGATTGAAAGAAAGCTTGAAAGAAAGATTGAAAGAAGGAATGAAAGAAAGATTGAAAGATTGAAAGATTGAAAGAAAGAATGAAAGATTGAAAGAAAGAATGAAAGAACGATTGAAAGAAAGAATGAAAGAATGAAAGAAAGATTGAAAGATTGAAAGAATATTGAAAGAAAGAGAGAATGAAAGTAATAAAGATGAAAAGAAAAATTGAAAGATTGAAAGATTGAAAGAAAGAATTAAAGAAAGATTGAATGATTGAAAGATTGAAAGAAAGATTGAAAGAAAGATTGAAGAAAGAAAGATTTAAAGAAAGATTGAAAGACTAAAAGTAAGAATGAAAAAAAAAATGAAAGAAAGACTGAAAAAAACAAAGAAAGATTGAAAGAAATAAAGATTTAAAGAAAAAAAGATTTAAAGAAAGATTGAAAGACTAAAAGTAAGAATGAAAAAAAAGATTGAAAGAAAGATTGAAAAAAGAAAGAAAGATTGAAAGAAAGATTGAAAGAAAGATTGAAAGAAAGATTGAAAGATTGAAAGAATGAATGAAAGAAAGATTGAAAGATTGAAATATTTAAAGAAAGAATGAAAGAAAGATTGAAAGATTGAAAGAAAGATTGAAAGAAAGATTGAAAGATTGAAATATTTAAAGAAAGATTGAAAGATTGAAATATTTAAAGAAAGAATGAAAGAAAGATTGAAAGATTGAAAGAAAGATTGAAAGAAAGATTGAAAGAAAGATTGAAAGATTGAAATATTTAAAGAAAGATTGAAAGATTGAAAGAAAGAATGAAAGAACGATTGAAAGAAAGAATGAAAGAATGAAAGAAAAATTGACAGATTGAAAGAAATATTGAAAAAAGAAACATTGAAAGAAAGAATGAAAGAAAGATTGAAAGAAAGATGGAAAGAAAGATTGAAAGAAAGAAAGATTGAAAGAAATAATGAAAGAAAGATTGAACGATTGGAAGAAATATTGAAAGATAGAAAAATTGAAGGTAAGAAAGATTGAAAGAAAGAATGAAAGAAAGATTGAAAGATTGAAAGAAAGAATGAAAGAAAAATTGAAAGATTGAAAGATTGAAAGAAAGATTGAAAGATTGATTTAAAGAAAGATTGAAAGACTGAAAGAAAGATTGAAAGAAAGAAAGATTTATAGAAAGAATGAAAGAAAGATTGAAAAAAGAAAGATAGATTGAAAGAAAGATTGAAAGATTGAAAGAAAGAATGAAAGAAAGATTTAAAAAAAGTTTGAAAAAAAGAAAGATTGAAAGAAAGATTGAAAGAAAGATTGAAAGACTGAAGGAAAGAATGAAAGAAAGATGGAAAGAAAGATGGAAAGAAAGATTGAAAGAAGGAAAGATTGAAAGAAATATTGAAAGAAAGATTGAAAGATTGAAAAAAAGAATGAAAGAATGATTGAAAGATTGAAAGATTGAAAGATTGAAAGAAAGAATGAAAGAAAGATTGAAAGAAAGATGGAAAGAAAGATTGAAAGAAAGAAAGATTGAAAGAAATAATGAAAGAAAGATTGAACGATTGGAAGAAATTTTGAAAGATAGAAAAATTGAAAGTAAGAAACATTGAAAGAAAGAATGAAAGAAAGATTGAAACATTAAAAATTGAAAGAAAGTTTGCAAGAAAGATTGAAAAAAGAAAGATTGAAAGAAAGAATGAAAGAAAGATTGAAAGATAGATGGATAGAAAGATTGAAAGAAAGAAAGATTGAAAGAATAACAAAAGAAAGATTGAAAGATTGGAAGAAATATTGAAAGATAGAAAAATTGAAAGTAAGAAAGATTGAAAGAAAGAATTAAAGAAAGATTGAAAGATTGAAAGAAAGAATAAAAGAACGATTTAAAGAAAGAATGAAAGAATGAAAGAAAGATTGAAGGTTGAAAGAATATTGAAAGAAAGAGAGAATGAAAGAAAGAAAGATTGAAAGAAAGATTGAAAGACTGAAAGAAACAATGAATAAAAGAATTAAAGAAAGATTGAAAGATTGAAAGATTGAAAGAAAGATTGAAAAAAGAATGATTGAAAGAAAGATTTAAAGAATGAAAGATTTAAAGAAAGATTGAAAGACTAAAAGTAAGAGTGAAAAAAAAGAATGAAAGAAAGATTGAAAGATTGAAAGATTGAAAGAAAGAATGAAAGATTGAAAGAAAGAATGAAAGAACGATTGAAAGAAAGAATGAAAGAATGAAAGAAAGATTGAAAGATTGAAAGAATATTGAAAGAAAGAGAGAATGAAAGTAAGAAAGATTGAAAGAAAGATTGAAAGTAAAAAAGATTGAAAGAAAGAATGAAAGAAAAATTGAAAGATTGAAAGATTGAAAGAAAGATTTAAAGAAAGATTTAAAGAAAGATTGAAAGACTGAAAGAAAGAATGAATAAAAGAATTAAAGAAAGATTGAAAGATCGAAAGATTGAAAGATTGAAAGAAAGATTGAAAAAAGAATGATTAAAAGAAAGAAAGATTTAAAGAATGAAAGATTTAAAGAAAGATTGAAAGACTAAAAGTAAGAATGAAAAAAAAGAATGAAAGAAAGATTGAAAGATTGAAAGATTGAAAGAAAGAATGAAAGATTGAAAGAAAGAATGAAAGAACGATTGAAAGAAAGAATGAAAGAAAGATTGAAAGATTGAAAGAAATATTGAAAGAAAGAGAGAATGAAAGTAAGAAAGATGGAAAGAAAAATTGAAAGATTGAAAGATTGAAAGAAAGAATTAAAGAAAGATTGAATGATTGAAAGATTGAAAGAAAAATTGAAAGAAAGATTGAAGAAAGAAAGATTTAAAGAAAAAAAGATTTAAAGAAAGATTGAAAGACTAAAAGTAAGAATGAAAAAAAAGATTGAAAGAAAGATTGAAAAAAGAAAGAAAGATTGAAAGAAAGATTGAAAGAAAGATTGAAAGAAAGAATGAAAGTTTGAAAGAAAGATTGAAAGAAAGATTGAAAGAAAGATTGAAAGACTGAAAGAAAAAAATGAAAGAAAGATTAAAAGAGAGATTGAAAGATTGAAAGATTGAAAGAAAGAATGAAAGATTGAAAGAAAGAATGAAAGAATGAATGAAAGATTAAAAGATTGAAAGAAATATTGAAAAAAAGAAAGATTGAAAGTAAGAAAAATTGAAAGAATGAATGAAAGAAACAAAAAAAGACTGATAAAAAGAAAGAATGTTTGAGAGATCAAAATATTTAAAGAAAGAAAGATTGAAAGAAAGATTTTAAGACTGAAATAAAGAATGAAAGAAAGATTGAAAGAAAGGTTGAAAGATAGAATGAAAGAAAGATTGAAATATTGAAAGTTTGAAAGAAAGATTGAAAGAAAGATTTAAAGAAAGATTGAAAGACTAAAAAAAAGAATGAAAGAAAGATTGAAAGGTTGAAAGAAAGAATGAAAGAATGAAAGAAAGATTGAAAGATTGAAAGAAAGATTGAAAGAAAGAATGAAAGTATGAAAGAAAGATTGAAAGATTGAAGGAAAGATTGAAAGAACGATTGAAAGAAAGAATGAAAGAACGAAAGAAAGTTTGAAAGAAAGATTGAAAGTAATAAAGATTGAAAGAAGGAATGAAGGAAAAATTGAAAGTTTGAAAGACTGAAAGAATGAATGAAAGAAAGATTGAAAGATTGAAAGAAAGAAAGATTGAGAGAAAGAATGAAAGAATGAAAGAAAGATTGAAAGATTGAAAGAAATACTGAAAGAAAGAAAGAAAGATTGAAAGTAAGAACGATTGAAAGAAAGCTTGAAAGAAAGATTGAAAGAAGGAATGAAAGAAAGATTGAAAGATTGAAAGATTGAAAGAAAGAATGAAAGATTGAAAGAAAGAATGAAAGAACGATTGAAAGAAAGAATGAAAGAATGAAAGAAAGATTGAAAGATTGAAAGAATATTGAAAGAAAGAGAGAATGAAAGTAATAAAGATGAAAAGAAAAATTGAAAGATTGAAAGATTGAAAGAAAGAATTAAAGAAAGATTGAATGATTGAAAGATTGAAAGAAAGATTGAAAGAAAGATTGAAGAAAGAAAGATTTAAAGAAAGATTGAAAGACTAAAAGTAAGAATGAAAAAAAAAATGAAAGAAAGACTGAAAAAAACAAAGAAAGATTGAAAGAAATAAAGATTTAAAGAAAAAAAGATTTAAAGAAAGATTGAAAGACTAAAAGTAAGAATGAAAAAAAAGATTGAAAGAAAGATTGAAAAAAGAAAGAAAGATTGAAAGAAAGATTGAAAGAAAGATTGAAAGAAAGAATGAAAGTTTGAAAGAAAGATTGAAAGAAAGATTGAAAGAGAGATTGAAAGATTGAAAGATTGAAAGAAAGAATGAAAGATTGAAAGAAAGAATGAAAGAATGAATGAAAGATTAAAAGATTGAAAGAAATATTGAAAAAAAGAAAGATTGAAAGTTAGAAAAATTGAAAGAATGAATGAAAGAAACAAAAAAAGACTGATAAAAAGAAAGAATGTTTGAGAGATCAAAATATTTAAAGAAAGAAAGATTGAAAGAAAGATTTTAAGACTGAAATAAAGAATGAAAGAAAGATTGAAAGAAAGGTTGAAAGATAGAATGAAAGAAAGATTGAAATATTGAAAGTTTGAAAGAAAGATTGAAAGAAAGATTTAAAGAAAGATTGAAAGACTAAAAAAAAGAATGAAAGAAAGATTGAAAGGTTGAAAGAAAGAATGAAAGAATGAAAGAAAGATTGAAAGATTGAAAGAAAGATTGAAAGAAAGAATGAAAGTATGAAAGAAAGATTGAAAGATTGAAGGAAAGATTGAAAGAACGATTGAAAGAAAGAATGAAAGTACGAAAGAAAGATTGAAAGAAAGATTGAAATTAATAAAGATTGAAAGAAGGAATGAAGGAAAAATTGAAAGTTTGAAAGACTGAAAGAATGAATGAAAGAAAGATTGAAAGATTGAAAGAAAGAAAGATTGAGAGAAAGAATGAAAGAATGAAAGAAAGATTGAAAGATTGAAAGAAATACTGAAAGAAAGAAAGAAAGATTGAAAGTAAGAACGATTGAAAGAAAGCTTGAAAGAAAGATTGAAAGAAGGAATGAAAGAAAGATTGAAAGATTGAAATAAAGAATGAAAGATTGAAAGAAAGAATAAAAGAACGATTGAAAGAAAGAATGAAAGAATGAAAGAAAGATTGAAAGATTGAAAGAATATTGAAAGAAAGAGAGAATGAAAGTAAGAAAGATTGAAAGAAAGATTGAAAGTAAAAAATATTGAAAGAAAGAATGAAAGAAAAATTGAAAGATTAAAGGATTGAAAGAAAGATTGAAAGAAAGATTGAAAGAAAGATTGAAAGACTGGAAGAAAGAATGAATAAAATAATTAAAGAAAGATTGAAAGATTGAAAGAGTGAAAGAAAGATTGAAAAAAGAATGATTGAAAGAAAGAAAGATTTAAAGAATGAAAGATTTAAAGAAAGATTGAAAGACTAAAAGTAAGAATGAACAAAAAGAATGAAAGCAAGATTGAAAGATTGAAAGATTGAAAGAAAGAATGAAAGATTGAAAGAAAGAATGAAAGAATGAAAGAAAGATTGAAAGACTGAAAGAAATATTGAAAGAAAGAGAGAACGAAAGTAAGAAAGATTGAAAGAAAAATTGAAAGATTGAAAGATTGAAAGAAAGAATGAAAGAAAGATTGAAAGATTGAAAGAAATACTGAAAGAAAGAAAGAAAGATTGAAAGTAAGAACGATTGAAAGAAAGCTAGAAAGAAAGATTGAAAGAAAGAATGAAAGAAAGATTGAAAGATTGAAAGATTGAAAGAAAGAATGAAAGATTGATAGAAAGAATAAAAGAACGATTGAAAGAAAGAATGAAAGAATGAAAGAAAGATTGAAAGATTGAAAGAATATTGAAAGAAAGAGAGAATGAAAGTAAGAAAGATTGAAAGAAAGATTGAAAGTAAAAAAGATTGAAAGAAAGAATGAAAGAAAAATTGAAAGATTGAAAGACTGAAAGAAAGATTTAAAGAAAGATTTTAAGAAAGATTGAAAGACTGAAAGAAAGAATGAATAAAATAATTAAAGAAAGATTGAAAGATCGAAAGATTGAAAGATTGAAAGAAAGATTGAAAAAAGAATGATTGAAAGAAAGAAAGATTTAAAGAATGAAAGATTTAAAGAAAGATTGAAAGACTAAAAGTAAGAATGAAAAAAAAGAATGAAAGAAAGATTGAAAGATTGAAAGATTGAAAGAAAGAATGAAAGATTGAAAGAAAGAATGAAAGAACGATTGAAAGAAAGAATGAAAGAATGAAAGAAAGATTGAAAGATTGAAAGAAATATTGAAAAAAAGAGAGAATGAAAGTAAGAAAGATGGAAAGAAAAATTGAAAGATTGAAAGATTGAAAGAAAGAATTAAAGAAAGATTGAATGATTGAAAGATTGAAAGAAAGATTGAAAGAAAGATTGAAGAAAGAAAGATTTAAAGAAAAAAAGATTTAAAGAAAGATTGAAAGACTAAAAGTAAGAATGAAAAAAAAGATTGAAAGAAAGATTGAAAAAAGAAAGAAAGATTGAAAGAAAGATTGAAAGAAAGATTGAAAGAAAGATTGAAAGACTGAAAGAAAAAATGAAAGAAAGATTAAAAGAGAGATTGAAAGATTGAAAGATTGAAAGAAAGAATGAAAGATTGAAAGAAAGAATGAAAGAATGAATGAAAGATTAAAAGATTGAAAGAAATATTGAAAAAAAGAAAGATTGAAAGTAAGAAAAATTGAAAGAATGAATGAAAGAAACAAAAAAAGACTGATAAAAAGAAAGAATGTTTGAGAGATCAAAATATTTAAAGAAAGAAAGATTGAAAGAAAGATTTTAAGACTGAAATAAAGAATGAAAGAAAGATTGAAAGAAAGGTTGAAAGATAGAATGAAAGAAAGATTGAAATATTGAAAGTTTGAAAGAAAGATTGAAAGAAAGATTTAAAGAAAGATTGAAAGACTAAAAAAAAGAATGAAAGAAAGATTGAAAGGTTGAAAGGAAGAATGAAAGAATGAAAGAAAGATTGAAAGATTGAAAGAAAGATTGAAAGAAAGAATGAAAGTATGAAAGAAAGATTGAAAGATTGAAGGAAAGATTGAAAGAACGATTGAAAGAAAGAATGAAAGAACAAAAGAAAGATTGAAAGAAAGATTGAAAGTAATAAAGATTGAAAGAAGGAATGAAGGAAAAATTGAAAGTTTGAAAGACTGAAAGAATGAATGAAAGAAAGATTAAAAGATTGAAAGAAAGAAAGATTGAGAGAAAGAATGAAAGAATGAAAGAAAGATTGAAAGATTGAAAGAAATACTGAAAGAAAGAAAGAAAGATTGAAAGTAAGAACGATTGAAAGAAAGCTTGAAAGAAAGATTGAAAGAAGGAATGAAAGAAAGATTGAAAGATTGAAAGATTGAAATAAAGAATGAAAGATTGAAAGAAAGAATAAAAGAACGATTGAAAGAAAGAATGAAAGAATGAAAGAAAGATTGAAAGATTGAAAGAATATTGAAAGAAAGAGAGAATGAAAGTAAGAAAGATTGAAAGAAAGATTGAAAGTAAAAAAGATTGAAAGAAAGAATGAAAGAAAAATTGAAAGATTGAAAGATTGAAAGAAAGATTTAAAGAAAGATTGAAAGAAAGATTGAAAGACAGGAAGAAAGAATGAATAAAAGAATTAAAGAAAGATTGAAAGATTGAAAGATTGAAAGATTGAAAGAAAGATTGAAAAAAGAATGATTGAAAGAAAGAAAGATTTAAAGAATGAAAGATTTAAAGAAAGATTGAAAGACTAAAAGTAAGAATGAAAAAAAAGAATGAAAGCAAGATTGAAAGATTGAAAGATTGAAAGAAAGAATGAAAGATTGAAAGAAAGAATGAAAGAATGAAAGAAAGATTGAAAGACTGAAAGAAATATTGAAAGAAAGAGAGAATGAAAGTAAGAAAGATTGAAAGAAAAATTGAAAGATTGAAAGATTGAAAGAAAGAATGAAAGAAAGATTGAAAGATTGAAAGAAATACTGAAAGAAAGAAAGAAAGATTGAAAGTAAGAACGATTGAAAGAAAGCTTGAAAGAAAGATTGAAAGAAAGAATGAAAGAAAGATTGAAAGATTGAAAGATTGAAAGAAAGAATGAAAGATTGAAAGATAGAATAAAAGAACGATTGAAAAAAAGAATGAAAGAATGAAAGAAAGATTGAAAGATTGAAAGAATATTGAAAGAAAGAGAGAATGAAAGTAAGAAAGATTGAAAGAAAGATTGAAAGTAAAAAAGATTGAAAGAAAGAATGAATAAAAGAATTAAAGAAAGATTGAAAGATCGAAAGATTGAAAGATTGAAAGAAAGATTGAAAAAAGAATGATTGAAAGAAAGAAAGATTTAAAGAATGAAAGATTTAAAGAAAGATTGAAAGACTAAAAGTAAGAATGAAAAAAAAGAATGAAAGAAAGATTGAAAGATTGAAAGATTGAAAGAAAGAATGAAAGATTGAAAGAAAGAATGAAAGAACGATTGAAAGAAAGAATGAAAGAATGAAAGAAAGATTGAAAGAAATATTGAAAGAAAGAGAGAATGAAAGTAAGAAAGATGGAAAGAAAAATTGAAAGATTGAAAGATTGAAAGTAAGAACGATTGAAAGAAAGCTTGAAAGAAAGATTGAAAGAAAGAATGAAAGAAAGATTGAAAGATTGAAAGATTGAAAGAAAGAATGAAAGATTGATAGAAAGAATAAAAGAACGATTGAAAGAAAGAATGAAAGAATGAAAGAAAGATTGAAAGATTGAAAGAATATTGAAAGAAAGAGAGAATGAAAGTAAGAAAGATTGAAAGAAAGATTGAAAGTAAAAAAGATTGAAAGAAAGAATGAAAGAAAAATTGAAAGATTGAAAGACTGAAAGAAAGATTTAAAGAAAGATTTTAAGAAAGATTGAAAGACTGAAAGAAAGAATGAATAAAATATTAAAGAAAGATTGAAAGATCGAAAGATTGAAAGATTGAAAGAAAGATTGAAAAAAGAATGATTGAAAGAAAGAAAGATTTAAAGAATGAAAGATTTAAAGAAAGATTGAAAGACTAAAAGTAAGAATGAAAAAAAAGAATGAAAGAAAGATTGAAAGATTGAAAGATTGAAAGAAAGAATGAAAGATTGAAAGAAAGAATGAAAGAACGATTGAAAGAAAGAATGAAAGAATGAAAGAAAGATTGAAAGATTGAAAGAAATATTGAAAAAAAGAGAGAATGAAAGTAAGAAAGATGGAAAGAAAAATTGAAAGATTGAAAGATTGAAAGAAAGAATTAAAGAAAGATTGAATGATTGAAAGATTGAAAGAAAGATTGAAAGAAAGATTGAAGAAAGAAAGATTTAAAGAAAAACAGATTTAAAGAAAGATTGAAAGACTAAAAGTAAGAATGAAAAAAAAGAATGAAAGAAAGATTGAAAAAAGAAAGAAAGATTGAAAGAAAGATTGAAAGAAAGATTGAAAGAAAGATTGAAAGACTGAAAGAAAAAATGAAAGAAAGATTAAAAGAGAGATTGAAAGATTGAAAGATTGAAAGAAAGAATGAAAGATTGAAAGAAAGAATGAAAGAATGAATGAAAGATTAAAAGATTGAAAGAAATATTGAAAAAAAGAAAGATTGAAAGTAAGAAAAATTGAAAGAATGAATGAAAGAAACAAAAAAAGACTGATAAAAAGAAAGAATGTTTGAGAGATCAAAATATTTAAAGAAAGAAAGATTGAAAGAAAGATTTTAAGACTGAAATAAAGAATGAAAGAAAGATTGAAAGAAAGGTTGAAAGATAGAATGAAAGAAAGATTGAAATATTGAAAGTTTGAAAGAAAGATTGAAAGAAAGATTTAAAGAAAGATTGAAAGACTAAAAAAAAGAATGAAAGAAAGATTGAAAGGTTGAAAGGAAGAATGAAAGAATGAAAGAAAGATTGAAAGATTGAAAGAAAGATTGAAAGAAAGAATGAAAGTATGAAAGAAAGATTGAAAGATTGAAGGAAAGATTGAAAGAACGATTGAAAGAAAGAATGAAAGAACAAAAGAAAGATTGAAAGAAAGATTGAAAGTAATAAAGATTGAAAGAAGGAATGAAGGAAAAATTGAAAGTTTGAAAGACTGAAAGAATGAATGAAAGAAAGATTAAAAGATTGAAAGAAAGAAAGATTGAGAGAAAGAATGAAAGAATGAAAGAAAGATTGAAAGATTGAAAGAAATACTGAAAGAAAGAAAGAAAGATTGAAAGTAAGAACGATTGAAAGAAAGCTTGAAAGAAAGATTGAAAGAAGGAATGAAAGAAAGATTGAAAGATTGAAAGATTGAAATAAAGAATGAAAGATTGAAAGAAAGAATAAAAGAACGATTGAAAGAAAGAATGAAAGATTGAAAGATTGAAAGAATATTGAAAGAAAGAGAGAATGAAAGTAAGAAAGTTTGAAAGAAAGATTGAAAGTAAAAAAGATTGAAAGAAAGAATGAAAGAAAAATTGAAAGATTGAAAGATTGAAAGAAAGATTTAAAGAAAGATTGAAAGAAAGATTGAAAGACAGGAAGAAAGAATGAATAAAAGAATTAAAGAAAGATTGAAAGATTGAAAGATTGAAAGATTGAAAGAAAGATTGAAAAAAGAATGATTGAAAGAAAGAAAGATTTAAAGAATGAAAGATTTAAAGAAAGATTGAAAGACTAAAAGTAAGAATGAAAAAAAAGAATGAAAGCAAGATTGAAAGATTGAAAGATTGAAAGAAAGAATGAAAGATTGAAAGAAAGAATGAAAGAATGAAAGAAAGATTGAAAGACTGAAAGAAATATTGAAAGAAAGAGAGAATGAAAGTAAGAAAGATTGAAAGAAAAATTGAAAGATTGAAAGATTGAAAGAAAGAATGAAAGAAAGATTGAAAGATTGAAAGAAATACTGAAAGAAAGAAAGAAAGATTGAAAGTAAGAACGATTGAAAGAAAGCTTGAAAGAAAGATTGAAAGAAAGAATGAAAGAAAGATTGAAAGATTGAAAGATTGAAAGAAAGAATGAAAGATTGAAAGAAAGAATGAAAGAACGATTGAAAGAAAGAATGAAAGAATGAAAGAAAGATTGAAAGAAATATTGAAAGAAAGAGAGAATGAAAGTAAGAAAGATGGAAAGAAAAATTGAAAGATTGAAAGATTGAAAGTAAGAACGATTGAAAGAAAGCTTGAAAGAAAGATTGAAAGAAAGAATGAAAGAAAGATTGAAAGATTGAAAGATTGAAAGAAAGAATGAAAGATTGATAGAAAGAATAAAAGAACGATTGAAAGAAAGAATGAAAGAATGAAAGAAAGATTGAAAGATTGAAAGAATATTGAAAGAAAGAGAGAATGAAAGTAAGAAAGATTGAAAGAAAGATTGAAAGTAAAAAAGATTGAAAGAAAGAATGAAAGAAAAATTGAAAGATTGAAAGACTGAAAGAAAGATTTAAAGAAAGATTTTAAGAAAGATTGAAAGACTGAAAGAAAGAATGAATAAAATATTAAAGAAAGATTGAAAGATCGAAAGATTGAAAGATTGAAAGAAAGATTGAAAAAAGAATGATTGAAAGAAAGAAAGATTTAAAGAATGAAAGATTTAAAGAAAGATTGAAAGACTAAAAGTAAGAATGAAAAAAAAGAATGAAAGAAAGATTGAAAGATTGAAAGATTGAAAGAAAGAATGAAAGATTGAAAGAAAGAATGAAAGAACGATTGAAAGAAAGAATGAAAGAATGAAAGAAAGATTGAAAGATTGAAAGAAATATTGAAAAAAAGAGAGAATGAAAGTAAGAAAGATGGAAAGAAAAATTGAAAGATTGAAAGATTGAAAGAAAGAATTAAAGAAAGATTGAATGATTGAAAGATTGAAAGAAAGATTGAAAGAAAGATTGAAGAAAGAAAGATTTAAAGAAAAACAGATTTAAAGAAAGATTGAAAGACTAAAAGTAAGAATGAAAAAAAAGAATGAAAGAAAGATTGAAAAAAGAAAGAAAGATTGAAAGAAAGATTGAAAGAAAGATTGAAAGAAAGATTGAAAGACTGAAAGAAAAAATGAAAGAAAGATTAAAAGAGAGATTGAAAGATTGAAAGATTGAAAGAAAGAATGAAAGATTGAAAGAAAGAATGAAAGAATGAATGAAAGATTAAAAGATTGAAAGAAATATTGAAAAAAAGAAAGATTGAAAGTAAGAAAAATTGAAAGAATGAATGAAAGAAACAAAAAAAGACTGATAAAAAGAAAGAATGTTTGAGAGATCAAAATATTTAAAGAAAGAAAGATTGAAAGAAAGATTTTAAGACTGAAATAAAGAATGAAAGAAAGATTGAAAGAAAGGTTGAAAGATAGAATGAAAGAAAGATTGAAATATTGAAAGTTTGAAAGAAAGATTGAAAGAAAGATTTAAAGAAAGATTGAAAGACTAAAAAAAAGAATGAAAGAAAGATTGAAAGGTTGAAAGGAAGAATGAAAGAATGAAAGAAAGATTGAAAGATTGAAAGAAAGATTGAAAGAAAGAATGAAAGTATGAAAGAAAGATTGAAAGATTGAAGGAAAGATTGAAAGAACGATTGAAAGAAAGAATGAAAGAACAAAAGAAAGATTGAAAGAAAGATTGAAAGTAATAAAGATTGAAAGAAGGAATGAAGGAAAAATTGAAAGTTTGAAAGACTGAAAGAATGAATGAAAGAAAGATTAAAAGATTGAAAGAAAGAAAGATTGAGAGAAAGAATGAAAGAATGAAAGAAAGATTGAAAGATTGAAAGAAATACTGAAAGAAAGAAAGAAAGATTGAAAGTAAGAACGATTGAAAGAAAGCTTGAAAGAAAGATTGAAAGAAGGAATGAAAGAAAGATTGAAAGATTGAAAGATTGAAATAAAGAATGAAAGATTGAAAGAAAGAATAAAAGAACGATTGAAAGAAAGAATGAAAGAATGAAAGAAAGATTGAAAGATTGAAAGAATATTGAAAGAAAGAGAGAATGAAAGTAAGAAAGTTTGAAAGAAAGATTGAAAGTAAAAAAGATTGAAAGAAAGAATGAAAGAAAAATTGAAAGATTGAAAGATTGAAAGAAAGATTTAAAGAAAGATTGAAAGAAAGATTGAAAGACAGGAAGAAAGAATGAATAAAAGAATTAAAGAAAGATTGAAAGATTGAAAGATTGAAAGATTGAAAGAAAGATTGAAAAAAGAATGATTGAAAGAAAGAAAGATGTAAAGAATGAAAGATTTAAAGAAAGATTGAAAGACTAAAAGTAAGAATGAAAAAAAAGAATGAAAGCAAGATTGAAAGATTGAAAGATTGAAAGAAAGAATGAAAGATTGAAAGAAAGAATGAAAGAATGAAAGAAAGATTGAAAGACTGAAAGAAATATTGAAAGAAAGAGAGAATGAAAGTAAGAAAGATTGAAAGAAAAATTGAAAGATTGAAAGATTGAAAGAAAGAATGAAAGAAAGATTGAAAGATTGAAAGAAATACTGAAAGAAAGAAAGAAAGATTGAAAGTAAGAACGATTGAAAGAAAGCTTGAAAGAAAGATTGAAAGAAAGAATGAAAGAAAGATTGAAAGATTGAAAGATTGAAAGAAAGAATGAAAGATTGAAAGATAGAATAAAAGAACGATTGAAAAAAAGAATGAAAGAATGAAAGAAAGATTGAAAGATTGAAAGAATATTGAAAGAAAGAGAGAATGAAAGTAAGAAAGATTGAAAGAAAGATTGAAAGTAAAAAAGATTGAAAGAAAGAATGAATAAAAGAATTAAAGAAAGATTGAAAGATCGAAAGATTGAAAGATTGAAAGAAAGATTGAAAAAAGAATGATTGAAAGAAAGAAAGATTTAAAGAATGAAAGATTTAAAGAAAGATTGAAAGACTAAAAGTAAGAATGAAAAAAAAGAATGAAAGAAAGATTGAAAGATTGAAAGATTGAAAGAAAGAATGAAAGATTGAAAGAAAGAATGAAAGAACGATTGAAAGAAAGAATGAAAGAATGAAAGAAAGATTGAAAGAAATATTGAAAGAAAGAGAGAATGAAAGTAAGAAAGATGGAAAGAAAAATTGAAAGATTGAAAGATTGAAAGTAAGAACGATTGAAAGAAAGCTTGAAAGAAAGATTGAAAGAAAGAATGAAAGAAAGATTGAAAGATTGAAAGATTGAAAGAAAGAATGAAAGATTGATAGAAAGAATAAAAGAACGATTGAAAGAAAGAATGAAAGAATGAAAGAAAGATTGAAAGATTGAAAGAATATTGAAAGAAAGAGAGAATGAAAGTAAGAAAGATTGAAAGAAAGATTGAAAGTAAAAAAGATTGAAAGAAAGAATGAAAGAAAAATTGAAAGATTGAAAGACTGAAAGAAAGATTTAAAGAAAGATTTTAAGAAAGATTGAAAGACTGAAAGAAAGAATGAATAAAATATTAAAGAAAGATTGAAAGATCGAAAGATTGAAAGATTGAAAGAAAGATTGAAAAAAGAATGATTGAAAGAAAGAAAGATTTAAAGAATGAAAGATTTAAAGAAAGATTGAAAGACTAAAAGTAAGAATGAAAAAAAAGAATGAAAGAAAGATTGAAAGATTGAAAGATTGAAAGAAAGAATGAAAGATTGAAAGAAAGAATGAAAGAACGATTGAAAGAAAGAATGAAAGAATGAAAGAAAGATTGAAAGATTGAAAGAAATATTGAAAAAAAGAGAGAATGAAAGTAAGAAAGATGGAAAGAAAAATTGAAAGATTGAAAGATTGAAAGAAAGAATTAAAGAAAGATTGAATGATTGAAAGATTGAAAGAAAGATTGAAAGAAAGATTGAAGAAAGAAAGATTTAAAGAAAAACAGATTTAAAGAAAGATTGAAAGACTAAAAGTAAGAATGAAAAAAAAGAATGAAAGAAAGATTGAAAAAAGAAAGAAAGATTGAAAGAAAGATTGAAAGAAAGATTGAAAGAAAGATTGAAAGACTGAAAGAAAAAATGAAAGAAAGATTAAAAGAGAGATTGAAAGATTGAAAGATTGAAAGAAAGAATGAAAGATTGAAAGAAAGAATGAAAGAATGAATGAAAGATTAAAAGATTGAAAGAAATATTGAAAAAAAGAAAGATTGAAAGTAAGAAAAATTGAAAGAATGAATGAAAGAAACAAAAAAAGACTGATAAAAAGAAAGAATGTTTGAGAGATCAAAATATTTAAAGAAAGAAAGATTGAAAGAAAGATTTTAAGACTGAAATAAAGAATGAAAGAAAGATTGAAAGAAAGGTTGAAAGATAGAATGAAAGAAAGATTGAAATATTGAAAGTTTGAAAGAAAGATTGAAAGAAAGATTTAAAGAAAGATTGAAAGACTAAAAAAAAGAATGAAAGAAAGATTGAAAGGTTGAAAGGAAGAATGAAAGAATGAAAGAAAGATTGAAAGATTGAAAGAAAGATTGAAAGAAAGAATGAAAGTATGAAAGAAAGATTGAAAGATTGAAGGAAAGATTGAAAGAACGATTGAAAGAAAGAATGAAAGAACAAAAGAAAGATTGAAAGAAAGATTGAAAGTAATAAAGATTGAAAGAAGGAATGAAGGAAAAATTGAAAGTTTGAAAGACTGAAAGAATGAATGAAAGAAAGATTAAAAGATTGAAAGAAAGAAAGATTGAGAGAAAGAATGAAAGAATGAAAGAAAGATTGAAAGATTGAAAGAAATACTGAAAGAAAGAAAGAAAGATTGAAAGTAAGAACGATTGAAAGAAAGCTTGAAAGAAAGATTGAAAGAAGGAATGAAAGAAAGATTGAAAGATTGAAAGATTGAAATAAAGAATGAAAGATTGAAAGAAAGAATAAAAGAACGATTGAAAGAAAGAATGAAAGAATGAAAGAAAGATTGAAAGATTGAAAGAATATTGAAAGAAAGAGAGAATGAAAGTAAGAAAGTTTGAAAGAAAGATTGAAAGTAAAAAAGATTGAAAGAAAGAATGAAAGAAAAATTGAAAGATTGAAAGATTGAAAGAAAGATTTAAAGAAAGATTGAAAGAAAGATTGAAAGACAGGAAGAAAGAATGAATAAAAGAATTAAAGAAAGATTGAAAGATTGAAAGATTGAAAGATTGAAAGAAAGATTGAAAAAAGAATGATTGAAAGAAAGAAAGATTTAAAGAATGAAAGATTTAAAGAAAGATTGAAAGACTAAAAGTAAGAATGAAAAAAAAGAATGAAAGCAAGATTGAAAGATTGAAAGATTGAAAGAAAGAATGAAAGATTGAAAGAAAGAATGAAAGAATGAAAGAAAGATTGAAAGACTGAAAGAAATATTGAAAGAAAGAGAGAATGAAAGTAAGAAAGATTGAAAGAAAAATTGAAAGATTGAAAGATTGAAAGAAAGAATGAAAGAAAGATTGAAAGATTGAAAGAAATACTGAAAGAAAGAAAGACAGATTGAAAGTAAGAACGATTGAAAGAAAGCTTGAAAGAAAGATTGAAAGAAAGAATGAAAGAAAGATTGAAAGATTGAAAGATTGAAAGAAAGAATGAAAGATTGAAAGATAGAATAAAAGAACGATTGAAAGAAAGAATGAAAGAATGAAAGAAAGATTGAAAGATTGAAAGAATATTGAAAGAAAGAGAGAATGAAAGTAAGAAAGATTGAAAGTAAAAAAGATTGAAAGAAAGAATGAAAGAAAAATTGAAAGATTGAAAGATTGAAAGAAAGATTGAAAGAAAGATTGAAAGAAAGATTGAAAGACTGGAAGAAAGAATGAATAAAAGAATTAAAGAAAGATTGAAAGATTGAAAGATTGAAAGATTGAAAGAAAGATTGAAAAAAGAATGATTGAAAGAAAGAAAGATTTAAAGAATGAAAGTAAGAATGAAAAAAAAGAATGAAAGAAAGATTGAAAGATTGAAAGATTGAAAGAAAGAATGAAAGATTGAAAGAAAGAATGAAAGAACGATTGAAAGAAAGAATGAAAGAATGAAAGAAAGATTGAAAGATTGAAAGAAATATTGAAAGAAAGAGAGAATGAAAGTAAGAAAGATGGAAAGAAAAATTGAAAGATTGAAAGATTGAAAGAAAGAATTAAAGAAAGATTGAATGATTGAATGATTGAAAGAAAGATTGAAAGAAAGATTGAAGAAAGAAAGATTTAAAGAAAAAAAGATTTAAAGAAAGATTGAAAGACTAAAAGTAAGAATGAAAAAAAAGATTGAAAGAAAGATTGAAAAAAGAAAGAAAGATTGAAAGAAAGATTGAAAGAGAGATTGAAAGAAAGAATGAAAGTTTGAAAGAAAGATTGAAAGAAAGAATGAAAGAATGAATGAAAGATTAAAAGATTGAAAGAAATATTGAAAAAAAGAAAGATTGAAAGTAAGAAAAATTGAAAGAATGAATGAAAGAAACAAAAAAAGACTGATAAAAAGAAAGAATGTTTGAGAGATCAAAATATTTAAAGAAAGAAAGATTGAAAGAAAGATTTTAAGACTGAATTAAAGAATTAAAGAAAGATTGAAAGAAAGGTTGAAAGATAGAATGAAAGAAAGATTGAAAGATTGAAAGTTGTAAAGAAAGATTGAAAGAAAGATTTAAAGAAAGATTGAAAGACTAAAAAAAAGAATGAAAGAAAGATTGAAAGGTTGAAAGAAAAAATGAAAGAATGAAAGAAAGATTGAAAGATTGAAAGAAAGATTGGAAGAAAGAATGAAAGTATGAAAGAAAGATTGAAAGATTGAAGGAAAGATTGAAAGAACGATTGAAAGAAAGAATGAAAGAATGAAAGAAAGATTGAAAGATTGAAAGAAAGATTGAAAGTAATAAAGATTGAAAGAAGGAATGAAGGAAAAATTGAATGTTTGAAAGACTGAAAGAATGAATGAAAGATTGAAAGAAAGATTTTAAGAAAGGTTGAAAGATTGAACGAAAGAATGAAAGATTGAAAGAAAGAATATAAGAACGATTGAAAGAAAGATTGAAAGTAAGATTGAAAGTTTGAAAGAAAGATTGAAAGAAAAATTGAAAGAAAGATTGAAAGACTGAAGGAAAGAATGAGTGAAAGATTGAAAGAAAGATTAAAAGAAAAAAAGATTGAAAGTATTAAAGACTGAAAAAAATATTGAAAGAAAGATTTAAAGACTGAAAGATAGAATGAAAGAAAGATTGAAAGATTGAAAGATTGAAAGAAAGAATGAAAGAAAGATTGAAAGACTGAAAAAAATATTGAAAGAAAGATTGAAAGATTGAAAGATAGGATGAAAGAAAGATTGAAAGATTGAAAGATTGAAAGAAAGAATGAAAGAAAGATTGAAAGACTGAAAGAAAGAATGAAAGAAAGATTGAAAGTGCGAAAGAAAGAATGAAAGAATTAAAGAAAGATTGAAAGAAATATTGAAAGAAAGAATGAAAGATTGAAAGAAAGAATGAAAGTAATAAAGATTGAAAGAAGGAATGAAGGAAAAGTTGAATGTTTGAAAGACTGAAAGAATGAATGAAAGAAAGCTTGAAAGAAAGATTGAAAGAAAGATTTTAAGAAAGGTTGAAAGACTGAAAGAAAGAATGAAAGAAAGAATGATTGAAAGATTGAAAGAAAGAATGAAAGATTGAAAGAAAGAATATAAGAACGATTGAAAGAAAGATTGAAAGTAAGATTGAAAGTTTGAAAGAAAGATTGAAAGAAAAATTGAAAGAAAGATTGAAAGACTGAAGGAAAGAATGAGTGAAAGATTGAAAGAAAGATTAAAAGAAAAAAAGATTGAAAGTATTAAAGACTGAAAAAAATATTGAAAGAAAGATTGAAAGATTGAAAGATAGAATGAAAGAAAGATTGAAAGATTGAAAGATTGAAAGAAAGAATGAAAGAAAGATTGAAAGACTGAAAAAAATATTAAAAGAAAGATTGAAAGATTGAAAGATAGAATGAAAGAAAGATTGAAAGATTGAAAGATTGAAAGAAAGAATGAAATAAAGATTGAAAGACTGAAAGAAAGAATGAAAGAAAGATTGAAAGTGCGAAAGAAAGAATGAAAGAATTAAAGAAAGATTGAAAGATTGAAAGAATATTGAAAGAAAGAGAGAATGAAAGTAAGAAAGATTGAAAGAAAGATTGAAAGTAAAAAAGATTGAAAGAAAGAATGAAAGAAAAATTAAAAGATTGAAAGATTGAAAGAAAGATTTAAAGAAAGATTTAAAGAAAGATTGAAAGACAGAAAGAAAGAATGAATAAAAGAATTAAAGAAAGATTGAAAGATCGAAAGATTGAAAGATTGAAAGAAAGATTGAAAAAAGAATGATTGAAAGAAAGAAAGATTTAAAGAATAAAAGATTTAAAGAAAGATTGAAAGACTAAAAGTAAGAATGAAAAAAAAGAATGAAAGAAAGATTGAAAGATTGAAAGATTGAAAGAAAGAATGAAAGATTGAAAGAAAGAATGAAAGAACGATTGAAAGAAAGAATGAAAGAATGAAAGAAAGATTGAAAGATTGAAAGAAATATTGAAAGAAAGAGAGAATGAAAGTAAGAAAGATGGAAAGAAAAATTGAAAGATTGAAAGATTGAAAGAAAGAATTAAAGAAAGATTGAATGATTGAAAGATTGAAAGAAAGATTGAAAGAAAGATTGAAGAAAGAAAGATTTAAAGAAAAAAAGATTTAAAGAAAGATTGAAAGACTAAAAGAAGGAATGAAAAAAAAGATTGAAAGAAAGATTGAAAAAAGAAAGAAAAGTTGAAAGAAAGATTGAAAGAAAGATTGAAAGATTGAAGGAAAGATTGAAAGAACGATTGAAAGAAAGAATGAAAGAATGAAAGAAAGATTGAAAGATTGAAAGAAAGATTGAAAGTAATAAAGATTGAAAGAAGGAATGAAGGAAAAATTGAATGTTTGAAAGACTGAAAGAATGAATGAAAGAAAGCTTGAAAGAAAGATTGAAAGAAAGATTTTAAGAAAGGTTGAAAGACTGAAAGAAAGAATGAAAGAAAGAATGATTGAAAGATTGAAAGAAAGAATGAAAGATTGAAAGAAAGAATATAAGAACGATTGAAAGAAAGATTGAAAGTAAGATTGAAAGTTTGAAAGAAAGATTGAAAGAAAAATTGAAAGTAAGATTGAAAGACTGAAGGAAAGAATGAGTGAAAGATTGAAAGAAAGATTAAAAGAAAAAAAGATTGAAAGTATTAAAGACTGAAAAAAATATTGAAAGAAAGATTTAAAGACTGAAAGATAGAATGAAAGAAAGATTGAAAGATTGAAAGATTGAAAGAAAGAATGAAAGAAAGATTGAAAGACTGAAAAAAATATTGAAAGAAAGATTGAAAGATTGAAAGATAGAATGAAAGAAAGATTGAAAGATTGAAAGATTGAAAGAAAGAATGAAAGATTGAAAGAAAGAATGAAAGAACGATTGAAAGTGCGAAAGAAAGAATGAAAGAATTAAAGAAAGATTGAAAGAAATATTGAAAGAAAGAATGAAAGATTGAAAGAAAGAATGAGAGTAATAAAGATTGAAAGAAGGAATGAAGGAAAAATTGAATGTTTGAAAGACTGAAAGAATGAATGAAAGAAAGCTTGAAAGAAAGATTGAAAGAAAGATTTTAAGAAAGGTTGAAAGACTGAAAGAAAGAATGAAAGAAAGAATGATTGAAATATTGAAAGAAAGAATGAAAGATTGAAAGAAAGAATATAAGAACGATTGAAAGAAAGATTGAAAGTAAGATTGAAAGTTTGAAAGAAAGATTGAAAGAAAAATTGAAAGAAAGATTGAAAGACTGAAGGAAAGAATGAGTGAAAGATTGAAAGAAAGATTAAAAGAAAAAAAGATTAAAAGTATTAAAGACTGAAAAAAATATTGAAAGAAAGATTGAAAGATTGAAAGATAGAATGAAAGAAAGATTGAAAGATTGAAAGATTGAAAGAAAGAATGAAAGAAAGATTGAAAGACTGAAAAAAATATTGAAAGAAAGATTGAAAGATTGAAAGATAGAATGAAAGAAAGATTGAAAGATTGAAAGATTGAAAGAAAGAATGAAATAAAGATTGAAAGACTGAAAGAAAGAATGAAAGAAAGATTGAAAGTGCGAAAGAAAGAATGAAAGAATTAAAGAAAGATTTAAGATTGAAAGAATATTGAAAGAAAGAGAGAATGAAAGTAAGAAAGATTGAAAGAAAGATTGAAAGTAAAAAAGATTGAAAGAAAGAATGAAAGAAAAATTGAAAGATTGAAAGATTGAAAGAAAGATTTAAAGAAAGATTTAAAGAAAGATTGAAAGACTGAAAGAAAGAATGAATAAAAGAATTAAAGAAAGATTGAAAGATCGAAAGATTGAAAGATTGAAAGAAAGATTGAAAAAAGAATGATTGAAAGAAAGAAAGATTTAAAGAATGAAAGATTTAAAGAAAGATTGAAAGACTAAAAGTAAGAATGAAAAAAAAGAATGAAAGAAAGATTGAAAGATTGAAAGAAAGAATGAAAGAACGATTGAAAGAAAGAATGAAAGAATGAAAGAAAGATTGAAAGATTGAAAGAAATATTGAAAGAAAGAGAGAATGAAAGTAAGAAAGATGGAAAGAAAAATTGAAAGATTGAAAGATTGAAAGAAAGAATTAAAGAAAGATTGAATGATTGAAAGATTGAAAGAAAGATTGAAAGAAAGATTGAAGAAAGAAAGATTTAAAGAAAAAAAGATTTAAAGAAAGATTGAAAGACTAAAAGTAAGAATGAAAAAAAAGATTGAAAGAAAGATTGAAAAAAGAAAGAAAGATTGAAAGAAAGATTGAAAGAAAGATTGAAAGAAAGAATGAAAGTTTGAAAGAAAGATTGAAAGAAAGATTGAAAGAAAGATTGAAAGACAAAGAAAAAATGAAAGAAAGATTAAAAGAGAGATTGAAAGATTGAAAGATTGAAAGAAAGAATGAAAGATTGAAAGAAAGAATGAAAGAATGAATGAAAGATTAAAAGCTTGAAAGAAATATTGAAAAAAAGAAAGATTGAAAGTAAGAAAAATTGAAAGAATGAATGAAAGAAACAAAAAAAGACTGATAAAAAGAAAGAATGTTTGAGAGATCAAAATATTTAAAGAAAGAAAGATTGAAAGAAAGATTTTAAGACTGAATTAAAGAATTAAAGAAAGATTGAAAGAAAGGTTGAAAGATAGAATGAAAGAAAGATTGAAAGATTGAAAGTTGTAAAGAAAGATTGAAAGAAAGATTTAAAGAAAGATTGAAAGACTAAAAAAAAGAATGAAAGAAAGATTGAAAGGTTGAAAGAAAGAATGAAAGAATGAAAGAAAGATTGAAAGATTGAAAGAAAGTTTGAAAGAGAGATTTAAACAAAGAAAGATTGAAATTAAGAAAGATTGAAAGAATTAATGAAAGAAAGATTGAAAGATTGAAAGAAAGAATGAAAGAAAGATTGAAAGATTGAAATATTGAAAGAAAGATTGAATGTTTGAAAAAAGATTGAAAGTATTAAAGATCGAAAGAAATATTTAAAGAAAGATTGAAAGATTGAAAGAAAGAATGAAAGAACGATTGAAAGAAAGAATGAATGAATGAAAGAAAGAATGAAAGATTAAACAATTGAAAGAAAGATTGGAAGAAAGATTGAAAAAAGAAATATTGAAAGAAAGAATGAAAGAAAGATTGAAAGAAAGTTGGAAAGAAAGATTGAAAGAAAGAAAGATTGAAAGAAATAATGAAAGAAAGATTGCACGATTGGAACCAATATTGAAAGATAGAAAAATTGAAAGTAAGAAAGAATGAAAGCAAGATTGAAAGATTGAAAGAAAGAATGAAAGAAAGATTGAAAGATTGACAGAATGATTGAAAGATTGAAAGAAAGATTGAAAGAAAGAATGAAAGAAAGATTGAAAGAAAGATTGAAAAAAAGAAAGATTGAAAGAAAGATTGAAAGACTGAAGGAAAGAATGAAAGAAAGATTGAAAGAAAGATTGAAAGAAAGATTGAAAGAAAGAAAGATTGAAAGAAAGATTGAAAGATTGAAAGATTGAAAGAAAGAATGAAAAATTGAAAGAAAGAATGAAAGAACGATTGAAAGAAAGAATGAAAGAGTGAAAGAAAGATTGAAAGATTGAAAGAAAGATTGAAAGAAAGATTTAAAGAAAGATTGAAAGACTGAAAGAAAGAATGAAAGAAATAATTAAAGAAAGATTGAAAGAACGAATGTAAGAAAGATTGAAAGATTGAAAGATTGAAATAAAGATTGAAAGTTTGAAAGAAAGATTGAAAGAAAGATTTAAAGAAAGAAAGATTGAAAGAAATATTGAAAGAAAGATTGAAAGAATTAACAAAAGAAAGATTGAAAGAAAGAATGAAAGAAAGATTGAACGATTGGAAGAAATATTGAATGAAAGATAGATTGAAAGTAAGATAGATTGAAAGAAAGAATGAAAGAAAGATTGAAAGATTTAAAGAATGAATGAAAGAAAGATTGAAAGATTGAAATATTGAAAGAAAGAATGAATGAAAGATTGAAAGATTGAAAGAAAGATTGAAAGATTGAAAGATTGAAATAAAGATTGAAAGTTTGAAAGAAAGATTGAAAGAAAGATTGAAAGAAAGAAAGAAATATTGAAAGAAAGATTGAAAGAAAGATTGAAAGAAAGAAAGATTGAATGATTGAATGATTGAAAGAAAGACTGAAAGAAAGAATGACGGACAGAAAGATTGAAAGAAAGAATGAAAGAAAGATTGAAAAAAAGATTGAAAGATTAAACAATTGAAAGAAAGATTGCAAGAAAGATGGAAAGAATGAAAGATTGAAATAATGATTGAAAGTTTGAAAGAAAGATTGAAAGAAAGATTTAAACAAAGAAAGATTGAAAGTAAGAAAGATTGAAAGAAATATTGAAAGAATGATTTAAACAAAGAAAGATTGAAAGTAAGAAAGATTGAAAGAAATATTGAACGAAAGATTGAAAGAAAGGATGAAAGAAAGATTGAAAGAAAGATTGAAAGATTGAAATATTGAAAGAAAGAATGAAAGAAAGATTGAAAGATTGAAAGAAAGATTGAAAGATTGAAAGATTGAAATAAAAATTGAAAGTTTGAAAGAAAGATTGAAAGAAAGATTTAAAGAAAGATTGAAAGACTGAAAGAAAAAATGAAAGGCAGATTGAAAGAAAGATTGAAAGATTGCAAGAAAGAATGAAAGAAATATTGAAAGATTGAAATATTGAAAGAAAGAATGAAAGAAAGATTGAAAGATTGAAAGAAAGATTGAAAGATTGAAAGATTGAAAGATTGAAATAAAGATTGAAAGTTGAAAGAAAGATTGAAAGATTGAAAGAAAGATTGAAAGAAAGATTGAAATAAAGATTGAAAGTTTGAAAGAAAGAAAGAAAGATTGAAAGAAAGATTGAAAGAAAGATTGAAAGAAAGATTGAAAGAAAGAATGAAACAAAGATTGAAATAAAGAATGAAAGAAAGATTGAAAGAAAGATTGAAAGAAAGAAAGATTGAAAGATTGAATGATTGAAAGAAAGACTGAAAGAAAGAATGACGGACAGAAAGATTGAAATAAAGAATGAAGGAAAGATTGAAAAAAAGATTGAAAGATTAAACAATTGAAAGAAAGATTGCAAGAAAGATGGAAAGAATGAAAGATTGAAATAATGATTGAAAGTTTGAAAGAAAGATTGAAAGAAAGATTTAAACAAAGAAAGATTGAAAGTAAGAAAGATTGAAAGAAATATTGAACGAAAGATTGAAAGAAAGGATGAAAGAAAGATTGAAAGAAAGATTGAAAGATTGAAAGAAAGATTGAAAGAAAGATTGAAAGAATGATTTAAACAAAGAAAGATTGAAAGTAAGACAGATTGAAAGAAATATTGAACGAAAGATTGAAAGGAAGGATGAAAGAAAGATTGAAAGAAAGATTGAAAAAAAGAAACATTGAAAGAAAGATTGAACGACTGAAGGAAAGAATGAAAGAAAGATTGAAAGAAAGATTGAAAGAAAGATTTAAACAAAGAAAGATTGAACGTAAGAAAGATTGAAAGACATATTGAACGAAAGATTGAAAGAAAGGATAAAAGAAAGATTGAAAGAAAGATTGAAAGATTGAAAGAAAGATTGAAAGAAAGATTGAAAGAATTAAATATTGAAATAATGATTGAAGTTTGAAAGAAAGATTGAAAGAAAGATTTGAACAAAGATAGATTGAAAGTAAGAAAGATTGATAGAAATATTGAACGAAAGATTGAAAGAAAGGATGAAAGAAAGATTTAAACAAAGATAGATTGAAAGTAAGAAAGATTGAAAGAAATATTGAACGAAAGATTGAAAGAAAGGATGAAAGAAAGATTGAAAGAAAGATTGAAAAAAGAAAGATTGAAAGAAAGATTGAAAGAAAGATTGAAAGAATTAAATATTGAAATAATGATTGAAGTTTGAAAGAAAGAATGAAAGAAAGATTGAAAGATTGAAAGATTGAAAGAAAGAATGAAAAATTGAAAGAAGGAATGAAAGAACGATTGAAAGAAAGAATGAAAGAATGAAAGAAAGATTGAAAGATTGAAAGAAATATTGAAAGAAAGAGAGAATGAAAGTAAGAAAGATTGAAAGAAAGATTGAAAGTAATAAAGATTGAAAGAAAGAATGAAAGAAAAATTGAAAGATTGATAGATTGAAAGAAAGATTGAAAGAAAGATATAAAGAAAGATTGAAAGACTGAAAGAAAGAATGAATAAAAGAATTAAAGAAAGATTGAAAGATTGAAAGATTGAAAGAAAGATTGAAAGAAAGAAAGATTTATAGAAAGAATGAAAGAAAGATTGAAAAAAGATTGAAAAAAAGAAAAATTGAAAGAATGATTGAAAGAAATATTGAAAGACTGAAGAATGAAAGAAAGATGGAAAGAAAGATTGAATGAAAGAAAGATTGAAAGTAAGAAAGATTGAAAGAAATATTGAAAGAAAGATTGAAAGATTGAAAGAAAGAATGAAAGAAAGATTGAAAGATTGAAAGATTGAAAGATTGAAAGAAAGAATGAAAGAAAGAGTGAAAGATTGAAAGAAAAATTGAAAGAAAGATTGAAAGATTGAAAGATTGAAAGAAAGATTGAAAGTTTGAAAGAAATATTGAAAGACTGAAAGAAAGATTGCAAGAAAGATTGAAAAAAGAAAGAAAGATTGAAAGATTCAATGAAAGAAAGATTGAAAGATTAAAAGAAAGAATGAAAGAAAGATTGAAAAATTGAAAGATTGAAAGAAAGACTAAAAGAAAGATTGAAAGAAAGATTGAAAGAAAGAAAGATTGTAAGAAAGAATGAAACAAAGATTGAAATAAAGAAAGAAAGAAAGATTGAAAGAAAGATTGAAAGAAAGATTGAAAGACTGAAAGAAAGAATTAAAGAAAGATTGAAAGTTTGAAAGAAAGAATAAAAGAATTAAAGAAAGATTGAAAGAAATATTGAAAGAAAGAATGAAAGAAAGATTGAAAGATTAAACAATTGAAAGAAAGATTGCAAGAAAGATTGAAAAAAGAAAGATTGAAAGAAATAATGAAAGATAGATTGAACGATTGGAAGAAATATTGAAAGATAGAAAAATTGAAAGTAAGAAAGATTGAAAGAAATAATGAAAGAAAGATTGAAAGATTGAAAGAAAGAATGAAAGAAAGATTGAAAGATTGGAAGAAATATTGAAAGATAGAAAAATTGAAAGAAAGAAAGATTGAAAAAAAGAATTAAAGAAAGATTGAAAGATTGAAAGAAAGAATGAAAGAAAGATTGAAAGATTGAAAGATTGAAATATTGAAAGAAAGAATGAAAGAAAGATTGAAAGATTGAAAGAAATATTGAAAGAAAGAGAGATTGAAAGAAAGATTGAAAGTTTGAAAGAAAGATTGAAAGAAAGATTGAAAGACTGAAAGAAAGAATGAAAGAAAGATTGAAAGTTTGAAAGAAAGAATAAAAGAATTAAAGAAAGATTGAAAGAAATATTGAAAGAAAGAATGAAAGAAAGATTGAAAGATTAAACAATTGAAAGAAAGATTGCAAGAAAGATTGAAAAAAGAAAGATTGAAAGAAATAATGAAAGAAAGATTGAACAATTGGAAGAAATATTGAAAGATAGAAAAATTGAAAGTAAGAAAGATTGAAAGAAATAATGAAAGAAAGATTGAAAGATTGAAAGAAAGAATGAAAGAAAGATTGAAAGATTGGAAGAAATATTGAAAGATAGAAAAATTGAAAGAAAGAAAGATTGAAAAAAAGTATTAAAGAAAGATTGAAGGATTGAAAGAAAGAATGAAAGAAAGATTGAAAGATTGAAAGATTGAAATATTGAAAGAAAGAATGAAAGAAAGATTGAAAGATTGAAAGAAATCTTGAAAGAAAGAGAGATTGAAAGAAAGATTGAAAGTTTGAAAGAAAGATTGAAAGAAAGATTTAAAGAAAGAAAGATTGAAAGAAATATTGAAAGAAAGATTGAAAGATTGAAAGAAAGATTGAAAGAAAGAATGAAAGAAAGATTGAACGATTGAAATATTGAAATAAAGAATGAAAGTTTGAAAGAAAGATTGAAAGAAAGTTTTAAAGAAAGAAAGAAAGATTGAAATAAATAATGAAAGAAAGATTGAAAGAAGGAATGAAAGAATGAAAGAAAGATTGAAAGATTGAAAGAAATATTGAAAGAAAGAACAATTGAAAGATTGAAAGAAAGAATGAAAGAATTAAAGAAAGATTGAAAGATTGAAAGAAAGATTGAAAAAATGAAAGATTGAAAGAAAGAATAAAAGAAAGATTGAAAGAACGATTGAAAGATTGAAAGAAAGAATGAAAGAAAGATTAAAGGAAGGAATGAAAGAATGAAAGAAAGATTGAAAGATTGAAAGAAATATTGAAAGAAAGAACGATTGAAAGATTGAAAGAAAGAATGAAAGATTGAAAGAAAGATTGAAAGATTGAAAGAAAGATTGAAAAAATGAAAGATTGAAAGAAAGAATAAAAGAAAGATTGAAAGAACGATTGAAAGATTGAAAGAAAGAATGAAAGATTGAAAGAAACATTGAAAGAAAGATTGAAAGATTGAAAGAAAGAATGAAAGAGAGATTGAAAGATTGAATGAAAGATTGAAAGATCGATTGAAAGATTGAAAGATTGAAAGAAAGATTGAAAGAAAGATTGAAAGTTTGAAAGAAAGATTTAAAGAAAGATTGAAATATTGAAAGAAATATTGAAAGAGAGAAAGATTAAAAGTAAGAAAGATTGAAAGAAAGAATGAAAGAAAGATTGAATGATTGAAAGATTGAAAGAAAGATTGAAAGAAAGAAAGATTGAAAGAAAGAATGAAAGATTGAAAGAAGGAATGAAAGAATGAAAGAAAGAATGAAAGAAAGATTGAAAGAAAGATTGAAAGAAATATTGAAAGAAAGAAAGATTGAAAGTAAGAAAGATTGAAAGAAAGAATGAAAGAAAGATTGAAAGATTGAAAGAAAGATTGAAAAAAGAAAGATTGAAAGAAAGATTGAAAGAAAGATTGAACGACTGAAAGAAAGAATGAAAGAAAGATTGAAAGATAGATTGAAAGAGAGATTGAAAGAAATATTGAAAGACTGAAAGAAAGAATGAAAGAAAGATTGAAAGAAAGATTGAAAGAAAGAAAGAAAAATTGAAAGAAAGATTGAAAGATTGAAAGAAAGATTGAAAGAACGATTGAAATAAAGGAGAACGAAAGAAAGGTTGATCCATTAACATCAGCACAACCCCATTGTGTTTATTGTTCTATGATAAGATTGAAAGAAAGATTGAAAATAAGATTGAAAGAAACAAAGATTGAAAGAAAGATTTAAAAAAAATGAGTACTAGTCACTTTTAAAAAATCATTTGTCCTATGGATTAAATGAATGAAAGAATGAAAGAAAGATTGAAAGAAGGATTGAAAGAAAGAAAGATTGAAAGTCATATAAATTGAAAGAAAGAATGAAAGAAAGATTGAACGATTGAAAGAAAGATTGAAAGAAAGAAAGATTGAAAGAAAGAATGAAAGACAGATTGAAAGAAAGAATGAAAGAAAGATTGAAAGAAAGAATGAAAGAATGAAAAAAAGATTTAAAGATTGAAAGAAATATTGAAAGAAAGAAAGATTGAAAGAAAGATTTTAAAAAAATGAGTACTAGTCACTTTAAAAAAATCATTTGTCCTATGGATTAAATGCCATACACACTTGCATCTCTCCCCTCCCACCCCACACACATTCACATGACCAATCCTCCCAACACCCACACACACATGCGTACATGCACACACACACACACACACACACACACACACACACTAGCACAGGAATAAATGTACCCGTACATGTTAGGCCCACGGCCTCCCAGCGCCACTAGAGGCCGCCCTTGCCCCATCTGCAGCTCCCTACTCAGACCCAATTGCACACACCTGGGATCAATTACCCGCACTGTATTTAGCCCCAGCTTCCTAGCCATTCCTTGCCAGACCGTCAACTAGCTTTCCCCGAGTTGCATCGCGATTGGCTCCCTTCCTAGTTCCTAGTTCCTAGTTCCTAGTTCCTAGTTCCTAGTTCCTAGTTCCCAGTTCCCAGTTCCAAGTTCCTAGTTTATGTCTTGTTGTCTCGCCTTCCCTTCACCTGTCTGTCTCCGCTTGTCGACCAGGACTCTCCACCCAGCCTGGTTCCCCGTCTCTCCACCCGGATCCTGGACCCCATCTCCTGGTCATCATCGTCCCTGCCCTGCCCTGCTCCATCCCCTCCCGACCAGGTCCCCCCGGCCAGCTCCACCGTCCCAGTTAATAAACATCCCTTGCCTGCCTCCCGTGTCCCTGTGTCGTGCGTTTGGGTTCCTCCCTGTTCGGGTCGTGACAGTACGGTCTGGCCAGGAAAACATGGACCCAGCCGACACAGAAGGGCTCCGCCGCGCACTCCGGGACAGAGGAGTGTTGCTTGGGCAACATGACCGGGTCCTCCGGGACATCGCGGAACACCTCCGGACCATCTCTGCGGCCGTCAGCAGCCTGCAGGGCCCTCCGGCCCCCGTGGCCTCCCCTGCTCCTCCGACCTGCCCTCCTTCCCCCACCAGGGCTCCCAGCGCCTCTCTCGTTCCCCCTGAGCCCCACGTTCCGGCTCCAGCGCCTTACGACGGCGATTTCGGCACCTGCCGCGCCTTCCTTGTGCAGTGCGCGGTGGTTTTCCAACAGCGGCTGTCGTCGTACGACTCCGATAGTGCCCACATCGCGTTCCTCATCTCCTGCCTGAGAGGGGCGGCTCTCGGCTGGGGTTCCGCGGTTTGGAGTCAGGGGGGTCCCGTGAGTCTCTCCTACGATCTGTTTACCCGCGAAATGAGGAGAGTCTTCGACCACCCAGTTTGCGGCAAGGAGGCCGCCAGAAGACTCCTCTCCCTCCGCCAGGGTTCCCGTAGCGTCGCCTCCCTCGTCGTCGAGTTCAGGACTCTAGCCGCGGAAAGCGGCTGGAATGACGGAGCCCTGCAGGACGTGTTCCAGCGTGCCCTGAACGACGAGTTGCGGGACGAGCTGGCACGGCGGGACGAGCCCACGGACCTGGACCAACTAGTGGAGACCTCAATCCGCCTGGACAACCGGCTACGGGAGCGCCATCGCGAGAGGGAGGGGGCGAGCCTCCAGTCCGTGCCTCCCGCCTGGGCGGCCACGCCCCAGTCTCCAGCGCCCGCTACTCTTGGGCGCCGCACAAGTCCCCCGACTCTCTCCGATGCCGAGCCAATGCAGCTTGGTCGCTCCCGGATCTACCCAGAGGAGCGAGCACGCCGCCTACAGACCGGTGCCTCTCTGTATTGCGGTCGGCTGGGACACCTCTGAGCCACCTGCCCGGTCCGGCCACGAGAGGGCGACTCCTCGGTAGGGCTACGCTCCGGCCGCTCCTTACCACGTCATCGCCCCTATGACTGCGCAATCAACCTCCTGCCAGGCGCCCCCCTCCCCTGCAGTCGCCTGTATAACGTCTCCCGGTCTGAACAGGAGGCCATGGAGACTCACATCCGCGACTCTCTCGCTGCCAGGATTACTCGTCCCTCGTTTTCTCCGCTAGGCGCAGGGTTCTTCTTTGTTGCGGAGAAGGACAAGACCCTCCGTCCTTGCGTCGATTTCAGGGGACTGAACGATATCACGATCAAAGACAAGTACCCCTTGCCCCTGATGGATTCAGTCTTCGTCCCCATCCAGGGGGCCACCCACTTTTCCAAGCTGGACCTCCGCAACGCTTACCACCTGGTCCGCATCCGCAAAGGGGACGAGTGGAAGACTGCCTTTAACACCCCGCTCGGTCACTTTGAGTACCTTGTTATGCCCTTTGGGCTGTCAAATGCCCCAGCGGTCTTCCAGGCCCTAATTAACGGGAGGTTAGCAACTAGCTTTCCCCGAGTTGCATCGCCGCGTCAGCCGCGTCAGCCGCGTCAGCGATTGGCTCCCTTCCTAGTTCCTAGTTCCCAGTTCCAAGTTCCAAGTTCCTAGTTTATGTCTTGTTGTCTCGCCTTCCCTTCACCTGTCTGTCTCCGCTGGTCAACCAGGACTCTCCACCCAGCCTGGTTCCCCGTCTCTCCACCCGGATCCTGGACCCCATCTCCTGGTCATCATCGTCCCTGTCCTGCCCTGCTCCATCCCCCCCCGACCAGGTCCCCCCGGCCAGCTCCACCGTCCCGGTTAATAAACATCACTTTATTATTTGCCTGCCTCCCGTGTCCCTGTGTCGTGCGTTTGGGTTCCTCCCTGTTCTGGTCGTGACAGTACATCCAGTATGTATACACACACAGTCATGTTAACCTATACACTGTGGTTTAAACAGGACTACGTACTACCCATATGCACTCACAGCACTGTGTATATCCTCTCCCACCACACACATTCACATAACAAACCGTCCCGGCACACACACACACACACACACACACACACACACACAATGATGCAAGTCATATCAACACAGCTGAAGCCGCCTTGTGTTATGAATTCCTCTCATGCCGCAGCCTTCAGCTCTCCAGTAGCTCTCCAGCAGCTCCTCGTGTCCCAGCAGAGCTGCCGTGCAGTTGTTCTGCTGCTAAAGGCTGTCAACGTTCAGCGGGCGGACGCTCGTTTGCCCCCACCCTCCGAGCTCCCCTGCCATCCAGGGTCCTTCTGACCCCCCCCCCCCCCCTTTAGCAGGGAGCTTGCCATCCTGCTTCTGTGTGTGGCCAGAGTCCACCGCTGCACACATCCCCTGGCCGACACGGCCCGTTGTGTTGTTGTTTTTTTATAATAGGGGGGATAAACAAAGTGTGTGTGTGGCGGAACAATCTCACGGGTTACAGGGGCCAAGTTGGGTTCACCTGTCGACGATGACGAAGCCCGGCATTGACGTGCAAGCTTGGCGGCGGTAGTGGAGTCGGGTGGTGGGGGTAGGCAGACTCAGAGCTTTACAAGGAGCGGGGCCGGGAAATGTGGCGCACGGCTGAAGGCGACGTAGCTAAATCACCTCCACGGGGTGTTTACGGGGAAGGATCATTAGCGAGCTCGGCTACCTGCGTTACCCCTCGCTCTCCCTCCGTCAGCGTTTCGGCAGGAGTCCAGGGAGTCTGATGCCCTCATTAATAAAGATTACTATCTTGTCCTACAATGAATAGTAGTAATTTTAATAATTATGCCGAACAGCGATAAACTTAATCTCATTAAATGAATGCCCAATCGTTCTTCTTTACAAAGAATAATCCACGTATTCATAATAATAAATAATAATTTGGTTATCAAAATGCGTCATTATAGACGTTTTTTTTAATATCTTAATGGTATATTTTGTACGATCACATTAGCATGATGTAATAATAATTTTGGGAATGCATTATTAAAATATATTAAAATAATTTATTTGGATGGAGTAATTTTTTGGAGAAGCTTCCGCATTGCGGGAGGAGAACGTCTGAGAGAAGCACACTATATTTACCCTATCTCCTCATGCCGTGACTGTGCCCAATATTGAAACAGCAGAAGAAGAACGGGGGCAATAAAATGGATATAGAGTAAGTGCACGAAAAAAAAATGTTTTAGAAAGTTAACTTTTCAATTGTTACACGTTTTTGCTGTTAAATGCTAGCAGTTTTGTGTTATAACACGATATAACACGGAGAGATTATGCATGCAAAAGTTAATGACTTTGTTTTATTTTATAAAGCCGTTTTTAACATGCACAGTATCTAGCTTTAGTTAAATGTGTGTTGGAGTGGAGTGTTAACTAGCATTTAGATTTAGTTTACTGTGTGTTGGTGCAGGGAGACGGTACTGTGAGAGAGAGACGGTTTTCAAACAGACAGACGGACCCGCTAGCTAAGTTTCTCTTGATCGGTTCTCCACCAAAGCGTGCTGAGAGAGTCCGGACTGTTTTTTGCCAGTTTAGACTTTATTTGAAGGTACAATGGTACCTCGACTTATGACTGCATCTACTTACTAATCCAAGATACGATAGTCGCTAAAATTAGCATCGTCTTACGACTGACTGCTCCAGGATACGACCGTGGAAATTTGTAGTTGGCGCGTCGGCGTCAGTCAGCGGGCGACCTACATCGTGTGTGCACGTTGTTCGTGGCTTATCGATTTTTTTTTCATATTTACTGTGTTTGTGCTGTGCATTTTGTTTTTTTGTTTTTTAACTTATGAAAGCAATATGTGCTCTCTGTCATTTGGGTGGGCCGGCTGTACAAGTGGTTGCCTGCTGAAATAGAATATTTTCTGCAATGATATCTGTTATCCTCGGGCAGTGCCTGACTTTAAGGATAAACAGTAAAAGATAACATTTATAAAGTCGCGATCTTGTGGGACATCTGGAACAATCACAGCATCCCATTTTGCTGGTTCATACACATTGCTGTATGGAGGTGATTTAGCAGCATGAGAAATGTACCACTGAATTTTGGAGTCCTAAATAGTTGTAACTGGTTCTAATGTTGTTGTGATTTTATTTTTTCCTATTGAAATAAAAAAAAATGAAAGTCAAACCTGATTTTAAATTTCACTCATCCTTTGGTCATGAAATGGAAAAATAATTTTTCAATTTAGATTTTTGTATCTCCAAAAAAGCAAAATTTGAAAACCACTCATACCCCATTTTTTCCATTTCTGATTCTGAATTGAGAATAGAGTAACCAAAAGATACAGCGATTGAAAGACCTGGTCTACACTCCTAATTGTATTTGTCCTTTTACATTTCTATTTCTATCTTAGAAATCTCTGAGAGAAGGAGGTGGTTACCTGAGGAGGTCCATGCGGTGGAAAAGAACCTGAAGGCTTTCATTGAAAGTGGTAAAGTGCCGGGAAGGACTGAGTGTGATGCATGTATTAGAGCTTCACCTGAAGCTCTAAACCAGCGAAGCTGGACTGCATTGAAGTACTATGTAAAAAATCGTATCACTGCCATCCAATGCGAAAGTGCGAGAATAATTTATTAATAGAGTTGTTAAAGCATTTGCTCAAACATGTTGGTTCACGTTGCTCAAAAATGTTGGTTCATTTGATGCAACTTCATTTTTGATGATGTTTGTGTTGTTCGTTGGCATCCTGAGTACCCAGGTATACACTGGAGTTCAACTAGTTATTGATTTTATCAGGCGAAAACATTGATAATTAGTAGTTAGGTGCAGTCAAAGGCCGCAAGTCAATTCATCTGCTGATAACAACTGACTCTACGGTGGCCAACGGGAAAACTCTGCAACTAAAGAAAATACATGTAAATAGACAAAACGCAAGCAAATTTAGAAAATGTCATCATCAATTTGACAACACAGGCAACAACACAATGGAAAAGTTCACGAAGGAACAAACTTAAAATAAAAACATCAAGAAATGTTTGTGTATCATATCTGATATATTCCCCAAATGAAGTGTCCGTGGTGAATTGCTTTTAAGTTTGTTTCTGTGCAAATGTTTCCATTGTTTTGCATCTCTTGCCTGTGTTGTCAAATTGATGATGATGTTTTCTGAATTTGCTTGTGTTTTGTCTATTTGCAGTGAGTTTTCGTGCCGACCACCGTAGGGTAGGTTTTTATCAGCAGATTAATTGAAAATGGATAGTTAGGTGCAGGCAAAGGCCAAAGGTCAGGGTTTACCACCATACTACTCTTCCCCCGCGTGAATACATTGCACTTTTTCTTTGTTACAAAGCATATCAGGAGACTTACTGAGCCCTGTGTGAGCCCTTGTTTGTTTTCTTGTGCCATCTGCTCCTTTTTATTTTATAATAAATAATTGTAATTTTTTATCTACATTTTGTACAGTGGGTGTAGGTTTATTCCCTGTTCGATTAAGTTTGGAAGAAAATATTATACTGTCAAAACCATCAAATTAAATAACAATTGATTCTGTGCTCTCTTTTAAAGTATATGTGGTATTTGTCATACTTATCTGGAAATCAATTGATGAACCGGTATTTAAGTCGAAAATGATCTGCATAATATGCTCAAATTTACTACATTTACTTACAGCGTGCTTAGGTAGAAAAATAATCTTTACTTTCCAATTTTTGATATGTTTAAGTGGTGTTGGCCTGAGGCCTGATTTCTTAAATTGGTTGTATATCCTTTCAAATTAATAATTATACTTTTGGAAGGTTTATATTTTTCAATCAGAATCTGACCTATTGATTAAAAAAAGTGTTCAGTGTCAAAGTTTGCATGTCAATAGACCATAACATGGTGGGTCCCCTGTGTAATCAAAAAGTCAGGTGGGGTTCCCATGAGGCTCAAAAATTCAGGTCTAAAATCTTTTTGAGGGTTATCATTTTTTAAAGTAGTTTTTGTATCATCAAAAAATGATCCGTGATTTATGTACTCAACACTAAACATTTTACGAGACACAAGGACGCGTTAGCATGGGCTATGCCACGTGAAAACCCCAGCATGCAATGGGGGGCGTACCTTCGTATTCCTGTCTATTATTTGTCCGCATTTTGTTAATTGTTTATATTCTTGTTATTTACATTTACATTTACATTTAGTCATTTAGCAGATGCTTTTATCCAAAGCGACTTACAAGGGAGAATAACATTCAAGCTACAGCTATTTCTCTACATTCTGCTGGTACTTGTAGAGTTAATTGACTAACCGATATGATGGTCTATAGACCAATCAATAGAAAAAATAGTTTCACCTTTACAGCCAGCAGTAAGGTTTTTGGATGCTTTAAATTGCAGTACACTTGTTCTAGAAAATGATCAGTTTCTAAGTTATGGAGCCATTTCAAAATGTTATTGTCGAATTAGTGTCTTGTGCTGTTCTTATTTATCTATTGTGCCTCAACACTTTTAGAAGCCTCGTGGAAAGTCAGTAGTATTTATTTTGGGTTTTTGTCTGTTAAGAAACAGGTGATCACCAGAAAGTGCGCCTGTAGCCAATTTCCACCGTGACTGGACGAAGCCACAAGCTGGTCATTACAGCAGAGTCTCCAGATAAGAAGGTATTTTTGTTTGATTATTTATGAACAATACTTGAAGACAAAAGTTGTGATTTTCATGAAAAAAAAAGACTTTCTATGTTTCTAGTTTGTACTTCTTGTTGGTGACTCCCATCTACGGAGCATTGTGGATGGATTTGTGAAGATGCCAGGGGACCGAGGTACTGAATGCTTTTTTGTCTCGGAGACCTGACGCAGTTTGTGTTGTAGCCCCTAGCAGCGACTTGACGGCCAGCAGGACCATCGACGAGGCAGCAGTAGACTTTCGCAGCCTCCTGGTCAGTGTCTGCAGTCGCTGGCCAAAGTTACGCTTCATGTTTAGTACATTTTTGGTAGTATTGGTACTATTAATACTTTTGCTTTGTGAGCTCTGCAGAACATATTTTACATTTTGAAAACAAATGTACTGTAATAAACACCTTTTTTTTTGTGTGTGTTTGTATAGGTGTTTGTCCTGGACTTCCTTCCGCGTCTGACTATTTGCTCCGTGAGGAATACCATCCTGTGGCGGCATGCATGGGAAGCATATTTTAATTTTAGTACAGTTAAATGTATAACGGAGTATATATTTTTAGACAAACCAATTCAATAAATATTTCTAATGAACAAAGTTGACATCTATGTATGCATATTTCTATTCGTCCTAATCGTTGTTTTAAGGCATCAAGTACTTTTCTGCAGCCAACCACTTCCCATTGAACCACCCAGAGCTGTGAAGCAGAGATGGTGTAAGTACAATTGTACAATTTGTTGTCATGTCACGTGATGGCTATTTTATGAATAACTTTGCTATGTTGTGAAACCATGGCCCTGTGACATTGCTGTGAAATGCTGCTTATCGCCAACTGGAGACAACAGCGCCGCCAACAGCACGAAAGTCAAAGGTTTCTCCCGGCAGGTCACTTCCAACATTCTCTCCAAAAGTGGTTGTGAAGGGAGAGCTCATCGTGCCTCATCCTTCACCTAACCCTTTTGAGTGGAGACTGGTTGGAAGGGGCAGAAAGATAATCGGTTGCACACTGTTATTGTTGGGGTAAGACCCTCTGGAAACTGTGATAGTCTCTGATATTCACTCAAAGTGTACCGATTTTCATTAAACAATTTTAATATGTTTGTTATGTGTGTAGTTGGCCTTTTGTCAAGACATTGTCTTAAATCGACATTTTGCTCTATGATTTCACAGGTGGACACAACACCAGTAGCGTCGCCGGAATGATCCATCCCGTTATCAACTTGTTCCATCGCATCTTTCTAGCGCTGTCCAGTGTGGAGAATTTTATATTGTTTTTATATCAACAATTCTATATCAATTTTATATCAAGAAAATTTTGCTTTGCTTACATGGGAAAGCCACGGTGGGACATTGGCAGAAAGCTACTGCCTCCAAGAGGACACTGGGAACGGAGCAGGTTTGCTTTGTTCGTTGTTTTTCTTCTTTTTTCAAAGACATTTTTGATAGTAGTACTTCATTTTAGTTTTATTTTGTCCATGCATTTCATTCTCTTGCTTTTTTTTAGGGGAAGGCAGCACCAACCGTTGTGGAGGTGTCTTCAAAGCCACACCTGCCAGTGATGTGCCAGTTCTTGTGAAGGAATAGCAGCGCTCTCAAACATTTGTCAAAGGTCAGAGTGATGCTGCTCCTTATTATCCTGATATGGAGAGTGCTACAGTGTTTTCTGATGTTGCAGCAGAGCTTGACGCTAGCAGTTCTGTCATGGGAACAATTGATGTCACTTCTATCAGCGGAACAGGTGATAGCTGAGAACATTTTTTAACAAAGAAAAACGTAGAACACTTTCAGTGCCGGGAAAGCATACGTTGAGTGTTTACACAAATGGTCCTTTTACGATCTAGAAAAACTGAGATAACGACTAAAACTTTCGTGACAGTGATATACAGGAATGTAAGATCTACTGTGAAAGAGTCGGGCGTCACCAAACAAACATATGCCTCATCATTCAGACATCACTTGGTGGTAGAATTATATCATTCATTAACATTGATCATCATTTTTCTCTCACACTCCCTTCTGTTGTTCCCAGTGGAATGATACAAAAGGAAAATGCAATAATGCTTAAGTATAATATAATTGAGGCAAAGGGATCAGAAAATGATGTATAAATTGAGTACAATACATTTATACAGATATATTGTTTTATCTGTGTCCTTTTGATGGAGGGGCCAAGGAAAATGATGACCATATAACAAGGTGGGAAGTGGCCAGGTGTAATCAAATGTGGAGCAGAAGTCCAGCGGTGGAGCCGTCTGTGGGGCGCCAATGTTGGTGTAGAAAGCCCCTTCGATAACTGCTTCCAAAACACACATTTCTTCGGCTGTGGTAAGGGGAATGGCAGTAACCCAAGTAGCCTATGTAGGTATGGTTGAAGTGGTTCCATCGCAGTTGCAGGGTGAGCAGCGTTCAGCGTACACTCACGTTGTCTCCTCAACGAGTACCTAGAGGGGAGTAGGAACTTTCTTGCAATGAGATACGTGTATCCATATTGGTCGTTCTACCACCTTAACTGCTGCTGCAGTGGTGCGGGTCCCTAACCCTGCTGGAAAGGTCCTAGGAATCTGGCAGAGTTCCAGCTTTTCCTCTGTAAGTCGCGATCACCACCCATTCACCTGGTCAGCGGCCGTGTAGAGGTCCTTCAAGTGGGACGGGTAGGGCTGCTTTGACCTGGGCACATAGACTTAAACACTTGGGTGAGAGACACACATTTTGACAACATTGTTTGGTATAGGTCCAAGATTGTTAAATGGGCGTTAAATAGTTGAATAGCAGACTACAGGCTCAGTACAAAAATGAATGTATGCACACTCGTGTAACAACAGAATAATATTATCACAATGTCTAATATGTAGGAGATAATAGGCGGCCATTTTGACACGCCCATGCATGGCACCACTAGAATATCAAATGACACACTGGGACTGACGAGTGTGCAAAGATTTGTGAATTTCCAAGTATCTTTTGGAACATGAAATTGTACGTGTTGCCACGCCCACACCGTGTGCCAAAATATATATGTATTTTAATAAGTTTTAGCTGTGAAGGTGTCTTGTAGACACTCGTCAAGTTTGAAGTCGATCCGATAAATCGCCAAGGAGGGGTTTCGCGAAAGTACAAAGCATAAATATGACTAAAAAGTCAGGAAAATTCAAAATGGCCGACTTCCTGTTGGGTTTCCGTCATGGCGGAAATATATATTTTTTCCAAGTCTAGAGAGGTTACAAATGTGTACCGAATTTTGGGAGTTTACGTGGAAAAAGGTGAATAGGTCAGAAAATTATTATTTTATTTTCTAGGGTGGCGTGGCAACACGTAAAATTTCATGTTCCAAAGATACTAATTCACGAAAACTTTGCGCACTTGTTAGTCCCAGTGTGGCAATTGATATTGTATGAGTTGCCTGCATGGGCGTGGCAAAATGGCCCGACACACCCTGTTGAAAATTTCAAAACATCAAACCTATTCACTTTTTACCATGAAATTCACAAAATTCGGGACACTTTTGTAACTTCTTGGATTAAATGTGTAATTTTAGTCACTTTCCGTTCATTTTCTCGCTTTGTACTTTCGTAAACTCCTCCGAGGCCATTTATCTGGCTTCAAACTTGGCGAGTGTCTACAAGACACCTTCACGATTAAAAGATATAAAAAAAAATAATAATTGTCACACGATGTGGCCGTGGCAAAGCGTTGGATTTCGTGTTCCAAAAAAAGCTGTGTTTTTGTAATATTTTATCCACTTTTTATGCTTTGTACTTTCGTGAACTTCTCCTGGGGGATTTTTTGGATTGAGACTCATTGGGGATTAAAAGTTATTAAAACATTTTTTTTTCGTCACGATGCGGGTGTGGCAACGCGTTGAATTTTATGTTCAAAAAAACAGTTTACGTGACTTTTGGGGCCTTGAGAAACTACAAAATTATTGCAAAACTTTGCACACTCTTCAGTCCCAGTGTGGCATTTAATATTCTATGGGTCCTATACATGGGCGTGTCAAAATGATCAACTAGATGCAGTTATCGTGGATGAGGATGTCGGGGTCCTGGTGCTGGGGAAAGGAGGCCCATACCTATAGCAACATAGGTGTCGCCACATTCCTTCTGTCTCAATGCCATGTACGCTTGTATTTCTGGTTTTCCCAACGCAGTCATGATGCATTTTTCACTAGAGTACAAATGCATGGTATACAACAACATCCACATACAATTAACAGAGCAGCAATGATAGCAACGTTGATTATGCATGATAAAATTAGGCCTTTTCATTTGGAAAACATAGAGTCCAACCAACCAGTGATGTGATCATCCATTCCTGCATTTTCTTTTAGTTCTACGCTCCGTGAGTGGAGTAGCAATTCCTCCTACTGGTTCCTGTGTTTATAAGCACATTACTCCATGCCCCACAATCAATATGGGTACCTTAAACCTCGTCCAGCCACCAGTCACTTGTTAGTCTAGGGTTGGTGGACCACGCATATTTCTCATTCCACTGGTACTGCTCCTACCCTGTGGAATCACACTTTATTATGGAACAGAAATCAACATTGAATGCCAGGATTTGTCCTTCATAGGCATAAACGACAAGAACTGTTTCTTTCATTCGGCCCCACTCTTTGACCTTTGTCATATACTGGTCATACGATAATTGGGGTCCCACTTGGTAAGAATATGTATACTGTGTAGGGTCCAGGACTTCTCCTAGGGTAAACAAAAAAAATATTATTTTTTTTTTACATGGTTAATTACAGAATGCTTACGTCTTTCAGCTGGATCCTTGTTTCTGTGAGAGTTCTTGCGGGTGGGGTGACAGGGGCGCAGTGGGAGAGGTGGTGACAGGGAGCACCAGTTTTATTTTTGAGCTTTACTGCACATGAGGTGGCCAACACTACCTCCCAAGGTCCAGTCCACCTTGGCTCAGGCCACTTCTGTTTGTGGACCTTGATGTGGACCCAGTCTCCGGGGCTGACCACCAGGGTGTGGGGCAGTCTGGGGCAGTGTTCTTGACCTGTGAATACAAAACTCGAGATACTGCGGTTAGTGCTTTGACATATTCAGGTAAACCTTCCTGGAAATCATCAAAAGCGGGTGATTTAGCTGGTAGGTTGTGAGGACCTGGCATGGGGCGGCCTGTTAATATCTCGTGTGGGCTAAGATGTGTTTGACTATGGGGAGAGGTCTCGCATGGACATTAATGCTAGGGGTAGGGCCACGTTAGTTTAGTCGTTTTTGTGATGTTCTGTAGAGACATAATGAGTTGCTGTTTTGTCTCTATCAGCACCTTGGCCATTTTTTCTTTCAACGTCTGGTTTGCACTTTCAACTAGGCCTTTTGACTGGGGGTGATAGACTGAACCAGATCTATGGGAGATACCTAATGCCTGTTCTACCTGGCTGAGTTTTTTATCGCTGGTAAAATGAGATCCATTGTCCGAGCAGATAACTGTGGGGTAACCCCACCGAGGAATGCGTTTTTTCCATAACCATTTAATCACAGATACTGCATCCTCTCTTTTGCAAGGGACTGCTTCTACCCATTTGGAGAATCGATCTACCATCACGAGTAGGTATCTGTACCCTTGTACTCTGTTGTCCCTGCCCATGCCGGTGTAATCTATGCATATTTCTCTGAAGGGGTAGGGGGGCACTGAGAATGTTCCCAAAGGTCTTTGGTAGACTGTCTTCTTATTTAGCTCGTGACAGACGACGCATTCTGCAATATGGTTGGCCACCATTTCCTCCAGGTAGGGATGCCACCAGTCCTGTTTGAGCCTGTTGGTGGTTCTTTTGGGTCCTTCATGAGTCTGTCCATGTGCATCCTTGATGAGGTAGACCAGGAGTGCGGCTGGTGCTACTGGGCGCCCATCGTGGCTTCTCCATAGGCCGCTGGTGCATGTGGCTCCTTTCTTCTGCCACTGCGAGTGTTCGTTCCATTTCGCTTCTTTCTGCACTTCTTTCAGATGTTCCTCTGACAAATTGAGGGCGTTGTCTTCAGTAAATACAATCATCATTGCTGCGCTTTCTTTTAGGTTCCCTCCTGCTTCTTTTGCTGCTGTGTCGGCTGCGTTTGAATTTCCTTTGGAGTGTCCTTTGCATTTGATGATCTGGATTTTTCGGGGGAGATGTATAGCTTCCAGGAGGGCGAGTATGAGGTCTTTGTGTTTTACCGGGGCTCCTGCTGACGTTTGGAGTCCTCTTTTCATCCATATGGCTACATCCACGTGAGCTGTATGCTGAGTCGGTGAATATGTTTGCATTTTTGTTTTTTGAGATTTTTAATGCTTTCACCGAGGCGTCGAGTTCTGCTTTTTGTGTTGATGCTGGTTGTTCTATCATCCCACTTCTTAGGGTGACGTGGTGTCCATTAATTTGTTGAATGGCTGCGTATGATGCTCTATTTCCCTCTTCTTCTTTGAAACAACAACCATCTATAAACAGGACAATTTCTGCATCGGGGTCAGATGTTCCATCCAAGTCTGTGCGGCCCTTTGCTTCCAGTTTCATGAGCTGTACGCAGTCATGGGTGCCATCTGCATACTGTAGTCCGCCGGCCAAGTTGATTCCATCAGCTGTGTACAAGACATTGTCTCTTTCCAGGGTGACATGCAAGCGCATCTTGTGTTTTGGTGTGGTAAAGGTGAAATCCGTTTGATCGAGGTAGGATTTGACTCCATGTGTGGTATGCACGATGGTGGGGTGGTAGAAAGTAATGTGGTCGGTTCTCGTAGGGCGTGTGCGATGGCAGCCGTGTGTCGTCCACATCCGGAGAGTCCATGTTCCACTGTGTCGAGTTTGCAACTGTGGTGAGCCAGGATCGCGCGCTCACCGTGTCTAGGCTGCCAGAGCACAGCTTGACAATTCCGTGCTTTTCAGTAACGTCCAAATGGAACGAGGAAGAGATGTCTGGGGTGCATAGGTGTTCGGCCTTCCCCATGAGTTGTTTCAATCTTATGAACGCTTCCTCCGCACTTGTGGTCCAGTTGAGTGGTGCCTTGACGTTCCGATGGCCAGCTTCCGCAATGGGTTCGCGTGGGGGAACAGTGTGGTCCACATAATCAGCTATGTGGTGTCTGCTATAGCCAGTGAGTCCCAGGAATGCTAGCATTTGCTGCACGGTGGTGGGTTTAGGGTACTGGAGCATTCTCTGTTGTCTTTCCGGGTTGATGTATCTCTTATCTCCCGTGATCCTTTTTCCCAGGAATACCACTTCTGTGCGGCAGACCTGTGCTTTTTCCTTCCTGATTTTGTAGCCACATTTTGCGATGCGCCGTAGCAGGGATTTGGTGGCCGTGAGGCAATTTTCTACTGTGGTGATGTCCATGAGGATGTCGTCGACATACTGGATGAGTAGGAGTTCCTTGAGATCTGCCTTCAGGCAGGCGTTGAATATGGTTGGCGTGCATGTGAATCCTCGTAGCATTCTTGTGTAGGTCTAAGAGCATTTTTTAAATGTGAATGCAAACATATCTTGACTTTCTTTGGCCAAGGGGAGGCAAAAAAATGCGTTGGCCAGGTCGATGACGGTGAAAAATTGATGACTCGGGGAGCCTGCATGCAGGGCGACATGGGGGTTGGGCACTTTTTCAGTAATGGGTTGGACCACCTGGTTGATACGTCGCAGATCGTGGACCAGGCGCCATGAGTGTCCTCCAGCCTTGGGTACTGGTAGAATTTGTGTGTTCCACGGTGAATCCGCTGGTCGTAGAACTCCTGCTTGTAAGAGGCCTTCAATGGTGGAGGCTATTCGAGCAGCTGCCTCGGGCTTGACCTTGTACTGACCTTGCCAAATGGGCACAGCGTGGGCTTTCACTTTGATGTGTATATTGTGGTGTGGTGTGCAGCCAACGTGATAGGGGCCGGTGGTCCAGAGGGTTGGCGGTAGTTGGGCGAACATTTCTGCTGCCAGGGGGTGTTCTTCGATGCTTCCTTGATAAGTTCTTTCCAGGACATTTCTTTCATATATGCCTTGTTCGTAGCTGTTGTGTCCTATTCTCCAAACCGATTTGTCTGGCATGTGTTGCAACAGGGGGTTCGTTGTGGGGACCCAGGTGGGTTGGCGAGGGCTCTTTTGACCATGGGGCCCAATTGTTTGGCTGCATGGTTGGCTTCTACGGCTAGGGTCACATGTGGAACTGCGGTGTCGTGAAGTAGATACCAGGATTGTTGGTCTGGTGTCAGGCGGACCGCTGCTGCAACTCCTTCGTGGCCCAGATAGAAGTCTGTTGTCTGGAGTCGTTCTTGTCGTCCCTCCTTTTTCGCTTCCCAGCCTTCGTCATAGATGTCATCACGGTGGCGTGTGAAACAGAGAGTGCAGTGTACGGGTCCAGCATCGACTTTTTCCAGAGTTGGTAGGTTTACAAAATGCCACCAGCCGGTGAGTGTGGGGTCGGGGGTGGTATCAGGAGTTCCACCTAAGACGAGTATACGTTCGAGGGGTATTAGCTCTTCTTTTGGCTCAGAGAAACTAACTTCCAGACCGTGGAGGTTACATATCACAGATGCCCCTGTTCTTCGGAGAAGGTCCCTTCCCATTAGGTTGGTGGGGCAGCTTGGTGAGTAGAGGTATTGGTGTCTGACTTTGTGAGGACCTATCTTGGTAGGGAGGGGTGCGGTGAAGGGTTGGACTTGTGTCGTCCCAGAGAATCCAACAGTCCGTAATTTCCGAGTGGATAGTTGTATGTAGTACGTAGTATGTTGGCGGCCAGGTTCTTCAAGCAAGACACGTGACAGTGACAGTGACAGTAATTCCTTGGATTGACAGTGATTCCTTGGATTGTACATGGCACTACTGGTTCGGCATTTATTTTTGTCTGTACCACCACTTCCATGTCCCCTGGGCGCCTCTATGCTCCATGCCATGGCGGGGTGTCCATGCGGGGTCCTCCCTTTCCTCTCGAGGAAGCTCCTCTTCCTCTCTGAGGGGGGCGGTAGGATCCTCTATATAATTGCTGGGGTTGTTGGTTCTGGGGGCATTCCCTTGCCCAGTGGTCACTTTGGCCACAGATGAAACATCCTGTAGTTTTCTCGGGTCCTCCCCATCCTCTAGAGGATTGGAATTGTCCTCTCCCTCTCAGTTGCTGCCATTGGGGGGGGCCTTGGGGGTATGAGGGTGCGGGGGCCCCTGGATACTGCCGCTGGGGATATTCATAGGGAGTCCAGGCCTGCTGCCATTGGGGTAGGTGCTGGGCTGGTGGGTAGGCGGGGGTTACAGTTAGGGGCTGTGGTCCTGTCCATTGTAGTGGCGCGGTTTGGGGCGGGGCCTGTGCTTCAGGGGTGGTGACTACTGCTTGCACAGTTGCTTTCTTCTTTTTGTCCGTATTGACTTCATCTTCCAGTTTTTTTACCTGCATTTTTAGTAGTCTGGTTTGTATGGAATCTTTCTCCAGGAATTCGTCTTCTTGCTTTTTGATGTGTCTTTCCAGGTGATGGATGAGATGGCTCTCCCACTGTCTCTCGGTCATGTCTGACAGTCAAACTGTGTCTGCGAGCTACAGCCTGACATCTCCTGGGAGGCCATTTTGGCATTTGGCATCTGCATGTACATGGGGAGACCCACTAGGCAGGGGTCATGACATTCTACAGTGCTATCACTCCAGAGCTCCTTTGCTCATGTGAGATAGGCGTGTGGTTCTTCCCCATTTTTAAATCTCAGGCCTGCCAGGGCCACTGTGTTGCGTCTGGTCGGCCAGGTTTCTCCTATGGCTGTCCATATGTCATTCCGCATGTGGTCGAATGGGTGCTCGTGTGCCATGGTGAGGGTTCTAACTTCTCTTTCCAGGGAGGTCAGGGTGATGTTTCCTGCTGTGGCGCGGAGAATGGCTCGCACATCTTTTAGGGCTAGTGTGTCAGCCGCTGTGTGGTTTTCGAAGATTCGGATCCATGCTGCAGCTCCTTTGTCCAACGCTGATAGGTTGCCTTTGAGGGCCTGCATGTCACGGTGGTACCAGGGAACAAATGTTTCTCTTTTGGCGGACTGCTTTTGTTCCTCCTCTCGTTGTCTAATTTTCGAGCGGGTAACTATCCCTATTGCTGACGATCTTCTGGCCTGGCTTTTGGATGATGCTATAAGGGTTCCTTTTCTTCTGTTGTCGTTTGTGTACTCTCCCCGGGAGCTGCCACTGTTTTTGAATGACCACTTTTTTGTCTTAGTCTCGTGGTCTGACATGGGTTCTTCTTCCCAGGAGCGGAGGGGGGTGGGGTGTCTTTGTTTTGTTTTCTTAAAGGTGTATTTGGGGACTACAGGGGTAGGTGAAGGTGTGGGCTGGCTTCGGGTCTTTTGTTTTTCTTTGGGTTGTTGTTTGGCTGTAGCGTCTGCAGGAGGTGCTATGAGATGAACATGGGTTGTGTTGGCATCCTCTGGTAGTGGGCCACATTGTCCAGTCAGTGTGACAGTTGCGTGGCTAACCCTTGTGGTACATTTCTTTTTCCTTTCTTGATGTCTTTTTGTGGTTTGTAGGACTGGCAAGTGCATTCGTCGTCCTCTGTATTAGAGGAGAGAAACTCTTTGTGTCTGTTTGATCGTTAGGGGGCGATGTCTGATCATTGTCCTTGTTCTCACTGTCAGATGGCTTTGGGGAGGGCTGTACTCGGAAATGGATTTGGATCGGGCCTTCCATTACTAATACGGGTGCTTGTATTTCTGGCGGGGGTGGGGTGGCTATTTTCTGGTTGCTCAGCACAGGGGGCGCTGTTGCTTCAGGTGTGTGCTCGGTCTTAGGGTTGTACGGAGAGGGGGGGTGCCGATGTGTTTCTTCATCGGCCAGCAGGGAGGGGTAGCGGGATGGGGTGGTGTGTGGTTGGAGTGGGGTGTGACCTTGGGGGATGGGTTCGGGGAGGGGTGGTAACTTGTCTTCTTGTGGGGGGTAGGGTTCCTTCTGGGCTTCTACCACTGCCTTGGTTGCGGCATTTCTGATTTTATTGCGACGTTCGACAATCATTTCCGCTCGAATCCATGCCGTCATTATGTGCTGAACCAGCGCCCATTGTGCACGCTGCTTGTTTAACTTGCGCTTTCAAGCCCCCATTAATCCAGGGTTGTTTTTTGCATCCACTCCTGCTTCAGCCAGCAGTCTTTTTTCTTCCTCTATCACCTTGGTGCGGTTTTCTGCTGTCGGGGTAGTGTCTTTCGACCACCACCCTGCTTTGATCCATTTTTGTTCATATTTATGGAATTTCCAAGTTTCTCAAGCATGGAACTTTGGCTCTGTTCTGTTCTTGAGCTCAGCTACAGCTTCAATACGAATCTCACTGGTGCCGGGTCTGGGGGATGGGGTCTTTTCCATTATGTTTTTGAATGGCAGGAGAACAAAAGACATGGGAAGAAGTGGGAGGGGGAAACCTCAAATGTTCGGATCTCAATGTGTTTCTGGTGCAGCTACGCCACTAGTGGTCTTTTAGGTTATTACAGGTCAACTTTTTTTTTTTTATTTGTATTTTTTTTTTATATATTGCCCTTTTATCTAGGGCAATTTGAGGAGGTTGTTCATACACATACACACACAAAACCTCTATCACACATGCACAGACTCTATCAAACACACACTCTCTTAAACACAAAGACTGTCTCAAACACACACACGCCCGCGGTCTCTCTCACATTCACACACACGCATGGTACCTCTCTTTCCACACACACAAGGTACCTCGTTGCGCACACTCTCACTCACACAGCCGGCAATACAATTTTACGCTAAGTCACGTGAATTGGGCCTTTAACCCTTTAATATTTGGTTTCTCTAAGAACCGGGCCTTTAACCCCTAAATGCTTGGCTTCCTTTTTACTTTAAAAATGATTCCGGGCCTTTCACCCTTAAATGAAATTACCGACTATCGACTACCCTTCTGAAGGCTGAGTTTAACATTTCATCGCCAGACATCACTTAGTTTAGGCATTTCGGAGGTCTTTTCAACAACCGGGCCTAAACGGGATTCGGAATTACTTCACGAGTTAAACATTGTTCATCACCAAAACGTCGCTCAGTTTAGGCATACTGGATGTATTCTCTACACACGGGCCCAAACGTTACGTGGAATTACTACGCAAGTTAAACACACAGCCGCTTCGAAGGGGGGTTTCCTAACCCGTTCCCTTAACTTACCTTACTACCGTTCTCATCAAACAATCCAATTTCTCCTCTCCACAATATTTAACAATTATTATTCATGCATCATTCAACAATACATCCCCAAAACCACAAAGTTGTTCGTCCAGCCTTAAACAGTACAACACTTCCACCTAAAATATTCCTATCTAATCTATGCAGACTTCATGAAATGGCTCTGCTCACCTTTTAGCGGGTACCCATGGAAGTATCGCAACCGTTCAGGCTTTCGGAACTCCTCTGCAGTCTTGTAATGGGATCACGTCGGGGTCACCAATTTGTCGTGTTCAAAATTTCCAAATCCGGAATGATGGGATGAAACTGGAACTTTGAGCTACGGAGAGTTTATAGGACGGTTTGAGAATCTACCAAAAAATAGAAAACGTTTTACGTCAACGTGGTTAGTCCTAAACTGCGTGTCTCATCTAGCATACATTTCACCCAGGAGTCTGCAGAAACTTTGTTTCCTCGTCACTTTGTTACAAACGACAGACCCCCCTTTGCGAGGCGGTCCCGCCTTTGTTATTTCCCATCTCCCGAGTATCTAGTTTCAGACTCCCCGCTGTGTGTGCGCCAGATTAACCGTTTCAGTGCCGGTTTCTAACTGGTTGCGTAGTTACACCCAGTGTCTTTAGACATGTTTTAATTTTGGCTCTGACTGATCAATAAAACTGTATTTCATAATTACCCACTATATGAATGATAGTAATGTACATGAATAAATTTATGTAATGTATACTGTAGTATACACACATATAGTTTTGCTATCGAGGATTAGTTCAATCTGTAATGTTATAGTTATAGTAGTAAAGTTATATGTAGTACGTAATAGTTATAGTATATGTATATATATATATTTTTTTTTTTTTCTCACAAAACCCAACAGGAAGTCGGCCATTTTTAATTTTCCTGACTTTTTAGTCATATTTATGTTTTGTACTTTAGCGAAACTCCTCCTTGGCGATTTATCGGATCGGCTTCAAACTTGACGAGTGTCTACAAGACACCTTCACAGCTTAACATTATCAAAATATATATATTTTTTGGCACACGGTGTGGGCGTGGCAACACGTTAAATTTCATGTTCCAAAAGATACTTGGAAATTCACGAAACTTTGTGCACTCGTCAGTCCCAGTGTGGCAATTGATATTCTATGGGTTCCGTGCTTGGGCATGGCAAAATGACCGGACACGCCCTGTTGAAAATTTCAAAACATCAAACCTATTCACTTTTTAACATGAAATTGGGTATATTAATGTAACATCACTAGACTCAAAAAAAATTATATTGCCGCCATGACCGACACCCAACCAACAGGAAGGTGGCCATATTGGATTTAATGTGCGCAAACTCCTAGGGGATTCATCAGATCGACTTCAAAGTTCGCGAGTGTCTACAAGACACTTTGGGGATTAAATGTATTAAAACATTGGGTTTTCGTCACACAATGTGGGCATGGCACTGTGTTGAATTGAAGTGTTAACCTGACTTTTGGGGCCTTAAGAAACTCGAAAAATAACAAAACTTTACACACTCAAGATCAAACCTATTCACTTTTTTAGTATCTCCTCCGAGATCTGCATAGAATTCCGGCAGGTTTTCCTCTTGTCTTTCTCCTCCGTCGGCGTATTGGTAAACACAGTGGCGGCAGGACAAAGAGATCTTAGTACGTACTCCGGTAAGTTGCGAAAAAGTCCGTATGAGGTGTCGAACAGACGTCCAGGAGTGCTTGTCGTTCATATTGTAATAGCGACAGTGCACTGCATGCAAAAATAAGAACAATACAAATAGTAATAAACACAAAACTAAGAGTTGAATGCAGAGCCGGTGTGTCCATACTACGGCGCACCCGGAAGTTAGTCCGGGTTAACTCATAAGTTAGCTAGCTTCCTCTGCTGAACCAATATTTTACTAAAATGACTTTTACAACTCTCTTTGCTCCAACTTCCATCCTTAACAAAGAATCCCAAATGCATCATTTGCTAACTTTCCCACTTTCATTGTCTTTCACATCAACTTCCATAATCATTTCAGCCTGTCAACTAACTTTACAGCTCTCTCGCCTTGTTATATTTTTTTCAAATAAATTTAAAGCCTTACAGTATCCTTTCCAGAAATCCTACCAGATATTTAGATTATAACGCTACTTTTAAACCAAGGACTCATGTGGGAAACTAGTTTGACATGTTGTGTACAACACACATACTATGCTTACTGTATCTCACATTTATACATTTGCTTGTTTTTAATCGCGATTTTCATCAGCCATGTAGCTAAACATACCCCGAGACACTGATAAAATGTCTCCGAACTCATCTCATCCATACGTGCTCCAGAGTGATCCATCGGCCAGGCGGTCACACGCCTCAAACATCATTTCAATCACCCAAGGATTCATTCATTCAACGCTTTTGCTAGGATGGGTCAAGAATAATCTATAATAATCATGTATTTAATAATGTCGATTTTATTATTGGATAACATAAAGCAAATAAACAGACAAAAACCACGATTCTCTTGATCAATGCAAAATTGGCTACTTCATAAGTAAGGCATACATTTTTAATGTACAACACATCTCTGAGTACTTAAAAAAGCCCTCTATATAATACATTTCTCTTTATTCTTCTTCATAATATTGTTCTTATACTGTAGCTAACCAATAATAAATGAAATACTTTTTACCATTAATGCAACTTCTGGTGCTCCTTCGTTTTGCTGATGGCCTTCTAGTCTGGATCATACGTTGTGAGGTTAAGCTTAATGCAGGCGTTGAGGCTTCCATCAGTTAAACTTAAGCGTAGGATGGTCTTAATGTTTCTCAGATGCGAGAAAGACTGCTCACATGCATTTGTAAAGCCAAACATGGTCAATACGGCATTACTCACACGCTGCATTGTGTGCTGTGTGACGGGACGCTCGTTCCAAGTTTTAAGAATCAGCTGGTCTTCAGTTTCAAGTTCAAGTTCAAGTTCAAGAGATTATTTGTCACATACATATTGAAGTTTTTTCGACTTCTGTCCACTTTTGTTCAGCTGATTGGTCCGACTCGAGGCAGGGAGTTTTCTTAATGTTTGTCTGTCTTACAGAGGGGATCGGCGCATGGGCTCGTAAGCAGTCCAGCAGTGGAACGCCATTCCTCCTGCTCCCAAGAGGATCATTATTATCCACAATTATTATAATGATCCTCAGTGATACATATAATTGTGGCCTGCAAGTTGAAATGAACAGTAAAACTTTCGCCATGTCGGCGCACCACAGCCATCTCCTTCCCTAAGCCCTTACCTGTGGGCAGAGACTTCCACAAGTTGTGCCTGAGCAGAGACCCGGTAGGGGCAGGGCGCCGAGTAAATGGCGCCCCGGAGTCTTTATGTTGTCCGCAGCCGGTGCTTGACTACTTTGTCCGCCACATTTATATTTTGAATTTTATTTTCAAGTTGTAATTTCTCTTACCTGTTTTACTTTAAAATGACACAGAATAATAATTTATTACTTGTTAATTGTGATGAACAATTTTAGCTCAAAATTGTATGCGAGCCATATACCGTCATCAAAAGAGCCGTAATTGGCTCGCGAGCCATAGGTTCCCGACCCCTGCTCTAGATTGATTCAATCTTTAAGCTTACTCAGATCTTCCTTGATCGGAACAATATCTCAGTGAGTCGTCACCTTCACTTTTCGGGAATCTTGTGTTGCCTTTGCTGGACCTGTCCAGACGACTCCTTGTTGGATATCTTACGGCCGGTCTCTGACTGCCGCTGGGCACACAACCTGGACATGAAGAGAGTCTCATCATCGTCGCCAGATTGTTGGATAAATTATCCTAGGTGGTCGGTGAGGTTAATCTGCCCGCTACAGGAAAACAAAACTGAGAGTATTAAAGATATTTATTCTGCAAAATAAAGAGAAAGATACCGTCATGCTTCAAAGCAGTGTTCTGATCAGTCTACCCCTATTACTGACGAAGAGGGCTTTATACCAAAGAGAGGTTGTGTGTCAGGTGTCATTTACAACTCTGATCCTCAGTCATATCCCTGGGTGTTCCCCCAAACAGTGATTTAACAGTCAAACTTCGGTCACAGACACAATCCTACTGTACCATAAAACAAACACACAACGCTCTTTTAAGTCCCTCTTGTCCTTATCCTTATCTCCACACAAGGTTAAGTGAAGGATGGAATGTGGTCTGGTTTTTCCAATACTACAACTGAAATGTTTTAGACAGTTTTTACACACAGACACACACGGACAATTTTTTTGTCTCTTTATATTAACTCTGAGTGACTCCTAAAAACCCATAGACAATGAGTTTTATAACTAAGTAACATACAAAAGGCTATTGTCCTGTATAAAACATGTAAAACCTCATTCAAATAGTTGATGATGTGCATTTTTCTCTCACAGCCTACATACGTGCAACTGCGGCTCTAGCGCATGCCACTGTGATTGCACTGACGTTTCACCTTCTGGACTTGATAGACCTGCTGGCTAATTTAAGGGTCTTATTGGCCCGACTTAATGGCCTTGTTGGCCGACTTGAAGGACCTGCTGGATGCGTTGCCAAGCCCGCTTTGCGCACTCAAAGTTGTACTGCCACTGCGGTCCAGGCCTTTTGCCCGTTCCTCCAAGCCTGGCTGTCTGTTTGGGCCCACGAGTTCTGTGGAGCCTCAGCCTTCCGAGGGGTCTGAGGGTTCCGTGGGCCCTGGGTGTTCTGACATCATTGCTCTCAGCAATGCCTTGAGGTGAGGCCAATCTTTTTACTCTTAAGCCCTCACCACATGTAGCTGTACTTGGCTATACAGCGAGCTAAACACTCTTGCAATAAGTACCCAGAGACAGGAGCGCACTTTTGGTATCGTTAATGAAAGCGGTGTAAAACTGTGGAACAGTAGAGAAATATGCAGATAAACGATCAATCTCTATGCAGATGTAGATAACGTGTTAATACGTTGTCATAGCTCCCACATTGTATACATACAACAATAACATGAATTATCTCACAAATTGTGCTTTCTCAAGGGCAGTGAAGAGGCTGATGGAAGAGATGTTAATCCGGGTCTGGGACATGATCAGATTGGCTGAGTGTGCCTTGATCTGTTTATGCCTGTTCTGATTTTACTATTATATTATTATACTATCATCCAAATGCTATGATGTTGCAATACTGACTGCGCGGGGGGCGCACCGGGAGGCAGAACAACCGTGTTTTGGTTGCATCTAAATTTTTTAGTATGGCTTTTAAGTTGGTTTTTAACTGTATTTCTGTGTTTGTATTGGAACTGATTTTTTTAATCTGGCTTTTAAATCAGTTTTGAAACTGTATTTCTGTATCAGGATTGGGTCTGAATTTTTGGGACACATCATCAGTAGTGGACCCCAGGACCATGGGGTGTTTGACCATTATCACTAGACACCCTCGCCTGAGGAAGGCCCTCCCGTGGTTGATCAAGCCTCGGAGTGTGTCCCATAGCCAATTGGAGTTCAATTTGGGTTATGCTCGATTGTGGGTAGGCAAAGAGTTTTGCTAAGCATTAATTTAGAATGATTTATGTTAAGAGTTTTGCTAAACATTAATTTTGAATGACCAATTTACTAATGCTTCATGCAATTATGCCATGTCAAGGTTGGTATGGTAAATTATAAAAAAAAAATAAAAGGTTACGTTTAATAGGTATGTATTTAGAGGTGTCTTGTGTTCCTACTTTGTGTCAGGGTCTTCTGTAGGTTCAGAATGAAGTTAGCTCCTCGGCACATCTGAATTTATGGGGCATAGCTCCACCCATTTTTTGGAATAAACTCCTTTTTTTTCTTTGTTTTCTTCCAATAAAAATCCTAATTGGTTTTAACCAATTGGGGATGGGGGGATGGGTTTTAACCAACTTCATCTTTCATTTTCATAAACGTCCTTTACTTACTCAACTTACTACGCCGGATCGAGCTGTACACTCTACCTTCATCCACTCCCTCATTTTCATGAGGGAAAGGAGGATAGAAAGAAGGAATGAATGAAAGATTGAAAGAAAGATTGAAAGAAAGATTGAAAGATTGAAGGAAAGAATGAAAGAAAGATTGAAAGAAAAATTGAAAGAAAGATTGAAAGAAAGATTGAAAGACTGAAGGAAAGAATGAAAGAAAGATGGAAAGAAAGATGGAAAGAAAGATTGACAGAAAGAAAGATTGAAAGAAATATTGAAAGAAAGATTGAAAGATTGAAAGAAAGAATGAAAGAAAGATTGAAAGATTGAAAGATTGAAAGAAAGAATGAAAGAAAGACTGAAAGATTGAAAGAAAAATTGAAAGAAAGATTGAAAGATTGAAAGATTGAAAGAAAGATTGAAAGTTTGAAAGACAGATTGAAAGACTGAAAGAAAGATTGCAAGAAAGATTGAAAAAACAGAAAGATTTAAAGATAGAATAAAAGAAAGATTGAAAGAAAGATTGAAAAAAAAGAAAGATTGAAAGATTGAAAGAAATATTGAAAGACAGAAAGATTGAAAGAAACAATTAAAGAAAGATTGAAAGATTAAAATAAAGAATGAAAGAACGATTGAAAGAAAGATTGAAAGAAAGATTGAAAGAAAGATTGAAAGAAAGATTGAATGAAAGATTGAAAGAAAGAATGAAACAAAGATTGAGATAAAGAACGAAAGAAAGACTGAAAGAAAGAATGACGGACAGAAAGATTGAAAGAAAGAATGAAAGAAAGATTGAAAAAAAGATTGAAAGACTGAAAGAAAGAATGAAAGAAAGATTGAAAGATTAAACAATTGAAAGAACGATTGCAAGAAAGATTGAAAAAAGAAAGATTGAAAGAAAGAATGAAAGACTGAAGGAAAGAATGAAAGAAAGATTGAAAGATTAAAAGAAAGAATGAAAGAAAGATTGAAAAATTGAAAGATTGAAAGAAAGACTAAAAGAAAGAAAGAACGATTGAAAGAAAGATTGAAAGAAAGAATGAAAGAAAGATTGAAAGAAACAATGAAAGAAAGATCGAAAGATTAAAAGAAAGAATGAAAGAAAGATTGAAAAATTGAAAGAATGAAAGAAAGACTAAAAGAAAGAAAGAACGATTGAAAGAAAGATTGAAAGAAAGAATGAAAGAATGAATGAAAGAAAGATTGAAAGATTAAACAATTGAAAGAAAGATTGCAAGAAAGATTGAAAAAAGAAAGATTGAAAAAAGAAAGATTGAAAGAAAGAATGAAAGAAAGATTAAAAGAAAGATGGAAAGAAAGTTTGAAAGAAAGAAAGATTGAAAGAGATAAAAGAAAGATTGAAAGAAATAATGAAAGAAAGATTGAACGATTGGAAGAAATATTGAAAGAGAAAAATTGAAAGTAAGAAAGATTGAAAGAAAGAATGAAAGAAAGATTGAAAGATTGAAAGAAAGAATGAAAGAAAGATTGAAAGATTGAAATATTTAAAGAAAGAATGAAAGAAAGATTGAACGATTGAAAGAAAGATTGAAAGAAAGATTGAATGATTGAAATATTTAAAGAAAGATTGAAAGATTGAAAGAAAGAATGAAAGAACGATTGAAAGAAAGAATGAAAGAAAAATTGACTGATTGAAAGAAATATTGAAAAAAGAAACATTGAAAGAAAGAATGAAAGAAAGATTGAAAGAAAGATGGAAAGAAAGATTGAAAGAAAGAAAGATTGAAAGAAATAATGAAAGAAAGATTGAACGATTGGAAGAAATATTGAAAGATAGAAAAATTGAAAGTAAGAAAGATTGAAAGAAAGAATGAAAGAAAGATTGAAAGATTGAAAGAAAGAATGAAAGAAAAATTGAAAATTGAAAGAAAGAATGAAAGAAAGATTGAAATATTGAAAGAAAGATTGAAATAAAGATTGAAAGTTTGAAAGAAAGATTGAAAGAAAGATTTAAAGAAAGAAAGATTGAAAGAAAGATTTAAAGAAAGATTGAAAGATTGAAAGAAAGATTGAAAGAAAGATTGAAAGATTGAAAGATTGAAATAAAGAATGAAAGAAAGATTGAAAGATTGAAAGATTGAAATAAAGAATGAAAGTTTGAAAGAAAGATTGAAAGAATAACAAAAGAAAGATTGAAAGATTGGAAGAAATATTGAAAGATAGAAAAATTGAAAGTAAGAAAGATTGAAAGAAAGAATTAAAGAAAGATTGAAAGATTGAAAGAAAGAATGAAAGAAAGATTGAAATATTGAAAGAAAATATTGAAATAAAGATTGAAAGTTTGAAAGAAAGATTGAAAGAAAGATTTAAAGAAAGAAAGATTGAAAGAAATATTGAAAGAAAGATTGAAAGATTGAAAGAAAGATTGAAAGAAAGAATGAAAGAAAGATTGAAAGATTGAAATAAAGAATGAAAGTTTGAAAGAAAGATTGAAAGAAAGATTTAAAAAAAGAAAGATTGAAAGTAAGAAAGATTGAAAGACATATTGAAAGAAAGATTGAAAGATTGAAAGAAAGATTGAAAGAAAGATTGAAAGAAAGATTGTAAGACTGAAGGAAAGAATGAAAGAAAGATTGAAAGAAAGAAAGATTGAAAGATTGAATGATTGAAAGATTGAATGATTGAAAGATTGAAAGAAAGATTGAAAGAAAGATTGAATGACTGAAAGATTGAAAGAAATATTGAAAGTTTGAAAGAAAGATTGAAAGACTAAAAGATAGATTGAAAGATTGAAGATTGAAAGATTGAAAGAAAGATTGAAAGAAAGATTGAACGACTGAAAGATTGAAAGAAAGATTGAAAGTTTGAAAGAAAGATTGAAAGACTGAAAGAAATAATGAAAGAAAGATTGAAAGAAAGAATGAAAGAAATATAGAAAGAAAGATGGAAAGAAAGATTGAAAGAAAGAAAGATTGAAAGAAATATTGAAAGTTTGAAAGAAAGATTGAAAGACTGAAAGATAGATTGAAAGATTGAAGATTGAAAGATTGAAAGAAAGATTGAAAGAAAGATTGAACGACTGAAAGATTGAAAGTTTGAAAGAAAGATTGAAAGACTGAAAGAAATAATGAAAGAAAGATTGAAAGAAAGAATGAAAGAAATATTGAAAGAAAGATGGAAAGAAAGATTGAAAGAAAGAAAGATTGAAAGAAATAATAAAAGAAAGATTGAACGATTGGAAGAAATATTGAAAGTAAGATTGAAAGTTTGAAAGAAAGATTGAAAGAAAAATTGAAAGAAAGATTGAAAGACTGAAGGAAAGAATGAGTGAAAGATTGAAAGAAAGATTAAAAGAAAAAAAGATTGAAAGTATTAAAGACTGAAAAAACCTACCCTACGGCCGACCACCGTAGGGTAGGTTTTTATCAGCAGATTAATTGAAAATGGATAGTTAGGTGCAGGCAAAGGCCAAAGGTCAGGGTTTACCACCATACTACTCTTCCCCCGCGTGAATACATTGCACTTTTTCTTTGTTACAAAGCATATCAGGAGACTTACTAAGCCCTGTGTGAGCCCTTGTTTGTTTTCTTGTGCCATCTGCTCCTTTTTATTTTATAATAAATAATTGTAATTTTTTATCTACCTTTTGTACAGTGGGTGTAGGTTTATTCCCCGTTCGATTAAGTTTGGAAGAAAATATTATACTGTCAAAACCATCAAATTAAATAACAATTGATTCTGTGCTCTCTTTTAAAGTATATGTGGTATTTGTCATACTTATCTGGAAATCAATTGATGAACCGGTATTTAAGTCGAAAATGATCTGCATAATATGCTCAAATTTACTACATTTACTTACAGCGTGCTTAGGTAGAAAAATAATCTTTACTTTCCAATTTTTGATATGTTTAAGTGGTGTTGGCCTGAGGCCTGATTTCTTAAATTGGTTGTATATCCTTTCAAATTAATAATTATACTTTTGGAAGGTTTATATTTTTCAATCAGAATCTGACCTATTGATTAAAAAAAGTGTTCAGTGTCAAAGTTTGCATGTCAATAGACCATAACATGGTGGGTCCCCTGTGTAATCAAAAAGTCAGGTGGGGTTCCCATGAGGCTCAAAAATTCAGGTCTAAAATCTTTTTGAGGGTTATCATTTTTTAAAGTAGTTTTTGTATCATCAAAAAATGATCCGTGATTTATGTACTCAACACTAAACATTTTACGAGACACAAGGACGCGTTAGCATGGGCTATGCCACGTGAAAACCCCAGCATGCAATGGGGGGCGTACCTTCGTATTCCTGTCTATTATTTGTCCGCATTTTGTTAATTGTTTATATTCTTGTTATTTACATTTACATTTACATTTAGTCATTTAGCAGATGCTTTTATCCAAAGCGACTTACAAGGGAGAATAACATTCAAGCTACAGCTATTTCTCTACATTCTGCTGGTACTTGTAGAGTTAATTGACTAACCGATATGATGGTCTATAGACCAATCAATAGAAAAAATAGTTTCACCTTTACAGCCAGCAGTAAGGTTTTTGGATGCTTTAAATTGCAGTACACTTGTTCTAGAAAATGATCAGTTTCTAAGTTATGGAGCCATTTCAAAATGTTATTGTCGAATTAGTGTCTTGTGCTGTTCTTATTTATCTATTGTGCCTCAACACTTTTAGAAGCCTCGTGGAAAGTCAGTAGTATTTATTTTGGGTTTTTGTCTGTTAAGAAACAGGTGATCACCAGAAAGTGCGCCTGTAGCCAATTTCCACCGTGACTGGACGAAGCCACAAGCTGGTCATTACAGCAGAGTCTCCAGATAAGAAGGTATTTTTGTTTGATTATTTATGAACAATACTTGAAGACAAAAGTTGTGATTTTCATGAAAAAAAAAGACTTTCTATGTTTCTAGTTTGTACTTCTTGTTGGTGACTCCCATCTACGGAGCATTGTGGATGGATTTGTGAAGATGCCAGGGGACCGAGGTACTGAATGCTTTTTTGTCTCGGAGACCTGACGCAGTTTGTGTTGTAGCCCCTAGCAGCGACTTGACGGCCAGCAGGACCATCGACGAGGCAGCAGTAGACTTTCGCAGCCTCCTGGTCAGTGTCTGCAGTCGCTGGCCAAAGTTACGCTTCATGTTTAGTACATTTTTGGTAGTATTGGTACTATTAATACTTTTGCTTTGTGAGCTCTGCAGAACATATTTTACATTTTGAAAACAAATGTACTGTAATAAACACCTTTTTTTTTGTGTGTGTTTGTATAGGTGTTTGTCCTGGACTTCCTTCCGCGTCTGACTATTTGCTCCGTGAGGAATACCATCCTGTGGCGGCATGCATGGGAAGCATATTTTAATTTTAGTACAGTTAAATGTATAACGGAGTATATATTTTTAGACAAACCAATTCAATAAATATTTCTAATGAACAAAGTTGACATCTATGTATGCATATTTCTATTCATCCTAATCGTTGTTTTAAGGCATCAAGTACTTTTCTGCAGCCAACCACTTCCCATTGAACCACCCAGAGCTGTGAAGCAGAGATGGTGTAAGTACAATTGTACAATTTGTTGTCATGTCACGTGATGGCTATTTTATGAATGACTTTGCTATGTTGTGAAACCATGGCCCTGTGACATTGCTGTGAAATGCTGCTTATCGCCAACTGGAGACAACAGCGCCGCCAACAGCACGAAAGTCAAAGGTTTCTCCCGGCAGGTCACTTCCAACATTCTCTCCAAAAGTGGTTGTGAAGGGAGAGCTCATCGTGCCTCATCCTTCACCTAACCCTTTTGAGTGGAGACTGGTTGGAAGGGGCAGAAAGATAATCGGTTGCACACTGTTATTGTTGGGGTAAGACCCTCTGGAAACTGTGATAGTCTCTGATATTCACTCAAAGTGTACCGATTTTCATTAAACAATTTTAATATGTTTGTTATGAAACATATGGACATTAACACACACACACACACACACACACACACATGTCTAACATACTTTAATTAACTGAACAACTTACCAGTGAGCGCTCCGGGCTACAGTTGATTCTGCTGTCGGCTCCCCTCAACCGTCCTCTATTGTTTTGTATCCAGGAGATTTTCTGCAGTTTGTTGGTTTTTTTATTCTCTTTTTAGTTAGTAGTTTAGTTTAGTTTAGTTTAGTAGTTAGTGCTTTTAGTTGGCCTTTTGTCAAGACATTGTCTTAAATCGACATTTTGCTCTATGATTTCACAGGTGGACACAACACCAGTAGCGTCGCCGGAATGATCCATCCCGTTATCAACTTGTTCCATCGCATCTTTCTAGCGCTGTCCAGTGTGGAGAATTTTATATTGTTTTTATATCAACAATTGTATATCAATTTTATATCAAGAAAATTTTGCTTTGCTTACATGGGAAAGCCACGGTGGGACATTGGCAGAAAGCTACTGCCTCCAAGAGGACACTGGGAACGGAGCAGGTTTGCTTTGTTCGTTGTTTTTCTTCTTTTTTCAATGACATTTTTGATAGTAGTACTTCATTTTAGTTTTATTTTGTCCATGCATTCCATTCTCTTGCTTTTTTTTAGGGGAAGGCAGCACCAACCGTTGTGGAGGTGTCTTCAAAGCCACACCTGCCAGTGATGTGCCAGTTCTTGTGAAGGAATAGCAGCGCTCTCAAACATTTGTCAAAGGTCAGAGTGATGCTGCTCCTTATTATCCTGATATGGAGAGTGCTACAGTGTTTTCTGATGTTGCAGCAGAGCTTGACGCTAGCAGTTCTGTCATGGGAACAATTGATGTCACTTCTATCAGCGGAACAGGTGATAGCTGAGAACATTTTTTAACAAAGAAAAACGTAGAACACTTTCAGTGCCGGGAAAGCATACGTTGAGTGTTTACACAAATGGTCCTTTTACGATCTAGAAAAACTGAGATAACGACTAAAACTTTCGTGACAGTGATATACAGGAATGTAAGATCTCCTGTGAAAGAGTCGGGCGTCACCAAACAAACATATGCCTCAGCATTCAGACATCACTTGGTGGTAGAATTATATCATTCATTAACATTGATCATCATTTTTCTCTCACACTCCCTTCTGTTGTTCCCAGTGGAATGATACAAAAGGAAAATGCAATCGATCAGTCGATCCGATAAATCGCCAAGGAGGAGTTTCGCGAAAGTACAAAGCATAAATATGACTAAAAAGTCAGGAAAATTCAAAATGGCCGACTTCCTGTTGGGTTTCCGTCATGGCGGAAATATATATTTTTTCCAAGTCTAGAGAGGTTACAAATGTGTACCGAATTTTGGGAGTTTACGTGGAAAAAGGTGAATAGGTCAGAAAATTATTATTTTATTTTCTAGGGTGGCGTGGCAACACGTAAAATTTCATGTTCCAAAGATACTAATTCACGAAACTTTGCGCACTTGTTGGTCCCAGTGTGGCAATTGATATTGTATGAGTTGCCTGCATGGGCGTGGCAAAATGGCCCGACACACCCTGTTGAAAATTTCAAAACATCAAACCTATTCACTTTTTACCATGAAATTAACAAAATTTGGGACACTTTTGTAACTTCTTGGATTAAATGTGTAATTTTAGTCACTTTCCGTTCATTTTCTCGCTTTGTACTTTCGTAAACTCCTCCGAGGCCATTTATCTGGCTTCAAACTTGGCGAGTGTCTACAAGACACCTTCACGATTAAAAGATATTAAAAAAAATAATAATTGTCACACGATGTGGCCGTGGCAAAGCGTTGGATTTCGTGTTCCAAAAAAAGCTGTGTTTTTGTAATATTTTATCCACTTTTTATGCTTTGTACTTTCGTGAACTTCTCCTGGGGGATTTTTTGGATTGAGACTCATTGGGGATTAAAAGTTATTAAAACATTTTTTTTTCGTCACGATGCGGGTGTGGCAACGCGTTGAATTTTATGTTAAAAAAAACAGTTTACGTGACTTTTGGGGCCTTGAGAAACTACAAAATTATTGCAAAACTTTGCACACTCTTCAGTCCCAGTGTGGCATTTAATATTCTATGGGTCCTATACATGGGCGTGTCAAAATGATCAACTAGATGCAGTTATCGTGGATGAGGATGTCGGGGTCCTGGTGCTGGGGAAAGGAGGCCCATACCTATAGCAACATAGGTGTCGCCACATTCCTTCTGTCTCAATGCCATGTACGCTTGTATTTCTGGTTTTCCCAACGCAGTCATGATGCATTTTTCACTAGAGTACAAATGCATGGTATACAACAACATCCACATACAATTAACAGAGCAGCAATGATAGCAACGTTGATTATGCATGATAAAATGAGGCCTTTTCATTTGGAAAACATAGAGTCCAACCAACCAGTGATGTGATCATCCATTCCTGCATTTTCTTTTAGTTCTACGCTCCGTGAGTGGAGTAGCAATTCCTCCTACTGGTTCCTGTGTTTATAAGCACATTACTCCATGCCCCACAATCAATATGGGTACCTTAAACCTCGTCCAGCCACCAGTCACTTGTTAGTCTAGGGTTGGTGGACCACGCATATTTCTCATTCCACTGGTACTGCTCCTACCCGGTGGAATCACACTTTATTATGGAACAGAAATCAACATTGAATGCCAGGATTTGTCCTTCATAGGCATAAATGACAAGAACTGTTTCTTTCATTCGGCCCCACTCTTTGACCTTTGTCATATACTGGTCATACGATAATTGGGGTCCCACTTGGTAAGAATATGTATACTGTGTAGGGTCCAGGACTTCTCCTAGGGTAAACAAAAAAAATATTATTTTTTTTTTACATGGTTAATTACAGAATGCTTACGTCTTTCAGCTGGATCCTTGTTTCTGTGAGAGTTCTTGCGGGTGGGGTGACAGGGGCGCAGTGGGAGAGGTGGTGACAGGGAGCACCAGTTTTATTTTTGAGCTTTACTGCATGTGAGGTGGCCAACACTACCTCCCAAGGTCCAGTCCACCTTGGCTCAGGCCACTTCTGTTTGTGGACCTTGATGTGGACCCAGTCTCCGGGGCTGGCCACCAGGGTGTGGGGCAGTCTGGGGCAGTGTTCTTGACCTGTGAATACAAAACTCGAGATACTGCGGTTAGTGCTTTGACATATTCAGGTAAACCTTCCTGGAAATCATCAAAAGCGGGTGATTTAGCTGGTAGGTTGTGAGGACCTGGCATGGGGCGGCCTGTTAATATCTCGTGTGGGCTAAGATGTGTTTGACTATGGGGAGAGGTCTCGCATGGACATTAATGCTAGGGGTAGGGCATCTACCCACGTTAGTTTAGTCGTTTTTGTGATGTTCTGTAGAGACATACTGAGTTGCTGTTTTGTCTCTATCAGCACCTTGGCCATTTTTTCTTTCAACGTCTGGTTTGCACTTTCAACTAGGCCTTTTGACTGGGGGTGATAGACTGAACCAGATCTATGGGAGATACCTAATGCCTGTTCTACCTGGCTGAGTTTTTTATCGCTGGTAAAATGAGATCCATTGTCCGAGCAGATAACTGTGGGGTAACCACAGTTATCTGGGGTAGTTGGGCGAACATTTCTGCTGCCAGGGGGTGTTCTTCGATGCTTCCTTGATAAGTTCTTTCCAGGACATTTCTTTCATATATGCCTTGTTCGTAGCTGTTGTGTCCTATTCTCCAAACCGATTTGTCTGGCATGTGTTGCAACAGGGGGTTCGTTGTGGGGACCCAGGTGGGTTGGCGAGGGCTCTTTTGACCATGGGGCCCAATTGTTTGGCTGCATGGTTGGCTTCTACGGCTAGGGTCACATGTGGAACTGCGGTGTCGTGAAGTAGATACCAGGATTGTTGGTCTGGTGTCAGGCGGACCGCTGCTGCAACTCCTTCGTGGCCCAGATAGAAGTCTGTTGTCTGGAGTCGTTCTTGTCGTCCCTCCTTTTTCGCTTCCCAGCCTTCGTCATAGATGTCATCACGGTGGCGTGTGAAACAGAGAGTGCAGTGTACGGGTCCAGCATCGACTTTTTCCAGAGTTGGTAGGTTTACAAAATGCCACCAGCCGGTGAGTGTGGGGTCGGGGGTGGTATCAGGAGTTCCACCTAAGACGAGTATACGTTCGAGGGGTATTAGCTCTTCTTTTGGCTCAGAGAAACTAACTTCCAGACCGTGGAGGTTACATATCACAGATGCCCCTGTTCTTCGGAGAAGGTCCCTTCCCATTAGGTTGGTGGGGCAGCTTGGTGAGTAGAGGTATTGGTGTCTGACTTTGTGAGGACCTATCTTGGTAGGGAGGGGTGCGGTGAAGGACTTGTGTCGTCCCAGAGAATCCAACAGTCCGTAATTTCCGAGTGGATAGTTGTATGTAGTACGTAGTATGTTGCCGGCCAGGTTCTTCAAGCAAGACACGTGACAGTGACAGTGACAGTAATTCCTTGGAGTGACAGTGATTCCTTGGATTGTACATGGCACTACTGGTTCGGCATTTATTTTTGTCTGTACCACCACTTCCATGTCCCCTGGGCGCCTCTATGCTCCATGCCATGGCGGGGTGTCCATGCGGGGTCCTCCCTTTCCTCTCGAGGAAGCTCCTCTTCCTCTCTGAGGGGGGCGGTAGGATGCGGGGGCCCCTGGATACTGCCGCTGGGGATATTCATAGGGAGTCCAGGCCTGCTGCCATTGGGGTAGGTGCTGGGCTGGTGGGTAGGCGGGGGTTACAGTTAGGGGCTGTGGTCCTGTCCATTGTAGTGGCGCGGTTTGGGGCGGGGCCTGTGCTTCAGGGGTGGTGACTACTGCTTGCACAGTTGCTTTCTTCTTTTTGTCCGTATTGACTTCATCTTCCAGTTTTTTTACCTGCATTTTTAGTAGTCTGGTTTGTATGGAATCTTTCTCCAGGAATTCGTCTTCTTGCTTTTTGATGTGTCTTTCCAGGTGATGGATGAGATGGCTCTCCCACTGTCTCTCGGTCATGTCTGACAGTCAAACTGTGTCTGCGAGCTACAGCCTGACATCTCCTGGGAGGCCATTTTGGCATTTGGCATCTGCATGTACATGGGGAGACCCACTAGGCAGGGGTCATGACGTTCTACAGTGCTATCACTCCAGAGCTCCTTTGCTCATGTGAGATAGGCGTGTGGTTCTTCCCCATTTTTAAATCTCAGGCCTGCCAGGGCCACTGTGTTGCGTCTGGTCGGCCAGGTTTCTCTCATGGCTGTCCATATGTCATTCCGCATGTGGTCGAATGGGTGCTCGTGTGCCATGGTGAGGGTTCTAACTTCTCTTTCCAGGGAGGTCAGGGTGATGTTTCCTGCTGTGGCGCGGAGAATGGCTCGCACATCTCTTAGGGCTAGTGTGTCAGCCGCTGTGTGGTTTTCGAAGATTCGGATCCATGCTGCAGCTCCTTTGTCCAACGCTGATAGGTTGCCTTTGAGGGCCTGCATGTCGCGGTGGTACCAGGGAACAAATGTTTCTCTTTTGGCGGACTGCTTTTGTTCCTCCTCTCGTTGTCTAATTTTCGAGCGGGTAACTATCCCTATTGCTGACGATCTTCTGGCCTGGCTTTTGGATGATGCTATAAGGGTTCCTTTTCTTCTGTTGTCGTTTGTGTACTCTCCCCGGGAGCTGCCACTGTTTTTGAATGACCACTTTTTTGTCTTAGTCTCGTGGTCTGACATGGGTTCTTCTTCCCAGGAGCGGAGGGGGGTGGGGTGTCTTTGTTTTGTTTTCTTAAAGGTGTATTTGGGGACTACAGGGGTAGGTGAAGGTGTGGGCTGGCTTCGGGTCTTTTGTTTTTCTTTGGGTTGTTGTTTGGCTGTAGCGTCTGCAGGAGGTGCTATGAGATGAACATGGGTTGTGTTGGCATCCTCTGGTAGTGGGCCACATTGTCCAGTCAGTGTGACAGTTGCGTGGCTAACCCTTGTGGTACATTTCTTTTTCCTTTCTTGATGTCTTTTTGTGGTTTTTAGGACTGGCAAGTGCATTCGTCGTCCTCTGTATTAGAGGAGAGAAACTCTTTGTGTCTGTTTGATCGTTAGGGGGCGATGTCTGATCATTGTCCTTGTTCTCACTGTCAGATGGCTTTGGGGAGGGCTGTACTCGGAAATGGATTTGGATCGGGCCTTCCATTACTAATACGGGTGCTTGTATTTCTGGCGGGGGTGGGGTGGCTATTTTCTGGTTGCTCAGCACAGGGGGCGCTGTTGCTTCAGGTGTGTGCTCGGTCTTAGGGTTTTACGGAGAGGGGGGGTGCCGATGTGTTTCTTCATCGGCCAGCAGGGAGGGGTAGCGGGATGGGGTGGTGTGTGGTTGGAGTGGGGTGTGACCTTGGGGGATGGGTTCGGGGAGGGGTGGTAACTTGTCTTCTTGTGGGGGGTAGGGTTCCTTCTGGGCTTCTACCACTGCCTTGGTTGCGGCATTTCTGATTTTATTGCGACGTTCGACAATCATTTCCGCTCGAATCCATGCCGTCATTATGTGCTGAACCAGCGCCCATTGTGCACGCTGCTTGTTTAACTTGCGCTTTCAAGCCCCCATTAATCCAGGGTTGTTTTTTGCATCCACTCCTGCTTCAGCCAGCAGTCTTTTTTCTTCCTCTATCACCTTGGTGCGGTTTTCTGCTGTCGGGGTAGTGTCTTTCGACCACCACCCTGCTTTGATCCATTTTTGTTAATATTTATGGAATTTCCAAGTTTCTCAAGCATGGAACTTTGGCTCTGTTCTGTTCTTGAGCTCAGCTACAGCTTCAATACGAATCTCACTGGTGCCGGGTCTGGGGGATGGGGTCTTTTCCATTATGTTTTTGAATGGCAGGAGAACAAAAGACATGGGAAGAAGTGGGAGGGGGAAACCTCAAATGTTCGGATCTCAATGTGTTTCTGGTGCAGCTACGCCACTAGTGGTCTTTTAGGTTATTACAGGTCAACTTTTTTTTTTTATTTGTATTTTTGTTTTATATATTGCCCTTTTATCTAGGGCAATTTGAGGAGGTTGTTCATACACATACACACACAAAACCTCTATCACACATGCACAGACTCTTTCAAACACACACTCTCTTAAACACAAAGACTGTCTCAAACACACACACGCCCGCGGTCTCGCTCACATTCACACACACGCATGGTACCTCTCTTTCCACACACACAAGGTACCTCGTTGCGCACACTCTCACTCACACAGCCGGCAATACAATTTTACGCTAAGTCACGTGAATTGGGCCTTTAACCCTTTAATATTTGGTTTCTCTAAGAACCGGGCCTTTAACCCCTAAATGCTTGGCTTCCTTTTTACTTTAAAAATGATTCCGGGCCTTTCACCCTTAAATGAAATTACCGACTATCGACTACCCTTCTGAAGGCTGAGTTTAACATTTCATCGCCAGACATCACTTAGTTTAGGCATTTCGGAGGTCTTTTCAACAACCGGGCCTAAACGGGATTCGGAATTACTTCACGAGTTAAACATTGTTCATCACCAAAACGTCGCTCAGTTTAGGCATACTGGATGTATTCTCTACACACGGGCCCAAACGTTACGTGGAATTACTACGCAAGTTAAACACACAGCCGCTTCGAAGGGGGGTTTCCTAACCCGTTCCCTTAACTTACCTTACTACCGTTCTCATCAAACAATCCAATTTCTCCTCTCCACAATATTTAACAATTATTATTCATGCATCATTCAACAATACATCCCCAAAACCACAAAGTTGTTCGTCCAGCCTTAAACAGTACAACACTTCCACCTAAAATATTCCTATCTAATCTATGCAGACTTCATGAAATGGCTCTGCTCACCTTTTAGCGGGTACCCATGGAAGTATCGCAACCGTTCAGGCTTTCGGAACTCCTCTGCAGTCTTGTAATGGGATCACGTCGGGGTCACCAATTTGTCGTGTTCAAAATTTCCAAATCCGGAATGATGGGATGAAACTGGAACTTTGAGCTACGGAGAGTTTATAGGACGGTTTGAGAATCTACCAAAAAATAAAAAACGTTTTACGTCGACGTGGTTAGTCCTAAGCTGCGTGTCTCATCTAGCATACATTTCACCCAGGAGTCTGCAGAAACTTTGTTTCCTCGTCACTTTGTTACAAACGACAGACCCCCCTTTGCGAGGCGGTCCCGCCTTTGTTATTTCCCATCTCCCGAGTATCTAGTTTCAGACTCCCCGCTGTGTGTGCGCCAGATTAACCGTTTCAGTGCCGGTTTCTAACTGGTTGCGTAGTTACACCCAGTGTCTTTAGACATGTTTTAATTTTGGCTCTGACTGATCAATAAAACTGTATTTCATAATTACCCACTATATGAATGATAGTAATGTACATGAATAAATTTATGTATTGTATACTGTAGTATACACACATATAGTTTTGCTATCGAGGATTAGTTCAATCTGTAATGTTATAGTTATAGTAGTATAGTTATATGTAGTACGTAATAGTTATAGTATATGTATATATATATATATTTTTTTTTTCTCACAAAACCCAACAGGAAGTCGGCCATTTTTAATTTTCCTGACTTTTTAGTCATATTTATGTTTTGTACTTTAGCGAAACTCCTCCTTGGCGATTTATCGGATCGGCTTCAAACTTGACGAGTGTCTACAAGACACCTTCACAGCTTAACATTATCAAAATATATATATTTTTTGGCACACGGTGTGGGCGTGGCAACACGTTAAATTTCATGTTCCAAAAGATACTTGGAAATTCACGAAACTTTGTGCACTCGTCAGTCCCAGTGTGGCAATTGATATTCTATGGGTTCCGTGCTTGGGCATGGCAAAATGACCGGACACGCCCTGTTGAAAATTTCAAAACATCAAACCTATTCACTTTTTAACATGAAATTGGGTATATTAATGTAACATCACTAGACTCAAAAAAAATTATATTGCCGCCATGACCGACACCCAACCAACAGGAAGGTGGCCATATTGGATTTAATGTGCGCAAACTCCTAGGGGATTCATCAGATCGACTTCAAAGTTCGCGAGTGTCTACAAGACACTTTGGGGATTAAATGTATTAAAACATTGGGTTTTCGTCACACAATGTGGGCATGGCACTGTGTTGAATTGAAGTGTTAACCTGACTTTTGGGGCCTTAAGAAACTCGAAAAATCACAAAACTTTACACACTCAAGATCAAACCTATTCACTTTTTTAGTACCTCCTCCGAGATCTGCATAGAATTCCGGCAGGTTTTCCTCTTGTCTTTCTCCTCCGTCGGCGTATTGGTAAACACAGTGGCGGCAGGACAAAGAGATCTTAGTACGTACTCCGGTAAGTTGCGAAAAAGTCCGTATGAGGTGTCGAACAGACGTCCAGGAGTGCTTGTCGTTCATATTGTAATAGCGACAGTGCACTGCATGCAAAAATAAGAACAATACAAATAGTAATAAACACAAAACTAAGAGTTGAATGCAGAGCCGGTGTGTCCATACTACGGCGCACCCGGAAGTTAGTCCGGGTTAACTCATAAGTTAGCTAGCTTCCTCTGCTGAACCAATATTTTACTAAAATGACTTTTACAACTCTCTTTGCTCCAACTTCCATCCTTAACAAAGAATCCCAAATGCATCATTTGCTAACTTTCCCACTTTCATTGTCTTTCACATCAACTTCCATAATCATTTCAGCCTGTCAACTAACTTTACAGCTCTCTCGCCTTGTTATATTTTTTTCAAATAAATTTAAAGCCTTACAGTATCCTTTCCAGAAATCCTACCAGATATTTAGATTATAACGCTACTTTTAAACCAAGGACTCCTGTGGGAAACTAGTTTGACATGTTGTGTACAACACACATACTATGCTTACTGTATCTCACATTTATACATTTGCTTGTTTTTAATCGCGATTTTCATCAGCCATGTAGCTAAACATACCCCGAGACACTGATAAAATGTCTCCGAACTCATCTCATCCATACGTGCTCCAGAGTGATCCATCGGCCAGGCGGTCACACGCCTCAAACACCATTTCAATCACCCAAGGATTCATTCATTCAACGCTTTTGCTAGGATGGGTCAAGAATAATCTATAATAATCATGTATTTAATAATGTCGATTTTATTATTGGATAACATAAAGCAAATAAACAGACAAAAACCACGATTCTCTTGATCAATGCAAAATTGGCTACTTCATAAGTAAGGCATACATTTTTAATGTACAACACATCTCTGAGTACTTAAAAAAGCCCTCTATATAATACATTTCTCTTTATTCTTCTTCATAATATTGTTCTTATACTGTAGCTAACCAATAATAAATGAAATACTTTTTACCATTAATGCAACTTCTGGTGCTCCTTCGTTTTGCTGATGGCCTTCTAGTCTGGATCATACGTTGTGAGGTTAAGCTTAATGCAGGCGTTGAGGCTTCCATCAGTTAAACTTAAGCGTAGGATGGTCTTAATGTTTCTCAGATGCGAGAAAGACTGCTCACATGCATTTGTAAAGCCAAACATGGTCAATACGGCATTACTCACACGCTGCATTGTGTGCTGTGTGACGGGACGCTCGTTCCAAGTTTTAAGAATCAGCTGGTCTTCAGTTTCAAGTTCAAGTTCAAGTTCAAGAGATTATTTGTCACATACATATTGAAGTTTTTTCGACTTCTGTCCACTTTTGTTCAGCTGATTGGTCCGACTCGAGGCAGGGAGTTTTCTTAATGTTTGTCTGTCTTACAGAGGGGATCGGCGCATGGGCTCGTAAGCAGTCCAGCAGTGGAACGCCATTCCTCCTGCTCCCAAGAGGATCATTATTATCCACAATTATTATAATGATCCTCAGTGATACATATAATTGTGGCCTGCGTGCCGCAAGTTGAAATGAACAGTAAAACTTTCGCCATGTCGGCGCACCACAGCCATCTCCTTCCCTAAGCCCTTACCTGTGGGCAGAGACTTCCACAAGTTGCGCCTGAGCAGAGACCCGGTAGGGGCAGGGCGCCGAGTAAATGGCGCCCCGGAGTCTTTATGTTGTCCGCAGCCGGTGCTTGACTACTTTGTCCGCCACATTTATATTTTGAATTTTATTTTCAAGTTGTAATTTCTCTTACCTGTTTTACTTTAAAATGACACAGAATAATAATTTATTACTTGTTAATTGTGATGAAAAATTTTAGCTCAAAATTGTATGCGAGCCATATACCGTCATCAAAAGAGCCGTAATTGGCTCGCGAGCCATAGGTTCCCGACCCCTGCTCTAGATTGATTCAATCTTTAAGCTTACTCAGATCTTCCCTGATCGGAACAATATCTCAGTGAGTCGTCACCTTCACTTTTCGGGAATCTTGTGTTGCCTTTGCTGGACCTGTCCAGACGACTCCTTGTTGGATATCTTACGGCCGGTCTCTGACTGCCGCTGGGCACACAACCTGGACATGAAGAGAGTCTCATCATCGTCGCCAGATTGTTGGATAAATTATCCTAGGTGGTCGGTGAGGTTAATCTGCCCGCTACAGGAAAACAAAACTGAGAGTATTAAAGATATTTATTCTGCAAAATAAAGAGAAAGATACCGTCATGCTTCAAAGCAGTGTTCTGATCAGTCTACCCCTATTACTGACGAAGAGGGCTTTATACCAAAGAGAGGTTGTGTGTCAGGTGTCATTTACAACTCTGATCCTCAGTCATATCCCTGGGTGTTCCCCCAAACAGTGATTTAACAGTCAAACTTCGGTCACAGACACAATCCTACTGTACCATAAAACAAACACACAACGCTCTTTTAAGTCCCTCTTGTCCTTATCCTTATCTCCACACAAGGTTAAGTGAAGGATGGAATGTGGTCTGGTTTTTCCAATACTACAACTGAAATGTTTTAGACAGTTTTTACACACAGACACACACAGACAATTTTTTTGTCTCTTTATATTAACTCTGAGTGACTCATAAAAACCCATAGACAATGAGTTTTATAACTAAGTAACATACAAAAGGCTATTGTCCTGTATAAAACATGTAAAACCTCATTCAAATAGTTGATCATGTGCATTTTTCTCTCACAGCCTACATACGTGCAACTGCGGCTCTAGCGCATGCCACTGTGATTGCACTGACGTTTCACCTTCTGGACTTGATAGACCTGCTGGCTAATTTAAGGGTCTTATTGGCCCGACTTAATGGCCTTGTTGGCCGACTTGAAGGACCTGCTGGATGCGTTGCCAAGCCCGCTTTGCGCACTCAAAGTTGTACTGCCACTGCGGTCCAGGCCTTTTGCCCGTTCCTCCAAGCCTGGCTGTCTGTTTGGGCCCACGAGTTCTGTGGAGCCTCAGCCTTTCGAGGGGTCTGAGGGTTCCGTGGGCCCTGGGTGTTCTGACATCATTGCTCTCAGCAATGCCTTGAGGTGAGGCCAATCTTTTTACTCTTAAGCCCTCACCACATGTAGCTGTACTTGGCTATACAGCGAGCTAAACACTCTTGCAATAAGTACCCAGAGACAGGAGCGCACTTTTGGTATCGTTAATGAAAGCGGTGTAAAACTGTGGAACAGTAGAGAAATATGCAGATAAACGATCAATCTCTATGCAGATGTAGATAACGTGTTAATACGTTGTCATAGCTCCCACATTGTATACATACAACAATAACATGAATTATCTCACAAATTGTGCTTTCTCAAGGGCAGTGAAGAGGCTGATGGAAGAGATGTTAATCCGGGTCTGGGACATGATCAGATTGGCTGAGTGTGCCTTGATCTGTTTATGCCTGTTCTGATTTTACTATTATATTATTATACTATCATCCAAATGCTATGATGTTGCAATACTGACTGCGCGGGGGGCGCACCGGGAGGCAGAACAACCGTGTTTTGGTTGCATCTAAATTTTTTAGTATGGCTTTTAAGTTGGTTTTTAACTGTATTTCTGTGTTTGTATTGGAACTGATTTTTTTAATCTGGCTTTTAAATCAGTTTTGAAACTGTATTTCTGTATCAGGATTGGGTCTGAATTTTTGGGACACATCATCAGTAGTGGACCCCAGGACCATGAGGTGTTTGACCATTATCACTAGACACCCTCGCCTGAGGAAGGCCCTCCCGTGGTTGATCAAGCCTCGGAGTGTGTCCCATAGCCAATTGGAGTTCAATTTGGGTTATGCTCGATTGTGGGTAGGCAAAGAGTTTTGCTAAGCATTAATTTAGAATGATTTATGTTAAGAGTTTTGCTAAACATTAATTTTGAATGACCAATTTACTAATGCTTCATGCAATTATGCCATGTCAAGGTTGGTATGGTAAATTAAAAAAAAAAAATAAAAGGTTACGTTTAATAGGTAAGTATTTAGAGGTGTCTTGTGTTCCTACTTTGTGTCAGGGTCTTCTGTAGGTTCAGAATGAAGTTAGCTCCTCGGCACATCTGAATTTATGGGGCATAGCTCCACCCATTTTTTGGAATAAACTCCTTTTATTTTCTTTGTTTTCTTCCAATAAAAATCCTAATTGGTTTTAACCAATTGGGGATGGGGGGATGGGTTTTAACCAACTTCATCTTTCATTTTCATAAACGTCCTTTACTTACTCAACTTACTACGCCGGATCGAGCTGTACACTCTACCTTCATCCACTCCCTCATTTTCATGAGGGAAAGGAGGATAGAAGAGAGAAGATAGAAGATAACGTATTGTCAGACGATTTAAAATGCTGAAAAGGCGGTTAGGTTAAAAGCTTGTATGTGCGCCCCACACTGTGTTGGTGTGGGGCGTGGTTGTGTGTTTGGGCGCCGCGCCCCTGCATCGATCTGGTCGCGATTCGCCTATCTCTCCCAGTGCCAAAACTTATATTCACAAATACACCACACAATAGGCCTAGGGCTTGCGGGATGGGTGGGGTGCAAGCTATATAGGTGGGGATGCAGCGGGCAGCTGCCATCTTGCCTGTCACGCTCCTGCCCCAGCGTGCTTCTCGTCCGTTACGAAATGTTAATCCGACTCATATTGGCTTAGAATGCATACACTCGCACACGAATCCTACTCCAAGCAACACTCCACCAGACCAGGGTCTGCGGGGCAGGAGGGGTGTGAGTGATTCAGGGTCGACTTGCCTGAAGGACTTGCATCCCCAACCCCGCAATTTTGACTGCAATAGGCAACAGTACACATTTAGCACTGGGGTTTTCCGGGATGGACAGACAGGCGGTCCTATCACACACACACACACATGCACACACCACCACACCTTCTTTGAATGCACCCCAGCAGCCTTCTGGTTGCATTACTCTCCTTTTCTCCCTCATTTACTGCCATAACTATGACAGGAAGAGGCCAGGTGACCATTTGTCATTCCAGTTTTCCTGGACCTAATCAACTGTTTTTCATTACATGTTGTCGTCCAATGTTAATTTTTTTGTGTAAATGTTTTCAGGTTCTATGTTTAATTGTCTCACCGGCCATGATTCTCTCCCTCTTGGGGTAGTGATCAGTTGTTTATAGACCCAAACATGATAAATAGTTTTCCAAAGAGGGGGGTTGGTGGTGGTTCTCTTTGACCAAAAACTGTGCTCTTGTCATCCTACAGGTCATCCACTGGACAGAATTATTGCAGCAGTTCTTGATGATTTAAGAATTAATAAAGTGTTGCATTGCAGGTGGAGAACTTGAGCTACACTTGCGGACTAACTCCGTCCTAGATGCAATGGCATGCAAATACTCTTTGTTGTATGCCCAGCATGCTGACAGGATGGGTTGAAAATAAATAAATAAAAAATAAAATCTCCACGAATTACTCTGTGTGGCAGGATCAGACAAAAGGTCAAACATGTATTTGTCGAGTTAAAAAACGCATTTTCAGCCCATTTAAACGTCGAAAAGGCGGATCGGTTAAACGCTACAGTCATTACTCTGTGTGACAGTGTCAGGCAGTTTAAATACTATGATGAACTAGTATGTGCTGCTAAAGTGTTGTTTGTCAAACAGTTGTAGGTCCTTCTAACATTTATTTTTCGAGTAATGATTATTTTTATCAACGTCTGCACATGTGGGAAAAAACGCATTTTCAGCCGATTTAAACGCCGAAAAGGCGGATCGGTTAAACGCTACAGTCATTACTCTGTGCGACAGTGTCAGACAGTTTAAATACTATGATGAACTAGTATGTGCTGCTAAAGTGTTGTCTGTCAACGAGTTTTAGGCTCATATAAAATGTATTTTTCGAGTTATGAGTATTTTCAGAATTTTGGACGGTTTGCTGCCTTGCTGAATTAGAGAAACACCGAACCAATGTCTCTTTATAGGTGAATGATTCAGAATGCTGCAGTACACCATATAATTTTAATTAATATGAGGAACAATTATGTGCTTAAGTCTTTCTCAAAGACAGTTTAAATACAATGATAAACTAGTATGTGCTGCTAAAGTGTTGTTTGTCAACCAGTTTTAGGCCCATATAAAATGTATTTCTCGAGTTATGATAATTTTCATCAAAGTCTACACATGTGGGAAAAAACGCATTTTCAGCCGATTTAAACGTCGATTTGGCGGAACGGTTAAACGCTTCAGCCATTACTATGTGACAGTGTCAGACAGTTTAAATACAATGATAAACTAGTATGTGCTGCTAAAGTGTTGTTTTTCAAACAGTTTTTGGCCCATTTAAAATGTATTTTTCGAGTTATGATCATGTTCAGAACTTTGGACGATTTGCTGTCTAGCTGAATTAGAGAAACACCGAACAATTGTCTCTTTGTAGGTGCATGATTTTGAATGCTGCAGTACACCATATAACTTTAATTAATATGAGGAACAATTATGTGCTTCTTAAGTCTTTCTCAAAGACAGTTTAAATACAATGATAAACTAGTATGTGCTGCTAAAGTCTTGTTTGTCAACCAGTTTTAGGCCCATATAAAATGTATTTTTCGAGTTCTGATAATTTTCATCAAAGTCTACACGTGGGAAAAAACGCATTTTCAGTCGATTTAAACGTCGACAAGGCGAATCGGTTAAACGCTTAAGTCATTACTCCATGTGACAGTGTCAGACAGTTTAAATACAATGATAAACTAGTATGTGCTGCTAAAGTCTTGTTTGTCAACCAGTTTTAGGCCCAAATAAAATGTATTTTTCGAGTTCTGATAATTTTCATCAAAGTCTACACGTGAGAAAAAACGCATTTTCAGCCGATTTAAACGTCGAAAAGGCGAATCGTTTGAACGCTTCAGTCATTACTCTATGTGACAGTGTCAGTCAGTTTAAATACAATGATGAACTAGTATGTGCTGCTAAAGTCTTGTTTGTCAACCAGTTTTAGGCCCATATAAAATGTATTTTTCGAGTTCAGATAATTTTCAACAAAGTCTACACGTGGGAAAAAACGCATTTTCAGTCGATTTAAACGTCGATTTGGCGGAACGGTTAAACACTTCAATCATTACTCTATGTGACAGTGTCAGACAGTTTAAATACAATGATAAACTAGTATGTACTGCTAAAGTCTTGTTTGTCAACCAGTTTTAGGCCCAAATAAAATGTATTTTTCGAGTTCTGATAATTTTCCGAACTTTGGACCGTTTGCTGTCTAGCTGAATTAGAGAAACACCGAACCATTGTCTCTTTGTTGGTGAATGATTCAGAATGCTGCAGTACACCATATAACTTTAATTAATATGAGGAACAATTATTTTGCTTCTTAAGTCTTTCTCAAAGACAGTTTAAATACAATGATAAACTAGTATGTGCTGCTAAAGTGTTGTTTGTCAACCAGTTTTAGGCCCATATAAAATGTATTTTTCGAGTTATGATAATTTTCATCAAAGTCTACACATGTGGGAAAAAACGCATTTTCAGCCGATTTAAACGTCGAAAAGGCGGATCGGTTAAACGCTTCAGCCATTACTCTGTGACAGTGTCAGACAGTTTAAATACAATGATAAACTAGTATGTGCTACTAAAGTCTTGTTTGTCAACCAGTTTTAGGCCCATATAAAATGTATTTTTCGAGTTCTGATAATTTTCATCAAAGTCTACACGTGGGAAAAAACGCATTTTCAGCCGATTTTAACGTCGATTTGGCGGAACGGTTAAACGCTTCAGACATTACTCTATGTGACAGTGTCAGACAGTTTAAATACAATGATAAACTAGTATGTGCTGCTAAAGTGTTGTTTGCCAACCAGTTTTAGGCCCATATAAAATGTATTTTTCGAGTTATGATCATTTTCCGAACTTTGGACCGTTTGCTGTCTAGCTGAATTAGAGAAACACCGAACCATTGTCTCTTTGTAGGCGCATGATTCAGAATACTGCAGTACAGCATAGAAATTTAATTAATATGATGAACTATTATGTGCTTCTTAAGTTTTTCTCACAGAGTTCTAGGCCCATCTAACATGTATCTGTGGAGTTATGATCATTTTCAGAACTTTGGACGATTTGCTGTCGAGCTGAATTAGAGAAACACCGAACCATTGTCTCTTTGTAGGTGAATGATTCAGAATGCTGCAGTACACCATATAACTTTAATTAATATGAGGAACAATTATTTTGCTTCTTAAGTCTTTCTCAAAGACAGTTTAAATACAATGATGAACTAGTATGTGCTGCTTATGTCTTGTTTGTCAACCAGTTTTAGGCCCATATAAAATGTATTTTTCGAGTTTTGATAATTTTCATCAAAGTCTACACATGTGGGAAAAAATGCATTTTCAGCTGATTTTAACGTCGATTTGGTAGAACGGTTAAACGCTTCAGTCATTACTCTATGTGACAGTGTCAGACAGTTTAAATACAATGATAAACTAGTATGTGCTGCTAAAGTGTTGTTTGCCAACCAGTTTTAGGCCCATATAAAATGTATTTTTCGAGTTATGATCATTTTCCGAACTTTGGACCGTTTGCTGTCTAGCTGAATTAGAGAAACACCGAACCATTGTCTCTTTGTAGGCGCATGATTTAGAATGCTGCAGTACACCATATAACTTTAATGAATATGAGGAACTATTATGTGCTTCTTAAGTCTTTCTCAAAGACAGTTTAAATACAATGATAAACTAGTATGTGCTGCTAAAGTGTTGTTTGTCAACCAGTTTTAGGCCCATATAAAATGTATTTTTCGAGTTCTGATAATTTTCATCAAAGTCTACACATGTGGGAAAAAATGCATTTTAAGCCGATTTTAACGTCGATTTGGTGGAACGGTTAAACGCTTCAGTCATTACTCTATGTGACAGTGTCAGACAGTTTAAATACAATGATCAACTAGTATGTGCTGCTAAAGTGTTGTTTGTCAAACAATTTTAGGCCCATATAAAATGTATTTTTCGAGTTCTGATAATTTTCATCAAAGTCTACACGTGGGAAAAAACGCATTTTCAGCCGATTTTAACGTCGATTTGGCGGAACGGTTAAACGCTTCAGTCATTACTCTATGTGACAGTGTCAGACAGTTTAAATACAATGATAAACTAGTATGTGCTGCTAAAGTGTTGTTTGTCAAACAGTTTTAGGTCCATATAAAATGTATTTTTCGAGTTATGATCATTTTCAGAACTTTGGACGATTTGCTGTCTAGCTGAATTAGAGAAACACCGAACAATTGTCTCTTTGTAGGTGCATGATTTTGAATGCTGCAGTACACCATATAACTTTAATTAATATGAGGAACAATTATGTGCTTCTTAAGTCTTTCTCAAAGACAGTTTAAATACAATGATAAACTAGTATGTGCAGCTAAAGTCTTGTTTGTCAACCAGTTTTAGGCCCATATAAAATGTATTTTTCGAGTTATGATAATTTTCATCAATGTCTACACGTGGGAAAAAACGCATTTTCAGTCGATTTAAACGTCGATTTGGCGGAACGGTTAAACGCTTCAGTCATTACTCTATGTGACAGTGTCAGAAAGTGTAAATACAATGATAAACTAGTATGTGCTGCTAAAGTGTTGTTTGCCAACCAGTTTTAGGCCCATATAAAATGTATTTTTCGAGTTATGATCATTTTCCGAAGTTTGGACCGTTTGCTGTCTAGCTGAATTAGAGAAACACCGAACCATTGTCTCTTTGTAGGCGCATGATTTAGAATGCTGCAGTACACCATATAACTTTAATGAATATGAGGAACTATTTTGTGCTTCTTAAGTCTTTCTCAAAGACAGTTTAAATACAATGATAAACTAGTATATGCTGCTAAAGTCTTGTTTGTCAACCAGTTTTAGGCCCATATAAAATGTATTTTTCGAGTTCTGATAATTTTCATCAAAGTCTACACATGTGGGAAAAAACGCATTTTCAGTCGATTTAAACGTCGAAAAGGCGAATCGGTTGAACGCTTCAGCCATTACTCTATGTGACAGTGTCAGACAGTTTAAATACAATGATAAACTAGTATGTGCTGCTAAGTCTTGTTTGTCAACCAGTTTTAGGCCCAAATAAAATGTATTTTTCGAGTTCTGATAATTTTCATCAAAGTCTACACGTGAGAAAAAACGCATTTTCAGCTGATTTAAACGTCGAAAAGGCGAATCGGTTGAACGCTTCAGTCATTACTCTATGTGACAGTGTCAGAAAGTGTAAATACAATGATAAACTAGTATGTGCTGCTAATGTGTTGTTTGCCAACCAGTTTTAGGCCCATATAAAATGTATTTTTCGAGTTATGATCATTTTCCGAACTTTGGACCGTTTGCTGTCTAGCTGAATTAGAGAAACACCGAACCATTGTCTCTTTGTAGGCGCATGATTCAGAATACTGCAGTACAGCATAGAAATTTAATTAATATGATGAACTATTATGTGCTTCTTAAGTGTTTCTCACAGAGTTCTAGGCCTATCTAACATGTATTTGTGGAGTTATGATCATTTTCAGAACTTTGGACGATTTGCTGTTGAGCTGAATTAGAGAAACACCGAACCATTGTCTCTTTGTAGGTGAATGATTCAGAATGCTGCAGTACACCATATAACTTTAATTAATATGAGGAACAATTATTTTGCTTCTTAAGTCTTTCTCAAAGACAGTTTAAATACAATGATGAACTAGTATGTGCTGCTTATGTCTTGTTTGTCAACCAGTTTTAGGCCCATATAAAATGTATTTTTCGAGTTCTGATAATTTTCATCAAAGTCTACACATGTGGGAAAAAATGCATTTTCAGCTGATTTTAACGTCGATTTGGTAGAACGGTTAAACGCTTCAGTCATTACTCTATGTGACAGTGTCAGACAGTTTAAATACAATGATAAACTAGTATGTGCTGCTAAAGTGTTGTTTGCCAACCAGTTTTAGGCCCATATAAAATGTATTTTTCGAGTTATGATCATTTTCCGAACTTTGGACCGTTTGCTGTCTAGCTGAATTAGAGAAACACCGAACCATTGTCTCTTTGTAGGCGCATGATTTAGAATGCTGCAGTACACCATATAACTTTAATGAATATGAGGAACTATTATGTGCTTCTTAAGTCTTTCTCAAAGACAGTTTAAATACAATGATAAACTAGTATGTGCTGCTAAAGTGTTGTTTGTCAACCAGTTTTAGGCCCATATAAAATGTATTTTTCGAGTTCTGATAATTTTCATCAAAGTCTACACATGTGGGAAAAAATGCATTTTAAGCCGATTTTAACGTCGATTTGGTGGAACGGTTAAACGCTTCAGTCATTACTCTATGTGACAGTGTCAGACAGTTTAAATACAATGATCAACTAGTATGTGCTGCTAAAGTGTTGTTTGTCAAACAGTTTTAGGCCCATATAAAATGTATTTTTCGAGTTCTGATAATTTTCATCAAAGTCTACACGTGGGAAAAAACGCATTTTCAGCCGATTTTAACGTCGATTTGGCGGAACGGTTAAACGCTTCAGTCATTACTCTATGTGACAGTGTCAGACAGTTTAAATACAATGATAAACTAGTATGTGCTGCTAAAGTGTTGTTTGTCAAACAGTTTTAGGTCCATATAAAATGTATTTTTCGAGTTATGATCATTTTCAGAACTTTGGACGATTTGCTGTCTAGCTGAATTAGAGAAACACCGAACAATTGTCTCTTTGTAGGTGCATGATTTTGAATGCTGCAGTACACCATATAACTTTAATTAATATGAGGAACAATTATGTGCTTCTTAAGTCTTTCTCAAAGACAGTTTAAATACAATGATAAACTAGTATGTGCAGCTAAAGTCTTGTTTGTCAACCAGTTTTAGGCCCATATAAAATGTATTTTTCGAGTTATGATAATTTTCATCAAAGTCTACACGTGGGAAAAAACGCATTTTCAGTCGATTTAAACGTCGATTTGGCGGAACGGTTAAACGCTTCAGTCATTACTCTATGTGACAGTGTCAGAAAGTGTAAATACAATGATAAACTAGTATGTGCTGCTAAAGTGTTGTTTGCCAACCAGTTTTAGGCCCATATAAAATGTATTTTTCGAGTTATGATCATTTTCCGAAGTTTGGACCGTTTGCTGTCTAGCTGAATTAGAGAAACACCGAACCATTGTCTCTTTGTAGGCGCATGATTTAGAATGCTGCAGTACACCATATAACTTTAATGAATATGAGGAACTATTTTGTGCTTCTTAAGTCTTTCTCAAAGACAGTTTAAATACAATGATAAACTAGTATATGCTGCTAAAGTCTTGTTTGTCAACCAGTTTTAGGCCCATATAAAATGTATTTTTCGAGTTCTGATAATTTTCATCAAAGTCTACACATGTGGGAAAAAACGCATTTTCAGTCGATTTAAACGTCGAAAAGGCGAATCGGTTGAGCGCTTCAGCCATTACTCTATGTGACAGTGTCAGACAGTTTAAATACAATGATAAACTAGTATGTGCTGCTAAGTCTTGTTTGTCAACCAGTTTTAGGCCCAAATAAAATGTATTTTTCGAGTTCTGATAATTTTCATCAAAGTCTACACGTGAGAAAAAACGCATTTTCAGCTGATTTAAACGTCGAAAAGGCGAATCGGTTGAACGCTTCAGTCATTACTCTATGTGACAGTGTCAGAAAGTGTAAATACAATGATAAACTAGTATGTGCTGCTAATGTGTTGTTTGCCAACCAGTTTTAGGCCCATATAAAATGTATTTTTCGAGTTATGATCATTTTCCGAACTTTGGACCGTTTGCTGTCTAGCTGAATTAGAGAAACACCGAACCATTGTCTCTTTGTAGGCGCATGATTCAGAATACTGCAGTACAGCATAGAAATTTAATTAATATGATGAACTATTATGTGCTTCTTAAGTGTTTCTCACAGAGTTCTAGGCCTATCTAACATGTATTTGTGGAGTTATGATCATTTTCAGAACTTTGGACGATTTGCTGTTGAGCTGAATTAGAGAAACACCGAACCATTGTCTCTTTGTAGGTGAATGATTCAGAATGCTGCAGTACACCATATAACTTTAATTAATATGAGGAACAATTATTTTGCTTCTTAAGTCTTTCTCAAAGACAGTTTAAATACAATGATGAACTAGTATGTGCTGCTTATGTCTTGTTTGTCAACCAGTTTTAGGCCCATATAAAATGTATTTTTCGAGTTCTGATAATTTTCATCAAAGTCTACACATGTGGGAAAAAATGCATTTTCAGCTGATTTTAACGTCGATTTGGTAGAACGGTTAAACGCTTCAGTCATTACTCTATGTGACAGTGTCAGACAGTTTAAATACAATGATAAACTAGTATGTGCTGCTAAAGTGTTGTTTGCCAACCAGTTTTAGGCCCATATAAAATGTATTTTTCGAGTTATGATCATTTTCCGAACTTTGGACCGTTTGCTGTCTAGCTGAATTAGAGAAACACCGAACCATTGTCTCTTTGTAGGCGCATGATTTAGAATGCTGCAGTACACCATATAACTTTAATGAATATGAGGAACTATTATGTGCTTCTTAAGTCTTTCTCAAAGACAGTTTAAATACAATGATAAACTAGTATGTGCTGCTAAAGTGTTGTTTGTCAACCAGTTTTAGGCCCATATAAAATGTATTTTTCGAGTTCTGATAATTTTCATCAAAGTCTACACATGTGGGAAAAAATGCATTTTAAGCCGATTTTAACGTCGATTTGGTGGAACGGTTAAACGCTTCAGTCATTACTCTATGTGACAGTGTCAGACAGTTTAAATACAATGATCAACTAGTATGTGCTGCTAAAGTGTTGTTTGTCAAACAGTTTTAGGCCCATATAAAATGTATTTTTCGAGTTCTGATAATTTTCATCAAAGTCTACACGTGGGAAAAAACGCATTTTCAGCCGATTTTAACGTCGATTTGGCGGAACGGTTAAACGCTTCAGTCATTACTCTATGTGACAGTGTCAGACAGTTTAAATACAATGATAAACTAGTATGTGCTGCTAAAGTGTTGTTTGTCAAACAGTTTTAGGTCCATATAAAATGTATTTTTCGAGTTATGATCATTTTCAGAACTTTGGACGATTTGCTGTCTAGCTGAATTAGAGAAACACCGAACAATTGTCTCTTTGTAGGTGCATGATTTTGAATGCTGCAGTACACCATATAACTTTAATTAATATGAGGAACAATTATGTGCTTCTTAAGTCTTTCTCAAAGACAGTTTAAATACAATGATAAACTAGTATGTGCAGCTAAAGTCTTGTTTGTCAACCAGTTTTAGGCCCATATAAAATGTATTTTTCGAGTTATGATAATTTTCATCAATGTCTACACGTGGGAAAAAACGCATTTTCAGTCGATTTAAACGTCGATTTGGCGGAACGGTTAAACGCTTCAGTCATTACTCTATGTGACAGTGTCAGAAAGTGTAAATACAATGATAAACTAGTATGTGCTGCTAAAGTGTTGTTTGCCAACCAGTTTTAGGCCCATATAAAATGTATTTTTCGAGTTATGATCATTTTCCGAAGTTTGGACCGTTTGCTGTCTAGCTGAATTAGAGAAACACCGAACCATTGTCTCTTTGTAGGCGCATGATTTAGAATGCTGCAGTACACCATATAACTTTAATGAATATGAGGAACTATTTTGTGCTTCTTAAGTCTTTCTCAAAGACAGTTTAAATACAATGATAAACTAGTATATGCTGCTAAAGTCTTGTTTGTCAACCAGTTTTAGGCCCATATAAAATGTATTTTTCGAGTTCTGATAATTTTCATCAAAGTCTACACATGTGGGAAAAAACGCATTTTCAGTCGATTTAAACGTCGAAAAGGCGAATCGGTTGAACGCTTCAGCCATTACTCTATGTGACAGTGTCAGACAGTTTAAATACAATGATAAACTAGTATGTGCTGCTAAGTCTTGTTTGTCAACCAGTTTTAGGCCCAAATAAAATGTATTTTTCGAGTTCTGATAATTTTCATCAAAGTCTACACGTGAGAAAAAACGCATTTTCAGCTGATTTAAACGTCGAAAAGGCGAATCGGTTGAACGCTTCAGTCATTACTCTATGTGACAGTGTCAGAAAGTGTAAATACAATGATAAACTAGTATGTGCTGCTAATGTGTTGTTTGCCAACCAGTTTTAGGCCCATATAAAATGTATTTTTCGAGTTATGATCATTTTCCGAACTTTGGACCGTTTGCTGTCTAGCTGAATTAGAGAAACACCGAACCATTGTCTCTTTGTAGGCGCATGATTCAGAATACTGCAGTACAGCATAGAAATTTAATTAATATGATGAACTATTATGTGCTTCTTAAGTGTTTCTCACAGAGTTCTAGGCCTATCTAACATGTATTTGTGGAGTTATGATCATTTTCAGAACTTTGGACGATTTGCTGTCGAGCTGAATTAGAGAAACACCGAACCATTGTCTCTTTGTAGGTGAATGATTCAGAATGCTGCAGTACACCATATAACTTTAATTAATATGAGGAACAATTATTTTGCTTCTTAAGTCTTTCTCAAAGACAGTTTAAATACAATGATGAACTAGTATGTGCTGCTTATGTCTTGTTTGTCAACCAGTTTTAGGCCCATATAAAATGTATTTTTCGAGTTCTGATAATTTTCATCAAAGTCTACACATGTGGGAAAAAATGCATTTTCAGCTGATTTTAACGTCGATTTGGTAGAACGGTTAAACGCTTCAGTCATTACTCTATGTGACAGTGTCAGACAGTTTAAATACAATGATAAACTAGTATGTGCTGCTAAAGTGTTGTTTGTCAAACAGTTTTAGGTCCATATAAAATGTATTTTTCGAGTTATGATCATTTTCAGAACTTTGGACGATTTGCTGTCTAGCTGAATTAGAGAAACACCGAACAATTGTCTCTTTGTAGGTGCATGATTTTGAATGCTGCAGTACACCATATAACTTTAATTAATATGAGGAACAATTATGTGCTTCTTAAGTCTTTCTCAAAGACAGTTTAAATACAATGATAAACTAGTATGTGCAGCTAAAGTCTTGTTTGTCAACCAGTTTTAGGCCCATATAAAATGTATTTTTCGAGTTATGATAATTTTCATCAATGTCTACACGTGGGAAAAAACGCATTTTCAGTCGATTTAAACGTCGATTTGGCGGAACGGTTAAACGCTTCAGTCATTACTCTATGTGACAGTGTCAGTCAGTTTAAATACAATGATGAACTAGTATGTGCTGCTAAAGTCTTGTTTGTCAACCAGTTTTAGGCCCATATAAAATGTATTTTTTGAGTTCAAATAATTTTCATCAAAGTCTACACGTGGGAAAAAACGCATTTTCAGTCGATTTAAACGTCGATTTGGCGGAACGGTTAAACGCTTCAGTCATTACTCTATGTGACAGTGTCAGTCAGTTTAAATACAATGATGAACTAGTATGTGCTGCTAAAGTCTTGTTTGTCAACCAGTTTTAGGCCCATATAAAATGTATTTTTCGAGTTCAGATAATTTTCATCAAAGTCTACACGTGGGAAAAAACGCATTTTCAGTCGATTTAAACGTCGATTTGGCGGAACGGTTAAACACTTCAGTCATTACTCTATGTGACAGTGTCAGACAGTTTAAATACAATGATTAACTAGTATGTGCTGCTAAAGTCTTGTTTGTCAACCAGTTTTAGGCCCAAATAAAATGTATTTTTCGAGTTCTGATAATTTTCATCAAAGTCTACACGTGAGAAAAAACGCATTTTCAGCCGATTTAAACGTCGAAAAGGCGAATCGGTTGAACGCTTCAGTCATTACTCTATGTGACAGTGTCAGAAAGTGTAAATACAATGATAAACTAGTATGTGCTGCTAAAGTGTTGTTTGCCAACCAGTTTTAGGCCCATATAAAATGTATTTTTCGAGTTATGATCATTTTCCGAACTTTGGACCGTTTGCTGTCTAGCTGAATTAGAGAAACACCGAACCATTGTCTCTTTGTAGGCGCATGATTTAGAATGCTGCAGTACACCATATAACTTTAATGAATATGAGGAACTATTATGTGCTTCTTAAGTCTTTCTCAAAGACAGTTTAAATACAATGATAAACTAGTATGTGCTGCTAAAGTCTTGTTTGTCAACCAGTTTTAGGCCCATATAAAATGTATTTTTCGAGTTCTGATAATTTTCATCAAAGTCTACACATGTGGGAAAAAATGCATTTTAAGCCGATTTTAACGTCGATTTGGTGGAACGGTTAAACGCTTCAGTCATTACTCTATGTGACAGTGTCAGACAGTTTAAATACAATGATAAACTAGTATGTGCTGCTAAAGTGTTGTTTGCCAACCAGTTTTAGGCCCATATAAAATGTATTTTTCGAGTTATGATCATTTTCCGAACTTTGGACCGTTTGCTGTCTAGCTGAATAAGAGAAACACCGAACCATTGTCTCTTTGTAGGCGCATGATTCAGAATACTGCAGTACAGCATAGAAATTTAATTAATATGATGAACTATTATGTGCTTCTTAAGTGTTTCTCACAGAGTTCTAGGCCCATCTAACTTGTATTTGTGGAGTTATGATCATTTTCAGAACTTTGGACGATTTGCTGTCGAGCTGAATTAGAGAAACACCGAACCATTGTCTCTTTGTAGGTGAATGATTCAGAATGCTGCAGTACACCATATAACTTTAATTAATATGAGGAACAATTATTTTGCTTCTTAAGTCTTTCTCAAAGAAAGTTTAAATACAATGATGAACTAGTATGTGCTGCTTATGTCTTGTCTGTCAACCAGTTTTAGGCCCATATAAAATGTATTTTTCGAGTTCTGATAATTTTCATCAAAGTCTACACATGTGGGAAAAAATGCATTTTCAGCCGATTTTAACGTCGATTTGGTGGAACGGTTAAACGCTTCAGTCATTACTCTATGTGACAGTGTCAGACAGTTTAAATACAATGATAAACTAGTATGTGCTGCTAAAGTGTTGTTTGTCAGCCAGTTTTAGGCCCTTATAAAATGTATTTTTCGAGTTATGATCATTTTCAGAACTTTGGACGATTTGCTGTCGAGCTGAATTAGAGAGACACCGAACCATTGTCTCTTTGTAGGTGAATGATTCAGGATGCTGCCGTACACCATATAACTTTAATTAATATGAGGAAAAATTATTTTGCTTCTTAAGTCTTTCTCAAAGACAGTTTAAATACAATGATGAACTAGTATGTGCTGCTAATGTCTTGTTTGTCAACCAGTTTTAGGCCCATATAAAATGTATTTTTCGAGTTCTGATAATTTTCATCAAAGTCTACACGTGGGAAAAAACGCATTTTCAGCCGATTTAAATGTCGATTTGGCGGAACGGTTAAACGCTTCAGTCATTACTCTATGTGACAGTGTCAGACAGTTTAAATACAATGATCAACTAGTATGTGCTGCTAAAGTGTTGTTTGTCAAACAGTTTTAGGCCCACATAAAATGTATTTTTCGAGTTCTGATAATTTTCATCAAAGTCTACACGTGGGAAAAAACGCATTTTCAGCCGATTTAAACGTCGATTTGGCGGAACGGTTAAACGCTTCAGTCATTACTCTATGTGACAGTGTCAGACAGTTTAAATACAATGATGAACTAGTATGTGCTGCTAAAGTCTTGTTTGTCAACCAGTTTTAGGCCCATATAAAATGTATTTTTCGAGTTCTGATAATTTTCATCAAAGTCTACACGTGGGAAAAAACGCATTTTCAGCCGATTTTAACGTCGATTTGGCGGAACGGTTAAACGCTTCAGTCATTACTCTATGTGACAGTGTCAGACAGTTTAAATACAATGATAAACTAGTATGTGCTGCTAAAGTGTTGTTTGTCAAACAGTTTTAGGTCCATATAAAATGTATTTTTCGAGTTATGATCATTTTCAGAACTTTGGACGATTTGCTGTCTAGCTGAATTAGAGAAACACCGAACAATTGTCTCTTTGTAGGTGCATGATTTTGAATGCTGCAGTACACCATATAACTTTAATTAATATGAGGAACAATTATGTGCTTCTTAAGTCTTTCTCAAAGACAGTTTAAATACAATGATAAACTAGTATGTGCAGCTAAAGTCTTGTTTGTCAACCAGTTTTAGGCCCATATAAAATGTATTTTTCGAGTTATGATAATTTTCATCAATGTCTACACGTGGGAAAAAACGCATTTTCAGTCGATTTAAACGTCGATTTGGCGGAACGGTTAAACGCTTCAGTCATTACTCTATGTGACAGTGTCAGAAAGTGTAAATACAATGATAAACTAGTATGTGCTGCTAAAGTGTTGTTTGCCAACCAGTTCTAGGCCCATCTAACTTGTATTTGTGGAGTTATGATCATTTTCAGAACTTTGGACGATTTGCTGTCGAGCTGAATTAGAGAAACACCGAACCATTGTCTCTTTGTAGGTGAATGATTCAGAATGCTGCAGTACACCATATAACTTTAATTAATATGAGGAACAATTATTTTGCTTCTTAAGTCTTTCTCAAAGACAGTTTAAATACAATGATGAACTAGTATGTGCTGCTTATGTCTTGTCTGTCAACCAGTTTTAGGCCCATATAAAATGTATTTTTCGAGTTCTGATAATTTTCATCAAAGTCTACACATGTGGGAAAAAATGCATTTTCAGCCGATTTTAACGTCGATTTGGTGGAACGGTTAAACGCTTCAGTCATTACTCTATGTGACAGTGTCAGACAGTTTAAATACAATGATAAACTAGTATGTGCTGCTAAAGTGTTGTTTGTCAGCCAGTTTTAGGCCCTTATAAAATGTATTTTTCGAGTTATGATCATTTTCAGAACTTTGGACGATTTGCTGTCGAGCTGAATTAGAGAGACACCGAACCATTGTCTCTTTGTAGGTGAATGATTCAGGATGCTGCCGTACACCATATAACTTTAATTAATATGAGGAAAAATTATTTTGCTTCTTAAGTCTTTCTCAAAGACAGTTTAAATACAATGATGAACTAGTATGTGCTGCTAATGTCTTGTTTGTCAACCAGTTTTAGGCCCATATAAAATGTATTTTTCGAGTTCTGATAATTTTCATCAAAGTCTACACGTGGGAAAAAACGCATTTTCAGCCGATTTAAATGTCGATTTGGCGGAACGGTTAAACGCTTCAGTCATTACTCTATGTGACAGTGTCAGACAGTTTAAATACAATGATCAACTAGTATGTGCTGCTAAAGTGTTGTTTGTCAAACAGTTTTAGGCCCACATAAAATGTATTTTTCGAGTTCTGATAATTTTCATCAAAGTCTACACGTGGGAAAAAACGCATTTTCAGCCGATTTAAACGTCGATTTGGCGGAACGGTTAAACGCTTCAGTCATTACTCTATGTGACAGTGTCAGACAGTTTAAATACAATGATGAACTAGTATGTGCTGCTAAAGTCTTGTTTGTCAACCAGTTTTAGGCCCATATAAAATGTATTTTTCGAGTTCTGATAATTTTCATCAAAGTCTACACGTGGGAAAAAACGCATTTTCAGCCGATTTTAACGTCGATTTGGCGGAACGGTTAAACGCTTCAGTCATTACTCTATGTGACAGTGTCAGACAGTTTAAATACAATGATAAACTAGTATGTGCTGCTAAAGTGTTGTTTGTCAAACAGTTTTAGGTCCATATAAAATGTATTTTTCGAGTTATGATCATTTTCAGAACTTTGGACGATTTGCTGTCTAGCTGAATTAGAGAAACACCGAACAATTGTCTCTTTGTAGGTGCATGATTTTGAATGCTGCAGTACACCATATAACTTTAATTAATATGAGGAACAATTATGTGCTTCTTAAGTCTTTCTCAAAGACAGTTTAAATACAATGATAAACTAGTATGTGCAGCTAAAGTCTTGTTTGTCAACCAGTTTTAGGCCCATATAAAATGTATTTTTCGAGTTATGATAATTTTCATCAATGTCTACACGTGGGAAAAAACGCATTTTCAGTCGATTTAAACGTCGATTTGGCGGAACGGTTAAACGCTTCAGTCATTACTCTATGTGACAGTGTCAGAAAGTGTAAATACAATGATAAACTAGTATGTGCTGCTAAAGTGTTGTTTGCCAACCAGTTTTAGGCCCATATAAAATGTATTTTTCGAGTTATGATCATTTTCCGAAGTTTGGACCGTTTGCTGTCTAGCTGAATTAGAGAAACACCGAACCATTGTCTCTTTGTAGGCGCATGATTTAGAATGCTGCAGTACACCATATAACTTTAATGAATATGAGGAACTATTTTGTGCTTCTTAAGTCTTTCTCAAAGACAGTTTAAATACAATGATAAACTAGTATATGCTGCTAAAGTCTTGTTTGTCAACCAGTTTTAGGCCCATATAAAATGTATTTTTCGAGTTCTGATAATTTTCATCAAAGTCTACACATGTGGGAAAAAACGCATTTTCAGTCGATTTAAACGTCGAAAAGGCGAATCGGTTAAACGCTTCAGTCATTACTCCATGTGACAGTGTCAGACAGTTTAAATACAATGATGAACTAGTATGTGCTGCTAAAGTGTTGTTTGTCAACCAGTTTTAGGCCCATATAAAATGTATTTTTCGAGTTCTGATAATTTTCATCAAAGTCTACACATGTGGGAAAAAATGCATTTTAAGCCGATTTTAACGTCGATTTGGTGGAACGGTTGAACGCTTCAGTCATTACTCTATGTGACAGTGTCAGACAGTTTAAATACAATGATCAACTAGTATGTGCTGCTAAAGTGTTGTTTGTCAAACAGTTTTAGGCCCATATAAAATGTATTTTTCGAGTTCTGATAATTTTCATCAAAGTCTACACGTGGGAAAAAACGCATTTTCAGCCGATTTTAACGTCGATTTGGCGGAACGGTTAAACGCTTCAGTCATTACTCTATGTGACAGTGTCAGACAGTTTAAATACAATGATAAACTAGTATGTGCTGCTAAAGTGTTGTTTGTCAAACAGTTTTAGGTCCATATAAAATGTATTTTTCGAGTTATGATCATTTTCAGAACTTTGGACGATTTGCTGTCTAGCTGAATTAGAGAAACACCGAACAATTGTCTCTTTTTAGGTGCATGATTTTGAATGCTGCAGTACACCATATAACTTTAATTAATATGAGGAACAATTATGTGCTTCTTAAGTCTTTCTCAAAGACAGTTTAAATACAATGATAAATTAGTATGTGCAGCTAAAGTCTTGTTTGTCAACCAGTTTTAGGCCCATATAAAATGTATTTTTCGAGTTATGATAATTTTCATCAATGTCTACACGTGGGAAAAAACGCATTTTCAGTCGATTTAAACGTCGATTTGGCGGAACGGTTAAACGCTTCAGTCATTACTCTATGTGACAGTGTCAGAAAGTGTAAATACAATGATAAACTAGTATGTGCTGCTAAAGTGTTGTTTGCCAACCAGTTTTAGGCCCATATAAAATGTATTTTTCGAGTTATGATCATTTTCCGAAGTTTGGACCGTTTGCTGTCTAGCTGAATTAGAGAAACACCGAACCATTGTCTCTTTGTAGGCGCATGATTTAGAATGCTGCAGTACACCATATAACTTTAATGAATATGAGGAACTATTTTGTGCTTCTTAAGTCTTTCTCAAAGACAGTTTAAATACAATGATAAACTAGTATATGCTGCTAAAGTCTTGTTTGTCAACCAGTTTTAGGCCCATATAAAATGTATTTTTCGAGTTCTGATAATTTTCATCAAAGTCTACACATGTGGGAAAAAACGCATTTTCAGTCGATTTAAACGTCGAAAAGGCGAATCGGTTGAACGCTTCAGCCATTACTCTATGTGACAGTGTCAGACAGTTTAAATACAATGATAAACTAGTATGTGCTGCTAAGTCTTGTTTGTCAACCAGTTTTAGGCCCAAATAAAATGTATTTTTCGAGTTCTGATAATTTTCATCAAAGTCTACACGTGAGAAAAAACGCATTTTCAGCTGATTTAAACGTCGAAAAGGCGAATCGGTTGAACGCTTCAGTCATTACTCTATGTGACAGTGTCAGAAAGTGTAAATACAATGATAAACTAGTATGTGCTGCTAATGTGTTGTTTGCCAACCAGTTTTAGGCCCATATAAAATGTATTTTTCGAGTTATGATCATTTTCCGAACTTTGGACCGTTTGCTGTCTAGCTGAATTAGAGAAACACCGAACCATTGTCTCTTTGTAGGCGCATGATTTAGAATGCTGCAGTACACCATATAACTTTAATGAATATGAGGAACTATTATGTGCTTCTTAAGTCTTTCTCAAAGACAGTTTAAATACAATGATAAACTAGTATGTGCTGCTAAAGTGTTGTTTGTCAACCAGTTTTAGGCCCATATAAAATGTATTTTTCGAGTTCTGATAATTTTTATCAAAGTCTACACATGTGGGAAAAAATGCATTTTAAGCCGATTTTAACGTCGATTTGGTGGAACGGTTAAACACTTCAGTCATTACTCTATGTGACAGTGTCAGACAGTTTAAATACAATGATCAACTAGTATGTGCTGCTAAAGTGTTGTTTGTCAAACAGTTTTAGGCCCATATAAAATGTATTTTTCGAGTTCTGATAATTTTCATCAAAGTCTACACATGTGGGAAAAAATGCATTTTAAGCCGATTTTAACGTCGATTTGGTGGAACGGTTAAACACTTCAGTCATTACTCTATGTGACAGTGTCAGACAGTTTAAATACAATGATAAACTAGTATGTGCTGCTAAAGTGTTGTTTGTCAAACAGTTTTAGGTCCATATAAAATGTATTTTTCGAGTTATGATCATTTTCAGAACTTTGGACGATTTGCTGTCTAGCTGAATTAGAGAAACACCGAACAATTGTCTCTTTGTAGGTGCATGATTTTGAATGCTGCAGTACACCATATAACTTTAATTAATATGAGGAACAATTATGTGCTTCTTAAGTCTTTCTCAAAGACAGTTTAAATACAATGATAAACTAGTATGTGCAGCTAAAGTCTTGTTTGTCAACCAGTTTTAGGCCCATATAAAACGTATTTTTCGAGTTATGATCATTTTCATCAATGTCTACACGTGGGAAAAAACGCATTTTCAGTCGATTTAAACGTCGATTTGGCGGAACGGTTAAACGCTTCAGTCATTACTCTATGTGACAGTGTCAGTCAGTTTAAATACAATGATGAACTAGTATGTGCTGCTAAAGTCTTGTTTGTCAACCAGTTTTAGGCCCATATAAAATGTATTTTTCGAGTTCAGATAATTTTCATCAAAGTCTACACGTGGGAAAAAACGCATTTTCAGTCGATTTAAACGTCGATTTGGCGGAACGGTTAAACACTTCAGTCATTACTCTATGTGACAGTGTCAGACAGTTTAAATACAATGATAAACTAGTATGTGCTGCTAAAGTCTTGTTTGTCAACCAGTTTTATGCCCAAATAAAATGTATTTTTCGAATTCTGATAATTTTCATCAAAGTCTACACGTGAGAAAAAACGCATTTTCAGCCGATTTAAACGTCGAAAAGGCGAATCGGTTGAACGCTTCAGTCATTACTCCTTGTGACAGTGTCAGAAAGTGTTAATACAATGATAAACTAGTATGTGCTGCTAAAGTGTTGTTTGCCAACCAGTTTTAGGCCCATATAAAATGTATTTTTCGAGTTATGATCATTTTCCGAACTTTGGACCGTTTGCTGTCTAGCTGAATTAGAGAAACACCGAACCATTGTCTCTTTGTAGGCGCATGATTTAGAATGCTGCAGTACACCATATAACTTTAATGAATATGAGGAACTATTATGTGCTTCTTAAGTCTTTCTCAAAGACAGTTTAAATACAATGATAAACTAGTATGTGCTGCTAAAGTGTTGTTTGTCAACCAGTTTTAGGCCCATATAAAATGTATTTTTCGAGTTCTGATAATTTTCATCAAAGTCTACACATGTGGGAAAAAATGCATTTTAAGCCGATTTTAACGTCGATTTGGTGGAACGGTTAAACGCTTCAGTCATTACTCTATGTGACAGTGTCAGACAGTTTAAATACAATGATCAACTAGTATGTGCTGCTAAAGTGTTGTTTGTCAACCAGTTTTAGGCCCATATAAAATGTATTTTTCGAGTTCTGATAATTTTTATCAAAGTCTACACATGTGGGAAAAAATGCATTTTAAGCCGATTTTAACGTCGATTTGGTGGAACGGTTAAACGCTTCAGTCATTACTCTATGTGACAGTGTCAGACAGTTTAAATACAATGATCAACTAGTATGTGCTGCTAAAGTGTTGTTTGTCAAACAGTTTTAGGCCCATATAAAATGTATTTTTCGAGTTCTGATAATTTTCATCAAAGTCTACACATGTGGGAAAAAATGCATTTTAAGCCGATTTTAACGTCGATTTGGTGGAACGGTTAACACTTCAGTCATTACTCTATGTGACAGTGTCAGACAGTTTAAATACAATGATAAACTAGTATGTGCTGCTAAAGTGTTGTTTGTCAAACAGTTTTAGGTCCATATAAAATGTATTTTTCGAGTTATGATCATTTTCAGAACTTTGGACGATTTGCTGTCTAGCTGAATTAGAGAAACACCGAACAATTGTCTCTTTGTAGGTGCATGATTTTGAATGCTGCAGTACACCATATAACTTTAATTAATATGAGGAACAATTATGTGCTTCTTAAGTCTTTCTCAAAGACAGTTTAAATACAATGATAAACTAGTATGTGCAGCTAAAGTCTTGTTTGTCAACCAGTTTTAGGCCCATATAAAACGTATTTTTCGAGTTATGATCATTTTCATCAATGTCTACACGTGGGAAAAAACGCATTTTCAGTCGATTTAAACGTCGATTTGGCGGAACGGTTAAACGCTTCAGTCATTACTCTATGTGACAGTGTCAGTCAGTTTAAATACAATGATGAACTAGTATGTGCTGCTAAAGTCTTGTTTGTCAACCAGTTTTAGGCCCATATAAAATGTATTTTTCGAGTTCAGATAATTTTCATCAAAGTCTACACGTGGGAAAAAACGCATTTTCAGTCGATTTAAACGTCGATTTGGCGGAACGGTTAAACACTTCAGTCATTACTCTATGTGACAGTGTCAGACAGTTTAAATACAATGATAAACTAGTATGTGCTGCTAAAGTCTTGTTTGTCAACCAGTTTTAGGCCCAAATAAAATGTATTTTTCGAATTCTGATAATTTTCATCAAAGTCTACACGTGAGAAAAAACGCATTTTCAGCCGATTTAAACGTCGAAAAGGCGAATCGGTTGAACGCTTCAGTCATTACTCCTTGTGACAGTGTCAGAAAGTGTAAATACAATGATAAACTAGTATGTGCTGCTAAAGTGTTGTTTGCCAACCAGTTTTAGGCCCATATAAAATGTATTTTTCGAGTTATGATCATTTTCCGAACTTTGGACCGTTTGCTGTCTAGCTGAATTAGAGAAACACCGAACCATTGTCTCTTTGTAGGCGCATGATTTAGAATGCTGCAGTACACCATATAACTTTAATGAATATGAGGAACTATTATGTGCTTCTTAAGTCTTTCTCAAAGACAGTTTAAATACAATGATAAACTAGTATGTGCTGCTAAAGTGTTGTTTGTCAACCAGTTTTAGGCCCATATAAAATGTAATTTTCGAGTTCTGATAATTTTCATCAAAGTCTACACATGTGGGAAAAAATGCATTTTAAGCCGATTTTAACGTCGATTTGGTGGAACGGTTAAACGCTTCAGTCATTACTCTATGTGACAGTGTCAGACAGTTTAAATACAATGATCAACTAGTATGTGCTGCTAAAGTGTTGTTTGTCAAACAGTTTTAGGCCCATATAAAATGTATTTTTCGAGTTCTGATAATTTTAATCAAAGTCTACACGTGGGAAAAAACGCATTTTCAGCCGATTTTAACGTCGATTTGGCGGAACGGTTAAACGCTTCAGTCATTACTCTATGTGACAGTGTCAGACAGTTTAAATACAATGATAAACTAGTATGTGCTGCTAAAGTGTTGTTTGTCAAACAGTTTTAGGTCCATATAAAATGTATTTTTCGAGTTATGATCATTTTCAGAACTTTGGACGATTTGCTGTCTAGCTGAATTAGAGAAACACCGAACAATTGTCTCTTTGTAGGTGCATGATTTTGAATGCTGCAGTACACCATATAACTTTAATTAATATGAGGAACTATTATGTGCTTCTTAAGTCTTTCTCAAAGACAGTTTAAATACAATGATGAACTAGTATGTGCTGCTAAAGTCTTGTTTGTCAACCAGTTTTAGGCCCATATAAAATGTATTTTTCGAGTTCAGATAATTTTCATCAAAGTCTACACGTGGGAAAAAACGCATTTTCAGTCGATTTAAACGTCGATTTGGCGGAACGGTTAAACACTTCAGTCATTACTCTATGTGACAGTGTCAGACAGTTTAAATACAATGATAAACTAGTATGTGCTGCTAAAGTCTTGTTTGTCAACCAGTTTTAGGCCCAATAAAATGTATTTTTCGAGTTCTGATAATTTTCCGAACTTTGGACCGTTTGCTGTCTAGCTGAATTAGAGAAACACCGAACCATTGTCTCTCTGTAGGCGCATGATTCAGAATACTGCAGTACAGCATAGAAATTTAATTAATATGATGAACTATTGTGTGCTTCTTAAGTGTTTCTCACAGAGTTCTAGGCCCATCTAACATGTATTTGTGGAGTTATGATCATTTTCAGAACTTTGGACGATTTGCTGTCGAGCTGAATTAGAGAAACACCGAACCATTGTCTCTTTGTAGGTGAATGATTCAGAATGCTGCAGTACACCATATAACTTTAATTAATATGAGGAACAATTATTTTGCTTCTTAAGTCTTTCTCAAAGACAGTTTAAATACAATGATGAACTAGTATGTGCTGCTTATGTCTTGTTTGTCAACCAGTTTTAGGCCCATATAAAATGTATTTTTCGAGTTCTGATAATTTTCATCAAAGTCTACACATGTGGGAAAAAATGCATTTTCAGCTGATTTTAACGTCGATTTGGTGGAACGGTTAAACGCTTCAGTCATTACTCTATGTGACAGTGTCAGACAGTTTAAATACAATGATAAACTAGTATGTGCTGCTAAAGTGTTGTTTGTCAGCCAGTTTTAGGCCCTTATAAAATGTATTTTTCGAGTTATGATCATTTTCAGAACTTTGGACGATTTGCTGTCGAGCTGAATTAGAGAAACACCGAACCATTGTCTCTTTGTAGGTGAATGATTCAGAATGCTGCAGTACAGCATAGAAATTTAATTAATATGATGAACTATTATGTGCTTCTTAAGTGTTTCTCACAGAGTTCTAGGCCCATCTAACATGTATTTGTGGAGTTATGATCATATTCAGAACTTTGGACGATTTGCTGTCTAGCTGAATTAGAGAAACACCGAACAATTGTTTCTTTGTAGGTGCATGATTCAGTATACTGCAGTACAGCATAGAAATTTAATTAATATGATGAACTATTATGTGCTTCTTAAGTGTTTCTCACAGAGTTCTAGGCCCATCTAACATGTATTTGTGGAGTTATGATCATATTCAGAACTTTGGACGATTTGCTGTCGAGCTGAATTAGAGAAACACCGAACCATTGTCTCTTTGTAGGTGAATGATTCAGAATGCTGCAGTACACCATATAACTTTAATTAATATGAGGAGCAATTATTTTGCTTCTTAAGTCTTTCTCAAAGACAGTTTAAATACAATGATAAACTAGTATGTGCAGCTAAAGTCTTGTTTGTCAACCAGTTTTAGGCCCATATAAAATGTATTTTTCGAGTTCTGATAATTTTCATCAAATTCTACACATGTGGGAAAAAACGCATTTTCAGTCGATTTAAACGTCGAAAAGGCGAATCGGTTAAACGCTTCAGTCATTACTCCATGTGACAGTGTCAGACAATTTAAATACAATGATGAACTAGTATGTGCTGCTAAAGTGTTGTTTGTCAACCAGTTTTAGGCCCATATAAAATGTATTTTTCGAGTTCTGATAATTTTCATCAAAGTCTACACATGTGGGAAAAAATGCATTTTAAGCCGATTTTAACGTCGATTTGGTGGAACGGTTAAACGCTTCAGTCATTACTCTATGTGACAGTGTCAGACAGTTTAAATACAATGATCAACTAGTATGTGCTGCTAAAGTGTTGTTTGTCAAACAGTTTTAGGTCCATATAAAATGTATTTTTCGAGTTATGATCATTTTCCGAACTTTGGACCGTTTGCTGTCTAGCTGAATTAGAGAAACACCGAACCATTGTCTCTTTGTTGGCGCATGATTTAGAATGCTGCAGTACACCATATAACTTTAATGAATATGAGGAACTATTATGTGCTTCTTAAGTCTTTCTCAAAGACAGTTTAAATACAATGATAAACTAGTATGTGCTGCTAAAGTCTTGTTTGTCAACCAGTTTTAGGCCCATATAAAATGTATTTTTCGAGTTCTGATAATTTTCATCAAAGTCTACACATGTGGGAAAAAACGCATTTTCAGTCGATTTAAACGTCGAAAAGGCGAATCGGTTAAACGCTTCAGTCATTACTCCATGTGACAGTGTCAGACAGTTTAAATACAATGATGAACTAGTATGTGCTGCTAAAGTGTTGTTTGTCAACCAGTTTTTGGCCCATATAAAATGTATTTTTCGAGTTCTGATAATTTTCATCAAAGTCTACACATGTGGGAAAAAATGCATTTTAAGCCGATTTTAACGTCGATTTGGTGGAACGGTTAAACGCTTCAGTCATTACTCTATGTGACAGTGTCAGACAGTTTAAATACAATGATCAACTAGTATGTGCTGCTAAAGTGTTGTTTGTCAAACAGTTTTAGGCCCATATAAAATGTATTTTTCGAGTTCTGATAATTTTCATCAAAGTCTACACGTGGGAAAAAACGCATTTTCAGCCGATTTTAACGTCGATTTGGCGGAACGGTTAAACGCTTCAGTCATTACTCTATGTGACAGTGTCAGACAGTTTAAATACAATGATAAACTAGTATGTGCTGCTAAAGTGTTGTTTGTCAAACAGTTTTAGGCCCATATAAAATGTATTTTTCGAGTTATGATCATTTTCCGAACTTTGGACCGTTTGCTGTCTAGCTGAATTAGAGAAACACCGAACCATTGTCTCTTTGTTGGCGCATGATTTAGAATGCTGCAGTACACCATATAACTTTAATGAATATGAGGAACTATTATGTGCTTCTTAAGTCTTTCTCAAAGACAGTTTAAATACAATGATAAACTAGTATGTGCTGCTAAAGTCTTGTTTGTCAACCAGTTTTAGGCCCATATAAAATGTATTTTTCGAGTTCTGATAATTTTCATCAAAGTCTACACATGTGGGAAAAAACGCATTTTCAGTCGATTTAAACGTCGAAAAGGCGAATCGGTTAAACGCTTCAGTCATTACTCCATGTGACAGTGTCAGACAGTTTAAATACAATGATGAACTAGTATGTGCTGCTAAAGTGTTGTTTGTCAACCAGTTTTTGGCCCATATAAAATGTATTTTTCGAGTTCTGATAATTTTCATCAAAGTCTACACATGTGGGAAAAAATGCATTTTAAGCCGATTTTAACGTCGATTTGGTGGAACGGTTAAACGCTTCAGTCATTACTCTATGTGACAGTGTCAGACAGTTTAAATACAATGATCAACTAGTATGTGCTGCTAAAGTGTTGTTTGTCAAACAGTTTTAGGCCCATATAAAATGTATTTTTCGAGTTCTGATAATTTTCATCAAAGTCTACACGTGGGAAAAAACGCATTTTCAGCCGATTTTAACGTCGATTTGGCGGAACGGTTAAACGCTTCAGTCATTACTCTATGTGACAGTGTCAGACAGTTTAAATACAATGATAAACTAGTATGTGCTGCTAAAGTGTTGTTTGTCAAACAGTTTTAGGCCCATATAAAATGTATTTTTCGAGTTATGATCATTTTCCGAACTTTGGACCGTTTGCTGTCTAGCTGAATTAGAGAAACACCGAACCATTGTCTCTTTGTTGGCGCATGATTTAGAATGCTGCAGTACACCATATAACTTTAATGAATATGAGGAACTATTATGTGCTTCTTAAGTCTTTCTCAAAGACAGTTTAAATACAATGATAAACTAGTATGTGCTGCTAAAGTCTTGTTTGTCAACCAGTTTTAGGCCCATATAAAATGTATTTTTCGAGTTCTGATAATTTTCATCAAAGTCTACACATGTGGGAAAAAACGCATTTTCAGTCGATTTAAACGTCGAAAAGGCGAATCGGTTAAACGCTTCAGTCATTACTCCATGTGACAGTGTCAGACAGTTTAAATACAATGATAAACTAGTATGTGCTGCTAAAGTCTTGTTTGTCAACCAGTTTTTGGCCCATATAAAATGTATTTTTCGAGTTCTGATAATTTTCATCAAAGTCTACACATGTGGGAAAAAATGCATTTTAAGCAGATTTTAACGTCGATTTGGTGGAACGGTTAAACGCTTCAGTCATTACTCTATGTGACAGTGTCAGACAGTTTAAATACAATGATCAACTAGTATGTGCTGCTAAAGTGTTGTTTGTCAAACAGTTTTAGGTCCATATAAAATGTATTTTTCGAGTTATGATCATTTTCCGAACTTTGGACCGTTTGCTGTCTAGCTGAATTAGAGAAACACCGAACCATTGTCTCTTTGTTGGCGCATGATTTAGAATGCTGCAGTACACCATATAACTTTAATGAATATGAGGAACTATTATGTGCTTCTTAAGTCTTTCTCAAAGACAGTTTAAATACAATGATAAACTAGTATGTGCTGCTAAAGTCTTGTTTGTCAACCAGTTTTAGGCCCATATAAAATGTATTTTTCGAGTTCTGATAATTTTCATCAAAGTCTACACATGTGGGAAAAAACGCATTTTCAGTCGATTTAAACGTCGAAAAGGCGAATCGGTTAAACGCTTCAGTCATTACTCCATGTGACAGTGTCAGACAGTTTAAATACAATGATGAACTAGTATGTGCTGCTAAAGTGTTGTTTGTCAACCAGTTTTTGGCCCATATAAAATGTATTTTTCGAGTTCTGATAATTTTCATCAAAGTCTACACATGTGGGAAAAAATGCATTTTAAGCCGATTTTAACGTCGATTTGGTGGAACGGTTAAACGCTTCAGTCATTACTCTATGTGACAGTGTCAGACAGTTTAAATACAATGATCAACTAGTATGTGCTGCTAAAGTGTTGTTTGTCAAACAGTTTTAGGCCCATATAAAATGTATTTTTCGAGTTCTGATAATTTTCATCAAAGTCTACACGTGGGAAAAAACGCATTTTCAGCCGATTTTAACGTCGATTTGGCGGAACGGTTAAACGCTTCAGTCATTACTCTATGTGACAGTGTCAGACAGTTTAAATACAATGATAAACTAGTATGTGCTGCTAAAGTGTTGTTTGTCAAACAGTTTTAGGCCCATATAAAATGTATTTTTCGAGTTATGATCATTTTCCGAACTTTGGACCGTTTGCTGTCTAGCTGAATTAGAGAAACACCGAACCATTGTCTCTTTGTTGGCGCATGATTTAGAATGCTGCAGTACACCATATAACTTTAATGAATATGAGGAACTATTATGTGCTTCTTAAGTCTTTCTCAAAGACAGTTTAAATACAATGATAAACTAGTATGTGCTGCTAAAGTCTTGTTTGTCAACCAGTTTTAGGCCCATATAAAATGTATTTTTCGAGTTCTGATAATTTTCATCAAAGTCTACACATGTGGGAAAAAACGCATTTTCAGTCGATTTAAACGTCGAAAAGGCGAATCGGTTAAACGCTTCAGTCATTACTCCATGTGACAGTGTCAGACAGTTTAAATACAATGATAAACTAGTATGTGCTGCTAAAGTCTTGTTTGTCAACCAGTTTTTGGCCCATATAAAATGTATTTTTCGAGTTCTGATAATTTTCATCAAAGTCTACACATGTGGGAAAAAATGCATTTTAAGCCGATTTTAACGTCGATTTGGTGGAACGGTTAAACGCTTCAGTCATTACTCTATGTGACAGTGTCAGACAGTTTAAATACAATGATCAACTAGTATGTGCTGCTAAAGTGTTGTTTGTCAAACAGTTTTAGGCCCATATAAAATGTATTTTTCGAGTTCTGATAATTTTCATCAAAGTCTACACGTGGGAAAAAACGCATTTTCAGCCGATTTTAACGTTGATTTGGCGGAACGGTTAAACGCTTCAGTCATTACTCTATGTGACAGTGTCAGACAGTTTAAATACAATGATAAACTAGTATGTGCTGCTAAAGTGTTGTTTGTCAAACAGTTTTAGGTCCATATAAAATGTATTTTTCGAGTTATGATCATTTTCAGAACTTTGGACGATTTGCTGTCTAGCTGAATTAGAGAAACACCGAACAATTGTCTCTTTGTAGGTGCATGATTTTGAATGCTGCAGTACACCATATAACTTTAATTAATATGAGGATCAATTATGTGCTTCTTAAGTCTTTCTCAAAGACAGTTTAAATACAATGATAAACTAGTATGTGCAGCTAAAGTCTTGTTTGTCAACCAGTTTTAGGCCCATATAAAATGTATTTTTCGAGTTATGATAATTTTCATCAATGTCTACACGTGGGAAAAAACGCATTTTCAGTCGATTTAAACGTCGATTTGGCGGAACGGTTAAACGCTTCAGTCATTACTCTATGTGACAGTGTCAGTCAGTTTAAATACAATGATGAACTAGTATGTGCTGCTAAAGTCTTGTTTGTCAACCAGTTTTAGGCCCATATAAAATGTATTTTTCGAGTTCAGATAATTTTCATCAAAGTCTACACGTGGGAAAAAACGCATTTTCAGTCGATTTAAACGTCGATTTGGCGGAACGGTTAAACACTTCAGTCATTACTCTATGTGACAGTGTCAGACAGTTTAAATACAATGATAAACTAGTATGTGCTGCTAAAGTCTTGTTTGTCAACCAGTTTTAGGCCCAAATAAAATGTATTTTTCGAGTTCTGATAATTTTCATCAAAGTCTACACGTGAGAAAAAACGCATTTTCAGCCGATTTAAACGTCGAAAAGGCGAATCGGTTGAACGCTTCAGTCATTACTCTATGTGACAGTGTCAGAAAGTGTAAATACAATGATAAACTTGTATGTGCTGCTAATGTGTTGTTTGCCAACCAGTTTTAGGCCCATATAAAATGTATTTTTCGAGTTATGATAATTTTCATCAAAGTCTACACATGTGGGAAAAAACGCATTTTCAGCCGATTTAAACGTCGATTTGGTGGAACGGTTAAACGCTTCAGTCATTACTCTATGTGACAGTGTCAGACAGTTTAAATACAATGATAAACTAGTATGTGCTGCTAAAGTGTTGTTTGTCAGCCAGTTTTAGGCCCTTATAAAATGTATTTTTCGAGTTATGATCATTTTCAGAACTTTGGACGATTTGCTGTCGAGCTGAATTAGAGAGACACCGAACCATTGTCTCTTTGTAGGTGAATGATTCAGGATGCTGCCGTACACCATATAACTTTAATTAATATGAGGAAAAATTATTTTGCTTCTTAAGTCTTTCTCAAAGACAGTTTAAATACAATGATGAACTAGTATGTGCTGCTAATGTCTTGTTTGTCAACCAGTTTTAGGCCCATATAAAATGTATTTTTCGAGTTCTGATAATTTTCATCAAAGTCTACACGTGGGAAAAAACGCATTTTCAGCCGATTTTAACGTCGATTTGGCGGAACGGTTAAACGCTTCAGTCATTACTCTATGTGACAGTGTCAGACAGTTTAAATACAATGATAAACTAGTATGTGCTGCTAAAGTGTTGTTTGTCAAACAGTTTTAGGCCCATATAAAATGTATTTTTCGAGTTATGATCATTTTCCGAACTTTGGACCGTTTGCTGTCTAGCTGAATTAGAGAAACACCGAACCATTGTCTCTTTGTTGGCGCATGATTTAGAATGCTGCAGTACACCATATAACTTTAATGAATATGAGGAACTATTATGTGCTTCTTAAGTCTTTCTCAAAGACAGTTTAAATACAATGATAAACTAGTATGTGCTGCTAAAGTCTTGTTTGTCAACCAGTTTTAGGCCCATATAAAATGTATTTTTCGAGTTCTGATAATTTTCATCAAAGTCTACACATGTGGGAAAAAACGCATTTTCAGTCGATTTAAACGTCGAAAAGGCGAATCGGTTAAACGCTTCAGTCATTACTCCATGTGACAGTGTCAGACAGTTTAAATACAATGATAAACTAGTATGTGCTGCTAAAGTCTTGTTTGTCAACCAGTTTTTGGCCCATATAAAATGTATTTTTCGAGTTCTGATAATTTTCATCAAAGTCTACACATGTGGGAAAAAATGCATTTTAAGCCGATTTTAACGTCGATTTGGTGGAACGGTTAAACGCTTCAGTCATTACTCTATGTGACAGTGTCAGACAGTTTAAATACAATGATCAACTAGTATGTGCTGCTAAAGTGTTGTTTGTCAAACAGTTTTAGGCCCATATAAAATGTATTTTTCGAGTTCTGATAATTTTCATCAAAGTCTACACGTGGGAAAAAACGCATTTTCAGCCGATTTTAACGTTGATTTGGCGGAACGGTTAAACGCTTCAGTCATTACTCTATGTGACAGTGTCAGACAGTTTAAATACAATGATAAACTAGTATGTGCTGCTAAAGTGTTGTTTGTCAAACAGTTTTAGGTCCATATAAAATGTATTTTTCGAGTTATGATCATTTTCAGAACTTTGGACGATTTGCTGTCTAGCTGAATTAGAGAAACACCGAACAATTGTCTCTTTGTAGGTGCATGATTTTGAATGCTGCAGTACACCATATAACTTTAATTAATATGAGGATCAATTATGTGCTTCTTAAGTCTTTCTCAAAGACAGTTTAAATACAATGATAAACTAGTATGTGCAGCTAAAGTCTTGTTTGTCAACCAGTTTTAGGCCCATATAAAATGTATTTTTCGAGTTATGATAATTTTCATCAATGTCTACACGTGGGAAAAAACGCATTTTCAGTCGATTTAAACGTCGATTTGGCGGAACGGTTAAACGCTTCAGTCATTACTCTATGTGACAGTGTCAGTCAGTTTAAATACAATGATGAACTAGTATGTGCTGCTAAAGTCTTGTTTGTCAACCAGTTTTAGGCCCATATAAAATGTATTTTTCGAGTTCAGATAATTTTCATCAAAGTCTACACGTGGGAAAAAACGCATTTTCAGTCGATTTAAACGTCGATTTGGCGGAACGGTTAAACACTTCAGTCATTACTCTATGTGACAGTGTCAGACAGTTTAAATACAATGATAAACTAGTATGTGCTGCTAAAGTCTTGTTTGTCAACCAGTTTTAGGCCCAAATAAAATGTATTTTTCGAGTTCTGATAATTTTCATCAAAGTCTACACGTGAGAAAAAACGCATTTTCAGCCGATTTAAACGTCGAAAAGGCGAATCGGTTGAACGCTTCAGTCATTACTCTATGTGACAGTGTCAGAAAGTGTAAATACAATGATAAACTTGTATGTGCTGCTAATGTGTTGTTTGCCAACCAGTTTTAGGCCCATATAAAATGTATTTTTCGAGTTATGATAATTTTCATCAAAGTCTACACATGTGGGAAAAAACGCATTTTCAGCCGATTTAAACGTCGATTTGGTGGAACGGTTAAACGCTTCAGTCATTACTCTATGTGACAGTGTCAGACAGTTTAAATACAATGATAAACTAGTATGTGCTGCTAAAGTGTTGTTTGTCAGCCAGTTTTAGGCCCTTATAAAATGTATTTTTCGAGTTATGATCATTTTCAGAACTTTGGACGATTTGCTGTCGAGCTGAATTAGAGAGACACCGAACCATTGTCTCTTTGTAGGTGAATGATTCAGGATGCTGCCGTACACCATATAACTTTAATTAATATGAGGAAAAATTATTTTGCTTCTTAAGTCTTTCTCAAAGACAGTTTAAATACAATGATGAACTAGTATGTGCTGCTAATGTCTTGTTTGTCAACCAGTTTTAGGCCTATATAAAATGTATTTTTCGAGTTCTGATAATTTTCATCAAAGTCTACACGTGGGAAAAAACGCATTTTCAGTCGATTTAAACGTCGAAAAGGCGAATCGGTTAAACGCTTAAGTCATTACTCCATGTGACAGTGTCAGACAGTTTAAATACAATGATGAACTAGTATGTGCTGCTAAAGTGTTGTTTGTCAACCAGTTTTAGGCCCATATAAAATGTATTTTTCGAGTTATGATCATTTTCAGAAATTTGGACGATTTGCTGTCTAGCTGAATTTGAGAAACACCGAACCATTGCCTCTTTGTACGTGCATGATTTAGAATGCTGCAGTACACCATATAACTTTAATTAATATGAGGAACAATTATGTGCTTCTTAAGTCTTTCGCAAAGACAGTTTAAATACAATGATAAACTAGTATGTGCTGCTAAAGTGTTGTTTGTCAACCAGTGCGCATGCGCGACTGGCATCCGACAGCACCAGGAAGTGGAACACCGCGGGTGGAACACGGAAGGGAGTTTTTTCCGGACTCCAGAACATCTTTACGGAATCTTTTTCATTTTTATGTGACTGATCCTCCAGCAGTGGTTGTTTTCAGTGCGTGGGGGGTCCCCCCCCCCACACACCCCAACCACCCTTTTTCTTCGGGTGTGCGATGACCGATCACATTGAAACAAACTCTGTGACCGGGAAAATGGATCACGTACGGCTGAATGAAGAAGCAAACGCACCAAAAGGTGGCGGCGAAGCAGACAGAAGCTATGGAAAAGAGCTTACAGTCTGTGTGGAACTGCAAGGGGAGGAAAGTATTACGACGACGGAATTGATGAACAACGTGCGAGAGCTCTGCGGCGGTTTACTAGCTTGCCGCACCACCGGAGATCGACGATACGAACTTACAATGAGTGACCAAAGAGGGAAAGATCGCCTGCTGGAGGGATTCAAGATTGGAGAGGTAAGAATAATAGCCAGAGAATTGAGGAATGACGAGATGGTCGTTTCCTTCCTCAACCTCCCGGCTTATATTACTGACGACGAAATACTGGGGAAGCTACATGGTTGGGGCGTGTCGGCCACCTCGCCGATTAAGCGCAGAATGTGGCCAGGAACCCGTATTGCGGACGGTACACGGTTTATGAGAGTAAAATTCAATAAATTAGTTCAGAGTCTTCCATACTCTGCAAAGTTTCACACTGCCATAGGGCCAGAGTACTTCCGCGTCATTCACGATAGACAATCAAAGGTCTGCCGCCTCTGTATACAGCCTGGACATATCCTACGGGAATGTCCGGAGTTCTTCTGTCGCAAATGTGGATTGCAAGGACACTTTGCGAGAGAGTGCCAAAGTGCCAAGAAATGTGACCTGTGTCATAACACTTGGAATGAATGTGACTGCAATAAGAGCGAGGAGGACGGCGGCGCTCCGCTGGTGACGACGGCCGCTTCAACCGATAGGCAAGGCGAACTGCATAGCGAGGATGAAAATAAAATGGAGACTGAGACGGGGCAGGGGGATGTGAGGGATGAAACTCAACCTGCAGTGGCGGGTAGTATGAACCAAGCAAGCGAGGTGAGGCTAGATCTGAGCTCGGGCTCTGACGAGGAGAGCGGAGCGAGACGAGGAGCGAGGCTGAAGGCGGAGGTGGGAGGGGAGGTGCTAGCCTTGGGAGTGGGCCCCACCCCCGCTCCTACCCCGCTGCTGCTGAAGCAAATCAGAGATCCTGCATCTGAGATGGGAATGATGAATAGGTCATCATCTCAGTCCCAGCCCCTCCAGCGACTGCCTCTTGATAACCTGATCTCAAGTGCAAGTGAGGCCGAATCCGAGATAGACTTGTCTCATATGAACAGAATTGGGAAAAGGCTAAGTGAAAAGCAGATGAGAAGGAGAAGCAAGAGAAACAAAGACAGAGTTAATAACTAAATGTCGAAAATCATACTCTCTTCTCAGTGTGACTCTTATGATTAGCTTCACTTCTCTAAATGCTAACGGCCTGCGCACAAAATCGAAAATAGATTCTGTACTGCAAACTTTGAACTCGGATGTAGTCTGCCAGCAAGAAACTTGGTGGGACCAGGAGCATCACGACTATGTGGCGAACCAGAGAAACAAGCAGGTATTTTCAAACCACGGGTCAGCAAGATCATGCGGGGTGGCAATCATATCTAAGATTGCTTCAGGCATGAGTGCTGAAGAGATATACAAAGACGATCAAGGCAGAGTATTAATTGTAGATTTTTCACTTAATAAACAACGATATAGAATAATTAACATATATGCACCAAACAATGAAAATCATAGAAAGCAGTTTTTTATTAAATTAAAGAAATGGTACGGAAACAATGTAATAATAACTGGAGACTTTAATGTGGCTCTAACAAAAATGGACGTGTCAGTAAACAATACCTTCAAGAGTGACGCCAGTCGAACAACCCTAATGAATTTGATAAATCACCATAACCTAGTAGAAATGTGGAGAATCTCAAACCCTTTGAAGCGGGACTTCTCGAGAAGGCAGATTGTAAAGGGGGTCCTCAAACAGTCCAGAATCGATCTCTGTCTGGCTTCCTCCAGCATTATCAGAGACATTAACAAAATTAAATATGAGTTCAATAGCTGGAGCGATCACGCATCTTTATATTGGCAATTAGGGGACGATGGAAGGCCCAGAGGTGGGGGCATCTGGTGCTTCAATGCCAGTCTCCTTGAGGACCAAACCTTCAAAAAAAAGATAAGGAATCTACTGAGCAATATAACAGATGAATTAGCTGTAGAAGGAAACTACATTAAATCATGGGACGATGTAAAAAGACGAATTAAGAGAGCCTGTATAAATTATAGTAAAGAGAAAGGATGGCGGGAAGGAATGGAGGAGAGAACATTAAGGGACCTCCTCGCAAAAGAAATTACATTACTTGACCATGACCCTGACAGAAGTTGTGCAAAATTTGAAGAATATGAAGCTAAACTTCACTCTTTTGAAAAGAAAAGATGCATAGGAGCAGCTGTTAGAAGTAGATTTAAAAATATCACAGATGGGGAGAAATGTACAGCTTTTTTCCTTGGCCTAGAAAAAAAAAACCAAAACAAAGCCAGAATGGGTCCGAATGAAAATAGTAAGGGGGAAATAATAGTTGAGCAGGAAGACATACTGGACGAAATACATAGGTATTACGAGAACCTCTTTACTAGTAACAGCTCCAATCCAAAACAAACTAAAGAAATACTGGAATGTATTGATAGGGAAATAAATCACATCGACAAAGAAGAGTGCGACACGGTAATCACATTAGCGGAAGTAGAACTGGCAATAGATGGACTAAATAAGAACAAAAGCCCAGGCCCAGACGGAATCTCGACAGAGTTCTACCAGTGCTTCAAAGCCCAGCTGGCCCCCTTGCTGCTAAAACTTTACACTAGTATTAAAGTAAACCAGACAACTCCGGACTCCCTCACAAAAGGTATCATCACAATTGTATTTAAGAATAAAGGATGCCGGAACCAACTGAAAAACTATAGGCCAATTAGCCTACTCAATTCAGATTATAAGATTCTGGCAAAAATTCTGGCTAATAGACTTAAAGCAGTAATAGGCTCAATCATCAGCAATACGCAAACTTACAGTATCCCAGGCAGAGATATTACAGACTCCATCAATACAATTAGGGATACAGTAAAAACAATGACTATGCAGAGGGGCCTGCTGCTTGGAGTAGACCTAGAAAAAGCTTTTGACAGGGTTGAGCATCCGTTCCTCTGGTCCGTAATGGAAAAGTTCGGCTTCGGAGCAAAGTTCATCGATTGGATCAAGGTGTTATATCGAAGTGCGAGTAGCAGGGTGAAATGCAACGGACTTCTCACCAGGGACATTCGGATCGAGAGGTCTGTGAGACAGGGATGCCCCCTCTCAGCTCTGCTATACACCCTGGTCGCAGAACCCCTCGCACTCCTAATACTGAAAGACAAAAATATAAAAGGTATCTTAACGCCAAATGGCAACAAAACCAAAATAGTCCAATATGCAGACGACATTAATATCATGGTCTCGGATGGTGACAGCATAGACCATGTCTTCAAACACCTAGGGGCCTATGAGAAACCCTCTGGCGCAAGAATCAATAAAGAAAAATCTGCAATAATGTTCTGCGGTAAGAATCAAAATACGATAAACAAATGGGGCCTTAAAGAGACCACAGGGTGCAGAGAAATCTTGGGTGTGTACATTGGGAAAGACGAGAGTGAAGCAAGAGATAAAACATGGAAGAGTGTGATAATTAAAATACAGTGTACCTTGAACCTGTGGAGGGCGAGGGGGCTTAGTCTAAAAGGAAAGGTAATAGTATCTAATGCCTTAGTGCTGTCAAAAATTAATCATGCTTTGGGAACCTGTGAGCTGCCCGATTGGGCACTAAATTCATTGAACGGTGAGATATCCTCCTTTCTTTGGAAGGGTAAGGGAAATATGATCGCCCACAGGACGTTAATTGCTAATAAACGGGAGGGGGGATTAGGGCTGATTGACATTGGTGCCAAAAGAGACGCACTGAGGGTTAAATTGATAGGGAAATTCTTGGATTCGACCAGGCAGTATCCCTGGGAGGACGCACTCGCAGGCTACCTGGCGGAGTTTGGGGAGAGGAGCAAATACAATCTCTGTACCCACTACCCCAGAAAAACCTACAGTGGCCTGCCGGGCTTCTACCAGGAGGTGCTGGAGGCATGGGGAAGGATACTCCCCCACCTCAGACCCGAGTGCAGTAAAAAAGAGCATGTGCTGCAGTTACCTTTCCTCTCGAATCCATGCTTCACCTATAATGGGAGAAACCTCGTCAGCAGTCACTTGACGGCAGCAGGCCTAACAAGAGTGGGACAGGTGACCGACCACAAAGGGAACTTTGATATAGGGAATGTACTTTGGGAATTAGACAGATGGAAGGTGCAATACAGGGAAAAACTGATTGTCTCTTTCGGGGAAAAATTTGATCAAAGCCTACTACCTGAGTGGCGAGGCATGCTCAAAGAGAAAGGACCCAAGGTGCAGGATGATGCCCTGAACTTCCTCCTGTGCCTTAGAGGAAAATTCCCCACCATCCAATCAGTGAAAACCAGAGACTGGTATAGATTACTCATTTCAAAGATTGTGACAATTCCAGCTTCAGAAAAGGCCTGGTCAAGGATATTTCCTGGCTATTCAATTATAAATATATGGAACAACATGGAAATCCCTTTTGCCACATCAGCCATCTTCCACCTGGATTTCAAGATAAGGCACAGGAGGATTTTTACTGGCATCATCCTGCATCAAATACACAAAGACTTGCACAAGAGGGAGTGTGCGGTCTGCATGGAAGAAGCAGAAGACATTGAGCACCTATTCCTTAGGTGCACGGCCCTCACGAACTATAGGGAGAGGGTCAAGAGCCTACTGGTGGAACATTGTGGCCTTAGGAGACTAACAGGGCTTACATGGGACTGGGCCTACATGTTTGGCCCCCCCCCCAAAACAAAGAGTCCAACGGAAAACTTACTGATAAACACTGTGCTGGCATTTGCCAGGCGCGCAACATGGACAAGAAGGAACTTGGCACTATATGAGGGTAGAGACGTAAGCATACAAAGCCTCTTTGGAAACTCACTAAAAGCCCACCTATCGTTGGTATATGGAGGAAACAAAGACCTTTTTGTAAGCCAATTCATGCAACAAACTACCCTACTCCAGGAAACTGAATGCCACTCTCTCTCCTTCGCATTCTGATAGGATAGAGAATGGGAGAAAAAGGGAAAACATGTATTTCCCAAGTGTTTAAAAATGTTTTCTTGGCATAATTGTTACTGTTGATGATTCTGTATTTTTATATTAAAAAAAAAAAAAAAAATTTTCGAGTTCTGATAATTTTCATCAAAGTCTACACGTGGGAAAAAACGCATTTTCGGCCGATTTTAACGTCGATTTGGCGGAACGGTTAAACGCTTCAGTCATTACTCTATGTAACAGTGTCAGACAGTTTAAATACAATGATAAACTAGTATGTGCTGCTAAAGTGTTGTTTGTCAAACAGTTTTAGGCCCATATAAAATGTATTTTTCGAGTTATGATCATTTTCAGAACTTTGGACGATTTGCTGTGTGTTGTTTGTCAACCAGTTTTAGGCCCATATAAAATGTATTTTTCGAGTTATGATCATTTTCAGAACTTTGGACGATTTGCTGTCTACCTGAATTAGAGAAACACCGAACCATTGTCTCTTTGTAGGTGAATGATTCAGCATGCTGCAGTACACCATATAACTTTAATTAATATGAGGAACAATTATTTTGCTTCTTAAGTCTTTCTCAAAGACAGTTTAAATACAATGATAAACTAGTATGTGCTGCTAAAGTGTTGTTTGTCAACCAGTTTTAGGCCCATATAAAATGTATTTCTCGAGTTCTGATAATTTTCATCAAAGTCTACACATGTGGGAAAAAATGCATTTTCAGTCGATTTAAACGTCGAAAAGGCGAATCGGTTAAACGCTTCAGTCATTACTCCATGTGACAGTGTCAGACAGTTTAAATACAATGATAAACTAGTATGTGCTGCTAAAGTCTTGTTTGTCAACCAGTTTTTGGCCCATATAAAATGTATTTTTCGAGTTCTGATAATTTTCATCAAAGTCTACACATGTGGGAAAAAATGCATTTTAAGCAGATTTTAACGTCGATTTGGTGGAACGGTTAAACGCTTCAGTCATTACTCTATGTGACAGTGTCAGACAGTTTAAATACAATGATCAACTAGTATGTGCTGCTAAAGTGTTGTTTGTCAAACAGTTTTAGGTCCATATAAAATGTATTTTTCGAGTTATGATCATTTTCCGAACTTTGGACCGTTTGCTGTCTAGCTGAATTAGAGAAACACCGAACCATTGTCTCTTTGTTGGCGCATGATTTAGAATGCTGCAGTACACCATATAACTTTAATGAATATGAGGAACTATTATGTGCTTCTTAAGTCTTTCTCAAAGACAGTTTAAATACAATGATAAACTAGTATGTGCTGCTAAAGTCTTGTTTGTCAACCAGTTTTAGGCCCATATAAAATGTATTTTTCGAGTTCTGATAATTTTCATCAAAGTCTACACATGTGGGAAAAAACGCATTTTCAGTCGATTTAAACGTCGAAAAGGCGAATCGGTTAAACGCTTCAGTCATTACTCCATGTGACAGTGTCAGACAGTTTAAATACAATGATGAACTAGTATGTGCTGCTAAAGTGTTGTTTGTCAACCAGTTTTTGGCCCATATAAAATGTATTTTTCGAGTTCTGATAATTTTCATCAAAGTCTACACATGTGGGAAAAAATGCATTTTAAGCCGATTTTAACGTCGATTTGGTGGAACGGTTAAACGCTTCAGTCATTACTCTATGTGACAGTGTCAGACAGTTTAAATACAATGATCAACTAGTATGTGCTGCTAAAGTGTTGTTTGTCAAACAGTTTTAGGCCCATATAAAATGTATTTTTCGAGTTCTGATAATTTTCATCAAAGTCTACACGTGGGAAAAAACGCATTTTCAGCCGATTTTAACGTCGATTTGGCGGAACGGTTAAACGCTTCAGTCATTACTCTATGTGACAGTGTCAGACAGTTTAAATACAATGATAAACTAGTATGTGCTGCTAAAGTGTTGTTTGTCAAACAGTTTTAGGCCCATATAAAATGTATTTTTCGAGTTATGATCATTTTCCGAACTTTGGACCGTTTGCTGTCTAGCTGAATTAGAGAAACACCGAACCATTGTCTCTTTGTTGGCGCATGATTTAGAATGCTGCAGTACACCATATAACTTTAATGAATATGAGGAACTATTATGTGCTTCTTAAGTCTTTCTCAAAGACAGTTTAAATACAATGATAAACTAGTATGTGCTGCTAAAGTCTTGTTTGTCAACCAGTTTTAGGCCCATATAAAATGTATTTTTCGAGTTCTGATAATTTTCATCAAAGTCTACACATGTGGGAAAAAACGCATTTTCAGTCGATTTAAACGTCGAAAAGGCGAATCGGTTAAACGCTTCAGTCATTACTCCATGTGACAGTGTCAGACAGTTTAAATACAATGATAAACTAGTATGTGCTGCTAAAGTCTTGTTTGTCAACCAGTTTTTGGCCCATATAAAATGTATTTTTCGAGTTCTGATAATTTTCATCAAAGTCTACACATGTGGGAAAAAATGCATTTTAAGCCGATTTTAACGTCGATTTGGTGGAACGGTTAAACGCTTCAGTCATTACTCTATGTGACAGTGTCAGACAGTTTAAATACAATGATCAACTAGTATGTGCTGCTAAAGTGTTGTTTGTCAAACAGTTTTAGGCCCATATAAAATGTATTTTTCGAGTTCTGATAATTTTCATCAAAGTCTACACGTGGGAAAAAACGCATTTTCAGCCGATTTTAACGTTGATTTGGCGGAACGGTTAAACGCTTCAGTCATTACTCTATGTGACAGTGTCAGACAGTTTAAATACAATGATAAACTAGTATGTGCTGCTAAAGTGTTGTTTGTCAAACAGTTTTAGGTCCATATAAAATGTATTTTTCGAGTTATGATCATTTTCAGAACTTTGGACGATTTGCTGTCTAGCTGAATTAGAGAAACACCGAACAATTGTCTCTTTGTAGGTGCATGATTTTGAATGCTGCAGTACACCATATAACTTTAATTAATATGAGGATCAATTATGTGCTTCTTAAGTCTTTCTCAAAGACAGTTTAAATACAATGATAAACTAGTATGTGCAGCTAAAGTCTTGTTTGTCAACCAGTTTTAGGCCCATATAAAATGTATTTTTCGAGTTATGATAATTTTCATCAATGTCTACACGTGGGAAAAAACGCATTTTCAGTCGATTTAAACGTCGATTTGGCGGAACGGTTAAACGCTTCAGTCATTACTCTATGTGACAGTGTCAGTCAGTTTAAATACAATGATGAACTAGTATGTGCTGCTAAAGTCTTGTTTGTCAACCAGTTTTAGGCCCATATAAAATGTATTTTTCGAGTTCAGATAATTTTCATCAAAGTCTACACGTGGGAAAAAACGCATTTTCAGTCGATTTAAACGTCGATTTGGCGGAACGGTTAAACACTTCAGTCATTACTCTATGTGACAGTGTCAGACAGTTTAAATACAATGATAAACTAGTATGTGCTGCTAAAGTCTTGTTTGTCAACCAGTTTTAGGCCCAAATAAAATGTATTTTTCGAGTTCTGATAATTTTCATCAAAGTCTACACGTGAGAAAAAACGCATTTTCAGCCGATTTAAACGTCGAAAAGGCGAATCGGTTGAACGCTTCAGTCATTACTCTATGTGACAGTGTCAGAAAGTGTAAATACAATGATAAACTTGTATGTGCTGCTAATGTGTTGTTTGCCAACCAGTTTTAGGCCCATATAAAATGTATTTTTCGAGTTATGATAATTTTCATCAAAGTCTACACATGTGGGAAAAAACGCATTTTCAGCCGATTTAAACGTCGATTTGGTGGAACGGTTAAACGCTTCAGTCATTACTCTATGTGACAGTGTCAGACAGTTTAAATACAATGATAAACTAGTATGTGCTGCTAAAGTGTTGTTTGTCAGCCAGTTTTAGGCCCTTATAAAATGTATTTTTCGAGTTATGATCATTTTCAGAACTTTGGACGATTTGCTGTCGAGCTGAATTAGAGAGACACCGAACCATTGTCTCTTTGTAGGTGAATGATTCAGGATGCTGCCGTACACCATATAACTTTAATTAATATGAGGAAAAATTATTTTGCTTCTTAAGTCTTTCTCAAAGACAGTTTAAATACAATGATGAACTAGTATGTGCTGCTAATGTCTTGTTTGTCAACCAGTTTTAGGCCTATATAAAATGTATTTTTCGAGTTCTGATAATTTTCATCAAAGTCTACACGTGGGAAAAAACGCATTTTCAGTCGATTTAAACGTCGAAAAGGCGAATCGGTTAAACGCTTAAGTCATTACTCCATGTGACAGTGTCAGACAGTTTAAATACAATGATGAACTAGTATGTGCTGCTAAAGTGTTGTTTGTCAACCAGTTTTAGGCCCATATAAAATGTATTTTTCGAGTTATGATCATTTTCAGAAATTTGGACGATTTGCTGTCTAGCTGAATTTGAGAAACACCGAACCATTGCCTCTTTGTACGTGCATGATTTAGAATGCTGCAGTACACCATATAACTTTAATTAATATGAGGAACAATTATGTGCTTCTTAAGTCTTTCGCAAAGACAGTTTAAATACAATGATAAACTAGTATGTGCTGCTAAAGTGTTGTTTGTCAACCAGTGCGCATGCGCGACTGGCATCCGACAGCACCAGGAAGTGGAACACCGCGGGTGGAACACGGAAGGGAGTTTTTTCCGGACTCCAGAACATCTTTACGGAATCTTTTTCATTTTTATGTGACTGATCCTCCAGCAGTGGTTGTTTTCAGTGCGTGGGGGGTCCCCCCCCCCACACACCCCAACCACCCTTTTTCTTCGGGTGTGCGATGACCGATCACATTGAAACAAACTCTGTGACCGGGAAAATGGATCACGTACGGCTGAATGAAGAAGCAAACGCACCAAAAGGTGGCGGCGAAGCAGACAGAAGCTATGGAAAAGAGCTTACAGTCTGTGTGGAACTGCAAGGGGAGGAAAGTATTACGACGACGGAATTGATGAACAACGTGCGAGAGCTCTGCGGCGGTTTACTAGCTTGCCGCACCACCGGAGATCGACGATACGAACTTACAATGAGTGACCAAAGAGGGAAAGATCGCCTGCTGGAGGGATTCAAGATTGGAGAGGTAAGAATAATAGCCAGAGAATTGAGGAATGACGAGATGGTCGTTTCCTTCCTCAACCTCCCGGCTTATATTACTGACGACGAAATACTGGGGAAGCTACATGGTTGGGGCGTGTCGGCCACCTCGCCGATTAAGCGCAGAATGTGGCCAGGAACCCGTATTGCGGACGGTACACGGTTTATGAGAGTAAAATTCAATAAATTAGTTCAGAGTCTTCCATACTCTGCAAAGTTTCACACTGCCATAGGGCCAGAGTACTTCCGCGTCATTCACGATAGACAATCAAAGGTCTGCCGCCTCTGTATACAGCCTGGACATATCCTACGGGAATGTCCGGAGTTCTTCTGTCGCAAATGTGGATTGCAAGGACACTTTGCGAGAGAGTGCCAAAGTGCCAAGAAATGTGACCTGTGTCATAACACTTGGAATGAATGTGACTGCAATAAGAGCGAGGAGGACGGCGGCGCTCCGCTGGTGACGACGGCCGCTTCAACCGATAGGCAAGGCGAACTGCATAGCGAGGATGAAAATAAAATGGAGACTGAGACGGGGCAGGGGGATGTGAGGGATGAAACTCAACCTGCAGTGGCGGGTAGTATGAACCAAGCAAGCGAGGTGAGGCTAGATCTGAGCTCGGGCTCTGACGAGGAGAGCGGAGCGAGACGAGGAGCGAGGCTGAAGGCGGAGGTGGGAGGGGAGGTGCTAGCCTTGGGAGTGGGCCCCACCCCCGCTCCTACCCCGCTGCTGCTGAAGCAAATCAGAGATCCTGCATCTGAGATGGGAATGATGAATAGGTCATCATCTCAGTCCCAGCCCCTCCAGCGACTGCCTCTTGATAACCTGATCTCAAGTGCAAGTGAGGCCGAATCCGAGATAGACTTGTCTCATATGAACAGAATTGGGAAAAGGCTAAGTGAAAAGCAGATGAGAAGGAGAAGCAAGAGAAACAAAGACAGAGTTAATAACTAAATGTCGAAAATCATACTCTCTTCTCAGTGTGACTCTTATGATTAGCTTCACTTCTCTAAATGCTAACGGCCTGCGCACAAAATCGAAAATAGATTCTGTACTGCAAACTTTGAACTCGGATGTAGTCTGCCAGCAAGAAACTTGGTGGGACCAGGAGCATCACGACTATGTGGCGAACCAGAGAAACAAGCAGGTATTTTCAAACCACGGGTCAGCAAGATCATGCGGGGTGGCAATCATATCTAAGATTGCTTCAGGCATGAGTGCTGAAGAGATATACAAAGACGATCAAGGCAGAGTATTAATTGTAGATTTTTCACTTAATAAACAACGATATAGAATAATTAACATATATGCACCAAACAATGAAAATCATAGAAAGCAGTTTTTTATTAAATTAAAGAAATGGTACGGAAACAATGTAATAATAACTGGAGACTTTAATGTGGCTCTAACAAAAATGGACGTGTCAGTAAACAATACCTTCAAGAGTGACGCCAGTCGAACAACCCTAATGAATTTGATAAATCACCATAACCTAGTAGAAATGTGGAGAATCTCAAACCCTTTGAAGCGGGACTTCTCGAGAAGGCAGATTGTAAAGGGGGTCCTCAAACAGTCCAGAATCGATCTCTGTCTGGCTTCCTCCAGCATTATCAGAGACATTAACAAAATTAAATATGAGTTCAATAGCTGGAGCGATCACGCATCTTTATATTGGCAATTAGGGGACGATGGAAGGCCCAGAGGTGGGGGCATCTGGTGCTTCAATGCCAGTCTCCTTGAGGACCAAACCTTCAAAAAAAAGATAAGGAATCTACTGAGCAATATAACAGATGAATTAGCTGTAGAAGGAAACTACATTAAATCATGGGACGATGTAAAAAGACGAATTAAGAGAGCCTGTATAAATTATAGTAAAGAGAAAGGATGGCGGGAAGGAATGGAGGAGAGAACATTAAGGGACCTCCTCGCAAAAGAAATTACATTACTTGACCATGACCCTGACAGAAGTTGTGCAAAATTTGAAGAATATGAAGCTAAACTTCACTCTTTTGAAAAGAAAAGATGCATAGGAGCAGCTGTTAGAAGTAGATTTAAAAATATCACAGATGGGGAGAAATGTACAGCTTTTTTCCTTGGCCTAGAAAAAAAAAACCAAAACAAAGCCAGAATGGGTCCGAATGAAAATAGTAAGGGGGAAATAATAGTTGAGCAGGAAGACATACTGGACGAAATACATAGGTATTACGAGAACCTCTTTACTAGTAACAGCTCCAATCCAAAACAAACTAAAGAAATACTGGAATGTATTGATAGGGAAATAAATCACATCGACAAAGAAGAGTGCGACACGGTAATCACATTAGCGGAAGTAGAACTGGCAATAGATGGACTAAATAAGAACAAAAGCCCAGGCCCAGACGGAATCTCGACAGAGTTCTACCAGTGCTTCAAAGCCCAGCTGGCCCCCTTGCTGCTAAAACTTTACACTAGTATTAAAGTAAACCAGACAACTCCGGACTCCCTCACAAAAGGTATCATCACAATTGTATTTAAGAATAAAGGATGCCGGAACCAACTGAAAAACTATAGGCCAATTAGCCTACTCAATTCAGATTATAAGATTCTGGCAAAAATTCTGGCTAATAGACTTAAAGCAGTAATAGGCTCAATCATCAGCAATACGCAAACTTACAGTATCCCAGGCAGAGATATTACAGACTCCATCAATACAATTAGGGATACAGTAAAAACAATGACTATGCAGAGGGGCCTGCTGCTTGGAGTAGACCTAGAAAAAGCTTTTGACAGGGTTGAGCATCCGTTCCTCTGGTCCGTAATGGAAAAGTTCGGCTTCGGAGCAAAGTTCATCGATTGGATCAAGGTGTTATATCGAAGTGCGAGTAGCAGGGTGAAATGCAACGGACTTCTCACCAGGGACATTCGGATCGAGAGGTCTGTGAGACAGGGATGCCCCCTCTCAGCTCTGCTATACACCCTGGTCGCAGAACCCCTCGCACTCCTAATACTGAAAGACAAAAATATAAAAGGTATCTTAACGCCAAATGGCAACAAAACCAAAATAGTCCAATATGCAGACGACATTAATATCATGGTCTCGGATGGTGACAGCATAGACCATGTCTTCAAACACCTAGGGGCCTATGAGAAACCCTCTGGCGCAAGAATCAATAAAGAAAAATCTGCAATAATGTTCTGCGGTAAGAATCAAAATACGATAAACAAATGGGGCCTTAAAGAGACCACAGGGTGCAGAGAAATCTTGGGTGTGTACATTGGGAAAGACGAGAGTGAAGCAAGAGATAAAACATGGAAGAGTGTGATAATTAAAATACAGTGTACCTTGAACCTGTGGAGGGCGAGGGGGCTTAGTCTAAAAGGAAAGGTAATAGTATCTAATGCCTTAGTGCTGTCAAAAATTAATCATGCTTTGGGAACCTGTGAGCTGCCCGATTGGGCACTAAATTCATTGAACGGTGAGATATCCTCCTTTCTTTGGAAGGGTAAGGGAAATATGATCGCCCACAGGACGTTAATTGCTAATAAACGGGAGGGGGGATTAGGGCTGATTGACATTGGTGCCAAAAGAGACGCACTGAGGGTTAAATTGATAGGGAAATTCTTGGATTCGACCAGGCAGTATCCCTGGGAGGACGCACTCGCAGGCTACCTGGCGGAGTTTGGGGAGAGGAGCAAATACAATCTCTGTACCCACTACCCCAGAAAAACCTACAGTGGCCTGCCGGGCTTCTACCAGGAGGTGCTGGAGGCATGGGGAAGGATACTCCCCCACCTCAGACCCGAGTGCAGTAAAAAAGAGCATGTGCTGCAGTTACCTTTCCTCTCGAATCCATGCTTCACCTATAATGGGAGAAACCTCGTCAGCAGTCACTTGACGGCAGCAGGCCTAACAAGAGTGGGACAGGTGACCGACCACAAAGGGAACTTTGATATAGGGAATGTACTTTGGGAATTAGACAGATGGAAGGTGCAATACAGGGAAAAACTGATTGTCTCTTTCGGGGAAAAATTTGATCAAAGCCTACTACCTGAGTGGCGAGGCATGCTCAAAGAGAAAGGACCCAAGGTGCAGGATGATGCCCTGAACTTCCTCCTGTGCCTTAGAGGAAAATTCCCCACCATCCAATCAGTGAAAACCAGAGACTGGTATAGATTACTCATTTCAAAGATTGTGACAATTCCAGCTTCAGAAAAGGCCTGGTCAAGGATATTTCCTGGCTATTCAATTATAAATATATGGAACAACATGGAAATCCCTTTTGCCACATCAGCCATCTTCCACCTGGATTTCAAGATAAGGCACAGGAGGATTTTTACTGGCATCATCCTGCATCAAATACACAAAGACTTGCACAAGAGGGAGTGTGCGGTCTGCATGGAAGAAGCAGAAGACATTGAGCACCTATTCCTTAGGTGCACGGCCCTCACGAACTATAGGGAGAGGGTCAAGAGCCTACTGGTGGAACATTGTGGCCTTAGGAGACTAACAGGGCTTACATGGGACTGGGCCTACATGTTTGGCCCCCCCCCCAAAACAAAGAGTCCAACGGAAAACTTACTGATAAACACTGTGCTGGCATTTGCCAGGCGCGCAACATGGACAAGAAGGAACTTGGCACTATATGAGGGTAGAGACGTAAGCATACAAAGCCTCTTTGGAAACTCACTAAAAGCCCACCTATCGTTGGTATATGGAGGAAACAAAGACCTTTTTGTAAGCCAATTCATGCAACAAACTACCCTACTCCAGGAAACTGAATGCCACTCTCTCTCCTTCGCATTCTGATAGGATAGAGAATGGGAGAAAAAGGGAAAACATGTATTTCCCAAGTGTTTAAAAATGTTTTCTTGGCATAATTGTTACTGTTGATGATTCTGTATTTTTATATTAAAAAAAAAAAAAAAAAATTTCGAGTTCTGATAATTTTCATCAAAGTCTACACGTGGGAAAAAACGCATTTTCGGCCGATTTTAACGTCGATTTGGCGGAACGGTTAAACGCTTCAGTCATTACTCTATGTAACAGTGTCAGACAGTTTAAATACAATGATAAACTAGTATGTGCTGCTAAAGTGTTGTTTGTCAAACAGTTTTAGGCCCATATAAAATGTATTTTTCGAGTTATGATCATTTTCAGAACTTTGGACGATTTGCTGTGTGTTGTTTGTCAACCAGTTTTAGGCCCATATAAAATGTATTTTTCGAGTTATGATCATTTTCAGAACTTTGGACGATTTGCTGTCTACCTGAATTAGAGAAACACCGAACCATTGTCTCTTTGTAGGTGAATGATTCAGCATGCTGCAGTACACCATATAACTTTAATTAATATGAGGAACAATTATTTTGCTTCTTAAGTCTTTCTCAAAGACAGTTTAAATACAATGATAAACTAGTATGTGCTGCTAAAGTGTTGTTTGTCAACCAGTTTTAGGCCCATATAAAATGTATTTCTCGAGTTCTGATAATTTTCATCAAAGTCTACACATGTGGGAAAAAATGCATTTTCAGCCGATTTTAACGTCGATTTGTTGGAACGGTTAAACGCTTCAGTCATTACTCCATGTGACAGTGTCAGACAGTTTAAATACAATGATCAACTAGTATGTGCTGCTAAAGTGTTGTTTGTCAAACAGTTTTAGGCCCATATAAAATGTATTTTTCGAGTTCTGATAATTTTCATCAAAGTCTACACGTGGGAAAAAACGCATTTTCAGCCGATTTTAACGTCGATTTGGCGGAACGGTTAAACGCTTCAGTCATTACTCTATGTGACAGTGTCAGACAGTTTAAATACAATGATAAACTAGTATGTGCTGCTAAAGTGTTGTTTGTCAAACAGTTTTATGCCCATATAAAATGTATTTTTCGAGTTATGATCATTTTCAGAACTTTGGACGATTTGCTGTCTAGCTGAATTAGAGAAACACCGAACAATTGTCTCTTTGTAGGTGCATGATTTTGAATGCTGCAGTACACCATATAACTTTAATTAATATGAGGAACAATTATGTGCTTCTTAAGTCTTTCTCAAAGACAGTTTAAATACAATGGTGAACTAGTATATGCTGCTAAAGTGTTGTTTGTCAACCAGTTTTAGGCCCATCTAACATGTATTTGTCGAGTTATGATCATTTTCCGAACTTCGGACCGTTTGCTGTCTAGCTGAATTAGAGAAACACCGAACCATTGTCTCTTTGTAGGCGCATGATTTAGAATGCTGCAGTACACCATATAACTTTAATGAATATGAGGAACAATTATGTGCTTCTTAAGTCTTTCTCAAAGACAGTTTAAATACAATGGTGAACTAGTATATGCTGCTAAAGTGTTGTTTGTCAAACAGTTTTAGGCCCATGTACAATGTATTTGTCGAGTTATGATTATTTTCATCATTGTGTGCACATGTGGGAAAAAACGCATTTTCAGCCGATTTAAACGTCGAAAAGGGGAATTGGTTAAACGCTTCAGTCATTACTCTGTGTGACAGTGTCAGACAGTTTAAATACAATGGTGAACTAGTATATGCTGCTAAAGTGTTGTTTGTCAACCAGTTTTAGGCCCATCTAACATGTATTTGTCGAGTTATGATCATTTTCATCATTATGTGTACATGTGGGAAAAAACGCATTTTCAGCCGATTTAAACGTCGAAAAGGGGAATTGGTTAAACGCTTCAGTCATTACTCTGTGTGACAGTGTCAGACAGTTTAAATACAATGGTGAACTAGTATATGCTGCTAAAGTGTTGTTTGTCAAACAGTTTTCGGCCCATCTAACATGTATTTGTCGAGTAATGATCATTTTCATCATTATATGCACATGTGGGAAAAAACGCATTTTCAGCCGATTTAAACGTCGAAAAGGAGAATTGGTTAAACGCTTCAGTCATTACTCTGTGTGACAGTGTCAGACAGTTTAAATACAATGGTGAACTAGTATATGCTGCTAAAGCGTTGTTTGTCAAACAGTTTTAGGCCCATACAACATGTATTTGTCGAGGTATGAGCATTTTCAGAACATTGGACGGTTTGCTGTCTAGCTGAATTAGAGAAACACCGAACCATTGTCTATTCAGAGGTGAATGATTCAGAATGCTGCAGTACAGCATAGAAATTTAATTAATATGATGAACTATTATGTGCTTCTTAAGTGTTTCTCACAGATTTCTAGGCCCATCTAACATGTATTTGTGGAGTTATGATCATTTTCATCATTGTGTGCACATGTGGGAAAAAACGCATTTTCAGCCGATTTAAACGTCGAAAAGGGGAATTGGTTAAACGCTTCAGTCATTACTCTGTGTGACAGTGTCAGACAGTTTAAATACAATGGTGAACTAGTATATGCTGCTAAAGTGTTGTTTGTCAAACAGTTTTAGGCCCATGTACAATGTATTTGTCGAGTTATGATTATTTTCATCATTGTTTGCACATGTGGGAAAAAACGCATTTTCAGCCGATTTAAACGTCGAAAAGGGGAATTGGTTAAACGCTTCAGTCATTACTCTGTGTGACAGTGTCAGACAGTTTAAATACAATGGTGAACTAGTATATGCTGCTAAAGCGTTGTTTGTCAAACAGTTTTAGGCCCATACAACATGTATTTGACGAGGTATGAGCATTTTCAGAACATTGGACGGTTTGCTGTCTAGCTGAATTGGAGAAACACCGAACCATTGTCTCTTCAGAGGTGTATGATTCAGAATGCTGCAGTACAGCATAGAAATTTTATTAATATGATGAACTATTATGTGCTTCCTAAGTTTTTCTCTCAGATTTCTATGCCCATCTAACATGTATTTCTGGAGTTATGATCATTTTCATCATTGTGTGCACATGTGGGAAAAAACGCATTTTCAGCCGATTTAAACGTCGAAAAGGGGAATTGGTTAAACGCTTCAGTCATTACTCTGTTTGACAGTGTCAGACAGTTTAAATACAATGGTGAACTAGTATATGCTGCTAAAGTGTTGTTTGTCAAACAGTTTAAGGCCCATCTAACATGTATTTGTCGAGGTATGAGCATTTTCAGAACATTGGACGGTTTGCTGTCTAGTAGAATTAGAGAAACACCGAACCATTCTCTCTTCAGAGGTGAATGATTCAGAATGCTGCAGTACAGCATAGAAATTTAATTAATATGATGAACTATTATGTGCTTCTTAAGTGTTTCTCACAGATTTCTAGGCCCATCTAACATGTATTTGTGGAGTTATGATCATTTTCATCATTGTGTGCACATGTGGGAAAAAACGCATTTTCAGCCGATTTAAACGTCGAAAAGGGGAATTGGTTAAACGCTTCAGTCATTACTCTGTGTGACAGTGTCAGACAGTTTAAATACAATGGTGAACTAGTATATGCTGCTAAAGTGTTGTTTGTCAACCAGTTTTAGGCCCATCTAACATGTATTTGTCGAGTTATGATCATTTTCATCATTATGTGTACATGTGGGAAAAAACGCATTTTCAGCCGATTTAAACGTCGAAAAGGGGAATTGCTTGAACGCTTCAGTCAGTACTCTGTGTTACAGTGTCAGACAGTTTAAATACAATGGTGAACTAGTATATGCTGCTAATGCGTTGTTTGTCAAACAGTTTTAGGCCCATACAACATGTATTTGTCGAGGTATGAGCATTTTCAGAACTTGTGACGGTTTGCTGTCTAACTGAATTAGAGAAACACCGAACCATTGTCTCTTCAGAGGTGAATGATTCAGAATGCTGCAGTACAGCATAGAAATTTAATTAATATGATGAACTATTATGTGCTTCTTAAGTGTTTCTCACAGATTTCTAGGCCCATCTAACATGTATTTGTGGAGTTATGATCATTTTCATCATTGTGTGCACATGTGGGAAAAAACGCATTTTCAGCCGATTTAAACGTCGAAAAGGGGAATTGGTTAAACGCTTCAGTCATTACTCTGTGTGACAGTGTCAGACAGTTTAAATACATTGGTGAACTAGTATATGCTGCTTAAGTGTTGTTTGTCAACCAGTTTTAGGCCCATCTAACATGTATTTGTCGAGTTATGATCATTTTCATCATTATGTGTACATGTGGGAAAAAACGCATTTTCAGCCGATTTAAACGTCGAAAAGGAGAATTGGTTAAACGCTTCAGTCATTACTCTGTGTGACAGTGTCAGACAGTTTAAATACAATGGTGAACTAGTATATGCTGCTAAAGCGTTGTTTGTCAAACAGTTTTAGGCCCATACAACATGTATTTGTCGAGGTATGAGCATTTTCAGAACATTGGACGGTTTGCTGTCTAGCTGAATTAGAGAAACACCGAACCATTGTCTATTCAGAGGTGAATGATTCAGAATGCTGTAGTAGAGCATAGAAATTTTATTAATATGATGAACTATTATGTGCTTCCTAAGTTTTTCTCTCAGATTTCTATGCCCATCTAACATGTATTTGTGGAGTTAGGATCATTTTCATCATAGTGTGCACATGTGGGAAAAAACGCATTTTCAGCCGATTTAAACGTCGAAAAGGGGAATTGGTTAAACGCTTCAGTCATTACTCTGTGTGACAGTGTCAGACAGTTTAAATACAATGGTGAACTAGTATATGCTGCTAAAGTGTTGTTTGTCAACCAGTTTTAGGCCCATCTAACATGTATTTGTCGAGTTATGATTATTTTCATCATTGTGTGCACATGTGGGAAAAAACGCATTTTCAGCCGATTTAAACGTCGAAAAGGGGAATTGGTTAAACGCTTCAGTCATTACTCTGTGTGACAGTGTCAGACAGTTTAAATACAATGGTGAACTAGTATATGCTGCTAAATTGTTGTTTGTCAAACAGTTTTAGGCCCATGTAAAATGTATTTGTCGAGTTATGATTATTTTCATCATTGTGTGCACATGTGGGAAAAAACGCATTTTCAGCCGATTTAAACGTCGAAAAGGGGAATTGGTTAAACGCTTCAGTCATTACTCTGTGTGACAGTGTCAGACAGTTTAAATACAATGGTGAACTAGTATATGCTGCTAAAGTGTTGTTTGTCAACCAGTTTTAGGCCCATCTAACATGTATTAGTCGAGTTATGATCATTTTCATCATTATGTGTACATGTGGGAAAAAACGCATTTTCAGCCGATTTAAACGTCGAAAAGGGGAATTCCTTAAACGCTTCAGTCATTACTCTGTGTGACAGTGTCAGACAGTTTAATTACAATGGTGAACTAGTATATGCTGCTAAAGCGTTGTTTGTCAAACAGTTTTAGGCCCATACAACATGTATTTGTCGAGGTATGAGCATTTTCAGAACATTGGACGGTTTGCTGTCTAGCTGAATTAGAGAAACACCGAACCATTGTCTCTTCAGAGGTGAATGATTCAGAATGCTGCAGTACAGCATTGAAATTTAATTAATGTGATGAACTATTATGTGCTTCCTAAGTTTTTCTCTCAGATTTCTATGCCCATCTAACATGTATTTCTGGAGTTATGATCATTTTCAGAACTTGTGACGGTTTGCTGTCTAACTGAATTAGAGAAACACCGAACCATTGTCTCTTCAGAGGTGAGTGATTCAGAATGCTGCAGTACAGCATTGAAATTTAATTAATATGATGAACTATTATGTGCTTCTTAAGTGTTTCTCACAGATTTCTAGGCCCATCTAACATGTGTTTGTGGAGTTATGATCATTTTCATCATTGTGTGCACATGTGGGAAAAAACGCATTTTCAGCCGATTTAAACGTCGAAAAGGGGAATTGGTTAAACGCTTCAGTCATTACTCTGTGTGACAGTGTCAGACAGTTTAAATACATTGGTGAACTAGTATATGCGGCTAAAGTGTTGTTTGTCAACCAGTTTTAGGCCCATCTAACATGTATTTGTCGAGTTATGATCATTTTCATCATTATGTGTACATGTGGGAAAAAACGCATTTTCAGTCGATTTAAACGTCGAAAAGGGGAATTGCTTAAACGCTTCAGTCATTTCTCTGTGTGACAGTGTCAGACAGTTTAAATACAATGGTGAACTAGTATATGCTGCTAAAGCGTTGTTTGTCAAACAGTTTTAGGCCCATACAACATTGTATTTGACGAGGTATGAGCATTTTCAGAACATTGGACGGTTTGCTGTCTAGCTGAATTAGAGAAACACCGAACCATTGTCTCTTCAGAGGTGAATGATTCAGAATGCTGCAGTACAGCATAGAAATTTTATTAATATGATGAACTATTATGTGCTTCTTAAGTGTTTCTCACAGATTTCTAGGCCCATCTAACATGTATTTGTGGAGTTATGATCATTTTCATCATTGTGTGCACATGTGGGAAAAAACGCATTTTCAGCCGATTTAAACGTCGAAAAGGGGAATTGGTTAAACGCTTCAGTCATTACTCTGTGTGACAGTGTCAGACAGTTTAAATACAATGGTGAACTAGTATATGCTGCTAAAGTGTTGTTTGTCAACCAGTTTTAGGCCCATCTAACATGTATTTGTCGAGTTATGATCATTTTCATCATTATGTGTACATGTGGGAAAAAACGCATTTTCAGCCGATTTAAACGTCGAAAAGGGGAATTGGTTAAACGCTACAGTCATTACTCTGTTTGACAGTGTCAGACAGTTTAAATACAATGGTGAACTAGTATATGCTGCTAAAGTGTTGTTTGTCAAACAGTTTTAGGCCCATCTAACATGTATTTGTCGAGTTATGATCATTTTCATCATTATGTGCACATGTGGGAAAAAACGCATTTTCAGCCGATTTAAACATCGAAAAGGGGAATTGGTTAAACGCTTCAGTCATTACTCTGTGTGACAGTGTCAGACAGTTTAAATACAATGGTGAACTAGTATATGCTGCTAAAGCGTTCTTTGTCAAACAGTTTTAGGCCCAAACAACATGTATTTGTGGAGGTATGAGCATTTTCAGAACATTGGACGGTTTGCTGTCTAGCTGAATTAGAGAAACACCGAACCATTGTCTATTCAGAGGTGAATGATTCAGAATGCTGCAGTACAGCATAGAAATTTAATTAATATGATGAACTATTATGTGCTTCTTAAGTGTTTCTCACAGATTTCTAGGCCCATCTAACATGTATTTGTGGAGTTATGATCATTTTCATCATTGTGTGCACATGTGGGAAAAAACGCATTTTCAGCCGATTTACACGTCGAAAAGGGGAATTGGTTAAACGCTTCAGTCATTACTCTGTGTGACAGTGTCAGACAGTTTAAATACAATGGTGAACTAGTATATGCTGCTAAAGTGTTGTTTGTCAAACAGTTTTAGGCCCATGTACAATGTATTTGTCGAGTTATGATTATTTTCATCATTGTTTGCACATGTGGGAAAAAACGCATTTTCAGCCGATTTAAACGTCGAAAAGGGGTATTGGTTAAACGCTTCAGTCATTACTCTGTGTGACAGTGTCAGACAGTTTAAATACAATGGTGAACTAGTATATGCTGCTAAAGCGTTGTTTGTCAAACAGTTTTAGGCCCATACAACATGTATTTGACGAGGTATGAGCATTTTCAGAACATTGGACGGTTTGCTGTCTAGCTGAATTGGAGAAACACCGAACCATTGTCTCTTCAGAGGTGTATGATTCAGAATGCTGCAGTACAGCATAGAAATTTTATTAATATGATGAACTATTATGTGCTTCCTAAGTTTTTCTCTCAGATTTCTATGCCCATCTAACATGTATTTCTGGAGTTATGATCATTTTCATCATTGTGTGCACATGTGGGAAAAAACGCATTTTCAGCCGATTTAAACGTCGAAAAGGGGAATTGGTTAAACGCTTCAGTCATTACTCTGTTTGACAGTGTCAGACAGTTTAAATACAATGGTGAACTAGTATATGCTGCTAAAGTGTTGTTTGTCAAACAGTTTAAGGCCCATCTAACATGTATTTGTCGAGGTATGAGCATTTTCAGAACATTGGACGGTTTGCTGTCTAGTAGAATTAGAGAAACACCGAACCATTGTCTCTTCAGAGGTGAATGATTCAGAATGCTGCAGTACAGCATAGAAATTTAATTAATATGATGAACTATTATGTGCTTCTTAAGTGTTTCTCACAGATTTCTAGGCCCATCTAACATGTATTTGTGGAGTTATGATCATTTTCATCATTGTGTGCACATGTGGGAAAAAACGCATTTTCAGCCGATTTAAACGTCGAAAAGGGGAATTGGTTAAACGCTTCAGTCATTACTCTCTGTGACAGTGTCAGACAGTTTAAATACAATGGTGAACTAGTATATGCTGCTAAAGTGTTGTTTGTCAACCAGTTTTAGGCCCATCTAACATGTATTTGTCGAGTTATGATCATTTTCATCATTATGTGTACATGTGGGAAAAAACGCATTTTCAGCCGATTTAAACGTCGAAAAGGGGAATTGCTTGAACGCTTCAGTCAGTACTCTGTGTGACAGTGTCAGACAGTTTAAATACAATGGTGAACTAGTATATGCTGCTAATGCGTTGTTTGTCAAACAGTTTTAGGCCCATACAACATGTATTTGTCGAGGTATGAGCATTTTCAGAACTTGTGACGGTTTGCTGTCTAACTGAATTAGAGAAACACCGAACCATTGTCTCTTCAGAGGTGAATGATTCAGAATGCTGCAGTACAGCATAGAAATTTAATTAATATGATGAACTATTATGTGCTTCTTAAGTGTTTCTCACAGATTTCTAGGCCCATCTAACATGTATTTGTGGAGTTATGATCATTTTCATCATTGTGTGCACATGTGGGAAAAAACGCATTTTCAGCCGATTTAAACGTCGAAAAGGGGAATTGGTTAAACGCTTCAGTCATTACTCTGTGTGACAGTGTCAGACAGTTTAAATACATTGGTGAACTAGTATATGCTGCTTAAGTGTTGTTTGTCAACCAGTTTTAGGCCCATCTAACATGTATTTGTCGAGTTATGATCATTTTCATCATTATGTGTACATGTGGGAAAAAACGCATTTTCAGCCGATTTAAACGTCGAAAAGGAGAATTGGTTAAACGCTTCAGTCATTACTCTGTGTGACAGTGTCAGACAGTTTAAATACAATGGTGAACTAGTATATGCTGCTAAAGTGTTGTTTGTCAAACAGTTTTAGGCCCATCTAACATGTATTTGTCGAGTTATGATCATTTTCATCATTATGTGCACATGTGGGAAAAAACGCATTTTCAGCCGATTTAAACATCGAAAAGGGGAATTGGTTAAACGCTTCAGTCATTACTCTGTGTGACAGTGTCAGACAGTTTAAATACAATGGTGAACTAGTATATGCTGCTAAAGCGTTGTTTGTCAAACAGTTTTAGGCCCAAACAACATGTATTTGTCGAGTTATGATCATTTTCATCATTATGTGTACATGTGGGAAAAAACGCATTTTCAGCCGATTTAAACGTCGAAAAGGGGAATTGCTTGAACGCTTCAGTCAGTACTCTGTGTGACAGTGTCAGACAGTTTAAATACAATGGTGAACTAGTATATGCTGCTAAAGCGTTGTTTGTCAAACAGTTTTAGGCCCATACAACATGTATTTGTCGAGGTATGAGCATTTTCAGAACATTGGACGGTTTGCTGTCTAGCTGAATTAGAGAAACACCGAACCATTGTCTATTCAGAGGTGAATGATTCAGAATGCTGTAGTAGAGCATAGAAATTTTATTAATATGATGAACTATTATGTGCTTCCTAAGTTTTTCTCTCAGATTTCTATGCCCATCTAACATGTATTTGTGGAGTTAGGATCATTTTCATCATAGTGTGCACATGTGGGAAAAAACGCATTTTCAGCCGATTTAAACGTCGAAAAGGGGAATTGGTTAAACGCTTCAGTCATTACTCTGTGTGACAGTGTCAGACAGTTTAAATACATTGGTGAACTAGTATATGCGGCTAAAGTGTTGTTTGTCAACCAGTTTTAGGCCCATCTAACATGTATTTGTCGAGTTATGATCATTTTCATCATTATGTGTACATGTGGGAAAAAACGCATTTTCAGTCGATTTAAACGTCGAAAAGGGGAATTGCTTAAACGCTTCAGTCATTTCTCTGTGTGACAGTGTCAGACAGTTTAAATACAATGGTGAACTAGTATATGCTGCTAAAGCGTTGTTTGTCAAACAGTTTTAGGCCCATACAACATTGTATTTGACGAGGTATGAGCATTTTCAGAACATTGGACGGTTTGCTGTCTAGCTGAATTAGAGAAACACCGAACCATTGTCTCTTCAGAGGTGAATGATTCAGAATGCTGCAGTACAGCATAGAAATTTTATTAATATGATGAACTATTATGTGCTTCTTAAGTGTTTCTCACAGATTTCTAGGCCCATCTAACATGTATTTGTGGAGTTATGATCATTTTCATCATTGTGTGCACATGTGGGAAAAAACGCATTTTCAGCCGATTTAAACGTCGAAAAGGGGAATTGGTTAAACGCTTCAGTCATTACTCTGTGTGACAGTGTCAGACAGTTTAAATACAATGGTGAACTAGTATATGCTGCTAAAGTGTTGTTTGTCAACCAGTTTTAGGCCCATCTAACATGTATTTGTCGAGTTATGATCATTTTCATCATTATGTGTACATGTGGGAAAAAACGCATTTTCAGCCGATTTAAACGTCGAAAAGGGGAATTGGTTAAACGCTACAGTCATTACTCTGTTTGACAGTGTCAGACAGTTTAAATACAATGGTGAACTAGTATATGCTGCTAAAGTGTTGTTTGTCAAACAGTTTTAGGCCCATCTAACATGTATTTGTCGAGTTATGATCATTTTCATCATTATGTGCACATTAGGGAAAAAACGCATTTTCAGCCGATTTAAACATCGAAAAGGGGAATTGGTTAAACGCTTCAGTCATTACTCTGTGTGACAGTGTCAGACAGTTTAAATACAATGGTGAACTAGTATATGCTGCTAAAGCGTTGTTTGTCAAACAGTTTTAGGCCCAAACAACATGTATTTGTGGAGGTATGAGCATTTTCAGAACATTGGACGGTTTGCTGTCTAGCTGAATTAGAGAAACACCGAACCTATGTCTATTCAGAGGTGAATGATTCAGAATGCTGCAGTACAGCATAGAAATTTAATTAATATGATGAACTATTATGTGCTTCTTAAGTGTTTCTCACAGATTTCTAGGCCCATCTAACATGTATTTGTGGAGTTATGATCATTTTCATCATTGTGTGCACATGTGGGAAAAAACGCATTTTCAGCCGATTTAAACGTCGAAAAGGGGAATTGGTTAAACGCTTCAGTCATTACTCTGTGTGACAGTGTCAGACAGTTTAAATACAATGGTGAACTAGTATATGCTGCTAAAGTGTTGTTTGTCAAACAGTTTTAGGCCCATGTACAATGTATTTGTCGAGTTATGATTATTTTCATCATTGTTTGCACATGTGGGAAAAAACGCATTTACAGCCGATTTAAACGTCGAAAAGGGGAATTGCTTGAACGCTTCAGTCAGTACTCTGTGTGACAGTGTCAGACAGTTTAAATACAATGGTGAACTAGTATATGCTGCTAATGCGTTGTTTGTCAAACAGTTTTAGGCCCATACAACATGTATTTGTCGAGGTATGAGCATTTTCAGAACTTGTGACGGTTTGCTGTCTAACTGAATTAGAGAAACACCGAACCATTGTCTCTTCAGAGGTGAATGATTCAGAATGCTGCAGTACAGCATAGAAATTTAATTAATATGATGAACTATTATGTGCTTCTTAAGTGTTTCTCACAGATTTCTAGGCCCATCTAACATGTATTTGTGGAGTTATGATCATTTTCATCATTGTGTGCACATGTGGGAAAAAACGCATTTTCAGCCGATTTAAACGTCGAAAAGGGGAATTGGTTAAACGCTTCAGTCATTACTCTGTGTGACAGTGTCAGACAGTTTAAATACAATGGTGAACTAGTATATGCTGCTAAAGCGTTGTTTGTCAAACACTTTTAGGCCCATACAACATGTATTTGTCGAGGTATGAGCATTTTCAGAACATTGGACGGTTTGCTGTCTAGCTGAATTAGAGAAACACCGAACCATTGTCTATTCAGAGGTGAATGATTCAGAATGCTGTAGTAGAGCATAGAAATTTTATTAATATGATGAACTATTATGTGCTTCCTAAGTTTTTCTCTCAGATTTCTATGCCCATCTAACATGTATTTGTGGAGTTAGGATCATTTTCATCATAGTGTGCACATGTGGGAAAAAACGCATTTTCAGCCGATTTAAACGTCGAAAAGGGGAATTGGTTAAACGCTTCAGTCATTACTCTGTGTGACAGTGTCAGACAGTTTAAATACAATGGTGAACTAGTATATGCTGCTAAAGTGTTGTTTGTCAACCAGTTTTAGGCCCATCTAACATGTATTTGTCGAGTTATGATCATTTTCATCATTATGTGTACATGTGGGAAAAAACGCATTTTCAGCCGATTTAAACGTCGAAAAGGGGAATTCCTTAAACGCTTCAGTCATTACTCTGTGTGACAGTGTCAGACAGTTTAATTGCTGCTAAAGCGTTGTTTGTCAAACAGTTTTAGGCCCATACAACATGTATTTGTCGAGGTATGAGCATTTTCAGAACATTGGACGGTTTGCTGTCTAGCTGAATTAGAGAAACACCGAACCATTGTCTCTTCAGAGGTGAATGATTCAGAATGCTGCAGTACAGCATTGAAATTTAATTAATGTGATGAACTATTATGTGCTTCCTAAGTTTTTCTCTCAGATTTCTATGCCCATCTAACATGTATTTCTGGAGTTATGATCATTTTCAGAACTTGTGACGGTTTGCTGTCTAACTGAATTAGAGAAACACCGAACCATTGTCTCTTCAGAGGTGAATGATTCAGAATGCTGCAGTACAGCATAGAAATTTAATTAATATGATGAACTATTATGTGCTTCTTAAGTGTTTCTCACAGATTTCTAGGCCCATCTAACATGTGTTTGTGGAGTTATGATCATTTTCATCATTGTGTGCACATGTGGGAAAAAACGCATATTCAGCCGATTTAAACGTCGAAAAGGGGAATTGGTTAAACGCTTCAGTCATTACTCTGTGTGACAGTGTCAGACAGTTTAAATACATTGGTGAACTAGTATATGCGGCTAAAGTGTTGTTTGTCAACCAGTTTTAGGCCCATCTAACATGTATTTGTCGAGTTATGATCATTTTCATCATTATGTGTACATGTGGGAAAAAACGCATTTTCAGTCGATTTAAACGTCGAAAAGGGGAATTGCTTAAACGCTTCAGTCATTTCTCTGTGTGACAGTGTCAGACAGTTTAAATACAATGGTGAACTAGTATATGCTGCTAAAGCGTTGTTTGTCAAACAGTTTTAGGCCCATACAACATTGTGTTTGACGAGGTATGAGCATTTTCAGAACATTGGACGGTTTGCTGTCTAGCTGAATTAGAGAAACACCGAACCATTGTCTCTTCAGAGGTGAATGATTCAGAATGCTGCAGTACAGCATAGAAATTTTATTAATATGATGAACTATTATGTGCTTCCTAAGTTTTTCTCTCAGATTTCTATGCCCATCTAACATGTATTTCTGGAGTTATGATCATTTTCAGAACTTGTGACGGTTTGCTGTCTTACTGAATTAGAGAAACACCGAACCATTGTCTCTTCAGAGGTGAATGATTCAGAATGCTGCAGTACAGCATAGAAATTTAATTAATATGATGAACTATTATGTGCTTCTTAAGTGTTTCTCTCAGATTTCTATGCCCATCTAACATGTATTTCTGGAGTTATGATCATTTTCAGAACTTGTGACGGTTTGCTGTCTAACTGAATTAGAGAAACACCGAACCATTGTCTCTTCAGAGGTGAATGATTCAGAATGCTGCAGTACAGCATAGAAATTTAATTAATATGATGAACTATTATGTGCTTCTTAAGTGTTTCTCACAGATTTCTAGGCCCATCTAACATGTATTTGTGGAGTTATGATCATTTTCATCATTGTGTGCACATGTGGGAAAAAACGCATTTTCAGCCGATTTAAACGTCGAAAAGGGGAATTGGTTAAACGCTTCAGTCATTACTCTGTGTGACAGTGTCAGACAGTTTAAATACATTGGTGAACTAGTATATGCTGCTAAAGTGTTGTTTGTCAACCAGTTTTAGGCCCATCTAACATGTATTTGTCGAGTTATGATCATTTTCATCATTATGTGTACATGTGGGAAAAAACGCATTTTCAGCCGATTTAAACGTCGAAAAGGGGAATTGCTTAAACGCTTCAGTCATTTCTCTGTGTGACAGTGTCAGACAGTTTAAATACAATGGTGAACTAGTATATGCTGCTAAAGCGTTGTTTGTCAAACAGTTATAGGCCCATACAACATTGTATTTGACGAGGTATGAGCATTTTCAGAACATTGGACGGTTTGCTGTCTAGCTGAATTAGAGAAACACCGAACCATTGTCTCTTCAGAGGTGAATGATTCAGAATGCTGCAATACAGCATAGAAATTTTATTAATATGATGAACTATTATGTGCTTCTTAAGTGTTTCTCACAGATTTCTAGGCCCATCTAACATGTATTTGTGGAGTTATGATCATTTTCATCATTGTGTGCACATGTGGGAAAAAACGCATTTTCAGCCGATTTAAACGTCGAAAAGGGGAATTGGTTAAACGCTTCAGTCATTACTCTGTGTGACAGTGTCAGACAGTTTAAATACAATGGTGAACTAGTATATGCTGCTAAAGTGTTGTTTGTCAACCAGTTTTAGGCCCATCTAACATGTATTTGTCGAGTTATGATCATTTTCATCATTATGTGTACATGTGGGAAAAAACGCATTTTCAGCCGATTTAAACGTCGAAAAGGGGAATTGCTTAAACGCTTCAGTCATTACTCTGTGTGACAGTGTCAGACAGTTTAATTACAATGGTGAACTAGTATATGCTGCTAAAGCGTTGTTTGTCAAACAGTTTTAGGCCCATACAACATGTATTTGTCGAGGTATGAGCATTTTCAGAACATTGGACGGTTTGCTGTCTAGCTGAATTAGAGAAACACCGAACCATTGTCTCTTCAGAGGTGAATGATTCAGAATGCTGCAGTACAGCATAGAAATTTTATTAATATGATGAACTATTATGTGCTTCCTAAGTTTTTCTCTCAGATTTCTATGCCCATCTAACATGTATTTCTGGAGTTATGATCATTTTCAGAACTTGTGACGGTTTGCTGTCTAACTGAATTAGAGAAACACCGAACCATTGTCTCTTCAGAGGTGAATGATTCAGAATGCTGCAGTACAGCATAGAAATTTAATTAATATGATGAACTATTATGTGCTTCTTAAGTGTTTCTCACAGATTTCTAGGCCCATCTAACATGTATTTGTGGAGTTATGATCATTTTCATCATTGTGTGCACATGTGGGAAAAAACGCATTTTCAGCCGATTTAAACGTCGAAAAGGGGAATTGGTTAAACGCTTCAGTCATTACTCTGTGTGACAGTGTCAGACAGTTTAAATACATTGGTGAACTAGTATATGCTGCTAAAGTGTTGTTTGTCAACCAGTTTTAGGCCCATCTAACATGTATTTGTCGAGTTATGATCATTTTCATCATTATGTGTACATGTGGGAAAAAACGCATTTTCAGCCGATTTAAACGTCGAAAAGGGGAATTGCTTAAACGCTTCAGTCATTACTCTGTGTGACAGTGTCAGACAGTTTAAATACAATGGTGAACTAGTATATGCTGCTAAAGCGTTGTTTGTCAAACAGTTTTAGGCCCATACAACATTGTGTTTGACGAGGTATGAGCATTTTCAGAACATTGGACGGTTTGCTGTCTAGCTGAATTAGAGAAACACCGAACCATTGTCTCTTCAGAGGTGAATGATTCAGAATGCTGCAGTACAGCATAGAAATTTTATTAATATGATGAACTATTATGTGCTTCCTAAGTTTTTCTCTCAGATTTCTATGCCCATCTAACATGTATTTCTGGAGTTATGATCATTTTCAGAACTTGTGACGGTTTGCTGTCTTACTGAATTAGAGAAACACCGAACCATTGTCTCTTCAGAGGTGAATGATTCAGAATGCTGCAGTACAGCATAGAAATTTAATTAATATGATGAACTATTATGTGCTTCTTAAGTGTTTCTCTCAGATTTCTATGCCCATCTAACATGTATTTCTGGAGTTATGATCATTTTCAGAACTTGTGACGGTTTGCTGTCTAACTGAATTAGAGAAACACCGAACCATTGTCTCTTCAGAGGTGAATGATTCAGAATGCTGCAGTACAGCATAGAAATTTAATTAATATGATGAACTATTATGTGCTTCTTAAGTGTTTCTCACAGATTTCTAGGCCCATCTAACATGTATTTGTGGAGTTATGATCATTTTCATCATTGTGTGCACATGTGGGAAAAAACGCATTTTCAGCCGATTTAAACGTCGAAAAGGGGAATTGGTTAAACGCTTCAGTCATTACTCTGTGTGACAGTGTCAGACAGTTTAAATACATTGGTGAACTAGTATATGCTGCTAAAGTGTTGTTTGTCAACCAGTTTTAGGCCCATCTAACATGTATTTGTCGAGTTATGATCATTTTCATCATTATGTGTACATGTGGGAAAAAACGCATTTTCAGCCGATTTAAACGTCGAAAAGGGGAATTGCTTAAACGCTTCAGTCATTTCTCTGTGTGACAGTGTCAGACAGTTTAAATACAATGGTGAACTAGTATATGCTGCTAAAGCGTTGTTTGTCAAACAGTTATAGGCCCATACAACATTGTATTTGACGAGGTATGAGCATTTTCAGAACATTGGACGGTTTGCTGTCTAGCTGAATTAGAGAAACACCGAACCATTGTCTCTTCAGAGGTGAATGATTCAGAATGCTGCAATACAGCATAGAAATTTTATTAATATGATGAACTATTATGTGCTTCTTAAGTGTTTCTCACAGATTTCTAGGCCCATCTAACATGTATTTGTGGAGTTATGATCATTTTCATCATTGTGTGCACATGTGGGAAAAAACGCATTTTCAGCCGATTTAAACGTCGAAAAGGGGAATTGGTTAAACGCTTCAGTCATTACTCTGTGTGACAGTGTCAGACAGTTTAAATACAATGGTGAACTAGTATATGCTGCTAAAGTGTTGTTTGTCAACCAGTTTTAGGCCCATCTAACATGTATTTGTCGAGTTATGATCATTTTCATCATTATGTGTACATGTGGGAAAAAACGCATTTTCAGCCGATTTAAACGTCGAAAAGGGGAATTGCTTAAACGCTTCAGTCATTACTCTGTGTGACAGTGTCAGACAGTTTAATTACAATGGTGAACTAGTATATGCTGCTAAAGCGTTGTTTGTCAAACAGTTTTAGGCCCATACAACATGTATTTGTCGAGGTATGAGCATTTTCAGAACATTGGACGGTTTGCTGTCTAGCTGAATTAGAGAAACACCGAACCATTGTCTCTTCAGAGGTGAATGATTCAGAATGCTGCAGTACAGCATAGAAATTTTATTAATATGATGAACTATTATGTGCTTCCTAAGTTTTTCTCTCAGATTTCTATGCCCATCTAACATGTATTTCTGGAGTTATGATCATTTTCAGAACTTGTGACGGTTTGCTGTCTAACTGAATTAGAGAAACACCGAACCATTGTCTCTTCAGAGGTGAATGATTCAGAATGCTGCAGTACAGCATAGAAATTTAATTAATATGATGAACTATTATGTGCTTCTTAAGTGTTTCTCACAGATTTCTAGGCCCATCTAACATGTATTTGTGGAGTTATGATCATTTTCATCATTGTGTGCACATGTGGGAAAAAACGCATTTTCAGCCGATTTAAACGTCGAAAAGGGGAATTGGTTAAACGCTTCAGTCATTACTCTGTGTGACAGTGTCAGACAGTTTAAATACATTGGTGAACTAGTATATGCTGCTAAAGTGTTGTTTGTCAACCAGTTTTAGGCCCATCTAACATGTATTTGTCGAGTTATGATCATTTTCATCATTATGTGTACATGTGGGAAAAAACGCATTTTCAGCCGATTTAAACGTCGAAAAGGGGAATTGCTTAAACGCTTCAGTCATTTCTCTGTGTGACAGTGTCAGACAGTTTAAATACAATGGTGAACTAGTATATGCTGCTAAAGCGTTGTTTGTCAAACAGTTTTAGGCCCATACAACATTGTATTTGACGAGGTATGAGCATTTTCAGAACATTGGACGGTTTGCTGTCTAGCTGAATTAGAGAAACACCGAACCATTGTCTCTTCAGAGGTGAATGATTCAGAATGCTGCAGTACAGCATAGAAATTTAATTAATATGATGAACTATTATGTGCTTCTTAAGTGTTTCTCACAGATTTCTAGGCCCATCTAACATGTATTTGTGGAGTTATGATCATTTTCATCATTGTGTGCACATGTGGGAAAAAACGCATTTTCAGCCGATTTAAACGTCGAAAAGGGGAATTGGTTAAACGCTTCAGTCATTACTCTGTGTGACAGTGTCAGACAGTTTAAATACAATGGTGAACTAGTATATGCTGCTAAAGTGTTGTTTGTCAACCAGTTTTAGGCCCATCTAACATTTATTTGTCGAGTTATGATCATTTTCATCATTATGTGTACATGTGGGAAAAAACGCATTTTCAGCCGATTTAAACGTCGAAAAGGGGAATTGCTTAAACGCTTCAGTCATTACTCTGTGTGACAGTGTCAGACAGTTTAATTACAATGGTGAACTAGTATATGCTGCTAAAGCGTTGTTTGTCAAACAGTTTTAGGCCCATACAACATGTATTTGTCGAGGTATGAGCATTTTCAGAACATTGGACGGTTTGCTGTCTAGCTGAATTAGAGAAACACCGAACCATTGTCTCTTCAGAGGTGAATGATTCAGAATGCTGCAGTACAGCATAGAAATTTTATTAATATGATGAACTATTATGTGCTTCCTAAGTTTTTCTCTCAGATTTCTATGCCCATCTAACATGTATTTCTGGAGTTATGATCATTTTCAGAACTTGTGACGGTTTGCTGTCTAACTGAATTAGAGAAACACCGAACCATTGTCTCTTCAGAGGTGAATGATTCAGAATGCTGCAGTACAGCATAGAAATTTAATTAATATGATGAACTATTATGTGCTTCTTAAGTGTTTCTCTCAGATTTCTATGCCCATCTAACATGTATTTCTGGAGTTATGATCATTTTCAGAACTTGTGACGGTTTGCTGTCTAACTGAATTAGAGAAACACCGAACCATTGTCTCTTCAGAGGTGAATGATTCAGAATGCTGCAGTACAGCATAGAAATTTAATTAATATGATGAACTATTATGTGCTTCTTAAGTGTTTCTCACAGATTTCTAGGCCCATCTAACATGTATTTGTGGAGTTATGATCATTTTCATCATTGTGTGCACATGTGGGAAAAAACGCATTTTCAGCCGATTTAAACGTCGAAAAGGGGAATTGGTTAAACGCTTCAGTCATTACTCTGTGTGACAGTGTCAGACAGTTTAAATACAATGGTGAACTAGTATATGCTGCTAAAGTGTTGTTTGTCAACCAGTTTTAGGCCCATCTAACATTTATTTGTCGAGTTATGATCATTTTCATCATTATGTGTACATGTGGGAAAAAACGCATTTTCAGCCGATTTAAACGTCGAAAAGGGGAATTGGTTAAACGCTTCAGTCATTACTCTGTGTGACAGTGTCAGACAGTTTAAATACAATGGTGAACTAGTATATGCTGCTAAAGCGTTGTTTGTCAAACAGTTTTAGGCCCCTACAACATGTATTTGACGAGGTATGAGCATTTTCAGAACATTGGACGGTTTGCTGTCTAGCTGAATTAGAGAAACACCGAACCATTGTCTCTTCAGAGGTGAATGATTCAGAATGCTGCAGTACAGCATAGAAATTTTATTAATATGATGAACTATTATGTGCTTCCTAAGTTTTTCTCTCAGATTTCTATGCCCATCTAACATGTATTTCTGGAGTTATGATCATTTTCAGAACTTGTGACGCTTTGCTGTCTAGCTGAATTGGAGAAACACCGAACCATTGTCTCTTCAGAGGTGAATGATTCAGAATGCTGCAGTACAGCATAGAAATTTTATTAATATGATGAACTATTATGTGCTTCTTAAGTGTTTCTCACAGATTTCTAGGCCCATCTAACATGTATTTGTGGAGTTATGATCATTTTCATCATTGTGTGCACATGTGGGAAAAAACGCATTTTCAGCCGATTTAAACGTCGAAAAGGGGAATTGGTTAAACGCTTCAGTCATTACTCTGTGTGACAGTGTCAGACAGTTTAAATACAATGGTGAACTAGTATATGCTGCTAAATTGTTGTTTGTCAAACAGTTTTAGGCCCATGTAAAATGTATTTGTCGAGTTATGATCATTTTCATCATTATGTGTACATGTGGGAAAAAACGCATTTTCAGCCGATTTAAACGTCGAAAAGGGGAATTGCTTAAACGCTTCAGTCATTTCTCTGTGTGACAGTGTCAGACAGTTTAAATACAATGGTGAACTAGTATATGCTGCTAAAGCGTTGTTTGTCAAACAGTTTTAGGCCCATACAACATTGTATTTGACGAGGTATGAGCATTTTCAGAACATTGGACGGTTTGCTGTCTAGCTGAATTAGAGAAACACCGAACCATTGTCTCTTCAGAGGTGAATGATTCAGAATGCTGCAGTACAGCATAGAAATTTTATTAATATGATGAACTATTATGTGCTTCTTAAGTGTTTCTCACAGATTTCTAGGCCCATCTAACATGTATTTGTGGAGTTATGATCATTTTCATCATTGTGTGCACATGTGGGAAAAAACGCATTTTCAGCCGATTTAAACGTCGAAAAGGGGAATTGGTTAAACGCTTCAGTCATTACTCTGTGTGACAGTGTCAGACAGTTTAAATACAATGGTGAACTAGTATATGCTGCTAAAGTGTTGTTTGTCAACCAGTTTTAGGCCCATCTAACATTTATTTGTCGAGTTATGATCATTTTCATCATTATGTGTACATGTGGGAAAAAACGCATTTTCAGCCGATTTAAACGTCGAAAAGGGGAATTGCTTAAACGCTTCAGTCATTACTCTGTGTGACAGTGTCAGACAGTTTAATTACAATGGTGAACTAGTATATGCTGCTAAAGCGTTGTTTGTCAAACAGTTTTAGGCCCATACAACATGTATTTGTCGAGGTATGAGCATTTTCAGAACATTGGACGGTTTGCTGTCTAGCTGAATTAGAGAAACACCGAACCATTGTCTCTTCAGAGGTGAATGATTCAGAATGCTGCAGTACAGCATAGAAATTTTATTAATATGATGAACTATTATGTGCTTCCTAAGTTTTTCTCTCAGATTTCTATGCCCATCTAACATGTATTTCTGGAGTTATGATCATTTTCAGAACTTGTGACGGTTTGCTGTCTAACTGAATTAGAGAAACACCGAACCATTGTCTCTTCAGAGGTGAATGATTCAGAATGCTGCAGTACAGCATAGAAATTTAATTAATATGATGAACTATTATGTGCTTCTTAAGTGTTTCTCTCAGATTTCTATGCCCATCTAACATGTATTTCTGGAGTTATGATCATTTTCAGAACTTGTGACGGTTTGCTGTCTAACTGAATTAGAGAAACACCGAACCATTGTCTCTTCAGAGGTGAATGATTCAGAATGCTGCAGTACAGCATAGAAATTTAATTAATATGATGAACTATTATGTGCTTCTTAAGTGTTTCTCACAGATTTCTAGGCCCATCTAACATGTATTTGTGGAGTTATGATCATTTTCATCATTGTGTGCACATGTGGGAAAAAACGCATTTTCAGCCGATTTAAACGTCGAAAAGGGGAATTGGTTAAACGCTTCAGTCATTACTCTGTGTGACAGTGTCAGACAGTTTAAATACAATGGTGAACTAGTATATGCTGCTAAAGTGTTGTTTGTCAACCAGTTTTAGGCCCATCTAACATTTATTTGTCGAGTTATGATCATTTTCATCATTATGTGTACATGTGGGAAAAAACGCATTTTCAGCCGATTTAAACGTCGAAAAGGGGAATTGGTTAAACGCTTCAGTCATTACTCTGTGTGACAGTGTCAGACAGTTTAAATACAATGGTGAACTAGTATATGCTGCTAAAGCGTTGTTTGTCAAACAGTTTTAGGCCCCTACAACATGTATTTGACGAGGTATGAGCATTTTCAGAACATTGGACGGTTTGCTGTCTAGCTGAATTAGAGAAACACCGAACCATTGTCTCTTCAGAGGTGAATGATTCAGAATGCTGCAGTACAGCATAGAAATTTTATTAATATGATGAACTATTATGTGCTTCCTAAGTTTTTCTCTCAGATTTCTATGCCCATCTAACATGTATTTCTGGAGTTATGATCATTTTCAGAACTTGTGACGCTTTGCTGTCTAGCTGAATTGGAGAAACACCGAACCATTGTCTCTTCAGAGGTGAATGATTCAGAATGCTGCAGTACAGCATAGAAATTTTATTAATATGATGAACTATTATGTGCTTCTTAAGTGTTTCTCACAGATTTCTAGGCCCATCTAACATGTATTTGTGGAGTTATGATCATTTTCATCATTGTGTGCACATGTGGGAAAAAACGCATTTTCAGCCGATTTAAACGTCGAAAAGGGGAATTGGTTAAACGCTTCAGTCATTACTCTGTGTGACAGTGTCAGACAGTTTAAATACAATGGTGAACTAGTATATGCTGCTAAATTGTTGTTTGTCAAACAGTTTTAGGCCCATGTAAAATGTATTTGTCGAGTTATGATCATTTTCATCATTATGTGTACATGTGGGAAAAAACGCATTTTCAGCCGATTTAAACGTCGAAAAGGGGAATTGCTTAAACGCTTCAGTCATTTCTCTGTGTGACAGTGTCAGACAGTTTAAATACAATGGTGAACTAGTATATGCTGCTAAAGCGTTGTTTGTCAAACAGTTTTAGGCCCATACAACATTGTATTTGACGAGGTATGAGCATTTTCAGAACATTGGACGGTTTGCTGTCTAGCTGAATTAGAGAAACACCGAACCATTGTCTCTTCAGAGGTGAATGATTCAGAATGCTGCAGTACAGCATAGAAATTTTATTAATATGATGAACTATTATGTGCTTCTTAAGTGTTTCTCACAGATTTCTAGGCCCATCTAACATGTATTTGTGGAGTTATGATCATTTTCATCATTGTGTGCACATGTGGGAAAAAACGCATTTTCAGCCGATTTAAACGTCGAAAAGGGGAATTGGTTAAACGCTTCAGTCATTACTCTGTGTGACAGTGTCAGACAGTTTAAATACAATGGTGAACTAGTATATGCTGCTAAAGTGTTGTTTGTCAACCAGTTTTAGGCCCATCTAACATGTATTTGTCGAGTTATGATCATTTTCATCATTATGTGTACATGTGGGAAAAAACGCATTTTCAGCCGATTTAAACGTCGAAAAGGGGAATTGCTTAAACGCTTCAGTCATTACTCTGTGTGACAGTGTCAGACAGTTTAATTACAATGGTGAACTAGTATATGCTGCTAAAGCGTTGTTTGTCAAACAGTTTTAGGCCCATACAACATGTATTTGTCGAGGTATGAGCATTTTCAGAAAATTGGACGGTTTGCTGTCTAGCTGAATTAGAGAAACACCGAACCATTGTCTCTTCAGAGGTGAATGATTCAGAATGCTGCAGTACAGCATAGAAATTTTATTAATATGATGAACTATTATGTGCTTCCTAAGTTTTTCTCTCAGATTTCTATGCCCATCTAACATGTATTTCTGGAGTTATGATCATTTTCAGAACTTGTGACGGTTTGCTGTCTAACTGAATTAGAGAAACACCGAACCATTGTCTCTTCAGAGGTGAATGATTCAGAATGCTGCAGTACAGCATAGAAATTTAATTAATATGATGAACTATTATGTGCTTCTGAAGTGTTTCTCTCAGATTTCTATGCCCATCTAACATGTATTTCTGGAGTTATGATCATTTTCAGAACTTGTGACGGTTTGCTGTCTAACTGAATTAGAGTAACACCGAACCATTGTCTCTTCAGAGGTGAATGATTCAGAATGCTGCAGTACAGCATAGAAATTTAATTAATATGATGAACTATTATGTGCTTCTTAAGTGTTTCTCACAGATTTCTAGGCCCATCTAACATGTATTTGTGGAGTTATGATCATTTTCATCATTGTGTGCACATGTGGGAAAAAACGCATTTTCAGCCGATTTAAACGTCGAAAAGGGGAATTGGTTAAACGCTTCAGTCATTACTCTGTGTGACAGTGTCAGACAGTTTAAATACAATGGTGAACTAGTATATGCTGCTAAAGTGTTGTTTGTCAAACAGTTTTCGGCCCATCTAACATGTATTTGTCGAGTTATGATCATTTTCATCACTGTGTGCACATGTGGGAAAAAACGCATTTTCAGCCGATTTAAACGTCGAAAAGGGGAATTGGTTAAACGCTTCAGTCATTACTCTGTGTGACAGTGTCAGACAGTTTAAATACAATGGTGAACTAGTATATGCTGCTAAAGCGTTGTTTGTCAAACAGTTTTAGGCCCATACAACATGTATTTGTCGAGGTATGAGCATTTTCAGAACATTGGACGGTTTGCTGTCTAGCTGAATTAGAGAAACACCGAACCATTGTCTCTTCAGAGGTGAATGATTCAGAATGCTGCAGTACAGCATAGAAATTTTATTAATATGATGAACTATTATGTGCTTCTTAAGTGTTTCTCACAGATTTCTAGGCCCATCTAACATGTATTTGTGGAGTTATGATCATTTTCATCATTGTGTGCACATGTGGGAAAAAACGCATTTTCAGCCGATTTAAACGTCGAAAAGGGGAATTGGTTAAACGCTTCAGTCATTACTCTGTGTGACAGTGTCAGACAGTTTAATTACAATGGTGAACTAGTATATGCTGCTAAAGCGTTGTTTGTCAAACAGTTTTAGGCCCATACAACATGTATTTGTCGAGGTATGAGCATTTTCAGAACATTGGACGGTTTGCTGTCTAGCTGAATTAGAAAAACACCGAACCATTGTCTCTTCAGAGGTGAATGATTCAGAATGCTGCAGTACAGCATAGAAATTTTATTAATATGATGAACTATTATGTGCTTCCTAAGTTTTTCTCTCAGATTTCTATGCCCATCTAACATGTATTTCTGGAGTTATGATCATTTTCAGAACTTGTGACGGTTTGCTGTCTAACTGAATTAGAGAAACACCGAACCATTGTCTCTTCAGAGGTGAATGATTCAGAATGCTGCAGTACAGCATAGAAATTTAATTAATATGATGAACTATTATGTGCTTCTTAAGTGTTTCTCACAGATTTCTAGGCCCATCTAACATGTATTTGTGGAGTTATGATCATTTTCATCATTGTGTGCACATGTGGGAAAAAACGCATTTTCAGCCGATTTAAACGTCGAAAAGGGGAATTGGTTAAACGCTTCAGTCATTACTCTGTGTGACAGTGTCAGACAGTTTAAATACAATGGTGAACTAGTATATGCTGCTAAAGTGTTGTTTGTCAACCAGTTTTAGGCCCATCTAACATTTATTTGTCGAGTTATGATCATTTTCATCATTATGTGTACATGTGGGAAAAAACGCATTTTCAGCCGATTTAAACGTCGAAAAGGGGAATTGCTTAAACGCTTCAGTCATTACTCTGTGTGACAGTGTCAGACAGTTTAATTACAATGGTGAACTAGTATATGCTGCTAAAGCGTTGTTTGTCAAACAGTTTTAGGCCCATACAACATGTATTTGTCGAGGTATGAGCATTTTCAGAACATTGGACGGTTTGCTGTCTAGCTGAATTAGAGAAACACCGAACCATTGTCTCTTCAGAGGTGAATGATTCAGAATGCTGCAGTACAGCATAGAAATTTTATTAATATGATGAACTATTATGTGCTTCCTAAGTTTTTCTCTCAGATTTCTATGCCCATCTAACATGTATTTCTGGAGTTATGATCATTTTCAGAACTTGTGACGGTTTGCTGTCTAACTGAATTAGAGAAACACCGAACCATTGTCTCTTCAGAGGTGAATGATTCAGAATGCTGCAGTACAGCATAGAAATTTAATTAATATGATGAACTATTATGTGCTTCTTAAGTGTTTCTCTCAGATTTCTATGCCCATCTAACATGTATTTCTGGAGTTATGATCATTTTCAGAACTTGTGACGGTTTGCTGTCTAACTGAATTAGAGAAACACCGAACCATTGTCTCTTCAGAGGTGAATGATTCAGAATGCTGCAGTACAGCATAGAAATTTAATTAATATGATGAACTATTATGTGCTTCTTAAGTGTTTCTCACAGATTTCTAGGCCCATCTAACATGTATTTGTGGAGTTATGATCATTTTCATCATTGTGTGCACATGTGGGAAAAAACGCATTTTCAGCCGATTTAAACGTCGAAAAGGGGAATTGGTTAAACGCTTCAGTCATTACTCTGTGTGACAGTGTCAGACAGTTTAAATACAATGGTGAACTAGTATATGCTGCTAAAGTGTTGTTTGTCAACCAGTTTTAGGCCCATCTAACATTTATTTGTCGAGTTATGATCATTTTCATCATTATGTGTACATGTGGGAAAAAACGCATTTTCAGCCGATTTAAACGTCGAAAAGGGGAATTGGTTAAACGCTTCAGTCATTACTCTGTGTGACAGTGTCAGACAGTTTAAATACAATGGTGAACTAGTATATGCTGCTAAAGTGTTGTTTGTCAAACAGTTTTCGGCCCATCTAACATGTATTTGTCGAGTTATGATTATTTTCATCATTGTGTGCACATGTGGGAAAAAACGCATTTTCAGCCGATTTAAACGTCGAAAAGGGGAATTGGTTAAACGCTTCAGTCATTACTCTGTGTGACAGTGTCAGACAGTTTAAATACAATGGTGAACTAGTATATGCTGCTAAAGCGTTGTTTGTCAAACAGTTTTAGGCCCCTACAACATGTATTTGACGAGGTATGAGCATTTTCAGAACATTGGACGGTTTGCTGTCTAGCTGAATTAGAGAAACACCGAACCATTGTCTCTTCAGAGGTGAATGATTCAGAATGCTGCAGTACAGCATAGAAATTTTATTAATATGATGAACTATTATGTGCTTCCTAAGTTTTTCTCTCAGATTTCTATGCCCATTAACATGTATTTCTGGAGTTATGATCATTTTCAGAACTTGTGACGCTTTGCTGTCTAGCTGAATTGGAGAAACACCGAACCATTGTCTCTTCAGAGGTGAATGATTCAGAATGCTGCAGTACAGCATAGAAATTTAATTAATATGATGAACTATTATGTGCTTCTTAAGTGTTTCTCACAGATTTCTAGGCCCATCTAACATGTATTTGTGGAGTTATGATCATTTTCATCATTGTGTGCACATGTGGGAAAAAACGCATTTTCAGCCGATTTAAACGTCGAAAAGGGGAATTGGTTAAAGGCTTCAGTCATTACTCTGTTTGACAGTGTCAGACAGTTTAAATACAATGGTGAACTAGTATATGCTGCTAAAGTGTTGTTTGTCAAACAGTTTTAGGCCCATCTAACATGTATTTGTCGAGTTATGATCATTTTCATCATTATGTGCACATGTGGGAAAAAACGCATTTTCAGCCGATTTAAACATCGAAAAGGGGAATTTGTTAAACGCTTCAGTCATTACTCTGTGTGACAGTGTCAGACAGTCTAAATACAATGGTGAACTAGTTTATGCTGCTAAAGCGTTGTTTGTCAAACAGTTTTAGGCCCATACAACATGTATTTGTCGAGGTATGAGCATTTTCAGAACATTGGACGGTTTGCTGTCTAGCTGAATTAGAGAAACACCGAACCATTGTCTCTTCAGAGGTGAATGATTCAGAATGCTGCAGTACAGCATTGAAATTTAATTAATATGATGAACAATTATGTGCTTCCTAAGTTTTTCTCTCAGATCTCTATGCCCATCTAACATGTATTTCTGGAGTTATGATCATTTTCAGAACTTGTGACGGTTTGCTGTCTAGCTGAATTAGAGAAACACCGAACCATTGTCTCTTCAGAGGTGAATGATTCAGAATGCTGCAGTACAGCATAGAAATTTTATTAATATGATGAACTATTATGTGCTTCTTAAGTGTTTCTCACAGATTTCTAGGCCCATCTAACATGTATTTGTGGAGTTATGATCATTTTCATCATTGTGTGCACATGTGGGAAAAAACGCATTTTCAGCCGATTTAAACGTCGAAAAGGGGAATTGGTTAAACGCTTCAGTCATTACTCTGTGTGACAGTGTCAGACAGTTTAAATACAATGGTGAACTAGTATATGCTGCTAAATTGTTGTTTGTCAAACAGTTTTAGGCCCATGTAAAATGTATTTGTCGAGTTATGATCATTTTCATCATTATGTGTACATGTGGGAAAAAACGCATTTTCAGCCGATTTAAACGTCGAAAAGGGGAATTGCTTAAACGCTTCAGTCATTTCTCTGTGTGACAGTGTCAGACAGTTTAAATACAATGGTGAACTAGTATATGCTGCTAAAGCGTTGTTTGTCAAACAGTTTTAGGCCCATACAACATTGTATTTGACGAGGTATGAGCATTTTCAGAACATTGGACGGTTTGCTGTCTAGCTGAATTAGAGAAACACCGAACCATTGTCTCTTCAGAGGTGAATGATTCAGAATGCTGCAGTACAGCATAGAAATTTTATTAATATGATGAACTATTATGTGCTTCTTAAGTGTTTCTCACAGATTTCTAGGCCCATCTAACATGTATTTGTGGAGTTATGATCATTTTCATCATTGTGTGCACATGTGGGAAAAAACGCATTTTCAGCCGATTTAAACGTCGAAAAGGGGAATTGGTTAAACGCTTCAGTCATTACTCTGTGTGACAGTGTCAGACAGTTTAAATACAATGGTGAACTAGTATATGCTGCTAAAGTGTTGTTTGTCAACCAGTTTTAGGCCCATCTAACATTTATTTGTCGAGTTATGATCATTTTCATCATTATGTGTACATGTGGGAAAAAACGCATTTTCAGCCGATTTAAACGTCGAAAAGGGGAATTGCTTAAACGCTTCAGTCATTACTCTGTGTGACAGTGTCAGACAGTTTAATTACAATGGTGAACTAGTATATGCTGCTAAAGCGTTGTTTGTCAAACAGTTTTAGGCCCATACAACATGTATTTGTCGAGGTATGAGCATTTTCAGAACATTGGACGGTTTGCTGTCTAGCTGAATTAGAGAAACACCGAACCATTGTCTCTTCAGAGGTGAATGATTCAGAATGCTGCAGTACAGCATAGAAATTTTATTAATATGATGAACTATTATGTGCTTCCTAAGTTTTTCTCTCAGATTTCTATGCCCATCTAACATGTATTTCTGGATTTATGATCATTTTCAGAACTTGTGACGGTTTGCTGTCTAGCTGAATTAGAGAAACACCGAACCATTGTCTCTTCAGAGGTGAATGATTCAGAATGCTGCAGTACAGCATAGAAATTTAATTAATACGATGAACTATTATGTGCTTCTTAAGTGTTTCTCACAGATTTCTAGGCCCATCTAACATGTATTTGTGGAGTTATGATCATTTTCATCATTGTGTGCACATGTGGGAAAAAACGCATTTTCAGCCGATTTTAACGTCGAAAAGGGGAATTGGTTAAACGCTTCAGTCATTACTCTGTGTGACAGTGTCAGACAGTTTAAATACAATGGTGAACTAGTATATGCTGCTAAAGTGTTGTTTGTCAAACAGTTTTAGTCCCATACAACATGTATTTGTCGAGTCGAAAAACTTCAAAATATACAACGCCGAAAAATATCACAAATACTTCAAAATTTACAACCCAGATAAATATCCCAAGAACGACTTACGGAAAATGTCGAAAAACGTCGAAATACACAACGCCAAAAAATGTCCCAAAAACGTCAAAATATACAACCCAGGTAATATCCCAAAAACGATATAAAACTATGTCGAAAAACGTCAAAATATACAACGCCAAAAAATATCCCACCACTACATAATACTATGTCGAACAACATCAAAATATACCACATCGAAAAATATCACAATAACGTAAAAATATAAAACCCAGATAAATATCCCAAAAAACGACATAATATACGATGTCGAAAAAAGTCAACATATACAACACCAAAAAATGTCCCAAAAACGTCAAAATATACAACCCAGAAAAAAATCCCAAAAACGATATATTACTATGTCGAAAAACGTCAAAATATACAACGCCAAAAAATATCCCAGAAACTACATTATACTATGTCGAATAAGTCAAAATATACAACGCCAAATATGTCCCAAAAACGTCAAAATATACAACCCAGAGAAATATCCCAAAAACGACATAATACTATGTCAAAAAACGTCCAAATATACAACACGAAAAAATTTCCCAAAAACGACATAATACTATGTTGAAAAACGTCAAAATATACCACGTCGAAAAATATCACAATAACGTAAAAATATACAACCCAGATAAATATTCCAAAAACGACATACTTGTTACGTCGAAAAAAGTCAAAATATACAATGCCAAAATATGTCTAAAGACGTCAAAATATACAACCCAGATAAATATCCCAAGAACGACATACTTGTTACGTCGAAAAAAGGCAAAATATACAACACCAAAAAATATCCCAAAAACTACATAATACTATGTCGAAAAACGTCAAAATATACAACGCCAAAATATGTCCCAAAAACGTCAAAATATACAACCCAGATAAATATCCCAAAAACAATATATTACTATGTCGAAAAACGTCAAAAAATACAACGCCAAAAAATATCCCAAAAACTACATAATACTATGTCGAAGAACGTCAAAATACACAACACCAAAAAATATCCCAAAAACTACATAATACTCTGTCGAAAAACGTCAAAATATACAACGCCGAAAAATATCACAAATACTTCAAAATTTACAACCCAGATAAATATTCCAAAAATGACATGATACTATGCCGAAAAACGTCAAAATATACAACGCCGAAAAATATCCCAAAAACGACATACTATACTATGTCAAAAAAAGTCAAAATATACAACACCAAAAAATATCCCAAAAACTACATAATACTATGTCGAAAAACATCAAAATATACCATGTCGAAAAATATCACAATAACGTAAAAATATACAACCCAGATAAATATCCCAAAAAACGACATAATGTACTATGTCGAAAAAAGTCAAAATATACAGCGCCAAAAAATGTCCCAAAAACGTCAAAATATACAACCCAGATAAAAATCCCAAAAACGATATATTACTATGTCGAAAAACGTCAAAATATACAACGCCAAAAAATATCCCAAAAACTACATAATACTCTGTCGAAAAACGTCAAAATATACAACGCCGAAAAATATCACAAATACTTCAAAATTTACAACCCAGATAAATATTCCAAAAATGACATGATACTATGCCGAAAAACGTCAAAATATACAACGCCGAAAAATATCCCAAAAACGACATACTATACTATGTCAAAAAAAGTCAAAATATACAACACCAAAAAATATCCCAAAAACTACATAATACTATGTCGAAAAACATCAAAATATACCATGTCGAAAAATATCACAATAACGTAAAAATATACAACCCAGATAAATATCCCAAAAAACGACATAATGTACTATGTCGAAAAAAGTCAAAATATACAGCGCCAAAAAATGTCCCAAAAACGTCAAAATATACAACCCAGATAAAAATCCCAAAAACGATATATTACTATGTCGAAAAACGTCAAAATATACAACGCCAAAAATTATCCCAAAAACTACATAATACTATGTCGAAAAACGTCAAAATATACCACGTCGAAAAATATCACAAAAACTTCAAAATATACAACCCAGATAAATATTCCAAAAATGACTTACTAAACTATGTCGAAAAAAGCCAAAATATACAACGCCAAAATATGTCCCAAAAACGTCAAACTTTACAACCCAGATAAATATCCCAAAAATGACATAATACTATGCCGAAAAACGTCAAAATATACAACCCAGATAAATATCCCAAAAACTACATAATACTATGTCGAAAAACGTCAAAATATACAACGCTGAAAAATATCACAAATACTTCAAAATATACAACTCAGATAAATAATCCAAAAACGACATCCAAAAAATGTCGAAAAAAGTCCAAATATACAAGAACAAAAAATATCCCAAAAACGACCAGTATGTCATATGTATCCCAAAGTACGACACTATGTCAAAAAACTTCTATATATACAACGCCAAAAAATAGCCCAAAAATGACATAATACCATGTCGAAAAACATCAAAATATAAAATGCCGAAAAATATCCCAAAAACTACATATTATACTATGTCGAAAAAAGTCAAAATATACAACGCCAAAATATGTCCCAAAAACGTCAAACTTTACAACCCAGATAAATATCCCAAAAATGACATAATACTATGCCGAAAAACGTCAAAATATACAACGCCGAAAAATATCCCAAAAACGACATACTATATTTGTCAAAAAAAGTCAAAATATACAGCGCCAAAAAATGTCCCAAAAACGTCAAAATATACAACCCAGATAAAAATCCCAAAAACGATTTATTACCATGTCGAAAAACGTCAAAATATACAACGCCAAAAAATATCCCAAAAACTGCATAATACTATGTCGAAAAACGTCAAAATATACCACGTCGAAAAATATCACAATAACGTAAAAATATACAACCCAGATAAATATTCCAAAAATGACATACTAAACTATGTCGAAAAAAGCCAAAATATACAGCGCCAAAATATGTCCAAAAACGTCAAAATATACAACCCAGAAAATATCCCAAAAAAGGACATAATATACTATGTCGAAAAAAGTCAACATACACAACACCAAAAAATATCCCAAAAACTACATAATACTATGTCAAAAAACGTAAAAAAATATACCATGCCGAAAAATATCACAAATACTTCAAAATTTACAACCCAGATAAATATCCCAAAAACGACATACGGAAAAAGTAGAAAAAAGTCAAAACATACAACGCCAAAAAATATCCCAAAATCGACATAATACTATATCGAAAAACGTCAAAATATACAACCCAGATAAATATCCCAAAAACTACATAATACTATGTCAAAAAACGTAAAAATATACAACGCTGAAAAATATCACAAATACTTCAAAATATACAACTCAGATAAATAAGCCAAAAACGACATCCAAAAAAAGTCGAAAAAAAGTCAAAATATACAAGGCCAAAAAATATCCCAAAAACGACCTATTACACTATGTCGAAAAACGTCTATATATACAACGCCAAAAAATATCCCAAAAATGACATAATACCATGTCGAAAAACGTCAAAATATAAAACGCCGAAAAATATCGCAAAAACTAGAGAATACTATGTCGAAAAATGTCAAAATATACAACGCCGAAAAATGTCACAAATACTTCAAAGTATACAACCCAGATAAATATTCCAAAAACGACATACTTGTTACGTCGAAAAAAGTCAAAATATACAACGCCAAAATATGTCCAAAGACGTCAAAATATACAACCCAGATAAAAATCCCAAGAACGACATACTTGTTACGTCGAAAAAAGTCAAAATATACAACACCAAAAAAAATCCCAAAAACTACATAATACTATGTCGAAAAACGTCAAAATATACAACGCCAAAATATGTCCCAAAAACGTCAAAATATACAACCCTGAGAAATATCCCAAAAACAATTTATTACTATGTCGAAAAACGTCAAAAAATACAACGCCAAAAAATATCCCAAAAACTACATAATACTAGGTCGAAGAACGTCAAAATATACAACACCAAAAAACATCCCAAAAACTACATAATTCCTATCTGTCACTGTCACACAGAGTAATGACTGTAGCTTTTAACCAATTCGCCTTTTTTCGACGTTTAAATCGGCTGAAAATGCATTTTTTCCCACATGTGCACACTATGATGAAAATGATCATAACTCCACAAATACATGTTAGATGGGCATAGAAATCTGTGAGAAACATTTAAGAAGCACATAATAGTTCATCATATTAATTTAATTTCTATGCTGTACTGCAGCATTCTGAATCATTCACCTCTGAAGAGACAATGGGTCGGTGTTTCTCTAATTCAGTTAGACAGCAAACCGTCCAAAGTTCTGAAAATTATCATAACTCGAAAAATTCATGTTAGATGGGCTTAAAACTCTGTGAGAAACACTTATGGACCACATAATAGTTCATCATATTAATCAAATTTCTATGCTGTACTGCAGCATTCTGAACCATTCACCTTTGATGAGACAATGGTTCAGTGTTTCTCTAATTCAGCTAGACAGCAAACCGTCCAAAGTTCTGACGTGATCAAAACTCCACAAATACATGTTAGATGGGCCTAGAGGTCTGTGAGAAACACTTAAGAAGCACATAATAGTTCCTCATATTAGATTTCAATGGTGTACGGCAGCATTCTGAATCATTCACCTATAAAGAGACAAAGGTTCGGTGTTTCTCTAATTCAGCTAGACCGCAAATCGTCCAAAGTTCTGAAAATGATCATAACTCGAAAAATCCATTTTATATGGGCCTAAAACTGTTTGACCAACAACACTTTAGCAGCATATACTAGTTCATCATTGTATTTAAACTGTCTGTCACTGTCACACAGAGTAATGACTGTAGCTTATAACCAATTCGCCTTTTCGACGTTTAAATCGGCTGAAAATGCGTTTTTTCCCACATGTGCACACTATGATGAAAATGATCATAACTCGACAAATACATTTTATTTGGGCCTAAAACTGTTTGACAAACAACACTTTAGCAGCATATACTAGTTCACTATTGTATTTAAACTGTCTGGCACTGTCACACAGAGTAATGACTGAAGTGTTTAACCAATTCGCCTTTTCGACGTTTAAATCGGCTGAAAATGCGTATTTTCCCACATGTGCACACTATGATCAAAATGATCAAACCTCGACAAATACATTTTAAATGGGCCTAAAACTGTTTGACATACAACACTTTAGCAGCACATACTAGTTATTCATTGTATTTAAACTGTCTGACACTGTCAGACAGAGTAATGACTGAAGCTTTAAACCAAATCGCCTTTTCGACGTTTAAATCGGCTGAAAACGCATTTTTTCCCACATGTGCACACTATGATGAAAATGATCATAACTCAACAAATACATATTAGATGGGCCTAGAACTCTGTGAGAAACACTTAAGAAGGACATAATAGTTCATCATATTAATTACATTTCTATGCTGTACTGCAGCATTCTGAATCATTCACCGCTGAAGAGACAATGGTTCGGTGTTTCTCTAATTCAGCTAGACAGCAAACCGTTCAAAGTTCTGAAAATGCTCATAACTCGACAAATACATGTTGTATGGGACTAAAACTGTTTGACAAGCAACACTTTAGCAGCACAGACTAGTTCATCATATTAATTAAATTTCTATGCTGTACTGCAGCATTCTGAATCATTCACCTCTGAAGAGACAATGGTTCGGTGTTTCTCTAATTCAGCTAGATACCAAACCGTCCAAAGTTCTGAAAATGATCATAACTCGAAAAATACATGTTAGATGGGCCTAAAACTCTGTGAGAAACACTTATGGGGCTCATAATAGTTCATCATATTAATCAAATTTCTATGCTGTACTGTAGCATTGTGAATCATTCACTTATGAAGAGACAATGGTTCGGTGTTTCTCTAATTCAGCTAGACAGCAAACCGTCCAAAGTTCTGAAAATGATCATAACTCCACAAATACATGTTAGATGGGTCTAGAACTCTGTGAGAAAAACTGAAGAAGCACATAAAAGTTCATCAAATTAATTAAATTCATATGCTGTACTGCAGCATTCTGAATCATTCACCTCTGAAGAGACAATGGTTCGGTGTTTCTCTAATTCAGCTAGACAGCAAACCGTCCCAAGTTCTGAAAATGCTCATAGCTCGACAAATACATGTTAGATGGGCCTAAAACTCTGTGAGAAACACTTATGGAGCACATAATAGTTCATCATATTGATCAAATTGATCAAATTTCTATGCTGTACTGCACCATTCTGAACCATTCACCTCTGAAGAGACAATGGTTCGGTGTTTCTCTAATTCAGCTAGACAGCAAACCGTCCAAAGTTCTGAAAATGCTCATAACTCTACAAATACATGTTGTATGGGACTAAAACTGTTTGACAAACAACACTTTAGCAGCACATACTTGTTCATCATAGTATTTAAACTGTCTGACACTGTCACACAGAGTAATGACTGAAGCGTTTAACCAATTCGCCTTTTCGACGTTTAAATCGGCTGAAAATGCGTTTTTTCCCACACGTGCACACTATGATGAAAATGATCATAACTCGACAAATACATTTTATATGGGCCTAAAACTGTTTGACATACAACACTTTAGCAGCTTATACTAGTTCATCATTGTATTTAAACTGTCTGACACTGCCACCGAGAGTAATGACTGAAGCTTTTAACCAATTCGCCTTTTCGACGTTTAAATCGGCTGAAAATGCATTTTTCCCCACATGTGCACACTATGATGAAAATTATCATAACTCCACAAAAAAATGTTAGATGGGTCTAGAAGTCTGTGAGAAACACTTAAGAAGCACATAATAGTTCATCATATTAATTAAATTTCTATGCTGTACTGCAGCATTCTGAATCATTCACCTCTGAAGAGACAATGGGTCGGTGTTTCTCTAATTCAGTTAGACAGCAAACCGTCCAAAGTTCTGAAAATTATCATAACTCGAAAAATTCATGTTAGATGGGCTTAAAACTCTGTGAGAAACACTTATGGACCACATAATAGTTCATCATATTAATCAAATTTCTATGCTGTACTGCAGCATTCTGAACCATTCACCATTGATGAGACAATGGTTCAGTGTTTCTCTAATTCAGCTAGAAAGCAAACCGTTCAAAGTTCTGAAACTGCTCATAACTCGACAAATAGATGTTGTATGGGACTAAAACTGTTTGACAAGCAACACTTTAGCAGCACAGACTAGTTCATCATATTAATTACATTTCTATGCTGTACTGCAGCATTCTGAATCATTCACCTCTGAAGAGACAATGGTTCGGTGTTTCTCTAATTCAGTTAGACAGCAAACCGTCCACAGTTCTGAAAATGATCATAACTCCACAGATACATGTTAGATGGTTCTAGAACTCTGTGAGAAAAAACTTAAGAAGCACATAATAGTTCATCAAATTAATCAAATTTCTATGCTGTTCTGCACCATTCTGAATCATTCACCGCTGAAGAGACAATGTTTCGGTGTTTCTCTAATTCAGCTAGACAGCAAACGATCAAATGTTCTGAAAATGATCGTAACTCCACAAATACATGTTATATGGGACTAAAACTGTTTGACAAACAACACTTTAGCAGCACAGACTAGTTAGTCATAGTATTCAAACTGTCTGACACTGTCACACAGAGTAATGACTGAAGCGTTTAACCTATTCGCCTTTTCGACGTTTAAATCGGTTGAAAATTTGTTTTTTCCCACATGTGCACACTATGATGAAAATGATCATAACTCGACAAATACATGTTGTATGGGACTAAAACTGTTTGACAAGCAACACTTTAGCAGCACATACTTGTTCATCATAGTATTTAAACTGTCTGACACTGTCACACAGAGTAATGACTGTCTGAAAATGATCATAACTCGAAAAATACATGTTAGATGGGCCTAAAACTCTGTGAGAAACACTTATGGAGCACATAATAGTTCATCATATTAATCATCATATTATGTACTGCAGCATTCTGAACCATTCACCTTTGATGAGACAATGGTTCGGTATTGAAAGAAAGATTGAATGATTGAAAGAAATGTAGATTGAAATAAAGAATGAAAGAAAGATTTGAAGTAAGAATGAAATATTGAAAGAAAGATTTTAGGAAAGGTTGAAAGACTGAAAGAAAGAATGAAAGATTGAAAGAAAGATTGAAAGATTGAAAGAAATATTGAAAGAAAGAGAATTTGAAAGTAAGAAAGATTGAAAGAAAGATTGAAAGTAATAAAGATTGAAAGAAAGAATAAAAGAAAAATTGAAAGATTGAAAGATTGAAAGATTGAAAGAAAGATTGAAAGAAAGATTTAACGAAAATTGAAAGACTGAAAGTAAGAATGAAAGAAAGATTGAAAGTTTGAAAGAAAGAATGAAAGAATTAAAGAAAGATTGAAAGAAATATTGAAAGAAAGAATGAAAGATTGAAAGAAAGAATGAAAGATTGAAAGAAAGAATGAAAGAATGAAAGAAATACTGAAAGAAAGAAAGATTGAAAGTAAGAACGATTGAAAGAAAGATTTATAGAAAGATTGAAAGACTGAAAGAAAGAATGAAAGATTGAAAGAAATATTGAAAGAAAGAGAGATTGAAAGATTAAAAGATTGAAAGAAAGATTGAAAGTAATAAAGATTGAAAGAAAGAATGGAGGAATAATTGAAAGATTGAAAGAAAAAATGAAAGAATTAAAGAAAGATTGTAAGAAATATTGAAAGAAAGATTGAAAGAAAGAATGAAAGAAAGATTGTAAGAAAGAATGAAAGTAAGAAAGAAATATTGAAAGATTGAAAGAAATATTGAAAGAAAGAAAGATTGAAAGTAAGAACGATTGAAAGAAAGATTGAAAGAAAGACTGAAAGCTTGAAAGAAAGAATGAAAGAAAGATTTTAAGAAAGGTTGAAAGACTGAAAGAAAGAATGAAAGATTGAAAGAAAGAATGAAAGAACGATTGAAAGAAAAAATGAAAGAATGATAGAAAGATTGAAAGATTGAAAGAAAGATTGAATGTTTGAAAGAAAGATTGAAAGTATTAAAGATCGAAAGAAATATTTAAAGAAAGATTGAAAGATTGAAAGAAAGAATGAAATAACGATTGCAAGAAAGAATGAAGAATGAAAGAAAAATTGAAAGATTGAAAGAAATATTGAAAGAAAGAGAGATTGAAAGATTAAAAGATTGAAAGAAAGATTGAAAGTGATGAAGTTTGAAAGAAAGAATGAAGGAAAAACTGAAAGATTGAAAGACTGAAAGAATGAATGAAAGAAAGATTGAAAGATTGAATGAAAAAATGAAAAACTTAAAGAAAGATTGAAAGAAATACTGAAAGATAGATTGAAAGATTGAAAGAAAGAAAGATTGAAAGAAAGAATGAAAGAAAGATTGTAAGAAAGAATGAAAGTAAGAAAGAAACATTGAAAGATTGAAAGAAATATTGAAAGAAAGAAAGATTGAAACTAAGAACGATTGAAAGAAAGATTGAAAGAAAGATTGAAAGCTTGAAAGAAAGATTGAAAGAAAGATTTTAAGAAAGGTTGAAAGACTGAAAGAAAGAATGAAAGATTGAAAGAAAGAATGAAAGAACGATTGAAAGAAAGAATGATAGAATGAAAGAAAGATTGAAAGATTGAAAGAAATATTGAAAGAAAGAGAGAATGAAAATAAGAAAGATTGAAAGAAAGATTGAAAGTAATAAAGATTGAAAGAAATAACAAAAGAAAGATTGAAAGATTGAAAGAAATATTGAAAGAAAGAAAGATTGAAACTAAGAACGATTGAAAGAAAGATTGAAAGAAAGATTGAAAGCTTGAAAGAAAGATTGAAAGAAAGATATTAAGAAAGGTTGAAAGACTGAAAGAAAGAATGAAAGATTGAAAGAAAGAATGAAAGAACAATTGAAAGAAAGAATGAAAGAATGAAAGAAAGATTGAACGATTGGAAGAAATATTGAAAGATAGAAAAATTTAAAGTAAGAAAGATTGAAAGAAAGAATGAAAGAAAGATTGAAAGATTGAAAGATTGAAAGAAAGATTGAATGTTTGAAAGAAAGATTGAAAGTATTAAATATCGAAAGAAATATTTAAAGAAAGATTGAAAGATCGAAAGAAAGAATGAAATAACGATTGAAAGAAAGAATGAAAGTATGAAAGAAAAATTGAAAGATTGAAAGAAATATTGAAAGAAAGAGTGATTGAAAGATTAAAAGATTGAAAGAAAGATTGAAAGTGATGAAGTTTGAAAGAAAGAATGAAGGAAAAACTGAAAGATTGAAAGACTGAAAGAATGAATGAAAGAAAGATTGAAAGATTGAATGAAAAAATGAAAAACTTAAAGAAAGATTGAAAGAAATATTGAAAGATAGATTAAAAGATTGAAAGAAAGAAAGATTGAAAGAAAGAATGAAAGAAAGATTGTAAGAAAGAATGAAAGTAAGAAAGAAAGATTGAAAGATTGAAAGAAATATTGAAAGAAAGAAAGATTGAAACTAAGAACGATTGAAAGAAAGATTGAAAGAAAGATTGAAAGCTTGAAAGAAAGATTGAAAGAAAGATTTTAAGAAAGGTTGAAAGACTGAAAGAAAGAATGAAAGATTGAAAGAAAGAATGAAAGAACGATTGAAAGAAAGAATGAAAGAATGAAAGAAAGATTGAAAGATTGAAAGAAATATTGAAAGAAAGAGAGAATGAAAATAAGAAAGATTGAAAGAAAGATTGAAAGTAATAAAGATTGAAAGAAAGAATGAACGAAAAATTGAAAGATTGATAGATTGAAAGAAAGATTGAAAGAAAGATTTAAAGAAAGATTGAAAGACTGAAAGAAAGAATGAATAAAATAATTAAAGAAACATTGAAGGTTTGAAAGATTGAAAGAAAGATTGAAAGAAAGATTGAAAAAAAGATTGAAAAAAAGAAAAATTGAAAGAAAGATTGAAAGAAATATTGAAAGACTGAAGGAAAGAATGAAAGAAAGATGGAAAGAAAGATTGAAAGAAAGAAAGATTGAAAGTAAGAAAGATTGAAAGAAATATTGAAAGAAAGATTGAAAGAAAGATTGAAAGATTGAAAGATTGAAAGATTGAAAGAAAGAATGAAAGAAAGACTGAAAGATTGAAAGAAAAATTGAAAGAAATATTGAAAGATTGAAAGATTGAAAGAAAAATTGAAAGTTTGAAAGAAATATTGAAAGACTGAAAGAAAGATTGCAAGAAAGATTGAAAATAAAGAAAGATTTAAAGATAGAATAAAAGAAAGATTGAAAGAAATATTGAAAGACAGAAAGATTGAAAGAAACAATGAAAGAAATATTGAAAGATTAAAAGAAAGAATGAAAGAAAGATTGAAAAATTGAAAGATTGAAAGAAAGACTAAAAGAAAGAAAGAACGATTGAAAGAAAGATTGAAAGAAAGATTGAAAGAAAGAAAGATTGTAAGAGAGAATGAAACAAAGATTGAAATAGAGAATGAAAGAAAGATTGAAAGAAAAAATGAAAGAAAGATTGAAAGAAAGATGGAAAGAAAGTTTGAAAGAAAGAAAGATTGAAAGAAATAACAAAAGAAAGATTGAAAGAAATAATGAAAGAAAGATTGAACGATTGGAAGAAATATTGAAAGATAGAAAAATTGAAAGTAAGAAAAATTGAAAGAAAGAATGAAAGAAAGATTGAAAGATTGAATGATTGAAAGAAAGAATGAAAGAAAGATTGAAAGATTGAAATATTGAAAGAAAGAATGAAAGAAAGATTGAAAGTTTGAAAGAAAGAATGAAAGAATTAAAGAAAGATTGAAAGAAATATTGAAAGAAAGAATGAAAGATTGAAAGAAAGAATGAAAGAATGAAAGAAATACTGAAAGAAAGAAAGATTGAAAGTAAGAACGATTGAAAGAAAGATTTATAGAAAGATTGAAAGACTGAAAGAAAGAATGAAAGATTGAAAGAAATATTGAAAGAAAGAGAGATTGAAAGATTAAAAGATTGAAAGAAAGATTGAAAGTAATAAAGATTGAAAGAAAGAATGGAGGAATAATTGAAAGATTGAAAGAAAAAATGAAAGAATTAAAGAAAGATTGTAAGAAATATTGAAAGAAAGATTGAAAGATTGAAATAAAGAAAGATTGAAAGAAAGAATGAAAGAAAGATTGTAAGAAAGAATGAAAGTAAGAAAGAAATATTGAAAGATTGAAAGAAATATTGAAAGAAAGAAAGATTGAAAGTAAGAACGATTGAAAGAAAGATTGAAAGAAAGACTGAAAGCTTGAAAGAAAGAATGAAAGAAAGATTTTAAGAAAGGTTGAAAGACTGAAAGAAAGAATGAAAGTTTGAAAGAAAGGATGAAAGAACGATTGAAAGAAAAAATGAAAGAATGATAGAAAGATTGAAAGATTGAAAGAAAGATTGAATGTTTGAAAGAAAGATTGAAAGTATTAAAGATCGAAAGAAATATTTAAAGAAAGATTGAAAGATTGAAAGAAAGAATGAAATAACGATTGAAAGAAAGAATGAAAGAATGAAAGAAATATTGAAAGATTGAAAGAAATATTGAAAGAAAAAGAGATTGAAAGATTAAAAGATTGAAAGAAAGATTGAAAGTGATGAAGTCTGAAAGAAAGAATGAAGGAAAAACTGAAAGATTGAAATACTGAAAGAATGAATGAAAGATTGATTGAAAGATTGAATGAAAAAATGAAAAACTTAAAGAAGATTGAAAGAAATATTGAAAGATAGATTGAAAGATTGAAAGAAAGAAAGATTGAAAGAAAGAATGAAAGAAAGATTGTAAGAAAGAATGAAAGTAAGAAAGAAAGATTGAAATATTGAAAGAAATATTGAAAGAAAGAAAGATTGAAACTAAGAACGATTGAAAGAAAGATTGAAAGAAAGATTGAAAGCTTGAAAGAAAGATTGAAAGAAAGATTTTAAGAAAGGTTGAAAGACTGAAAAAAAGAATGAAAGATTGAAAGAAAGAATGAAAGAAAGATTGAAAGATTGAAAGAAATATTGAAAGAAAGAGAGAATGAAAATAAGAAAGAAGAAAAAGAAGAAAGATTGAAAGTAATAAAGATTGAAAGAAATAACAAAAGAAAGATTGAAAGAAAGAATGAAAGAAAGATTGAACGATTGGAAGAAATTTTGAAAGATAGAAAAATTTAAAGTAAGAAAGATTGAAAGAAAGAATGAAAGAAAGATTGAAAGATTGAAAGATTGAAAGAAAGATTGAATGTTTGAAAGAAAGATTGAAAGTATTAAAGATCGAAAGAAATATTTAAAGAAAGATTGAAAGATTGAAAGAAAGAATGAAATAACGATCGAAAGAAAGAATGAAAGAATGAAAGAAAAATTGAAAGATTGAAAGAAATATTGAAAGAAAGAGAGATTGAAAGATTAAAAGATTGAAAGAAAGATTGAAAGTTATGAAGATTGAAAGAAAGAATGAAGGAAAAACTGAAAGATTGAAAGACTGAAAGAATGAATGAAAGAAAGATTGAAAGATTGAAAGAAAAAATGAAAAACTTAAAGAAAGATTGAAAGAAATATTGAAAGACAGATTGAAAGATTGAAAGAAAGAAAGATTGAAAGAAAGATTGTAAGAAAGAATGAAATATTGAAAGAAAAAATGAAAGAAAGACTGAAAAAAACAAAGAAAGATTGAAAGAAATAAAGATTTAAAGAAAAAAAGATTTAAAGAAAGATTGAAAGACTAAAAGTAAGAATGAAAAAAAAGATTGAAAGAAAGATTGAAAAAAGAAAGAAAGATTGAAAGAAAGATTGAAAGAAAGATTGACAGAAAGAATGAAAGTTTGAAAGAAAGATTGAAAGAAAGATTGAAAGAAAGATTGAAAGACTGAAAGAAAAAATGAAAGAAAGATTAAAAGAGAGATTGAAAGATTGAAAGATTGAAAGAAGGAATGAAAGAAAGATTGAATGATTGAAAGATTGAAATAAAGAATGAAATATTGAAAGAAAGAATAAAAGAACGATTGAAAGAAAGAATGAAAGAATGAAAGAAAGATTGAAAGATTGAAAGAATATTGAAAGAAAGAGAGAATGAAAGTAAGAAAGATTGAAAGAAAGATTGAAAGTAAAAAAGATTGAAAGAAAGAATGAAAGAAAAATTGAAAGATTGAAAGATTGAAAGAAAGATTTAAAGAAAGATTTAAAGAAAGATTGAAAGACTGGAAGAAAGAATGAATAAAAGAATTAAAGAAAGATTGAAAGATTGAAAGATTGAAAGATTGAAAGAAAGATTGAAAAAAGAATGATTGAAAGAAAGAAAGATTTAAAGAATGAAAGATTTAAAGAAAGATTGAAAGACTAAAAGTAAGAATGAAAAAAAAGAATGAAAGCAAGATTGAAAGATTGAAAGATTGAAAGAAAGAATGAAAGATTGAAAGAAAGAATGAAAGAATGAAAGATAGATTGAAAGACTGAAAGAAATATTGAAAGAAGGAGAGAATGAAAGTAAGAAAGATTGAATGAAAAATTGAAAGATTGAAAGATTGAAAGAAAGAATGAAAGAAAGATTGAAAGATTGAAAGAAATACTGAAAGAAAGAAAGAAAGATTGAAAGTAAGAACGATTGAAAGAAAGCTTGAAACGAAAGATTGAAAGAAAGAATGAAAGAAAAATTGAAAGATTGAACGATTGAAAGAAAGAATGAAAGATTGAAAGAAAGAATAAAAGAACGATTGAAAGAAAGAATGAAAGAATGAAAGAAAGATTGAAAGATTGAAAGAATATTGAAAGAAAGAGAGAATGAAAGTAAGAAAGATTGAAAGAAAGATTGAAAGTAAAAAAGATTGAAAGAAAGAATGAAAGAAAAATTGAAAGATTGAAAGATTGAAAGAAAGATTTAAAGAAAGATTTAAAGAAAGATTGAAAGACTGAAAGAAAGAATGAATAAAAGAATTAAAGAAAGATTGAAAGATCGAAAGATTGAAAGATTGAAAGAAAGATTGAAAAAAGAATGATTAAAAGAAAGAAAGATTTAAAGAATGAAAGATTTAAAGAAAGATTGAAAGACTAAAAGTAAGAATGAAAAAAAAGAATGAAAGAAAGATTGAAAGATTGAAAGATTGAAAGAAAGAATGAAAGATTGAAAGAAAGAATGAAAGAACGATTGAAAGAAAGAATGAAAGAAAGATTGAAAGATTGAAAGAAATATTGAAAGAAAGAGAGAATGAAAGTAAGAAAGATGGAAAGAAAAATTGAAAGATTGAAAGATTGAAAGAAAGAATTAAAGAAAGATTGAATGATTGAAAGATTGAAAGAAAAATTGAAAGAAAGATTGAAGAAAGAAAGATTTAAAGAAAAAAAGATTTAAAGAAAGATTGAAAGACTAAAAGTAAGAATGAAAAAAAAGATTGAAAGAAAGATTGAAAAAAGAAAGAAAGATTGAAAGAAAGATTGAAAGAAAGATTGAAAGAAAGAATGAAAGTTTGAAAGAAAGAATGAAAGTTTGAAAGAAAGATTGAAAGAAAGATTGAAAGAAAGATTGAAAGACTGAAAGAAAAAATGAAAGAAAGATTAAAAGAGAGATTGAAAGATTGAAAGATTGAAAGATAGAATGAAAGATTGAAAGAAAGAATGAAAGAATGAATGAAAGATTAAAAGATTGAAAGAAATATTGAAAAAAAGAAAGATTGAAAGTAAGAAAAATTGAAAGAATGAATGAAAGAAACAAAAAAAGACTGATAAAAAGAAAGAATGTTTGAGAGATCAAAATATTTAAAGAAAGAAAGATTGAAAGAAAGGTTGAAAGATAGAATGAAAGAAAGATTGAAAGATTGAAAGTTGTAAAGAAAGATTGAAAGAAAGATTTAAAGAAAGATTGAAAGACTAAAAAAAAGAATGAAAGAAAGATTGAAAGGTTGAAAGAAAGAATGAAAGAATGAAAGAAAGATTGAAAGATTGAAAGAAAGATTGGAAGAAAGAATGAAAGTATGAAAGAAAGATTGAAAGATCGAAGGAAAGATTGAAAGAACGATTGAAAGAAAGAATGAAAGAGTGAAAGAAAGATTGAAAGATTGAAAGAAAGATTGAAAGTAATAAAGATTGAAAGAAGGAATGAAGGAAAAATTGAATGTTTGAAAGACTGAAAGAATGAATGAAAGAAAGCTTGAAAGAAAGATTGAAAGAAAGATTTTAAGAAAGGTTGAAAGACTGAAAGAAAGAATGAAAGAAAGAATGATTGAAAGATTGAAAGAAAGAATGAAAGATTGAAAGAAAGAATATAAGAACGATTGAAAGAAAGATTGAAAGTAAGATTGAAAGTTTGAAAGAAAGATTGAAAGAAAAATTGAAAGAAAGATTGAAAGACTGAAGGAAAGAATGAGTGAAAGATTGAAAGAAAGATTAAAAGAAAAAAAGATTGAAAGTATTAAAGACTGAAAAAAATATTGAAAGAAAGATTGAAAGATTGAAAAATAGAATGAAAGAAAGATTGAATGATTGAAAGATTGAAAGAAAGAATTAAAGAAAGATTGAAAGACTGAAAAAAATATTGAAAGAAAGATTGAAAGATTGAAAGATAGAATGAAAGAAAGATTGAAAGATTGAAAGATTGAAAGAAAGAATGAAAGAAAGATTGAAAGACTGAAAGAAAGAATGAAAGAAAGATTGAAAGTGCGAAAGAAAGAATGAAAGAATTAAAGAAAGATTGAAAGAAATATTGAAAGAAAGAATGAAAGATTGAAAGAAAGAATGAAAAAAAGATTGTAAGAAAGAATGAAAGAAAGATTGAAAGATTGAAAGAAAGATTGAAAGAAAGATTGAATGTTTGAAAGAAAGATTGAAAGAAAGATTTAAAGAAAGATTGAAAGATTGAAAGAAAGATTGAAAGATAGATTTAAAGAAAGATTGAAAGACTGAAAGAAAGATTGAAAGAAAGAAAGATTTATAGATAGAATGAAAGAAAGATTGAAAAAAGAAAGATAGATTGAAAGAAAGATTGAAAGATTGAAAGAAAGATTGAAAGACAGATTGAAAGACTGAAGGAAAGAATGAAAGAAAGATGGAAAGAAAGATGGAAAGAAAGATTGAAAGAAATAAAGATTGAAAGAAATATTGAAAGAAGGATTGAAAGATTGAAAGAAAGAATGAAAGAAAGATTGAAAGAAAGATGGAAAGAAAGATTGAAAGAAAGAAAGATTGAAAGAAATAGTGAAAGAAAGATTGAACGATTGGAAGAAATTTTGAAAGATAGAAAAATTGAAAGTAGGAAAGATTGAAAGAAAGAATGAAAGAAAGATTGAAAGATTGAAAGAAAGAATAAAAGAAAGATTGAAAGATTGAAATATTGAAAGAAAGAATGAAAAAAAGATTGAAAGATTAAACAATTGAAAGAAAGTTTGCAAGAAAGTTTGAAAAAAGAAAGATTGAAAGAAAGAATGAAAGAAAGATTGAAAGATAGATGGATAGAAAGATTCAAAGAAAGAAAGATTGAAAGAATAACAAAAGAAAGATTGAAAGATTGGAAGAAATATTGAAAGATAGAAAAATTGAAAGTAAGAAAGATTGAAAGAAATATTGAAAGAAAGATTGAAAGATTGAAAGAAAGATTGAAAGAAAGAATGAAAGAAAGATTGAAAGAAAGATTGAAAGACTGAAGGAAAGAATGAAAGAAAGATTGAAAGAAAGATTGAAATAAAGAAAGATTGAAAGAATGAATGATTGAAAAATTGAATGATTGAAAGATTGAAAGAAAGATTGAAAGAAAGATTGAACGACTGAAAGATTGAAAGAAAGATTGAAAGTTTGAAAGAGAGATTGAAAGACTGAAAGATAGATTGAAAGATTGAAGATTGAAAGATTGAAAGAAAGATTGAAAGAAAGATTGAACGACTGAAAGATTGAAAGAAAGATTGAAAGTTTGAAAGAAAGATTGAAAGACTGAAAGAAATAATGAAAGAAAGATTGAAAGAAAGAATGAAAGAAAGATTGAAAGAAAGATGGATAGAAAGATTGAAAGAAAGAAAGATTGAAAGAAATAACAAAAGAAAGATTGAAAGAAATAATGAGAAAGATTGAACGATTGGAAGAAATATTGAAAGATAGAAAAATTGAAAGTAAGAAAGATTGAAAGAAAGAATGAAAGAAAGATTGAAAGATTGAAAGAAAGAATGAAAGAAAGATTGAAAGATTGAAATATTGAAAGAAAGAATGAAAGAAAGACTGAAAGATTGAAAGAAAGATTGAAAGAAAGATTGAAAGATTGAAATATTTAAAGAAAGATTGAAAGAAAGAATGAAAGAACAATTGAAAGAAAGAATGAAAGAATGAAAGAAAAATTGAAAGATTGAAAGAAAGAATGAAAGAACGATTGAAAGATTGAAAGATTGAAAGATTGAAAGAAAGAATGAAAGAAAGATTGAAAGAAAGATGGAAAGAAAGATTGAAAGAAAGAAAGATTGAAAGAAAGAATGAAAGATTGAAAGAAAGAATATAAGAACGATTGAAAGAAAGATTGAAAGTAAGATTGAAAGTTTGAAAGAAAGATTGAAAGAAAAATTGAAAGAAAGATTGAAAGACTGAAGGAAAGAATGAGTGAAAGATTGAAAGAAAGATTAAAAGAAAAAAAGATTGAAAGTATTAAAGACTGAAAAAAATATTGAAAGAAAGATTGAAAGATTGAAAGATAGAATGAAAGAAAGATTGAAAGATTGAAAGATTGAAAGAAAGAATTAAAGAAAGATTGAAAGACTGAAAAAAATATTGAAAGAAAGAATTAAAGAAAGATTGAAAGACTGAAAAAAATATTGAAAGAAAGATTGAAAGATTGAAAGATAAAATGAAAGAAAGATTGAAAGATTGAAAGATTGAAAGAAAGAATGAAGGAAAGATTGAAAGACTGAAAGAAAGAATGAAAGAAAGATTGAAAGTGCGAAAGAAAGAATGAAAGAATGAAAGAAAGATTGAAAGAAATATTGAAAGAAAGAATGAAAGATTGAAAGAAAGAATGAAAAAAAGATTGTAAGAAAGAATGAAAGAAAGATTGAAAGATTGAAAGAAAGATTGAAAGAAAGATTGAATGTTTGAAAGAAAGATTGAAAGATTGAAAGAAAGATTGAAAGATAGATTTAAAGAAAGATTGAAAGACAGAAAGAAAGATTGAAAGAAAGAAAGATTTATAGAAAGAATGAAAGAAAGATTGAAAAAAGAAAGATAGATTGAAAGAAAGATTGAAAGATTGAAAGAAAGAATGAAAGAAAGATTTAAAAAAAGATTGAAAAAAAGAAAGATTGAAAGAAAGATTGAAAGACAGATTGAAAGACTGAAGGAAAGAATGAAAGAAAGATGGAAAGAAAGATGGAAAGAAAGATTGAAAGAAAGAAAGATTGAAAGAAATATTGAAAGAAAGATTGAAAGATTGAAAGAAAGAATGAAAGAAAGATTGAAAGATTGAAAGAAAGAATGAAAGAAAGATTGAAAGAAAGATGGAAAGAAAGATTGAAAGAAAGAAAGATTGAAAGAAATAATGAAAGAAAGATTGAACGATTGGAAGAAATTTTGAAAGATAGAAAAATTGAAAGTAGGAAAGATTGAAAGAAAGAATGAAAGAAAGATTGAAAGATTGAAAGAAAGAATGAAAGAAAGATTGAAAGATTGAAATATTGAAAGAAAGAATGAAAAAAAGATTGAAAGACTGAAAGAAAGAATGAAAGAAAGATTGAAAGATTAAACAATTGAAAGAAAGTTTGCAAGAAAGTTTGAAAAAAGAAAGTTTGAAAAAAGAAAGTTTGAAAGAAAGAATGAAAGAAAGATTGAAAGATAGATGGATAGAAAGATTGAAAGAAAGAAAGATTGAAAGAATAACAAAAGAAAGATTGAAAGATTGGAAGAAATATTGAAAGATAGAAAAATTGAAAGTAAGAAAGATTGAAAGAAAGAATTAAAGAAAGATTGAAAGATTGAAAAAAAGAATGAAAGAAAGATTGAAATATTGAAAGAAAGAATGAAAGAAAGATTGAAAGATTGAAATAAAGATTGAAAGAAAGATTGAACGATTGAAAGATTGAAATAAAGATTGAAAGTTTGAAAGAAAGATTGAAAGAACGATTCAAAGAAAGAAAGATTGAAAGAAATATTGAAAGAAAGATTGAAAGATTGAAAGAAAGATTGAAAGAAAGAATGAAAGAAAGATTGAAAGATTGAAATAAAGATTGAAAGAAAGATTGAAAGATTGAAAGATTGAAATAAAGAATGAAAGTTTGAAAGAAAGATTGAAAGAAAGATTTAAAAAAAGAAAGATTGAAAGTAAGAAAGATTGAAAGACATATTGAAAGAAAGATTGAAAGATTGAAAGAAAGATTGAAAGAAAGAATGAAAGAAATATTGAAAGAAAGATTGAAAGAAAGATTGAAAGACTGAAGGAAAGAATGAAAGAAAGATTGAAAGAAAGATTGAAAGAAAGAAAGATTGAAAGAATGAATGATTGAAATATTGAATGATTGAAAGATTGAAAGAAAGATTGAAAGAAAGATTGAAAGAAAGATTGAACGACTGAAAGATTGAAAGAAAGATTGAAAGTTTGAAAGAGAGATTGAAAGACTGAAAGATAGATTGAAAGATTGAAGATTGAAAGATTGAAAGAAAGATTGAAAGAAAGATTGAATGACTGAAAGATTGAAAGAAAGATTGAAAGTTTGAAAGAAAGATTGAAAGACTGAAAGAAATAATGAAAGAAAGATTGAAAGAAAGAATGAAAGAAAGATTGAAAGAAAGATGGATAGATAGATTGAAAGAAAGAAAGATTGAAAGAAATAACAAAACAAAGATTGAAAGAAATAATGAAAGAAAGATTGAACGATTGGAAGAAATATTGAAAGATAGAAAAATTGAAAGTAAGAAAGATTGAAAGAAAGAATGAAAGAAAGATTGAAAGATTGAAAGAAAGAATGAAAGAAAGATTGAAAGATTGAAATATTGAAAGAAAGAATGAAAGAAAGACTGAAAGATTGAAAGAAAGATTGAAAGAAAGATTGAAAGATTGAAATATTTAAAGAAAGATTGAAAGAAAGAATGAAAGAACAATTGAAAGAAAGAATGAAAGAATGAAAGAAAAATTGAAAGATTGAAAGAAAGAATGAAAGAACGATTGAAAGATTGAAAGATTGAAAGATTGAAAGAAAGAATGAAAGAAAGATTGAAAGAAAGATGGAAAGAAAGATTGAAAGAAAGAAAGATTGAAAGAAATAATAAAAGAAAGATTGAACGATTGGAAGAAATTTTGAAAGATAGAAAAATTGAAAGTAAGAAAGATTGAAAGAAAGAATGAAAGAAAGATTGAAAGATTGACAGAAAGAATGACAGAAAGATTGAAAGATTGAAATATTGAAAGAAAGAATGAAAAAAAGATTGAAAGACTGAAAGAAAGAATGGAAGAAAGATTGAAAGATTAAACAATTGAAAGAAAGTTTGCAAGAAAGATTGAAAAAAGAAAGATTGAAAGAAAGAATGAAAAAAAGATTGATAGATAGATGGATAGAAAGATTGAAAGAAAGAAAGATTGAAAGAATAACAAAAGAAAGATTGAAAGATTGGAAGAAATATTGAAAGATAGAAAAATTGAAAGTAAGAAAGATTGAAAGAAAAAATTAAAGAAAGATTGAAAGATTGAAAGAAAGAATGAAAGAAAGGTTGAAAGATTGAAATATTGAAAGAAAGAATGAAAGAAAGATTGAAAGATTGAAAGAAAGATTGAAAGAAAGATTGAAAGATTGAAAGATTGAAATAAAGATTGAAAGTTTGAAAGAAAGATTGAAAGAAAGATTTAAAGAAAGAAAGATTGAAAGAAATATTGAAAGAAAGATTGAAAGATTGAAAGAAAGATTGAAAGAAAGAATGAAAGAAAGATTGAAAGATTGAAAGATTGAAATAAAGAATGAAAGTTTGAAAGAAAGATTGAAAGAAAGATTTTAAGAAAGAAAGATTGAAAGATTGAAAGAAATATTGAAAGAAAGATTGAAAGATTGAAAGAAAGATTGAAAGAAAGAATGAAAGAAAGATTGAAAGAAAGATTGAAAGAAAGATTGAAAGAAAGATTGAAAGACTGAAGGAAAGAATGAAAGAAAGATTGAAAGAAAGATTGAAAGAAAGAAATATTGAAAGTAAGATTGAAAGATTGAATGATTGAAAGAAAGACTGAAAGATAGATTGAAAGATTGAAGATTGAAAGATTGAAAGAAAGATTGAAAGTTTGAAACAAATTTTCAAAGACTGAAAGAAAGAATGAAAGAAAGATTGAAAGAAAGATTGAAAAAAGAAAGATTGAAAGAAAATTTGAAAGAAAGATTGAAAGAAGGAATGAAAGAAAGATTGAATGAAATATTGAAAGACAGAAAGATTGAAAGAAACAATGAAAGAAAGATTGAAAGATTAAAAGAAAGAATGAAAGAAAGATTGAAAAATTGAAAGATTGAAAGAAAGATTGAAAAAAAGATTGAAAGACTGGAAGAAAGAATGAAAGAAAGATTGAAAGATTCAACAAATGAAAGAATGATTGCAAGAAAGATTAAAAAAAGAAAGATTGAAAGAAAATTTGAAAGTATGATTGAAGAAGGAATGAAAGAAAGATTGAATGAAAAATTGAAAGACAGAAAGATTGAAAGAAAGAATGAAAGAAAGATTGAAAGATTCAACAATTGAAAGAAAGATTGCAAGTAAGATTTAAAAAAGAAAGATTGAAAGAAAGAATGAAAGAATGAAAGAAAGATTGAAAGATTGAAAGAAAGAAAGATTGAAAGATTGAATGATTGAAAGAAAGACTGAAAGAAAGATTGAAAGATTCAAAAATTGAAAAAAATATTGCAAGAAAGATTGAAAAAAGAAGGATTGAAAGAAAGAATGAAAGAAATATTGAAAGAAAGAAAGATTGAAAGAAATAACAAAAAAAAGATTGAAAGAAAGAAAGAAAGAAAGATTGAAAGATAGATGGAAAGAAAGATTGAAAGAAATAAAGATAGAAAAATTGAAAGTAAGAAAGAATGAAAGAAAGATTGAAAGATTGAAATATTGAAAGAAAGAATGAAAGAAAGATTGAAAGATGAAAGAAAGATTGAAAGATTGAAAGATTGAAAGATTGAAATAAAGATTAAAAGTTTGAAAGAAAGATTGAAAGAAAGATTTAAAGAAAGAGAGATTGAAAGTAAGAAAGATTGAAAGAAATATTGAAAGAAAGATTGAAAAAAAGAAAGATTGAAAGAAAGATTGAAAGAAAGATTGAAAGACTGATGGAAAGAATGAAATAAAGATTGAAAGAAAGATTGAAAGAAAGAAATATTGAAGGAAAGATTGAAAGATTGAATGATTGAAAGAAAGACTGAAAGAAAGATTGACGGACAGAAAGATTGAAAGAAAGAATGAAAGAAAGATTGAAAGAAAGAATGAAAGAAAGATTGAAAGATTAAACAATTGAAAGAAAGATTGCAAGAAAGATTGAAAAAAGAAAGATTGAAAGAAATAATAAAAGAAAGATTGAAAGAAAGATGGAAAGAAAGAAAGATTGAAAGAAATAACAAAAGAAAGATTGAAAGAAAGAATGAAAGAAAGATTGAACGATTGGAAACAATATTGAAAGAAAGAAAGATTGAAAGTAAGATAGATTGAAAGAAAGAATGAAAGAAAGATTGAAAGATTGAAAGAAAGAATGAAAGAAAGATTGAAAGATTGAAAGAAAGATTGAAAGATTGAAAGATTTAAATAAAGATTGAAAGTTTGAAAGAAAGATTGAAAGAAAGATTTAAAGAAAGATTGAAAGACTGAAAGAAAGAATGAAAGGCAGATTGAAAGAAAGATTGAAAGTAAGAAGGTTTGAAAGAAAGAATGAAAGAAAGATTGAAAGATTGCAAGAAAGAATGAAAGAAAGATTGAAAGATTGAAATATTGAAAGAAAGAATGAAAGAAAGATTGAAAGATTGAAAGAAAGAATGAAAGAAAGATTGGAAGAAAGATTGAGAGATTGAAAGATTGAAATAAAGATTGAAAGTTTGAAAGAAAGATTGAAAGAAAGACTGAAAGAAAGATTGAAAGATTGAAAGAAAGATTGAAAGAAAGATTGAAAGATTGAAATATTGAACGAAAGAATGAAAGAAAGATTGAAAGATTGAAAGAAAGATTGAAAGAAAGATTGAAAGAATGAAAGATTGAAATAATGATTCAAAGTTTGAAAGAAAGATTGAAAGAAAGATTTAAACAAAGAAAGATTGAAAGTAAGAAAGATTGAAAGAAATATTGAACGAAAGATTGAAAGAAAGGATGAAAGAAAGATTGAAAGAAAGATTGAAAAAAGAAAGATTGAAAGAAAGATTGAACGACTGAAGGAAAGAATGAAAGAAAGATTGAAAGAAAGATTGAAAGAAAGAAATATTGAAGGAAAGATTGAAAGATTGAATGATTGAAAGAAAGACTGAAAGAAAGATTGACAGACAGAAAGATTGAAAGAAAGAATGAAAGAAAGATTGAAAGAAAGAATAAAAGAAATATTGAAAGATTAAACAATTGAAAGAAAGATTGCAAGAAAGATTGAAAAAAGAAAGATTGAAAGAAAGAATAAAAGAAAGATTGAAAGAAAGATGGAAAGAAAGAAAGATTGAAAGAAATAACAAAAGAAAGATTGAAAGAAAGAATGAAAGAAAGATTGAACGATTGGAAGAAATATTGAAAGAAAGAAAGATTGAAAGTAAGATAGATTGAAAGTAAGAATGAAAGAAAGATTGAAAGATTTAAAGAAAGAATGAAAGAAAGATTGAAAGATTGAAATATTGAAAGAAAGAATGAAAGAAAGATTGAAAGATTGAAAGAAAGAATGAAAGATTGAAAGATTGAAATAAAGATTGAAAGTTTGAAAGAATGATTGAAAGAAAGATTTAAAGAAAGATTTAAAGAAAGATTGAAAGACTGAAAGAAAGAATGAAAGGCAGATTGAAAGAAAGATTGAAAGTAAGAAAGATTGAAAGAAAGAATGAAAGAAAGATTGAAAGATTGCAAGAAAGAATGAAAGAAATATTGAAAGATTGAAATATTGAAAGAAAGACTGAAAGAAAGATTGAAAGTAAGAAAGAAAGATTGAAAGAAAGATTGAAAGAAAGATTTAAAGAAAGAAAGAAAGATTGAAAGAAAGATTGAAAGAAAGATTGAAAGAAAGATTGAAAGAAAGAATGAAACAAAGATTGAAATAAAGAATGAAAGAAAGATTGAAAGAAAGATTGAAAGAAAGAAAGATTTAAAGATTGAATGATTGATAGAAAGACTGAAAGAAAGAATGACGGACGGAAAGATTGAAAGAAAGACTGAAAGAAAGATTGAAAGTAAGAAAGAAAGATTGAAAGAAAGATTGAAAGAAAGATTTAAAGAAAGAAAGAAAGATTGAAAGAAAGATTGAAAGAAAGATTGAAAGAAAGATTGAAAGAAAGAATGAAACAAAGATTGAAATAAAGAATGAAAGAAAGATTGAAAGAAAGATTGAAAGAAAGAAAGATTTAAAGATTGAATGATTGATAGAAAGACTGAAAGAAAGAATGACGGACGGAAAGATTGAAAGAAAGAATGAAAGAAAGATTGAAAAAAAGATTGAAAGACTGAAAGAAAGAATGAAAGAAACATTGAAAGATTAAACAATTGAAAGAAAGATTGCAAGAAAGATGGAAAGAATGAAAGATTGAAATAATGATTGAAAGTTTGAAAGAATGATTGAAAGAAAGATTTAAACAAAGAAAGATTACATTTACATTTACATTTAGTCATTTAGCAGACGCTTTTATCCAAAGCGACTTACAAGGGAGAATAACATTCAGCTACATTGCGACAGAGATTAGTGTAACAACAACATTGGTGTAACAATAAATTCTGCAAGGTGGTGCTAAGTAATTGTAGATTAGGACAGGAGGTACTCACTGAAGAGCTGGGTCTTCAGGTGCTTCTTAAAGACAGAGAGGGAGGTCCCCGCTCTGGTCATTTTTGGCAGCTCGTTCCACCAACGTGGAAGATTGAAAGATTGAAAGAAAGAATGAAAGATTGAAAGAATGATTGAAAGAAAGAATGAAAGAATGAAAGAAAGATTGAAAGAAAGATTGAAAGAAAGAAATATTGAAGGAAAGATTGAAAGATTGAATGATTGAAAGAAAGACTGAAAGAAAGATTGACAGACAGAAAGATTGAAAGAAAGAATGAAAGAAAGATTGAAAGAAAGAATAAAAGAAATATTGAAAGATTAAACAATTGAAAGAAAGATTGCAAGAAAGATTGAAAAAAGAAAGATTGAAAGAAAGAATAAAAGAAAGATTGAAAGAAAGATGGAAAGAAAGAAAGATTGAAAGAAATAACAAAAGAAAGATTGAAAGAAAGAATGAAAGAAAGATTGAACGATTGGAAGAAATATTGAAAGAAAGAAAGATTGAAAGTAAGATAGATTGAAAGTAAGAATGAAAGAAAGATTGAAAGATTTAAAGAAAGAATGAAAGAAAGATTGAAAGATTGAAATATTGAAAGAAAGAATGAAAGAAAGATTGAAAGATTGAAAGAAAGAATGAAAGATTGAAAGATTGAAATAAAGATTGAAAGTTTGAAAGAATGATTGAAAGAAAGATTTAAAGAAAGATTTAAAGAAAGATTGAAAGACTGAAAGAAAGAATGAAAGGCAGATTGAAAGAAAGATTGAAAGTAAGAAAGATTGAAAGAAAGAATGAAAGAAAGATTGAAAGATTGCAAGAAAGAATGAAAGAAATATTGAAAGATTGAAATATTGAAAGAAAGACTGAAAGAAAGATTGAAAGTAAGAAAGAAAGATTGAAAGAAAGATTGAAAGAAAGATTTAAAGAAAGAAAGAAAGATTGAAAGAAAGATTGAAAGAAAGATTGAAAGAAAGATTGAAAGAAAGAATGAAACAAAGATTGAAATAAAGAATGAAAGAAAGATTGAAAGAAAGATTGAAAGAAAGAAAGATTTAAAGATTGAATGATTGATAGAAAGACTGAAAGAAAGAATGACGGACGGAAAGATTGAAAGAAAGACTGAAAGAAAGATTGAAAGTAAGAAAGAAAGATTGAAAGAAAGATTGAAAGAAAGATTTAAAGAAAGAAAGAAAGATTGAAAGAAAGATTGAAAGAAAGATTGAAAGAAAGATTGAAAGAAAGAATGAAACAAAGATTGAAATAAAGAATGAAAGAAAGATTGAAAGAAAGATTGAAAGAAAGAAAGATTTAAAGATTGAATGATTGATAGAAAGACTGAAAGAAAGAATGACGGACGGAAAGATTGAAAGAAAGAATGAAAGAAAGATTGAAAAAAAGATTGAAAGACTGAAAGAAAGAATGAAAGAAACATTGAAAGATTAAACAATTGAAAGAAAGATTGCAAGAAAGATGGAAAGAATGAAAGATTGAAATAATGATTGAAAGTTTGAAAGAATGATTGAAAGAAAGATTTAAACAAAGAAAGATTACATTTACATTTACATTTAGTCATTTAGCAGACGCTTTTATCCAAAGCGACTTACAAGGGAGAATAACATTCAGCTACATTGCGACAGAGATTAGTGTAACAACAACATTGGTGTAACAATAAATTCTGCAAGGTGGTGCTAAGTAATTGTAGATTAGGACAGGAGGTACTCACTGAAGAGCTGGGTCTTCAGGTGCTTCTTAAAGACAGAGAGGGAGGTCCCCGCTCTGGTCATTTTTGGCAGCTCGTTCCACCAACGTGGAAGATTGAAAGATTGAAAGAAAGAATGAAAGATTGAAAGAATGATTGAAAGAAAGAATGAAAGAATGAAAGAAAGATTGAAAGATTGAAAGAAATATTGAAAGAAAGAGAGAATGAAAGTAAGAAAGATGGAAAGAAAAATTGAAAGATTGAAAGATTGAAAGAAAGAATTAAAGAAAGATTGAATGATTGAAAGATTGAAAGAAAAATTGAAAGAAAGATTGAAGAAAGAAAGATTTAAAGAAAAAAAGATTTAAAGAAAGATTGAAAGACTAAAAGTAAGAATGAAAAAAAAGATTGAAAAAAGAAAGAAAGATTGAAATAAAGATTGAAAGAAAGATTGAAAGAAAGAATGAAAGTTTGAAAGAAAGATTGAAAGAAAGATTGAAAGAAAGATTGAAAGACTGAAAGAAAAAATGAAAGAAAGATTAAAAGAGAGATTGAAAGATTGAAAGATTGAAAGAAAGAATGAAAGATTGAAAGAAAGAATGAAAGAATGAATGAAAGATTAAAAGATTGAAAGAAATATTGAAAAAAAGAAAGATTGAAAGTAAGAAAAATTGAAAGAATGAATGAAAGAAACAAAAAAAGACTGATAAAAAGAAAGAATGTTTGAGAGATCAAAATATTTAAAGAAAGAAAGATTGAAAGAATGTTTGAGAGATCAAAATATTTAAAGAAAGAAAGATTGAAAGAAAGATTTTAAGACTGAATTAAAGAATTAAAGAAAGATTGAAAGAAAGGTTGAAAGATAGAATGAAAGACTAAAAAAAAGAATGAAAGAAAGATTGAAAGGTTGAAAGAAAGAATGAAAGAATGAAAGAAAGATTGAAAGATTGAAAGAAAGATTGGAAGAAAGAATGAAAGTATGAAAGAAAGATTGAAAGATCGAAGGAAAGATTGAAAGAACGATTGAAAGAAAGAATGAAAGAATGAAAGAAAGATTGAAAGATTGAAAGAAAGATTGAAAGTAATAAAGATTGAAAGAAGGAATGAAGGAAAAATTGAATGTTTGAAAGACTGAAAGAATGAATGAAAGAAAGCTTGAAAGAAAGATTGAAAGAAAGATTTTAAGAAAGGTTGAAAGACTGAAAGAAAGAATGAAAGAAAGAATGATTGAAAGATTGAAAGAAAGAATGAAAGATTGAAAGAAAGAATATAAGAACGATTGAAAGAAAGATTGAAAGTAAGATTGAAAGTTTGAAAGAAAGATTGAAAGACTGAAGGAAAGAATGAGTGAAAGATTGAAAGATAGATTAAAAGAAAAAAAGATTGAAAGTATTAAAGACTGAAAAAAATATTGAAAGAAAGATTGAAAGATTGAAAGATAGAATGAAAGAAAGATTGAAAGATTGAAAGATTGAAAGAAAGAATGAAAGAAAGATTGAAAGAAAAAAATATTGAAGGAAAGATTGAAAGATTGAATGACTGAAAGAAAGAAAGACTGAAAGAAAGATTGACAGACAGAAAGATTGAAAGAAAGAATGAAAGAAAGATTGAAAGAAAGAATGAAAGAAAGATTGAAAGAAAGAATGAAAGAAAGATTGAAAGATTGAAAGAAAGATTGAAAGAAAGATTTAAAGAAAGATTGAAAGACTGAAAGAAAGAATGAAAGAAATAATTAAAGAAAGATTGAAAGAACGAATGTAAGAAAGATTGAAAGATTGAAAGATTGAAATAAAGATTGAAAGTTTGAAAGAAAGATTGAAAGAAAGATTTAAAGAAAGAAAGATTGAAAGAAATATTGAAAGAAAGATTGAAAGAATTAACAAAAGAAAGATTGAAAGAAAGAATGAAAGAAAGACTGAACGATTGGAAGAAATATTGAAAGAAAGATAGATTGAAAGTAAGATAGATTGAAAGAAAGAATGAAAGAAAGATTGAAAGATTTAAAGAATGAATGAAAGAAAGATTGAAAGATTGAAATATTGAAAGAAAGAATGAAAGAAAGATTGAAAGATTGAAAGAAAGATTGAAAGATTGAAAGATTGAAATAAAGATTGAAAGTTTGAAAGAAAGATTGAAAGAAAGAATGAAAGAAAGATTGAAAAAAAGATTGATAGACTGAAAGAAAGAATGAAAGAAACATTGAAAGATTAAACAATTGAAAGAAAGATTGCAAGAAAGATGGAAAGAATGAAAGATTGAAATAATGATTGAAAGTTTGAAAGAAAGATTGAAAGAAAGATTTAAACAAAGAAAGATTGAAAGAAAGAAAGATTGAAAGAAATATTGAACAAAAGATTGGAAGAAAGGATGAAAGAAAAATTGAAAGAAAGATTGAAAGAAAGATTGAAAGAAAGATTGAAAGAATGATTTAAACAAAGAAAGATTGAAAGTAAGAAAGATTGAAAGAAATATTGAAAGAAAGATTGAAAGAAAGGATGAAAGAAAGATTGAAAGAAAGATTGAAAGAAAGGATGAAAGAAAGATTGAAAGAAAGAATGAAAAAAAGAAACATTGAAAGAAAGATTGAACGACTGAAGGAAAGAATTAAAGAAAGATTGAAAGAAAGATTGAAAGAAAGATTTAAACAAAGAAAGATTGAACGTAAGAAAGATTGAAAGACATATTGAACGAAAGATTGAAAGAAAGGATGAAAGAAAGATTGAAAGAAAGATTGAAAGATTGAAAGAAAGATTGAAAGAAAGATTGAAAGAATTAAATATTGAAATAATGATTGAAGTTTGAAAGAAAGATTGAAAGAAAGATTTAAACAAAGATAGATTGAAAGTAAGAAAGATTGAAAGAAATATTGAACGAAAGATTGAAAGAAAGGATGAAAGAAAGATTTAAACAAAGATAGATTGAAAGTAAGAAAGATTGAAAGAAATATTGAACGAAAGATTGAAAGAAAGGATGAAAGAAAGATTGAAAGAAAGATTGAAAAAAGAAAGATTGAAAGAAAGATTGAAAGAAAGATTGAAAGAAAGAAATATTGAAGGAAAAATTGAAAGATTGAATGATTGAAAGAAAGACTGAAAGAAAGATTGACAGAAAGAAAGATTGAAAGAAAGAATGAAAGAAAGATTGAAAGAAAGAATGAAAGAAAGATTGAAAGATTAAACAATTGAAAGAAAGATTGCAAGAAAGATTGAAAAAAGAAAGATTGAAAGAAAGAATTAAAGAAAGATTGAAAGAAAGATGGAAAGAAAGAAAGATTGAAAGAAATAACAAGAGAAAGATTGAAAGAAAGAATGAAAGAAAGATTGAACGATTGGAAGAAATATTGACGGAAAGAAAGATTGAAAGTAAGATAGATTGAAAGAAAGAATGAAAGAAAGATTGAAAGATTTAAAGAAAGAATGAAAGAAAGATTGAAAGATTGAAATACTGAAAGAAAGAATGAAAGAAAGATTGAAAGATTGAAAGAAAGATTGAAAGATTGAAAGATTGAAATAAAGATTGAAAGTTTGAAAGAAAGATTGAAAGAAAGATTTAAAGAAAGATTGAAAGACTGAAAGAAAGAATGAATGGCAGATTGAAAGAAAGATTGAAAGTAAGAAAGATTGAAAGAAAGAATGAAAGAAAGATTGAAAGATTGCAAGAAAGAATGAAAGAAATATTGAAAGATTGAAATATTGAAAGAAAGAATGAAAGAAAGATTGAAAGATTGAAAGAAAGATTGAAAGAAAGATTGAAAGATTGAAATAAACATTGAAAGTTTGAAAGAAAGATTGAAAGAAAGATTTAAAGAAAGAAAGATTGAAAGAAAGATTGAAAGAAAGATTGAAAGAAAGAATGAAACAAAGATTGAAATAAAGAATGAAAGAAAGATTTAAAGAAAGATTGAAAGAAAGAAAGATTGAAAGATTGAATGATTGAAAGAAAGACTGAAAGAAAGAATGACGGACAGAAAGAGAAAGAATGAAAGAAAGATTGAAAGAAAGAATGAAAGAAAGATTGAAAGATTAAACAATTGAAAGAAAGATTGCAAGAAAGATTGAAAAAAGAAAGATTGAAAGAAAGAATTAAAGAAAGATTGAAAGAAAGATGGAAAGAAATATTGAAATAAAGATTGAAAGTTTGAAAGAAAGATTGAAAGAAAGATTTAAACAAAGAAAGATTGAAAGTAAGAAAGATTGAAAGAAATATTGAACGAAAGATTGAAAGAAAGGATGAAAGAAAGATTGAAAGAAAGATTGAAAAAAAGAAAGATTGAAAGAAAGATTGAATGACTGAAGGAAAGAATGAAAGAAAGATTGAAAGAAAGATTGAAAGAAAGAAATATTGAAGGAAAGATTGAAAGATTGAAAGATTGAAAGTAAGATTGAAAGAAAGATTGAAATAATGATTGAAAGTTTGAAAGAAAGATTGAAAGAAAGATTTAAAGAAAGAAAGAAATATTGAAAGAAAGATTGAAAGAAAGATTGAAAGAAAGAATGAAACAAAGATTGAAATAATGAATTAAAAAGAAAGATTGAAAGAAAGATTGAAAGAAAGAAAGATTAAAAGATTGAATGATTGAAAGAAAGACTGAAAGAAAGAATGACGGACAGAAAGATTGAAAGTAAGATTGAAAGAAAGATTGAAAAGAAGATTGAAAGACTGAAAGAAAGAATGAAAGAAACATTGAAAGATTAAACAATTGAAAGAAAGATCGCAAGAAAGATGGAAAGAATGAAAGATTGAAATAATGATTGAAAGTTTGAAAGAAAGATTGAAAGAAAGATTTAAACAAAGAAATATTGAAAGTAAGAAAGATTGAAAGAAATATTGAATGAAAGATTGAAAAAAAGATTGAAAGATTGAAAGAAAGATTGAAAGAAAGATTGAAAGAATGAAAGATTGAAATAATGATTGAAAGTTTGAAAGAAAGATTGAAAGAAAGATTTAAACAAAGAAAAATTGAAAGTAAGAAAGATTGAAAGAAATATTGAACGAAAGATTGAAAGAAAGGATGAAAGAAAGATTGAAAGAAAGATTGAAAAAAAGAAAGATTGAAAGAAAGATTGAATGACTGAAGGAAAGAATGAAAGAAAGATTGAAAGAAAGATTGAAAGAAAGAAATATTGAAGGAAAGATTGAAAGATTGAATGATTGAAATAAAGACTGAAAGACAGATTGACAGACAGAAAGATTGAAAGAAAGAATGAAAGAAAGATTGAAAGAAAGAATGAAAGAAAGATTGAACGATTAAACAATTGAAAGAAAGATTGCAAGAAAGATTGAAAAAAGAAAGATTGAAAGAAAGAATAAAAGAAAGATTGAAAGAAAGATGGAAAGAAAGAAAGATTGAAAGAAATAACAAAATAAAGATTGAAAGAAAGAATGAAAGAAAGATTGAACGATTGGAAGAAATATTGAAAGAAAGAAAGATTGAAAGTAAGATAGATTGAAAGAAAGAATGAAAGAAAGATTGAAAGATTTAAAGAAAGAATGAAAGAAAGAATGAAAGATTGAAATATTGAAAGAAAGAATGAAAGAAAGATTGAAAGTTTGAAATAAAGATTGAAAGTTTGAAAGAAAGATTGAAAGAAAGATTTAAAGAAAGATTGAAAGACTGAAAGAAAGAATGAAAGGCAGATTGAAAGAAAGATTTAAAGAAAGAAAGAAAGATTGAAAGAAAGATTGAAAGAAAGATTGAAAGAAAAAATGAAACAAAGATTGAAATAAAGAATGAAAGAAAGATTGAAAGAAAGATTGAAAGAAAGAAAGATTGAAAGATTGAATGATTGAAAGAAAGACTGAAAGAAAGAATGACGGACAGAAAGATTTAAAGAAAGAATGAAAGAAAGATTGAAAAAAAGATTGATAGACTGAAAGAAAGAATGAAAGAAACATTGAAAGATTAAACAATTGAAAGAAAGATTGCAAGAAAGATGGAAAGAATGAAAGATTGAAATAATGATGAAAAGTTTGAAAGAAAGATTGAAAGAAAGATTTAAACAAAGAAAGATTGAAAGTAAGAAAGATTGAAATAAATATTGAACGAAAGATTGAAAGAAAGGATGAAAGAAAGAAATATTGAAAGAAAGAATGAAAGAAAGATTGAAAGAAAGAATGAAAGAAAGATTGAAAAAAGAAATATTGAAAGAAAGAATGAAAGAAAGATTGAAAGAAAGTTGGAAAGAAAGATTGAAAGAAAGAAAGATTGAAAGAAATAACAAAAGAAAGATTGAAAGATTGGAAGAAATATTGAAAGATAGAAAAATTGAAAGTTAGAAAGATTGAAAGAAAGAATGAAAGAAAGATTGAAAGATTGAAAGAAAGAATGAAAGAAAAATTGAAAGATTGAAAGAATGATTGAATGTTTGAAAGAAAGATTGAAAGAAAGATTTAAAGAAAGAAAGATTGAAAGAAATATTGAAAGATTGAAAGATTTAAATAAAGATTGAAAGTTTGAAAGAAAGATTGAAAGAAAGATTTAAAGAAAGATTGAAAGACTGAAAGAAAGAATGAAAGGCAGATTGAAAGAAAGATTGAAAGTAAGAAGGTTTGAAAGAAAGAATGAAAGAAAGATTGAAAGATTGCAAGAAAGAATGAAAGAAAGATTGAAAGATTGAAATATTGAAAGAAAGAATGAAAGAAAGATTGAAAGATTGAAAGAAAGAATGAAAGAAAGATTGGAAGAAAGATTGAAAGATTGAAAGATTGAAATAAAGATTGAAAGTTTGAAAGAAAGATTGAAAGAAAGACTGAAAGAAAGATTGAAAGATTGAAAGAAAGATTGAAAGATTGAAATATTGAACGAAAGAATGAAAGAAAGATTGAAAGATTGAAAGAAAGATTGAAAGAAAGATTGAAAGAATGAAAGATTGAAATAATGATTCAAAGTTTGAAAGAAAGATTGAAAGAAAGATTTAAACAAAGAAAGATTGAAAGTAAGAAAGATTGAAAGAAATATTGAACGAAAGATTGAAAGAAAGGATGAAAGAAAGATTGAAAGAAAGATTGAAAAAAAGAAAGATTGAAAGAAAGATTGAACGACTGAAGGAAAGAATGAAAGAAAGATTGAAAGAAAGATTGAAAGAAAGAAATATTGAAGGAAAGATTGAAAGATTGAATGATTGAAAGAAAGACTGAAAGAAAGATTGACAGACAGAAAGATTGAAAGAAAGAATGAAAGAAAGATTGAAAGAAAGAATAAAAGAAATATTGAAAGATTAAACAATTGAAAGAAAGATTGCAAGAAAGATTGAAAAAAGAAAGATTGAAAGAAAGAATAAAAGAAAGATTGAAAGAAAGATGGAAAGAAAGAAAGATTGAAAGAAATAACAAAAGAAAGATTGAAAGAAAGAATGAAAGAAAGATTGAACGATTGGAAGAAATATTGAAAGAAAGAAAGATTGAAAGTAAGATAGATTGAAAGTAAGAATGAAAGAAAGATTGAAAGATTTAAAGAAAGAATGAAAGAAAGATTGAAAGATTGAAATATTGAAAGAAAGAATGAAAGAAAGATTGAAAGATTGAAAGAAAGAATGAAAGATTGAAAGATTGAAATAAAGATTGAAAGTTTGAAAGAATGATTGAAAGAAAGATTTAAAGAAAGATTTAAAGAAAGATTTAAAGTAAGAAAGATTGAAAGAAAGAATGAAAGAAAGATTGAAAGATTGCAAGAAAGAATGAAAGAAATATTGAAAGATTGAAATATTGAAAGAAAGACTGAAAGAAAGATTGAAAGATTGAAAGAAAGATTGAAAGAAAGATTGAAAGAAAGATTTAAAGAAAGAAAGAAAGATTGAAAGAAAGATTGAAAGAAAGATTGAAAGAAAGATTGAAAGAAAGAATGAAACAAAGATTGAAATAAAGAATGAAAGAAAGATTGAAAGAAAGATTGAAAGAAAGAAAGATTTAAAGATTGAATGATTGATAGAAAGACTGAAAGAAAGAATGACGGACGGAAAGATTGAAAGAAAGAATGAAAGAAAGATTGAAAAAAAGATTGAAAGACTGAAAGAAAGAATGAAAGAAACATTGAAAGATTAAACAATTGAAAGAAAGATTGCAAGAAAGATGGAAAGAATGAAAGATTGAAATAATGATTGAAAGTTTGAAAGAATGATTGAAAGAAAGATTTAAACAAAGAAAGATTACATTTACATTTACATTTAGCCATTTAGCAGACGCTTTTATCCAAAGCGACTTACAAGGGAGAATAACATTCAGCTACATTGCGACAGAGATTAGTGTAACAACAACATTGGTGTAACAATAAATTCTGCAAGGTGGTGCTAAGTAATTGTAGATTAGGACAGGAGGTACTCACTGAAGAGCTGGGTCTTCAGGTGCTTCTTAAAGACAGAGAGGGAGGTCCCCGCTCTGGTCATTTTTGGCAGCTCGTTCCACCAACGTGGAAGATTGAAAGATTGAAAGAAAGAATGAAAGATTGAAAGAAAGAATGAAAGAATGATTGAAAGAAAGAATGAAAGAATGAAAGAAAGATTGAAAGATTGAAAGAAATATTGAAAGAAAGAGAGAATGAAAGTAAGAAAGATGGAAAGAAAAATTGAAAGATTGAAAGATTGAAAGAAAGAATTAAAGAAAGATTGAATGATTGAAAGATTGAAAGAAAGATTGAAAGAAAGATTGAAGAAAGAAAGATTTAAAGAAAAAAAGATTTAAAGAAAGATTGAAAGACTAAAAGTAAGAATGAAAAAAAAGATTGAAAAAAGAAAGAAAGATTGAAAGAAAGATTGAAAGAAAGATTGAAAGAAAGAATGAAAGTTTGAAAGAAAGATTGAAAGAAAGATTGAAAGAAAGATTGAAAGACTGAAAGAAAAAATGAAAGAAAGATTAAAAGAGAGATTGAAAGATTGAAAGATTGAAAGAAAGAATGAAAGATTGAAAGAAAGAATGAAAGAATGAATGAAAGATTAAAAGATTGAAAGAAATATTGAAAAAAAGAAAGATTGAAAGTAAGAAAAATTGAAAGAATGAATGAAAGAAACAAAAAAAGACTGATAAAAAGAAAGAATGTTTGAGAGATCAAAATATTTAAAGAAAGAAAGATTGAAAGAATGTTTGAGAGATCAAAATATTTAAAGAAAGAAAGATTGAAAGAAAGATTTTAAGACTGAATTAAAGAATTAAAGAAAGATTGAAAGAAAGGTTGAAAGATAGAATGAAAGAAAGATTGAAAGATTGAAAGTTGTAAAGAGAGATTGAAAGAAAGATTTAAAGAAAGATTGAAAGACTAAAAAAAAGAATGAAAGAAAGATTGAAAGGTTGAAAGAAAGAATGAAAGAATGAAAGAAAGATTGAAAGATTGAAAGAAAGATTGGAAGAAAGAATGAAAGTATGAAAGAAAGATTGAAAGATCGAAGGAAAGATTGAAAGAACGATTGAAAGAAAGAATGAAAGAATGAAAGAAAGATTGAAAGATTGAAAGAAAGATTGAAAGTAATAAAGATTGAAAGAAGGAATGAAGGAAAAATTGAATGTTTGAAAGACTGAAAGAATGAATGAAAGAAAGCTTGAAAGAAAGATTGAAAGAAAGATTTTAAGAAAGGTTGAAAGACTGAAAGAAAGAATGAAAGAAAGAATGATTGAAAGATTGAAAGAAAGAATGAAAGATTGAAAGAAAGAATATAAGAACGATTGAAAGAAAGATTGAAAGTAAGATTGAAAGTTTGAAAGAAAGATTGAAAGACTGAAGGAAAGAATGAGTGAAAGATTGAAAGATAGATTAAAAGAAAAAAAGATTGAAAGTATTAAAGACTGAAAAAAATATTGAAAGAAAGATTGAAAGATTGAAAGATAGAATGAAAGAAAGATTGAAAGATTGAAAGATTGAAAGAAAGAATGAAAGAAAGATTGAAAGAAAAAAATATTGAAGGAAAGATTGAAAGATTGAATGACTGAAAGAAAGAAAGACTGAAAGAAAGATTGACAGACAGAAAGATTGAAAGAAAGAATGAAAGAAAGATTGAAAGAAAGAATGAAAGAAAGATTGAAAGATTGAAAGAAAGATTGAAAGAAAGATTTAAAGAAAGATTGAAAGACTGAAATAAAGAATGAAAGAAATAATTAAAGAAAGATTGAAAGAACGAATGTAAGAAAGATTGAAAGATTGAAAGATTGAAATAAAGATTGAAAGTTTGAAAGAAAGATTGAAAGAAAGATTTAAAGAAAGAAAGATTGAAAGAAATATTGAAAGAAAGATTGAAAGAATTAACAAAAGAAAGATTGAAAGAAAGAATGAAAGAAAGATTGAACGATTGGAAGAAATATTGAAAGAAAGATAGATTGAAAGTAAGATAGATTGAAAGAAAGAATGAAAGAAAGATTGAAAGATTTAAAGAATGAATGAAAGAAAGATTGAAAGATTGAAATATTGAAAGAAAGAATGAAAGAAAGATTGAAAGATTGAAAGAAAGATTGAAAGATTGAAAGATTGAAATAAAGATTGAAAGTTTGAAAGAAAGATTGAAAGAAAGAATGAAAGAAAGATTGAAAAAAAGATTGATAGACTGAAAGAAAGAATGAAAGAAACATTGAAAGATTAAACAATTGAAAGAAAGATTGCAAGAAAGATGGAAAGAATGAAAGATTGAAATAATGATTGAAAGTTTGAAAGAAAGATTGAAAGAAAGATTTAAACAAAGAAAGATTGAAAGAAAGAAAGATTGAAAGAAATATTGAACAAAAGATTGGAAGAAAGGATGAAAGAAAAATTGAAAGAAAGATTGAAAGAAAGATTGAAAGAAAGATTGAAAGAATGATTTAAACAAAGAAAGATTGAAAGTAAGAAAGATTGAAAGAAATATTGAAAGAAAGATTGAAAGAAAGGATGAAAGAAAGATTGAAAGAAAGATTGAAAGATTGAAATATTGAAAGAAAGAATGAAAGAAAGATTGAAAGATTGAAAGAAAGATTGAAAGATTGAAAGATTGAAATAAAAATTGAAAGTTTGAAAGAAAGATTGAAAGAAAGATTGAAAGACTGAAAGAAAAAATGAAAGGCAGATTGAAAGAAAGATTGAAAGATTGCAAGAAAGAATGAAAGAAATATTGAAAGATTGAAATATTGAAAGAAAGAATGAAAGAAAGATTGAAAGATTGAAAGAAAGATTGAAAGATTGAAAGATTGAAATAAAGATTGAAAGTTTGAAAGAAAGATTGAAAGATTTAAAGAAAGATTGAAAGAAAGATTGAAATAAAGATTGAAAGTTTGAAAGAAAGAAAGAAAGATTGAATGAAAGATTGAAAGAAAGATTGAAAGAAAGAATGAAACAAAGATTGAAATAAAGAATGAAAGAAAGATTGAAAGAAAGATTGAAAGAAAGAAAGATTGAAAGATTGAATGATTGAAAGAAAGACTGAAAGAAAGAATGACGGACAGAAAGATAAAAAAGAAAGAATGAAAGAAAGATTGAAAAAAAGATTGAAAGATTAAACAATTGAAAGAAAGATTGCAAGAAAGATGGAAAGAATGAAAGATTGAAATAATGATTGAAAGTTTGAAAGAAAGATTGAAAGAAAGATTTAAACAAAGAAAGATTGAAAGTAAGAAAGATTGAAAGAAATATTGAACGAAAGATTGAAAGAAAGGATGAAAGAAAGATTGAAAGAAAGATTGAAAGATTGAAAGAAAGATTGAAAGAAAGATTGAAAGAATGATTTAAACAAAGAAAGATTGAAAGTAAGAAAGATTGAAAGAAATATTGAACGAAAGATAGAAAGAAAGGATGAAAGAAAGATTGAAAGAAAGATTGAAAAAAAGAAACATTGAAAGAAAGATTGAACGACTGAAGGAAAGAATTAAAGAAAGATTGAAAGAAAGATTGAAAGAAATATTTAAACAAAGAAAGATTGAACGTAAGAAAGATTGAAAGACATATTGAACGAAAGATTGAAAGAAAGGATGAAAGAAAGATTGAAAGAAAGATTGAAAGATTGAAAGAAAGATTGAAAGAAAGATTGAAAGAATTAAATATTGAAATAATGATTGAAGTTTGAAAGAAAGATTGAAAGAAAGATTTAAACAAAGATAGATTGAAAGTAAGAAAGATTGAAAGAAATATTGAACGAAAGATTGAAAGAAAGGATGAAAGAAAGATTTAAACAAAGATAGATTGAAAGTAAGAAAGATTGAAAGAAATATTGAACGAAAGATTGAAAGAAAGGATGAAAGAAAGATTGAAAGAAAGATTGAAAAAAGAAAGATTGAAAGAAAGATTGAAAGAAAGATTGAAAGAAAGAAATATTGAAGGAAAAATTGAAAGATTGAATGATTGAGAGAAAGACTGAAAGAAAGATTGACAGAAAGAAAGATTGAAAGAAAGAATGAAAGAAAGATTGAAAGAAAGAATGAAAGAAAGATTGAAAGATTAAACAATTGAAAGAAAGATTGCAAGAAAGATTGAAAAAAGAAAGATTGAAAGAAAGAATTAAAGAAAGATTGAAAGAAAGATGGAAAGAAAGAAAGATTGAAAGAAATAACAAGAGAAAGATTGAAAGAAAGAATGAAAGAAAGATTGAACGATTGGAAGAAATATTGACGGAAAGAAAGATTGAAAGTAAGATAGATTGAAAGAAAGAATGAAAGAAAGATTGAAAGATTTAAAGAAAGAATGAAAGAAAGATTGAAAGATTGAAATACTGAAAGAAAGAATGAAAGAAAGATTGAAAGATTGAAAGAAAGATTGAAAGATTGAAAGATTGAAATAAAGATTGAAAGTTTGAAAGAAAGATTGAAAGAAAGATTTAAAGAAAGATTGAAAGACTGAAAGAAAGAATGAATGGCAGATTGAAAGAAAGATTGAAAGTAAGAAAGATTGAAAGAAAGATTGAAAGAAAGATTTAAACAAAGAAAGATTGAAAGTAAGAAAGATTGAAAGAAATATTGAACGAAAGATTGAAAGAAAGGATGAAAGAAAGATTGAAAGAAAGATTGAAAAAAAGAAAGATTGAAAGAAAGATTGAATGACTGAAGGAAAGAATGAAAGAAAGATTGAAAGAAAGATTGAAAGAAAGAAATATTGAAGGAAAGATTGAAAGATTGAAAGATTGAAAGTAAGATTGAAAGAAAGATTGAAAGACTGAAAGAAAAAATGAAAGGCAGATTGAAAGAAAGATTGAAAGATTGCAAGAAAGAATGAAAGAAATATTGAAAGATTGAAATATTGAAAGAAAGAATGAAAGAAAGATTGAAAGATTGAAAGAAAGATTGAAAGATTGAAAGATTGAAATAAAGATTGAAAGTTTGAAAGAAAGATTGAAAGATTTAAAGAAAGATTGAAAGAAAGATTGAAATAAAGATTGAAAGAAAGAAAGAAAGAAAGAAAGATTGAATGAAAGATTGAAAGAAAGATTGAAAGAAAGAATGAAACAAAGATTGAAATAAAGAATGAAAGAAAGATTGAAAGAAAGATTGAAAGAAAGAAAGATTGAAAGATTGAATGATTGAAAGAAAGACTGAAAGAAAGAATGACGGACAGAAAGATAAAAAAGAAAGAATGAAAGAAAGATTGAAAAAAAGATTGAAAGATTAAACAATTGAAAGAAAGATTGCAAGAAAGATGGAAAGAATGAAAGATTGAAATAATGATTGAAAGTTTGAAAGAAAGATTGAAAGAAAGATTTAAACAAAGAAAGATTGAAAGTAAGAAAGATTGAAAGAAATATTGAACGAAAGATTGAAAGAAAGGATGAAAGAAAGATTGAAAGAAAGATTGAAAGATTGAAAGAAAGATTGAAAGAAAGATTGAAAGAATGATTTAAACAAAGAAAGATTGAAAGTAAGAAAGATTGAAAGAAATATTGAACGAAAGATAGAAAGAAAGGATGAAAGAAAGATTGAAAGAAAGATTGAAAAAAAGAAACATTGAAAGAAAGATTGAACGACTGAAGGAAAGAATTAAAGAAAGATTGAAAGAAAGATTGAAAGAAATATTTAAACAAAGAAAGATTGAACGTAAGAAAGATTGAAAGACATATTGAACGAAAGATTGAAAGAAAGGATGAAAGAAAGATTGAAAGAAAGATTGAAAGATTGAAAGAAAGATTGAAAGAAAGATTGAAAGAATTAAATATTGAAATAATGATTGAAGTTTGAAAGAAAGATTGAAAGAAAGATTTAAACAAAGATAGATTGAAAGTAAGAAAGATTGAAAGAAATATTGAACGAAAGATTGAAAGAAAGGATGAAAGAAAGATTTAAACAAAGATAGATTGAAAGTAAGAAAGATTGAAAGAAATATTGAACGAAAGATTGAAAGAAAGGATGAAAGAAAGATTGAAAGAAAGATTGAAAAAAGAAAGATTGAAAGAAAGATTGAAAGAAAGATTGAAAGAAAGAAATATTGAAGGAAAAATTGAAAGATTGAATGATTGAAAGAAAGACTGAAAGAAAGATTGACAGAAAGAAAGATTGAAAGAAAGAATGAAAGAAAGATTGAAAGAAAGAATGAAAGAAAGATTGAAAGATTAAACAATTGAAAGAAAGATTGCAAGAAAGATTGAAAAAAGAAAGATTGAAAGAAAGAATTAAAGAAAGATTGAAAGAAAGATGGAAAGAAAGAAAGATTGAAAGAAATAACAAGAGAAAGATTGAAAGAAAGAATGAAAGAAAGATTGAACGATTGGAAGAAATATTGACGGAAAGAAAGATTGAAAGTAAGATAGATTGAAAGAAAGAATGAAAGAAAGATTGAAAGATTTAAAGAAAGAATGAAAGAAAGATTGAAAGATTGAAATACTGAAAGAAAGAATGAAAGAAAGATTGAAAGATTGAAAGAAAGATTGAAAGATTGAAAGATTGAAATAAAGATTGAAAGTTTGAAAGAAAGATTGAAAGAAAGATTTAAAGAAAGATTGAAAGACTGAAAGAAAGAATGAATGGCAGATTGAAAGAAAGATTGAAAGTAAGAAAGATTGAAAGAAAGATTGAAAGAAAGATTTAAACAAAGAAAGATTGAAAGTAAGAAAGATTGAAAGAAATATTGAACGAAAGATTGAAAGAAAGGATGAAAGAAAGATTGAAAGAAAGATTGAAAAAAAGAAAGATTGAAAGAAAGATTGAATGACTGAAGGAAAGAATGAAAGAAAGATTGAAAGAAAGATTGAAAGAAAGAAATATTGAAGGAAAGATTGAAAGATTGAAAGATTGAAAGTAAGATTGAAAGAAAGATTGAAATAATGATTGAAAGTTTGAAAGAAAGATTGAAAGAAAGATTTAAAGAAAGAAAGAAATATTGAAAGAAAGATTGAAAGAAAGATTGAAAGAAAGAATGAAACAAAGATTGAAATAAAGAATTAAAAAGAAAGATTGAAAGAAAGATTGAAAGAAAGAAAGATTAAAATTGAATGAATTGAAAGAAAGACTGAAAGAAAGAATGACGGACAGAAAGATTGAAAGAAAGATTGAAAGAAAGATTGAAAAGAAGATTGAAAGACTGAAAGAAAGAATGAAAGAAACATTGAAAGATTAAACAATTGAAAGAAAGATCGCAAGAAAGATGGAAAGAATGAAGATTGAAATAATGATTGAAAGTTTGAAAGAAAGATTGAAAGAAAGATTTAAACAAAGAAATATTGAAAGTAAGAAAGATTGAAAGAAATATTGAACGAAAGATTGAAAAAAAGGATGAAAGAAAGATTGAAAGAAAGATTGAAAAAAAGAAAGATTGAAAGAAAGATTGAATGACTGAAGGAAAGAATGAAAGAAAGATTGAAAGAAAGATTGAAAGAAAGAAATATTGAAGGAAAGATTGAAAGATTGAATGATTGAAATAAAGACTGAAAGACAGATTGACAGACAGAAAGATTGAAAGAAAGAATGAAAGAAAGATTGAAAGAAAGAATGAAAGAAAGATTGAACGATTAAACAATTGAAAGAAAGATTGCAAGAAAGATTGAAAAAAGAAAGATTGAAAGAAAGAATAAAAGAAAGATTGAAAGAAAGATGGAAAGAAAGAAAGATTGAAAGAAATAACAAAATAAAGATTGAAAGAAAGAATGAAAGAAAGATTGAACGATTGGAAGAAATATTGAAAGAAAGAAAGATTGAAAGTAAGAGAGATTGAAAGAAAGAATGAAAGAAAGATTGAAAGATTTAAAGAAAGAATGAAAGAAAGAATGAAAGATTGAAATATTGAAAGAAAGAATGAAAGAAAGATTGAAAGTTTGAAATAAAGATTGAAAGTTTGAAAGAAAGATTGAAAGAAAGATTTAAAGAAAGATTGAAAGACTGAAAGAAAGAATGAAAGGCAGATTGAAAGAAAGATTTAAAGAAAGAAAGAAAGATTGAAAGAAAGATTGAAAGAAAGATTGAAAGAAAAAATGAAACAAAGATTGAAATAAAGAATGAAAGAAAGATTGAAAGAAAGAATTAAAGAAAGAAAGATTGAAAGATTGAATGATTGAAAGAAAGACTGAAAGAAAGAATGACGGACAGAAAGATTTAAAGAAAGAATGAAAGAAAGATTGAAAAAAAGATTGATAGACTGAAAGAAAGAATGAAAGAAACATTGAAAGATTAAACAATTGAAAGAAAGATTGCAAGAAAGATGGAAAGAATGAAAGATTGAAATAATGATTGAAAGTTTGAAAGAAAGATTGAAAGAAAGATTTAAACAAAGAAAGATTGAAAGTAAGAAAGATTGAAAGAAATATTGAACGAAAGATTGAAAGAAAGGATGAAAGAAAGAAATATTGAAAGAAAGAATGAAAGAAAGATTGAAAGAAAGAATGAAAGAAAGATTGAAAAAAGAAATATTGAAAGAAAGAATGAAAGAAAGATTGAAAGAAAGTTGGAAAGAAAGATTGAAAGAAAGAAAGATTGAAAGAAATAACAAAAGAAAGATTGAAAGATTGGAAGAAATATTGAAAGATAGAAAAATTGAAAGTTAGAAAGATTGAAAGAAAGAATGAAAGAAAGATTGAAAGATTGAAAGAAAGAATGAAAGAAAAATTGAAAGATTGAAAGAATGATTGAATGTTTGAAAGAAAGATTGAAAGAAAGATTTAAAGAAAGAAAGATTGAAAGAAATATTGAAAGAATGATTGAAAGATTGAAAGAAAGATTGATAGAAAGAATGAAAGAAAGATTGAAAGATTGAAAGATTGAAATATTGATTGAAAGTTTGAAAGAAAGATTGAAAGAAAGATTTGAAGAGAGAAAGATTGAAAGTAAGAAAGATTGAAAGAAATATTGAAAGAAAGATTGAAAGATTGAAAGAAAGATTGAAAGAAAGAATGAAAGAAAGATTGAAAGAAAGATTGAAAAAAGGAAAGATTGAAAGAAAGATTGAAAGACTGAAGCAAAGAATAAAAGAAAGATTGAAAGAAAGATTGAAAGAAAGAAAGATTGAAAGAAAGATTGAAAGATTGAAAGAAAGAATGAAAAATTGAAAGAAAGAATGAAAGAACGATTGAAAGAAAGAATGAAAGAATGAAAGAAAGATTGAAAGATTGAAAGAAATATTGAAAGAAAGAGAGAATGAAAGATTGAAAGATTGAAAGAAAGATTGAAAGATTGAAAGAACGAATGAAAGAAAGATTGAAAGATTGACATATTGAAAGAAATAATGAAAGAAAGATTGAAAGATTGAAAGAAAGATTGAAAGAAAGATTGAATGATTGAAAGATTGAAATAAAGATTGAAAGTGTGAAAGAAAGATTGAAAGAAATATTGAAAGAAAGATTAAAAGATTGAAAAAAAGATTGATGGAAAGAATGAAAGAAAGATTGAAAGATTGAAAGATTGAAATAAAGATTGAAAGATTGAAAGAAAGAATGAAAAATTGAAAGATTGAAAGAAAGAATGAAAAATTGAAAGAAAGAATGAAAGAACGATTGAAAGAAAGAATGAAAGATTGAAAGATTTGAAAGAAAGATTGAAAGTTTGAAAGAACGAATGAAAGAAAGATTGAAAGAATGACATATTGAAAGAAATAATGAAAGAAAGATTGAAAGATTGAAAGAAAGATTGAAAGAAAGATTGAAAATATTGAAAGATTGAAATAAAGATTGAAAGTTTGAAAGAAAGATTGAAAGATTGAAATAAAGATTGAAAGTTTGAAAGAAAGATTGAAAGAAATATTGAAAGAAAGATTGAAAGATTGAAAAAAAGATTGATGGAAAGAATGAAAGAAAGATTGAAAGATTGAAAGATTGAAATAAAGATTGAAAGTTTGAAAGAAAGATTGAAAGAAAGATTTAAAGAAAGAAAGATTGAAAGTAAGAAAGATTGAAAGAAATATTGAAAGAAAGATTGAAAGATTGAAAGAAAGATTGAAAGAAAGATTGAAAGAAAGAATGAAAGAAATATTGAAAGAAGGATTGAAAAAAAGAAAGTTTGAAAGAAAGATTGAAACAAAGATTGAAAGACTGAAGGAAAGAATGAAAGAAAGATTGAAAGAACGATTGAAAGAAAGAAAGATTGAAAGAAAGATTGAAAGATTGAATGATTGAAAGAAAGACTGAAAGATAGATTGAAAGATGGAAGATTGAAAGATTGAAAGAAAGATTGAAAGAAAGAATGAACGACTGAAAGATTGAAAGAAAGATTGAAAATTTGAAAGAAAGATTGAAAGACTGAAAGAAAGAATGAAAGAAAGATTGAAAGAAAGATTGAAAGATTGAAAGAAATAATGAAAGAAAGAAAGATTGAAAGTAAGAAAGATTGAAAGAAAGAATGAAAGAAAGATTGAACGAAAGATTGAAAAAAGAAAGATTGAAAGAAAAATTGAAAGAAAGATTGAAAGAAGGAATGAAAGTAAGAAAGATTGAAAGAAATATTGAAAGAAAGATTGAAAGATTGAAAGAAAGATTGAAAGAAAGATTGAAAAAAAGTTTGAAAGAAAGACTGAAAGAAAGATTGAAAAAAGGAAAGATTGAAAGAAAGATTGAAAGACTGAAGCAAAGAATAAAAGAAAGATTGAAAGAAAGATTGAAAGAAAGAAAGATTGAAAGAAAGATTGAAAGATTGAAAGAAAGAATGAAAAATTGAAAGAAAGAATGAAAGAACGATTGAAAGAAAGAATGAAAGAATGAAAGAAAGATTGAAAGATTGAAAGAAATATTGAAAGAAAGAGAGAATGAAAGATTGAAAGATTGAAAGAAAGATTGAAAGATTGAAAGAACGAATGAAAGAAAGATTGAAAGATTGACATATTGAAAGAAATAATGAAAGAAAGATTGAAAGATTGAAAGAAAGATTGAAAGAAAGATTGAATGATTGAAAGATTGAAATAAAGATTGAAAGTTTGAAAGAAAGATTGAAAGAAATATTGAAAGAAAGATTAAAAGATTGAAAAAAAGATTGATGGAAAGAATGAAAGAAAGATTGAAAGATTGAAAGATTGAAATAAAGATTGAAAGACTGAAGCAAAGAATAAAAGAAAGATTGAAAGAAAGATTGAAAGAAAGAAAGATTGAAAGAAAGATTGAAAGATTGAAAGAAAGAATGAAAAATTGAAAGATTGAAAGAAAGAATGAAAAATTGAAAGAAAGAATGAAAGAACGATTGAAAGAAAGAATGAAAGATTGAAAGATTTGAAAGAAAGATTGAAAGTTTGAAAGAACGAATGAAAGAAAGATTGAAAGAATGACATATTGAAAGAAATAATGAAAGAAAGATTGAAAGATTGAAAGAAAGATTGAAAGAAAGATTGAAAATATTGAAAGATTGAAATAAAGATTGAAAGTTTGAAAGAAAGATTGAAAGATTGAAATAAAGATTGAAAGTTTGAAAGAAAGATTGAAAGAAATATTGAAAGAAAGATTGAAAGATTGAAAAAAAGATTGATGGAAAGAATGAAAGAAAGATTGAAAGATTGAAAGATTGAAATAAAGATTGAAAGTTTGAAAGAAAGATTGAAAGAAAGATTTAAAGAAAGAAAGATTGAAAGTAAGAAAGATTGAAAGAAATATTGAAAGAAAGATTGAAAGATTGAAAGAAAGATTGAAAGAAAGATTGAAAGAAAGAATGAAAGAAATATTGAAAGAAGGATTGAAAAAAAGAAAGTTTGAAAGAAAGATTGAAACAAAGATTGAAAGACTGAAGGAAAGAATGAAAGAAAGATTGAAAGAACGATTGAAAGAAAGAAAGATTGAAAGAAAGATTGAAAGATTGAATGATTGAAAGAAAGACTGAAAGATAGATTGAAAGATGGAAGATTGAAAGATTGAAAGAAAGATTGAAAGAAAGAATGAACGACTGAAAGATTGAAAGAAAGATTGAAAATTTGAAAGAAAGATTGAAAGACTGAAAGAAAGAATGAAAGAAAGATTGAAAGAAAGATTGAAAGATTGAAAGAAATAATGAAAGAAAGAAAGATTGAAAGTAAGAAAGATTGAAAGAAAGAATGAAAGAAAGATTGAACGAAAGATTGAAAAAAGAAAGATTGAAAGAAAAATTGAAAGAAAGATTGAAAGAAGGAATGAAAGTAAGAAAGATTGAAAGAAATATTGAAAGAAAGATTGAAAGATTGAAAGAAAGATTGAAAGAAAGATTGAAAAAAAGATTGAAAGAAAGATTGAAAGAAAGAAAGATTGAAAGAAAGATTTTAAGATTGACATATTGAAAGAAAGAATGAAAGAAAGATTGAAAGATTAAAAGAAGGAATGAAAGAAAGATTGAAAAATTGAAAGATTGAAAGAAAGATTGAAAGAAAGAATGAAACAAAGATTAAAATAAAGAATGAAAGAAAGATTGAAAGACAGATTGAAAGAAAGATAGAAACAAAGATTGAAAGAAAGAAAGATTGAAAGATTGAATGATTGAAAGAAAGATTGACAGAAAGATTGAAAGCTTGAAAGATAGATTGAAAGAAAGATTTTAAGAAAGGTTGAAAGACTGAAAGAAAGACTGAAAGATTGAAAGAAAGAATGAAAGAAAAATTGAAAGATTGAAAGAATGATTGAATGTTTGAAAGAAAGATTGAAAGAAAGATTTAAAGAAAGAAAGATTGAAAGAAATATTGAAAGAATGATTGAAAGATTGAAAGAAAGATTGATAGAAAGAATGAAAGAAAGATTGAAAGATTGAAAGATTGAAATATTGATTGAAAGTTTGAAAGAAAGATTGAAAGAAAGATTTGAAGAGAGAAAGATTGAAAGTAAGAAAGATTGAAAGAAATATTGAAAGAAAGATTGAAAGATTGAAAGAAAGATTGAAAGAAAGAATGAAAGAAAGATTGAAAGAAAGATTGAAAAAAGGAAAGATTGAAAGAAAGATTGAAAGACTGAAGCAAAGAATAAAAGAAAGATTGAAAGAAAGATTGAAAGAAAGAAAGATTGAAAGAAAGATTGAAAGATTGAAAGAAAGAATGAAAAATTGAAAGAAAGAATGAAAGAACGATTGAAAGAAAGAATGAAAGAATGAAAGAAAGATTGAAAGATTGAAAGAAATATTGAAAGAAAGAGAGAATGAAAGATTGAAAGATTGAAAGAAAGATTGAAAGATTGAAAGAACGAATGAAAGAAAGATTGAAAGATTGACATATTGAAAGAAATAATGAAAGAAAGATTGAAAGATTGAAAGAAAGATTGAAAGAAATATTGAAAGAAAGATTAAAAGATTGAAAAAAAGATTGATGGAAAGAATGAAAGAAAGATTGAAAGATTGAAAGATTGAAATAAAGATTGAAAGATTGAAAGAAAGAATGAAAAATTGAAAGATTGAAAGAAAGAATGAAAAATTGAAAGAAAGAATGAAAGAACGATTGAAAGAAAGAATGAAAGATTGAAAGATTTGAAAGAAAGATTGAAAGTTTGAAAGAACGAATGAAAGAAAGATTGAAAGAATGACATATTGAAAGAAATAATGAAAGAAAGATTGAAAGATTGAAAGAAAGATTGAAAGAAAGATTGAAAATATTGAAAGATTGAAATAAAGATTGAAAGTTTGAAAGAAAGATTGAAAGATTGAAATAAAGATTGAAAGTTTGAAAGAAAGATTGAAAGAAATATTGAAAGAAAGATTGAAAGATTGAAAAAAAGATTGATGGAAAGAATGAAAGAAAGATTGAAAGATTGAAAGATTGAAATAAAGATTGAAAGTTTGAAAGAAAGATTGAAAGAAAGATTTAAAGAAAGAAAGATTGAAAGTAAGAAAGATTGAAAGAAATATTGAAAGAAAGATTGAAAGATTGAAAGAAAGATTGAAAGAAAGATTGAAAGAAAGAATGAAAGAAATATTGAAAGAAGGATTGAAAAAAAGAAAGTTTGAAAGAAAGATTGAAACAAAGATTGAAAGACTGAAGGAAAGAATGAAAGAAAGATTGAAAGAACGATTGAAAGAAAGAAAGATTAAAAGAAAGATTGAAAGATTGAATGATTGAAAGAAAGACTGAAAGATAGATTGAAAGATGGAAGATTGAAAGATTGAAAGAAAGATTGAAAGAAAGAATGAACGACTGAAAGATTGAAAGAAAGATTGAAAATTTGAAAGAAAGATTGAAAGACTGAAAGAAAGAATGAAAGAAAGATTGAAAGAAAGATTGAAAGATTGAAAGAAATAATGAAAGAAAGAAAGATTGAAAGTAAGAAAGATTGAAAGAAAGAATGAAAGAAAGATTGAACGAAAGATTGAAAAAAGAAAGATTGAAAGAAAAATTGAAAGAAAGATTGAAAGAAGGAATGAAAGTAAGAAAGATTGAAAGAAATATTGAAAGAAAGATTGAAAGATTGAAAGAAAGATTGAAAGAAAGATTGAAAAAAAGTTTGAAAGAAAGACTGAAAGAAAGATTGAAAAAAGGAAAGATTGAAAGAAAGATTGAAAGACTGAAGCAAAGAATAAAAGAAAGATTGAAAGAAAGATTGAAAGAAAGAAAGATTGAAAGAAAGATTGAAAGATTGAAAGAAAGAATGAAAAATTGAAAGAAAGAATGAAAGAACGATTGAAAGAAAGAATGAAAGAATGAAAGAAAGATTGAAAGATTGAAAGAAATATTGAAAGAAAGAGAGAATGAAAGATTGAAAGATTGAAAGAAAGATTGAAAGATTGAAAGAACGAATGAAAGAAAGATTGAAAGATTGACATATTGAAAGAAATAATGAAAGAAAGATTGAAAGATTGAAAGAAAGATTGAAAGAAAGATTGAATGATTGAAAGATTGAAATAAAGATTGAAAGTTTGAAAGAAAGATTGAAAGAAATATTGAAAGAAAGATTAAAAGATTGAAAAAAAGATTGATGGAAAGAATGAAAGAAAGATTGAAAGATTGAAAGATTGAAATAAAGATTGAAAGACTGAAGCAAAGAATAAAAGAAAGATTGAAAGAAAGATTGAAAGAAAGAAAGATTGAAAGAAAGATTGAAAGATTGAAAGAAAGAATGAAAAATTGAAAGATTGAAAGAAAGAATGAAAAATTGAAAGAAAGAATGAAAGAACGATTGAAAGAAAGAATGAAAGATTGAAAGATTTGAAAGAAAGATTGAAAGTTTGAAAGAACGAATGAAAGAAAGATTGAAAGAATGACATATTGAAAGAAATATTGAAAGAAAGATTGAAAGATTGAAAGAAAGATTGAAAGAAAGATTGAAAATATTGAAAGATTGAAATAAAGATTGAAAGTTTGAAAGAAAGATTGAAAGATTGAAATAAAGATTGAAAGTTTGAAAGAAAGATTGAAAGAAATATTGAAAGAAAGATTGAAAGATTGAAAAAAAGATTGATGGAAAGAATGAAAGAAAGATTGAAAGATTGAAAGATTGAAATAAAGATTGAAAGTTTGAAAGAAAGATTGAAAGAAAGATTTAAAGAAAGAAAGATTGAAAGTAAGAAAGATTGAAAGAAATATTGAAAGAAAGATTGAAAGATTGAAAGAAAGATTGAAAGAAAGATTGAAAGAAAGAATGAAAGAAATATTGAAAGAAGGATTGAAAAAAAGAAAGTTTGAAAGAAAGATTGAAACAAAGATTGAAAGACTGAAGGAAAGAATGAAAGAAAGATTGAAAGAACGATTGAAAGAAAGAAAGATTGAAAGAAAGATTGAAAGATTGAATGATTGAAAGAAAGACTGAAAGATAGATTGAAAGATGGAAGATTGAAAGATTGAAAGAAAGATTGAAAGAAAGAATGAACGACTGAAAGATTGAAAGAAAGATTGAAAATTTGAAAGAAAGATTGAAAGACTGAAAGAAAGAATGAAAGAAAGATTGAAAGAAAGATTGAAAGATTGAAAGAAATAATGAAAGAAAGAAAGATTGAAAGTAAGAAAGATTGAAAGAAAGAATGAAAGAAAGATTGAACGAAAGATTGAAAAAAGAAAGATTGAAAAAAAATTGAAAGAAAGATTGAAAGAAGGAATGAAAGTAAGAAAGATTGAAAGAAATATTGAAAGAAAGATTGAAAGATTGAAAGAAAGATTGAAAGAAAGATTGAAAAAAAGATTGAAAGAAAGATTGAAAGAAAGAAAGATTGAAAGAAAGATTTTAAGATTGACATATTGAAAGAAAGAATGAAAGAAAGATTGAAAGATTAAAAGAAGGAATGAAAGAAAGATTGAAAAATTGAAAGATTGAAAGAAAGATTGAAAGAAAGAATGAAACAAAGATTAAAATCAAGAATGAAAGAAAGATTGAAAGACAGATTGAAAGAAAGATAGAAACAAAGATTGAAAGAAAGAAAGATTGAAAGATTGAATGATTGAAAGAAAGATTGACAGAAAGATTGAAAGCTTGAAAGATAGATTGAAAGAAAGATTTTAAGAAAGGTTGAAAGACTGAAAGAAAGACTGAAAGATTGAAAGAAAGAATGAAAGAACGATTGAAAGAAACAATGAAAGAAAGATTGAAAGATAAAAAGAAAGAATGAAAGATAGATTGAAAAATTGAAAGATTGAAAGAAAGACTAAAAGAAAGATAGAAAGAAAGATTGACAGAAAGAAAGATTGAAAGATTGAATGATTGAAAGAAAGATTGAAAGAAAGATTGAAAGCTTGAAAGAAAGATTGAAAGAAAGATTTTAAGAAAGGTTGAAAGACTGAAAGAAAGAATGAAAGATTGAAAGAAAGAATGAAAGAACGATTGAAAGAAAGAATGAAAGAATGAAAGAAAGATTGAAAGATTGAAAGAAATATTGAAAGAAAGAGAGAATGAAAGTAAGAAAGATTGAAAGAAAGATTGAAAGTAATAAAGATTGAAAGAAAGAATGAAAGAAAAATTGAAAGATTGATAGATTGAAAGAAAGATTGAAAGAAAGATTTAAAGAAAGATTGAAAGACTGAAAGAAAGAATGAATAAAATAATTAAAGAAAGATTGAAAGATTGAAAGATTGAAAGAAAGATTGAAAGAAAGAAAGATTTATAGAAAGAATGAAAGAAAGATTGAAAGATTGAAAGAAAGATTGAAAGAAAGATTGAAAGATTGAAAGATTGAAATAAAGATTGAAAGTTTGAAAGAAAGATTGAAAGATTGAAATAAAGATTGAAAGTTTGAAAGAAAGATTGAAAGAAATATTGAAAGAAAGATTGAAAGATTGAAAAAAAGATTGATGGAAAGAATGAAAGAAAGATTGAAAGATTGAAAGATTGAAATAAAGATTGAAAGTTTGAAAGAAAGATTGAAAGAAAGATTTAAAGAAAGAAAAATTGAAACTAAGAAAGATTGAAAGAAATATTGAAAGAAAGATTGAAAGATTGAAAGAAAGATTGAAAGAAAGATTGAAAGAAAGAATGAAAGAAATATTGAAAGAAGGATTGAAAAAAAGAAAGTTTGAAAGAAAGATTGAAACAAAGATTGAAAGGCTGAAGGAAAGAATGAAAGAAAGATTGAAAGAACGATTGAAAGAAAGAAAGATTGAAAGAAAGATTGAAAGATTGAATGATTGAAAGAAAGACTGAAAGATAGATTGAAAGATGGAAGATTGAAAGATTGAAAGAAAGATTGAAAAAAAGAATGAACGACTGAAAGATTGAAAGAAAGATTGAAAGTTTGAAAGAAAGATTGAAAGATTGAAAGAAATAATGAAAGAAAGAAAGATTGAAAGTAAGAAAGATTGAAAGAAAGAATGAAAGAAAGATTGAACGAAAGATTGAAAAAAGAAAGATTGAAAGAAAAATTGAAAGAAAGATTGAAAGAAGGAATGAAAGTAAGAAAGATTGAAAGAAATATTGAAAGAAAGATTGAAAGATTGAAAGAAAGATTGAAAGAAAGATTGAAAAAAAGATTGAAAGAAAGATTGAAAGAAAGAAAGATTGAAAGAAAGATTTTAAGATTGACATATTGAAAGAAAGAATGAAAGAAAGATTGAAAGATTAAAAGAAGGAATGAAAGAAAGATTGAAAAATTGAAAGATTGAAAGAAAGACTAAAAGAAAGAAAGAACGATTGAAAGAAAGATTGAAAGAAAGATTGAAAGAAAGATTGAAAGAAAGATAGAAAGAAAGATTGAAAGAAAGAAAGATTGAAAGATTGAATGATTGAAAGAAAGATTGACAGAAAGATTGAAAGCTTGAAAGATAGATTGAAAGAAAGATTTTAAGTAAGGTTGAAAGACTGAAAGAAAGACTGAAAGATTGAAAGAAAGAATGAAAGAACGATTGAAAGAAAGAATGAAAGAATGATAGAAAGATTGAAAGAAACAATGAAAGAAAGATTGAAAGATAAAAAGAAAGAATGAAAGATAGATTGAAAAATTGAAAGATTGAAAGAAAGACTAAAAGAAAGATAGAAAGAAAGATTGAAAGAAAGAAAGATTGAAAGATTGAATGATTGAAAGAAAGATTGAAAGAAATATTGAAAGCTTGAAAGAAAGATTGAAAGAAAGATTTTAAGAAAGGTTGAAAGACTGAAAGAAAGAATGAAAGAACGATTGAAAGAAAGAATGAAAGAATGAAAGAAAGATTGAAAGATTGAAAGAAATATTGAAAGAAAGAGAGAATGAAAGTAAGAAAGATTGAAAGAAAGATTGAAAGTAATAAAGATTGAAAGAAAGAATGAAAGAAAAATTGAAAGATTGATAGATTGAAAGAAAGATTGAAAGAAAGATTTAAAGAAAGATTGAAAGACTGAAAGAAAGAATGAATAAAATAATTAAAGAAAGATTGAAAGATTGAAAGATTGAAAGAAAGATTGAAAGAAAGAAAGATTTATAGAAAGAATGAAAGAAAGATTGAAAAAAGAAAGAAAGATTGAAAGAAAGATTGAAAGATTGAAAGAAAGAATGAAAGAAAGATTGAAAAAAGATAGAAAAATAGAAAAATTGAAAGATTGAAAGATTGAAAGAAAGATTGAAAGAAAGATTTATAGAAAGATTGAAAGACTGAAAGAAAGAATGAATAAAAGATTTAAAGAAAGATTGATAGATTGAAAGATTGAAAGAAAGATTGAAAGAAAGAAAGAAAGAAAGATTTGAAGTAAGAATTAAATATTGAAAGAAAGATTTTAGGAAAGGTTGAAAGACTGAAAGAAAGAATGAAAGAAAGAATGAAAGAAAGATTGAAAGATTGAAAGATTGAAAGAAAGAATGAAAGATTGAAAGAAAGATTGAAAGATTGAAAGAAAGATTGAAAGATTGAAAGAAATATTGAAAGAAAGATAATTTGAAAGTAAGAAAGATTGAAAGAAAGATTGAAAGTAATAAAGATTGAAAGAAAGAATAAAAGAAAAATTGAAAGATTGAAAGATTGAAAGATTGAAAGAAAGACTTAAAGAAAAAATTGAAAGACTGAAAGTAAGAATGAAAGAAAGATTGAAAGTTTGAAAGAAAGAATGAAATTATTAAAGAAAGATTGAAAGAAAGATTGAAAGTTTGAAAGAAAGAATGAAATTATTAAAGAAAGATTGAAAGAAATATTGAAAGAAAGAATGAAAGAAAGATTGAAAGATTAAACAATTGAAAGAAAGATTGCAAGATAGATTGAAAAAAGAAAGATTGAAAGAAAGAATGAAATAAAGATTGAAAGAAAGATGGAAAGAAAGATTGAAAGAAAGAAAGATTGAAATAAATAACAAAAGAAAGATTGAAAGAAATAATGAAAGAAAGATTGAACGATTGGAAGAAATATTGAAAGATAGAAAAATTGAAAGTAAGAAAGATTGAAAGAAAGAATGAAAGAAAGATTGAAAGATTGAAATATTGAAAGAAAGCATGAAAGACAGATTGAAAGATTGAAAGAAAGATTGAAAGAAAGATTGAAAGATTGAAATATTTAAAGAAAGATTGAAAGAAAGAATGAAAGAAAGATTGAAAAAAAGATTGAAAAAAAGAAAAATTGAAAGATTGAAAGATTGAAAGAAAGATTGAAAGAAAGATTTAAAGAAAGATTGACAGACTGAAAGAAAGAAAGAATAAAAGATTTAAAGAAAGATTGAAAGATTGAAAGATTGAAAGAAAAATTGAAAGAAAGAAAGATTGAAAGAAAGAAAGGTTGAAAGAAATATTGAAAGAAAGATTGAAAGATTGAAAGAAAGAATGAAAGAAAGATTGAAAGATTGAAATAAAAATTGAAAGAAAGATTGAAAGATTGAAAGATGGAAAGAAAGATTGAAAATTTGATATATTGAAAGAAATAATGAAAGAAAGATTGAAAGATTGAAAGAAAGCTTGAAAGAAAGGTTGAAAGATTGAAATATTTAAAGAAAAATTGAAAGAAAGAATGAAAGAACGATTGAAAGAAAAAATGAAAGAATGAAAGAAAAATTGACAGATTGAAAGATATATTGAAAGAAAGAGAGATTGAAAAAATAAAAGATTGAAAGAAAGATTGAAAGTTATGAAGATTGAAAGAAAGAATGAAGGAAAAACTGAAAGATTGAAAGACTGAAAGAATGAATGAAAGAAAGATTGAAAGATTGAAAGAAAAAATGAAAAACTTAAAGAAAGATTGAAAGAAATATTGAAAGATAGATAGAAAGATTGAATGAAAGAAAGATTGAAAAAAAGAAAGATTGAAAGAAAGATTTATAGAAAGAATGAAAGAACGATTGAAAAAAGAATGAAAGATTGAAAGAAAGATTGAAAGAAAGATTGAAAGAAAGAAAGATTGAAAGAAATATTGAAAGAAAGATCGAAAGATTGAAAGAAAGAATGAAAGAAAGATTGAAAAAAAGTTTGAAAAAAAGAAAGATTGAAAGAAAGATTGAAAAAAAAGAAAGATTTAAAGATAGAATAAAAGAAAGATTGAATGAAAGATTGAAAAAAAAAGAAAGATTGAAAGATTGAAAGAAATATTGAAAGACAGAAAGATTGAAAGAAACAATGAAAGAAAGATTGAAAGATTAAAAGAAAGAATGAAAGAACGATTGAAAGAAAGATTGAAAGAAAGATTGAAAGAAAGATTGAAAGAAAGATTGAAAGAAAGATTGAATGAAAGATTGAAAGAAAGAATGAAACAAAGATTGAAATAAAGAATGAAAGAAAGATTGAAAGAAAGATAGACGGAAAGATTGAAAGATTGAATGATTGAAAGAAAGACTGAAAGAAAGAATGACGGACAGAAAGATTGAAAGAAAGAATGAAAGAAAGATTGAAAAAAAGATTGAAAGACTGAAAGAAAGAATGAAAGAAAGATTGAAAGTTTAAACAATTGAAAGAACGATTGCAAGAAAGATTGAAAAAAGAAAGATTGAAAGAAATAATGAAAGACTGAAGGAAAGAATGAAAGAAAGATGGAAAGAAAGATTGAAAGAAACAATGAAAGAAAGATTGAAAGATTAAAAGAAAGAATGAAAGAAAGATTGAAAAATTTAAAGATTGAAAGAAAAACTAAAAGAAAGAAAGAACGATTGAAAGAAAGATTGAAAGAAAGAATGAAAGAAAGATTGAAAGATTAAAAGAGAGAATGAAAGAAAGATTGAAAAATTGAAAGATTGAAAGAAAGACTAAAATAAAGAAAGAACGATTGAAAGAAAGAATGAAAGAAAGATTGAAAAAAAGATTGAAAGACTGAAGGAAAGAATGAAAGAAAGATTGAAAGATTAAACAATTGAAAGAAAGATTGCAAGAAAGATTGAAAAAAGAAAGATTGAAAGATAGAATGAAAGAAAGATTGAAAGAAAGATGGAAAGAAAGATTGAAAGAAAGAAAGATTGAAAGAAATAAAAGAAAGATTGAAAGAAAAAATGAAAAACTTAAAGAAAGATTGAAAGAAATATTGAAAGATAGATAGAAAGATTGAATGAAAGAAAGATTGAAAAAAAGAAAGATTGAAAGAAAGATTTATAGAAAGAATGAAAGAACGATTGAAAAAAGAATGAAAGATTGAAAGAAAGATTGAAAGAAAGATTGAAAGAAAGAAAGATTGAAAGAAATATTGAAAGAAAGATCGAAAGATTGAAAGAAAGAATGAAAGAAAGATTGAAAAAAGTTTGAAAAAAAGAAAGATTGAAAGAAAGATTGAAAAAAAAGAAAGATTTAAAGATAGAATAAAAGAAAGATTGAATGAAAGATTGAAAAAAAAAGAAAGATTGAAAGATTGAAAGAAATATTGAAAGACAGAAAGATTGAAAGAAACAATGAAAGAAAGATTGAAAGATTAAAAGAAAGAATGAAAGAACGATTGAAAGAAAGATTGAAAGAAAGATTGAAAGAAAGATTGAATGAAAGATTGAAAGAAAGAATGAAACAAAGATTGAAATAAAGAATGAAAGAAAGATTGAAAGAAAGATAGAAGGAAAGATTGAAAGATTGAATGATTGAAAGAAAGACTGAAAGAAAGAATGACGGACAGAAAGATTGAAAGAAAGAATGAAAGAAAGATTGAAAAAAAGATTGAAAGACTGAAAGAAAGAATGAAAGAAAGATTGAAAGTTTAAACAATTGAAAGAACGATTGCAAGAAAGATTGAAAAAAGAAAGATTGAAAGAAATAATGAAAGACTGAAGGAAAGAATGAAAGAAAGATGGAAAGAAAGATTGAAAGAAACAATGAAAGAAAGATTGAAAGATTAAAAGAAAGAATGAAAGAAAGATTGAAAAATTTAAAGATTGAAAGAAAAACTAAAAGAAAGAAAGAACGATTGAAAGAAAGATTGAAAGAAAGAATGAAAGAAAGATTGAAAGATTAAAAGAGAGAATGAAAGAAAGATTGAAAAATTGAAAGATTGAAAGAAAGACTAAAATAAAGAAAGAACGATTGAAAGAAAGAATGAAAGAAAGATTGAAAAAAAGATTGAAAGACTGAAGGAAAGAATGAAAGAAAGATTGAAAGATTAAACAGTTGAAAGAAAGATTGCAAGAAAGATTGAAAAAAGAAAGATTGAAAGAAAGAATGAAAGAAAGATTGAAAGAAAGATGGAAAGAAAGATTGAAAGAAAGAAAGATTGAAAGAAATAAAAGAAAGATTGAAAGAAAAAATGAAAAACTTAAAGAAAGATTGAAAGAAATATTGAAAGATAGATAGAAAGATTGAATGAAAGAAAGATTGAAAAAAAGAAAGATTGAAAGAAAGATTTATAGAAAGAATGAAAGAACGATTGAAAAAAGAATGAAAGATTGAAAGAAAGATTGAAAGAAAGATTGAAAGAAAGAAAGATTGAAAGAAATATTGAAAGAAAGATCGAAAGATTGAAAGAAAGAATGAAAGAAAGATTGAAAAAAAGTTTGAAAAAAAGAAAGATTGAAAGAAAGATTGAAAAAAAAGAAAGATTTAAAGATAGAATAAAAGAAAGATTGAATGAAAGATTGAAAAAAAAAGAAAGATTGAAAGATTGAAAGAAATATTGAAAGACAGAAAGATTGAAAGAAACAATGAAAGAAAGATTGAAAGATTAAAAGAAAGAATGAAAGAACGATTGAAAGAAAGATTGAAAGAAAGATTGAAAGAAAGATTGAAAGAAAGATTGAATGAAAGATTGAAAGAAAGAATGAAACAAAGATTGAAATAAAGAATGAAAGAAAGATTGAAAGAAAGATAGAAGGAAAGATTGAAAGATTGAATGATTGAAAGAAAGACTGAAAGAAAGAATGACGGACAGAAAGATTGAAAGAAAGAATGAAAGAAAGATTGAAAAAAAGATTGAAAGACTGAAAGAAAGAATGAAAGAAAGATTGAAAGTTTAAACAATTGAAAGAACGATTGCAAGAAAGATTGAAAAAAGAAAGATTGAAAGAAATAATGAAAGACTGAAGGAAAGAATGAAAGAAAGATGGAAAGAAAGATTGAAAGAAACAATGAAAGAAAGATTGAAAGATTAAAAGAATGAATGAAAGAAAGATTGAAAAATTTAAAGATTGAAAGAAAAACTAAAAGAAAGAAAGAACGATTGAAAGAAAGATTGAAAGAAAGAATGAAAGAAAGATTGAAAGATTAAAAGAGAGAATGAAAGAAAGATTGAAAAATTGAAAGATTGAAAGAAAGACTAAAATAAAGAAAGAACGATTGAAAGAAAGAATGAAAGAAAGATTGAAAAAAAGATTGAAAGACTGAAGGAAAGAATGAAAGAAAGATTGAAAGATTAAACAATTGAAAGAAAGATTGCAAGAAAGATTGAAAAAAGAAAGATTGAAAGATAGAATGAAAGAAAGATTGAAAGAAAGATGGAAAGAAAGATTGAAAGAAAGAAAGATTGAAAGAAATAAAAGAAAGATTGAAAGAAAAAATGAAAAACTTAAAGAAAGATTGAAAGAAATATTGAAAGATAGATAGAAAGATTGAATGAAAGAAAGATTGAAAAAAAGAAAGATTGAAAGAAAGATTTATAGAAAGAATGAAAGAACGATTGAAAAAAGAATGAAAGATTGAAAGAAAGATTGAAAGAAAGATTGAAAGAAAGAAAGATTGAAAGAAATATTGAAAGAAAGATCGAAAGATTGAAAGAAAGAATGAAAGAAAGATTGAAAAAAGTTTGAAAAAAAGAAAGATTGAAAGAAAGATTGAAAAAAAAGAAAGATTTAAAGATAGAATAAAAGAAAGATTGAAAGAAAGAAAGATTGAAAGAAATAAAAGAAAGATTGAAAGAAATAATGAAAGAAAGATTGAACGATTGGAAGAAATATTGAAAGAGAAAAATTGAAAGTAAGAAAGATTGAAAGAAAGAATGAAAGAAAGATTGAAAGATTGAAGGAAAGAATGAAAGAAAGATTGAAAGAAAAATTGAAAGAAAGATTGAAAGAAAGATTGAAAGACTGAAGGAAAGAATGAAAGAAAGATGGAAAGAAAGATGGAAAGAAAGATTGACAGAAAGATAGATTGAAAGAAATATTAAAAGAAAGATTGAAAGATTGAAAGAAAGAATGTAAGAATGATTGAAAGATTGAAAGATTGAAAGATTGAAAGAAAGAATGAAAGAAAGACTGAAAGATTGAAAGAAAAATTGAAAGAAAGATTGAAAGATTGAAAGATTGAAAGAAAGATTGAAAGTTTGAAAGACAGATTGAAAGACTGAAAGAAAGATTGCAAGAAAGATTGAAAAAAAAGAAAGATTTAAAGATAGAATAAAAGAAAGATTGAAAGAAAGATTGAAAAAAAAAGAAAGATTGAAAGATTGAAAGAAATATTGAAAGACAGAAAGATTGAAAGAAACAATGAAAGAAAGATTGAAAGATTAAAAGAAAGAATGAAAGAACGATTGAAAGAAAGATTGAAAGAAAGATTGAAAGAAAGATTGAAAGAAAGATTGAATGAAAGATTGAAAGAAAGAATGAAAGAAAGATTGAAATAAAGAATGAAAGAAAGATTGAAAGAAAGATAGAAGGAAAGATTGAAAGATTGAATGATTGAAAGAAAGACTGAAAGAATGAATGACGGACAGAAAGATTGAAAGAAAGAATGAAAGAAAGATTGAAACAAAGATTGAAAGACTGAAAGAAAGAATGAAAGAAAGATTGAAAGATTAAACAATTGAAAGAACGATTGCAAGAAAGATTGAAAAAAGAAAGATTGAAAGAAAGAATGAAAGACTGAAGGAAAGAATGAAAGAAAGATGGAAAGAAAGATTGAAAGAAACAATGAAAGAAAGATTGAAAGATTAAAAGAAAGAATGAAAGAAAGATTGAAAAATTGAAAGATTGAAAGAAAGACTAAAAGAAAGAAAGAACGTTTGAAAGAAAGATTGAAAGAAAGAATGAAAGAAAGAATGAAAGAAAGATTGAAAGAAACAATGAAAGAAAGATTGAAAGATTAAAAGAGAGAATGAAAGAAAGATTGAAAAATTGAAAGATTGAAAGAAAGACTAAAAGAAAGAAAGAACGATTGAAAGAAAGAATGAAAGAAAGATTGAAAAAAAGATTGAAAGACTGAAGGAAAGAATGAAAGAAAGATTGAAAGATTAAACAATTGAAAGAAAGATTGCAAGAAAGATTGAAAAAAGAAAGATTGAAAGAAAGAATGAAAGAAAGATTGAAAGAAAGAATGAAAGAAAGATTGAAAGAAAGATGGAAAGAAAGATTGAAAGGAAGAAAGATTGAAAGAAATAAAAGAAAGATTGAAAGAAATAATGAAAGAAAGATTGAACGATTGGAAGAAATATTGAAAGAGAAAAATTGAAAGTAAGAAAGATTGAAAGAAAGAATGAAAGAAAGATTGAAAGATTGAAAGAAAGAATGAAAGAAAGATTGAAAGATTGAAATATTTAAAGAAAGAATGAAAGAAAGATTGAAAGATTGAAAGAAAGATTGAAAGAAAGATTGAAAGATTGAAATATTTAAAGAAAGATTGAAAGATTGAAATATTTAAAGAAAGAATGAAAGAAAGATTGAAAGATTGAAAGAAAGATTGAAAGAAATATTGAAAGATTGAAATATTTAAAGAAAGATTGAAAGATTGAAAGAAAGAATGAAAGAACGATTGAAAGAAAGAATGAAAGAATGAAAGAAAAATTGACTGATTGAAAGAAATATTGAAAAAAGAAACATTGAAAGAAAGAATGAAAGAAAGATTGAACGATTGGAAGAAATATTGAAAGATAGAAAAATTGAAGGTAAGAAAGATTGAAAGAAAGAATGAAAGAAAGATTGAAAGATTGAAAGAAAGAATGAAAGAAAAATTGAAAGATTGAAAGATTGAAAGAAAGATTGAAAGATTGATTTAAAGAAAGATTGAAAGACTGAAAGAAAGATTGAAAGAAAGAAAGATTTATAGAAAGAATGAAAGAAAGATTGAAAAAAGAAAGATAGATTGAAAGAAAGATTGAAAGATTGAAAGAAAGAATGAAAGAAAGATTTAAAAAAAGTTTGAAAAAAAGAAAGATTGAAAGAAAGATGGAAAGAAAGATTGAAAGAAGGAAAGATTGAAAGAAATATTGAAAGAAAGATTGAAAGATTGAAAAAAAGAATGAAAGAATGATTGAAAGATTGAAAGATTGAAAGATTGAAAGAAAGAATGAAAGAAAGATTGAAAGAAAGATGGAAAGAAAGATTGAAAGAAAGAAAGATTGAAAGAAATAATGAAAGAAAGATTGAACGATTGGAAGAAATTTTGAAAGATAGAAAAATTGAAAGTAAGAAACATTGAAAGAAAGAATGAAAGAAAGATTGAAACATTAAAAATTGAAAGAAAGTTTGCAAGAAAGATTGAAAAAAGAAAGATTGAAAGAAAGAATGAAAGAAAGATTGAAAGATAGATGGATAGAAAGATTGAAAGAAAGAAAGATTGAAAGAATAACAAAAGAAAGATTGAAAGATTGGAAGAAATATTGAAAGATAGAAAAATTGAAAGTAAGAAAGATTGAAAGAAAGAATTAAAGAAATATTGAAAGATTGAAAGAAAGAATAAAAGAACGATTTAAAGAAAGAATGAAAGAATGAAAGAAAGATTGAAAGATTGAAAGAATATTGAAAGAAAGAGAGAATGAAAGAAAGAAAGATTGAAAGAAAGATTGAAAGACTGAAAGAAACAATGAATAAAAGAATTAAAGAAAGATTGAAAGATTGAAAGATTGAAAGAAAGATTGAAAAAAGAATGATTGAAAGAAAGATTTAAAGAATGAAAGATTTAAAGAAAGATTGAAAGACTAAAAGTAAGAGTGAAAAAAAAGAATGAAAGAAAGATTGAAAGATTGAAAGATTGAAAGAAAGAATGAAAGATTGAAAGAAAGAATGAAAGAACGATTGAAAGAAAGAATGAAAGAATGAAAGAAAGATTGAAAGATTGAAAGAATATTGAAAGAAAGAGAGAATGAAAGTAATAAAGATGAGAAGAAAAATTGAAAGATTGAAAGAAATAAAGATTTAAAGAAAAAAAGATTTAAAGAAAGATTGAAAGACTAAAAGTAAGAATGAAAAAAAAGATTGAAAGAAAGATTGAAAAAAGAAAGAAAGATTGAAAGAAAGATTGAAAGAAAGATTGAAAGAAAGAATGAAAGTTTGAAAGAAAGATTGAAAGAAAGATTGAAAGAAAGATTGAAAGACTGAAAGAAAAAATGAAAGAAAGATTAAAAGAGAGATTGAAAGATTGAAAGATTGAAAGAAAGAATGAAAGATTGAAAGAAAGAATGAAAGAATGAATGAAAGATTAAAAGATTGAAAGAAATATTGAAAAAAAGAAAGATTGAAAGTAAGAAAAATTGAAAGAATGAATGAAAGAAACAAAAAAAGACTGATAAAAAGAAAGAACGTTTGAGAGATCAAAATATTTAAAGAAAGAAAGATTGAAAGAAAGATTTTAAGACTGAAATAAAGAATGAAAGAAAGATTGAAAGAAAGGTTGAAAGATAGAATGAAAGAAAGATTGAAATATTGAAAGTTTGAAAGAAAGATTGAAAGAAAGATTTAAAGAAAGATTGAAAGACTAAAAAAAAGAATGAAAGAAAGATTGAAAGGTTGAAAGAAAGAATGAAAGAATGAAAGAAAGATTGAAAGATTGAAAGAAAGATTGAAAGAAAGAATGAAAGTATGAAAGAAAGATTGAAAGATTGAAGGAAAGATTGAAAGAACGATTGAAAGAAAGAATGAAAGTACGAAAGAAAGATTGAAAGAAAGATTGAAAGTAATAAAGATTGAAAGAAGGAATGTAGGAAAAATTGAACGTTTGAAAGACTGAAAGAATGAATGAAAGAAAGATTGAAAGATTGAAAGAAAGAAAGATTGAGAGAAAGAATGAAAGAATGAAAGAAAGATTGAAAGATTGAAAGAAATACTGAAAGAAAGAAAGAAAGATTGAAAGTAAGAACGATTGAAAGAAAGCTTGAAAGAAAGATTGAAAGAAGGAATGAAAGAAAGATTGAAAGATTGAAATAAAGAATGAAAGATTGAAAGAAAGAATAAAAGAACGATTGAAAGAAAGAATGAAAGAATGAAAGAAAGATTGAAAGATTGAAAGAATATTGAAAGAAAGAGAGAATGAAAGTAAGAAAGATTGAAAGAAAGATTGAAAGTAAAAAATATTGAAAGAAAGAATGAAAGAAAAATTGAAAGATTAAAGGATTGAAAGAAAGATTGAAAGAAAGATTGAAAGAAAGATTGAAAGACTGGAAGAAAGAATGAATAAAAGAATTAAAGAAAGATTGAAAGATTGAAAGAGTGAAAGAAAGATTGAAAAAAGAATGATTGAAAGAAAGAAAGATTTAAAGAATGAAAGATTTAAAGAAAGATTGAAAGACTCAAAGTAAGAATGAACAAAAAGAATGAAAGCAAGATTGAAAGATTGAAAGATTGAAAGAAAGAATGAAAGATTGAAAGAAAGAATGAAAGAATGAAAGAAAGATTGAAAGACTGAAAGAAATATTGAAAGAAAGAGAGAACGAAAGTAAGAAAGATTGAAAGAAAAATTGAAAGATTGAAAGATTGAAAGAAAGAATGAAAGAAAGATTGAAAGATTGAAAGAAATACTGAAAGAAAGAAAGAAAGATTGAAAGTAAGAACGATTGAAAGAAAGCTAGAAAGAAAGATTGAAAGAAAGAATGAAAGAAAGATTGAAAGATTGAAAGATTGAAAGAAAGAATGAAAGATTGATAGAAAGAATAAAAGAACGATTGAAAGAAAGAATGAAAGAATGAAAGAAAGATTGAAAGATTGAAAGAATATTGAAAGAAAGAGAGAATGAAAGTAAGAAAGATTGAAAGAAAGATTGAAAGTAAAAAAGATTGAAAGAAAGAATGAAAGAAAAATTGAAAGATTGAAAGACTGAAAGAAAGAATGAATAAAATAATTAAAGAAAGATTGAAAGATCGAAAGATTGAAAGATTGAAAGAAAGATTGAAAAAAGAATGATTGAAAGAAAGAAAGATTTAAAGAATGAAAGATTTAAAGAAAGATTGAAAGACTAAAAGTAAGAATGAAAAAAAAGAATGAAAGAAAGATTGAAAGATTGAAAGATTGAAAGAAAGAATGAAAGATTGAAAGAAAGAATGAAAGAACGATTGAAAGAAAGAATGAAAGAAAGATTGAAAGATTGAAAGATTGAAAGAAAGAATGAAAGATTGATAGAAAGAATAAAAGAACGATTGAAAGAAAGAATGAAAGAATGAAAGAAAGATTGAAAGATTGAAAGAATATTGAAAGAAAGAGAGAATGAAAGTAAGAAAGATTGAAAGAAAGATTGAAAGTAAAAAAGATTGAAAGAAAGAATGAAAGAAAAATTGAAAGATTGAAAGACTGAAAGAAAGATTTAAAGAAAGATTTTAAGAAAGATTGAAAGACTGAAAGAAAGAATGAATAAAATAATTAAAGAAAGATTGAAAGATCGAAAGATTGAAAGATTGAAAGAAAGATTGAAAAAAGAATGATTGAAAGAAAGAAAGATTTAAAGAATGAAAGATTTAAAGAAAGATTGAAAGACTAAAAGTAAGAATGAAAAAAAAGAATGAAAGAAAGATTGAAAGATTGAAAGATTGAAAGAAAGAATGAAAGATTGAAAGAAAGAATGAAAGAACGATTGAAAGAAAGAATGAAAGAATGAAAGAAAGATTGAAAGATTGAAAGAAATATTGAAAAAAAGAGAGAATGAAAGTAAGAAAGATGGAAAGAAAAATTGAAAGATTGAAAGATTGAAAGAAAGAATTAAAGAAAGATTGAATGATTGAAAGATTGAAAGAAAGATTGAAAGAAAGATTGAAGAAAGAAAGATTTAAAGAAAAAAAGATTTAAAGAAAGATTGAAAGACTAAAAGTAAGAATGAAAAAAAAGATTGAAAGAAAGATTGAAAAAAGAAAGAAAGATTGAAAGAAAGATTGAAAGAAAGATTGAAAGAAAGATTGAAAGACTGAAAGAAAAAATGAAAGAAAGATTAAAAGAGAGATTGAAAGATTGAAAGATTGAAAGAAAGAATGAAAGATTGAAAGAAAGAATGAAAGAATGAATGAAAGATTAAAAGATTGAAAGAAATATTGAAAAAAAGAAAGATTGAAAGTAAGAAAAATTGAAAGAATGAATGAAAGAAACAAAAAAAGACTGATAAAAAGAAAGAATGTTTGAGAGATCAAAATATTTAAAGAAAGAAAGATTGAAAGAAAGATTTTAAGACTGAAATAAAGAATGAAAGAAAGATTGAAAGAAAGGTTGAAAGATAGAATGAAAGAAAGATTGAAATATTGAAAGTTTGAAAGAAAGATTGAAAGAAAGATTTAAAGAAAGATTGAAAGACTAAAAAAAAGAATGAAAGAAAGATTGAAAGGTTGAAAGGAAGAATGAAAGAATGAAAGAAAGATTGAAAGATTGAAAGAAAGATTGAAAGAAAGAATGAAAGTATGAAAGAAAGATTGAAAGATTGAAGGAAAGATTGAAAGAACGATTGAAAGAAAGAATGAAAGAACAAAAGAAAGATTGAAAGAAAGATTGAAAGTAATAAAGATTGAAAGAAGGAATGAAGGAAAAATTGAAAGTTTGAAAGACTGAAAGAATGAATGAAAGAAAGATTAAAAGATTGAAAGAAAGAAAGATTGAGAGAAAGAATGAAAGAATGAAAGAAAGATTGAAAGATTGAAAGAAATACTGAAAGAAAGAAAGAAAGATTGAAAGTAAGAACGATTGAAAGAAAGCTTGAAAGAAAGATTGAAAGAAGGAATGAAAGAAAGATTGAAAGATTGAAAGATTGAAATAAAGAATGAAAGATTGAAAGAAAGAATAAAAGAACGATTGAAAGAAAGAATGAAAGAATGAAAGAAAGATTGAAAGATTGAAAGAATATTGAAAGAAAGAGAGAATGAAAGTAAGAAAGATTGAAAGAAAGATTGAAAGTAAAAAAGATTGAAAGAAAGAATGAAAGAAAAATTGAAAGATTGAAAGATTGAAAGAAAGATTTAAAGAAAGATTGAAAGAAAGATTGAAAGACAGGAAGAAAGAATGAATAAAAGAATTAAAGAAAGATTGAAAGATTGAAAGATTGAAAGATTGAAAGAAAGATTGAAAAAAGAATGATTGAAAGAAAGAAAGATTTAAAGAATGAAAGATTTAAAGAAAGATTGAAAGACTAAAAGTAAGAATGAAAAAAAAGAATGAAAGCAAGATTGAAAGATTGAAAGATTGAAAGAAAGAATGAAAGATTGAAAGAAAGAATGAAAGAACGATTGAAAGAAAGAATGAAAGAATGAAAGAAAGATTGAAAGATTGAAAGAAATATTGAAAGAAAGAGAGAATGAAAGTAAGAAAGATGGAAAGAAAAATTGAAAGATTGAAAGATTGAAAGAAAGAATTAAAGAAAGATTGAATGATTGAAAGATTGAAAGAAAGATTGAAAAAAAGATTGAAGAAAGAAAGATTTAAAGAAAAAAAGATTTAAAGAAAGATTGAAAGACTAAAAGAAGGAATGAAAAAAAAGATTGAAAGAAAGATTGAAAAAAGAAAGAAAAGTTGAAAGAAAGATTGAAAGAAAGATTGAAAGATTGAAGGAAAGATTGAAAGAACGATTGAAAGAAAGAATGAAAGAATGAAAGAAAGATTGAAAGATTGAAAGAAAGATTGAAAGTAATAAAGATTGAAAGAAGGAATGAAGGAAAAATTGAATGTTTGAAAGACTGAAAGAATGAATGAAAGAAAGCTTGAAAGAAAGATTGAAAGAAAGATTTTAAGAAAGGTTGAAAGACTGAAAGAAAGAATGAAAGAAAGAATGATTGAAAGATTGAAAGAAAGAATGAAAGATTGAAAGAAAGAATATAAGAACGATTGAAAGAAAGATTGAAAGTAAGATTGAAAGTTTGAAAGAAAGATTGAAAGAAAAATTGAAAGTAAGATTGAAAGACTGAAGGAAAGAATGAGTGAAAGATTGAAAGAAAGATTAAAAGAAAAAAAGATTGAAAGTATTAAAGACTGAAAAAAATATTGAAAGAAAGATTTAAAGACTGAAAGATAGAATGAAAGAAAGATTGAAAGATTGAAAGATTGAAAGAAAGAATGAAAGAAAGATTGAAAGACTGAAAAAAATATTGAAAGAAAGATTGAAAGATTGAAAGATAGAATGAAAGAAAGATTGAAAGATTGAAAGATTGAAAGAAAGAATGAAAGATTGAAAGAAAGAATGAAAGAACGATTGAAAGTGCGAAAGAAAGAATGAAAGAATTAAAGAAAGATTGAAAGAAATATTGAAAGAAAGAATGAAAGATTGAAAGAAAGAATGAGAGTAATAAAGATTGAAAGAAGGAATGAAGGAAAAATTGAATGTTTGAAAGACTGAAAGAATGAATGAAAGAAAGCTTGAAAGAAAGATTGAAAGAAAGATTTTAAGAAAGGTTGAAAGACTGAAAGAAAGAATGAAAGAAAGAATGATTGAAAGATTGAAAGAAAGAATGAAAGATTGAAAGAAAGAATATAAGAACGATTGAAAGAAAGATTGAAAGTAAGATTGAAAGTTTGAAAGAAAGATTGAAAGAAAAATTGAAAGAAAGATTGAAAGACTGAAGGAAAGAATGAGTGAAAGATTGAAAGAAAGATTAAAAGAAAAAAAGATTAAAAGTATTAAAGACTGAAAAAAATATTGAAAGAAAGATTGAAAGATTGAAAGATAGAATGAAAGAAAGATTGAAAGATTGAAAGATTGAAAGAAAGAATGAAAGAAAGATTGAAAGACTGAAAAAAATATTGAAAGAAAGATTGAAAGATTGAAAGATAGAATGAAAGAAAGATTGAAAGATTGAAAGATTGAAAGAAAGAATGAAATAAAGATTGAAAGACTGAAAGAAAGAATGAAAGAAAGATTGAAAGTGCGAAAGAAAGAATGAAAGAATTAAAGAAAGATTTAAAGATTGAAAGAATATTGAAAGAAAGAGAGAATGAAAGTAAGAAAGATTGAAAGAAAGATTGAAAGTAAAAAAGATTGAAAGAAAGAATGAAAGAAAAATTGAAAGATTGAAAGATTGAAAGAAAGATTTAAAGAAAGAATGAATAAAAGAATTAAAGAAAGATTGAAAGATCGAAAGATTGAAAGATTGAAAGAAAGATTGAAAAAAGAATGATTGAAAGAAAGAAAGATTTAAAGAATGAAAGATTTAAAGAAAGATTGAAAGACTAAAAGTAAGAATGAAAAAAAAGAATGAAAGAAAGATTGAAAGATTGAAAGAAAGAATGAAAGAACGATTGAAAGAAAGAATGAAAGAATGAAAGAAAGATTGAAAGATTGAAAGAAATATTGAAAGAAAGAGAGAATGAAAGTAAGAAAGATGGAAAGAAAAATTGAAAGATTGAAAGATTGAAAGAAAGAATTAAAGAAAGATTGAATGATTGAAAGATTGAAAGAAAGATTGAAAGAAAGATTGAAGAAAGAAAGATTTAAAGAAAAAAAGATTTAAAGAAAGATTGAAAGACTAAAAGTAAGAATGAAAAAAAAGATTGAAAGAAAGATTGAAAGAAAGATTGAAAGACTGGAAGAAAGAATGAATAAAAGAATTAAAGAAAGATTGAAAGATTGAAAGAGTGAAAGAAAGATTGAAAAAAGAATGATTGAAAGAAAGAAAGATTTAAAGAATGAAAGATTTAAAGAAAGATTGAAAGACTCAAAGTAAGAATGAACAAAAAGAATGAAAGCAAGATTGAAAGATTGAAAGATTGAAAGAAAGAATGAAAGATTGAAAGAAAGAATGAAAGAATGAAAGAAAGATTGAAAGACTGAAAGAAATATTGAAAGAAAGAGAGAACGAAAGTAAGAAAGATTGAAAGAAAAATTGAAAGATTGAAAGATTGAAAGAAAGAATGAAAGAAAGATTGAAAGATTGAAAGAAATACTGAAAGAAAGAAAGAAAGATTGAAAGTAAGAACGATTGAAAGAAAGCTAGAAAGAAAGATTGAAAGAAAGAATGAAAGAAAGATTGAAAGATTGAAAGATTGAAAGAAAGAATGAAAGATTGATAGAAAGAATAAAAGAACGATTGAAAGAAAGAATGAAAGAATGAAAGAAAGATTGAAAGATTGAAAGAATATTGAAAGAAAGAGAGAATGAAAGTAAGAAAGATTGAAAGAAAGATTGAAAGTAAAAAAGATTGAAAGAAAGAATGAAAGAAAAATTGAAAGATTGAAAGACTGAAAGAAAGAATGAATAAAATAATTAAAGAAAGATTGAAAGATCGAAAGATTGAAAGATTGAAAGAAAGATTGAAAAAAGAATGATTGAAAGAAAGAAAGATTTAAAGAATGAAAGATTTAAAGAAAGATTGAAAGACTAAAAGTAAGAATGAAAAAAAAGAATGAAAGAAAGATTGAAAGATTGAAAGATTGAAAGAAAGAATGAAAGATTGAAAGAAAGAATGAAAGAACGATTGAAAGAAAGAATGAAAGAATGAAAGAAAGATTGAAAGATTGAAAGAAATATTGAAAAAAAGAGAGAATGAAAGTAAGAAAGATGGAAAGATTGAAAGAAAGAATTAAAGAAAGATTGAATGATTGAAAGATTGAAAGAAAGATTGAAAGAAAGATTGAAGAAAGAAAGATTTAAAGAAAAAAAGATTTAAAGAAAGATTGAAAGACTAAAAGTAAGAATGAAAAAAAAGATTGAAAGAAAGATTGAAAAAAGAAAGAAAGATTGAAAGAAAGATTGAAAGAAAGATTGAAAGAAAGATTGAAAGACTGAAAGAAAAAATGAAAGAAAGATTAAAAGAGAGATTGAAAGATTGAAAGATTGAAAGAAAGAATGAAAGATTGAAAGAAAGAATGAAAGAATGAATGAAAGATTAAAAGATTGAAAGAAATATTGAAAAAAAGAAAGATTGAAAGTAAGAAAAATTGAAAGAATGAATGAAAGAAACAAAAAAAGACTGATAAAAAGAAAGAATGTTTGAGAGATCAAAATATTTAAAGAAAGAAAGATTGAAAGAAAGATTTTAAGACTGAAATAAAGAATGAAAGAAAGATTGAAAGAAAGGTTGAAAGATAGAATGAAAGAAAGATTGAAATATTGAAAGTTTGAAAGAAAGATTGAAAGAAAGATTTAAAGAAAGATTGAAAGACTAAAAAAAAGAATGAAAGAAAGATTGAAAGGTTGAAAGGAAGAATGAAAGAATGAAAGAAAGATTGAAAGATTGAAAGAAAGATTGAAAGAAAGAATGAAAGTATGAAAGAAAGATTGAAAGATTGAAGGAAAGATTGAAAGAACGATTGAAAGAAAGAATGAAAGAACAAAAGAAAGATTGAAAGAAAGATTGAAAGTAATAAAGATTGAAAGAAGGAATGAAGGAAAAATTGAAAGTTTGAAAGACTGAAAGAATGAATGAAAGAAAGATTAAAAGATTGAAAGAAAGAAAGATTGAGAGAAAGAATGAAAGAATGAAAGAAAGATTGAAAGATTGAAAGAAATACTGAAAGAAAGAAAGAAAGATTGAAAGTAAGAACGATTGAAAGAAAGCTTGAAAGAAAGATTGAAAGAAGGAATGAAAGAAAGATTGAAAGATTGAAAGATTGAAATAAAGAATGAAAGATTGAAAGAAAGAATAAAAGAACGATTGAAAGAAAGAATGAAAGAATGAAAGAAAGATTGAAAGATTGAAAGAATATTGAAAGAAAGAGAGAATGAAAGTAAGAAAGATTGAAAGAAAGATTGAAAGTAAAAAAGATTGAAAGAAAGAATGAAAGAAAAATTGAAAGATTGAAAGATTGAAAGAAAGATTTAAAGAAAGATTGAAAGAAAGATTGAAAGACAGGAAGAAAGAATGAATAAAAGAATTAAAGAAAGATTGAAAGATTGAAAGATTGAAAGATTGAAAGAAAGATTGAAAAAAGAATGATTGAAAGAAAGAAAGATTTAAAGAATGAAAGATTTAAAGAAAGATTGAAAGACTAAAAGTAAGAATGAAAAAAAAGAATGAAAGCAAGATTGAAAGATTGAAAGATTGAAAGAAAGAATGAAAGATTGAAAGAAAGAATGAAAGAATGAAAGAAAGATTGAAAGACTGAAAGAAATATTGAAAGAAAGAGAGAATGAAAGTAAGAAAGATTGAAAGAAAAATTGAAAGATTGAAAGATTGAAAGAAAGAATGAAAGAAAGATTGAAAGATTGAAAGAAATACTGAAAGAAAGAAAGAAAGATTGAAAGTAAGAACGATTGAAAGAAAGCTTGAAAGAAAGATTGAAAGAAAGAATGAAAGAAAGATTGAAAGATTGAAAGATTGAAAGAAAGAATGAAAGATTGAAAGATAGAATAAAAGAACGATTGAAAAAAAGAATGAAAGAATGAAAGAAAGATTGAAAGATTGAAAGAATATTGAAAGAAAGAGAGAATGAAAGTAAGAAAGATTGAAAGAAAGATTGAAAGTAAAAAAGATTGAAAGAAAGAATGAATAAAAGAATTAAAGAAAGATTGAAAGATCGAAAGATTGAAAGATTGAAAGAAAGATTGAAAAAAGAATGATTGAAAGAAAGAAAGATTTAAAGAATGAAAGATTTAAAGAAAGATTGAAAGACTAAAAGTATGAATGAAAAAAAAGAATGAAAGAAAGATTGAAAGATTGAAAGATTGAAAGAAAGAATGAAAGATTGAAAGAAAGAATGAAAGAACGATTGAAAGAAAGAATGAAAGAATGAAAGAAAGATTGAAAGAAATATTGAAAGAAAGAGAGAATGAAAGTAAGAAAGATGGAAAGAAAAATTGAAAGATTGAAAGATTGAAAGTAAGAACGATTGAAAGAAAGCTTGAAAGAAAGATTGAAAGAAAGAATGAAAGAAAGATTGAAAGATTGAAAGATTGAAAGAAAGAATGAAAGATTGATAGAAAGAATAAAAGAACGATTGAAAGAAAGAATGAAAGAATGAAAGAAAGATTGAAAGATTGAAAGAATATTGAAAGAAAGAGAGAATGAAAGTAAGAAAGATTGAAAGAAAGATTGAAAGTAAAAAAGATTGAAAGAAAGAATGAAAGAAAAATTGAAAGATTGAAAGACTGAAAGAAAGATTTAAAGAAAGATTTTAAGAAAGATTGAAAGACTGAAAGAAAGAATGAATAAAATAATTAAAGAAAGATTGAAAGATCGAAAGATTGAAAGATTGAAAGAAAGATTGAAAAAAGAATGATTGAAAGAAAGAAAGATTTAAAGAATGAAAGATTTAAAGAAAGATTGAAAGACTAAAAGTAAGAATGAAAAAAAAGAATGAAAGAAAGATTGAAAGATTGAAAGATTGAAAGAAAGAATGAAAGATTGAAAGAAAGAATGAAAGAACGATTGAAAGAAAGAATGAAAGAATGAAAGAAAGATTGAAAGATTGAAAGAAATATTGAAAAAAAGAGAGAATGAAAGTAAGAAAGATGGAAAGAAAAATTGAAAGATTGAAAGATTGAAAGAAAGAATTAAAGAAAGATTGAATGATTGAAAGATTGAAAGAAAGATTGAAAGAAAGATTGAAGAAAGAAAGATTTAAAGAAAAAAAGATTTAAAGAAAGATTGAAAGACTAAAAGTAAGAATGAAAAAAAAGATTGAAAGAAAGATTGAAAAAAGAAAGAAAGATTGAAAGAAAGATTGAAAGAAAGATTGAAAGAAAGATTGAAAGACTGAAAGAAAAAATGAAAGAAAGATTAAAAGAGAGATTGAAAGATTGAAAGATTGAAAGAAAGAATGAAAGATTGAAAGAAAGAATGAAAGAATGAATGAAAGATTAAAAGATTGAAAGAAATATTGAAAAAAAGAAAGATTGAAAGTAAGAAAAATTGAAAGAATGAATGAAAGAAACAAAAAAAGACTGATAAAAAGAAAGAATGTTTGAGAGATCAAAATATTTAAAGAAAGAAAGATTGAAAGAAAGATTTTAAGACTGAAATAAAGAATGAAAGAAAGATTGAAAGAAAGGTTGAAAGATAGAATGAAAGAAAGATTGAAATATTGAAAGTTTGAAAGAAAGATTGAAAGAAAGATTTAAAGAAAGATTGAAAGACTAAAAAAAAGAATGAAAGAAAGATTGAAAGGTTGAAAGGAAGAATGAAAGAATGAAAGAAAGATTGAAAGATTGAAAGAAAGATTGAAAGAAAGAATGAAAGTATGAAAGAAAGATTGAAAGATTGAAGGAAAGATTGAAAGAACGATTGAAAGAAAGAATGAAAGAACAAAAGAAAGATTGAAAGAAAGATTGAAAGTAATAAAGATTGAAAGAAGGAATGAAGGAAAAATTGAAAGTTTGAAAGACTGAAAGAATGAATGAAAGAAAGATTAAAAGATTGAAAGAAAGAAAGATTGAGAGAAAGAATGAAAGAATGAAAGAAAGATTGAAAGATTGAAAGAAATACTGAAAGAAAGAAAGAAAGATTGAAAGTAAGAACGATTGAAAGAAAGCTTGAAAGAAAGATTGAAAGAAGGAATGAAAGAAAGATTGAAAGATTGAAAGATTGAAATAAAGAATGAAAGATTGAAAGAAAGAATAAAAGAACGATTGAAAGAAAGAATGAAAGAATGAAAGAAAGATTGAAAGATTGAAAGAATATTGAAAGAAAGAGAGAATGAAAGTAAGAAAGATTGAAAGAAAGATTGAAAGTAAAAAAGATTGAAAGAAAGAATGAAAGAAAAATTGAAAGATTGAAAGATTGAAAGAAAGATTTAAAGAAAGATTGAAAGAAAGATTGAAAGACAGGAAGAAAGAATGAATAAAAGAATTAAAGAAAGATTGAAAGATTGAAAGATTGAAAGATTGAAAGAAAGATTGAAAAAAGAATGATTGAAAGAAAGAAAGATTTAAAGAATGAAAGATTTAAAGAAAGATTGAAAGACTAAAAGTAAGAATGAAAAAAAAGAATGAAAGCAAGATTGAAAGATTGAAAGATTGAAAGAAAGAATGAAAGATTGAAAGAAAGAATGAAAGAATGAAAGAAAGATTGAAAGACTGAAAGAAATATTGAAAGAAAGAGAGAATGAAAGTAAGAAAGATTGAAAGAAAAATTGAAAGATTGAAAGATTGAAAGAAAGAATGAAAGAAAGATTGAAAGATTGAAAGAAATACTGAAAGAAAGAAAGAAAGATTGAAAGTAAGAACGATTGAAAGAAAGCTTGAAAGAAAGATTGAAAGAAGGAATGAAAGGAAGATTGAAAGATTGAAAGATTGAAATAAAGAATGAAAGATTGAAAGAAAGAATAAAAGAACGATTGAAAGAAAGAATGAAAGAATGAAAGAAAGACTGAAAGATTGAAAGAATATTGAAAGAAAGAGAGAATGAAAGTAAGAAAGATTGAAAGAAAGATTGAAAGTAAAAAAGATTGAAAGAAAGAATGAAAGAAAAATTGAAAGATTGAAAGATTGAAAGAAAGATTTAAAGAAAGATTGAAAGAAAGATTGAAAGACTGGAAGAAAGAATGAATAAAAGAATTAAAGAAAGATTGAAAGATTGAAAGATTGAAAGATTGAAAGAAAGATTGAAAAAAGAATGATTGAAAGAAAGAAAGATTTAAAGAATGAAAGATTTAAAGAAAGATTGAAAGACTAAAAGTAAGAATGAAAAAAAAGAATGAAAGCAAGATTGAAAGATTGAAAGATTGAAAGAAAGAATGAAAGATTGAAAGAAAGAATAAAAGAATGAAAGAAAGATTGAAAGACTGAAAGAAATATTGAAAGAAAGAGAGAATGAAAGTAAGAAAGATTGAAAGAAAAATTGAAAGATTGAAAGATTGAAAGAAAGAATGAAAGAAAGATTGAAAGATTGAAAGAAATACTGAAAGAAAGAAAGAAAGATTGAAAGTAAGAACGATTGAAAGAAAGCTTGAAAGAAAGATTGAAAGAAAGAATGAAAGAAAGATTGAAAGATTGAAAGATTGAAAGAAAGAATGAAAGATTGAAAGAAAGAATAAAAGAACGATTGAAAGAAAGAATGAAAGAATGAAAGAAAGATTGAAAGATTGAAAGAATATTGAAAGAAAGAGAGAATGAAAGTAAGAAAGATTGAAAGAAAGATTGAAAGTAAAAAAGATTGAAAGAAAGAATGAAAGAAAGATTGAAAGAAAGATTTAAAGAAAGATTGAAAGACTAAAAAAAAGAATGAAAGAAAGATTGAAAGGTTGAAAGAAAGAATGAAAGAATGAAAGAAAGATTGAAAGAAAGAAAGAAAGATTGAAAGAAAGAATGAAAGTATGAAAGAAAGATTGAAAGATTGAAGGAAAGATTGAAAGAACGATTAAAAGAAAGAATGAAAGAACGAAAGAAAGATTGAAAGAAAGATTGAAAGTAATAAAGATTGAAAGAAGGAATGAAGGAAAAATTGAAAGTTTGAAAGACTGAAAGAATGAATGAAAGAAAGATTGAAAGATTGAAAGAAAGAAAGATTGAGAGAAAGAATGAAAGAATTAAAGAAAGATTGAAAGATTGAAAGAAATACTGAAAGAAAGAAAGAAAGATTGAAAGTAAGAACGATTGAAAGAAAGCTTGAAAGAATGATTGAAAGAAGGAATGAAAGAAAGATTGAAAGATTGAAAGATTGAAATAAAGAATGAAAGATTGAAAGAAAGAATAAAAGAACGATTGAAAGAAAGAATGAAAGAATGAAAGAAAGATTGAAAGATTGAAAGAATATTGAAAGAAAGAGAGAATGAAAGTAAGAAAGATTGAAAGAAAGATTGAAAGTAAAAAAGATTGAAAGAAAGAATGAAAGAAAAATTGAAAGATTGAAAGATTGAAAGAAAGATTGAAAGAAAGATTGAAAGAAAGATTGAAAGACTGGAAGAAAGAATGAATAAAAGAATTAAAGAAAGATTGAAAGATTGAAAGATTGAAAGATTGAAAGAAAGATTGAAAAAAGAATGATTGAAAGAAAGAAAGATTTAAAGAATGAAAGTAAGAATGAAAAAAAAGAATGAAAGAAAGATTGAAAGATTGAAAGATTGAAAGAAAGAATGAAAGATTGAAAGAAAGAATGAAAGAACGATTGAAAGAAAGAATGAAAGAATGAAAGAAAGATTGAAAGATTGAAAGAAATATTGAAAGAAAGAGAGAATGAAAGTAAGAAAGATGGAAAGAAAAATTGAAAGATTGAAAGATTGAAAGAAAGAATTAAAGAAAGATTGAATGATTGAAAGATTGAAAGAAAGATTGAAAGAAAGATTGAAGAAAGAAAGATTTAAAGAAAAAAAGATTTAAAGAAAGATTGAAAGACTAAAAGTAAGAATGAAAAAAAAGATTGAAAGAAAGATTGAAAAAAGAAAGAAAGATTGAAAGAAAGATTGAAAGAGAGATTGAAAGAAAGAATGAAGGTTTGAAAGAAAGATTGAAAGAAAGATTGAAAGAAAGATTTAAAGACTGAAAGAAAAAATGAAAGAAAGATTAAAAGAGAGATTGAAAGATTGAAAGATTGAAAGAAAGAATGAAAGATTGAAAGAAAGAATGAAAGAATGAATGAAAGATTAAAAGATTGAAAGAAATATTGAAAAAAAGAAAGATTGAAAGTAAGAAAAATTGAAAGAATGAATGAAAGAAACAAAAAAAGACTGATAAAAAGAAAGAATGTTTGAGAGATCAAAATATTTAAAGAAAGAAAGATTGAAAGAAAGATTTTAAGACTGAATTAAAGAATTAAAGAAAGATTGAAAGAAAGGTTGAAAGATAGAATGAAAGAAAGATTGAAAGATTGAAAGTTGTAAAGAAAGATTGAAAGAAAGATTTAAAGAAAGATTGAAAGACTAAAAAAAAGAATGAAAGAAAGATTGAAAGGTTGAAAGAAAAAATGAAAGAATGAAAGAAAGATTGAAAGATTGAAAGAAAGATTGGAAGAAAGAATGAAAGTATGAAAGAAAGATTGAAAGATTGAAGGAAAGATTGAAAGAACGATTGAAAGAAAGAATGAAAGAATGAAAGAAAGATTGAAAGATTGAAAGAAAGATTGAAAGTAATAAAGATTGAAAGAAGGAATGAAGGAAAAATTGAATGTTTGAAAGACTGAAAGAATGAATGAAAGATTGAAAGAAAGATTTTAAGAAAGGTTGAAAGATTGAAAGAAAGAATGAAAGATTGAAAGAAAGAATATAAGAACGATTGAAAGAAAGATTGAAAGTAAGATTGAAAGTTTGAAAGAAAGATTGAAAGAAAGATTAAAAGAAAAAAAGATTGAAAGTATTAAAGACTGAAAAAAATATTGAAAGAAAGATTTAAAGACTGAAAGATAGAATGAAAGAAAGATTGAAAGATTGAAAGATTGAAAGAAAGAATGAAAGAAAGATTGAAAGACTGAAAAAAATATTGAAAGAAAGATTGAAAGATTGAAAGATAGAATGAAAGAAAGATTGAAAGATTGAAAGATTGAAAGAAAGAATGAAAGAAAGATTGAAAGACTGAAAGAAAGAATGAAAGAAAGATTGAAAGTGCGAAAGAAAGAATGAAAGAATTAAAGAAAGATTGAAAGAAATATTGAAAGAAAGAATGAAAGATTGAAAGAAAGAATGAAAGTAATAAAGATTGAAAGAAGGAATGAAGGAAAAGTTGAATGTTTGAAAGACTGAAAGAATGAATGAAAGAAAGCTTGAAAGAAAGATTGAAAGAAAGATTTTAAGAAAGGTTGAAAGACTGAAAGAAAGAATGAAAGAAAGAATGATTGAAAGATTGAAAGAAAGAATGAAAGATTGAAAGAAAGAATATAAGAACGATTGAAAGAAAGATTGAAAGTAAGATTGAAAGTTTGAAAGAAAGATTGAAAGAAAAATTGAAAGAAAGATTGAAAGACTGAAGGAAAGAATGAGTGAAAGATTGAAAGAAAGATTAAAAGAAAAAAAGATTGAAAGTATTAAAGACTGAAAAAAATATTGAAAGAAAGATTGAAAGATTGAAAGATAGAATGAAAGAAAGATTGAAAGATTGAAAGATTGAAAGAAAGAATGAAAGAAAGATTGAAAGACTGAAAAAAATATTAAAAGAAAGATTGAAAGATTGAAAGATAGAATGAAAGAAAGATTGAAAGATTGAAAGATTGAAAGAAAGAATGAAATAAAGATTGAAAGACTGAAAGAAAGAATGAAAGAAAGATTGAAAGTGCGAAAGAAAGAATGAAAGAATTAAAGAAAGATTGAAAGATTGAAAGAATATTGAAAGAAAGAGAGAATGAAAGTAAGAAAGATTGAAAGAAAGATTGAAAGTAAAAAAGATTGAAAGAAAGAATGAAAGAAAAATTAAAAGATTGAAAGATTGAAAGAAAGATTTAAAGAAAGATTTAAAGAAAGATTGAAAGACAGAAAGAAAGAATGAATAAAAGAATTAAAGAAAGATTGAAAGATCGAAAGATTGAAAGATTGAAAGAAAGATTGAAAAAAGAATGATTGAAAGAAAGAAAGATTTAAAGAATAAAAGATTTAAAGAAAGATTGAAAGACTAAAAGTAAGAATGAAAAAAAAGAATGAAAGAAAGATTGAAAGATTGAAAGATTGAAAGAAAGAATGAAAGATTGAAAGAAAGAATGAAAGAACGATTGAAAGAAAGAATGAAAGAATGAAAGAAAGATTGAAAGATTGAAAGAAATATTGAAAGAAAGAGAGAATGAAAGTAAGAAAGATGGAAAGAAAAATTGAAAGATTGAAAGATTGAAAGAAAGAATTAAAGAAAGATTGAATGATTGAAAGATTGAAAGAAAGATTGAAAAAAAGATTGAAGAAAGAAAGATTTAAAGAAAAAAAGATTTAAAGAAAGATTGAAAGACTAAAAGAAGGAATGAAAAAAAAGATTGAAAGAAAGATTGAAAAAAGAAAGAAAAGTTGAAAGAAAGATTGAAAGAAAGATTGAAAGATTGAAGGAAAGATTGAAAGAACGATTGAAAGAAAGAATGAAAGAATGAAAGAAAGATTGAAAGATTGAAAGAAAGATTGAAAGTAATAAAGATTGAAAGAAGGAATGAAGGAAAAATTGAATGTTTGAAAGACTGAAAGAATGAATGAAAGAAAGCTTGAAAGAAAGATTGAAAGAAAGATTTTAAGAAAGGTTGAAAGACTGAAAGAAAGAATGAAAGAAAGAATGATTGAAAGATTGAAAGAAAGAATGAAAGATTGAAAGAAAGAATATAAGAACGATTGAAAGAAAGATTGAAAGTAAGATTGAAAGTTTGAAAGAAAGATTGAAAGAAAAATTGAAAGTAAGATTGAAAGACTGAAGGAAAGAATGAGTGAAAGATTGAAAGAAAGATTAAAAGAAAAAAAGATTGAAAGTATTAAAGACTGAAAAAAATATTGAAAGAAAGATTTAAAGACTGAAAGATAGAATGAAAGAAAGATTGAAAGATTGAAAGATTGAAAGAAAGAATGAAAGAAAGATTGAAAGACTGAAAAAAATATTGAAAGAAAGATTGAAAGATTGAAAGATAGAATGAAAGAAAGATTGAAAGATTGAAAGATTGAAAGAAAGAATGAAAGATTGAAAGAAAGAATGAAAGAACGATTGAAAGTGCGAAAGAAAGAATGAAAGAATTAAAGAAAGATTGAAAGAAATATTGAAAGAAAGAATGAAAGATTGAAAGAAAGAATGAGAGTAATAAAGATTGAAAGAAGGAATGAAGGAAAAATTGAATGTTTGAAAGACTGAAAGAATGAATGAAAGAAAGCTTGAAAGAAAGATTGAAAGAAAGATTTTAAGAAAGGTTGAAAGACTGAAAGAAAGAATGAAAGAAAGAATGATTGAAAGATTGAAAGAAAGAATGAAAGATTGAAAGAAAGAATATAAGAACGATTGAAAGAAAGATTGAAAGTAAGATTGAAAGTTTGAAAGAAAGATTGAAAGAAAAATTGAAAGAAAGATTGAAAGACTGAAGGAAAGAATGAGTGAAAGATTGAAAGAAAGATTAAAAGAAAAAAAGATTAAAAGTATTAAAGACTGAAAAAAATATTGAAAGAAAGATTGAAAGATTGAAAGATAGAATGAAAGAAAGATTGAAAGATTGAAAGATTGAAAGAAAGAATGAAAGAAAGATTGAAAGACTGAAAAAAATATTGAAAGAAAGATTGAAAGATTGAAAGATAGAATGAAAGAAAGATTGAAAGATTGAAAGATTGAAAGAAAGAATGAAATAAAGATTGAAAGACTGAAAGAAAGAATGAAAGAAAGATTGAAAGTGCGAAAGAAAGAATGAAAGAATTAAAGAAAGATTTAAAGATTGAAAGAATATTGAAAGAAAGAGAGAATGAAAGTAAGAAAGATTGAAAGAAAGATTGAAAGTAAAAAAGATTGAAAGAAAGAATGAAAGAAAAATTGAAAGATTGAAAGATTGAAAGAAAGATTTAAAGAAAGAATGAATAAAAGAATTAAAGAAAGATTGAAAGATCGAAAGATTGAAAGATTGAAAGAAAGATTGAAAAAAGAATGATTGAAAGAAAGAAAGATTTAAAGAATGAAAGATTTAAAGAAAGATTGAAAGACTAAAAGTAAGAATGAAAAAAAAGAATGAAAGAAAGATTGAAAGATTGAAAGAAAGAATGAAAGAACGATTGAAAGAAAGAATGAAAGAATGAAAGAAAGATTGAAAGATTGAAAGAAATATTGAAAGAAAGAGAGAATGAAAGTAAGAAAGATGGAAAGAAAAATTGAAAGATTGAAAGATTGAAAGAAAGAATTAAAGAAAGATTGAATGATTGAAAGATTGAAAGAAAGATTGAAAGAAAGATTGAAGAAAGAAAGATTTAAAGAAAAAAAGATTTAAAGAAAGATTGAAAGACTAAAAGTAAGAATGAAAAAAAAGATTGAAAGAAAGATTGAAAAAAGAAAGAAAGATTGAAAGAAAGATTGAAAGAAAGATTGAAAGAAAGAATGAAAGTTTGAAAGAAAGATTGAAAGAAAGATTGAAAGAAAGATTGAAAGACAAAGAAAAAATGAAAGAAAGATTAAAAGAGAGATTGAAAGATTGAAAGATTGAAAGAAAGAATGAAAGATTGAAAGAAAGAATGAAAGAATGAATGAAAGATTAAAAGCTTGAAAGAAATATTGAAAAAAAGAAAGATTGAAAGTAAGAAAAATTGAAAGAATGAATGAAAGAAACAAAAAAAGACTGATAAAAAGAAAGAATGTTTGAGAGATCAAAATATTTAAAGAAAGAAAGATTGAAAGAAAGATTTTAAGACTGAAATAAAGAATGAAAGAAAGATTGAAAGAAAGGTTGAAAGATAGAATGAAAGAAAGATTGAAATATTGAAAGTTTGAAAGAAAGATTGAAAGAAAGATTTAAAGAAAGATTGAAGACTAAAAAAAAGAATGAAAGAAAGATTGAAAGGTTGAAAGAAAGAATGAAAGAATGAAAGAAAGATTGAAAGATTGAAAGAAAGATTGAAAGAAAGAATGAAAGTATGAAAGAAAGATTGAAAGATTGAAGGAAAGATTGAAAGAACGATTGAAAGAAAGAATGAAAGAACGAAAGAAAGTTTGAAAGAAAGATTGAAAGTAATAAAGATTGAAAGAAGGAATGAAGGAAAAATTGAAAGTTTGAAAGACTGAAAGAATGAATGAAAGAAAGATTGAAAGATTGAAAGAAAGAAAGATTGAGAGAAAGAATGAAAGAATGAAAGAAAGATTGAAAGATTGAAAGAAATACTGAAAGAAAGAAAGAAAGATTGAAAGTAAGAACGATTGAAAGAAAGCTTGAAAGAAAGATTGAAAGAAGGAATGAAAGAAAGATTGAAAGATTGAAAGATTGAAAGAAAGAATGAAAGATTGAAAGAAAGAATGAAAGAACGATTGAAAGAAAGAATGAAAGAATGAAAGAAAGATTGAAAGATTGAAAGAATATTGAAAGAAAGAGAGAATGAAAGTAATAAAGATGAAAAGAAAAATTGAAAGATTGAAAGATTGAAAGAAAGAATTAAAGAAAGATTGAATGATTGAAAGATTGAAAGAAAGATTGAAAGAAAGATTGAAGAAAGAAAGATTTAAAGAAAGATTGAAAGACTAAAAGTAAGAATGAAAAAAAAAATGAAAGAAAGACTGAAAAAAACAAAGAAAGATTGAAAGAAATAAAGATTGAAAGAAAAAAAGATTTAAAGAAAGATTGAAAGACTAAAAGTAAGAATGAAAAAAAAGATTGAAAGAAAGATTGAAAAAAGAAAGAAAGATTGAAAGAAAGATTGAAAGAAAGATTGAAAGAAAGATTTTAAGACTGAATTAAAGAATTAAAGAAAGATTGAAAGAAAGGTTGAAAGATAGAATGAAAGAAAGATTGAAAGATTGAAAGTTGTAAAGAAAGATTGAAAGAAAGATTTAAAGAAAGATTGAAAGACTAAAAAAAAGAATGAAAGAAAGATTGAAAGGTTGAAAGAAAGAATGAAAGAATGAAAGAAAGATTGAAAGATTGAAAGAAAGTTTGAAAGAGAGATTTAAACAAAGAAAGATTGAAAGTAAGAAAGATTGAAAGAATTAATGAAAGAAAGATTGAAAGATTGAAAGAAAGAATGAAAGAAAGATTGAAAGATTGAAATATTGAAAGAAAGATTGAATGTTTGAAAAAAGATTGAAAGTATTAAAGATCGAAAGAAATATTTAAAGAAAGATTGAAAGATTGAAAGAAAGAATGAAAGAACGATTGAAAGAAAGAATGAATGAATGAAAGAAAGAATGAAAGATTAAACAATTGAAAGAAAGATTGGAAGAAAGATTGAAAAAAGAAATATTGAAAGAAAGAATGAAAGAAAGATTGAAAGAAAGTTGGAAAGAAAGATTGAAAGAAAGAAAGATTGAAAGAAATAATGAAAGAAAGATTGCACGATTGGAACCAATATTGAAAGATAGAAAAATTGAAAGTAAGAAAGAATGAAAGCAAGATTGAAAGATTGAAAGAAAGAATGAAAGAAAGATTGAAAGATTGACAGAATGATTGAAAAAAAGGTTGAAAGACTGAAAGAAAGAATGAAAAAAAGATTGAAAGATTGAAAGATTGAAAGAAAGATTGAATGTTTGAAAGAAAGTTTGAAAGAAAGATTTAAAGAAAGAAAGATTGAAAGAAATATTGAAAGAAAGATTGAAAGATTGAAAGAAAGATTGAAAGATTGAAAGATTGAAATAATGATTGAAAGATTGAAAGAAAGATTGAAAGAAAGAATGAAAGAAAGATTGAAAGAAAGATTGAAAAAAAGAAAGATTGAAAGAAAGATTGAAAGACTGAAGGAAAGAATGAAAGAAAGATTGAAAGAAAGATTGAAAGAAAGATTGAAAGAAAGAAAGATTGAAAGAAAGATTGAAAGATTGAAAGATTGAAAGAAAGAATGAAAAATTGAAAGAAAGAATGAAAGAACGATTGAAAGAAAGAATGAAAGAGTGAAAGAAAGATTGAAAGATTGAAAGAAAGATTGAAAGAAAGATTTAAAGAAAGATTGAAAGACTGAAAGAAAGAATGAAAGAAATAATTAAAGAAAGATTGAAAGAACGAATGTAAGAAAGATTGAAAGATTGAAAGATTGAAATAAAGATTGAAAGTTTGAAAGAAAGATTGAAAGAAAGATTTAAAGAAAGAAAGATTGAAAGAAATATTGAAAGAAAGATTGAAAGAATTAACAAAAGAAAGATTGAAAGAAAGAATGAAAGAAAGATTGAACGATTGGAAGAAATATTGAATGAAAGATAGATTGAAAGTAAGATAGATTGAAAGAAAGAATGAAAGAAAGATTGAAAGATTTAAAGAATGAATGAAAGAAAGATTGAAAGATTGAAATATTGAAAGAAAGAATGAATGAAAGATTGAAAGATTGAAAGAAAGATTGAAAGATTGAAAGATTGAAATAAAGATTGAAAGTTTGAAAGAAAGATTGAAAGAAAGATTGAAAGAAAGAAAGAAATATTGAAAGAAAGATTGAAAGAAAGATTGAAAGAAAGAAAGATTGAATGATTGAATGATTGAAAGAAAGACTGAAAGAAAGAATGACGGACAGAAAGATTGAAAGAAAGAATGAAAGAAAGATTGAAAAAAAGATTGAAAGATTAAACAATTGAAAGAAAGATTGCAAGAAAGATGGAAAGAATGAAAGATTGAAATAATGATTGAAAGTTTGAAAGAAAGATTGAAAGAAAGATTTAAACAAAGAAAGATTGAAAGTAAGAAAGATTGAAAGAAATATTGAACGAAAGATTGGAAGAAAGGATGAAAGAAAAATTGAAAGAAAGATTGAAAGAAAGATTGAAAGAAAGATTGAAAGAATGATTTAAACAAAGAAAGATTGAAAGTAAGAAAGATTGAAAGAAATATTGAACGAAAGATTGAAAGAAAGGATGAAAGAAAGATTGAAAGAAAGATTGAAAGATTGAAATATTGAAAGAAAGAATGAAAGAAAGATTGAAAGATTGAAAGAAAGATTGAAAGATTGAAAGATTGAAATAAAAATTGAAAGTTTGAAAGAAAGATTGAAAGAAAGATTTAAAGAAAGATTGAAAGACTGAAAGAAAAAATGAAAGGCAGATTGAAAGAAAGATTGAAAGATTGCAAGAAAGAATGAAAGAAATATTGAAAGATTGAAATATTGAAAGAAAGAATGAAAGAAAGATTGAAAGATTGAAAGAAAGATTGAAAGATTGAAAGATTGAAAGATTGAAATAAAGATTGAAAGTTGAAAGAAAGATTGAAAGATTGAAAGAAAGATTGAAAGAAAGATTGAAATAAAGATTGAAAGTTTGAAAGAAAGAAAGAAAGATTGAAAGAAAGATTGAAAGAAAGATTGAAAGAAAGATTGAAAGAAAGAATGAAACAAAGATTGAAATAAAGAATGAAAGAAAGATTGAAAGAAAGATTGAAAGAAAGAAAGATTGAAAGATTGAATGATTGAAAGAAAGACTGAAAGAAAGAATGACGGACAGAAAGATTGAAATAAAGAATGAAAGAAAGATTGAAAAAAAGATTGAAAGATTAAACAATTGAAAGAAAGATTGCAAGAAAGATGGAAAGAATGAAAGATTGAAATAATGATTGAAAGTTTGAAAGAAAGATTGAAAGAAAGATTTAAACAAAGAAAGATTGAAAGTAAGAAAGATTGAAAGAAATATTGAACGAAAGATTGAAAGAAAGGATGAAAGAAAGATTGAAAGAAAGATTGAAAGATTGAAAGAAAGATTGAAAGAAAGATTGAAAGAATGATTTAAACAAAGAAAGATTGAAAGTAAGACAGATTGAAAGAAATATTGAACGAAAGATTGAAAGAAAGGATGAAAGAAAGATTGAAAGAAAGATTGAAAAAAAGAAACATTGAAAGAAAGATTGAACGACTGAAGGAAAGAATGAAAGAAAGATTGAAAGAAAGATTGAAAGAAAGATTTAAACAAAGAAAGATTGAACGTAAGAAAGATTGAAAGACATATTGAACGAAAGATTGAAAGAAAGGATAAAAGAAAGATTGAAAGAAAGATTGAAAGATTGAAAGAAAGATTGAAAGAAAGATTGAAAGAATTAAATATTGAAATAATGATTGAAGTTTGAAAGAAAGATTGAAAGAAAGATTTGAACAAAGATAGATTGAAAGTAAGAAAGATTGATAGAAATATTGAACGAAAGATTGAAAGAAAGGATGAAAGAAAGATTTAAACAAAGATAGATTGAAAGTAAGAAAGATTGAAAGAAATATTGAACAAAAGATTGAAAGAAAGGATGAAAGAAAGATTGAAAGAAAGATTGAAAAAAGAAAGATTGAAAGAAAGATTGAAAGAAAGATTGAAAGAATTAAATATTGAAATAATGATTGAAGTTTGAAAGAAAGAATGAAAGAAAGATTGAAAGATTGAAAGATTGAAAGAAAGAATGAAAAATTGAAAGAAGGAATGAAAGAACGATTGAAAGAAAGAATGAAAGAATGAAAGAAAGATTGAAAGATTGAAAGAAATATTGAAAGAAAGAGAGAATAAAAGTAAGAAAGATTGAAAGAAAGATTGAAAGTAATAAAGATTGAAAGAAAGAATGAAAGAAAAATTGAAAGATTGATAGATTGAAAGAAAGATTGAAAGAAAGATATAAAGAAAGATTGAAAGACTGAAAGAAAGAATGAATAAAAGAATTAAAGAAAGATTGAGAGATTGAAAGATTGAAAGAAAGATTGAAAGAAAGAAAGATTTATAGAAAGAATGAAAGAAAGATTGAAAAAAGATTGAAAAAAAGAAAAATTGAAAGAAAGATTGAAAGAAATATTGAAAGACTGAAGGAAAGAATGAAGGAAAGATGGAAAGAAAGATTGAATGAAAGAAAGATTGAAAGTAAGAAAGATTGAAAGAAATATTGAAAGAAAGATTGAAAGATTGAAAGAAAGAATGAAAGAAAGATTGAAAGATTGAAAGATTGAAAGATTGAAAGAAAGATTGAAAGAAAGAGTGAAAGATTGAAAGAAAAATTGAAAGAAAGATTGAAAGATTGAAAGATTGAAAGAAAGATTGAAAGTTTGAAAGAAATATTGAAAGACTGAAAGAAAGATTGCAAGAACGATTGAAAAAAGAAAGAAAGATTGAAAGATTCAATGAAAGAAAGATTGAAAGATTAAAAGAAAGAATGAAAGAAAGATTGAAAAATTGAAAGATTGAAAGAAAGACTAAAAGAAAGATTGAAAGAAAGATTGAAAGAAAGAAAGATTGTAAGAAAGAATGAAACAAAGATTGAAATAAAGAAAGAAAGAAAGATTGAAAGAAAGATTGAAAGAAAGATTGAAAGACTGAAAGAAAGAATTAAAGAAAGATTGAAAGTTTGAAAGAAAGAATAAAAGAATTAAAGAAAGATTGAAAGAAATATTGAAAGAAAGAATGAAAGAAAGATTGAAAGATTAAACAATTGAAAGAAAGATTGCAAGAAAGATTGAAAAAAGAAAGATTGAAAGAAATAATGAAAGATAGATTGAACGATTGGAAGAAATATTGAAAGATAGAAAAATTGAAAGTAAGAAAGATTGAAAGAAATAATGAAAGAAAGATTGAAAGATTGAAAGAAAGAATGAAAGAAAGATTGAAAGATTGGAAGAAATATTGAAAGATAGAAAAATTGAAAGAAAGAAAGATTGAAAAAAAGAATTAAAGAAAGATTGAAAGATTGAAAGAAAGAATGAAAGAAAGATTGAAAGATTGAAAGATTGAAATATTGAAAGAAAGAATGAAAGAAAGATTGAAAGATTGAAAGAAATATTGAAAGAAAGAGAGATTGAAAGAAAGATTGAAAGTTTGAAAGAAAGATTGAAAGAAAGATTGAAAGACTGAAAGAAAGAATGAAAGAAAGATTGAAAGTTTGAAAGAAAGAATAAAAGAATTAAAGAAAGATTGAAAGAAATATTGAAAGAAAGAATGAAAGAAAGATTGAAAGATTAAACAATTGAAAGAAAGATTGCAAGAAAGATTGAAAAAAGAAAGATTGAAAGAAATAATGAAAGAAAGATTGAACGATTGGAAGAAATATTGAAAGATAGAAAAATTGAAAGTAAGAAAGATTGAAAGAAATAATGAAAGAAAGATTGAAAGATTGAAAGAAAGAATGAAAGAAAGATTGAAAGATTGGAAGAAATATTGAAAGATAGAAAAATTGAAAGAAAGAAAGATTGAAAAAAAGAATTAAAGAAAGATTGAAGGATTGAAAGAAAGAATGAAAGAAAGATTGAAAGATTGAAAGATTGAAATATTGAAAGAAAGAATGAAAGAAAGATTGAAAGATTGAAAGAAATCTTGAAAGAAAGAGAGATTGAAAGAAAGATTGAAAGTTTGAAAGAAAGATTGAAAGAAAGATTTAAAGAAAGAAAGATTGAAAGAAATATTGAAAGAAAGATTGAAAGATTGAAAGAAAGATTGAAAGAAAGAATGAAAGAAAGATTGAACGATTGAAATATTGAAATAAAGAATGAAAGTTTGAAAGAAAGATTGAAAGAAAGTTTTAAAGAAAGAAAGAAAGATTGAAATAAATAATGAAAGAAAGATTGAAAGAAGGAATGAAAGAATGAAAGAAAGATTGAAAGATTGAAAGAAATATTGAAAGAAAGAACAATTGAAAGATTGAAAGAAAGAATGAAAGATTGAAAGAAAGATTGAAAGATTGAAAGAAAGATTGAAAAAATGAAAGATTGAAAGAAAGAATAAAAGAAAGATTGAAAGAACGATTGAAAGATTGAAAGAAAGAATGAAAGAAAGATTAAAGGAAGGAATGAAAGAATGAAAGAAAGATTGAAAGATTGAAAGAAATATTGAAAGAAAGAACGATTGAAAGATTGAAAGAAAGAATGAAAGATTGAAAGAAAGATTGAAAGATTGAAAGAAAGATTGAAAAAATGAAAGATTGAAAGAAAGAATAAAAGAAAGATTGAAAGAACGATTGAAAGATTGAAAGAAAGAATGAAAGATTGAAAGAAACATTGAAAGAAAGATTGAAAGATTGAAAGAAAGAATGAAAGAGAGATTGAAAGATTGAATGAAAGATTGAAAGATCGATTGAAAGATTGAAAGATTGAAAGAAAGATTGAAAGAAAGATTGAAAGTTTGAAAGAAAGATTTAAAGAAAGATTGAAATATTGAAAGAAATATTGAAAGAGAGAAAGATTAAAAGTAAGAAAGATTGAAAGAAAGAATGAAAGAAAGATTGAATGATTGAAAGATTGAAAGAAAGATTGAAAGAAAGAAAGATTGAAAGAAAGAATGAAAGATTGAAAGAAGGAATGAAAGAATGAAAGAAAGAATGAAAGAAAGATTGAAAGAAAGATTGAAAGAAATATTGAAAGAAAGAAAGATTGAAAGTAAGAAAGATTGAAAGAAAGAATGAAAGAAAGATTGAAAGATTGAAAGAAAGATTGAAAAAAGAAAGATTGAAAGAAAGATTGAAAGAAAGATTGAACGACTGAAAGAAAGAATGAAAGAAAGATTGAAAGATAGATTGAAAGAGAGATTGAAAGAAATATTGAAAGACTGAAAGAAAGAATGAAAGAAAGATTGAAAGAAAGATTGAAAGAAAGAAAGAAAAATTGAAAGAAAGATTGAAAGATTGAAAGAAAGATTGAAAGAACGATTGAAATAAAGGAGAACGAAAGAAAGGTTGATCCATTAACATCAGCACAACCCCATTGTGTTTATTGTTCTATGATAAGATTGAAAGAAAGATTGAAAATAAGATTGAAAGAAACAAAGATTGAAAGAAAGATTTAAAAAAAATGAGTACTAGTCACTTTTAAAAAATCATTTGTCCTATGGATTAAATGAATGAAAGAATGAAAGAAAGATTGAAAGAAGGATTGAAAGAAAGAAAGATTGAAAGTCATATAAATTGAAAGAAAGAATGAAAGAAAGATTGAACGATTGAAAGAAAGATTGAAAGAAAGAAAGATTGAAAGAAAGAATGAAAGACAGATTGAAAGAAAGAATGAAAGAAAGATTGAAAGAAAGAATGAAAGAATGAAAAAAAGATTTAAAGATTGAAAGAAATATTGAAAGAAAGAAAGATTGAAAGAAAGATTTAAAAAAAATGAGTACTAGTCACTTTTAAAAAATCATTTGTCCTATGGATTAAATGCCATACACACTTGCATCTCTCCCCTCCCACCCCACACACATTCACATGACCAATCCTCCCAACACCCACACACACATGCGTACATGCACACACACACACACACACACACACACACACACACACTAGCACAGGAATAAATGTACCCGTACATGTTAGGCCCACGGCCTCCCAGCGCCACTAGAGGCCGCCCTTGCCCCATCTGCAGCTCCCTACTCAGACCCAATTGCACACACCTGGGATCAATTACCCGCACTGTATTTAGCCCCAGCTTCCTAGCCATTCCTTGCCAGACCGTCAACTAGCTTTCCCCGAGTTGCATCGCGATTGGCTCCCTTCCTAGTTCCTAGTTCCTAGTTCCTAGTTCCTAGTTCCTAGTTCCCAGTTCCCAGTTCCAAGTTCCTAGTTTATGTCTTGTTGTCTCGCCTTCCCTTCACCTGTCTGTCTCCGCTTGTCGACCAGGACTCTCCACCCAGCCTGGTTCCCCGTCTCTCCACCCGGATCCTGGACCCCATCTCCTGGTCATCATCGTCCCTGCCCTGCCCTGCTCCATCCCCTCCCGACCAGGTCCCCCCGGCCAGCTCCACCGTCCCAGTTAATAAACATCCCTTGCCTGCCTCCCGTGTCCCTGTGTCGTGCGTTTGGGTTCCTCCCTGTTCGGGTCGTGACAGTACGGTCTGGCCAGGAAAACATGGACCCAGCCGACACAGAAGGGCTCCGCCGCGCACTCCGGGACAGAGGAGTGTTGCTTGGGCAACATGACCGGGTCCTCCGGGACATCGCGGAACACCTCCGGACCATCTCTGCGGCCGTCAGCAGCCTGCAGGGCCCTCCGGCCCCCGTGGCCTCCCCTGCTCCTCCGACCTGCCCTCCTTCCCCCACCAGGGCTCCCAGCGCCTCTCTCGTTCCCCCTGAGCCCCACGTTCCGGCTCCAGCGCCTTACGACGGCGATTTCGGCACCTGCCGCGCCTTCCTTGTGCAGTGCGCGGTGGTTTTCCAACAGCGGCTGTCGTCGTACGACTCCGATAGTGCCCACATCGCGTTCCTCATCTCCTGCCTGAGAGGGGCGGCTCTCGGCTGGGGTTCCGCGGTTTGGAGTCAGGGGGGTCCCGTGAGTCTCTCCTACGATCTGTTTACCCGCGAAATGAGGAGAGTCTTCGACCACCCAGTTTGCGGCAAGGAGGCCGCCAGAAGACTCCTCTCCCTCCGCCAGGGTTCCCGTAGCGTCGCCTCCCTCGTCGTCGAGTTCAGGACTCTAGCCGCGGAAAGCGGCTGGAATGACGGAGCCCTGCAGGACGTGTTCCAGCGTGCCCTGAACGAAGAGTTGCGGGACGAGCTGGCACGGTGGGACGAGCCCACGGACCTGGACCAACTAGTGGAGACCTCAATCCGCCTGGACAACCGGCTACGGGAGCGCCATCGCGAGAGGGAGGGGGCGAGCCTCCAGTCCGTGCCTCCCGCCTGGGCGGCCACGCCCCAGTCTCCAGCGCCCGCTACTCTTGGGCGCCGCACAAGTCCCCCGACTCTCTCCGATGCCGAGCCAATGCAGCTTGGTCGCTCCCGGATCTACCCAGAGGAGCGAGCACGCCGCCTACAGACCGGTGCCTCTCTGTATTGCGGTCGGCTGGGACACCTCTGAGCCACCTGCCCGGTCCGGCCACGAGAGGGCGACTCCTCGGTAGGGCTACGCTCCGGCCGCTCCTTACCACGTCATCGCCCCTATGACTGCGCAATCAACCTCCTGCCAGGCGCCCCCCTCCCCTGCAGTCGCCTGTATAACGTCTCCCGGTCTGAACAGGAGGCCATGGAGACTCACATCCGCGACTCTCTCGCTGCCAGGATTACTCGTCCCTCGTTTTCTCCGCTAGGCGCAGGGTTCTTCTTTGTTGCGGAGAAGGACAAGACCCTCCGTCCTTGCGTCGATTTCAGGGGACTGAACGATATCACGATCAAAGACAAGTACCCCTTGCCCCTGATGGATTCAGTCTTCGTCCCCATCCAGGGGGCCACCCACTTTTCCAAGCTGGACCTCCGCAACGCTTACCACCTGGTCCGCATCCGCAAAGGGGACGAGTGGAAGACTGCCTTTAACACCCCGCTCGGTCACTTTGAGTACCTTGTTATGCCCTTTGGGCTGTCAAATGCCCCAGCGGTCTTCCAGGCCCTAATTAACGGGAGGTTAGCAACTAGCTTTCCCCGAGTTGCATCGCCGCGTCAGCCGCGTCAGCGATTGGCTCCCTTCCTAGTTCCTAGTTCCCAGTTCCAAGTTCCAAGTTCCTAGTTTATGTCTTGTTGTCTCGCCTTCCCTTCACCTGTCTGTCTCCGCTGGTCGACCAGGACTCTCCACCCAGCCTGGTTCCCCGTCTCTCCACCCGGATCCTGGACCCCATCTCCTGGTCATCATCGTCCCTGTCCTGCCCTGCTCCATCCCCCCCCGACCAGGTCCCCCCGGCCAGCTCCACCGTCCCGGTTAATAAACATCACTTTATTATTTGCCTGCCTCCCGTGTCCCTGTGTCGTGCGTTTGGGTTCCTCCCTGTTCTGGTCGTGACAGTACATCCAGTATGTATACACACACAGTCATGTTAACCTATACACTGTGGTTTAAACAGGACTACGTACTACCCATATGCACTCACAGCACTGTGTATATCCTCTCCCACCACACACATTCACATAACAAACCGTCCCGGCACACACACACACACACACACACACACACACACACACAATGATGCAAGTCATATCAACACAGCTGAAGCCGCCTTGTGTTATGAATTCCTCTCATGCCGCAGCCTTCAGCTCTCCAGTAGCTCTCCAGCAGCTCCTCGTGTCCCAGCAGAGCTGCCGTGCAGTTGTTCTGCTGCTAAAGGCTGTCAACGTTCAGCGGGCGGACGCTCGTTTGCCCCCACCCTCCGAGCTCCCCTGCCATCCAGGGTCCTTCTGACCCCCCCCCCCCCCCTTTAGCAGGGAGCTTGCCATCCTGCTTCTGTGTGTGGCCAGAGTCCACCGCTGCACACATCCCCTGGCCGACACGGCCCGTTGTGTTGTTGTTTTTTTATAATAGGGGGGATAAACAAAGTGTGTGTGTGGCGGAACAATCTCACGGGTTACAGGGGCCAAGTTGGGTTCACCTGTCGACGATGACGAAGCCCGGCATTGACGTGCAAGCTTGGCGGCGGTAGTGGAGTCGGGTGGTGGGGGTAGGCAGACTCAGAGCTTTACAAGGAGCGGGGCCGGGAAATGTGGCGCACGGCTGAAGGCGACGTAGCTAAATCACCTCCACGGGGTGTTTACGGGGAAGGATCATTAGCGAGCTCGGCTACCTGCGTTACCCCTCGCTCTCCCTCCGTCAGCGTTTCGGCAGGAGTCCAGGGAGTCTGATGCCCTCATTAATAAAGATTACTATCTTGTCCTACAATGAATAGTAGTAATTTTAATAATTATGCCGAACAGCGATAAACTTAATCTCATTAAATTAATGCCCAATCGTTCTTCTTTACAAAGAATAATCCACGTATTCATAATAATAAATAATAATTTGGTTATCAAAATGCGTCATTATAGACGTTTTTTTTAATATCTTAATGGTATATTTTGTACGATCACATTAGCATGATGTAATAATAATTTTGGGAATGCATTATTAAAATATATTAAAATAATTTATTTGGATGGAGTAATTTTTTGGAGAAGCTTCCGCATTGCGGGAGGAGAACGTCTGAGAGAAGCACACTATATTTACCCTATCTCCTCATGCCGTGACTGTGCCCAATATTGAAACAGCAGAAGAAGAACGGGGGCAATAAAATGGATATAGAGTAAGTGCACGAAAAAAAATGTTTTAGAAAGTTAACTTTTCAATTGTTACACGTTTTTGCTGTTAAATGCTAGCAGTTTTGTGTTATAACACGATATAACACGGAGAGATTATGCATGCAAAAGTTAATGACTTTGTTTTATTTTATAAAGCCGTTTTTAACATGCACAGTATCTAGCTTTAGTTAAATGTGTGTTGGAGTGGAGTGTTAACTAGCATTTAGATTTAGTTTACTGTGTGTTGGTGCAGGGAGACGGTACTGTGAGAGAGAGACGGTTTTCAAACAGACAGACGGACCCGCTAGCTAAGTTTCTCTTGATCGGTTCTCCACCAAAGCGTGCTGAGAGAGTCCGGACTGTTTTTTGCCAGTTTAGACTTTATTTGAAGGTACAATGGTACCTCGACTTATGACTGCATCTACTTACTAATCCAAGATACGATAGTCGCTAAAATTAGCATCGTCTTACGACTGACTGCTCCAGGATACGACCGTGGAAATTTGTAGTTGGCGCGTCGGCGTCAGTCAGCGGGCGACCTACATCGTGTGTGCACGTTGTTCGTGGCTTATCGATTTTTTTTTCATATTTACTGTGTTTGTGCTGTGCATTTTGTTTTTTTGTTTTTTAACTTATGAAAGCAATATGTGCTCTCTGTCATTTGGGTGGGCCGGCTGTACAAGTGGTTGCCTGCTGAAATAGAATATTTTCTGCAATGATATCTGTTATCCTCGGGCAGTGCCTGACTTTAAGGATAAACAGTAAAAGATAACATTTATAAAGTCGCGATCATGTGGGACATCTGGAACACTCACAGCATCCCATTTTGCTGGTTCATACACATTGCTGTATGGAGGTGATTTAGCAGCATGAGAAATGTACCACTGAATTTTGGAGTCCTAAATAGTTGTAACTGGTTCTAATGTTGTTGTGATTTTATTTTTTCCTATTGAAATAAAAAAAAATGAAAGTCAAACCTGATTTTAAATTTCACTCATCCTTTGGTCATGAAATGGTAAAATAATTTTTCAATTTAGATTTTTGTATCTCCAAAAAAGCAAAATTTGAAAACCACTCATACCCCATTTTTTCCATTTCTGATTCTGAATTGAGAATAGAGTAACCAAAAGATACAGCGATTGAAAGACCTGGTCTACACTCCTAATTGTATTTGTCCTTTTACATTTCTATTTCTATCTTAGAAATCTCTGAGAGAAGGAGGTGGTTACCTGAGGAGGTCCATGCGGTGGAAAAGAACCTGAAGGCTTTCATTGAAAGTGGTAAAGTGCCGGGAAGGACTGAGTGTGATGCATGTATTAGAGCTTCACCTGAAGCTCTAAACCAGCGAAGCTGGACTGCATTGAAGTACTATGTAAAAAATCGTATCACTGCCATCCAATGCGAAAGTGCGAGAAGAATTTATTAATAGAGTTGTTAAAGCATTTGCTCAAACATGTTGGTTCACGTTGCTCAAAAATGTTGGTTCATTTGATGCAACTTCATTTTTGATGATGTTTGTGTTGTTCGTTGGCATCCTGAGTACCCAGGTATACACTGGAGTTCAACTAGTTATTGATTTTATCAGGCGAAAACATTGATAATTAGTAGTTAGGTGCAGTCAAAGGCCGCAAGTCAATTCATCTGCTGATAACAACTGACTCTACGGTGGCCAACGGGAAAACTCTGCAACTAAAGAAAATACATGTAAATAGACAAAACGCAAGCAAATTTAGAAAATGTCATCATCAATTTGACAACACAGGCAACAACACAATGGAAAAGTTCACGAAGGAACAAACTTAAAATAAAAACATCAAGAAATGTTTGTGTATCATATCTGATATATTCCCCAAATGAAGTGTCCGTGGTGAATTGCTTTTAAGTTTGTTTCTGTGCAAATGTTTCCATTGTTTTGCATCTCTTGCCTGTGTTGTCAAATTGATGATGATGTTTTCTGAATTTGCTTGTGTTTTGTCTATTTGCAGTGAGTTTTCGTGCCGACCACCGTAGGGTAGGTTTTTATCAGCAGATTAATTGAAAATGGATAGTTAGGTGCAGGCAAAGGCCAAAGGTCAGGGTTTACCACCATACTACTCTTCCCCCGCGTGAATACATTGCACTTTTTCTTTGTTACAAAGCATATCAGGAGACTTACTGAGCCCTGTGTGAGCCCTTGTTTGTTTTCTTGTGCCATCTGCTCCTTTTTATTTTATAATAAATAATTGTAATTTTTTATCTACATTTTGTACAGTGGGTGTAGGTTTATTCCCCGTTCGATTAAGTTTGGAAGAAAATATTATACTGTCAAAACCATCAAATTAAATAACAATTGATTCTGTGCTCTCTTTTAAAGTATATGTGGTATTTGTCATACTTATCTGGAAATCAATTGATGAACCGGTATTTAAGTCGAAAATGATCTGCATAATATGCTCAAATTTACTACATTTACTTACAGCGTGCTTAGGTAGAAAAATAATCTTTACTTTCCAATTTTTGATATGTTTAAGTGGTGTTGGCCTGAGGCCTGATTTCTTAAATTGGTTGTATATCCTTTCAAATTAATAATTATACTTTTGGAAGGTTTATATTTTTCAATCAGAATCTGACCTATTGATTAAAAAAAGTGTTCAGTGTCAAAGTTTGCATGTCAATAGACCATAACATGGTGGGTCCCCTGTGTAATCAAAAAGTCAGGTGGGGTTCCCATGAGGCTCAAAAATTCAGGTCTAAAATCTTTTTGAGGGTTATCATTTTTTAAAGTAGTTTTTGTATCATCAAAAAATGATCCGTGATTTATGTACTCAACACTAAACATTTTACGAGACACAAGGACGCGTTAGCATGGGCTATGCCACGTGAAAACCCCAGCATGCAATGGGGGGCGTACCTTCGTATTCCTGTCTATTATTTGTCCGCATTTTGTTAATTGTTTATATTCTTGTTATTTACATTTACATTTACATTTAGTCATTTAGCAGATGCTTTTATCCAAAGCGACTTACAAGGGAGAATAACATTCAAGCTACAGCTATTTCTCTACATTCTGCTGGTACTTGTAGAGTTAATTGACTAACCGATATGATGGTCTATAGACCAATCAATAGAAAAAATAGTTTCACCTTTACAGCCAGCAGTAAGGTTTTTGGATGCTTTAAATTGCAGTACACTTGTTCTAGAAAATGATCAGTTTCTAAGTTATGGAGCCATTTCAAAATGTTATTGTCGAATTAGTGTCTTGTGCTGTTCTTATTTATCTATTGTGCCTCAACACTTTTAGAAGCCTCGTGGAAAGTCAGTAGTATTTATTTTGGGTTTTTGTCTGTTAAGAAACAGGTGATCACCAGAAAGTGCGCCTGTAGCCAATTTCCACCGTGACTGGACGAAGCCACAAGCTGGTCATTACAGCAGAGTCTCCAGATAAGAAGGTATTTTTGTTTGATTATTTATGAACAATACTTGAAGACAAAAGTTGTGATTTTCATGAAAAAAAAAGACTTTCTATGTTTCTAGTTTGTACTTCTTGTTGGTGACTCCCATCTACGGAGCATTGTGGATGGATTTGTGAAGATGCCAGGGGACCGAGGTACTGAATGCTTTTTTGTCTCGGAGACCTGACGCAGTTTGTGTTGTAGCCCCTAGCAGCGACTTGACGGCCAGCAGGACCATCGACGAGGCAGCAGTAGACTTTCGCAGCCTCCTGGTCAGTGTCTGCAGTCGCTGGCCAAAGTTACGCTTCATGTTTAGTACATTTTTGGTAGTATTGGTACTATTAATACTTTTGCTTTGTGAGCTCTGCAGAACATATTTTACATTTTGAAAACAAATGTACTGTAATAAACACCTTTTTTTTTGTGTGTGTTTGTATAGGTGTTTGTCCTGGACTTCCTTCCGCGTCTGACTATTTGCTCCGTGAGGAATACCATCCTGTGGCGGCATGCATGGGAAGCATATTTTAATTTTAGTACAGTTAAATGTATAACGGAGTATATATTTTTAGACAAACCAATTCAATAAATATTTCTAATGAACAAAGTTGACATCTATGTATGCATATTTCTATTCGTCCTAATCGTTGTTTTAAGGCATCAAGTACTTTTCTGCAGCCAACCACTTCCCATTGAACCACCCAGAGCTGTGAAGCAGAGATGGTGTAAGTACAATTGTACAATTTGTTGTCATGTCACGTGATGGCTATTTTATGAATAACTTTGCTATGTTGTGAAACCATGGCCCTGTGACATTGCTGTGAAATGCTGCTTATCGCCAACTGGAGACAACAGCGCCGCCAACAGCACGAAAGTCAAAGGTTTCTCCCGGCAGGTCACTTCCAACATTCTCTCCAAAAGTGGTTGTGAAGGGAGAGCTCATCGTGCCTCATCCTTCACCTAACCCTTTTGAGTGGAGACTGGTTGGAAGGGGCAGAAAGATAATCGGTTGCATACTGTTATTGTTGGGGTAAGACCCTCTGGAAACTGTGATAGTCTCTGATATTCACTCAAAGTGTACCGATTTTCATTAAACAATTTTAATATGTTTGTTATGTGTGTAGTTGGCCTTTTGTCAAGACATTGTCTTAAATCGACATTTTGCTCTATGATTTCACAGGTGGACACAACACCAGTAGCGTCGCCGGAATGATCCATCCCGTTATCAACTTGTTCCATCGCATCTTTCTAGCGCTGTCCAGTGTGGAGAATTTTATATTGTTTTTATATCAACAATTCTATATCAATTTTATATCAAGAAAATTTTGCTTTGCTTACATGGGAAAGCCACGGTGGGACATTGGCAGAAAGCTACTGCCTCCAAGAGGACACTGGGAACGGAGCAGGTTTGCTTTGTTCGTTGTTTTTCTTCTTTTTTCAATGACATTTTTGATAGTAGTACTTCATTTTAGTTTTATTTTGTCCATGCATTTCATTCTCTTGCTTTTTTTTAGGGGAAGGCAGCACCAACCGTTGTGGAGGTGTCTTCAAAGCCACACCTGCCAGTGATGTGCCAGTTCTTGTGAAGGAATAGCAGCGCTCTCAAACATTTGTCAAAGGTCAGAGTGATGCTGCTCCTTATTATCCTGATATGGAGAGTGCTACAGTGTTTTCTGATGTTGCAGCAGAGCTTGACGCTAGCAGTTCTGTCATGGGAACAATTGATGTCACTTCTATCAGCGGAACAGGTGATAGCTGAGAACATTTTTTAACAAAGAAAAACGTAGAACACTTTCAGTGCCGGGAAAGCATACGTTGAGTGTTTACACAAATGGTCCTTTTACGATCTAGAAAAACTGAGATAACGACTAAAACTTTCGTGACAGTGATATACAGGAATGTAAGATCTCCTGTGAAAGAGTCGGGCGTCACCAAACAAACATATGCCTCAGCATTCAGACATCACTTGGTGGTAGAATTATATCATTCATTAACATTGATCATCATTTTTCTCTCACACTCCCTTCTGTTGTTCCCAGTGGAATGATACAAAAGGAAAATGCAATAATGCTTAAGTATAATATAATTGAGGCAAAGGGATCAGAAAATGATGTATAAATTGAGTACAATACATTTATACAGATATATTGTTTTATCTGTGTCCTTTTGATGGAGGGGCCAAGGAAAATGATGACCATATAACAAGGTGGGAAGTGGCCAGGTGTAATCAAATGTGGAGCAGAAGTCCAGCGGTGGAGCCGTCTGTGGGGCGCCAATGTTGGTGTAGAAAGCCCCTTCGATAACTGCTTCCAAAACACACATTTCTTCGGCTGTGGTAAGGGGAATGGCAGTAACCCAAGTAGCCTATGTAGGTATGGTTGAAGTGGTTCCATCGCAGTTGCAGGGTGAGCAGCGTTCAGCGTACACTCACGTTGTCTCCTCAACGAGTACCTAGAGGGGAGTAGGAACTTTCTTGCGATGAGATACGTGTATCCATATTGGTCGTTCTACCACCTTAACTGCTGCTGCAGTGGTGCGGGTCCCTAACCCTGCTGGAAAGGTCCTAGGAATCTGGCAGAGTTCCAGCTTTTCCTCTGTAAGTCGCGATCACCACCCATTCACCTGGTCAGCGGCCGTGTAGAGGTCCTTCAAGTGGGACGGGTAGGGCTGCTTTGACCTGGGCACATAGACTTAAACACTTGGGTGAGAGACACACATTTTGACAACATTGTTTGGTATAGGTCCAAGATTGTTAAATGGGCGTTAAATAGTTGAATAGCAGACTACAGGCTCAGTACAAAAATGAATGTATGCACACTCGTGTAACAACAGAATAATATTATCACAATGTCTAATATGTAGGAGATAATAGGCGGCCATTTTGACACGCCCATGCATGGCACCACTAGAATATCAAATGACACACTGGGACTGACGAGTGTGCAAAGATTTGTGAATTTCCAAGTATCTTTTGGAACATGAAATTGTACGTGTTGCCACGCCCACACCGTGTGCCAAAATATATATGTATTTTAATAAGTTTTAGCTGTGAAGGTGTCTTGTAGACACTCGTCAAGTTTGAAGTCGATCCGATAAATCGCCAAGGAGGGGTTTCGCGAAAGTACAAAGCATAAATATGACTAAAAAGTCAGGAAAATTCAAAATGGCCGACTTCCTGTTGGGTTTCCGTCATGGCGGAAATATATATATATATATATATAAGTCTAGAGAGGTTACAAATGTGTACCGAATTTTGGGAGTTTACGTGGAAAAAGGTGAATAGGTCAGAAAATTATTATTTTATTTTCTAGGGTGGCGTGGCAACACGTAAAATTTCATGTTCCAAAGATACTAATTCACGAAAACTTTGCGCACTTGTTAGTCCCAGTGTGGCAATTGATATTGTATGAGTTGCCTGCATGGGCGTGGCAAAATGGCCCGACACACCCTGTTGAAAATTTCAAAACATCAAACCTATTCACTTTTTACCATGAAATTCACAAAATTCGGGACACTTTTGTAACTTCTTGGATTAAATGTGTAATTTTAGTCACTTTCCGTTCATTTTCTCGCTTTGTACTTTCGTAAACTCCTCCGAGGCCATTTATCTGGCTTCAAACTTGGCGAGTGTCTACAAGACACCTTCACGATTAAAAGATATAAAAAAAAATAATAATTGTCACACGATGTGGCCGTGGCAAAGCGTTGGATTTCGTGTTCCAAAAAAAGCTGTGTTTTTGTAATATTTTATCCACTTTTTATGCTTTGTACTTTCGTGAACTTCTCCTGGGGGATTTTTTGGATTGAGACTCATTGGGGATTAAAAGTTATTAAAACATTTTTTTTTCGTCACGATGCGGGTGTGGCAACGCGTTGAATTTTATGTTCAAAAAAACAGTTTACGTGACTTTTGGGGCCTTGAGAAACTACAAAATTATTGCAAAACTTTGCACACTCTTCAGTCCCAGTGTGGCATTTAATATTCTATGGGTCCTATACATGGGCGTGTCAAAATGATCAACTAGATGCAGTTATCGTGGATGAGGATGTCGGGGTCCTGGTGCTGGGGAAAGGAGGCCCATACCTATAGCAACATAGGTGTCGCCACATTCCTTCTGTCTCAATGCCATGTACGCTTGTATTTCTGGTTTTCCCAACGCAGTCATGATGCATTTTTCCCTAGAGTACAAATGCATGGTATACAACAACATCCACATACAATTAACAGAGCAGCAATGATAGCAACGTTGATTATGCATGATAAAATGAGGCCTTTTCATTTGGAAAACATAGAGTCCAACCAACCAGTGATGTGATCATCCATTCCTGCATTTTCTTTTAGTTCTACGCTCCGTGAGTGGAGTAGCAATTCCTCCTACTGGTTCCTGTGTTTATAAGCACATTACTCCATGCCCCACAATCAATATGGGTACCTTAAACCTCGTCCAGCCACCAGTCACTTGTTAGTCTAGGGTTGGTGGACCACGCATATTTCTCATTCCACTGGTACTGCTCCTACCCTGTGGAATCACACTTTATTATGGAACAGAAATCAACATTGAATGCCAGGATTTGTCCTTCATAGGCATAAATGACAAGAACTGTTTCTTTCATTCGGCCCCACTCTTTGACCTTTGTCATATACTGGTCATACGATAATTGGGGTCCCACTTGGTAAGAATATGTATACTGTGTAGGGTCCAGGACTTCTCCTAGGGTAAACAAAAAAAATATTATTTTTTTTTTACATGGTTAATTACAGAATGCTTACGTCTTTCAGCTGGATCCTTGTTTCTGTGAGAGTTCTTGCGGGTGGGGTGACAGGGGCGCAGTGGGAGAGGTGGTGACAGGGAGCACCAGTTTTATTTTTGAGCTTTACTGCATGTGAGGTGGCCAACACTACCTCCCAAGGTCCAGTCCACCTTGGCTCAGGCCACTTCTGTTTGTGGACCTTGATGTGGACCCAGTCTCCGGGGCTGACCACCAGGGTGTGGGGCAGTCTGGGGCAGTGTTCTTGACCTGTGAATACAAAACTCGAGATACTGCGGTTAGTGCTTTGACATATTCAGGTAAACCTTCCTGGAAATCATCAAAAGCGGGTGATTTAGCTGGTAGGTTGTGAGGACCTGGCATGGGGCGGCCTGTTAATATCTCGTGTGGGCTAAGATGTGTTTGACTATGGGGAGAGGTCTCGCATGGACATTAATGCTAGGGGTAGGGCCACGTTAGTTTAGTCGTTTTTGTGATGTTCTGTAGAGACATACTGAGTTGCTGTTTTGTCTCTATCAGCACCTTGGCCATTTTTTCTTTCAACGTCTGGTTTGCACTTTCAACTAGGCCTTTTGACTGGGGGTGATAGACTGAACCAGATCTATGGGAGATACCTAATGCCTGTTCTACCTGGCTGAGTTTTTTATCGCTGGTAAAATGAGATCCATTGTCCGAGCAGATAACTGTGGGGTAACCCCACCGAGGAATGCGTTTTTTCCATAACCATTTAATCACAGATACTGCATCCTCTCTTTTGCAAGGGACTGCTTCTACCCATTTGGAGAATCGATCTACCATCACGAGTAGGTATCTGTACCCTTGTACTCTGTTGTCCCTGCCCATGCCGGTGTAATCTATGCATATTTCTCTGAAGGGGTAGGGGGGCACTGAGAATGTTCCCAAAGGTCTTTGGTAGACTGTCTTCTTATTTAGCTCGTGACAGACGACGCATTCTGCAATATGGTTGGCCACCATTTCCTCCAGGTAGGGATGCCACCAGTCCTGTTTGAGCCTGTTGGTGGTTCTTTTGGGTCCTTCATGAGTCTGTCCATGTGCATCCTTGATGAGGTAGACCAGGAGTGCGGCTGGTGCTACTGGGCGCCCATCGTGGCTTCTCCATAGGCCGCTGGTGCATGTGGCTCCTTTCTTCTGCCACTGCGAGTGTTCGTTCCATTTCGCTTCTTTCTGCACTTCTTTCAGATGTTCCTCTGACAAATTGAGGGCGTTGTCTTCAGTAAATACAATCATCATTGCTGCGCTTTCTTTTAGGTTCCCTCCTGCTTCTTTTGCTGCTGTGTCGGCTGCGTTTGAATTTCCTTTGGAGTGTCCTTTGCATTTGATGATCTGGATTTTTCGGGGGAGATGTATAGCTTCCAGGAGGGCGAGTATGAGGTCTTTGTGTTTTACCGGGGCTCCTGCTGACGTTTGGAGTCCTCTTTTCATCCATATGGCTACATCCACGTGAGCTGTATGCTGAGTCGGTGAATATGTTTGCATTTTTGTTTTTTGAGATTTTTAATGCTTTCACCGAGGCGTCGAGTTCTGCTTTTTGTGTTGATGCTGGTTGTTCTATCATCCCACTTCTTAGGGTGACGTGGTGTCCATTAATTTGTTGAATGGCTGCGTATGATGCTCTATTTCCCTCTTCTTCTTTGAAACAACAACCATCTATAAACAGGACAATTTCTGCATCGGGGTCAGATGTTCCATCCAAGTCTGTGCGGCCCTTTGCTTCCAGTTTCATGAGCTGTACGCAGTCATGGGTGCCATCTGCATACTGTAGTCCGCCGGCCAAGTTGATTCCATCAGCTGTGTACAAGACATTGTCTCTTTCCAGGGTGACATGCAAGCGCATCTTGTGTTTTGGTGTGGTAAAGGTGAAATCCGTTTGATCGAGGTAGGATTTGACTCCATGTGTGGTATGCACGATGGTGGGGTGGTAGAAAGTAATGTGGTCGGTTCTCGTAGGGCGTGTGCGATGGCAGCCGTGTGTCGTCCACATCCGGAGAGTCCATGTTCCACTGTGTCGAGTTTGCAACTGTGGTGAGCCAGGATCGCGCGCTCACCGTGTCTAGGCTGCCAGAGCACAGCTTGACAATTCCGTGCTTTTCAGTAACGTCCAAATGGAACGAGGAAGAGATGTCTGGGGTGCATAGGTGTTCGGCCTTCCCCATGAGTTGTTTCAATCTTATGAACGCTTCCTCCGCACTTGTGGTCCAGTTGAGTGGTGCCTTGACGTTCCGATGGCCAGCTTCCGCAATGGGTTCGCGTGGGGGAACAGTGTGGTCCACATAATCAGCTATGTGGTGTCTGCTATAGCCAGTGAGTCCCAGGAATGCTAGCATTTGCTGCACGGTGGTGGGTTTAGGGTACTGGAGCATTCTCTGTTGTCTTTCCGGGTTGATGTATCTCTTATCTCCCGTGATCCTTTTTCCCAGGAATACCACTTCTGTGCGGCAGACCTGTGCTTTTTCCTTCCTGATTTTGTAGCCACATTTTGCGATGCGCCGTAGCAGGGATTTGGTGGCCGTGAGGCAATTTTCTACTGTGGTGATGTCCATGAGGATGTCGTCGACATACTGGATGAGTAGGAGTTCCTTGAGATCTGCCTTCAGGCAGGCGTTGAATATGGTTGGCGTGCATGTGAATCCTCGTAGCATTCTTGTGTAGGTCTAAGAGCATTTTTTAAATGTGAATGCAAACATATCTTGACTTTCTTTGGCCAAGGGGAGGCAAAAAAATGCGTTGGCCAGGTCGATGACGGTGAAAAATTGATGACTCGGGGAGCCTGCATGCAGGGCGACATGGGGGTTGGGCACTTTTTCAGTAATGGGTTGGACCACCTGGTTGATACGTCGCAGATCGTGGACCAGGCGCCATGAGTGTCCTCCAGCCTTGGGTACTGGTAGAATTTGTGTGTTCCACGGTGAATCCGCTGGTCGTAGAACTCCTGCTTGTAAGAGGCCTTCAATGGTGGAGGCTATTCGAGCAGCTGCCTCGGGCTTGACCTTGTACTGACCTTGCCAAATGGGCACAGCGTGGGCTTTCACTTTGATGTGTATATTGTGGTGTGGTGTGCAGCCAACGTGATAGGGGCCGGTGGTCCAGAGGGTTGGCGGTAGTTGGGCGAACATTTCTGCTGCCAGGGGGTGTTCTTCGATGCTTCCTTGATAAGTTCTTTCCAGGACATTTCTTTCATATATGCCTTGTTCGTAGCTGTTGTGTCCTATTCTCCAAACCGATTTGTCTGGCATGTGTTGCAACAGGGGGTTCGTTGTGGGGACCCAGGTGGGTTGGCGAGGGCTCTTTTGACCATGGGGCCCAATTGTTTGGCTGCATGGTTGGCTTCTACGGCTAGGGTCACATGTGGAACTGCGGTGTCGTGAAGTAGATACCAGGATTGTTGGTCTGGTGTCAGGCGGACCGCTGCTGCAACTCCTTCGTGGCCCAGATAGAAGTCTGTTGTCTGGAGTCGTTCTTGTCGTCCCTCCTTTTTCGCTTCCCAGCCTTCGTCATAGATGTCATCACGGTGGCGTGTGAAACAGAGAGTGCAGTGTACGGGTCCAGCATCGACTTTTTCCAGAGTTGGTAGGTTTACAAAATGCCACCAGCCGGTGAGTGTGGGGTCGGGGGTGGTATCAGGAGTTCCACCTAAGACGAGTATACGTTCGAGGGGTATTAGCTCTTCTTTTGGCTCAGAGAAACTAACTTCCAGACCGTGGAGGTTACATATCACAGATGCCCCTGTTCTTCGGAGAAGGTCCCTTCCCATTAGGTTGGTGGGGCAGCTTGGTGAGTAGAGGTATTGGTGTCTGACTTTGTGAGGACCTATCTTGGTAGGGAGGGGTGCGGTGAAGGGTTGGACTTGTGTCGTCCCAGAGAATCCAACAGTCCGTAATTTCCGAGTGGATAGTTGTATGTAGTACGTAGTATGTTGGCGGCCAGGTTCTTCAAGCAAGACACGTGACAGTGACAGTGACAGTAATTCCTTGGATTGACAGTGATTCCTTGGATTGTACATGGCACTACTGGTTCGGCATTTATTTTTGTCTGTACCACCACTTCCATGTCCCCTGGGCGCCTCTATGCTCCATGCCATGGCAGGGTGTCCATGCGGGGTCCTCCCTTTCCTCTCGAGGAAGCTCCTCTTCCTCTCTGAGGGGGGCGGTAGGATCCTCTATATAATTGCTGGGGTTGTTGGTTCTGGGGGCATTCCCTTGCCCAGTGGTCACTTTGGCCACAGATGAAACATCCTGTAGTTTTCTCGGGTCCTCCCCATCCTCTAGAGGATTGGAATTGTCCTCTCCCTCTCAGTTGCTGCCATTGGGGGGGGCCTTGGGGGTATGAGGGTGCGGGGGCCCCTGGATACTGCCGCTGGGGATATTCATAGGGAGTCCAGGCCTGCTGCCATTGGGGTAGGTGCTGGGCTGGTGGGTAGGCGGGGGTTACAGTTAGGGGCTGTGGTCCTGTCCATTGTAGTGGCGCGGTTTGGGGCGGGGCCTGTGCTTCAGGGGTGGTGACTACTGCTTGCACAGTTGCTTTCTTCTTTTTGTCCGTATTGACTTCATCTTCCAGTTTTTTTACCTGCATTTTTAGTAGTCTGGTTTGTATGGAATCTTTCTCCAGGAATTCGTCTTCTTGCTTTTTGATGTGTCTTTCCAGGTGATGGATGAGATGGCTCTCCCACTGTCTCTCGGTCATGTCTGACAGTCAAACTGTGTCTGCGAGCTACAGCCTGACATCTCCTGGGAGGCCATTTTGGCATTTGGCATCTGCATGTACATGGGGAGACCCACTAGGCAGGGGTCATGACATTCTACAGTGCTATCACTCCAGAGCTCCTTTGCTCATGTGAGATAGGCGTGTGGTTCTTCCCCATTTTTAAATCTCAGGCCTGCCAGGGCCACTGTGTTGCGTCTGGTCGGCCAGGTTTCTCCTATGGCTGTCCATATGTCATTCCGCATGTGGTTGAATGGGTGCTCGTGTGCCATGGTGAGGGTTCTAACTTCTCTTTCCAGGGAGGTCAGGGTGATGTTTCCTGCTGTGGCGCGGAGAATGGCTCGCACATCTCTTAGGGCTAGTGTGTCAGCCGCTGTGTGGTTTTCGAAGATTCGGATCCATGCTGCAGCTCCTTTGTCCAACGCTGATAGGTTGCCTTTGAGGGCCTGCATGTCGCGGTGGTACCAGGGAACAAATGTTTCTCTTTTGGCGGACTGCTTTTGTTCCTCCTCTCGTTGTCTATTTTTCGAGCGGGTAACTATCCCTATTGCTGACGATCTTCTGGCCTGGCTTTTGGATGATGCTATAAGGGTTCCTTTTCTTCTGTTGTCGTTTGTGTACTCTCCCCGGGAGCTGCCACTGTTTTTGAATGACCACTTTTTTGTCTTAGTCTCGTGGTCTGACATGGGTTCTTCTTCCCAGGAGCGGAGGGGGGTGGGGTGTCTTTGTTTTGTTTTCTTAAAGGTGTATTTGGGGACTACAGGGGTAGGTGAAGGTGTGGGCTGGCTTCGGGTCTTTTGTTTTTCTTTGGGTTGTTGTTTGGCTGTAGCGTCTGCAGGAGGTGCTATGAGATGAACATGGGTTGTGTTGGCATCCTCTGGTAGTGGGCCACATTGTCCAGTCAGTGTGACAGTTGCGTGGCTAACCCTTGTGGTACATTTCTTTTTCCTTTCTTGATGTCTTTTTGTGGTTTGTAGGACTGGCAAGTGCATTCGTCGTCCTCTGTATTAGAGGAGAGAAACTCTTTGTGTCTGTTTGATCGTTAGGGGGCGATGTCTGATCATTGTCCTTGTTCTCACTGTCAGATGGCTTTGGGGAGGGCTGTACTCGGAAATGGATTTGGATCGGGCCTTCCATTACTAATACGGGTGCTTGTATTTCTGGCGGGGGTGGGGTGGCTATTTTCTGGTTGCTCAGCACAGGGGGCGCTGTTGCTTCAGGTGTGTGCTCGGTCTTAGGGTTGTACGGAGAGGGGGGGTGCCGATGTGTTTCTTCATCGGCCAGCAGGGAGGGGTAGCGGGATGGGGTGGTGTGTGGTTGGAGTGGGGTGTGACCTTGGGGGATGGGTTCGGGGAGGGGTGGTAACTTGTTTCTTGTGGGGGGTAGGGTTCCTTCTGGGCTTCTACCACTGCCTTGGTTGCGGCATTTCTGATTTTATTGCGACGTTCGACAATCATTTCCGCTCGAATCCATGCCGTCATTATGTGCTGAACCAGCGCCCATTGTGCACGCTGCTTGTTTAACTTGCGCTTTCAAGCCCCCATTAATCCAGGGTTGTTTTTTGCATCCACTCCTGCTTCAGCCAGCAGTCTTTTTTCTTCCTCTATCACCTTGGTGCGGTTTTCTGCTGTCGGGGTAGTGTCTTTCGACCACCACCCTGCTTTGATCCATTTTTGTTCATATTTATGGAATTTCCAAGTTTCTCAAGCATGGAACTTTGGCTCTGTTCTGTTCTTGAGCTCAGCTACAGCTTCAATACGAATCTCACTGGTGCCGGGTCTGGGGGATGGGGTCTTTTCCATTATGTTTTTGAATGGCAGGAGAACAAAAGACATGGGAAGAAGTGGGAGGGGGAAACCTCAAATGTTCGGATCTCAATGTGTTTCTGGTGCAGCTACGCCACTAGTGGTCTTTTAGGTTATTACAGGTCAACTTTTTTTTTTTTATTTGTATTTTTTTTTTATATATTGCCCTTTTATCTAGGGCAATTTGAGGAGGTTGTTCATACACATACACACACAAAACCTCTATCACACATGCACAGACTCTATCAAACACACACTCTCTTAAACACAAAGACTGTCTCAAACACACACACGCCCGCGGTCTCTCTCACATTCACACACACGCATGGTACCTCTCTTTCCACACACACAAGGTACCTCGTTGCGCACACTCTCACTCACACAGCCGGCAATACAATTTTACGCTAAGTCACGTGAATTGGGCCTTTAACCCTTTAATATTTGGTTTCTCTAAGAACCGGGCCTTTAACCCCTAAATGCTTGGCTTCCTTTTTACTTTAAAAATGATTCCGGGCCTTTCACCCTTAAATGAAATTACCGACTATCGACTACCCTTCTGAAGGCTGAGTTTAACATTTTTCATTGCCAGACATCACTTAGTTTAGGCATTTCGGAGGTCTTTTCAACAACCGGGCCTAAACGGGATTCGGAATTACTTCACGAGTTAAACATTGTTCATCACCAAAACGTCGCTCAGTTTAGGCATACTGGATGTATTCTCTACACACGGGCCCAAACGTTACGTGGAATTACTACGCAAGTTAAACACACAGCCGCTTCGAAGGGGGGTTTCCTAACCCGTTCCCTTAACTTACCTTACTACCGTTCTCATCAAACAATCCAATTTCTCCTCTCCACAATATTTAACAATTATTATTCATGCATCATTCAACAATACATCCCCAAAACCACAAAGTTGTTCGTCCAGCCTTAAACAGTACAACACTTCCACCTAAAATATTCCTATCTAATCTATGCAGACTTCATGAAATGGCTCTGCTCACCTTTTAGCGGGTACCCATGGAAGTATCGCAACCGTTCAGGCTTTCGGAACTCCTCTGCAGTCTTGTAATGGGATCACGTCGGGGTCACCAATTTGTCGTGTTCAAAATTTCCAAATCCGGAATGATGGGATGAAACTGGAACTTTGAGCTACGGAGAGTTTATAGGACGGTTTGAGAATCTACCAAAAAATTGAAAACGTTTTACGTCGACGTGGTTAGTCCTAAACTGCGTGTCTCATCTAGCATACATTTCACCCAGGAGTCTGCAGAAACTTTGTTTCCTCGTCACTTTGTTACAAACGACAGACCCCCCTTTGCGAGGCGGTCCCGCCTTTGTTATTTCCCATCTCCCGAGTATCTAGTTTCAGACTCCCCGCTGTGTGTGCGCCAGATTAACCGTTTCAGTGCCGGTTTCTAACTGGTTGCGTAGTTACACCCAGTGTCTTTAGACATGTTTTAATTTTGGCTCTGACTGATCAATAAAACTGTATTTCATAATTACCCACTATATGAATGATAGTAATGTACATGAATAAATTTATGTAATGTATACTGTAGTATACACACATATAGTTTTGCTATCGAGGATTAGTTCAATCTGTAATGTTATAGTTATAGTAGTAAAGTTATATGTAGTACGTAATAGTTATAGTATATGTATATATATATATATATTTTTTTTTCTCACAAAACCCAACAGGAAGTCGGCCATTTTTAATTTTCCTGACTTTTTAGTCATATTTATGTTTTGTACTTTAGCGAAACTCCTCCTTGGCGATTTATCGGATCGGCTTCAAACTTGACGAGTGTCTACAAGACACCTTCACAGCTTAACATTATCAAAATATATATATTTTTTGGCACACGGTGTGGGCGTGGCAACACGTTAAATTTCATGTTCCAAAAGATACTTGGAAATTCACGAAACTTTGTGCACTCGTCAGTCCCAGTGTGGCAATTGATATTCTATGGGTTCCGTGCTTGGGCATGGCAAAATGACCGGACACGCCCTGTTGAAAATTTCAAAACATCAAACCTATTCACTTTTTAACATGAAATTGGGTATATTAATGTAACATCACTAGACTCAAAAAAAATTATATTGCCGCCATGACCGACACCCAACCAACAGGAAGGTGGCCATATTGGATTTAATGTGCGCAAACTCCTAGGGGATTCATCAGATCGACTTCAAAGTTCGCGAGTGTCTACAAGACACTTTGGGGATTAAATGTATTAAAACATTGGGTTTTCGTCACACAATGTGGGCATGGCACTGTGTTGAATTGAAGTGTTAACCTGACTTTTGGGGCCTTAAGAAACTCGAAAAATCACAAAACTTTACACACTCAAGATCAAACCTATTCACTTTTTTAGTATCTCCTCCGAGATCTGCATAGAATTCCGGCAGGTTTTCCTCTTGTCTTTCTCCTCCGTCGGCGTATTGGTAAACACAGTGGCGGCAGGACAAAGAGATCTTAGTACGTACTCCGGTAAGTTGCGAAAAAGTCCGTATGAGGTGTCGAACAGACGTCCAGGAGTGCTTGTCGTTCATATTGTAATAGCGACAGTGCACTGCATGCAAAAATAAGAACAATACAAATAGTAATAAACACAAAACTAAGAGTTGAATGCAGAGCCGGTGTGTCCATACTACGGCGCACCCGGAAGTTAGTCCGGGTTAACTCATAAGTTAGCTAGCTTCCTCTGCTGAACCAATATTTTACTAAAATGACTTTTACAACTCTCTTTGCTCCAACTTCCATCCTTAACAAAGAATCCCAAATGCATCATTTGCTAACTTTCCCACTTTCATTGTCTTTCACATCAACTTCCATAATCATTTCAGCCTGTCAACTAACTTTACAGCTCTCTCGCCTTGTTATATTTTTTTCAAATAAATTTAAAGCCTTACAGTATCCTTTCCAGAAATCCTACCAGATATTTAGATTATAACGCTACTTTTAAACCAAGGACTCATGTGGGAAACTAGTTTGACATGTTGTGTACAACACACATACTATGCTTACTGTATCTCACATTTATACATTTGCTTGTTTTTAATCGCGATTTTCATCAGCCATGTAGCTAAACATACCCCGAGACACTGATAAAATGTCTCCGAACTCATCTCATCCATACGTGCTCCAGAGTGATCCATCGGCCAGGCGGTCACACGCCTCAAACATCATTTCAATCACCCAAGGATTCATTCATTCAACGCTTTTGCTAGGATGGGTCAAGAATAATCTATAATAATCATGTATTTAATAATGTCGATTTTATTATTGGATAACATAAAGCAAATAAACAGACAAAAACCACGATTCTCTTGATCAATGCAAAATTGGCTACTTCATAAGTAAGGCATACATTTTTAATGTACAACACATCTCTGAGTACTTAAAAAAGCCCTCTATATAATACATTTCTCTTTATTCTTCTTCATAATATTGTTCTTATACTGTAGCTAACCAATAATAAATGAAATACTTTTTACCATTAATGCAACTTCTGGTGCTCCTTCGTTTTGCTGATGGCCTTCTAGTCTGGATCATACGTTGTGAGGTTAAGCTTAATGCAGGCGTTGAGGCTTCCATCAGTTAAACTTAAGCGTAGGATGGTCTTAATGTTTCTCAGATGCGAGAAAGACTGCTCACATGCATTTGTAAAGCCAAACATGGTCAATACGCCATTACTCACACGCTGCATTGTGTGCTGTGTGACGGGACGCTCGTTCCAAGTTTTAAGAATCAGCTGGTCTTCAGTTTCAAGTTCAAGTTCAAGTTCAAGAGATTATTTGTCACATACATATTGAAGTTTTTTCGACTTCTGTCCACTTTTGTTCAGCTGATTGGTCCGACTCGAGGCAGGGAGTTTTCTTAATGTTTGTCTGTCTTACAGAGGGGATCGGCGCATGGGCTCGTAAGCAGTCCAGCAGTGGAACGCCATTCCTCCTGCTCCCAAGAGGATCATTATTATCCACAATTATTATAATGATCCTCAGTGATACATATAATTGTGGCCTGCGTGCCGCAAGTTGAAATGAACAGTAAAACTTTCGCCATGTCGGCGCACCACAGCCATCTCCTTCCCTAAGCCCTTACCTGTGGGCAGAGACTTCCACAAGTTGCGCCTGAGCAGAGACCCGGTAGGGGCAGGGCGCCGAGTAAATGGCGCCCCGGAGTCTTTATGTTGTCCGCAGCCGGTGCTTGACTACTTTGTCCGCCACATTTATATTTTGAATTTTATTTTCAAGTTGTAATTTCTCTTACCTGTTTTACTTTAAAATGACACAGAATAATAATTTATTACTTGTTAATTGTGATGAAAAATTTTAGCTCAAAATTGTATGCGAGCCATATACCGTCATCAAAAGAGCCGTAATTGGCTCGCGAGCCATAGGTTCCCGACCCCTGCTCTAGATTGATTCAATCTTTAAGCTTACTCAGATCTTCCCTGATCGGAACAATATCTCAGTGAGTCGTCACCTTCACTTTTCGGGAATCTTGTGTTGCCTTTGCTGGACCTGTCCAGACGACTCCTTGTTGGATATCTTACGGCCGGTCTCTGACTGCCGCTGGGCACACAACCTGGACATGAAGAGAGTCTCATCATCGTCGCCAGATTGTTGGATAAATTATCCTAGGTGGTCGGTGAGGTTAATCTGCCCGCTACAGGAAAACAAAACTGAGAGTATTAAAGATATTTATTCTGCAAAATAAAGAGAAAGATACCGTCATGCTTCAAAGCAGTGTTCTGATCAGTCTACCCCTATTACTGACGAAGAGGGCTTTATACCAAAGAGAGGTTGTGTGTCAGGTGTCATTTACAACTCTGATCCTCAGTCATATCCCTGGGTGTTCCCCCAAACAGTGATTTAACAGTCAAACTTCGGTCACAGACACAATCCTACTGTACCATAAAACAAACACACAACGCTCTTTTAAGTCCCTCTTGTCCTTATCCTTATCTCCACACAAGGTTAAGTGAAGGATGGAATGTGGTCTGGTTTTTCCAATACTACAACTGAAATGTTTTAGACAGTTTTTACACACAGACACACACAGACAATTTTTTTGTCTCTTTATATTAACTCTGAGTGACTCATAAAAACCCATAGACAATGAGTTTTATAACTAAGTAACATACAAAAGGCTATTGTCCTGTATAAAACATGTAAAACCTCATTCAAATAGTTGATCATGTGCATTTTTCTCTCACAGCCTACATACGTGCAACTGCGGCTCTAGCGCATGCCACTGTGATTGCACTGACGTTTCACCTTCTGGACTTGATAGACCTGCTGGCTAATTTAAGGGTCTTATTGGCCCGACTTAATGGCCTTGTTGGCCGACTTGAAGGACCTGCTGGATGCGTTGCCAAGCCCGCTTTGCGCACTCAAAGTTGTACTGCCACTGCGGTCCAGGCCTTTTGCCCGTTCCTCCAAGCCTGGCTGTCTGTTTGGGCCCACGAGTTCTGTGGAGCCTCAGCCTTTCGAGGGGTCTGAGGGTTCCGTGGGCCCTGGGTGTTCTGACATCATTGCTCTCAGCAATGCCTTGAGGTGAGGCCAATCTTTTTACTCTTAAGCCCTCACCACATGTAGCTGTACTTGGCTATACAGCGAGCTAAACACTCTTGCAATAAGTACCCAGAGACAGGAGCGCACTTTTGGTATCGTTAATGAAAGCGGTGTAAAACTGTGGAACAGTAGAGAAATATGCAGATAAACGATCAATCTCTATGCAGATGTAGATAACGTGTTAATACGTTGTCATAGCTCCCACATTGTATACATACAACAATAACATGAATTATCTCACAAATTGTGCTTTCTCAAGGGCAGTGAAGAGGCTGATGGAAGAGATGTTAATCCGGGTCTGGGACATGATCAGATTGGCTGAGTGTGCCTTGATCTGTTTATGCCTGTTCTGATTTTACTATTATATTATTATACTATCATCCAAATGCTATGATGTTGCAATACTGACTGCGCGGGGGGCGCACCGGGAGGCAGAACAACCGTGTTTTGGTTGCATCTAAATTTTTTAGTATGGCTTTTAAGTTGGTTTTTAACTGTATTTCTGTGTTTGTATTGGAACTGATTTTTTTAATCTGGCTTTTAAATCAGTTTTGAAACTGTATTTCTGTATCAGGATTGGGTCTGAATTTTTGGGACACATCATCAGTAGTGGACCCCAGGACCATGAGGTGTTTGACCATTATCACTAGACACCCTCGCCTGAGGAAGGCCCTCCCGTGGTTGATCAAGCCTCGGAGTGTGTCCCATAGCCAATTGGAGTTCAATTTGGGTTATGCTCGATTGTGGGTAGGCAAAGAGTTTTGCTAAGCATTAATTTAGAATGATTTATGTTAAGAGTTTTGCTAAACATTAATTTTGAATGACCAATTTACTAATGCTTCATGCAATTATGCCATGTCAAGGTTGGTATGGTAAATTAAAAAAAAAAAATAAAAGGTTACGTTTAATAGGTAAGTATTTAGAGGTGTCTTGTGTTCCTACTTTGTGTCAGGGTCTTCTGTAGGTTCAGAATGAAGTTAGCTCCTCGGCACATCTGAATTTATGGGGCATAGCTCCACCCATTTTTTGGAATAAACTCCTTTTATTTTCTTTGTTTTCTTCCAATAAAAATCCTAATTGGTTTTAACCAATTGGGGATGGGGGGATGGGTTTTAACCAACTTCATCTTTCATTTTCATAAACGTCCTTTACTTACTCAACTTACTACGCCGGATCGAGCTGTACACTCTACCTTCATCCACTCCCTCATTTTCATGAGGGAAAGGAGGATAGAAGAGAGAAGATAGAAGATAACGTATTGTCAGACGATTTAAAATGCTGAAAAGGCGGTTAGGTTCAAAGCTTGTATGTGCGCCCCACACTGTGTTGGTGTGGGGCGTGGTTGTGTGTTTGGGCGCCGCGCCCCTGCATCGATCTGGTCGCGATTCGCCTATCTCTCCCAGTGCCAAAACTTATATTCACAAATACACCACACAATAGGCCTAGGGCTTGCGGGATGGGTGGGGTGCAAGCTATATAGGTGGGGATGCAGCGGGCAGCTGCCATCTTGCCTGTCACGCTCCTGCCCCAGCGTGCTTCTCGTCCGTTACGAAATGTTAATCCGACTCATATTGGCTTAGAATGCATACACTCGCACACGAATCCTACTCCAACCAACACTCCACCAGACCAGGGTCTGCGGGGCAGGAGGGGTGTGAGTGATTCAGGGTCGACTTGCCTGAAGGACTTGCATCCCCAACCCCGCAATTTTGACTGCAATAGGCAACAGTACACATTTAGCACTGGGGTTTTCCGGGATGGACAGACAGGCGGTCCTATCACACACACACACACATGCACACACCACCACACCTTCTTTGAATGCACCCCAGCAGCCTTCTGGTTGCATTACTCTCCTTTTCTCCCTCATTTACTGCCATAACTATGACAGGAAGAGGCCAGGTGACCATTTGTCATTCCAGTTTTCCTGGACCTAATCAACTGTTTTTCATTACATGTTGTCGTCCAATGTTAATTTTTTTGTGTAAATGTTTTCAGGTTCTATGTTTAATTGTCTCACCGGCCATGATTCTCTCCCTCTTGGGGTAGTGATCAGTTGTTTATAGACCCAAACATGATAAATAGTTTTCCAAAGAGGGGGGTTGGTGGTGGTTCTCTTTGACCAAAAACTGTGCTCTTGTCATCCTACAGGTCATCCACTGGACAGAATTATTGCAGCAGTTCTTGATGATTTAAGAATTAATAAAGTGTTGCATTGCAGGTGGAGAACTTGAGCTACACTTGCGGACTAACTCCGTCCTAGATGCAATGGCATGCAAATACTCTTTGTTGTATGCCCAGCATGCTGACAGGATGGGTTGAAAATAAATAAATAAAAAATAAAATCTCCACGAATTACTCTGTGTGGCAGGATCAGACAAAAGGTCAAACATGTATTTGTCGAGTTAAAAAACGCATTTTCAGCCCATTTAAACGTCGAAAAGGCGGATCGGTTAAACGCTACAGTCATTACTCTGTGTGACAGTGTCAGGCAGTTTAAATACTATGATGAACTAGTATGTGCTGCTAAAGTGTTGTTTGTCAAACAGTTGTAGGTCCTTCTAACATTTATTTTTCGAGTAATGATTATTTTTATCAACGTCTGCACATGTGGGAAAAAACGCATTTTCAGCCGATTTAAACGCCGAAAAGGCGGATCGGTTAAACGCTACAGTCATTACTCTGTGCGACAGTGTCAGACAGTTTAAATACTATGATGAACTAGTATGTGCTGCTAAAGTGTTGTCTGTCAACGAGTTTTAGGCTCATATAAAATGTATTTTTCGAGTTATGAGTATTTTCAGAATTTTGGACGGTTTGCTGCCTTGCTGAATTAGAGAAACACCGAACCAATGTCTCTTTATAGGTGAATGATTCAGAATGCTGCAGTACACCATATAATTTTAATTAATATGAGGAACAATTATGTGCTTAGGTCTTTCTCAAAGACAGTTTAAATACAATGATAAACTAGTATGTGCTGCTAAAGTGTTGTTTGTCAACCAGTTTTAGGCCCATATAAAATGTATTTCTCGAGTTATGATAATTTTCATCAAAGTCTACACATGTGGGAAAAAACGCATTTTCAGCCGATTTAAACGTCGATTTGGCGGAACGGTTAAACGCTTCAGCCATTACTATGTGACAGTGTCAGACAGTTTAAATACAATGATAAACTAGTATGTGCTGCTAAAGTGTTGTTTTTCAAACAGTTTTAGGCCCATTTAAAATGTATTTTTCGAGTTATGATCATGTTCAGAACTTTGGACGATTTGCTGTCTAGCTGAATTAGAGAAACACCGAACAATTGTCTCTTTGTAGGTGCATGATTTTGAATGCTGCAGTACACCATATAACTTTAATTAATATGAGGAACAATTATGTGCTTCTTAAGTCTTTCTCAAAGACAGTTTAAATACAATGATAAACTAGTATGTGCTGCTAAAGTCTTGTTTGTCAACCAGTTTTAGGCCCATATAAAATGTATTTTTCGAGTTCTGATAATTTTCATCAAAGTCTACACGTGGGAAAAAACGCATTTTCAGTCGATTTAAACGTCGACAAGGCGAATCGGTTAAACGCTTAAGTCATTACTCCATGTGACAGTGTCAGACAGTTTAAATACAATGATGAACTAGTATGTGCTGCTAAAGTCTTGTTTGTCAACCAGTTTTAGGCCCAAATAAAATGTATTTTTCGAGTTCTGATAATTTTCATCAAAGTCTACACGTGAGAAAAAACGCATTTTCAGCCGATTTAAACGTCGAAAAGGCGAATCGTTTGAACGCTTCAGTCATTACTCTATGTGACAGTGTCAGTCAGTTTAAATACAATGATGAACTAGTATGTGCTGCTAAAGTCTTGTTTGTCAACCAGTTTTAGGCCCATATAAAATGTATTTTTCGAGTTCAGATAATTTTCATCAAAGTCTACACGTGGGAAAAAACGCATTTTCAGTCGATTTAAACGTCGATTTGGCGGAACGGTTAAACACTTCAATCATTACTCTATGTGACAGTGTCAGACAGTTTAAATACAATGATAAACTAGTATGTACTGCTAAAGTCTTGTTTGTCAACCAGTTTTAGGCCCAAATAAAATGTATTTTTCGAGTTCTGATAATTTTCCGAACTTTGGACCGTTTGCTGTCTAGCTGAATTAGAGAAACACCGAACCATTGTCTCTTTGTTGGTGAATGATTCAGAATGCTGCAGTACACCATATAACTTTAATTAATATGAGGAACAATTATTTTGCTTCTTAAGTCTTTCTCAAAGACAGTTTAAATACAATGATAAACTAGTATGTGCTGCTAAAGTGTTGTTTGTCAACCAGTTTTAGGCCCATATAAAATGTATTTTTCGAGTTATGATAATTTTCATCAAAGTCTACACATGTGGGAAAAAACGCATTTTCAGCCGATTTAAACGTCGAAAAGGCGGATCGGTTAAACGCTTCAGCCATTACTCTGTGACAGTGTCAGACAGTTTAAATACAATGATAAACTAGTATGTGCTACTAAAGTCTTGTTTGTCAACCAGTTTTAGGCCCATATAAAATGTATTTTTCGAGTTCTGATAATTTTCATCAAAGTCTACACGTGGGAAAAAACGCATTTTCAGCCGATTTTAACGTCGATTTGGCGGAACGGTTAAACGCTTCAGTCATTACTCTATGTGACAGTGTCAGACAGTTTAAATACAATGATAAACTAGTATGTGCTGCTAAAGTGTTGTTTGCCAACCAGTTTTAGGCCCATATAAAATGTATTTTTCGAGTTATGATCATTTTCCGAACTTTGGACCGTTTGCTGTCTAGCTGAATTAGAGAAACACCGAACCATTGTCTCTTTGTAGGCGCATGATTCAGAATACTGCAGTACAGCATAGAAATTTAATTAATATGATGAACTATTATGTGCTTCTTAAGTTTTTCTCACAGAGTTCTAGGCCCATCTAACATGTATTTGTGGAGTTATGATCATTTTCAGAACTTTGGACGATTTGCTGTCGAGCTGAATTAGAGAAACACCGAACCATTGTCTCTTTGTAGGTGAATGATTCAGAATGCTGCAGTACACCATATAACTTTAATTAATATGAGGAACAATTATTTTGCTTCTTAAGTCTTTCTTAAAGACAGTTTAAATACAATGATGAACTAGTATGTGCTGCTTATGTCTTGTTTGTCAACCAGTTTTAGGCCCATATAAAATGTATTTTTCGAGTTCTGATAATTTTCATCAAAGTCTACACATGTGGGAAAAAATGCATTTTCAGCTGATTTTAACGTCGATTTGGTGGAACGGTTAAACGCTTCAGTCATTACTCTATGTGACAGTGTCAGACAGTTTAAATACAATGATAAACTAGTATGTGCTGCTAAAGTGTTGTTTGCCAACCAGTTTTAGGCCCATATAAAATGTATTTTTCGAGTTATGATCATTTTCCGAACTTTGGACCGTTTGCTGTCTAGCTGAATTAGAGAAACACCGAACCATTGTCTCTTTGTAGGCGCATGATTTAGAATGCTGCAGTACACCATATAACTTTAATGAATATGAGGAACTATTATGTGCTTCTTAAGTCTTTCTCAAAGACAGTTTAAATACAATGATAAACTAGTATGTGCTGCTAAAGTCTTGTTTGTCAACCAGTTTTAGGCCCATATAAAATGTATTTTTCGAGTTCTGATAATTTTCATCAATGTCTACACGTGGGAAAAAACGCATTTTCAGTCGATTTAAACGTCGATTTGGCGGAACGGTTAAACGCTTCAGTCATTACTCTATGTGACAGTGTCAGAAAGTGTAAATACAATGATAAACTAGTATGTGCTGCTAAAGTGTTGTTTGCCAACCAGTTTTAGGCCCATATAAAATGTATTTTTCGAGTTATGATCATTTTCCGAAGTTTGGACCGTTTGCTGTCTAGCTGAATTAGAGAAACACCGAACCATTGTCTCTTTGTAGGCGCATGATTTAGAATGCTGCAGTACACCATATAACTTTAATGAATATGAGGAACTATTTTGTGCTTCTTAAGTCTTTCTCAAAGACAGTTTAAATACAATGATAAACTAGTATATGCTGCTAAAGTCTTGTTTGTCAACCAGTTTTAGGCCCATATAAAATGTATTTTTCGAGTTCTGATAATTTTCATCAAAGTCTACACATGTGGGAAAAAACGCATTTTCAGTCGATTTAAACGTCGAAAAGGCGAATCGGTTGAACGCTTCAGCCATTACTCTATGTGACAGTGTCAGACAGTTTAAATACAATGATAAACTAGTATGTGCTGCTAAGTCTTGTTTGTCAACCAGTTTTAGGCCCAAATAAAATGTATTTTTCGAGTTCTGATAATTTTCATCAAAGTCTACACGTGAGAAAAAACGCATTTTCAGCTGATTTAAACGTCGAAAAGGCGAATCGGTTGAACGCTTCAGTCATTACTCTATGTGACAGTGTCAGAAAGTGTAAATACAATGATAAACTAGTATGTGCTGCTAATGTGTTGTTTGCCAACCAGTTTTAGGCCCATATAAAATGTATTTTTCGAGTTATGATCATTTTCCGAACTTTGGACCGTTTGCTGTCTAGCTGAATTAGAGAAACACCGAACCATTGTCTCTTTGTAGGCGCATGATTCAGAATACTGCAGTACAGCATAGAAATTTAATTAATATGATGAACTATTATGTGCTTCTTAAGTGTTTCTCACAGAGTTCTAGGCCTATCTAACATGTATTTGTGGAGTTATGATCATTTTCAGAACTTTGGACGATTTGCTGTCGAGCTGAATTAGAGAAACACCGAACCATTGTCTCTTTGTAGGTGAATGATTCAGAATGCTGCAGTACACCATATAACTTTAATTAATATGAGGAACAATTATTTTGCTTCTTAAGTCTTTCTCAAAGACAGTTTAAATACAATGATGAACTAGTATGTGCTGCTTATGTCTTGTTTGTCAACCAGTTTTAGGCCCATATAAAATGTATTTTTCGAGTTCTGATAATTTTCATCAAAGTCTACACATGTGGGAAAAAATGCATTTTCAGCTGATTTTAACGTCGATTTGGTAGAACGGTTAAACGCTTCAGTCATTACTCTATGTGACAGTGTCAGACAGTTTAAATACAATGATAAACTAGTATGTGCTGCTAAAGTGTTGTTTGTCAAACAGTTTTAGGTCCATATAAAATGTATTTTTCGAGTTATGATCATTTTCAGAACTTTGGACGATTTGCTGTCTAGCTGAATTAGAGAAACACCGAACAATTGTCTCTTTGTAGGTGCATGATTTTGAATGCTGCAGTACACCATATAACTTTAATTAATATGAGGAACAATTATGTGCTTCTTAAGTCTTTCTCAAAGACAGTTTAAATACAATGATAAACTAGTATGTGCAGCTAAAGTCTTGTTTGTCAACCAGTTTTAGGCCCATATAAAATGTATTTTTCGAGTTATGATAATTTTCATCAATGTCTACACGTGGGAAAAAACGCATTTTCAGTCGATTTAAACGACGATTTGGCGGAACGGTTAAACGCTTCAGTCATTACTCTATGTGACAGTGTCAGTCAGTTTAAATACAATGATGAACTAGTATGTGCTGCTAAAGTCTTGTTTGTCAACCAGTTTTAGGCCCATATAAAATGTATTTTTTGAGTTCAAATAATTTTCATCAAAGTCTACACGTGGGAAAAAACGCATTTTCAGTCGATTTAAACGTTGATTTGGCGGAACGGTTAAACGCTTCAGTCATTACTCTATGTGACAGTGTCAGTCAGTTTAAATACAATGATGAACTAGTATGTGCTGCTAAAGTCTTGTTTGTCAACCAGTTTTAGGCCCATATAAAATGTATTTTTCGAGTTCAGATAATTTTCATCAAAGTCTACACGTGGGAAAAAACGCATTTTCAGTCGATTTAAACGTCGATTTGGCGGAACGGTTAAACACTTCAGTCATTACTCTATGTGACAGTGTCAGACAGTTTAAATACAATGATTAACTAGTATGTGCTGCTAAAGTCTTGTTTGTCAACCAGTTTTAGGCCCAAATAAAATGTATTTTTCGAGTTCTGATAATTTTCATCAAAGTCTACACGTGAGAAAAAACGCATTTCAGCCGATTTAAACGTCGAAAAGGCGAATCGGTTGAACGCTTCAGTCATTACTCTATGTGACAGTGTCAGAAAGTGTAAATACAATGATAAACTAGTATGTGCTGCTAAAGTGTTGTTTGCCAACCAGTTTTAGGCCCATATAAAATGTATTTTTCGAGTTATGATCATTTTCCGAACTTTGGACCGTTTGCTGTCTAGCTGAATTAGAGAAACACCGAACCATTGTCTCTTTGTAGGCGCATGATTTAGAATGCTGCAGTACACCATATAACTTTAATGAATATGAGGAACTATTATGTGCTTCTTAAGTCTTTCTCAAAGACAGTTTAAATACAATGATAAACTAGTATGTGCTGCTAAAGTCTTGTTTGTCAACCAGTTTTAGGCCCATATAAAATGTATTTTTCGAGTTCTGATAATTTTCATCAAAGTCTACACATGTGGGAAAAAATGCATTTTAAGCCGATTTTAACGTCGATTTGGTGGAACGGTTAAACGCTTCAGTCATTACTCTATGTGACAGTGTCAGACAGTTTAAATACAATGATAAACTAGTATGTGCTGCTAAAGTGTTGTTTGCCAACCAGTTTTAGGCCCATATAAAATGTATTTTTCGAGTTATGATCATTTTCCGAACTTTGGACCGTTTGCTGTCTAGCTGAATTAGAGAAACACCGAACCATTGTCTCTTTGTAGGCGCATGATTCAGAATACTGCAGTACAGCATAGAAATTTAATTAATATGATGAACTATTATGTGCTTCTTAAGTGTTTCTCACAGAGTTCTAGGCCCATCTAACTTGTATTTGTGGAGTTATGATCATTTTCAGAACTTTGGACGATTTGCTGTCGAGCTGAATTAGAGAAACACCGAACCATTGTCTCTTTGTAGGTGAATGATTCAGAATGCTGCAGTACACCATATAACTTTAATTAATATGAGGAACAATTATTTTGCTTCTTAAGTCTTTCTCAAAGACAGTTTAAATACAATGATGAACTAGTATGTGCTGCTTATGTCTTGTCTGTCAACCAGTTTTAGGCCCATATAAAATGTATTTTTCGAGTTCTGATAATTTTCATCAAAGTCTACACATGTGGGAAAAAATGCATTTTCAGCCGATTTTAACGTCGATTTGGTGGAACGGTTAAACGCTTCAGTCATTACTCTATGTGACAGTGTCAGACAGTTTAAATACAATGATAAACTAGTATGTGCTGCTAAAGTGTTGTTTGTCAGCCAGTTTTAGGCCCTTATAAAATGTATTTTTCGAGTTATGATCATTTTCAGAACTTTGGACGATTTGCTGTCGAGCTGAATTAGAGAGACACCGAACCATTGTCTCTTTGTAGGTGAATGATTCAGGATGCTGCCGTACACCATATAACTTTAATTAATATGAGGAAAAATTATTTTGCTTCTTAAGTCTTTCTCAAAGACAGTTTAAATACAATGATGAACTAGTATGTGCTGCTAATGTCTTGTTTGTCAACCAGTTTTAGGCCCATATAAAATGTATTTTTCGAGTTCTGATAATTTTCATCAAAGTCTACACGTGGGAAAAAACGCATTTTCAGTCGATTTAAACGTCGATTTGGCGGAACGCTTAAACGCTTCAGTCATTACTCTATGTGACAGTGTCAGTCAGTTTAAATACAATGATGAACTAGTATGTGCTGCTAAAGTCTTGTTTGTCAACCAGTTTTAGGCCCATATAAAATGTATTTTTCGAGTTCAGATAATTTTCATCAAAGTCTACACGTGGGAAAAAACGCATTTTCAGTCGATTTAAACGTCGATTTGGCGGAACGGTTAAACACTTCAGTCATTACTCTATGTGACAGTGTCAGACAGTTTAAATACAATGATTAACTAGTATGTGCTGCAAAAGTCTTGTTTGTCAACCAGTTTTAGGCCCAAATAAAATGTATTTTTCGAGTTCTGATAATTTTCATCAAAGTCTACACGTGAGAAAAAACGCATTTTCAGCCGATTTAAACGTCGAAAAGGCGAATCGGTTGAACGCTTCAGTCATTACTCTATGTGACAGTGTCAGAAAGTGTAAATACAATGATAAACTAGTATGTGCTGCTAAAGTGTTGTTTGCCAACCAGTTTTAGGCCCATATAAAATGTATTTTTCGAGTTATGATCATTTTCCGAACTTTGGACCGTTTGCTGTCTAGCTGAATTAGAGAAACACCGAACCATTGTCTCTTTGTAGGCGCATGATTTAGAATGCTGCAGTACACCATATAACTTTAATGAATATGAGGAACTATTATGTGCTTCTTAAGTCTTTCTCAAAGACAGTTTAAATACAATGATAAACTAGTATGTGCTGCTAAAGTCTTGTTTGTCAACCAGTTTTAGGCCCATATAAAATGTATTTTTCGAGTTCTGATAATTTTCATCAAAGTCTACACATGTGGGAAAAAATGCATTTTAAGCCGATTTTAACGTCGATTTGGTGGAACTGTTAAACGCTTCAGTCATTACTCTATGTGACAGTGTCAGACAGTTTAAATACAATGATAAACTAGTATGTGCTGCTAAAGTGTTGTTTGCCAACCAGTTTTAGGCCCATATAAAATGTATTTTTCGAGTTATGATCATTTTCCGAACTTTGGACCGTTTGCTGTCTAGCTGAATTAGAGAAACACCGAACCATTGTCTCTTTGTAGGCGCATGATTCAGAATACTGCAGTACAGCATAGAAATTTAATTAATATGATGAACTATTATGTGCTTCTTAAGTGTTTCTCACAGAGTTCTAGGCCCATCTAACTTGTATTTGTGGAGTTATGATCATTTTCAGAACTTTGGACGATTTGCTGTCGAGCTGAATTAGAGAAACACCGAACCATTGTCTCTTTGTAGGTGAATGATTCAGAATGCTGCAGTACACCATATAACTTTAATTAATATGAGGAACAATTATTTTGCTTCTTAAGTCTTTCTCAAAGACAGTTTAAATACAATGATGAACTAGTATGTGCTGCTTATGTCTTGTCTGTCAACCAGTTTTAGGCCCATATAAAATGTATTTTTCGAGTTCTGATAATTTTCATCAAAGTCTACACATGTGGGAAAAAATGCATTTTCAGCCGATTTTAACGTCGATTTGGTGGAACGGTTAAACGCTTCAGTCATTACTCTATGTGACAGTGTCAGACAGTTTAAATACAATGATAAACTAGTATGTGCTGCTAAAGTGTTGTTTGTCAGCCAGTTTTAGGCCCTTATAAAATGTATTTTTCGAGTTATGATCATTTTCAGAACTTTGGACGATTTGCTGTCGAGCTGAATTAGAGATCCACCGAACCATTGTCTCTTTGTAGGTGAATGATTCAGGATGCTGCCGTACACCATATAACTTTAATTAATATGAGGAAAAATTATTTTGCTTCTTAAGTCTTTCTCAAAGACAGTTTAAATACAATGATGAACTAGTATGTGCTGCTAATGTCTTGTTTGTCAACCAGTTTTAGGCCCATATAAAATGTATTTTTCGAGTTCTGATAATTTTCATCAAAGTCTACACGTGGGAAAAAACGCATTTTCAGCCGATTTAAATGTCGATTTGGCGGAACGGTTAAACGCTTCAGTCATTACTCTATGTGACAGTGTCAGACAGTTTAAATACAATGATCAACTAGTATGTGCTGCTAAAGTGTTGTTTGTCAAACAGTTTTAGGCCCACATAAAATGTATTTTTCGAGTTCTGATAATTTTCATCAAAGTCTACACGTGGGAAAAAACGCATTTTCAGCCGATTTAAACGTCGATTTGGCGGAACGGTTAAACGCTTCAGTCATTACTCTATGTGACAGTGTCAGACAGTTTAAATACAATGATGAACTAGTATGTGCTGCTAAAGTCTTGTTTGTCAACCAGTTTTAGGCCCATATAAAATGTATTTTCCGAGTTCTGATAATTTTCATCAAAGTCTACACGTGGGAAAAAACGCATTTTCAGCCGATTTTAACGTCGATTTGGCGGAACGGTTAAACGCTTCAGTCATTACTCTATGTGACAGTGTCAGACAGTTTAAATACAATGATAAACTAGTATGTGCTGCTAAAGTGTTGTTTGTCAAACAGTTTTAGGTCCATATAAAATGTATTTTTCGAGTTATGATCATTTTCAGAACTTTGGACGATTTGCTGTCTAGCTGAATTAGAGAAACACCGAACAATTGTCTCTTTGTAGGTGCATGATTTTGAATGCTGCAGTACACCATATAACTTTAATTAATATGAGGAACAATTATGTGCTTCTTAAGTCTTTCTCAAAGACAGTTTAAATACAATGATAAACTAGTATGTGCAGCTAAAGTCTTGTTTGTCAACCAGTTTTAGGCCCATATAAAATGTATTTTTCGAGTTATGATAATTTTCATCAATGTCTACACGTGGGAAAAAACGCATTTTCAGTCGATTTAAACGTCGATTTGGCGGAACGGTTAAACGCTTCAGTCATTACTCTATGTGACAGTGTCAGAAAGTGTAAATACAATGATAAACTAGTATGTGCTGCTAAAGTGTTGTTTGCCAACCAGTTTTTGGCCCATATAAAATGTATTTTTCGAGTTATGATCATTTTCCGAAGTTTGGACCGTTTGCTGTCTAGCTGAATTAGAGAAACACCGAACCATTGTCTCTTTGTAGGCGCATGATTTAGAATGCTGCAGTACACCATATAACTTTAATGAATATGAGGAACTATTTTGTGCTTCTTAAGTCTTTCTCAAAGACAGTTTAAATACAATGATAAACTAGTATATGCTGCTAAAGTCTTGTTTGTCAACCAGTTTTAGGCCCATATAAAATGTATTTTTCGAGTTCTGATAATTTTCATCAAAGTCTACACATGTGGGAAAAAACGCATTTTCAGTCGATTTAAACGTCGAAAAGGCGAATCGGTTAAACGCTTCAGTCATTACTCCATGTGACAGTGTCAGACAGTTTAAATACAATGATGAACTAGTATGTGCTGCTAAAGTGTTGTTTGTCAACCAGTTTTAGGCCCATATAAAATGTATTTTTCGAGTTCTGATAATTTTCATCAAAGTCTACACATGTGGGAAAAAATGCATTTTAAGCCGATTTTAACGTCGATTTGGTGGAACGGTTGAACGCTTCAGTCATTAATCTATGTGACAGTGTCAGACAGTTTAAATACAATGATCAACTAGTATGTGCTGCTAAAGTGTTGTTTGTCAAACAGTTTTAGGCCCATATAAAATGTATTTTTCGAGTTCTGATAATTTTCATCAAAGTCTACACGTGGGAAAAAACGCATTTTCAGCCGATTTTAACGTCGATTTGGCGGAACGGTTAAACGCTTCAGTCATTACTCTATGTGACAGTGTCAGACAGTTTAAATACAATGATAAACTAGTATGTGCTGCTAAAGTGTTGTTTGTCAAACAGTTTTAGGTCCATATAAAATGTATTTTTCGAGTTATGATCATTTTCAGAACTTTGGACGATTTGCTGTCTAGCTGAATTAGAGAAACACCGAACAATTGTCTCTTTGTAGGTGCATGATTTTGAATGCTGCAGTACACCATATAACTTTAATTAATATGAGGAACAATTATGTGCTTCTTAAGTCTTTCTCAAAGACAGTTTAAATACAATGATAAATTAGTATGTGCAGCTAAAGTCTTGTTTGTCAACCAGTTTTAGGCCCATATAAAATGTATTTTTCGAGTTATGATAATTTTCATCAATGTCTACACGTGGGAAAAAACGCATTTTCAGTCGATTTAAACGTCGATTTGGCGGAACGGTTAAACGCTTCAGTCATTACTCTATGTGACAGTGTCAGAAAGTGTAAATACAATGATAAACTAGTATGTGCTGCTAAAGTGTTGTTTGCCAACCAGTTTTAGGCCCATATAAAATGTATTTTTCGAGTTATGATCATTTTCCGAAGTTTGGACCGTTTGCTGTCTAGCTGAATTAGAGAAACACCGAACCATTGTCTCTTTGTAGGCGCATGATTTAGAATGCTGCAGTACACCATATAACTTTAATGAATATGAGGAACTATTTTGTGCTTCTTAAGTCTTTCTCAAAGACAGTTTAAATACAATGATAAACTAGTATATGCTGCTAAAGTCTTGTTTGTCAACCAGTTTTAGGCCCATATAAAATGTATTTTTCGAGTTCTGATAATTTTCATCAAAGTCTACACATGTGGGAAAAAACGCATTTTCAGTCGATTTAAACGTCGAAAAGGCGAATCGGTTGAACGCTTCAGCCATTACTCTATGTGACAGTGTCAGACAGTTTAAATACAATGATAAACTAGTATGTGCTGCTAAGTCTTGTTTGTCAACCAGTTTTAGGCCCAAATAAAATGTATTTTTCGAGTTCTGATAATTTTCATCAAAGTCTACACGTGAGAAAAAACGCATTTTCAGCTGATTTAAACGTCGAAAAGGCGAATCGGTTGAACGCTTCAGTCATTACTCTATGTGACAGTGTCAGAAAGTGTAAATACAATGATAAACTAGTATGTGCTGCTAATGTGTTGTTTGCCAACCAGTTTTAGGCCCATATAAAATGTATTTTTCGAGTTATGATCATTTTCCGAACTTTGGACCGTTTGCTGTCTAGCTGAATTAGAGAAACACCGAACCATTGTCTCTTTGTAGGCGCATGATTCAGAATACTGCAGTACAGCATAGAAATTTAATTAATATGATGAACTATTATGTGCTTCTTAAGTGTTTCTCACAGAGTTCTAGGCCTATCTAACATGTATTTGTGGAGTTATGATCATTTTCAGAACTTTGGACGATTTGCTGTCGAGCTGAATTAGAGAAACACCGAACCATTGTCTCTTTGTAGGTGAATGATTCAGAATGCTGCAGTACACCATATAACTTTAATTAATATGAGGAACAATTATTTTGCTTCTTAAGTCTTTCTCAAAGACAGTTTAAATACAATGATGAACTAGTATGTGCTGCTTATGTCTTGTTTGTCAACCAGTTTTAGGCCAATATAAAATGTATTTTTCGAGTTCTGATAATTTTCATCAAAGTCTACACATGTGGGAAAAAATGCATTTTCAGCTGATTTTAACGTCGATTTGGTGGAACGGTTAAACGCTTCAGTCATTACTCTATGTGACAGTGTCAGACAGTTTAAATACAATGATCAACTAGTATGTGCTGCTAAAGTGTTGTTTGTCAAACAGTTTTAGGCCCATATAAAATGTATTTTTCGAGTTCTGATAATTTTCATCAAAGTCTACACGTGGGAAAAAACGCATTTTCAGCCGATTTTAACGTCGATTTGGCGGAACGGTTAAACGCTTCAGTCATTACTCTATGTGACAGTGTCAGACAGTTTAAATACAATGATAAACTAGTATGTGCTGCTAAAGTGTTGTTTGTCAAACAGTTTTAGGTCCATATAAAATGTATTTTTCGAGTTATGATCATTTTCAGAACTTTGGACGATTTGCTGTCTAGCTGAATTAGAGAAACACCGAACAATTGTCTCTTTGTAGGTGCATGATTTTGAATGCTGCAGTACACCATATAACTTTAATTAATATGAGGAACAATTATGTGCTTCTTAAGTCTTTCTCAAAGACAGTTTAAATACAATGATAAACTAGTATGTGCAGCTAAAGTCTTGTTTGTCAACCAGTTTTAGGCCCATATAAAATGTATTTTTCGAGTTATGATAATTTTCATCAATGTCTACACGTGGGAAAAAACGCATTTTCAGTCGATTTAAACGTCGATTTGGCGGAACGGTTAAACGCTTCAGTCATTACTCTATGTGACAGTGTCAGTCAGTTTAAATACAATGATGAACTAGTATGTGCTGCTAAAGTCTTGTTTGTCAACCAGTTTTAGGCCCATATAAAATGTATTTTTCGAGTTCAGATAATTTTCATCAAAGTCTACACATGGGAAAAAACGCATTTTCAGTCGATTTAAACGTCGATTTGGCGGAACGGTTAAACACTTCAGTCATTACTCTATGTGACAGTGTCAGACAGTTTAAATACAATGATAAACTAGTATGTGCTGCTAAAGTCTTGTTTGTCAACCAGTTTTAGGCCCAAATAAAATGTATTTTTCGAGTTCTGATAATTTCCCGAACTTTGGACCGTTTGCTGTCTAGCTGAATTAGAGAAACACCGAACCATTGTCTCTTTGTTGGTGAATGATTCAGAATGCTGCAGTACACCATATAACTTTAATTAATATGAGGAACAATTATTTTGCTTCTTAAGTCTTTCTCAAAGACAGTTTAAATACAATGATAAACTAGTATGTGCTGCTAAAGTGTTGTTTGTCAACCAGTTTTAGGCCCATATAAAATGTATTTTTCGAGTTATGATAATTTTCATCAAAGTCTACACATGTGGGAAAAAACGCATTTTCAGCCGATTTAAACGTCGAAAAGGCGGATCGGTTAAACGCTTCAGCCATTACTCTGTGACAGTGTCAGACAGTTTAAATACAATGATAAACTAGTATGTGCTACTAAAGTCTTGTTTGTCAACCAGTTTTAGGCCCATATAAAATGTATTTTTCGAGTTCTGATAATTTTCATCAAAGTCTACACGTGGGAAAAAACGCATTTTCAGCCGATTTTAACGTCGATTTGGCGGAACGGTTAAACGCTTCAGTCATTACTCTATGTGACAGTGTCAGACAGTTTAAATACAATGATAAACTAGTATGTGCTGCTAAAGTGTTGTTTGCCAACCAGTTTTAGGCCCATATAAAATGTATTTTTCGAGTTATGATCATTTTCCGAACTTTGGACCGTTTGCTGTCTAGCTGAATTAGAGAAACACCGAACCATTGTCTCTTTGTAGGCGCATGATTCAGAATACTGCAGTACAGCATAGAAATTTAATTAATATGATGAACTATTATGTGCTTCTTAAGTTTTTCTCACAGAGTTCTAGGCCCATCTAACATGTATTTGTGGAGTTATGATCATTTTCAGAACTTTGGACGATTTGCTGTCGAGCTGAATTAGAGAAACACCGAACCATTGTCTCTTTGTAGGTGAATGATTCAGAATGCTGCAGTACACCATATAACTTTAATTAATATGAGGAACAATTATTTTGCTTCTTAAGTCTTTCTCAAAGACAGTTTAAATACAATGATGAACTAGTATGTGCTGCTTATGTCTTGTTTGTCAACCAGTTTTAGGCCCATATAAAATGTATTTTTCGAGTTCTGATAATTTTCATCAAAGTCTACACATGTGGGAAAAAATGCATTTTCAGCTGATTTTAACGTCGATTTGGTGGAACGGTTAAACGCTTCAGTCATTACTCTATGTGACAGTGTCAGACAGTTTAAATACAATGATAAACTAGTATGTGCTGCTAAAGTGTTGTTTGCCAACCAGTTTTAGGCCCATATAAAATGTATTTTTCGAGTTATGATCATTTTCCGAACTTTGGACCGTTTGCTGTCTAGCTGAATTAGAGAAACACCGAACCATTGTCTCTTTGTAGGCGCATGATTTAGAATGCTGCAGTACACCATATAACTTTAATGAATATGAGGAACTATTATGTGCTTCTTAAGTCTTTCTCAAAGACAGTTTAAATACAATGATAAACTAGTATGTGCTGCTATAGTGTTGTTTGTCAACCAGTTTTAGGCCCATATAAAATGTATTTTTCGAGTTCTGATAATTTTCATCAAAGTCTACACGTGGGAAAAAACGCATTTTCAGCCGATTTTAACGTCGATTTGGCGGAACGGTTAAACGCTTCAGTCATTACTCTATGTGACAGTGTCAGACAGTTTAAATACAATGATAAACTAGTATGTGCTGCTAAAGTGTTGTATGTCAAACAGTTTTAGGTCCATATAAAATGTATTTTTCGAGTTATGATCATTTTCAGAACTTTGGACGATTTGCTGTCTAGCTGAATTAGAGAAACACCGAACAATTGTCTCTTTGTAGGTGCATGATTTTGAATGCTGCAGTACACCATATAACTTTAATTAATATGAGGAACAATTATGTGCTTCTTAAGTCTTTCTCAAAGACAGTTTAAATACAATGATAAACTAGTATGTGCAGCTAAAGTCTTGTTTGTCAACCAGTTTTAGGCCCATATAAAATGTATTTTTCGAGTTATGATAATTTTCATCAATGTCTACACGTGGGAAAAAACGCATTTTCAGTCGATTTAAACGTCGATTTGGCGGAACGGTTAAACGCTTCAGTCATTACTCTATGTGACAGTGTCAGTCAGTTTAAATACAATGATGAACTAGTATGTGCTGCTAAAGTCTTGTTTGTCAACCAGTTTTAGGCCCATATAAAATGTATTTTTCGAGTTCTGATAATTTTCCGAACTTTGGACCGTTTGCTGTCTAGCTGAAGTAGATAAACACCGAACCATTGTCTCTTTGTAGGCGCATGATTCAGAATACTGCAGTACAGCATAGAAATTTAATTAATATGATGAACTATTATGTGCTTCTTAAGTGTTTCTCACAGAGTTCTAGGCCCATCTAACATGTATTTGTGGAGTTATGATCATTTTCAGAACTTTGGACGATTTGCTGTCGAGCTGAATTAGAGAAACACCGAACCATTGTCTCTTTGTAGGTGAATGATTCAGAATGCTGCAGTACACCATATAACTTTAATTAATATGAGGAACAATTATTTTGCTTCTTAAGTCTTTCTCAAAGACAGTTTAAATACAATGATGAACTAGTATGTGCTGCTTATGTCTTGTTTGTCAACCAGTTTTAGGCCCAAATAAAATGTATTTTTCGAGTTCTGATAATTTTCATCAAAGTCTACACATGTGGGAAAAAATGCATTTTCAGCTGATTTTAACGTCGATTTGGTGGAACGGTTAAACGCTTCAGTCATTACTCTATGTGACAGTGTCAGACAGTTTAAATACAATGATAAACTAGTATGTGCTGCTAAAGTGTTGTTTGTCAGCCAGTTTTAGGCCCTTATAAAATGTATTTTTCGAGTTATGATCATTTTCAGAACTTTGGACGATTTGCTGTCGAGCTGAATTAGAGAAACACCGAACCATTGTCTCTTTGTAGGTGAATGATTCAGAATGCTGCAGTACAGCATAGAAATTTAATTAATATGATGAACTATTATGTGCTTCTTAAGTGTTTCTCACAGAGTTCTAGGCCCATCTAACATGTATTTGTGGAGTTATGATCATATTCAGAACTTTGGACGATTTGCTGTCTAGCTGAATTAGAGAAACACCGAACAATTGTTTCTTTGTAGGTGCATGATTCAGTATACTGCAGTACAGCATAGAAATTTAATTAATATGATGAACTATTATGTGCTTCTTAAGTGTTTCTCACAGAGTTCTAGGCCCATCTAACATGTATTTGTGGAGTTATGATCATATTCAGAACTTTGGACGATTTGCTGTCGAGCTGAATTAGAGAAACACCGAACCATTGTCTCTTTGTAGGTGAATGATTCAGAATGCTGCAGTACACCATATAACTTTAATTAATATGAGGAGCAATTATTTTGCTTCTTAAGTCTTTCTCAAAGACAGTTTAAATACAATGATAAACTAGTATGTGCAGCTAAAGTCTTGTTTGTCAACCAGTTTTAGGCCCATATAAAATGTATTTTTCGAGTTCTGATAATTTTCATCAAATTCTACACATGTGGGAAAAAACGCATTTTCAGTCGATTTAAACGTCGAAAAGGCGAATCGGTTAAACGCTTCAGTCATTACTCCATGTGACAGTGTCAGACAATTTAAATACAATGATGAACTAGTATGTGCTGCTAAAGTGTTGTTTGTCAACCAGTTTTAGGCCCATATAAAATGTATTTTTCGAGTTCTGATAATTTTCATCAAAGTCTACACATGTGGGAAAAAATGCATTTTAAGCCGATTTTAACGTCGATTTGGTGGAACGGTTAAACGCTTCAGTCATTACTCTATGTGACAGTGTCAGACAGTTTAAATACAATGATCAACTAGTATGTGCTGCTAAAGTGTTGTTTGTCAAACAGTTTTAGGTCCATATAAAATGTATTTTTCGAGTTATGATCATTTTCAGAAGTTTGGACGATTTGCTGTCTAGCTGAATTAGAGAAACACCGAACAATTGTCTCTTTGTAGGTGCATGATTTTGAATGCTGCAGTACACCATATAACTTTAATTAATATGAGGAACAATTATGTGCTTCTTAAGTCTTTCTCAAAGACAGTTTAAATACAATGATAAACTAGTATGTGCAGCTAAAGTCTTGTTTGTCAACCAGTTTTAGGCCCATATAAAATGTATTTTTCGAGTTATGATAATTTTCATCAATGTCTACACGTGGGAAAAAACGCATTTTCAGTCGATTTAAACGTCGATTTGGCGGAACGGTTAAACGCTTCAGTCATTACTCTTTGTGACAGTGTCAGTCAGTTTAAATACAATGATGAACTAGTATGTGCTGCTAAAGTCTTGTTTGTCAACCAGTTTTAGGCCCATATAAAATGTATTTTTCGAGTTCAGATAATTTTCATCAAAGTCTACACGTGGGAAAAAACGCATTTTCAGTCGATTTAAACGTCGATTTGGCGGAACGGTTAAACACTTCAGTCATTACTCTATGTGACAGTGTCAGACAGTTTAAATACAATGATAAACTAGTATGTGCTGCTAAAGTCTTGTTTGTCAACCAGTTTTAGGCCCAAATAAAATGTATTTTTCGAGTTCTGATAATTTTCATCAAAGTCTACACGTGAGAAAAAACGCATTTTCAGCCGATTTAAACGTCGAAAAGGCGAATCGGTTGAACGCTTCAGTCATTACTCTATGTGACAGTGTCAGAAAGTGTAAATACAATGATAAACTAGTATGTGCTGCTAAAGTGTTGTTTGCCAACCAGTTTTAGGCCCATATAAAATGTATTTTTCGAGTTATGATCATTTTCCGAACTTTGGACCGTTTGCTGTCTAGCTGAATTAGAGAAACACCGAACCATTGTCTCTTTGTTGGCGCATGATTTAGAATGCTGCAGTACACCATATAACTTTAATGAATATGAGGAACTATTATGTGCTTCTTAAGTCTTTCTCAAAGACAGTTTAAATACAATGATAAACTAGTATGTGCTGCTAAAGTCTTGTTTGTCAACCAGTTTTAGGCCCATATAAAATGTATTTTTCGAGTTCTGATAATTTTCATCAAAGTCTACACATGTGGGAAAAAACGCATTTTCAGTCGATTTAAACGTCGAAAAGGCGAATCGGTTAAACGCTTCAGTCATTACTCCATGTGACAGTGTCAGACAGTTTAAATACAATGATGAACTAGTATGTGCTGCTAAAGTGTTGTTTGTCAACCAGTTTTTGGCCCATATAAAATGTATTTTTCGAGTTCTGATAATTTTCATCAAAGTCTACACATGTGGGAAAAAATGCATTTTAAGCCGATTTTAACGTCGATTTGGTGGAACGGTTAAACGCTTCAGTCATTACTCTATGTGACAGTGTCAGACAGTTTAAATACAATGATCAACTAGTATGTGCTGCTAAAGTGTTGTTTGTCAAACAGTTTTAGGCCCATATAAAATGTATTTTTCGAGTTCTGATAATTTTCATCAAAGTCTACACGTGGGAAAAAACGCATTTTCAGCCGATTTTAACGTCGATTTGGCGGAACGGTTAAACGCTTCAGTCATTACTCTATGTGACAGTGTCAGACAGTTTAAATACAATGATAAACTAGTATGTGCTGCTAAAGTGTTGTTTGTCAAACAGTTTTAGGTCCATATAAAATGTATTTTTCGAGTTATGATCATTTTCAGAACTTTGGACGATTTGCTGTCTAGCTGAATTAGAGAAACACCGAACAATTGTCTCTTTGTAGGTGCATGATTTTGAATGCTGCAGTACACCATATAACTTTAATTAATATGAGGAACAATTATGTGCTTCTTAAGTCTTTCTCAAAGACAGTTTAAATACAATGATAAACTAGTATGTGCAGCTAAAGTCTTGTTTGTCAACCAGTTTTAGGCCCATATAAAATGTATTTTTCGAGTTATGATAATTTTCATCAATGTCTACACGTGGGAAAAAACGCATTTTCAGTCGATTTAAACGTCGATTTGGCGGAACGGTTAAACGCTTCAGTCATTACTCTATGTGACAGTGTCAGTCAGTTTAAATACAATGATGAACTAGTATGTGCTGCTAAAGTCTTGTTTGTCAACCAGTTTTAGGCCCATATAAAATGTATTTTTCGAGTTCAGATAATTTTCATCAAAGTCTACACGTGGGAAAAAACGCATTTTCAGTCGATTTAAACGTCGATTTGGCGGAACGGTTAAACACTTCAGTCATTACTCTATGTGACAGTGTCAGACAGTTTAAATACAATGATAAACTAGTATGTGCTGCTAAAGTCTTGTTTGTCAACCAGTTTTAGGCCCAAATAAAATGTATTTTTCGAGTTCTGATAATTTTCATCAAACTCTACACGTGAGAAAAAACGCATTTTCAGCCGATTTAAACGTCGAAAAGGCGAATCGGTTGAACGCTTCAGTCATTACTCTATGTGACAGTGTCAGAAAGTGTAAATACAATGATAAACTTGTATGTGCTGCTAATGTGTTGTTTGCCAACCAGTTTTAGGCCCATATAAAATGTATTTTTCGAGTTATGATCATTTTCCGAACTTTGGACCGTTTGCTGTCTAGCTGAATTAGAGAAACACCGAACCATTGTCTCTTTGTAGGCGCATGATTCAGAATACTGCAGTACAGCATAGAAATTTAATTAATATGATGAACTATTATGTGCTTCTTAAGTGTTTCTCACAGAGTTCTAGGCCCATCTAACATATATTTGTGGAGTTATGATCATTTTCAGAACTTTGGACGATTTGCTGTCGAGCTGAATTAGAGAAACACCGAACCATTGTCTCTTTGTTGGTGAATGATTCAGAATGCTGCAGTACACCATATAACTTTAATTAATATGAGGAAAAATTATTTTGCTTCTTAAGTCTTTCTCAAAGACAGTTTAAATACAATGATAAACTAGTATGTGCTGCTAAAGTGTTGTTTGTCAACCAGTTTTAGGCCCATATAAAATGTATTTTTCGAGTTATGATAATTTTCATCAAAGTCTACACATGTGGGAAAAAACGCATTCTCAGCCGATTTAAACGTCGATTTGGTGGAACGGTTAAACGCTTCAGTCATTACTCTATGTGACAGTGTCAGACAGTTTAAATACAATGATAAACTAGTATGTGCTGCTAAAGTGTTGTTTGTCAGCCAGTTTTAGGCCCTTATAAAATGTATTTTTCGAGTTATGATCATTTTCAGAACTTTGGACGATTTGCTGTCGAGCTGAATTAGAGAGACACCGAACCATTGTCTCTTTGTAGGTGAATGATTCAGGATGCTGCCGTACACCATATAACTTTAATTAATATGAGGAAAAATTATTTTGCTTCTTAAGTCTTTCTCAAAGACAGTTTAAATACAATGATGAACTAGTATGTGCTGCTAATGTCTTGTTTGTCAACCAGTTTTAGGCCTATATAAAATGTATTTTTCGAGTTCTGATAATTTTCATCAAAGTCTACACGTGGGAAAAAACGCATTTTCAGTCGATTTAAACGTCGAAAAGGCGAATCGGTTAAACGCTTAAGTCATTACTCCATGTGACAGTGTCAGACAGTTTAAATACAATGATGAACTAGTATGTGCTGCTAAAGTGTTGTTTGTCAACCAGTTTTAGGCCCATATAAAATGTATTTTTCGAGTTATGATCATTTTCAGAAATTTGGACGATTTGCTGTCTAGCTGAATTTGAGAAACACCGAACCATTGCCTCTTTGTACGTGCATGATTTAGAATGCTGCAGTACACCATATAACTTTAATTAATATGAGGAACAATTATGTGCTTCTTAAGTCTTTCGCAAAGACAGTTTAAATACAATGATAAACTAGTATGTGCTGCTAAAGTGTTGTTTGTCAACCAGTGCGCATGCGCGACTGGCATCCGACAGCACCAGGAAGTGGAACACCGCGGGTGGAACATGGAAGGGAGTTTTTTCCGGACTCCAGAACGTCTTTACGGAATCTTTTTCATTTTTATGTGACTGATCCTCCAGCAGTGGTTGTTTTCAGTGCGTGGGGGGTCCCCCCCCCACACACCCCAACCACCCTTTTTCTTCGGGTGTGCGATGACCGATCACATTGAAACAAACTCTGCGACCGGGAAAATGGATCACGTACGGCTGAATGAAGAAGCAAACGCACCAAAAGGTGGCGGCGAAGCAGACAGAAGCTATGGAAAAGAGCTTACAGTCTGTGTGGAACTGCAAGGGGAGGAAAGTATTACGACGACGGAATTGATGAAGAACGTGCGAGAGCTCTGCGGCGGTTTACTAGCTTGCCGCACCACCGGAGATCGACGATACGAACTTACAATGAGTGACCAAAGAGGGAAAGATCGCCTGCTGGAGGGATTCAAGATTGGAGAGGTAAGAATAATAGCCAGAGAATTGAGGAATGACGAGATGGTCGTTTCCTTCCTCAACCTCCCGGCTTATATTACTGACGACGAAATACTGGGGAAGCTACATGGTTGGGGCGTGTCGGCCACCTCGCCGATTAAGCGCAGAATGTGGCCAGGAACCCGTATTGCGGACGGTACACGGTTTATGAGAGTAAAATTCAATAAATTAGTTCAGAGTCTTCCATACTCTGCAAAGTTTCACACTGCCATAGGGCCAGAGTACTTCCGCGTCATTCACGATAGACAATCAAAGGTCTGCCGCCTCTGTATACAGCCTGGACATATCCTACGGGAATGTCCGGAGTTCTTCTGTCGCAAATGTGGATTGCAAGGACACTTTGCGAGAGAGTGCCAAAGTGCCAAGAAATGTGACCTGTGTCATAACACTTGGAATGAATGTGACTGCAATAAGAGCGAGGAGGACGGCGGCGCTCCGCTGGTGACGACGGCCGCTTCAACCGATAGGCAAGGCGAACTGCATAGCGAGGATGAAAATAAAATGGAGACTGAGACGGGGCAGGGGGATGTGAGGGATGAAACTCAACCTGCAGTGGCGGGTAGTATGAACCAAGCAAGCGAGGTGAGGCTAGATCTGAGCTCCGGCTCTGACGAGGAGAGCGGAGCGAGACGAGGAGCGAGGCTGAAGGCGGAGGTGGGAGGGGAGGTGCTAGCCTTGGGAGTGGGCCCCACCCCCGCTCCTACCCCGCTGCTGCTGAAGCAAATCAGAGATCCTGCATCTGAGATGGGAATGATGAATAGGTCATCATCTCAGTCCCAGCCCCTCCAGCGACTGCCTCTTGATAACCTGATCTCAAGTGCAAGTGAGGCCGAATCCGAGATAGACTTGTCTCATATGAACAGAATTGGGAAAAGGCTAAGTGAAAAGCAGATGAGAAGGAGAAGCAAGAGAAACAAAGACAGAGTTAATAACTAAATGTCGAAAATCATACTCTCTTCTCAGTGTGACTCTTATGATTAGCTTCACTTCTCTAAATGCTAACGGCCTGCGCACAAAATCGAAAATAGATTCTGTACTGCAAACTTTGAACTCGGATGTAGTCTGCCAGCAAGAAACTTGGTGGGACCAGGAGCATCACGACTATGTGGCGAACCAGAGAAACAAGCAGGTATTTTCAAACCACGGGTCAGCAAGATCATGCGGGGTGGCAATCATATCTAAGATTGCTTCAGGCATGAGTGCTGAAGAGATATACAAAGACGATCAAGGCAGAGTATTAATTGTAGATTTTTCACTTAATAAACAACGATATAGAATAATTAACATATATGCACCAAACAATGAAAATCATAGAAAGCAGTTTTTTATTAAATTAAAGAAATGGTACGGAAACAATGTAATAATAACTGGAGACTTTAATGTGGCTCTAACAAAAATGGACGTGTCAGTAAACAATACCTTCAAGAGTGACGCCAGTCGAACAACCCTAATGAATTTGATAAATCACCATAACCTAGTAGAAATGTGGAGAATCTCAAACCCTTTGAAGCGGGACTTCTCGAGAAGGCAGATTGTAAAGGGGGTCCTCAAACAGTCCAGAATCGATCTCTGTCTGGCTTCCTCCAGCATTATCAGAGACATTAACAAAATTAAATATGAGTTCAATAGCTGGAGCGATCACGCATCTTTATATTGGCAATTAGGGGACGATGGAAGGCCCAGAGGTGGGGGCATCTGGTGCTTCAATGCCAGTCTCCTTGAGGACCAAACCTTCAAAAAAAAGATAAGGAATCTACTGAGCAATATAACAGATGAATTAGCTGTAGAAGGAAACTACATTAAATCATGGGACGATGTAAAAAGACGAATTAAGAGAGCCTGTATAAATTATAGTAAAGAGAAAGGATGGCGGGAAGGAATGGAGGAGAGAACATTAAGGGACCTCCTCGCAAAAGAAATTACATTACTTGACCATGACCCTGACAGAAGTTGTGCAAAATTTGAAGAATATGAAGCTAAACTTCACTCTTTTGAAAAGAAAAGATGCATAGGAGCAGCTGTTAGAAGTAGATTTAAAAATATCACAGATGGGGAGAAATGTACAGCTTTTTTCCTTGGCCTAGAAAAAAAAAACCAAAACAAAGCCAGAATGGGTCCGAATGAAAATAGTAAGGGGGAAATAATAGTTGAGCAGGAAGACATACTGGACGAAATACATAGGTATTACGAGAACCTCTTTTCTAGTAACAGCTCCAATCCAAAACAAACTAAAGAAATACTGGAATGTATTGAAAGGGAAATAAATCACATCGACAAAGAAGAGTGCGACACGGTAATCACATTAGCGGAAGTAGAACTGGCAATAGATGGACTAAATAAGAACAAAAGCCCAGGCCCAGACGGAATCTCGACAGAGTTCTACCAGTGCTTCAAAGCCCAGCTGGCCCCCTTGCTGCTAAAACTTTACACTAGTATTAGAGTAAACCAGACAACTCCGGACTCCCTCACAAAAGGTATCATCACAATTGTATTTAAGAATAAAGGATGCCGGAACCAACTGAAAAACTATAGGCCAATTAGCCTACTCAATTCAGATTATAAGATTCTGGCAAAAATTCTGGCTAATAGACTTAAAGCAGTAATAGGCTCAATCATCAGCAATACGCAAACTTACAGTATCCCAGGCAGAGATATTACAGACTCCATCAATACAATTAGGGATACAGTAAAAACAATGACTATGCAGAGGGGCCTGCTGCTTGGAGTAGACCTAGAAAAAGCTTTTGACAGGGTTGAGCATCCGTTCCTCTGGTCCGTAATGGAAAAGTTCGGCTTCGGAGCAAAGTTCATCGATTGGATCAAGGTGTTATATCGAAGTGCGAGTAGCAGGGTGAAATGCAACGGACTTCTCACCAGGGACATTCGGATCGAGAGGTCTGTGAGACAGGGATGCCCCCTCTCAGCTCTGCTATACACCCTGGTCGCAGAACCCCTCGCACTCCTAATACTGAAAGACAAAAATATAAAAGGTATCTTAACGCCAAATGGCAACAAAACCAAAATAGTCCAATATGCAGACAACATTAATATCATGGTCTCGGATGGTGACAGCATAGACCATGTCTTCAAACACCTAGGGGCCTATGAGAAAGCCTCTGGCGCAAGAATCAATAAAGAAAAATCTGCAATAATGTTCTGCGGTAAGAATCAAAAAACGATAAACAAATGGGGCCTTAAAGAGACCACAGGGTGCAGAGAAATCTTGGGTGTGTACATTGGGAAAGACGAGAGTGAAGCAAGAGATAAAACATGGAAGAGTGTGATAATTAAAATACAGTGTACCTTGAACCTGTGGAGGGCGAGGGGGCTTAGTCTAAAAGGAAAGGTAATAGTATCTAATGCCTTAGTGCTGTCAAAAATTAATCATGCTTTGGGAACCTGTGAGCTGCCCGATTGGGCACTAAATTCATTGAACGGTGAGATATCCTCCTTTCTTTGGAAGGGTAAGGGAAATATGATCGCCCACAGGACGTTAATTGCTAATAAACGGGAGGGGGGATTAGGGCTGATTGACATTGGTGCCAAAAGAGACGCACTGAGGGTCAAATTGATAGGGAAATTCTTGGATTCGACCAGGCAGTATCCCTGGGAGGACGCACTCGCAGGCTACCTGGCGGAGTTTGGGGAGAGGAGCAAATACAATCTCTGTACCCACTACCCCAGAAAAACCTACAGTGGCCTGCCGGGCTTCTACCAGGAGGTGCTGGAGGCATGGGGAAGGATACTCCCCCACCTCAGACCCGAGTGCAGTAAAAAAGAGCATGTGCTGCAGTTACCTTTCCTCTCGAATCCATGCTTCACCTATAATGGGAGAAACCTCGTCAGCAGTCACTTGACGGCAGCAGGCCTAACAAGAGTGGGACAGGTGACCGACCACAAAGGGAACTTTGATATAGGGAATGTACTTTGGGAATTAGACAGATGGAAGGTGCAATACAGGGAAAAACTGATTGTCTCTTTCGGGGAAAAATTTGATCAAAGCCTACTACCTGAGTGGCGAGGCATGCTCAAAGAGAAAGGACCCAAGGGGCAGGATGATGCCCTGAACTTCCTCCTGTGCCTTAGAGGAAAATTCCCCACCATCCAATCAGTGAAAACCAGAGACTGGTATAGATTACTCATTTCAAAGATTGTGACAATTCCAGCTTCAGAAAAGGCCTGGTCAAGGATATTTCCTGGCTATTCAATTAGAAATATATGGAACAACATGGAAATCCCTTTTGCCACATCAGCCATCTTCCACCTGGATTTCAAGATAAGGCACAGGAGGATTTTTACTGGCATCATCCTGCATCAAATACACAAAGACTTGCACAAGAGGGAGTGTGCGGTCTGCATGGAAGAAGCAGAAGACATTGAGCACCTGTTCCTTAGGTGCACGGCCCTCACGAACTATAGGGAGAGGGTCAAGAGCCTACTGGTGGAACATTGTGGCCTTAGGAGACTAACAGGGCTTACATGGGACTGGGCCTACATGTTTGGCCCCCCCCCCAAAACAAAGAGTCCAACGGAAAACTTACTGATAAACACTGTGCTGGCATTTGCCAGGCGCGCAACATGGACAAGAAGGAACTTGGCACTATATGAGGGTAGAGACGTAAGCATACAAAGCCTCTTTGGAAACTCACTAAAAGCCCACCTATCGTTGGTATATGGAGGAAACAAAGACCTTTTTGTAAGCCAATTCATGCAACAAACTACCCTACTCCAGGAAACTGAATGCCACTCTCTCTCCTTCGCATTCTGATAGGATAGAGAATGGGAGAAAAAGGGAAAACATGTATTTCCCAAGTGTTTAAAAATGTTTTCTTGGCATAATTGTTACTGTTGATGATTCTGTATTTTTATATTAAAAAAAAAAAAAAAAAAAAAAATGTGTTTTTCGAGTTATGATAATTTTCATCAAAGTCTACACATGTGGGAAAAAACGCATTTTCAGCCGATTTAAACGTCGAAAAAGGCGGATCGGTTAAACGCTTCAGCCATTACTCTGTGACAGTGTCAGGCAGTTTAAATACAATGATAAACTAGTATGTGCTACTAAAGTCTTGTTTGTCAACCAGTTTTAGGCCCATATAAAATGTATTTTTCGAGTTTGATAATTTTCATCAAAGTCTACACGTGGGAAAAAACGCATTTTCAGCCGATTTTAACGTCGATTTGGCGGAACGGTTAAACGCTTCAGTCATTACTCTATGTGACAGTGTCAGACAGTTTAAATACAATGATAAACTAGTATGTGCTGCTAAAGTGTTGTTTGTCAACCAGTTTTAGGCCCATATAAAATGTATTTTTCGAGTTATGATCATTTTCAGAACTTTGGACGATTTGCTGTCTAGCTGAATTAGAGAAACACCGAACCATTGTCTCTTTGTAGGTGCATGATTCAGAATACTGCAGTACAGCATAGAAATTTAATTAATATGATGAACTATTATGTGCTTCTTAAGTGTTTCTCACAGAGTTCTAGGCCCATCTAACATGTATTTGTGGAGTTATGATCATTTTCAGAATTTTGGACGATTTGCTGTCTAGCTGAATTAGAGAAACACCGAACCATTGTCTCGTTGTAGGTGAATGATTCAGAATGCTGCAGTACACCATATAACTTTAATTAATATGAGAAACAATTATTTTGCTTCTTAAGTCTTTCTCAAAGACAGTTTAAATTCAATGATGAACTAGTATGTGCTGCTAAAGTCTTGTTTGTCAACCAGTTTTAGGCCCATATAAAATGTATTTTTCGAGTTATGATAATTTTCATCAAAGTCTACACATGTGGGAAAAAACGCATTTTCAGCCGATTTAAACGTCGAAAAGGCGGATCGGTTAAACGCTTCAGCCATTACTATGTGACAGTGTCAGGCAGTTTAAATACAATGATAAACTAGTATGTGCTGCTAAAGTGTTGTTTTTCAAACAGTTTTAGGCCCATTTAAAATGTATTTTTCGAGTTATGATCATTTTCAGAACTTTGGACGATTTGCTGTCGAGCTGAATTAGAGAAACACCGAACAATTTTCTCTTTGTAGGTGCATGATTTTGAGTGCTGCAGTACACCATATAACTTTAATTAATATGAGGAACAATTATGTGCTTCTTAAGTCTTTCGCAAAGACAGTTTAAATACAATGATAAACTAGTATGTGCTGCTAAAGTGTTGTTTGTCAACCAGTTTTAGGCCCATATAAAATGTATTTTTCGAGTTATGATCATTTTCAGAACTTTGGATCGTTTGCTGTCTAGCTGAATTAGAGAAACACCGAACCATTGTCTCTTTGTAGGCGCATGATTTAGAATGCTGCAGTACACCATATAACTTTAATTAATATGAGGAACAATTATTTGCTTCTTAAGTCTTTCGCAAAGACAGTTTAAATACAATGATAAACTAGTATGTGCTGCTAAAGTGTTGTTTGTCAACCAGTTTTAGGCCCATATAAAATGTATTTTTCGAGTTATGATAATTTTCATCAAAGTCTACACATGTGGGAAAAAACGCATTTTCAGCCGATATAAACGTCGAAAAGGCGGATCGGTTAAACGCTTCAGCCATTACTCTGTGACAGTGTCAGACAGTTTAAATACAATGATAAGCTAGTATGTGCTACTAAAGTCTTGTTTGTCAACCAGTTTTAGGCCCATATAAAATGTATTTTTCGAGTTCTGATAATTTTCATCAAAGTCTACACGTGGGAAAAAACGCATTTTCAGCCGATTTTAACGTCGATTTGGCGGAACGGTTAAACGCTTCAGTCATTACTCTATGTGACAGTGTCAGACAGTTTAAATACAATGATAAACTAGTATGTGCTGCTAAAGTCTTGTTTGTCAACCAGTTTTAGGCCCGAATAAAATGTATTTTTCGAGTTCTGATAATTTTCATCAAAGTCTACACATGTGGGAAAAAACGCATTTTCAGTCGATTTAAACGTCGAAAAGGCGAATCGGTTAAACGCTTCAGTCATTACTCCATGTGACAGTGTCAGACAGTTTAAATACAATGATGAACTAGTATGTGCTGCTAAAGTGTTGTTTGACAACCAGTTTTAGGCCCATATAAAATGTATTTTTCGAGTTCTGATAATTTTCATCAAAGTCTACACGTGGGAAAAAATGCATTTTAAGCCGATTTTAACGTCGATTTGGTGGAACGGTTAAACGCTTCAGTCATTACTCTATGTGACAGTGTCAGACAGTTTAAATACAATGATAAACTAGTATGTGCTGCTAAAGTGTTGTTTGTCAACCAGTTTTAGGCCCATATAAAATGTATTTTTCGAGTTATGATCATTTTCAGAACTTTGGACGATTTGCTGTCTAGCTGAATTAGAGAAACACCGAACCATTGTCTCTTTGTAGGTGCATGATTCAGAATACTGCAGTACAGCATAGAAATTTAATTAATATGATGAACTATTATGTGCTTCTTAAGTGTTTCTCACAGAGTTCTAGGCCCATCTAACATGTATTTGTGGAGTTATGATCATTTTCAGAATTTTGGACGATTTGCTGTCTAGCTGAATTAGAGAAACACCGAACCATTGTCTCGTTGTAGGTGAATGATTCAGAATGCTGCAGTACACCATATAACTTTAATTAATATGAGAAACAATTATTTTGCTTCTTAAGTCTTTCTCAAAGACAGTTTAAATTCAATGATGAACTAGTATGTGCTGCTAAAGTCTTGTTTGTCAACCAGTTTTAGGCCCATATAAAATGTATTTTTCGAGTTATGATAATTTTCATCAAAGTCTACACATGTGGGAAAAAACGCATTTTCAGCCGATTTAAACGTCGAAAAGGCGGATCGGTTAAACGCTTCAGCCATTACTATGTGACAGTGTCAGGCAGTTTAAATACAATGATAAACTAGTATGTGCTGCTAAAGTGTTGTTTTTCAAACAGTTTTAGGCCCATTTAAAATGTATTTTTCGAGTTATGATCATTTTCAGAACTTTGGACGATTTGCTGTCGAGCTGAATTAGAGAAACACCGAACAATTTTCTCTTTGTAGGTGCATGATTTTGAGTGCTGCAGTACACCATATAACTTTAATTAATATGAGGAACAATTATGTGCTTCTTAAGTCTTTCGCAAAGACAGTTTAAATACAATGATAAACTAGTATGTGCTGCTAAAGTGTTGTTTGTCAACCAGTTTTAGGCCCATATAAAATGTATTTTTCGAGTTATGATCATTTTCAGAACTTTGGATCGTTTGCTGTCTAGCTGAATTAGAGAAACACCGAACCATTGTCTCTTTGTAGGCGCATGATTTAGAATGCTGCAGTACACCATATAACTTTAATTAATATGAGGAACAATTATTTGCTTCTTAAGTCTTTCGCAAAGACAGTTTAAATACAATGATAAACTAGTATGTGCTGCTAAAGTGTTGTTTGTCAACCAGTTTTAGGCCCATATAAAATGTATTTTTCGAGTTATGATAATTTTCATCAAAGTCTACACATGTGGGAAAAAACGCATTTTCAGCCGATATAAACGTCGAAAAGGCGGATCGGTTAAACGCTTCAGCCATTACTCTGTGACAGTGTCAGACAGTTTAAATACAATGATAAGCTAGTATGTGCTACTAAAGTCTTGTTTGTCAACCAGTTTTAGGCCCATATAAAATGTATTTTTCGAGTTCTGATAATTTTCATCAAAGTCTACACGTGGGAAAAAACGCATTTTCAGCCGATTTTAACGTCGATTTGGCGGAACGGTTAAACGCTTCAGTCATTACTCTATGTGACAGTGTCAGACAGTTTAAATACAATGATAAACTAGTATGTGCTGCTAAAGTCTTGTTTGTCAACCAGTTTTAGGCCCGAATAAAATGTATTTTTCGAGTTCTGATAATTTTCATCAAAGTCTACACATGTGGGAAAAAACGCATTTTCAGTCGATTTAAACGTCGAAAAGGCGAATCGGTTAAACGCTTCAGTCATTACTCCATGTGACAGTGTCAGACAGTTTAAATACAATGATGAACTAGTATGTGCTGCTAAAGTGTTGTTTGACAACCAGTTTTAGGCCCATATAAAATGTATTTTTCGAGTTCTGATAATTTTCATCAAAGTCTACACGTGGGAAAAAATGCATTTTAAGCCGATTTTAACGTCGATTTGGTGGAACGGTTAAACGCTTCAGTCATTACTCTATGTGACAGTGTCAGACAGTTTAAATACAATGATAAACTAGTATGTGCTGCTAAAGTGTTGTTTGTCAACCAGTTTTAGGCCCATATAAAATGTATTTTTCGAGTTATGATCATTTTCAGAACTTTGGACGATTTGCTGTCTAGCTGAATTAGAGAAACACCGAACCATTGTCTCTTTGTAGGTGCATGATTCAGAATACTGCAGTACAGCATAGAAATTTAATTAATATGATGAACTATTATGTGCTTCTTAAGTGTTTCTCACAGAGTTCTAGGCCCATCTAACATGTATTTGTGGAGTTATGATCATTTTCAGAATTTTGGACGATTTGCTGTCTAGCTGAATTAGAGAAACACCGAACCATTGTCTCGTTGTAGGTGAATGATTCAGAATGCTGCAGTACACCATATAACTTTAATTAATATGAGAAACAATTATTTTGCTTCTTAAGTCTTTCTCAAAGACAGTTTAAATTCAATGATGAACTAGTATGTGCTGCTAAAGTCTTGTTTGTCAACCAGTTTTAGGCCCATATAAAATGTATTTTTCGAGTTATGATAATTTTCATCAAAGTCTACACATGTGGGAAAAAACGCATTTTCAGCCGATTTAAACGTCGAAAAGGCGGATCGGTTAAACGCTTCAGCCATTACTATGTGACAGTGTCAGGCAGTTTAAATACAATGATAAACTAGTATGTGCTGCTAAAGTGTTGTTTTTCAAACAGTTTTAGGCCCATTTAAAATGTATTTTTCGAGTTATGATCATTTTCAGAACTTTGGACGATTTGCTGTCGAGCTGAATTAGAGAAACACCGAACAATTTTCTCTTTGTAGGTGCATGATTTTGAGTGCTGCAGTACACCATATAACTTTAATTAATATGAGGAACAATTATGTGCTTCTTAAGTCTTTCGCAAAGACAGTTTAAATACAATGATAAACTAGTATGTGCTGCTAAAGTGTTGTTTGTCAACCAGTTTTAGGCCCATATAAAATGTATTTTTCGAGTTATGATCATTTTCAGAACTTTGGATCGTTTGCTGTCTAGCTGAATTAGAGAAACACCGAACCATTGTCTCTTTGTAGGCGCATGATTTAGAATGCTGCAGTACACCATATAACTTTAATTAATATGAGGAACAATTATTTGCTTCTTAAGTCTTTCGCAAAGACAGTTTAAATACAATGATAAACTAGTATGTGCTGCTAAAGTGTTGTTTGTCAACCAGTTTTAGGCCCATATAAAATGTATTTTTCGAGTTATGATAATTTTCATCAAAGTCTACACATGTGGGAAAAAACGCATTTTCAGCCGATATAAACGTCGAAAAGGCGGATCGGTTAAACGCTTCAGCCATTACTCTGTGACAGTGTCAGACAGTTTAAATACAATGATAAGCTAGTATGTGCTACTAAAGTCTTGTTTGTCAACCAGTTTTAGGCCCATATAAAATGTATTTTTCGAGTTCTGATAATTTTCATCAAAGTCTACACGTGGGAAAAAACGCATTTTCAGCCGATTTTAACGTCGATTTGGCGGAACGGTTAAACGCTTCAGTCATTACTCTATGTGACAGTGTCAGACAGTTTAAATACAATGATAAACTAGTATGTGCTGCTAAAGTCTTGTTTGTCAACCAGTTTTAGGCCCGAATAAAATGTATTTTTCGAGTTCTGATAATTTTCATCAAAGTCTACACATGTGGGAAAAAACGCATTTTCAGTCGATTTAAACGTCGAAAAGGCGAATCGGTTAAACGCTTCAGTCATTACTCCATGTGACAGTGTCAGACAGTTTAAATACAATGATGAACTAGTATGTGCTGCTAAAGTGTTGTTTGACAACCAGTTTTAGGCCCATATAAAATGTATTTTTCGAGTTCTGATAATTTTCATCAAAGTCTACACGTGGGAAAAAATGCATTTTAAGCCGATTTTAACGTCGATTTGGTGGAACGGTTAAACGCTTCAGTCATTACTCTATGTGACAGTGTCAGACAGTTTAAATACAATGATAAACTAGTATGTGCTGCTAAAGTGTTGTTTGTCAAACAGTTTTAGGCCCATATAAAATGTATTTTTCGAGTTATGATCATTTTCAGAACTTTGGACGATTTGCTGTCTAGCTGAATTAGAGAAACACCGAACCATTGTCTCTTTGTAGGTGCATGATTCAGAATACTGCAGTACAGCATAGAAATTTAATTAATATGATGAACTATTATGTGCTTCTTAAGTGTTTCTCACAGAGTTCTAGGCCCATCTAACATGTATTTGTGGAGTTATGATCATTTTCAGAATTTTGGACGATTTGCTGTCTAGCTGAATTAGAGAAACACCGAACCATTGTCTCGTTGTAGGTGAATGATTCAGAATGCTGCAGTACACCATATAACTTTAATTAATATGAGAAACAATTATTTTGCTTCTTAAGTCTTTCTCAAAGACAGTTTAAATTCAATGATGAACTAGTATGTGCTGCTAAAGTCTTGTTTGTCAACCAGTTTTAGGCCCATATAAAATGTATTTTTCGAGTTATGATAATTTTCATCAAAGTCTACACATGTGGGAAAAAACGCATTTTCAGCCGATTTAAACGTCGAAAAGGCGGATCGGTTAAACGCTTCAGCCATTACTATGTGACAGTGTCAGGCAGTTTAAATACAATGATAAACTAGTATGTGCTGCTAAAGTGTTGTTTTTCAAACAGTTTTAGGCCCATTTAAAATGTATTTTTCGAGTTATGATCATTTTCAGAACTTTGGACGATTTGCTGTCGAGCTGAATTAGAGAAACACCGAACAATTTTCTCTTTGTAGGTGCATGATTTTGAGTGCTGCAGTACACCATATAACTTTAATTAATATGAGGAACAATTATGTGCTTCTTAAGTCTTTCGCAAAGACAGTTTAAATACAATGATAAACTAGTATGTGCTGCTAAAGTGTTGTTTGTCAACCAGTTTTAGGCCCATATAAAATGTATTTTTCGAGTTATGATCATTTTCAGAACTTTGGATCGTTTGCTGTCTAGCTGAATTAGAGAAACACCGAACCATTGTCTCTTTGTAGGCGCATGATTTAGAATGCTGCAGTACACCATATAACTTTAATTAATATGAGGAACAATTATTTGCTTCTTAAGTCTTTCGCAAAGACAGTTTAAATACAATGATAAACTAGTATGTGCTGCTAAAGTGTTGTTTGTCAACCAGTTTTAGGCCCATATAAAATGTATTTTTCGAGTTATGATAATTTTCATCAAAGTCTACACATGTGGGAAAAAACGCATTTTCAGCCGATATAAACGTCGAAAAGGCGGATCGGTTAAACGCTTCAGCCATTACTCTGTGACAGTGTCAGACAGTTTAAATACAATGATAAACTAGTATGTGCTACTAAAGTCTTGTTTGTCAACCAGTTTTAGGCCCATATAAAATGTATTTTTCGAGTTCTGATAATTTTCATCAAAGTCTACACGTGGGAAAAAACGCATTTTCAGCCGATTTTAACGTCGATTTGGCGGAACGGTTAAACGCTTCAGTCATTACTCTATGTGACAGTGTCAGACAGTTTAAATACAATGATAAACTAGTATGTGCTGCTAAAGTCTTGTTTGTCAACCAGTTTTAGGCCCGAATAAAATGTATTTTTCGAGTTCTGATAATTTTCATCAAAGTCTACACATGTGGGAAAAAACGCATTTTCAGTCGATTTAAACGTCGAAAAGGCGAATCGGTTAAACGCTTCAGTCATTACTCCATGTGACAGTGTCAGACAGTTTAAATACAATGATGAACTAGTATGTGCTGCTAAAGTGTTGTTTGACAACCAGTTTTAGGCCCATATAAAATGTATTTTTCGAGTTCTGATAATTTTCATCAAAGTCTACACGTGGGAAAAAATGCATTTTAAGCCGATTTTAACGTCGATTTGGTGGAACGGTTAAACGCTTCAGTCATTACTCTATGTGACAGTGTCAGACAGTTTAAATACAATGATAAACTAGTATGTGCTGCTAAAGTGTTGTTTGTCAAACAGTTTTAGGCCCATATAAAATGTATTTTTCGAGTTCTGATAATTTTCATCAAAGTCTACACGTGGGAAAAAACGCATTTTCAGCCGATTTTAACGTCGATTTGGCGGAACGGTTAAACGCTTCAGTCATTACTCTATGTGACAGTGTCAGACAGTTTAAATACAATGATAAATTAGTATGTGCTGCTAAAGTGTTGTTTGTCAAACAGTTTTAGGTCCATATAAAATGTATTTTTCGAGTTATGATCATTTTCAGAACTTTGGACGATTTGCTGTCTAGCTGAATTAGAGAAACACCGAACAATTGTCTCTTTGTAGGTGCATGATTTTGAATGCTGCAGTACACCATATAACTTTAATTAATATGAGGAACAATTATGTGCTTCTTAAGTCTTTCTCAAAGACAGTTTAAATACAATGATAAACTAGTATGTGCAGCTAAAGTCTTGTTTGTCAACCAGTTTTAGGCCCATATAAAATGTATTTTTCGAGTTATGATAATTTTCATCAATGTCTACACGTGGGAAAAAACGCATTTTCAGTCGATTTAAACGTCGATTTGGCGGAACGGTTAAACACTTCAGTCATTACTCTATGTGACAGTGTCAGACAGTTTAAATACAATGATAAACTAGTATGTGCTGCTAAAGTCTTGTTTGTCAACCAGTTTTAGGCCCAAATAAAATGTATTTTTCGAGTTCTGATAATTTTCATCAAAGTCTACACGTGAGAAAAAACGCATTTTCAGCCGATTTAAACGTCGAAAAGGCGAATCGGTTGAACGCTTCAGTCATTACTCTATGTGACAGTGTCAGAAAGTGTAAATACAATGATAAACTAGTATGTGCTGCTAATGTGTTGTTTGCCAACCAGTTTTAGGCCCATATAAAATGTATTTTTCGAGTTATGATCATTTTCCGAACTTTGGACCGTTTGCTGTCTAGCTGAATTAGAGAAACACCGAACCATTGTCTCTTTGTAGGTGAATGATTCAGAATGCTGCAGTACACCATATAACTTTAATTAATATGAGGAACAATTATTTTGCTTCTTAAGTCTTTCTCAAAGACAGTTTAAATACAATGATGAACTAGTATGTGCTGCTTATGTCTTGTTTGTCAACCAGTTTTAGGCCCATATAAAATGTATTTTTCGAGTTCTGATAATTTTCATCAAAGTCTACACATGTGGGAAAAAATGCATTTTCAGCCGATTTTAACGTCGATTTGGTGGAACGGTTAAACGCTTCAGTCATTACTCTATGTGACAGTGTCAGACAGTTTAAATACAATGATAAACTAGTATGTGCTGCTAAAGTGTTGTTTGTCAGCCAGTTTTAGGACCTTATAAAATGTATTTTTCGAGTTATGATCATTTTCAGAACTTTGGACGATTTGCTGTCTAGCTGAATTAGAGAAACACCGAACAATTGTTTCTTTGTAGGTGCATGATTCAGTATACTGCAGTACAGCATAGAAATTTAATTAATATGATGAACTATTATGTGCTTCTTAAGTGTTTCTCACAGAGTTCTAGGCCCATCTAACATGTATTTGTGGAGTTATGATCATTTTCAGAACTTTGGACGATTTGCTGTCGAGCTGAATTAGAGAAACACCGAACCATTGTCTCTTTGTAGGTGAATGATTTTGAATGCTGCAGTACACCATATAACTTTAATTAATATGAGGAACAATTATGTGCTTCTTAAGTCTTTCTCAAAGACAGTTTAAATACAATGATAAACTAGTATGTGCAGCTAACGTATTGTTTGTCAACCAGTTTTAGGCCCATATAAACTGTATTTTTCGAGTTATGATAATTTTCATCAATGTCTACACGTGGGAAAAAACGCATTTTCAGTCGATTTAAACGAAGCGTTTAACCAATTCCCCTTTTCGACGTTTAAATCGGCTGAAAATGCGTTTTTTCCCACATGTGCACACAATGATGAAAATGATCATAACTCCACAAATACATGTTAGATGGGCCTAGCAATCTGTGAGAAACACTTAAGAAGCACATAATAGTTCATCATATTAATTAAATTTCTATGCTGTACTGCAGCATTCTGAATCATTCACCTCTGAAGAGACAATGGTTCGGTGTTTCTCTAATTCAGCTAGACAGCAAACCGTCACAAGTTCGGAAAATGATCATACCTCGACAAATACATGTTGTATGGGCCGAAAACTGTTTGACAAACAACGCTTTAGCAGCATATACTAGTTCACCATTGTATTTAAACTGTCTGACACTGTCACACAGAGTAATGACTGAAGCGTTTAAGCAATTCCCCTTTTCGACGTTTAAATCGGCTGAAAATGCGTTTTTTCCCACATGTGCACATAATGATGAAAATGACCATAACTCGACAAATACATGTTAGATGGGCCTAAAACTGTTCGACAAACAACACTTTAGCAGCATATACTAGTTCACCATTGTATTTAAACTGTCTGAAACTGTCACACAGAGTAATGACTGAAGCGTTTAACCAATTCCCCTTTTCGACGTTTAAATCGGCTGAAAATGCGTTTTTTCCCACATGTGCACACAATGATGAAAATGATCATAACTCCACAAATACATGTTAGATGGGCCTAGATATCTGTGAGAAACACTTAAGAAGCACATAATAGTTCATCATATTAATTAAATTTCTATGCTGTACTGCAGCATTCTGAATCATTCACCTCTGAAGAGACAATGGTTCGGTGTTTCTCTAATTCAGCTAGACAGCAAACCGTCACAAGTTCTGAAAATGCTCATACCTCAACAAATACATGTTGTATGGGCCTAAAACTGTTTGACAAACAACGCTTTAGCAGCATATACTAGTTCACCATTGTATTTAAACTGTCTGACACTGTCACACAGAGTAATGACTGAAGCGTTTAACCAATTCCCCTTTTCGACGTTTAAATCGGCTGAAAATGCGTTTTTTCCCACATGTGCACACTATGATGAAAATGATCCTAACTCGACAAATACATGTTAGATGGGCCTAAAACTGGTTGACAAACAACACTTTAGCAGCATATACTAGTTCACCATTGTATTTAAACTGTCTGACACTGTCACACAGAGTAATGACTGAAGCGTTTAACCAATTCCCCTTTTCGACGTTTAAATCGGCTGAAAATGCGTTTTTTCCCACATGTGCACACAATGATGAAAATGATCATAACTCCACAAATACATGTTAGATGGGCCTAGATATCTGTGAGAAACACTTAAGGAGCACATAATAGTTCATCATATTAATTAAATTTCTATGCTGTACTGCAGCATTCTGAATCATTCACCTCTGAAGAGACAATGGTTCGGTGTTTCTCTAATTCAGCTACACAGCAAACCGTCACAATTTCTGAAAATGCTCATACCTCAACAAATACATGTTGTATGGGCCTAAAACTGTTTGACAAACAACGCTTTAGCAGCATATACTAGTTCACCATTGTATTTAAACTGTCTGACACTGTCACACAGAGTAAGGACTGAAGCGTTTAACCAATTCCCCTTTTCGACGTTTAAATCGGCTGAAAATGCGTTTTTTCCCACATGTGCACACAATGATGAAAATGATCATAACTCCACAAATACATGTTAGATGGGCCTAGCAATCTGTGAGAAACACTTAAGAAGCACATAATAGTTCATCATATTAATTAAATTTCTATGCTGTACTGCAGCATTCTGAATCATTCACCTCTGAAGAGACAATGGTTCGGTGTTTCTCTAATTCAGCTAGACAGCAAACCGTCACAAGTTCGGAAAATGATCATACCTCGACAAATACATGTTGTATGGGCCGAAAACTGTTTGACAAACAACGCTTTAGCAGCATATACTAGTTCACCATTGTATTTAAACTGTCTGACACTGTCACACAGAGTAATGACTGAAGCGTTTAAGCAATTCCCCTTTTCGACGTTTAAATCGGCTGAAAATGCGTTTTTTCCCACATGTGCACATAATGATGAAAATGACCATAACTCGACAAATACATGTTAGATGGGCCTAAAACTGTTCGACAAACAACACTTTAGCAGCATATACTAGTTCACCATTGTATTTAAACTGTCTGAAACTGTCACACAGAGTAATGACTGAAGCGTTTAACCAATTCCCCTTTTCGACGTTTAAATCGGCTGAAAATGCGTTTTTTCCCACATGTGCACACAATGATGAAAATGATCATAACTCCACAAATACATGTTAGATGGGCCTAGATATCTGTGAGAAACACTTAAGAAGCACATAATAGTTCATCATATTAATTAAATTTCTATGCTGTACTGCAGCATTCTGAATCATTCACCTCTGAAGAGACAATGGTTCGGTGTTTCTCTAATTCAGCTAGACAGCAAACCGTCACAAGTTCTGAAAATGCTCATACCTCAACAAATACATGTTGTATGGGCCTAAAACTGTTTGACAAACAACGCTTTAGCAGCATATACTAGTTCACCATTGTATTTAAACTGTCTGACACTGTCACACAGAGTAATGACTGAAGCGTTTAACCAATTCCCCTTTTCGACGTTTAAATCGGCTGAAAATGCGTTTTTTCCCACATGTGCACACTATGATGAAAATGATCCTAACTCGACAAATACATGTTAGATGGGCCTAAAACTGGTTGACAAACAACACTTTAGCAGCATATACTAGTTCACCATTGTATTTAAACTGTCTGACACTGTCACACAGAGTAATGACTGAAGCGTTTAACCAATTCCCCTTTTCGACGTTTAAATCGGCTGAAAATGCGTTTTTTCCCACATGTGCACACAATGATGAAAATGATCATAACTCCACAAATACATGTTAGATGGGCCTAGATATCTGTGAGAAACACTTAAGGAGCACATAATAGTTCATCATATTAATTAAATTTCTATGCTGTACTGCAGCATTCTGAATCATTCACCTCTGAAGAGACAATGGTTCGGTGTTTCTCTAATTCAGCTACACAGCAAACCGTCACAATTTCTGAAAATGCTCATACCTCAACAAATACATGTTGTATGGGCCTAAAACTGTTTGACAAACAACGCTTTAGCAGCATATACTAGTTCACCATTGTATTTAAACTGTCTGACACTGTCACACAGAGTAAGGACTGAAGCGTTTAACCAATTCCCCTTTTCGACGTTTAAATCGGCTGAAAATGCGTTTTTTCCCACATGTGCACACAATGATGAAAATGATCATAACTCCACAAATACATGTTAGATGGGCCTAGAAATCTGTGAGAAACACTTAAGAAGCACATAATAGTTCATCATATTAATTGAATTTCTATGCTGTACTGCAGCATTCTGAATCATTCACCTCTGAAGAGACAATGGTTCGGTGTTTCTCTAATTCAGCTACACAGCAAACCGTCACAAGTTCTGAAAATGCTCATACCTCAACAAATACATGTTGTATGGGCCTAAAACTGTTTGACAAACAACGCTTTAGCAGCATATACTAGTTCACCATTGTATTTAAACTGTCTGACACTGTCACACAGAGTAATGACTGAAGCGTTTAAGCAATTCCCCTTTTCGACGTTTAAATCGGCTGAAAATGCGTTTTTTCCCACATGTGCACACAATGATGAAAATGATCATAACTCCACAAATACATGTTAGATGGGCCTAGATATCTGTGAGAAACACTTAAGGAGCACATAATAGTTCATTATATTAATTAAATTTCTATGCTGTACTGCAGCATTCTGAATCATTCACCTCTGAAGAGACAATGGTTCGGTGTTTCTCTAATTCAGCTAGACAGCAAACCGTCACAAGTTCTGAAAATGCTCATACCTTAACAAATACATGTTGTATGGGCCTAAAACTGTTTGACAAACAACGCTTTAGCAGCATATACTAGTTCACCATTGTATTTAAACTGTCTGACACTGTCACACAGAGTAATGACTGAAGCGTTTAACCAATTCCCCTTTTCGACGTTTAAATCGGCTGAAAATGCGTTTTTTCCCACATGTGCACACTATGATGAAAATGATCCTAACTCGACAAATACATGTTAGATGGGCCTAAAACTGGTTGACAAACAACACTTTAGCAGCATATACTAGTTCACCATTGTATTTAAACTGTCTGACACTGTCACACAGAGTAATGACTGAAGCGTTTAAGCAATTCCCCTTTTCGACGTTTAAATCGGCTGAAAATGCGTTTTTTCCCACATGTGCACATAATGATGAAAATGACCATAACTCGACAAATACATGTTAGATGGGCCTAAAACTGTTTGACAAACAACACTTTAGCAGCATATACTAGTTCACCATTGTATTTAAACTGTCTGACACTGTCACACAGAGTAATGACTGAAGCGTTTAACCAATTCCCCTTTTCGACGTTTAAATCGGCTGAAAATGCGTTTTTTCCCACATGTGCACATAATGATGAAAATGACCATAACTCGACAAATACATGTTAGATGGGCCTAAAACTGTTTGACAAACAACACTTTAGCAGCATATACTAGTTCACCATTGTATTTAAACTGTCTGAAACTGTCACACAGAGTAATGACTGAAGCGTTTAACCAATTCCCCTTTTCGACGTTTAAATCGGCTGAAAATGCGTTTTTTCCCACATGTGCACACAATGATGAAAATGATCATAACACCACAAATACATGTTAGATGGGCCTAGAAATCTGTGAGAAACACTTAAGAAGCACATAATAGTTCATCATATTAATTGAATTTCTATGCTGTACTGCAGCATTCTGAATCATTCACCTCTGAAGAGACAATGGTTCGGTGTTTCTCTAATTCAGCTACACAGCAAACCGTCACAAGTTCTGAAAATGCTCATACCTCAACAAATACATGTTGTATGGGCCTAAAACTGTTTGACAAACAACGCTTTAGCAGCATATACTAGTTCACCATTGTATTTAAACTGTCTGACACTGTCACACAGAGTAATGACTGAAGCGTTTAAGCAATTCCCCTTTTCGACGTTTAAATCGGCTGAAAATGCGTTTTTTCCCACATGTGCACATAATGATGAAAATGACCATAACTCGACAAATACATGTTAGATGGGCCTAAAACTGTTTGACAAACAACACTTTAGCAGCATATACTAGTTCACCATTGTATTTAAACTGTCTGACACTGTCACACAGAGTAATGACTGAAGCGCTTAACCAATTCCCCTTTTCGACGTTTAAATCGGCTGAAAATGCGTTTTTTCCCACATGTGCACATAATGATGAAAATGACCATAACTCGACAAATACATGTTAGATGGGCCTAAAACTGTTTGACAAACAACACTTTAGCAGCATATACTAGTTCACCATTGTATTTAAACTGTCTGACACTGTCACACAGAGTAATGACTGAAGCGTTTAACCAATTCCCCTTTTCGACGTTTAAATCGGCTGAAAATGCGTTTTTTCCCACATGTGCACATAATGATGAAAATGACCATAACTCGACAAATACATGTTAGATGGGCCTAAAACTGTTTGACAAACAACACTTTAGCAGCATATACTAGTTCACCATTGTATTTAAACTGTCTGACACTGTCACACAGAGTAATGACTGAAGCGTTTAACCAATTCCCCTTTTCGACGTTTAAATCGGCTGAAAATGCGTTTTTTCCCACATGTGCACACAATGATGAAAATGATCATAACTCCACAAATACATGTTAGATGGGCCTAGAAATCTGTGAGAAACACTTAAGAAGCACATAATAGTTCATCATATTAATTAAATTTCTATGCTGTATTGCAGCATTCTGAATCATTCACCTCTGAAGAGACAATGGTTCGGTGTTTCTCTAATTCAGCTAGACAGCAAACCGTCCAATGTTCTGAAAATGCTCATACCTCGACAAATACATGTTGTATGGGCCTAAAACTGTTTGACAAACAACGCTTTAGCAGCATATACTAGTTCACCATTGTATTTAAACTGTCTGACACTGTCACACAGAGTAATGACTGAAGCGTTTAAGCAATTCCCCTTTTCGACGTTTAAATCGGCTGAAAATGCGTTTTTTCCCACACGTGCACATAATGATGAAAATGACCATAACACGACAAATACATGTTAGATGGGCCTAAAACTGTTTGACAAACAACACTTTAGCAGCATATACTAGTTCACCATTGTATTTAAACTGTCTGACACTGTCACACAGAGTAATGACTGAAGCGTTTAACCAAGTCCCCTTTTCGACGTTTAAATCGGCTGAAAATGCGTTTTTTCCCACATGTGCACACTATGATGAAAATGATCCTAACTCGACAAATACATGTTAGATGGGCCTAAAACTGTTTGACAACAACACTTTAGCAGCATATACTAGTTCACCATTGTATTTAAACTGTCTGACACTGTCACACAGAGTAATGACTGAAGCGTTTAACCAATTCCCCTTTTCGACGTTTAAATCGGCTGGAAATGCGTTTTTTCCCACATGTGCACACAATGATGAAAATGATCATAACTCGACAAATACATTTTACATGGGCCTAAAACTGGTTGACAAACAACACTTTAGCAGCATAAACTAGTTCACCATTGTATTTTAACTGTCTGACACTGTCACACAGAGTAATGACTGAAGCGTTTAACCAATTCCCCTTTTCGACGTTTAAATCGGCTGAAAATCCGTTTTTTCCCACATGTGCACACTATGATGAAAATGATCCTAACTCGACAAATACATGTTAGATGGGCCTAAAACTGGTTGACAAACAACACTTTAGCAGCATATACTAGTTCACCATTGTATTTAAACTGTCTGACAATGTCACACAGAGTAATGACTGAAGCGTTTAAGCAATTCCCCTTTTCGACGTTTAAATCGGCTGAAAATGCGTTTTTTCCCACATGTGCACACAATGATGAAAAGGATCATAACTCCACAAATACATGTTAGATGGGCCTAGAAATCTGTGAGAAACACTTAAGAAGCACATAATAGTTCATCATATTAATTAAATTTCTATGCTGTACTGCAGCATTCTGAATCATTCACCTCTAGAGAGACAATGGTTCGGTGTTTCTCTAATTCAGCAAGACAGCAAACCGTCACAAGTTCTGAAAATGATCATAACTCCAGAAATACATGTTAGATGGGCATAGAAATCTGAGAGAAAAACTTAGGAAGCACATAATAGTTCATCATATTAATTAAATTTCAATGCTGTACTGCAGCATTCTGAATCATACACCTCTGAAGAGACAATGGTTCGGTGTTTCTCTAATTCAGCTAGACAGCAAACCGTCCAATGTTCTGAAAATGCTCATACCTCGACAAATACATGTTTGTATGGACCTAAAACTGTTTGACAAACAACGCTTTAGCAGCATATACTAGTTCACCATTGTATTTAAACTGTCTGACACTGTCACACAGAGTAATGACTGAAGCGTTTAAGCAATTCCCCTTTTCGACGTTTAAATCGTTTGAAAATGCGTTTTTTCCCACATGTGCACATAATGATGAAAATGACCATAACTCGACAAATACATGTTAGATGGGCCTAAAACTGTTTGACAAACAACACTTTAGCAGCATATACTAGTTCACCATTGTATTTAAACTGTCTGACACTGTCACACAGAGTAATGACTGAAGCTTTTAACCAATTCCCCTTTTCGACGTTGAAATCGGCTGAAAATGCATTTTTTCCCACATGTGCACACAATGATGAAAATGATCATAACTCGACAAATACATGTTACAAAAAAAGAAAGATTTAAAGATAGAATAAAAGAAAGATTGAAAGAAAGTTTGAAAAAAGAAAGAAAGATTGAAAGATTGAAAGAAATATTGAAAGACAGAAAGATTGAAAGAAACAATGAAAGAAAGATTGAAAGATTAAAAGAAAGAATGAAAGAAAGATTGATAGAAAGATTGAAAGAAAGATTGAAAGAAAGAAAGATTGAAAGAAAGAATGAAAAAAAGATTGAAATAAAGAATGAAAGAAAGATTGAAAGAAAGATAGAAAGAAAGATTGAAAGATTGAAAGAAAGATTGAGAAAAAGATTGAAAGACTGAAAGAAAGAATGAAAGAAAGATTGAAAGATTAAACAATTGAAAGAAAGTTTGCAAGAAAGATTGAAAAAAGAAAGATTGAAAGAAAGAATGAAAGAAAGATTGAAAGATAGATAGAAAGAAAGATTGAAAGAAAGAAAGATTGAAAGAATAACAAAAGAAAGATTGAAAGATTGGAAGAAATATTGAAAGATAGAAAAATTGAAAGAAAGAAAGATTGAAAGAAAAATTGAAAGATTGAAAGAAAGAATGAAAGAAAGATTGAAAGATTGAAATATTGAAAGAAAGAATGAAAGAAAGATTGAAAGATTGAAAGATTGAAATAAAGATTGAAAGTTTGAAAGAAAGATTGAAAGAAACATTTAAAGAAAGAAAGATTGAAAGAAACATTGAAAGAAAGATTGAAAGATTGAAAGAAAGATTGAAAGAAAGATTTAAAGAAAGAAAGATTGAAAGTAAAAAAGATTGAAAGAAATATTGAAAGAAAGATTGAAGGATTGAAAGAAGGAATGAATGAAAGATTGAAAGAAAGATTGAAAGAAAGATTGAAAGATTGAAGGTAAGAATGAAAGAAAGATTGAAAGAAAAATTGAAAGAAAGATTGAAAGAAAGATTGAAAGACTGAAGGAAAGAATGAAAGAAAGATGGAAAGAAAGATGGAAAGAAAGATTGACAGAAAGAATGATTGAAAGAAATATTGAAAGAAAGATTGAAAGATTGAAAGAAAGAATGAAAGAAAGATTGAAAGATTGAAAGATTGAAAGATTGAAAGAAAGAATGAAAGAAAGACTGAAAGATTGAAAGAAAAATTGAAAGAAAGATTGAAAGATTGAAAGATTGAAAGAAAGATTGAAAGTTTGAAAGACAGATTGAAAGACTGAAAGAAAGATTGCAAGAAAGATTGAAAAAACAGAAAGATTTAAAGATAGAATAAAAGAAAGATTGAAAGAAAGATTGAAAAAAAAAGAAAGATTGAAAGATTGAAAGAAATATTGAAAGACAGAAAGATTGAAAGAAACAATTAAAGAAAGATTGAAAGATTAAAATAAAGAATGAAAGAACGATTGAAAGAAAGATTGAAAGAAAGATTGAAAGAAAGATTGAATGAAAGATTGAAAGAAAGAATGAAACAAAGATTGAAATAAAGAATGAAAGAAAGACTGAAAGAAAGAATGACGGACAGAAAGATTGAAAGAAAGAATGAAAGAAAGATTGAAAAAAGATTGAAAGACTGAAAGAAAGAATGAAAGAAAGATTGAAAGATTAAACAATTGAAAGAACGATTGCAAGAAAGATTGAAAAAAGAAAGATTGAAAGAAAGAATGAAAGACTGAAGGAAAGAATGAAAGAAAGATTGAAAGATTAAAAGAAAGAATGAAAGAAAGATTGAAAAATTGAAAGATTGAAAGAAAGACTAAAAGAAAGAAAGAAAGATTGAAAGAAAGATTGAAAGAAAGAATGAAAGAAAGAATGAAAGAAAGATTGAAAGAAACAATGAAAGAAAGATTGAAAGATTAAAAGAAAGAATGAAAGAAAGACTAAAAGAAAGAAAGAACGATTGAAAGAAAGATTGAAAGAAAGAATGAAAGAATGAATGAAAGAAAGATTGAAAGACTAAACAATTGAAAGAAAGATTGCAAGAAAGATTGAAAAAAGAAAGATTGAAAGAAAGAATGAAAGAAAGATGGAAAGAAAGATTGAAAGAAAGAAAGATTGAAAGAGATAAAAGAAAGATTGAAAGAAATAATGAAAGAAAGATTGAACGATTGGAAGAAATTTTGAAAGATAGAAAAATTGAAAGTAAGAAAGATTGAAAGAAAGAATGAAAGAAAGATTGAAAGATTGAAAGAAAGAATGAAAGAAAGATTGAAAGATTGAAATATTGAAAGAAAGAATGAAAAAAAGATTGAAAGACTGAAAGAAAGAATGAAAGAAAGATTGAAAGATTAAACAATTGAAAGAAAGTTTGCAAGAAAGTTTGAAAAAAGAAAGATTGAAAGAAAGAATGAAAGAAAGATTGAAAGATAGATGGATAGAAAGATTGAAAGAAAGAAAGATTGAAAGAATAACAAAAGAAAGATTGAAAGATTGGAAGAAATATTGAAAGATAGAAAAATTGAAAGTAAAAAAGATTGAAAGAAAGAATTAAAGAAAGAAAGATTGAAAGAAATAATGAAAGAAAGATTGAACGATTGGAAGAAATTTTGAAAGATAGAAAAATTGAAAGTAAGAAAGATTGAAAGAAAGAATGAAAGAAAGATTGAAAGATTGAAAGAAAGAATGAAAGAAAGATTTAAAGATTGAAATATTGAAAGAAAGAATGAAAAAAAGATTGAAAGACTGAAAGAAAGAATGAAAGAAAGATTGAAAGATAGATGGATAGAAAGATTGAAAGAAAGAAAGATTGAAAGAATAACAAAAGAAAGATTGAAAGATTGGAAGAAATATTGAAAGATAGAAAAATTGAAAGTAAGAAAGATTGAAAGAAAGAATTAAAGAAAGATTGAAAGATTGAAAGAAAGAATGAAAGAAAGATTGAATTATTGAAAGAAAGATTGAAATAAAGATTGAAAGTTTGAAAGAAAGATTGAAAGAAAGATTTAAAGAAAGAAAGATTGAAAGAAATATTGAAAGAAAGATTGAAAGATTGAAAGAAAGATTGAAAGAAAGAATGAAAGAAAGATTGAAAGATTGAAAGATTGAAATAAAGAATGAAAGAAAGATTGAACGATTGAAAGATTGAAATAAAGAATGAAAGTTTGAAAGAAAGATTGAAAGAAAGATTTAAAAAAAGAAAGATTGAAAGTAAGAAATATTGAAAGACATATTGAAAGAAAGATTGAAAGAAAGAATGAAAGAAAGATTGAAAGAAAGATTGAAAGACTGAAGGAAAGAATGAAAGAAAGATTGAAAGAAAGATTGAAAGAAAGAAAGATTGAAAGATTGAATGATTGAAAGATTGAATGATTGAAAGATTGAAAGAAAGATTGAAAGAAAGATTGAACGACTGAAAGATTGAAAGAAATATTGAAAGTTTGAAAGAAAGATTGAAAGACTGAAAGATAGATTGAAAGATTGAAGATTGAAAGATTGAAAGAAAGATTGAAAGAAAGATTGAACGACTGAAAGATTGAAAGAAAGATTGAAAGTTTGAAAGAAAGATTGAAAGACTGAAAGAAATAATGAAAGAAAGATTGAAAGAAAGAATGAAAGAAAGATTGAAAGAAAGATGGAAAGAAAGATTGAAAGAAAGAAAGATTGAAAGATATAACAAAAGAAAGATTGAAAGAAATAATGAAAGAAACATTGAACGATTGGAAGAAATATTGAAAGATAGAAAAATTGAAAGATTGAAAGATTGAAAGAAAGAATGAAAGAAAGACTGAAAGATTGAAAGAAAGATTGAAAGAAAGATTGAAAGATTGAAATATTTAAAGAAAGATTGAAAGAAAGAATGAAAGAACAATTGAAAGAAAGAATGAAAGAATGAAAGAAAAATTGACAGATTGAAAGAAATATTGAAAAAAGAAAGATTGAAAGAAAGAATGAAAGAAAGATTGAAAGAAAGATGGAAAGAAAGATTGAAAGAAAGAAAGATTGAAAGAATAACAAAAGAAAGATTGAAAGATTGGAAGAAATATTGAAAGATAGAAAAATTGAAAGTAAAAAAGATTGAAAGAAAGAATTAAAGAAAGAAAGATTGAAAGAAATAATGAAAGAAAGATTGAACGATTGGAAGAAATTTTGAAAGATAGAAAAATTGAAAGTAAGAAAGATTGAAAGAAAGAATGAAAGAAAGATTGAAAGATTGAAAGAAAGAATGAAAGAAAGATTTAAAGATTGAAATATTGAAAGAAAGAATGAAAAAAAGATTGAAAGACTGAAAGAAAGAATGAAAGAAAGATTGAAAGATAGATGGATAGAAAGATTGAAAGAAAGAAAGATTGAAAGAATAACAAAAGAAAGATTGAAAGATTGGAAGAAATATTGAAAGATAGAAAAATTGAAAGTAAGAAAGATTGAAAGAAAGAATTAAAGAAAGATTGAAAGATTGAAAGAAAGAATGAAAGAAAGATTGAATTATTGAAAGAAAGATTGAAATAAAGATTGAAAGTTTGAAAGAAAGATTGAAAGAAAGATTTAAAGAAAGAAAGATTGAAAGAAATATTGAAAGAAAGATTGAAAGATTGAAAGAAAGATTGAAAGAAAGAATGAAAGAAAGATTGAAAGATTGAAAGATTGAAATAAAGAATGAAAGAAAGATTGAACGATTGAAAGATTGAAATAAAGAATGAAAGTTTGAAAGAAAGATTGAAAGAAAGATTTAAAAAAAGAAAGATTGAAAGTAAGAAATATTGAAAGACATATTGAAAGAAAGATTGAAAGAAAGAATGAAAGAAAGATTGAAAGAAAGATTGAAAGACTGAAGGAAAGAATGAAAGAAAGATTGAAAGAAAGATTGAAAGAAAGAAAGATTGAAAGATTGAATGATTGAAAGATTGAATGATTGAAAGATTGAAAGAAAGATTGAAAGAAAGATTGAACGACTGAAAGATTGAAAGAAATATTGAAAGTTTGAAAGAAAGATTGAAAGACTGAAAGATAGATTGAAAGATTGAAGATTGAAAGATTGAAAGAAAGATTGAAAGAAAGATTGAACGACTGAAAGATTGAAAGAAAGATTGAAAGTTTGAAAGAAAGATTGAAAGACTGAAAGAAATAATGAAAGAAAGATTGAAAGAAAGAATGAAAGAAAGATTGAAAGAAAGATGGAAAGAAAGATTGAAAGAAAGAAAGATTGAAAGATATAACAAAAGAAAGATTGAAAGAAATAATGAAAGAAACATTGAACGATTGGAAGAAATATTGAAAGATAGAAAAATTGAAAGATTGAAAGATTGAAAGATTGAAAGAAAGAATGAAAGAAAGACTGAAAGATTGAAAGAAAGATTGAAAGAAAGATTGAAAGATTGAAATATTTAAAGAAAGATTGAAAGAAAGAATGAAAGAACAATTGAAAGAAAGAATGAAAGAATGAAAGAAAAATTGACAGATTGAAAGAAATATTGAAAAAAGAAAGATTGAAAGAAAGAATGAAAGAAAGATTGAAAGAAAGATGGAAAGAAAGATTGAAAGAAAGAAAGATTGAAAGAATAACAAAAGAAAGATTGAAAGATTGGAAGAAATATTGAAAGATAGAAAAATTGAAAGTAAGAAAGATTGAAAGAAAGAATTAAAGAAAGATTGAAAGATTGAAAGAAAGAATGAAAGAAAGATTGAAAAATTGAAAGATTGAAAGAAAGACTAAAAGAAAGAAAGAAAGATTGAAAGAAAGATTGAAAGAAAGAATGAAAGAAAGAATGAAAGAAAGATTGAAAGAAACAATGAAAGAAAGATTGAAAGATTAAAAGAAAGAATGAAAGAAAGACTAAAAGAAAGAAAGAACGATTGAAAGAAAGATTGAAAGAAAGAATGAAAGAATGAATGAAAGAAAGATTGAAAGACTAAACAATTGAAAGAAAGATTGCAAGAAAGATTGAAAAAAGAAAGATTGAAAGAAAGAATGAAAGAAAGATGGAAAGAAAGATTGAAAGAAAGAAAGATTGAAAGAGATAAAAGAAAGATTGAAAGAAATAATGAAAGAAAGATTGAACGATTGGAAGAAATTTTGAAAGATAGAAAAATTGAAAGTAAGAAAGATTGAAAGAAAGAATGAAAGAAAGATTGAAAGATTGAAAGAAAGAATGAAAGAAAGATTGAAAGATTGAAATATTGAAAGAAAGAATGAAAAAAAGATTGAAAGACTGAAAGAAAGAATGAAAGAAAGATTGAAAGATTAAACAATTGAAAGAAAGTTTGCAAGAAAGTTTGAAAAAAGAAAGATTGAAAGAAAGAATGAAAGAAAGATTGAAAGATAGATGGATAGAAAGATTGAAAGAAAGAAAGATTGAAAGAATAACAAAAGAAAGATTGAAAGATTGGAAGAAATATTGAAAGATAGAAAAATTGAAAGTAAAAAAGATTGAAAGAAAGAATTAAAGAAAGAAAGATTGAAAGAAATAATGAAAGAAAGATTGAACGATTGGAAGAAATTTTGAAAGATAGAAAAATTGAAAGTAAGAAAGATTGAAAGAAAGAATGAAAGAAAGATTGAAAGATTGAAAGAAAGAATGAAAGAAAGATTTAAAGATTGAAATATTGAAAGAAAGAATGAAAAAAAGATTGAAAGACTGAAAGAAAGAATGAAAGAAAGATTGAAAGATAGATGGATAGAAAGATTGAAAGAAAGAAAGATTGAAAGAATAACAAAAGAAAGATTGAAAGATTGGAAGAAATATTGAAAGATAGAAAAATTGAAAGTAAGAAAGATTGAAAGAAAGAATTAAAGAAAGATTGAAAGATTGAAAGAAAGAATGAAAGAAAGATTGAATTATTGAAAGAAAGATTGAAATAAAGATTGAAAGTTTGAAAGAAAGATTGAAAGAAAGATTTAAAGAAAGAAAGATTGAAAGAAATATTGAAAGAAAGATTGAAAGATTGAAAGAAAGATTGAAAGAAAGAATGAAAGAAAGATTGAAAGATTGAAAGATTGAAATAAAGAATGAAAGAAAGATTGAACGATTGAAAGATTGAAATAAAGAATGAAAGTTTGAAAGAAAGATTGAAAGAAAGATTTAAAAAAAGAAAGATTGAAAGTAAGAAATATTGAAAGACATATTGAAAGAAAGATTGAAAGAAAGAATGAAAGAAAGATTGAAAGAAAGATTGAAAGACTGAAGGAAAGAATGAAAGAAAGATTGAAAGAAAGATTGAAAGAAAGAAAGATTGAAAGATTGAATGATTGAAAGATTGAATGATTGAAAGATTGAAAGAAAGATTGAAAGAAAGATTGAACGACTGAAAGATTGAAAGAAATATTGAAAGTTTGAAAGAAAGATTGAAAGACTGAAAGATAGATTGAAAGATTGAAGATTGAAAGATTGAAAGAAAGATTGAAAGAAAGATTGAACGACTGAAAGATTGAAAGAAAGATTGAAAGTTTGAAAGAAAGATTGAAAGACTGAAAGAAATAATGAAAGAAAGATTGAAAGAAAGAATGAAAGAAAGATTGAAAGAAAGATGGAAAGAAAGATTGAAAGAAAGAAAGATTGAAAGATATAACAAAAGAAAGATTGAAAGAAATAATGAAAGAAACATTGAACGATTGGAAGAAATATTGAAAGATAGAAAAATTGAAAGATTGAAAGATTGAAAGAAAGAATGAAAGAAAGACTGAAAGATTGAAAGAAAGATTGAAAGAAAGATTGAAAGATTGAAATATTTAAAGAAAGATTGAAAGAAAGAATGAAAGAACAATTGAAAGAAAGAATGAAAGAATGAAAGAAAAATTGACAGATTGAAAGAAATATTGAAAAAAGAAAGATTGAAAGAAAGAATGAAAGAAAGATTGAAAGAAAGATGGAAAGAAAGATTGAAAGAAAGAAAGATTGAAAGAATAACAAAAGAAAGATTGAAAGATTGGAAGAAATATTGAAAGATAGAAAAATTGAAAGTAAAAAAGATTGAAAGAAAGAATTAAAGAAAGAAAGATTGAAAGAAATAATGAAAGAAAGATTGAACGATTGGAAGAAATTTTGAAAGATAGAAAAATTGAAAGTAAGAAAGATTGAAAGAAAGAATGAAAGAAAGATTGAAAGATTGAAAGAAAGAATGAAAGAAAGATTTAAAGATTGAAATATTGAAAGAAAGAATGAAAAAAAGATTGAAAGACTGAAAGAAAGAATGAAAGAAAGATTGAAAGATAGATGGATAGAAAGATTGAAAGAAAGAAAGATTGAAAGAATAACAAAAGAAAGATTGAAAGATTGGAAGAAATATTGAAAGATAGAAAAATTGAAAGTAAGAAAGATTGAAAGAAAGAATTAAAGAAAGATTGAAAGATTGAAAGAAAGAATGAAAGAAAGATTGAATTATTGAAAGAAAGATTGAAATAAAGATTGAAAGTTTGAAAGAAAGATTGAAAGAAAGATTTAAAGAAAGAAAGATTGAAAGAAATATTGAAAGAAAGATTGAAAGATTGAAAGAAAGATTGAAAGAAAGAATGAAAGAAAGATTGAAAGATTGAAAGATTGAAATAAAGAATGAAAGAAAGATTGAACGATTGAAAGGTTGAAATAAAGAATGAAAGTTTGAAAGAAAGATTGAAAGAAAGATTTAAAAAAAGAAAGATTGAAAGTAAGAAATATTGAAAGACATATTGAAAGAAAGATTGAAAGAAAGAATGAAAGAAAGATTGAAAGAAAGATTGAAAGACTGAAGGAAAGAATGAAAGAAAGATTGAAAGAAAGATTGAAAGAAAGAAAGATTGAAAGATTGAATGATTGAAAGATTGAATGATTGAAAGATTGAAAGAAAGATTGAAAGAAAGATTGAACGACTGAAAGATTGAAAGAAATATTGAAAGTTTGAAAGAAAGATTGAAAGACTGAAAGATAGATTGAAAGATTGAAGATTGAAAGATTGAAAGAAAGATTGAAAGAAAGATTGAACGACTGAAAGATTGAAAGAAAGATTGAAAGTTTGAAAGAAAGATTGAAAGACTGAAAGAAATAATGAAAGAAAGATTGAAAGAAAGAATGAAAGAAAGATTGAAAGAAAGATGGAAAGAAAGATTGAAAGAAAGAAAGATTGAAAGATATAACAAAAGAAAGATTGAAAGAAATAATGAAAGAAACATTGAACGATTGGAAGAAATATTGAAAGATAGAAAAATTGAAAGATTGAAAGATTGAAAGATTGAAAGAAAGAATGAAAGAAAGACTGAAAGATTGAAAGAAAGATTGAAAGAAAGATTGAAAGATTGAAATATTTAAAGAAAGATTGAAAGAAAGAATGAAAGAACAATTGAAAGAAAGAATGAAAGAATGAAAGAAAAATTGACAGATTGAAAGAAATATTGAAAAAAGAAAGATTGAAAGAAAGAATGAAAGAAAGATTGAAAGAAAGATGGAAAGAAAGATTGAAAGAAAGAAAGATTGAAAGAATAACAAAAGAAAGATTGAAAGATTGGAAGAAATATTGAAAGATAGAAAAATTGAAAGTAAGAAAGATTGAAAGAAAGAATTAAAGAAAGATTGAAAGATTGAAAGAAAGAATGAAAGAAAGATTGAAATATTGAAAGAAAGATTGAAATAAAGATTGAAAGTTTGAAAGAAAGATTGAAAGAAATATTTAAAGAAAGAAAGATTGAAAGAAATATTGAAAGATTGAAAGAAAGATTGAAAGAAAGAATGAAAGAAAGATTGAAAGATTGAAAGATTGAAATTAAGAATGAAAGAAAGATTGAAAGATTGAAAGATTGAAATAAAGAATGAAAGTTTGAAAGAAAGATTGAAAGAAAGATTTAAAAAAGGAAAGATTGAAAGTAAAAAAGATTGAAAGACATATTGAAAGAAAGATTGAAAGATTGAAAGAAAGAATGAAAGAAAGATTGAAAGAAAGATTGTAAGACTGAAGGAAAGAATGAAAGAAAGATTGAAAGAAAGAAAGATTGAAAGATTGAATGATTGAAAGATTGAATGATTGAAAGATTGAAAGAAAGATTGAAAGAAAGATTGAACGACTGAAAGATTGAAAGAAATATTGAAAGTTTGAAAGAAAGATTGAAAGACTGAAAGATAGATTGAAAGATTGAAGATTGAAAGATTGAAAGAAAGATTGAAAGAAAGATTGAAAGACTGAAAGAAATAATGAAAGAAAGATTGAAAGAAAGAATGAAAGAAAGATGGAAAGAAAGATTGAAAGAAAGAAAGATTGAAAGATATAACAAAAGAAAGATTGAAAGAAATAATGAAAGAAAGATTGAACGATTGGAAGAAATATTGAAAGATAGAAAAATTGAAAGATTGAAAGATTGAAAGAAAGAATGAAAGAAAGATTGAAAGATTGAAAGAAAGAATGAAAGAAAGATTGAAAGATTGAAATATTGAAAGAAAGAATGAAAGAAAGACTGAAAGATTGAAAGAAAGATTGAAAGATTGAAATATTTAAAGAAAGATTGAAAGAAAGAATGAAAGAACAATTGAAAGAAAAAATGAAAGAATGAAAGAAAAATTGACAGATTGAAAGAAATATTGAAAAAAGAAAGATTGAAAGAAAGAATGAAAGAAAGATTGAAAGAAAGATGGAAAGAAAGATTGAAAGAAAGAAAGATTGAAAGAAATAATAAAAGAAAGATTGAACGATTGGAAGAAAGAATGACAGAAAGATTGAAAGATTGAAATATTGAAATAAAGAATGAAAAAAGATTGAAAGACTGAAAGAAAGAATGAAAGAAAGATTGAAAGATTAAACAATTGAAAGAAAGTTTGCAAGAAAGATTGAAAAAAGAAAGATTGAAAGAAAGAATCAAAAAAAGATTGATAGATAGATGGATAGAAAGATTGAAAGAAAGAAAGATTTAAAGAATAACAAAAGAAAGATTGAAAGATTGGAAGAAATATTGAAAGATAGAAAAATTTAAAGTAAGAAAGATTGAAAGAAAAAATTAAAGAAAGATTCAAAGATTGAAAGAAAGAATGAAAGAAAGGTTGAAAGATTGAAATATTGAAAGAAAGAATGAAAGAAAGATTGAAAGATTGAAAGAAAGTTTGAAAGATTGAAAGATTGAAATAAAGATTGAAAGTTTGAAAGAAAGATTGAAAGAAAGATTTAAAGAAAGAAAGATTGAAAGAAATATTGAAAGATTGAAAGAAAGATTGAAAGAAAGAATGAAAGAAAGAATGAAAGAAAGATTGAAAGATTGAAAGATTGAAATAAAGAATGAAAGTTTGAAAGAAAGATTGAAAGAAAGATTTTAAGAAAGAAAGATTGAACGTAAGAAAGATTGAAAGAAATATTGAAAGAAAGATTGAAAGTAAGAAAGAAAGATTGAAAGAAAGAATGAAAGAAAGATTGAAAGAAAGATTGAAAGAAAGATTGAAAGAAAGATTGAAAGACTGAAGGAAAGAATGAAAGAAAGATTGAAAGACTGAAGGAAAGAATGAAAGAAAGATTGAAAGAAAGATTGAAAGAAAGAAAGATTGAAAGAAAGATTGAAAGATTGAATGATTGAAAGAAAGACTGAAAGATAGATTGAAAGATTGAAGATTGAAAGATTCAAAGAAAGATTGAAAGAAAGATTGAACGACTGAAAGATTGAAAGAAAGATTGAAAGACTGAAAGAAAGAATGAAAGAAAGATTGAAAGAAATATTGAAAAAAGAAAGATTGAAAGAAAATTTGAAAGAAAGATTGAAAGAAGGAATGAAAGAAAGATTGAATGAAATATTGAAAGACAGAAAGATTGAAAGAAACAATGAAAGAAAGATTGAAAGATTAAAAGAAAGAATGAAAGAAAGATTGAAAAATTGAAATATTGAAAGAAAGAATGAAAGATTGAAAGATTGAAATAAAGATTGAAAGTTTGAAAGAAAGATTGAAAGAAAGATTTAAAGAAAGAAAGATTGAAAGAAATATTGAAAGAAAGATTGAAAGTTTGAAAGAAAGATTGAAAGAAAGAATGAAAGAAAGATTGAAGGATTGAAATATTGAAATATTGAAATAAATAATGAAAGTTTGAAAGAAAGATTGAGAGAAAGATTTAAAGAAAGAAAGATTGAAAGTAAAAAAGATTGAAAGAAATATTGAAAGAAAGATTGAAAGATTGAAAGAAAGAATGAATGAAAGATTGAAAGAAAGATTGAAAGATTGAAGGAAAGAATGAAAGAAAAATTGAAAGAAAGATTGAAAGAAAGATTGAAAGACTGAAGGAAAGAATGAAAGAAAGATTGAAAGATTGAAAGATTGAAAGAAAGAATGAAAGAAAGACTGAAAGATTGAAAGAAAAATTGAAAGAAAGATTGAAAGATTGAAAGATTGAAAGAAAGATTGAAAGTTTGAAAGACAGATTGAAAGACTGAAAGAAAGATTGCAAGAAAGATTGAAAAAACAAAGATTTAAAGATAGAATAAAAGAAAGATTGAAAGAAAGATTGAAAAAAAAAGAAAGATTGAAAGATTGAAAGAAATATTGAAAGACAGAAAGATTGAAAGAAACAATTAAAGAAAGATTGAAAGATTAAAATAAAGAATGAAAGAAAGATTGAAAGAAAGATTGAAAGAAAGATTGAAAGAAAGATTGAAAGAAAGATTGAATGAAAGATTGAAAGAAAGAATGAAACAAAGATTGAAATAAAGAATGAAAGAAAGATTGAAAGAAAGATAGAAGGAAAGATTGAAAGATTGAATGATTGAAAGAAAGACTGAAAGAAAGAATGACAGACAGAAAGATTGAAAGAAATAATGAAAGAAAGATTGAAAAAAAGATTGAAAGACTGAAAGAAAGAATGAAAGAAAGATTGAAAGATTAAACAATTGAAAGAATGATTGCAAGAATGATTGAAAAAAGAAAGATTGAAAGAAAGAATGAAAGAAAGACTGAAGGAAAGAATGAAAGAAAGATGGACAGAAAGATTGAAAGAAACAATGAAAGAAAGATTGAAAGATTAAAAGAAAGAATGAAAGAAAGATTGAAAAATTGAAAGATTGAAAGAAAGACTAAACGAAAGAAAGAACGATTGAAAGAAAGAATGAAAGAAAGAATGAAAAAAAGATTAAAACACTGAAGGAAAGAATGAAAGAAAGATTGAAAGATTAAACAATTGAAAGAAAGATTGCAAGAAAGAATGAAAGAAAGATTGAAAGATTGAAAGAAAGAATGAAAGAAAGATGGAAAGATTGAAATATTGAAAGAAAGAATGAAAAAAAGATTGAAAGACTGAAAGAAAGAATGAAAGAAAGATTGAAAGATTAAACAATTGAAAGAAAGTTTGCAAGAAAGTTTGAAAAAAGAAAGATTGAAAGAAAGAATGAAAGAAAGATTGAAAGATAGATGGATAGAAAGATTGAAAGAAAGAAAGATTGAAAGAATAACAAAAGAAAGATTGAAAGATTGGAAGAAATATTGAAAGATAGAAAAATTGAAAGTAAGAAAGATTGAAAGAAAGAATTAAAGAAAGATTGAAAGATTGAAAGAAAGAATGAAAGAAAGAATGAAAGAAAGATTGAAAGATTGAAAGAAAGATTGAAAGAAAGATTGAAGATTGAAAGATTGAAATAAAGATTGAAAGTTTGAAAGAAAGATTTAAAGAAAGAAAGATTGAAAGAAATATTGAAAGAAAGATTGAAAGATTGAAAGAAAGATTGAAAGATTGAAAGATTGAAATAAAGAATGAAAGAAAGATTGAATGATTGAAAGATTGAAATAAAGAATGAAAGTTTGAAAGAAAGATTGAAAGAAAGATTTAAAAAAGAAAGATTGAAAGTAAGAAAGATTGAAAGACATATTGAAAGAAAAATTGAAAGATTGAAAGAAAGATTGAAAGAAAGAATGAAAGAAAGATTGAAAGAAAGATTGAAAGAAAGATTGAAAGACTGATGGAAAGAATGATAGAAAGATTGAAAGAAAGATTGAAAGAAAAAAAGATTGAAAGATTGAATGATTGAAAGATTGAATGATTGAAAGATTGAAAGAAAGATTGAAAGAAAGATTGAACGACTGAAAGATTGAAAGAAAGATTGAAAGTTTGAAAGAAAGATTGAAAGACTGAAAGAAATAATGAAAGAAAGATGGAAAGTTTGAAAGAAAGATTGAAAGATTGAAAGAAAGAATGAAAGAAAGATTGAAAGAAAGATGGAAAGAAAGATTGAAATGAAGAAAGATTGAAAGAAATAACAAAAGAAAGATTGAAAGAAATAATGAAAGAAAGATTGAACGATTGGAAGAAATATTGAAAGATAGAAAAATTGAAAGATTGAAAGATTGAAAGAAAGATTGAAAGAAAGAATGAAAGAAAGATTGAAAGAAAGATTGAAAGAAAGATTGAAAGAAAGATTGAAAGACTGAAGGAAAGAATGAAAGAAAGATTGAAAGAAAGATTGAAAGAAAGAAAGATTGAAAGAAAGATTGAAAGATTGAATGATTGAAAGAAAGACTGAAAGATAGATTGAAAGATTGAAGATTGAAAGATTCAAAGAAAGATTGAACGACTGAAAGATTGAAAGAAAGATTGAAAGTTTGAAACAAATTTTGAAAGACTGAAAGAAAGAATGAAAGAAAGATTGAAAGAAATATTGAAAAAAGAAAGATTGAAAGAAAATTTGAAAGAAAGATTGAAAGAAGGAATGAAAGAAAGATTGAATGAAATATTGAAAGACAGAAAGATTGAAAGAAACAATGAAAGAAAGATTGAAAGATTAAAAGAAAAATTGAAAAATTGAAATATTGAAAGAAAGAATGAAAGAAAGATTGAAAGATTGAAAGATTGAAATAAAGATTGAACATTTGAAAGAAAGATTGAAAGAAAGATTTAAAGAAAGAAAGATTGAAAGAAATATTGAAAGAAAGATTGAAAGTTTGAAAGAAAGATTGAAAGAAAGAATGAAAGAAAGATTGAAGGATTGAAATATTGAAATAAATAATGAAAGTTTGAAAGAAAGATTGAGAGAAAGATTTAAAGAAAGAAAGATTGAAAGTAAAAAAGATTGAAAGAAATATTGAAAGAAAGATTGAAAGATTGAAAGAAAGAATGAATGAAAGATTGAAAGAAAGATTGAAAGAAAGATTGAAAGATTGAAGGAAAGAATGAAAGAAAGATTGAAAGAAAAATTGAAAGAAAGATTGAAAGAAAGATTGAAAGACTGAAGGAAAGAATGAAAGAAAGATGGAAAGAAAGATGGAAAGAAAGATTGACAGAAAGAAAGATTGAAAGAAATATTGAAAGAAAGATTGAAAGATTGAAAGAAAGAATGAAAGAAAGATTGAAAGATTGAAAGATTGAAAGAAAGAATGAAAGATTGAAAGAAAAATTGAAAGAAAGATTGAAAGATTGAAAGATTGAAAGAAAGATTGAAAGTTTGAAAGACAGATTGAAAGACTGAAAGAAAGATTGCAAGAAAGATTGAAAAAACAAAGATTTAAAGATAGAATAAAAGAAAGATTGAAAGAAAGATTGAAAAAAAAAGAAAGATTGAAAGATTGAAAGAAATATTGAAAGACAGAAAGATTGAAAGAAACAATTAAAGAAAGATTGAAAGATTAAAATAAAGAATGAAAGAAAGATTGAAAGAAAGATTGAAAGAAAGATTGAAAGAAAGATTGAATGAAAGATTGAAAGAAAGAATGAAACAAAGATTGAAATAAAGAATGAAAGAAAGATTGAAAGAAAGATAGAAGGAAAGATTGAAAGATTGAATGATTGAAAGAGAGAATGACGGACAGAAAGATTGAAAGAAATAATGAAAGAAAGATTGAAAAAAAGATTGAAAGACTGAAAGAAAGAATGAAAGAAAGATTGAAAGATTAAACAATTGAAAGAATGATTGCAAGAATGATTGAAAAAAGAAAGATTGAAAGAAAGAATGAAAGACTGAAGGAAAGAATGAAAGAAAGATGGACAGAAAGATTGAAAGAAACAATGAAAGAAAGATTGAAAGATTAAAAGAAAGAATGAAAGAAAGATTGAAAAATTGAAAGATTGAAAGAAAGACTAAAATAAAGAAAGAATGATTGAAAGAAAGATTGAAAGAAAGATTGAAAGAAAGAATGAAAGAAAGAATGAAAGAAAGAATGAAAGAAAGATTGAAAGAAACAATGAAAGAAAGATTGAAAGATTAAAAGAAAGAATGAAAGAAAGATTGAAAAATTGAAAGATTGAAAGAAAGACTAAACGAAAGAAAGAACGATTGAAAGAAAGAATGAAAGAAAGATTGAAAAAAAGATTAAAACACTGAAGGAAAGAATGAAAGAAAGATTGAAAGATTAAACAATTGAAAGAAAGATTGCAAGAAAGAATGAAAGAAAGATTGAAAGATTGAAAGAAAGAATGAAAGAAAGATTGAAAGATTGAAATATTGAAAGAAAGAATGAAAAAAAGATTGAAACACTGAAAGAAAGAATGAAAGAAAGATTGAAAGATTAAACAATTGAAAGAAAGTTTGCAAGAAAGTTTGAAAAAAGAAAGATTGAAAGAAAGAATGAAAGAAAGATTGAAAGATAGATGGATAGAAAGATTGAAAGAAAGAAAGATTGAAAGAATAACAAAAGAAAGATTGAAAGATTGGAAGAAATATTGAAAGATAGAAAAATTGAAAGTAAGAAAGATTGAAAGAAAGAATTAAAGAAAGATTGAAAGATTGAAAGAAAGAATGAAAGAAAGATTGAAATATTGAAAGAAAGAATGAAAGAAAGATTGAAAGATTGAAAGAAAGAATGAAAGAAAGATTGAAAGATTGAAATATTGAAAGAAAGAATGAAAAAAAGATTGAAACACTGAAAGAAAGAATGAAAGAAAGATTGAAAGATTAAACAATTGAAAGAAAGTTTGCAAGAAAGTTTGAAAAAAGAAAGATTGAAAGATAGATGGATAGAAAGATTGAAAGAAAGAAAGATTGAAAGAATAACAAAAGAAAGATTGAAAGATTGGAAGAAATATTGAAAGATAGAAAAATTGAAAGTAAGAAAGATTGAAAGAAAGAATTAAAGAAAGATTGAAAGATTGAAAGAAAGATTGAAAGAAAGATTGAACGACTGAAAGATTGAAAGAAAGATTGAAAGACTGAAAGAAAGAATGAAAGAAAGATTGAAAGAAATATTGAAAAAAGAAAGATTGAAAGAAAATTTGAAAGAAAGATTGAAAGAAGGAATGAAAGAAAGATTGAATGAAATATTGAAAGACAGAAAGATTGAAAGAAACAATGAAAGAAAGATTGAAAGATTAAAAGAAAGAATGAAAGAAAGATTGAAAAATTGAAATATTGAAAGAAAGAATGAAAGATTGAAAGATTGAAATAAAGATTGAAAGTTTGAAAGAAAGATTGAAAGAAAGATTTAAAGAAAGAAAGATTGAAAGAAATATTGAAAGAAAGATTGAAAGTTTGAAAGAAAGATTGAAAGAAAGAATGAAAGAAAGATTGAAGGATTGAAATATTGAAATAAATAATGAAAGTTTGAAAGAAAGATTGAGAGAAAGATTTAAAGAAAGAAAGATTGAAAGTAAAAAAGATTGAAAGAAATATTGAAAGAAAGATTGAAAGATTGAAAGAAAGAATGAATGAAAGATTGAAAGAAAGATTGAAAGAAAGATTGAAAGATTGAAGGAAAGAATGAAAGAAAAATTGAAAGAAAGATTGAAAGAAAGATTGAAAGACTGAAGGAAAGAATGAAAGAAAGATGGAAAGAAAGATGGAAAGAAAGATTGACAGAAAGAAAGATTGAAAGAAATATTGAAAGAAAGATTGAAAGATTGAAAGAAAGAATGAAAGAAAGATTGAAAGATTGAAAGATTGAAAGAAAGAATGAAAGAAAGACTGAAAGATTGAAAGAAAAATTGAAAGAAAGATTGAAAGATTGAAAGATTGAAAGAAAGATTGAAAGTTTGAAAGACAGATTGAAAGACTGAAAGAAAGATTGCAAGAAAGATTGAAAAAACAAAGATTTAAAGATAGAATAAAAGAAAGATTGAAAGAAAGATTGAAAAAAAAAGAAAGATTGAAAGATTGAAAGAAATATTGAAAGACAGAAAGATTGAAAGAAACAATTAAAGAAAGATTGAAAGATTAAAATAAAGAATGAAAGAAAGATTGAAAGAAAGATTGAAAGAAAGATTGAAAGAAAGATTGAATGAAAGATTGAAAGAAAGAATGAAACAAAGATTGAAATAAAGAATGAAAGAAAGATTGAAAGAAAGATAGAAGGAAAGATTGAAAGATTGAATGATTGAAAGAAAGACTGAAAGAAAGAATGACAGACAGAAAGATTGAAAGAAATAATGAAAGAAAGATTGAAAAAAAGATTGAAAGACTGAAAGAAAGAATGAAAGAAAGATTGAAAGATTAAACAATTGAAAGAATGATTGCAAGAATGATTGAAAAAAGAAAGATTGAAAGAAAGAATGAAAGAAAGACTGAAGGAAAGAATGAAAGAAAGATGGACAGAAAGATTGAAAGAAACAATGAAAGAAAGATTGAAAGATTAAAAGAAAGAATGAAAGAAAGATTGAAAAATTGAAAGATTGAAAGAAAGACTAAACGAAAGAAAGAACGATTGAAAGAAAGAATGAAAGAAAGAATGAAAAAAAGATTAAAACACTGAAGGAAAGAATGAAAGAAAGATTGAAAGATTAAACAATTGAAAGAAAGATTGCAAGAAAGAATGAAAGAAAGATTGAAAGATTGAAAGAAAGAATGAAAGAAAGATGGAAAGATTGAAATATTGAAAGAAAGAATGAAAAAAAGATTGAAAGACTGAAAGAAAGAATGAAAGAAAGATTGAAAGATTAAACAATTGAAAGAAAGTTTGCAAGAAAGTTTGAAAAAAGAAAGATTGAAAGAAAGAATGAAAGAAAGATTGAAAGATAGATGGATAGAAAGATTGAAAGAAAGAAAGATTGAAAGAATAACAAAAGAAAGATTGAAAGATTGGAAGAAATATTGAAAGATAGAAAAATTGAAAGTAAGAAAGATTGAAAGAAAGAATTAAAGAAAGATTGAAAGATTGAAAGAAAGAATGAAAGAAAGAATGAAAGAAAGATTGAAAGATTGAAAGAAAGATTGAAAGAAAGATTGAAGATTGAAAGATTGAAATAAAGATTGAAAGTTTGAAAGAAAGATTTAAAGAAAGAAAGATTGAAAGAAATATTGAAAGAAAGATTGAAAGATTGAAAGAAAGATTGAAAGAAAGATTGAAAGATTGAAAGATTGAAATAAAGAATGAAAGAAAGATTGAATGATTGAAAGATTGAAATAAAGAATGAAAGTTTGAAAGAAAGATTGAAAGAAAGATTTAAAAAAGAAAGATTGAAAGTAAGAAAGATTGAAAGACATATTGAAAGAAAAATTGAAAGATTGAAAGAAAGATTGAAAGAAAGAATGAAAGAAAGATTGAAAGAAAGATTGAAAGAAAGATTGAAAGACTGATGGAAAGAATGATAGAAAGATTGAAAGAAAGATTGAAAGAAAAAAAGATTGAAAGATTGAATGATTGAAAGATTGAACGATTGAAAGATTGAAAGAAAGATTGAAAGAAAGATTGAACGACTGAAAGATTGAAAGAAAGATTGAAAGTTTGAAAGAAAGATTGAAAGACTGAAAGAAATAATGAAAGAAAGATTGAAAGAAAGATGGAAAGTTTGAAAGAAAGATTGAAAGATTGAAAGAAAGAATGAAAGAAAGATTGAAAGAAAGATGGAAAGAAAGATTGAAATGAAGAAAGATTGAAAGAAATAACAAAAGAAAGATTGAAAGAAATAATGAAAGAAAGATTGAACGATTGGAAGAAATATTGAAAGATAGAAAAATTGAAAGATTGAAAGATTGAAAGAAAGATTGAAAGAAAGAATGAAAGAAAGATTGAAAGAAAGATTGAAAGAAAGATTGAAAGAAAGATTGAAAGACTGAAGGAAAGAATGAAAGAAAGATTGAAAGAAAGATTGAAAGAAAGAAAGATTGAAAGAAAGATTGAAAGATTGAATGATTGAAAGAAAGACTGAAAGATAGATTGAAAGATTGAAGATTGAAAGATTCAAAGAAAGATTGAACGACTGAAAGATTGAAAGAAAGATTGAAAGTTTGAAACAAATTTTGAAAGACTGAAAGAAAGAATGAAAGAAAGATTGAAAGAAATATTGAAAAAAGAAAGATTGAAAGAAAATTTGAAAGAAAGATTGAAAGAAGGAATGAAAGAAAGATTGAATGAAATATTGAAAGACAGAAAGATTGAAAGAAACAATGAAAGAAAGATTGAAAGATTAAAAGAAAGATTGAAAAATTGAAATATTGAAAGAAAGAATGAAAGAAAGATTGAAAGATTGAAAGATTGAAATAAAGATTGAACGTTTGAAAGAAAGATTGAAAGAAAGATTTAAAGAAAGAAAGATTGAAAGAAATATTGAAAGAAAGATTGAAAGTTTGAAAGAAAGATTGAAAGAAAGAATGAAAGAAAGATTGAAGGATTGAAATATTGAAATAAATAATGAAAGTTTGAAAGAAAGATTGAGAGAAAGATTTAAAGAAAGAAAGATTGAAAGTAAAAAAGATTGAAAGAAATATTGAAAGAAAGATTGAAAGATTGAAAGAAAGAATGAATGAAAGATTGAAAGAAAGATTGAAAGAAAGATTGAAAGATTGAAGGAAAGAATGAAAGAAAGATTGAAAGAAAAATTGAAAGAAAGATTGAAAGAAAGATTGAAAGACTGAAGGAAAGATGGAAAGAAAGATGGAAAGAAAGATTGACAGAAAGAAAGATTGAAAGAAATATTGAAAGAAAGATTGAAAGATTGAAAGAAAGAATGAAAGAAAGATTGAAAGATTGAAAGATTGAAAGAAAGAATGAAAGATTGAAAGAAAAATTGAAAGAAAGATTGAAAGATTGAAAGATTGAAAGAAAGATTGAAAGTTTGAAAGACAGATTGAAAGACTGAAAGAAAGATTGCAAGAAAGATTGAAAAAACAAAGATTTAAAGATAGAATAAAAGAAAGATTGAAAGAAAGATTGAAAAAAAAAGAAAGATTGAAAGATTGAAAGAAATATTGAAAGACAGAAAGATTGAAAGAAACAATTAAAGAAAGATTGAAAGATTAAAATAAAGAATGAAAGAAAGATTGAAAGAAAGATTGAAAGAAAGATTGAAAGAAAGATTGAATGAAAGATTGAAAGAAAGAATGAAACAAAGATTGAAATAAAGAATGAAAGAAAGATTGAAAGAAAGATAGAAGGAAAGATTGAAAGATTGAATGATTGAAAGAAAGAATGACGGACAGAAAGATTGAAAGAAATAATGAAAGAAAGATTGAAAAAAAGATTGAAAGACTGAAAGAAAGAATGAAAGAAAGATTGAAAGATTAAACAATTGAAAGAATGATTGCAAGAATGATTGAAAAAAGAAAGATTGAAAGAAAGAATGAAAGACTGAAGGAAAGAATGAAAGAAAGATGGACAGAAAGATTGAAAGAAACAATGAAAGAAAGATTGAAAGATTAAAAGAAAGAATGAAAGAAAGATTGAAAAATTGAAAGATTGAAAGAAAGACTAAAATAAAGAAAGAATGATTGAAAGAAAGATTGAAAGAAAGATTGAAAGAAAGAATGAAAGAAAGAATGAAAGAAAGAATGAAAGAAAGATTGAAAGAAACAATGAAAGAAAGATTGAAAGATTAAAAGAAAGAATGAAAGAAAGATTGAAAAATTGAAAGATTGAAAGAAAGACTAAACGAAAGAAAGAACGATTGAAAGAAAGAATGAAAGAAAGATTGAAAAAAAGATTAAAACACTGAAGGAAAGAATGAAAGAAAGATTGAAAGATTAAACAATTGAAAGAAAGATTGCAAGAAAGAATGAAAGAAAGATTGAAAGATTGAAAGAAAGAATGAAAGAAAGATTGAAAGATTGAAATATTGAAAGAAAGAATGAAAAAAAGATTGAAACACTGAAAGAAAGAATGAAAGAAAGATTGAAAGATTAAACAATTGAAAGAAAGTTTGCAAGAAAGTTTGAAAAAAGAAAGATTGAAAGAAAGAATGAAAGAAAGATTGAAAGATAGATGGATAGAAAGATTGAAAGAAAGAAAGATTGAAAGAATAACAAAAGAAAGATTGAAAGATTGGAAGAAATATTGAAAGATAGAAAAATTGAAAGTAAGAAAGATTGAAAGAAAGAATTAAAGAAAGATTGAAAGATTGAAAGAAAGAATGAAAGAAAGATTGAAATATTGAAAGAAAGAATGAAAGAAAGATTGAAAGATTGAAAGAAAGAATGAAAGAAAGATTGAAAGATTGAAATATTGAAAGAAAGAATGAAAAAAAGATTGAAACACTGAAAGAAAGAATGAAAGAAAGATTGAAAGATTAAACAATTGAAAGAAAGTTTGCAAGAAAGTTTGAAAAAAGAAAGATTGAAAGATAGATGGATAGAAAGATTGAAAGAAAGAAAGATTGAAAGAATAACAAAAGAAAGATTGAAAGATTGGAAGAAATATTGAAAGATAGAAAAATTGAAAGTAAGAAAGATTGAAAGAAAGAATTAAAGAAAGATTGAAAGATTGAAAGAAAGAATGAAAGAAAGATTGAAATATTGAAAGAAAGAATGAAAGAAAGATTGAAAGATTGAAAGAAAGAATGAAAGAAAGATTGAAAGATTGAAATATTGAAAGAAAGAATGAAAAAAAGATTGAAACACTGAAAGAAAGAATGAAAGAAAGATTGAAAGATTAAACAATTGAAAGAAAGTTTGCAAGAAAGTTTGAAAAAAGAAAGATTGAAAGAAAGATTGAAAGATAGATGGATAGAAAGATTGAAAGAATAACAAAAGAAAGATTGAAAGATTGGAAGAAATATTGAAAGATAGAAAAATTGAAAGTAAGAAAGATTGAAAGAAAGAATTAAAGAACGATTGAAAGATTGAAAGAAAGAATGAAAGAAAGATTGAAATATTGAAAGAAAGAATGAAAGAAAGATTGAAAGATTGAAAGAAAGATTGAAAGAAAGCTTGAAGATTGAAAGATTGAAATAAAGATTGAAAGTTTGAAAGAAAGATTGAAAGAAAGATTTAAAGAAAGAAAGATTGAAAGAAATATTGAAAGAAAGATTGAAAGATTGAAAGAAAGATTGAAAGAAAGATTGAAAGATTGAAAGATTGAAATAAAGAATGAAAGAAAGATTGAAATAAAGAATGAAAGTTTGAAAGAAAGATTGAAAGAAAGATTGAAAGAAAGATTTAAAAAAGAAAGATTGAAAGTAAGAAAGATTGAAAGACATATTGAAAGAAAGATTGAAAGATTGAAAGAAAGATTGAAAGAAAGAATGAAAGAAAGATTGAAAGAAAGATTGAAAGAAAGATTGAAAGACTGATGGAAAGAATGATAGAAAGATTGAAAGAAAGATTGAAAGAAAAAAAGATTGAAAGATTGAATGATTGAAAGATTGAATGATTGAAAGATTGAAAGAAAGATTGAAAGAAAGATTGAACGACTGAAAGATTGAAAGAAAGATTGAAAGTTTGAAAGAAAGATTGAAAGACTGAAGATTGAAAGATTGAAAGAAAGATTGAAAGAAAGCTTGAACGACTGAAAGATTGAAAGAAAGATTGAAAGTTTGAAAGAAAGATTGAAAGACTGAAAGAAATAATGAAAGAAAGATTGAAAGAAAGATGGAAAGAAAGATTGAAAGTTTGAAAGAAAGATTGAAAGATTGAAAGAAAGAATGAAAGAAAGATTGAAAGAAAGATGGAAAGAAAGATTGAAATGAAGAAAGATTGAAAGAAATAACAAAAGAAATAATGAAAGAAAGATTGAACGATTGGAAGAAATATTGAAAGATAGAAAAATTGAAAGATTGAAAGATTGAAAGAACGAATGAAAGAAAGATTGAAAGATTGAAAGAAAGAATGAAAGAAAGATTGAAAGATTGAAAGAAAGATTGAAAGATTGAAATATTTAAAGAAAGATTGAAAGAAAGAATGAAAGAACAATTGAAAGAAAGAATGAAAGAAAAATTGACAGATTGAAAGAAATATTGAAAAAAGAAAGATTGAAAGAAAGAATGAAAGAAAGATTGAAAGAAAGATGGAAAGAAAGATTGAAAGAAAGAAAGATTGAAATAAATAATAAAAGAAAGATTGAACGATTGGAAGAAATATTGAAAGATAGAAAAATTGAAAGTAAGAAAGATTGAAAGAAAGATTGAAAGATTGACAGAAAGAATGACAGAAAGATTGAAATATTGAAAGAAAGATTGAAAGAAAGAATGAAAGAAAGATTGAAAGAAAGATTGAAAGAAAGATTGAAAGACTGAAGGAAAGAATGAAAGAAAGATTGAAAGAAAGATAGAAAGAAAGAAAGATTGAAAGAAAGATTGAAAGATTGAATGATTGAAAGAAAGACTGAAAGATAGATTGAAAGATTGAAGATTGAAAGATTCAAAGAAAGATTGAAAGAAAGATTGAACGACTGAAAGATTGAAAGAAAGATTGAAAGTTTGAAACAAATTTTGAAAGACTGAAAGAAAGAATGAAAGAAAGATTGAAAGAAAGATTGAAAAAAGAAAGATTGAAAGAAAATTTGAAAGAAAGATTGAAGAAGGAATGAAAGAAAGATTGAATGAAAAATTGAAAGACAGAAAGATTGAAAGAAAGAATGAAAGAAAGATTGAAAGATTGAAAGAAAGATTGAAAGATTAAAAGAAAGAATGAAAGAAAGATTGAAAAATTGAAAGATTGAAAGAAAGATTTAAAAAAAGATTGAAAGACTGGAAGAAAGAATGAAAGAAAGATTGAAAGATTCAACAATTGAAAGAAAGATTGCAAGAAAGATTTAAAAAAGAAAGATTGAAAGAAAGAATGAAAGAATGAAAGAAAGATTGAAAGATTGAAAGAAAGAAAGATTGAAAGAAAGAATGAAAGAACAATTGAAAGAAAGAATGAAAGAATGAAAGAAAAATTGACAGATTGAAAGAAATATTGAAAAAAGAAAGATTGAAAGAAAGAATGAAAGAAAGATTGAAAGAAAGATGGAAAGAAAGATTGAAAGAAAGAAAGATTGAAAGAAATAATAAAAGAAAGATTGAACGATTGGAAGAAATATTGAAAGATAGAAAAATTGAAAGTAAGAAAGATTGAAAGAAAGAATGAAACAAAGATTGAAAGATTGACAGAAAGAATGACAGAATGATTGAAAGATTGAAATATTGAAAGAAAGAATGAAAAAGAGATTGAAAGACTGAAAGAAAGAATGAAAGAAAGATTGAAAGATTAAACAATTGAAAGAAAGTTTGCAAGAAAGATTGAAAAAAGAAAGATTGAAAGAAAGAATGAAAAAAAGATTGATAGATAGATGGATAGAAAGATTGAAAGAAAGAAAGATTGAAAGAATAACAAAAGAAAGATTGAAAGATATATTGAAAGAAAGATTGAAAGATTGAAAGAAAGATTGAAAGAAAGAATGAAAGAAAGATTGAAAGAAAGATTGAAAGAAAGATTGAAAGACTGAAGGAAAGAATGAAAGAAAGATTGAAAGAAAGATTGAAAGAAAGAAAGATTGAAAGATTGAATGATTGAAAGATTGAAAGAAAGATTGAAAGAAAGATTGAACGACTGAAAGATTGAAAGAAAGATTGAAAGTTTGAAAGAAAGATTGAAAGACTGAAGATTGAAAGATTGAAAGAAAGATTGAAAGAAAGATTGAACGACTGAAAGATTGAAAGAAAGATTGAAAGTTTGAAAGAAAGATTGAAAGACTGAAAGAAATAATGAAAGAAAGATTGAAAGAAAGATGGAAAGAAAGATTGAAAGAAAGATGGAAAGAAAGATTGAAAGTTTGAAAGAAAGATTGAAAGATTGAAAGAAAGAATGAAAGAAAGATTGAAAGAAAGATTGAAAGAAAGATTGAAAGAAAGAAAGATTGAAAGAAATAACAAAAGAAAGATTGAAAGAAATAATGAAAGAAAGATTGAATGATTGGAAGAAATATTGAAAGATAGAAAAATTGAAAGATTGAAAGATTGAAAGAACGAATGAAAGAAAGATTGAAAGATTGAAAGAAAGAATGAAAGAAAGATTGAAAGATTGAAAGAAAGATTGAAAGATTGAAATATTTAAAGAAAGATTGAAAGAAAGAATGAAAGAACAATTGAAAGAAAGAATGAAAGAATGAAAGAAAAATTGACAGATTGAAAGAAATATTGAAAAAAGAAAGATTGAAAGAAAGAATGAAAGAAAGATGGAAAAAAAAAGATTGAAAGAAAGAAAGATTGAAAGAAATAATAAAAGAAAGATTGAACGATTGGAAGAAATATTGAAAGATAGAAAAATTGAAAGTAAGAAAGATTGAAAGAAAGAATGAAACAAAGATTGAAAGATTGACAGAAAGAATGACAGAAAGATTGAAAGATTGAAATATTGAAAGAAAGAATGAAAAAGAGATTGAAAGACTGAAAGAAAGAATGAAAGAAAGATTGAAAGATTAATCAATTGAAAGAAAGTTTGCAAGAAAGATTGAAAAAAGAAAGATTGAAAGAAAGAATGAAAAAAAGATTGATAGATAGATGGATAGAAAGATTGAAAGAAAGAAAGATTGAAAGAATAACAAAAGAAAGATTGAAAGATTGGAAGAAATATTGAAAGATAGAAAAATTGAAAGTAAGAAAGATTGAAAGAAAAAATTAAAGAAAGATTGAAAGATTGAAAGAAAGAATGAAAGAAAGATTGAAAGATTGAAAGAAAGATTGAAAGAAAAATTGAAAGAAATATTGAAAGATTGAAAGTTTGAAATAAAGATTGAAAGTTTGAAAGAAAGATTGAAAGAAAGATTTAAAGAAAGAAAGATTGAAAGAAATATTGAAAGAAAGACTGAAAGATTGAAAGAAAGATTGAAAGAAAGAATGAAAAAAAGATTGAAAGATTGAAAGATTGAAATAAAGAATGAAAGTTTGAAAGAAAGATTGAAAGAAAGATTTAAAGAAAGAAAGATTGAAAGTAAGAAAGATTGAAAGAAATATTGAAAGAAAGATTGAAAGATTGAAAGAAAGATTGAAAGAAAGAATGAAAGAAAGATTGAAAGAAAGATTGAAAGAAAGATTGAAAGACTGAAGGAAAGAATGAAAGAAAGATTGAAAGAAAGATAGAAAGAAAGAAAGATTGAAAGAAAGATTGAAAGATTGAATGATTGAAAGAAAGACTGAAAGATAGATTGAAAGATTGAAGATTGAAAGATTGAAAGAAAGATTGAAAGAAAGATTGAACGACTGAAAGATTGAAAGTTTGAAACAAATTTTGAAAGACTGAAAGAAAGAATGAAAGAAAGATTGAAAGAAAGATTGAAAAAAGAAAGATTGAAAGAAAATTTGAAAGAAAGATTGAAGAAGGAATGAAAGAAAGATTGAATGAAAAATTGAAAGACAGAAAGATTGAAAGAAAGAATGAAAGAAAGATTGAAAGATTGAAAGAAAGATAGAAAGATTAAAAGAAAGAATGAAAGAAAGATTGAAAAATTGAAAGATTGAAAGAAAGATTTAAAAAAAGATTGAAAGACTGGAAGAAAGAATGAAAGAAAGATTGAAAGATTCAACAATTGAAAGAAAGATTGCAAGAAAGATTTAAAAAAGAAAGATTGAAAGAAAGAATGAAAGAAAGATTGAAAGATTGAAAGAAAGAAAGATTGAAAGAAAGAATGAAAGAACAATTGAAAGAAAGAATGAAAGAATGAAAGAAAAATTGACAGATTGAAAGTAATATTGAAAAAAGAAAGATTGAAAGAAAGAATGAAAGAAAGATTGAAAGAAAGATGGAAAGAAAGATTGAAAGAAAGAAAGATTGAAAGAAATAATAAAAGAAAGATCGAACGATTGGAAGAAATATTGAAAGATAGAAAAATTGAAAGTAAGAAAGATTGAAAGAAAGAATGAAACAAAGATTGAAAGATTGACAGAAAGAATGACAGAAAGATTGAAAGAATGAAATATTGAAAGAAAGAATGAAAAAGAGATTGAAAGACTGAAAGAAAGAATGAAAGAAAGATTGAAAGATTAAACAATTGAAAGAAAGTTTGCAAGAAAGATTGAAAAAAGAAAGATTGAAAGAAAGAATGAAAAAAAGATTGATAGATAGATGGATAGAAAGATTGAAAGAAAGAAAGATTGAAAGAATAACAAAAGAAAGATTGAAAGATTGGAAGAAATATTGAAAGATAGAAAAATTGAAAGTAAGAAAGATTGAAAGAAAAAATTAAAGAAAGATTGAAAGATTGAAAGAAAGAATGAAAGAAAGATTGAAAGATTGAAAGAAAGATTGAAAGAAAGATTGAAAGAAAGATTGAAAGAAAGATTGAAAGATTGAAAGTTTGAAATAAAGAATGAAAGTTTGAAAGAAAGATTGAAAGAAAGATTTAAAGAAAGAAAGATTGAAAGTAAGAAAGAGTGAAAAAGAAATATTGAAAGAAAGATTGAAAGATTGAAAGAAAGATTGAAAGAAAGAATGAAAGAAAGATTGAAAGAAAGATTGAAAGAAAGATTGAAAGAAAGATTGAAAGACTGAAGGAAAGAATGAAAGAAAGATTGAAAGAAAGATAGAAAGAAAGAAAGATTGAAAGAAAGATTGAAAGATTGAATGATTGAAAGAAAGACTGAAAGATAGATTGAAAGATTGAAGATTGAAAGATTCAAAGAAAGATTGAAAGAAAGATTGAACGACTGAAAGATTGAAAGAAAGATTGAAAGTTTGAAACAAATTTTGAAAGACTGAAAGAAAGAATGAAAGAAAGATTGAAAGAAAGATTGAAAAAAGAAAGATTGAAAGAAAATTTGAAAGAAAGATTGAAGAAGGAATGAAAGAAAGATTGAATGAAAAATTGAAAGACAGAAAGATTGAAAGAAAGAATGAAAGAAAGATTGAAAGATTTAAAAAAAGATTGAAAGACTGGAAGAAAGAATGAAAGAAAGATTGAAAGATTCAACAATTGAAAGAAAGATTGCAAGAAAGATTTAAAAAAGAAAGATTGAAAGAAAGAATGAAAGAATGAAAGAAAGATTGAAAGATTGAAAGAAAGATAGATTGAAAGAAAGAATGAAAGAACAATTGAAAGAAAGAATGAAAGAATGAAAGAAAAATTGACAGATTGAAAGAAATATTGAAAAAAGAAAGATTGAAAGAAAGAATGAAAGAAAGATTGAAAGAAAGATGGAAAGAAAGATTGAAAGAAAGAAAGATTGAAAGAAATAATAAAAGAAAGATTGAACGATTGGAAGAAATATTGAAAGATAGAAAAATTGAAAGTAAGAAAGATTGAAAGAAAGAATGAAACAAAGATTGAAAGATTGACAGAAAGAATGACAGAAAGATTGAAAGATTGAAATATTGAAAGAAAGAATGAAAAAGAGATTGAAAGACTGAAAGAAAGAATGAAAGAAAGATTGAAAGATTAAACAATTGAAAGAAAGTTTGCAAGAAAGATTGAAAAAAGAAAGATTGAAAGAAAGAATGAAAAAAAGATTGATAGATAGATGGATAGAAAGATTGAAGAAAGAAAGATTGAAAGAATAACAAAAGAAAGATTGAAAGATTGGAAGAAATATTGAAAGATAGAAAAATTGAAAGTAAGAAAGACTGAAAGAAAAAATTAAAGAAAGATTGAAAGATTGAAAGAAAGAATGAAAGAAAGATTGAAAGATTGAAAGAAAGATTGAAAGAAAGATTGAAAGAAAGATTGAAAGATTGAAAGTTTGAAATAAAGATTGAAAGTTTGAAAGAAAGATTGAAAGAAAGATTTAAAGAAATATTGAAAGAAAGACTGAAAGATTGAAAGAAAGATTGAAAGAAAGAATGAAAGAAAGATTGAAAGATTGAAAGATTGAAAGATTGAAATAAAGAATGAAAGTTTGAAAGAAAGATTGAAAGAAAGATTTAAAGAAAGAAAGATTGAAAGTAAGAAAGATTGAAAGAAATATTGAAAGAAAGATTGAAAGATTGAAAGAAAGATTGAAAGAAAGAATGAAAGAAAGATTGAAAGAAAGATTGAAAGAAAGATTGAAAGACTGAAGGAAGAATGAAAGAAAGATTGAAAGAAAGATTGAAAGAAAGATAGAAAGAAAGAAAGATTGAAAGAAAGATTGAAAGATTGAATGATTGAAAGAAAGACTGAAAGATAGATTGAAAGATTGAAGATTGAAAGATTCAAAGAAAGATTGAAAGAAAGATTGAACGACTGAAAGATTGAAAGAAAGATTGAAAGTTTGAAACAAATTTTGAAAGACTGAAAGAAAGAATGAAAGAAAGATTGAAAGAAAGATTGAAAAAAGAAAGATTGAAAGATTGAATGATTGAAAGATTGAATGATTGAAAGATTGAAAGAAAGATTGAAAGAAAGATTGAACGACTGAAAGATTGAAAGAAAGATTGAAAGTTTGAAAGAAAGATTGAAAGACTGAAGATTGAAAGATTGAAAGAAAGATTGAAAGAAAGATTGAACGACTGAAAGATTGAAAGAAAGATTGAAAGTTTGAAAGAAAGATTGAAAGACTGAAAGAAATAATGAAAGAAAGATTGAAAGAAAGATGGAAAGAAAGATTGAAAGAAAGATGGAAAGAAAGATTGAAAGTTTGAAAGAAAGATTGAAAGATTGAAAGAAAGAATGAAAGAAAGATTGAAAGAAAGATTGAAAGAAAGATTGAAAGAAAGAAAGATTGAAAGAAATAACAAAAGAAAGATTGAAAGAAATAATGAAAGAAAGATTGAATGATTGGAAGAAATATTGAAAGATAGAAAAATTGAAAGATTGAAAGATTGAAAGAACGAATGAAAGAAAGATTGAAAGATTGAAAGAAAGAATGAAAGAAAGATTGAAAGATTGAAAGAAAGATTGAAAGATTGAAATATTTAAAGAAAGATTGAAAGAAAGAATGAAAGAACAATTGAAAGAAAGAATGAAAGAATGAAAGAAAAATTGACAGATTGAAAGAAATATTGAAAAAAGAAAGATTGAAAGAAAGAATGAAAGAAAGATGGAAAAAAAAAGATTGAAAGAAAGAAAGATTGAAAGAAATAATAAAAGAAAGATTGAACGATTGGAAGAAATATTGAAAGATAGAAAAATTGAAAGTAAGAAAGATTGAAAGAAAGAATGAAACAAAGATTGAAAGATTGACAGAAAGAATGACAGAAAGATTGAAAGATTGAAATATTGAAAGAAAGAATGAAAAAGAGATTGAAAGACTGAAAGAAAGAATGAAAGAAAGATTGAAAGATTAATCAATTGAAAGAAAGTTTGCAAGAAAGATTGAAAAAAGAAAGATTGAAAGAAAGAATGAAAAAAAGATTGATAGATAGATGGATAGAAAGATTGAAAGAAAGAAAGATTGAAAGAATAACAAAAGAAAGATTGAAAGATTGGAAGAAATATTGAAAGATAGAAAAATTGAAAGTAAGAAAGATTGAAAGAAAAAATTAAAGAAAGATTGAAAGATTGAAAGAAAGAATGAAAGAAAGATTGAAAGATTGAAAGAAAGATTGAAAGAAAAATTGAAAGAAATATTGAAAGATTGAAAGTTTGAAATAAAGATTGAAAGTTTGAAAGAAAGATTGAAAGAAAGATTTAAAGAAAGAAAGATTGAAAGAAATATTGAAAGAAAGACTGAAAGATTGAAAGAAAGATTGAAAGAAAGAATGAAAAAAAGATTGAAAGATTGAAAGATTGAAATAAAGAATGAAAGTTTGAAAGAAAGATTGAAAGAAAGATTTAAAGAAAGAAAGATTGAAAGTAAGAAAGATTGAAAGAAATATTGAAAGAAAGATTGAAAGATTGAAAGAAAGATTGAAAGAAAGAATGAAAGAAAGATTGAAAGAAAGATTGAAAGAAAGATTGAAAGACTGAAGGAAAGAATGAAAGAAAGATTGAAAGAAAGATAGAAAGAAAGAAAGATTGAAAGAAAGATTGAAAGATTGAATGATTGAAAGAAAGACTGAAAGATAGATTGAAAGATTGAAGATTGAAAGATTGAAAGAAAGATTGAAAGAAAGATTGAACGACTGAAAGATTGAAAGTTTGAAACAAATTTTGAAAGACTGAAAGAAAGAATGAAAGAAAGATTGAAAGAAAGATTGAAAAAAGAAAGATTGAAAGAAAATTTGAAAGAAAGATTGAAGAAGGAATGAAAGAAAGATTGAATGAAAAATTGAAAGACAGAAAGATTGAAAGAAAGAATGAAAGAAAGATTGAAAGATTGAAAGAAAGATAGAAAGATTAAAAGAAAGAATGAAAGAAAGATTGAAAAATTGAAAGATTGAAAGAAAGATTTAAAAAAAGATTGAAAGACTGGAAGAAAGAATGAAAGAAAGATTGAAAGATTCAACAATTGAAAGAAAGATTGCAAGAAAGATTTAAAAAAGAAAGATTGAAAGAAAGAATGAAAGAAAGATTGAAAGATTGAAAGAAAGAAAGATTGAAAGAAAGAATGAAAGAACAATTGAAAGAAAGAATGAAAGAATGAAAGAAAAATTGACAGATTGAAAGTAATATTGAAAAAAGAAAGATTGAAAGAAAGAATGAAAGAAAGATTGAAAGAAAGATGGAAAGAAAGATTGAAAGAAAGAAAGATTGAAAGAAATAATAAAAGAAAGATCGAACGATTGGAAGAAATATTGAAAGATAGAAAAATTGAAAGTAAGAAAGATTGAAAGAAAGAATGAAACAAAGATTGAAAGATTGACAGAAAGAATGACAGAAAGATTGAAAGAATGAAATATTGAAAGAAAGAATGAAAGAAAGATTGAAAGATTGAAAGAAAGATTGAAAGAAAGATTGAAAGAAAGATTGAAAGAAAGATTGAAAGATTGAAAGTTTGAAATAAAGAATGAAAGTTTGAAAGAAAGATTGAAAGAAAGATTTAAAGAAAGAAAGATTGAAAGTAAGAAAGAGTGAAAAAGAAATATTGAAAGAAAGATTGAAAGATTGAAAGAAAGATTGAAAGAAAGAATGAAAGAAAGATTGAAAGAAAGATTGAAAGAAAGATTGAAAGAAAGATTGAAAGACTGAAGGAAAGAATGAAAGAAAGATTGAAAGAAAGATAGAAAGAAAGAAAGATTGAAAGAAAGAAGAAAGATTGAATGATTGAAAGAAAGACTGAAAGATAGATTGAAAGATTGAAGATTGAAAGATTCAAAGAAAGATTGAAAGAAAGATTGAACGACTGAAAGATTGAAAGAAAGATTGAAAGTTTGAAACAAATTTTGAAAGACTGAAAGAAAGAATGAAAGAAAGATTGAAAGAAAGATTGAAAAAAGAAAGATTGAAAGAAAATTTGAAAGAAAGATTGAAGAAGGAATGAAAGAAAGATTGAATGAAAAATTGAAAGACAGAAAGATTGAAAGAAAGAATGAAAGAAAGATTGAAAGATTTAAAAAAAGATTGAAAGACTGGAAGAAAGAATGAAAGAAAGATTGAAAGATTCAACAATTGAAAGAAAGATTGCAAGAAAGATTTAAAAAAGAAAGATTGAAAGAAAGAATGAAAGAATGAAAGAAAGATTGAAAGATTGAAAGAAAGATAGATTGAAAGAAAGAATGAAAGAACAATTGAAAGAAAGAATGAAAGAATGAAAGAAAAATTGACAGATTGAAAGAAATATTGAAAAAAGAAAGATTGAAAGAAAGAATGAAAGAAAGATTGAAAGAAAGATGGAAAGAAAGATTGAAAGAAAGAAAGATTGAAAGAAATAATAAAAGAAAGATTGAACGATTGGAAGAAATATTGAAAGATAGAAAAATTGAAAGTAAGAAAGATTGAAAGAAAGAATGAAACAAAGATTGAAAGATTGACAGAAAGAATGACAGAAAGATTGAAAGATTGAAATATTGAAAGAAAGAATGAAAAAGAGATTGAAAGACTGAAAGAAAGAATGAAAGAAAGATTGAAAGATTAAACAATTGAAAGAAAGTTTGCAAGAAAGATTGAAAAAAGAAAGATTGAAAGAAAGAATGAAAAAAAGATTGATAGATAGATGGATAGAAAGATTGAAGAAAGAAAGATTGAAAGAATAACAAAAGAAAGATTGAAAGATTGGAAGAAATATTGAAAGATAGAAAAATTGAAAGTAAGAAAGACTGAAAGAAAAAATTAAAGAAAGATTGAAAGATTGAAAGAAAGAATGAAAGAAAGATTGAAAGATTGAAAGAAAGATTGAAAGAAAGATTGAAAGAAAGATTGAAAGATTGAAAGTTTGAAATAAAGATTGAAAGTTTGAAAGAAAGATTGAAAGAAAGATTTAAAGAAATATTGAAAGAAAGACTGAAAGATTGAAAGAAAGATTGAAAGAAAGAATGAAAGAAAGATTGAAAGATTGAAAGATTGAAAGATTGAAATAAAGAATGAAAGTTTGAAAGAAAGATTGAAAGAAAGATTTAAAGAAAGAAAGATTGAAAGTAAGAAAGATTGAAAGAAATATTGAAAGAAAGATTGAAAGATTGAAAGAAAGATTGAAAGAAAGAATGAAAGAAAGATTGAAAGAAAGATTGAAAGAAAGATTGAAAGACTGAAGGAAGAATGAAAGAAAGATTGAAAGAAAGATTGAAAGAAAGATAGAAAGAAAGAAAGATTGAAAGAAAGATTGAAAGATTGAATGATTGAAAGAAAGACTGAAAGATAGATTGAAAGATTGAAGATTGAAAGATTCAAAGAAAGATTGAAAGAAAGATTGAACGACTGAAAGATTGAAAGAAAGATTGAAAGTTTGAAACAAATTTTGAAAGACTGAAAGAAAGAATGAAAGAAAGATTGAAAGAAAGATTGAAAAAAGAAAGATTGAAAGAAAATTTGAAAGAAAGATTGAAGAAGGAATGAAAGAAAGATTGAATGAAAAATTGAAAGACAGAAAGATTGAAAGAAAGATTGAAAGATTAAAAGAAAGAATGAAAGAAAGATTGAAAAATTGAAAGATTGAAAGAAAGATTTAAAAAAAGATTGAAAGACTGGAAGAAAGAATGAAAGAAAGATTGAAAGATTCAACAATTGAAAGAAAGATTGCAAGAAAGATTTAAAAAAGAAAGATTGAAAGAAAGAATGAAAGAATGAAAGAAAGATTGAAAGATTGAAAGAAAGAAAGATTGAAAGATTGAATGGTTGAAAGAAAGACTGAAAGAAAGATTGACAGACTGAAAGACTGAAAGAGAGAATGAAAGAAAGATTGAAAGATTCAAAAATTGAAAGAAAGATTGCAAGAAAGATTGAAAAAAGAAAGATTGAAAGAAAGAATGAAAGAAATATTGAAAGAAATAACAAAAGAAAGATTGAAAGAAAGAATGAAAGAAAGATTGAAAGATTGAAATATTGAAAGAAAGAATGAAAGAAAGATTGAAAGAAGAAAGAAAGATTGAAAGAAAGATTGAAAGATTGAAAGATTGAAAGATTGAAATAAAGATTGAAAGTTTGAAAGAAAGATTGAAAGAAAGATTTAAAGAAAGAAAGATTGAAAGTAAGAAAGATTGAAAGAAATATTGAAAGAAAGATTGAAAAAAAGAAAGATTGAAAGAAAGATTGAAAGACTGATGGAAAGAATGAAATAAAGATTGAAAGAAAGATTGAAAGAAAGAAATATTGAAGGAAAGATTGAAAGATTGAATGATTGAAAGAAAGACTGAAAGAAAGATTGACGGACAGAAAGATTGAAAGAAAGAATGAAAGAAAGATTGAAAGAAAGAAAGATTGAAAGATTAAACAATTGAAAGAAAGATTGCAAGAAAGATTGAAAAAAGAAAGATTGAAAGAAAGAATAAAAGAAAGATTGAAAGAAAGATGGAAAGGAAGAAAGATTGAAAGAAATAACAAAAGAAAGATTGAAAGAAAGAATGAAAGAAAGATTGAACGATTGGAAACAATATTGAAAGAAAGAAAGATTGAAAGTAAGATAGATTGAAAGAAAGAATGAAAGAAAGATTGAAAGATTGAAAGAAAGAATGAAAGAAAGATTGAAAGATTGAAAGAAAGATTGAAAGTTTGAAAGATTGAAATAAAGATTGAAAGTTTGAAAGAAAGATTTAAAGAAAGATTGAAAGACTGAAAGAAAGAATGAAAGGCAGATTGAAAGAAAGATTGAAAGTAAGAAGGATTGAAAGAAAGAATGAAAGAAAGACTGAAAGATTGCAAGAAAGAATGAAAGAAAGATTGAAAGATTGAAATATTGAAAGAAAGAATGAAAGAAAGATTGAAAGATTGAAAGAAAAAATGAAAGAAAGATTGAAAGAAAGATTGAAAGATTGAAAGATTGAAATAAATATTGAAAGTTTGAAAGAAAGATTGAAAGAAAGACTGAAAGAAAGATTGAAAGATTGAAAGAAAGATTGAAAGAAAGATTGAAAGATTGAAATATTGAAAGAAAGAATGAAAGAAAGATTGAAAGATTGAAAGAAAGATTGAAAGAAAGATTGAAAGAATGAAAGATTGAAATAATGATTGAAACTTTGAAAGAAAGATTGAAAGAAAGATTTAAACAAAGAAAGATTGAAATTAAGAAAGATTGAAAGAAATATTGAACGAAAGATTGAAAGAAAGATTGAAAGAAAGATTGAAAAAAAGAAAGATTGAAAGAAAGATTGAACGACTGAAGGATAGAATGAAAGAAAGATTGAAAGAAAGATTGAAAGAATGAAATATTGAAGGAAAGATTGAAAGATTGAATGATTGAAAGAAAGACTGAAAGAAAGATTGACAGACAGAAAGATTGAAAGAAAGAATGAAAGAATGATTGAAAGAAAGAATAAAAGAAATATTGAAAGATTAAACAATTGAAAGAAAGATTGCAAGAAAGATTGAAAAAAGAAAGATTGAAAGAAAGAATAAAAGAAAGATTGAAAGAAAGATGGAAAGAAAGAAAGATTGAAAGAAATAACAAAAGAAAGATTGAAAGAAAGAATGAAAGAAAGATTGAACGATTGGAAGAAATATTGAAAGAAAGAAAGATTGAAAGTAAGATAGATTGAAAGTAAGAATGAAAGAAAGATTGAAAGATTTAAAGAAAGAATGAAAGAAAGATTGAAAGATTGAAAGAAAGAATGAAAGAAAGATTGAAAGATTGAAAGAAAGATTGAAAGAAAGATTGAAAGATTGAAATATTGAAAGAAAGAATGAAAGAAAGATTGAAAGATTGAAAGAAAGATTGAAAGAAAGATTGAAAGAATGAAAGATTGAAATAATGATTGAAAGTTTGAAAGAAAGATTGAAAGAAAGATTTAAACAAAGAAAGATTGAAATTAAGAAAGATTGAAAGAAATATTGAACGAAATATTGAAAGAAAGATTGAAAGAAAGATTGAAAAAAAGAAAGATTGAAAGAAAGATTGAACGACTGAAGGATAGAATGAAAGAAAGATTGAAAGAAAGATTGAAAGAATGAAATATTGAAGGAAAGATTGAAAGATTGAATGATTGAAAGAAAGACTGAAAGAAAGATTGACAGACAGAAAGATTGAAAGAAAGAATGAAAGAATGATTGAAAGAAAGAATAAAAGAAATATTGAAAGATTAAACAATTGAAAGAAAGATTGCAAGAAAGATTGAAAAAAGAAAGATTGAAAGAAAGAATAAAAGAAAGATTGAAAGAAAGATGGAAAGAAAGAAAGATTGAAAGAAATAACAAAAGAAAGATTGAAAGAAAGAATGAAAGAAAGATTGAACGATTGGAAGAAATATTGAAAGAAAGAAAGATTGAAAGTAAGATAGATTGAAAGTAAGAATGAAAGAAAGATTGAAAGATTTAAAGAAAGAATGAAAGAAAGATTGAAAGATTGAAATATTGAAAGAAAGAATGAAAGAAAGATTGAAAGATTGAAAGAAAGATTGAAAGATTGAAAGATTGAAATAAAGATTGAAAGTTTGAAAGAATGACTGAAAGAGAGATTTAAAGAAAGATTTAAAGAAAGATTGAAAGACTGAAAGAAAGAATGAAAGGCAGATTGAAAGAAAGATTGAAAGTAAGAAAGATTGAAAGAAAGAATGAAAGAAAGATTGAAAGATTGCAAGAAAGAATGAAAGAAATATTGAAAGATTGAATTTTTGAAAGAAAGAATGAAAGAAAGATTGAAAGAAAGATTGAAAGAAAGATTGAAAGAAAGATTGAAAGAAAGATTGAAAGAAAGAAAGATTGAAAGATTGAATGATTGAAAGAAAGACTGAAAGAAAGAATGACGGACAGAAAGATTGAAAGAAAGAATGAAAGAAAGATTGAAAAAAAGATTGAAAGACTGAAAGAAAGAATGAAAGAAACATTGAAAGATTAAACAATTGAAAGAAAGATTGCAAGAAAGATGGAAAGAATGAAAGATTGAAATAATGATTGAAAGTTTGAAAGAATGATTGAAAGAAAGATTTAAACAAAGAAAGATTACATTTACATTTACATTTAGTCATTTAGCAGACGCTTTTATCCAAAGCGACTTACAAGGGAGAATGACATTCAGCTACATTGCGACAGAGATTAGTGTAACAACAACATTGGTGTAACAATAAATACTGCAAGGTGGTGCTCAGTAATTGTAGATTAGGACAGGAGGTACTCACTGAAGAGCTGGGTCTTCAGGTGCTTCTTAAAGACAGAGAGGGAGGTCCCCGCTCTGGTCATTTTTGGCAGCTCGTTCCACCAACGTGGAACTACAAATGAGAATAGCCTGGATTGCCGTGGCTGTATGGCCGGCAGAGCCAGGCGACACTCATTAGACGAGGGCAGCATCCGGGGGGCAACATGTGCTCTTACAAGAGCATTTAAGTAGGCGGGAGCATTCCCAACAATCACTCTGTAGGCCAGCATAAGAGACTTGAACTTGATGCGGGCGGCTACAGGTTACCAGTGGAGCTCGATGAGCAGCGGAGTGACATGTGCCCTCTTTGGCTGGTGCGAAGCGGCAGGACCGGGAGACGGCGGCAACATGGTCCGAGAATGTCAGTTGGTCATCAATAATGACACCAAGATTCCTTGCAGCCTTGGTAGGAACAAGAGATAGAGAGTCGATTTTAATATCAATGTTGTGATAAATACCTTGTTTGGCCGGGAAGACCAGCAGTTCCGTTTTCGCCAGATAGTCAAGTAGTTTAGATACCTCACTTTCAGCGAGGGGGGCGAAACCAGGGAACGATGAGCCTAGGGCTGGAGAAGACAGGTTGTGAGTAAGTTGTTTAGTGAATTGGCTGCTGATGGCTGCCACATTGTTAGTAAAAAAGGAGGCAAGGCAGTCAGCAGTGAGGTTAGTAGCTGGGGGAGGTGGTGGAGGGTAAAGCAGAGACTTGAAGGTGGTGAATAACGTACGTGTGTCTGTGGCACCGTTGATCCTATCGTTGAAGAAGGCCTTCTTGGCAGCAGTGATGCCGGAAGAGAAGGAGGACAGCAGTGTCTGGTAGCTAGCAAGATCCTCAGTTGTTTTGAATTTGTGCCATTTCCTCTCGGCTGCTCTGAGGTCAGTGCGCGTTGTCCGGGGGGTGTCAGTCAGCCAAGGGTGCGACTGGGTTGAACGAGCAGGTCTGGTGGATAGTGGACACAGGATATCCAGACATGAGCTCAAGGTGGAGCAGAGGGAGTCAGTGGCATCATTAACCTGCAGAGAGGAGAAAGTGCCATGGGGTGGAAGAGAAGAGGAGAGCACAGAGGAGAAGTGGGTGGGAGACAAGTTGCGGAGATTGCTGCGGATAGTAACCATGGGTGGGGAGGTGGGGGGTTGTTTTGGTAGCTGGACATTGAAGTGGATGAAGAAGTGGTCAGAGAGATGAAGAGGAGTGACCCATAGGTTGTCGGTGGTACAGCTCCGAGCAAGAATGAGATCAAGCTCTTTGCCAGCCTTGTGAGTCGGTGGAGTCGGGATCTGTCTTAGGTCGAACGAGCGAACCAAAGACAGGAAGTCAGCCGAGCTCGCACTGTCCAAGTGAATGTTCATGTCTCCGAGGACGAGCATGGGACACTCGTGCTCAGGGATTGATGACAGCAGGGTGTCAAGCTCATGTAGGAAGTCACCTAGTTGTCCTGGTGGACGGTAGATGACGACCACATAGGCTTTCACCGGAGCAGTCACCAAGACGGCGTGATATTCAAAGGAGGCAAAGTTGTTTAAAGGCAGCAGTGGATTAAATTTCCATGTGTTGGAAATTAGCAGGCCAGTCCCACCACCACGGCCAGATGGTCTGGATGTGTGGGAGAATGAGTAGTTAGTGGAGAGTGCAGCCGGGGTTGCGCTATCTTCCGGTTTAATCCATGTCTCAGTGAGAGCAAGGAGCTCTAAGGAGAGTTGGTTGGCATGACCAGAAATGAAGTCTGCCTTGTTAACTGCAGATCGACAATTCCACAAGCCAACAGAGAAGGAGGTCTTTGCAGAAGATGTTTGCTGCAGGGACCTGAGGTTACCCGGATTGCATCGGCGTATGGTATAACGACGCTTTCTGGGTGACCTTGAAGTTGTAGGGATGCGGTAGTAGCACACTTTGTATGGAGTGAGAGAAAGAAGGCAGGTTTGCCTTGTTCGGTGTCCTTGCTTCGGTTGACGTGCAGAGGTAGACGTGCGTCTTTACACAGAGCGTCTTCACACGAGAGCGACTACAAATGGGCCAACGCTTGAAGGGCAGGACCATAAATAGGTGATAGAATACAGCTGCTCGTGTGATTAGGGTTGCACCTGGCTAAGAGCACGCCCACATAAGAGAGGACTTACCTGAATAGGGGGTGTGTCTGGAACACAAGCTTGTTGGCAGATCAGCAAATAGCAGTGAAATGTACAGAGTCAATCCAGTAGTCCAAGTTGCAATACTACAATACGAGCAGTGATACACTACACAGCAACCTCAGCACTAGAGCTCGACTCAGAGTTAGCTCGACTCAGATTGAAAGTAAGAAAGATTGAAAGAAATATTGAACGAAAGATTGAAAGAAAGATTGAAAGAAAGATTTAAACAAAGAAAGATTGAAAGTAAGAAAGATTGAAAGAAATATTGAACGAAAGATTGAAAGAAAGGATGAAAGAAAGATTGAAAAAAAGATTGAAAAAAAGAAAGATTGAAAGAAAGATTGAACGACTGAAGAAAAGAATGAAAGAAAGATTGAAAGAAAGATTGAAAGAAAGAAATATTGAAGGAAAGATTGAAAGATTGAATGATTGAAAGAAAGACTGAAAGAAAGATTGACCGACAGAAAGATTGAAAGAAAGAATGAAAGAAAGATTGAACGATTGGAAGAAATATTGAAAGAAAGATAGATTGAAAGAAAGAATGAAAGAAAGAATGAAAGATTTAAAGAAAGAATGAAAGAAAGATTGAAAGATTGAAATATTGAAAGAAAGAATGAAAGAAAGATTGAGAAAAAGATTGAAAGACTGAAAGAAAGAATGAAAGAAACATTGAAAGATTAAACAATTGAAAGAAAGATTGCAAGAAAAATGGAAAGAATGAAAGATTGAAATAATGATTGAAAGTTTGAAAGAAAGATTGAAAGAAAGATTTAAGAAAGAAAGATTGAAAGAAATATTGAAAGAAAGATTGAAAGAAATAACAAAAGAAAGATTGAAAGAAAGAATGAAAGAAAGATTGAACGATTGGAAGAAATATTGAAAGAAAGATGGATTGAAAGTAAGATAGATTGAAAGAAAGAATGAAAGAAAGATTGAAAGATTTAAAGAAAGAATGAAAGAAAGATTGAAAGATTGAAATATTGAAAGAAAGAATGAAAGAAAGATTGAAAGATTGAAAGAAAGAACGATTGAAAGATTGAAAGAAAGAATGAAAGATTGAAAGAAAGATTGAAAGATTGAAAGAAAGATTGAAAAAATGAAAGATTGAAAGAAAGAATAAAAGAAAGATTGAAAGAACGATTGAAAGATTGAAAGAAAGAATGAAAGATTGAAAGAAACATTGAAAGAAAGATTGAAAGATTGAAAGAAAGAATGAAAGAGAGATTGAAAGATTGAATGAAAGATTGAAAGATTGAAAGAAAGATTGAAAGAAAGATTGAAAGTTTGAAAGAAAGATTTAAAGAAAGATTTAAATATTGAAAGAAATATTGAAAGAGAGAAAGATTAAAAGTAAGAAAGATTGAAAGAAAGAATGAAAGAAAGATTGAATGATTGAAAGATTGAAAGAAAGATTGAAAGAAAGAAAGATTGAAAGAAAGAATGAAAGAATGAAAGAAAGAATGAAAGAAAGATTGAAAGAAAGATTGAAAGAAATATTGAAAGAAAGAAAGATTGAAAGAAAGAATGAAAGAAAGATTGAAAGATTGAAAGAAAGATTGAAAAAAGAAAGATTGAAAGAAAGATTGAAAGAAAGATTGAACGACTGAAAGAAAGAATGAAAGAAAGATTGAAAGATAGATTGAAAGAGAGATTGAAAGAAATATTGAAAGACTGAAAGAAAGAATGAAAGAAAGATTGAAAGAAAGATTGAAAGAAAGAAAGAAAAATTGAAAGAAAGATTGAAAGATTGAAAGAAAGATTGAAAGAACGATTGAAATAAAGGAGAACGAAAGAAAGGTTGATCCATTAACATCAGCACAACCCCATTGTGTTTATTGTTCTATGATAAGATTGAAAGAAAGATTGAAAATAAGATTGAAAGAAACAAAGATTGAAAGAAAGATTTAAAAAAAATGAGTACTAGTCACTTTTAAAAAATCATTTGTCCTATGGATTAAATGCCATACACACTTGCATCTCTCCCCTCCCACCCCACACACATTCACATGACCAATCCTCCCAACACCCACACACACATGCGTATATGCACACACACACACACACACACACACACACACACACACTAGCACAGGAATAAATGTACTCGTACATGTTAGGCCCACGGCCTCCCAGCGCCACTAGAGGCCGCCCTTGCCCCATCTGCAGCTCCCTACTCAGACCCAATTGCACACACCTGGGATCAATTACCCGCACTGTATTTAGCCCCAGCTTCCTAGCCATTCCTTGCCAGACCGTCAACTAGCTTTCCCCGAGTTGCATCGCGATTGGCTCCCTTCCTAGTTCCTAGTTCCTAGTTCCTAGTTCCCAGTTCCCAGTTCCAAGTTCCTAGTTTATGTCTTGTTGTCTCGCCTTCCCTTCACCTGTCTGTCTCCGCTTGTCGACCAGGACTCTCCACCCAGCCTGGTTCCCCGTCTCTCCACCCGGATCCTGGACCCCATCTCCTGGTCATCATCGTCCCTGCCCTGCCCTGCTCCATCCCCTCCCGACCAGGTCCCCCCGGCCAGCTCCACCGTCCCAGTTAATAAACATCCCTTGCCTGCCTCCCGTGTCCCTGTGTCGTGCGTTTGGGTTCCTCCCTGTTCGGGTCGTGACAGTACGGTCTGGCCAGGAAAACATGGACCCAGCCGACACAGAAGGGCTCCGCCGCGCACTCCGGGACAGAGGAGTGTTGCTTGGGCAACATGACCGGGTCCTCCGGGACATCGCGGAACACCTCCGGACCATCTCTGCGGCCGTCAGCAGCCTGCAGGGCCCTCCGGCCCCCGTGGCCTCCCCTGCTCCTCCGACCTGCCCTCCTTCCCCCACCAGGGCTCCCAGCGCCTCTCTCGTTCCCCCTGAGCCCCACGTTCCGGCTCCAGCGCCTTACGACGGCGATTTCGGCACCTGCCGCGCCTTCCTTGTGCAGTGCGCGGTGGTTTTCCAACAGCGGCTGTCGTCGTACGACTCCGATAGTGCCCACATCGCGTTCCTCATCTCCTGCCTGAGAGGGGCGGCTCTCGGCTGGGGTTCCGCGGTTTGGAGTCAGGGGGGTCCCGTGAGTCTCTCCTACGATCTGTTTACCCGCGAAATGAGGAGAGTCTTCGACCACCCAGTTTGCGGCAAGGAGGCCGCCAGAAGACTCCTCTCCCTCCGCCAGGGTTCCCGTAGCGTCGCCTCCCTCGTCGTCGAGTTCCGGACTCTAGCCGCGGAGAGCGGCTGGAATGACGGAGCCCTGCAGGACGTGTTCCAGCGTGCCCTGAATGACGAGTTGCGGGACGAGCTGGCACGGCGGGACGAGCCCACGGACCTGGACCAACTAGTGGAGACCTCAATCCGCCTGGACAACCGGCTACGGGAGCGCCATCGCGAGAGGGAGGGGGCGAGCCTCCAGTCCGTGCCTCCCGCCTGGGCGGCCACGCCCCAGTCTCCAGCGCCCGCTACTCTTGGGCGCCGCACAAGTCCCCCGACTCTCTCCGATGCCGAGCCAATGCAGCTTGGTCGCTCCCGGATCTACCCAGAGGAGCGAGCACGCCGCCTACAGACCGGTGCCTCTCTGTATTGCGGTCGGCTGGGACACCTCTGAGCCACCTGCCCGGTCCGGCCACGAGAGGGCGACTCCTCGGTAGGGCTACGCTCCGGCCGCTCCTTACCACGTCATCGCCCCTATGACTGCGCAATCAACCTCCTGCCAGGCGCCCCCCTCCCCTGCAGTCGCCTGTATAACGTCTCCCGGTCTGAACAGGAGGCCATGGAGACTCACATCCGCGACTCTCTCGCTGCCAGGATTACTCGTCCCTCGTTTTCTCCGCTAGGCGCAGGGTTCTTCTTTGTTGCGGAGAAGGACAAGACCCTCCGTCCTTGCGTCGATTTCAGGGGACTGAACGATATCACGATCAAAGACAAGTACCCCTTGCCCCTGATGGATTCAGTCTTCGTCCCCATCCAGGGGGCCACCCACTTTTCCAAGCTGGACCTCCGCAACGCTTACCACCTGGTCCGCATCCGCAAAGGGGACGAGTGGAAGACTGCCTTTAACACCCCGCTCGGTCACTTTGAGTACCTTGTTTTGCCCTTTGGGCTGTCAAATGCCCCAGCGGTCTTCCAGGCCCTAATTAACGGGAGGTTAGCAACTAGCTTTCCCCGAGTTGCATCGCCGCGTCAGCCGCGTCAGCCGCGTCAGCCGCGTCAGCGATTGGCTCCCTTCCTAGTTCCTAGTTGCCAGTTCCAAGTTCCAAGTTCCTAGTTTATGTCTTGTTGTCTCGCCTTCCCTTCACCTGTCTGTCTCCGCTGGTCGACCAGGACTCTCCACCCAGCCTGGTTCCCCGTCTCTCCACCCGGATCCTGGACCCCATCTCCTGGTCATCATCGTCCCTGTCCTGCCCTGCTCCTTCCCCCCCTGACCAGGTCCCTCCGGCCAGCTCCACCGTCCCGGTTAATAAACATCACTTTATTATTTGCCTGCCTCCCGTGTCCCTGTGTCGTGCGTTTGGGTTCCTCCCTGTTCTGGTCGTGACAGTACATCCAGTATGTATACACACACAGTCATGTTAACCTATACACTGTGGTTTAAACAGGACTACGTACTACCCATATGCACTCACAGCACCGTGTATATCCTCTCCCACCACACACATTCACATAACAAACCGTCCCGGCACACACACACACACACACACACACACAATGATGCAAGTCATATCAACACAGCTGAAGCCGCCTTGTGTTATGAATTCCTCTCATGCCGCAGCCTTCAGCTCTCCAGTAGCTCTCCAGCAGCTCCTCGTGTCCCAGCAGAGCTGCCGTGCAGTTGTTCTGCTGCTAAAGGCTGTCAACGTTCAGCGGGCGGACGCTCGTTTGCCCCCACCCTCCGAGCTCCCCTGCCATCCAGGGTCCTTCTGACCCCCCCCCCCACCCCCTTTAGCAGGGAGCTTGCCATCCTGCTTCTGTGTGTGGCCAGAGTCCACCGCTGCACACATCCCCTGGCCGACACGGCCCGTTGTGTTGTTTTTTTTTTATAATAGGGGGGATAAACAAAGTGTGTGTGTGGCGGAACAATCTCACGGGTTACAGGGGCCAAGTTGGGTTCACCTGTCGACGATGACGAAGCCCGGCATTGACGTGCAAGCTTGGCGGCGGTAGTGGAGTCGGGTGGTGGGGGTAGGCAGACTCAGAGCTTTACAAGGAGCGGGGCCGGGAAATGTGGCGCACGGCTGAAGGCGACGTAGCTAAATCACCTCCACGGGGTGTTTACGGGGAAGGATCATTAGCGAGCTCGGCTACCTGCGTTACCCCTCGCTCTCCCTCCGTCAGCGTTTCGGCAGGAGTCCAGGGAGTCTGATGCCCTCATTAATAAAGATTACTATCTTATCCTACAATGAATAGTAGTAATTTTAATAATTATGCCGAACAGCGATAAATTTAATCTCATTAAATTAATGCCCAATCGTTCTTCTTTACAAAGAATAATCCACGTATTCATAATAATAAATAATAATTTGGTTATCAAAATGCGTCATTATAGACGTTTTTTTTAATATCTTAATGGTATATTTTGTACGATCACATTAGCATGATGTAATAATAATTTTGGGAATGCATTATTAAAATATATTAAAATAATTTATTTGGATGGAGTAATTTTTTGGAGAAGCTTCCGCATTGCGGGAGGAGAACGTCTGAGAGAAGCACACTATATTTACCCTATCTCCTCATGCCGTGACTGTGCCCAATATTGAAACAGCAGAAGAAGAACGGGGGCAATAAAATGGATATAGAGTAAGTGCACGAAAAAAAAATGTTTTAGAAAGTTAACTTTTCAATTGTTACACGTTTTTGCTGTTAAATGCTAGCAGTTTTGTGTTATAACACGATATAACACGGAGAGATTATGCATGCAAAAGTTAATGACTTTGTTTTATTTTATAAAGCCGTTTTTAACATGCACAGTATCTAGCTTTAGTTAAATGTGTGTTGGAGTGGAGTGTTAACTAGCATTTAGATTTAGTTTACTGTGTGTTGGTGCAGGGAGACGGTACTGTGAGAGAGAGACGGTTTTCAAACAGACAGACGGACCCGCTAGCTAAGTTTCACTTGATCGGTTCTCCACCAAAGCGTGCTGAGAGAGTCCGGACTGTTTTTTGCCAGTTTAGACTTTATTTGAAGGTACAATGGTACCTCGACTTATGACTGCATCTACTTACTAATCCAAGATACGATAGTCGCGAAAATTAGCATCGTCTTACGACTGACTGCTCCAAGATACGACCGTGGAAATTTGTAGTTGGCGCGTCGGCGTCAGTCAGCGGGCGACCTACATCGTGTGTGCACGTTGTTCGTGGCTTATCGATTTTTTTTTCATATTTACTGTGTTTGTGCTGTGCGTTTTGTTTTTTTGTTTTTTAACTTATGAAAGCAATATGTGCTCTCTGTCATTTGGGTGGGCCGGCTGTACAAGTGGTTGCCTGCTGAAATAGAATATTTTCTGCAATGATATCTGTTATCCTCGGGCAGTGCCTGACTTTAAGGATAAACAGTAAAAGATAACATTTATAAAGTCGCGATCATGTGGGACATCTGGAACAATCACAGCATCCCATTTTGCTGGTTCATACACATTGCTGTATGGAGGTGATTTAGCAGCATGAGAAATGTACCACTGAATTTTGGAGTCCTAAATAGTTGTAACTGGTTCTAATGTTGTGGCTGATCGGTGTGTATGTTGTTGTATGATGTTGTTGTGATTTTATTTTTTCCTATTGAAATAAAAAAAAAATGAAAGTCAAACCTGATTTTAAATTTCACTCATCCTTTGGTCATGAAATGGAAAAATAATTTTTCAATTTTGATTTTTGTATCTCCAAAAAAGCAAAATTTGAAAACCACTCATACCCCATTTTTTCCATTTCTGATTCTGAATTGAGAATAGAGTAACCAAAAGATACAGCGATTGAAAGACCTGGTCTACACTCCTAATTGTATTTGTCCTTTTACATTTCTATTTCTATCTTAGAAATCTCTGAGAGAAGGAGGTGGTTACCTGAGGAGGTCCATGCGGTGGAAAAGAACCTGAAGGCTTTCATTGAAAGTGGTAAAGTGCCGGGAAGGACTGAGTGTGATGCATGTATTAGAGCTTCACCTGAAGCTCTAAACCAGCGAAGCTGGACTGCATTGAAGTACTATGTAAAAAATCGTATCACTGCCATCCAATGCGAAAGTGCGAGAATAATTTATTAATAGAGTTGTTAAAGCATTTGCTCAAACATGTTGGTTCACGTTGCTCAAAAATGTTGGTTCATTTGATGCAACTTCATTTTTGATGATGTTTGTGTTGTTCGTTGGCATCCTGAGTACCCAGGTATACACTGGAGTTCAACTAGTTATTGATTTTATCAGGCGAAAACATTGATAATTAGTAGTTAGGTGCAGTCAAAGGCCGCAAGTCAATTCATCTGCTGATAACAACTGACTCTACGGTGGCCAACGGGAAAACTCTACAACTAAAGAAAATACATGTAAATAGACAAAACGCAAGCAAATTTAGAAAATGTCATCATCAATTTGACAACACAGGCAACAACACAATGGAAAAGTTCACGAAGGAACAAACTTAAAATAAAAACATCAAGAAATGTTTGTGTATCATATCTGATATATTCCCCAAATGAAGTGTCCTCGGTGAATTGCTTTTAAGTTTGTTTCTGTGCAAATGTTTCCATTGTTTTGCATCTCTTGCCTGTGTTGTCAAATTGATGATGATGTTTTCTGAATTTGCTTGTGTTTTGTCTATTTGCAGTGAGTTTTCCTGCCGACCACCGTAGGGTAGGTTTTTATCAGCAGATTAATTGAAAATGGATAGTTAGGTGCAGGCAAAGGCCAAAGGTCAGGGTTTACCACCATACTACTCTTCCCCCGCGTGAATACATTGCACTTTTTCTTTGTTACAAAGCATATCAGGAGACTTACTAAGCCCTGTGTGAGCCCTTGTTTGTTTTCTTGTGCCATCTGCTCCTTTTTATTTTATAATAAATAATTGTAATTTTTTATCTACCTTTTGTACAGTGGGTGTAGGTTTATTCCCCGTTCGATTAAGTTTGGAAGAAAATATTATACTGTCAAAACCATCAAATTCAATAACAATTGATTCTGTGCTCTCTTTTAAAGTATATGTGGTATTTGTCATACTTATCTGGAAATCAATTGATGAACCGGTATTTAAGTCGAAAATGATCTGCATAATATGCTCAAATTTACTACATTTACTTACAGCGTGCCTAGGTAGAAAAATATTCTTTACTTTCCAATTTTTGATATGTTTAAGTGGTGTTGGCCTGAGGCCTGATTTCTTAAATTGGTTGTATATCCTTTCAAATTAATAATTGTACTTTTGGAAGGTTTATATTTTTCAATCAGAATCTGACCTATTGATTAAAAAAAGTGTTCAGTGTCAAAGTTTGCATTTCAATAGACCATAACATGGTGGGTCCCCTGTGTAATCAAAAAGTCAGGTGGGGTTCCCATGAGGCTCAAAAATTCAGGTCTAAAATCTTTTTGAGGGTTATCATTTTTTAAAGTAGTTTTTGTATCATCAAAAAATGATCCGTGATTTATGTACTCAACACTAAACGTTTTACGAGACACAAGGACGCGTTAGCATGGGGTATGCCACGTGAAAACCCCAGCATGCAATGGGGGGCGTACCTTCGTATTCCTGTCTATTATTTGTCCGCATTTTGTTAATTGTTTATATTCTTGTTATTTACATTTACATTTACATTTAGTCATTAAGCAGATGCTTTTATCCAAAGCGACTTACAAGGGAGAATAACATTCAAGCAACAGCTATTTCTCTACATTCTGCTGGTACTTGTAGAGTTAATTGACTAACCGATATGATGGTCTATAGACCAATCAATAGAAAAAATAGTTTCACCTTAACAGCCAGCATTAAGGTTTTTGGATGCTTTAAATTGCAGTACACTTGTTCTAGAAAATGATCAGTTTCTAAGTTATGGAGCCATTTCAAAATGTTATTGTCGAATTAGTGTCTTGTGCTGTTCTTATTTATCTATTGTGCCTCAACACTTTTAGAAGCCTCGTGGAAAGTCAGTAGTATTTATTTTGGGTTTTTGTCTGTTAAGAAACAGGTGATCACCAGAAAGTGCGCCTGTAGCCAATTTCCACCGTGACTGGACGAAGCCACAAGCTGGTCATTACAGCAGAGTCTCCAGATAAGAAGGTATTTTTGTTTGATTATTTATGAACAATACTTGAAGACAAAAGTTGTGATTTTCATGAAAAAAAAAGACTTTCTATGTTTCTAGTTTGTACTTCTTGTTGGTGACTCCCATCTAGGGAGCATTGTGGATGGATTTGTGAAGATGCCAGGGGACCGAGGTACTGAATGCTTTTTTGTCTCGGAGACCTGACGCAGTTTGTGTTGTAGCCCCTAGCAGCGACTTGACGGCCAGCAGGACCATCGACGAGGCAGCAGTAGACTTTCGCAGCCTCCTGGTCAGTGTCTGCAGTCGCTGGCCAAAGTTACGCTTCATGTTTAGTACATTTTTGGTAGTATTGGTACTATTAATACTTTTGCTTTGTGAGCTCTGCAGAACATATTTTACATTTTGAAAACAAATGTACTGTAATAAACACCTTTTTTTTTTTGTGTGTTTGTATAGGTGTTTGTCCTGGACTTCCTTCCGCGTCTGACTATTTGCTCCGTGAGGAATACCATCCTGTGGCGGCATGCATGGGAAGCATATTTTAATTTTAGTACAGTTAAATGTATAACGGAGTATATATTTTTAGACAAACCAATTCAATAAATATTTCTAATGAACAAAGTTGACATCTATGTATGCATATTTCTATTCGTCCTAATCGTTGTTTTAAGGCATCAAGTACTTTTCTGCAGCCAACCACTTCCCATTGAACCACCCAGAGCTGTGAAGCAGAGATGGTGTAAGTACAATTGTACAATTTGTTGTCATGTCACGTGATGGCTATTTTATGAATAACTTTGCTATGTTGTGAAACCATGGCCCTGTGACATTGCTGTGAAATGCTGCTTATCGCCAACTGGAGACAACAGCGCCGCCAACAGCACGAAAGTCAAAGGTTTCTCCCGGCAGGCCAGTTCCAACATTCTCTCCAAAAGTGGTTGTGAAGGGAGAGCTCATCGTGCCTCATCCTTCACCTAACCCTTTTGAGTGGAGACTGGTTGGAAGGGGCAGAAAGATAATCGGTTGCACACTGTTATTGTTGGGGTAAGACCCTCTGGAAACTGTGATAGTCTCTGATATTCACTCAAAGTGTACCGATTTTCATTAAACAATTTTAATATGTTTGTTATGAAACATATGGACATTAACACACACACACACACACACACACACACATGTCTAACACACTTTAATTAACTGAACAACTTACCAGTGAGCGCTCCGGGCTACAGTTGATTCTGCTGTCGGCTCCCCTCAACCGTCCTCTATTGTTTTGTATCCAGGAGATTTTCTGCAGTTTGTTGGTTTTTTTATTCTCTTTTTAGTTAGTAGTTTAGTTTAGTTTAGTTTAGTTTAGTAGTTAGTGCTTTTAGTTGGCCTTTTGTCAAGACATTGTCTTAAATCGACATTTTGCTCTATGATTTCACAGGTGGACACAACACCAGTAGCGTCGCCGGAATGATCCATCCCGTTATCAACTTGTTCCATCGCATCTTTCTAGCGCTGTCCAGTGTGGAGAATTTTATATTGTTTTTATATCAACAATTGTATATCAATTTTATATCAAGAAAATTTTGCTTTGCTTACATGGGAAAGCCACGGTGGGACATTGGCAGAAAGCTACTGCCTCCAAGAGGACACTGGGAACGGAGCAGGTTTGCTTTGTTCGTTGTTTTTCTTCTTTTTTCAATGACATTTTTGATAGTAGTACTTCATTTTAGTTTTATTTTGTCCATGCATTCCATTCTCTTGCTTTTTTTTAGGGGAAGGCAGCACCAACCGTTGTGGAGGTGTCTTCAAAGCCACACCTGCCAGTGATGTGCCAGTTCTTGTGAAGGAATAGCAGCGCTCTCAAACATTTGTCAAAGGTCAGAGTGATGCTGCTCCTTATTATCCTGATATGGAGAGTGCTACAGTGTTTTCTGATGTTGCAGCAGAGCTTGACGCTAGCAGTTCTGTCATGGGAACAATTGATGTCACTTCTATCAGCGGAACAGGTGATAGCTGAGAACATTTTTTAACAAAGAAAAACGTAGAACACTTTCAGTGCCGGGAAAGCATACGTTGAGTGTTTACACAAATGGTCCTTTTACGATCTAGAAAAACTGAGATAACGACTAAAACTTTCGTGACAGTGATATACAGGAATGTAAGATCTCCTGTGAAAGAGTCGGGCGTCACCAAACAAACATATGCCTCAGCATTCAGACATCACTTGGTGGTAGAATTATATCATTCATTAACATTGATCATCATTTTTCTCTCACACTCCCTTCTGTTGTTCCCAGTGGAATGATACAAAAGGAAAATGCAATAATGCTTAAGTATAATATAATTGAGGCAAAGGGATCAGAAAATGATGTATAAATTGAGTACAATACATTTATACAGAGATATTGTTTTATCTGTGTCCTTTTGATGGAGGGGCCAAGGAAAATGATGACCATATAACAAGGTGGGAAGTGGCCAGGTGTAATCAAATGTGGAGCAGAAGTCCAGCGGTGGAGCCGTCTGTGGGGCGCCAATGTTGGTGTAGAAAGCCCCTTCGATAACTGCTTCCAAAACACACATTTCTTCGGCTGTGGTAAGGGGAATGGCAGTAACCCAAGTAGCCTATGTAGGTATGGTTGAAGTGGTTCCATCACAGTTGCAGGGTGAGCAGCGTTCAGCGTACACTCACGTTGTCTCCTCAACGAGTACCTAGAGGGGAGTAGGAACTTTCTTGCGATGAGATACGTGTATCCATATTGGTCGTTCTACCACCTTAACTGCTGCAGCAGTGGTGCGGGTCCCTAACCCTGCTGGAAAGGTCCTAGGAATCTGGCAGAGTTCCAGCTTTTCCTCTGTAAGTCGCGATCACCACCCATTCACCTGGTCAGCGGCCGTGTAGAGGTCCTTCAAGTGGGACGGGTAGGGCTGCTTTGACCTGGGCACATAGACTTAAACACTTGGGTGAGAGACACATTTTGACAACATTGTTTGGTATAGGTCCAAGATTGTTAAATGGGCGTTAAATAGTTGAATAGCAGACTACAGGCTCAGTACAAAAATGAATGTATGCACACTCGTGTAACAACAGAATAATATTATCACAATGTCTAATATGTAGGAGATAATAGGCGGCCATTTTGACACGCCCATGCATGGCACCACTAGAATATCAAATGACACACTGGGACTGACGAGTGTGCAAAGATTTGTGAATTTCCAAGTATCTTTTGGAACATGAAATTGTACGTGTTGCCACGCCCACACCGTGTGCCAAAATATATATGTATTTTAATAAGTTTTAGCTGTGAAGGTGTCTTGTAGACACTCGTCAAGTTTGAAGTCGATCCGATAAATTGCCAAGGAGGAGTTTCGCAGAAGTACAAAGCATGAATATGACTAAAAAGTCAGGAAAATTCAAAATGGCCGACTTCCTGTTGGTTTTCCGTCATGGCGGAAATATATATTTTTTCCAAGTCTAGAGAGGTTACAAATGTGTACCGAATTTTGGGAGTTTACGTGGAAAAAGGTGAATAGGTCAGAAAATTATTATTTTATTTTCTAGGGTGGCGTGGCAACACGTAAAATTTCATGTTCCAAAAGATACTTGGAAATTCACGAAACTTTGTGCACTCGTCAGTCCCAGTGTGGCAATTGATATTCTATGGGTTCCGTGCTTGGGCATGGCAAAATGACCGGACACGCCCTGTTGAAAATTTCAAAACATCAAACCTATTCACTTTTTAACATGAAATTGGGTATATTAATGTAACATCACTAGACTCAAAAAAAATTATATTGCCGCCATGACCGACACCCAACCAACAGGAAGGTGGCCATATTGGATTTAATGTGCGCAAACTCCTAGGGGATTCATCAGATCGACTTCAAAGTTCGCGAGTGTCTACAAGACACTTTGGGGATTAAATTTATTAAAACATTGGGTTTTCGTCACACAATGTGGGCATGGCACTGTGTTGAATTGAAGTGTTAACCTGACTTTTGGGGCCTTAAGAAACTCGAAAAATCACAAAACTTTACACACTCAAGATCAAACCTATTCACTTTTTTAGTATCTCCTCCGAGATCTGCATAGAATTCCGGCAGGTTTTCCTCTTGTCTTTCTCCTCCGTCGGCGTATTGGTAAACACAGTGGCGGCAGGACAAAGAGATCTTAGTACGTACTCCGGTAAGTTGCGAAAAAGTCCGTATGAGGTGTCGAACAGACGTCCAGGAGTGCTTGTCGTTCATATTGTAATAGCGACAGTGCACTGCATGCAAAAATAAGAACAATACAAATAGTAATAAACACAAAACTAAGAGTTGAATGCAGAGCCGGTGTGTCCATACTACGGCGCACCCGGAAGTTAGTCCGGGTTAACTCATAAGTTAGCTAGCTTCCTCTGCTGAACCAATATTTTACTAAAATGACTTTTACAACTCTCTTTGCTCCAACTTCCATCCTTAACAAAGAATCCCAAATGCATCATTTGCTAACTTTCCCACTTTCATTGTCTTTCACATCAACTTCCATAATCATTTCAGCCTGTCAACTAACTTTACAGCTCTCTCGCCTTGTTATATTTTTTTCAAATAAATTTAAAGCCTTACAGTATCCTTTCCAGAAATCCTACCAGATATTTAGATTATAACGCTACTTTTAAACCAAGGACTCCTGTGGGAAACTAGTTTGACATGTTGTGTACAACACACATACTATGCTTACTGTATCTCACATTTATACATTTGCTTGTTTTTAATCGCGATTTTCATCAGCCATGTAGCTAAACATACCCCGAGACACTGATAAAATGTCTCCGAACTCATCTCATCCATACGTGCTCCAGAGTGATCCATCGGCCAGGCGGTCACACGCCTCAAACACCATTTCAATCACCCAAGGATTCATTCATTCAACGCTTTTGCTAGGATGGGTCAAGAATAATCTATAATAATCATGTATTTAATAATGTCGATTTTATTATTGGATAACATAAAGCAAATAAACAGACAAAAACCACGATTCTCTTGATCAATGCAAAATTGGCTACTTCATAAGTAAGGCATACATTTTTAATGTACAACACATCTCTGAGTACTTAAAAAAGCCCTCTATATAATACATTTCTCTTTATTCTTCTTCATAATATTGTTCTTATACTGTAGCTAACCAATAATAAATGAAATACTTTTTACCATTAATGCAACTTCTGGTGCTCCTTCGTTTTGCTGATGGCCTTCTAGTCTGGATCATACGTTGTGAGGTTAAGCTTAATGCAGGCGTTGAGGCTTCCATCAGTTAAACTTAAGCGTAGGATGGTCTTAATGTTTCTCAGATGCGAGAAAGACTGCTCACATGCATTTGTAAAGCCAAACATGGTCAATACGGCATTACTCACACGCTGCATTGTGTGCTGTGTGACGGGACGCTCGTTCCAAGTTTTAAGAATCAGCTGGTCTTCAGTTTCAAGTTCAAGTTCAAGTTCAAGAGATTATTTGTCACATACATATTGAAGTTTTTTCGACTTCTGTCCACTTTTGTTCAGCTGATTGGTCCGACTCGAGGCAGGGAGTTTTCTTAATGTTTGTCTGTCTTACAGAGGGGATCGGCGCATGGGCTCGTAAGCAGTCCAGCAGTGGAACGCCATTCCTCCTGCTCCCAAGAGGATCATTATTATCCACAATTATTATAATGATCCTCAGTGATACATATAATTGTGGCCTGCGTGCCGCAAGTTGAAATGAACAGTAAAACTTTCGCCATGTCGGCGCACCACAGCCATCTCCTTCCCTAAGCCCTTACCTGTGGGCAGAGACTTCCACAAGTTGCGCCTGAGCAGAGACCCGGTAGGGGCAGGGCGCCGAGTAAATGGCGCCCCGGAGTCTTTATGTTGTCCGCAGCCGGTGCTTGACTACTTTGTCCGCCACATTTATATTTTGAATTTTATTTTCAAGTTGTAATTTCTCTTACCTGTTTTACTTTAAAATGACACAGAATAATAATTTATTACTTGTTAATTGTGATGAAAAATTTTAGCTCAAAATTGTATGCGAGCCATATACCGTCATCAAAAGAGCCGTAATTGGCTCGCGAGCCATAGGTTCCCGACCCCTGCTCTAGATTGATTCAATCTTTAAGCTTACTCAGATCTTCCCTGATCGGAACAATATCTCAGTGAGTCGTCACCTTCACTTTTCGGGAATCTTGTGTTGCCTTTGCTGGACCTGTCCAGACGACTCCTTGTTGGATATCTTACGGCCGGTCTCTGACTGCCGCTGGGCACACAACCTGGACATGAAGAGAGTCTCATCATCGTCGCCAGATTGTTGGATAAATTATCCTAGGTGGTCGGTGAGGTTAATCTGCCCGCTACAGGAAAACAAAACTGAGAGTATTAAAGATATTTATTCTGCAAAATAAAGAGAAAGATACCGTCATGCTTCAAAGCAGTGTTCTGATCAGTCTACCCCTATTACTGACGAAGAGGGCTTTATACCAAAGAGAGGTTGTGTGTCAGGTGTCATTTACAACTCTGATCCTCAGTCATATCCCTGGGTGTTCCCCCAAACAGTGATTTAACAGTCAAACTTCGGTCACAGACACAATCCTACTGTACCATAAAACAAACACACAACGCTCTTTTAAGTCCCTCTTGTCCTTATCCTTATCTCCACACAAGGTTAAGTGAAGGATGGAATGTGGTCTGGTTTTTCCAATACTACAACTGAAATGTTTTAGACAGTTTTTACACACAGACACACACAGACAATTTTTTTGTCTCTTTATATTAACTCTGAGTGACTCCTAAAAACCCATAGACAATGAGTTTTATAACTAAGTAACATACAAAAGGCTATTGTCCTGTATAAAACATGTAAAACCTCATTCAAATAGTTGATCATGTGCATTTTTCTCTCACAGCCTACATACGTGCAACTGCGGCTCTAGCGCATGCCACTGTGATTGCACTGACGTTTCACCTTCTGGACTTGATAGACCTGCTGGCTAATTTAAGGGTCTTATTGGCCCGACTTAATGGCCTTGTTGGCCGACTTGAAGGACCTGCTGGATGCGTTGCCAAGCCCGCTTTGCGCACTCAAAGTTGTACTGCCACTGCGGTCCAGGCCTTTTGCCCGTTCCTCCAAGCCTGGCTGTCTGTTTGGGCCCACGAGTTCTGTGGAGCCTCAGCCTTTCGAGGGGTCTGAGGGTTCCGTGGGCCCTGGGTGTTCTGACATCATTGCTCTCAGCAATGCCTTGAGGTGAGGCCAATCTTTTTACTCTTAAGCCCTCACCACATGTAGCTGTACTTGGCTATACAGCGAGCTAAACACTCTTGCAATAAGTACCCAGAGACAGGAGCGCACTTTTGGTATCGTTAATGAAAGCGGTGTAAAACTGTGGAACAGTAGAGAAATATGCAGATAAACGATCAATCTCTATGCAGATGTAGATAACGTGTTAATACGTTGTCATAGCTCCCACATTGTATACATACAACAATAACATGAATTATCTCACAAATTGTGCTTTCTCAAGGGCAGTGAAGAGGCTGATGGAAGAGATGTTAATCCGGGTCTGGGACATGATCAGATTGGCTGAGTGTGCCTTGATCTGTTTATGCCTGTTCTGATTTTACTATTATATTATTATACTATCATCCAAATGCTATGATGTTGCAATACTGACTGCGCGGGGGGCGCACCGGGAGGCAGAACAACCGTGTTTTGGTTGCATCTAAATTTTTTAGTATGGCTTTTAAGTTGGTTTTTAACTGTATTTCTGTGTTTGTATTGGAACTGATTTTTTTAATCTGGCTTTTAAATCAGTTTTGAAACTGTATTTCTGTATCAGGATTGGGTCTGAATTTTTGGGACACATCATCAGTAGTGGACCCCAGGACCATGAGGTGTTTGACCATTATCACTAGACACCCTCGCCTGAGGAAGGCCCTCCCGTGGTTGATCAAGCCTCGGAGTGTGTCCCATAGCCAATTGGAGTTCAATTTGGGTTATGCTCGATTGTGGGTAGGCAAAGAGTTTTGCTAAGCATTAATTTAGAATGATTTATGTTAAGAGTTTTGCTAAACATTAATTTTGAATGACCAATTTACTAATGCTTCATGCAATTATGCCATGTCAAGGTTGGTATGGTAAATTATAAAAAAAAAATAAAAGGTTACGTTTAATAGGTAAGTATTTAGAGGTGTCTTGTGTTCCTACTTTGTGTCAGGGTCTTCTGTAGGTTCAGAATGAAGTTAGCTCCTCGGCACATCTGAATTTATGGGGCATAGCTCCACCCATTTTTTGGAATAAACTCCTTTTATTTTCTTTGTTTTCTTCCAATAAAAATCCTAATTGGTTTTAACCAATTGGGGATGGGGGGATGGGTTTTAACCAACTTCATCTTTCATTTTCATAAACGTCCTTTACTTACTCAACTTACTACGCCGGATCGAGCTGTACACTCTACCTTCATCCACTCCCTCATTTTCATGAGGGAAAGGAGGATAGAAGAGAGAAGATAGAAGATAACGTATTGTCAGACGATTTAAAATGCTGAAAAGGCGGTTAGGTTAAAAGCTTGTATGTGCGCCCCACACTGTGTTGGTGTGGGGCGTGGTTGTGTGTTTGGGCGCCGCGCCCCTGCATCGATCTGGTCGCGATTCGCCTATCTCTCCCAGTGCCAAAACTTATATTCACAAATACACCACACAATAGGCCTAGGGCTTGCGGGATGGGTGGGGTGCAAGCTATATAGGTGGGGATGCAGCGGGCAGCTGCCATCTTGCCTGTCACGCTCCTGCCCCAGCGTGCTTCTCGTCCGTTACGAAATGTTAATCCGACTCATATTGGCTTAGAATGCATACACTCGCACACGAATCCTACTCCAAGCAACACTCCACCAGACCAGGGTCTGCGGGGCAGGAGGGGTGTGAGTGATTCAGGGTCGACTTGCCTGAAGGACTTGCATCCCCAACCCCGCAATTTTGACTGCAATAGGCAACAGTACACATTTAGCACTGGGGTTTTCCGGGATGGACAGACAGGCGGTCCTATCACACACACACACACATGCACACACCACCACACCTTCTTTGAATGCACCCCAGCAGCCTTCTGGTTGCATTACTCTCCTTTTCTCCCTCATTTACTGCCATAACTATGACAGGAAGAGGCCAGGTGACCATTTGTCATTCCAGTTTTCCTGGACCTAATCAACTGTTTTTCATTACATGTTGTCGTCCAATGTTAATTTTTTTGTGTAAATGTTTTCAGGTTCTATGTTTAATTGTCTCACCGGCCATGATTCTCTCCCTCTTGGGGTAGTGATCAGTTGTTTATAGACCCAAACATGATAAATAGTTTTCCAAAGAGGGGGGTTGGTGGTGGTTCTCTTTGACCAAAAACTGTGCTCTTGTCATCCTACAGGTCATCCACTGGACAGAATTATTGCAGCAGTTCTTGATGATTTAAGAATTAATAAAGTGTTGCATTGCAGGTGGAGAACTTGAGCTACACTTGCGGACTAACTCCGTCCTAGATGCAATGGCATGCAAATACTCTTTGTTGTATGCCCAGCATGCTGACAGGATGGGTTGAAAATAAATAAATAAAAAATAAAATCTCCACGAATTACTCTGTGTGGCAGGATCAGACAAAAGGTCAAACATGTATTTGTCGAGTTAAAAAACGCATTTTCAGCCCATTTAAACGTCGAAAAGGCGGATCGGTTAAACGCTACAGTCATTACTCTGTGTGACAGTGTCAGGCAGTTTAAATACTATGATGAACTAGTATGTGCTGCTAAAGTGTTGTTTGTCAAACAGTTGTAGGTCCTTCTAACATTTATTTTTCGAGTAATGATTATTTTTATCAACGTCTGCACATGTGGGAAAAAACGCATTTTCAGCCGATTTAAACGCCGAAAAGGCGGATCGGTTAAACGCTACAGTCATTACTCTGTGCGACAGTGTCAGACAGTTTAAATACTATGATGAACTAGTATGTGCTGCTAAAGTGTTGTCTGTCAACGAGTTTTAGGCTCATATAAAATGTATTTTTCGAGTTATGAGTATTTTCAGAATTTTGGACGGTTTGCTGCCTTGCTGAATTAGAGAAACACCGAACCAATGTCTCTTTATAGGTGAATGATTCAGAATGCTGCAGTACACCATATAATTTTAATTAATATGAGGAACAATTATGTGCTTAAGTCTTTCTCAAAGACAGTTTAAATACAATGATAAACTAGTATGTGCTGCTAAAGTGTTGTTTGTCAACCAGTTTTAGGCCCATATAAAATGTATTTCTCGAGTTATGATCATTTTCATCAAAGTCTACACATGTGGGAAAAAACGCATTTTCAGCCGATTTAAACGTCGATTTGGCGGAACGGTTAAACGCTTCAGCCATTACTATGTGACAGTGTCAGACAGTTTAAATACAATGATAAACTAGTATGTGCTGCTAAAGTGTTGTTTTTCAAACAGTTTTAGGCCCATTTAAAATGTATTTTTCGAGTTATGATCATGTTCAGAACTTTGGACGATTTGCTGTCTAGCTGAATTAGAGAAACACCGAACAATTGTCTCTTTGTAGGTGCATGATTTTGAATGCTGCAGTACACCATATAACTTTAATTAATATGAGGAACTATTATGTGCTTCTTAAGTCTTTCTCAAAGACAGTTTAAATACAATGATAAACTAGTATGTGCTGCTAAAGTCTTGTTTGTCAACCAGTTTTAGGCCCATATAAAATGTATTTTTCGAGTTCTGATAATTTTCATCAAAGTCTACACGTGGGAAAAAACGCATTTTCAGTCGATTTAAACGTCGACAAGGCGAATCGGTTAAACGCTTAAGTCATTACTCCATGTGACAGTGTCAGACAGTTTAAATACAATGATAAACTAGTATGTGCTGCTAAAGACTTGTTTGTCAACCAGTTTTAGGCCCAAATAAAATGTATTTTTCGAGTTCTGATAATTTTCATCAAAGTCTACACGTGAGAAAAAACGCATTTTCAGCCGATTTAAACGTCGAAAAGGCGAATCGTTTGAACGCTTCAGTCATTACTCTATGTGACAGTGTCAGTCAGTTTAAATACAATGATGAACTAGTATGTGCTGCTAAAGTCTTGTTTGTCAACCAGTTTTAGGCCCATATAAAATGTATTTTTCGAGTTCAGATAATTTTCATCAAAGTCTACACGTGGGAAAAAACGCATTTTCAGTCGATTTAAACGTCGATTTGGCGGAACGGTTAAACACTTCAATCATTACTCTATGTGACAGTGTCAGACAGTTTAAATACAATGATAAACTAGTATGTGCTGCTAAAGTCTTGTTTGTCAACCAGTTTTAGGCCCAAATAAAATGTATTTTTCGAGTTCTGATAATTTTCCGAACTTTGGACCGTTTGCTGTCTAGCTGAATTAGAGAAACACCGAACCATTGTCTCTTTGTTGGTGAATGATTCAGAATGCTGCAGTACACCATATAACTTTAATTAATATGAGGAACAATTATTTTGCTTCTTAAGTCTTTCTCAAAGACAGTTTAAATACAATGATAAACTAGTATGTGCTGCTAAAGTGTTGTTTGTCAACCAGTTTTAGGCCCATATAAAATGTATTTTTCGAGTTATGATAATTTTCATCAAAGTCTACACATGTGGGAAAAAACGCATTTTCAGCCGATTTAAACGTCGAAAAGGCGGATCGGTTAAACGCTTCAGCCATTACTCTGTGACAGTGTCAGACAGTTTAAATACAATGATAAACTAGTATGTGCTACTAAAGTCTTGTTTGTCAACCAGTTTTAGGCCCATATAAAATGTATTTTTCGAGTTCTGATAATTTTCATCAAAGTCTACACGTGGGAAAAAACGCATTTTCAGCCGATTTTAACGTCGATTGGCGGAACGGTTAAACGCTTCAGTCATTACTCTATGTGACAGTGTCAGACAGTTTAAATACAATGATAAACTAGTATGTGCTGCTAAAGTGTTGTTTGCCAACCAGTTTTAGGCCCATATAAAATGTATTTTTCGAGTTATGATCATTTTCCGAACTTTGGACCGTTTGCTGTCTAGCTGAATTAGAGAAACACCGAACCATTGTCTCTTTGTAGGCGCATGATTTAGAATGCTGCAGTACAGCATAGAAATTTAATTAATATGATGAACTATTATGTGCTTCTTAAGTTTTTCTCACAGAGTTCTAGGCCCATCTAACATGTATTTGTGGAGTTATGATCATTTTCAGAACTTTGGACGATTTGCTGTCGAGCTGAATTAGAGAAACACCGAACCATTGTCTCTTTGTAGGTGAATGATTCAGAATGCTGCAGTACACCATATAACTTTAATTAATATGAGGAACAATTATTTTGCTTCTTAAGTCTTTCTCAAAGACAGTTTAAATACAATGATGAACTAGTATGTGCTGCTTATGTCTTGTTTGTCAACCAGTTTTAGGCCCATATAAAATGTATTTTTCGAGTTCTGATAATTTTCATCAAAGTCTACACATGTGGGAAAAAATGCATTTTCAGCTGATTTTAACGTCGATTTGGTGGAACGGTTAAACGCTTCAGTCATTACTCTATGTGACAGTGTCAGACAGTTTAAATACAATGATAAACTAGTATGTGCTGCTAAAGTGTTGTTTGCCAACCAGTTTTAGGCCCATATAAAATGTATTTTTCGAGTTATGATCATTTTCCGAACTTTGGACCGTTTGCTGTCTAGCTGAATTAGAGAAACACCGAACCATTGTCTCTTTGTAGGCGCATGATTTAGAATGCTGCAGTACACCATATAACTTTAATGAATATGAGGAACTATTATGTGCTTCTTAAGTCTTTCTCAAAGACAGTTTAAATACAATGATAAACTAGTATGTGCTGCTATAGTGTTGTTTGTCAACCAGTTTTAGGCCCATATAAAATGTATTTTTCGAGTTCTGATAATCTTCATCAAAGTCTACACGTGGGAAAAAACGCATTTTCAGCCGATTTTAACGTCGATTTGGCGGAACGGTTAAACGCTTCAGTCATTACTCTATGTGACAGTGTCAGACAGTTTAAATACAATGATAAACTAGTATGTGCTGCTAAAGTGTTGTATGTCAAACAGTTTTAGGTCCATATAAAATGTATTTTTCGAGTTATGATCATTTTCAGAACTTTGGACGATTTGCTGTCTAGCTGAATTAGAGAAACACCGAACAATTGTCTCTTTGTAGGTGCATGATTTTGAATGCTGCAGTACACCATATAACTTTAATTAATATGAGGAACAATTATGTGCTTCTTAAGTCTTTCTCAAAGACAGTTTTAATACAATGATAAACTAGTATGTGCAGCTAAAGTCTTGTTTGTCAACCAGTTTTAGGCCCATATAAAATGTATTTTTCGAGTTATGATAATTTTCATCAATGTCTACACGTGGGAAAAAACGCATTTTCAGTCGATTTAAACGTCGATTTGGCGGAACGGTTAAACGCTTCAGTCATTACTCTATGTGACAGTGTCAGACAGTTTAAATACAATGATAAACTAGTATGTGCTGCTAAAGTGTTGTTTGTCAGCCAGTTTTAGGCCCTTATAAAATGTATTTTTCGAGTTATGATCATTTTCAGAACTTTGGACGATTTGCTGTCTAGCTGAATTAGAGAAACACCGAACCATTGTCTCTTTGTAGGTGAATGATTCAGAATGCTGCAGTACAGCATAGAAATTTAATTAATATGATGAACTATTATGTGCTTCTTAAGTGTTTCTCACAGAGTTCTAGGCCCATCTAACATGTATTTGTGGAGTTATGATCATATTCAGAACTTTGGACGATTTGCTGTCTAGCTGAATTAGAGAAACACCGAACAATTGTTTCTTTGTAGGTGCATGATTCAGTATACTGCAGTACAGCATAGAAATTTAATTAATATGATGAACTATTATGTGCTTCTTAAGTGTTTCTCACAGAGTTCTAGGCCCATCTAACATGTATTTGTGGAGTTATGATCATATTCAGATCTTTGGACGATTTGCTGTCGAGCTGAATTAGAGAAACACCGAACCATTGTCTCTTTGTAGGTGAATGATTCAGAATGCTGCAGTACACCATATAACTTTAATTAATATGAGGAACAATTATTTTGCTTCTTAAGTCTTTCTCAAAGACAGTTTAAATACAATGATAAACTAGTATGTGCAGCTAAAGTCTTGTTTGTCAACCAGTTTTAGGCCCATATAAAATGTATTTTTCGAGTTATGATCATTTTCCGAACTTTGGACCGTTTGCTGTCTAGCTGAATTAGAGAAACACCGAACCATTATCTCTTTGTAGGCGCATGATTTAGAATGCTGCAGTACACCATATAACTTTAATGAATATGAGGAACTATTATGTGCTTCTTAAGTCTTTCTCAAAGACAGTTTAAATACAATGATAAACTAGTATGTGCTGCTAAAGTCTTGTTTGTCAACCAGTTTTAGGCCCATATAAAATGTATTTTTCGAGTTCTGATAATTTTCATCAAAGTCTACACATGTGGGAAAAAACGCATTTTCAGTCGATTTAAACGTCGAAAAGGCGAATCGGTTAAACGCTTCAGTCATTACTCCATGTGACAGTGTCAGACAGTTTAAATACAATGATGAACTAGTATGTGCTGCTAAAGTGTTGTTTGTCAACCAGTTTTAGGCCCATATAAAATGTATTTTTCGAGTTCTGATAATTTTCATCAAAGTCTACACGTGGGAAAAAACACATTTTCAGCCGATTTTAACGTCGATTTGGCGGAACGGTTAAACGCTTCAGTCATTACTCTATGTGACAGTGTCAGACAGTTTAAATACAATGATAAACTAGTATGTGCTGCTAAAGTGTTGTTTGTCAAACAGTTTTAGGTCCATATAAAATGTATTTTTCGAGTTATGATCATTTTCAGAACTTTGGACGATTTGCTGTCTAGCTGAATTAGAGAAACACCGAACAATTGTCTCTTTGTAGGTGCATGATTTTGAATGCTGCAGTACACCATATAACTTTAATTAATATGAGGAACAATTATGTGCTTCTTAAGTCTTTCTCAAAGACAGTTTAAATACAATGATAAACTAGTATGTGCAGCTAAAGTCTTGTTTGTCAACCAGTTTTAGGCCCATATAAAATGTATTTTTCGAGTTATGATAATTTTCATCAATGTCTACACGTGGGAAAAAACGCATTTTCAGTCGATTTAAACGTCGATTTGGCGGAACGGTTAAACGCTTCAGTCATTACTCTATGTGACAGTGTCAGTCAGTTTAAATACAATGATGAACTAGTATGTGCTGCTAAAGTCTTGTTTGTCAACCAGTTTTAGGCCCATATAAAATGTATTTTTCGAGTTCAGATAATTTTCATCAAAGTCTACACGTGGGAAAAAACGCATTTTCAGTCGATTTAAACGTCGATTTGGCGGAACGGTTAAACACTTCAGTCATTACTCTATGTGACAGTGTCAGACAGTTTAAATACAATGATAAACTAGTATGTGCTGCTAAAGTCTTGTTTGTCAACCAGTTTTAGGCCCAAATAAAATGTATTTTTCGAGTTCTGATCATTTTCATCAAAGTCTACACGTGAGAAAAAACGCATTTTCAGCCGATTTAAACGTCGAAAAGGCGAATCGGTTGAACGCTTCAGTCATTACTCCTTGTGACAGTGTCAGAAAGTGTAAATACAATGATAAACTAGTATGTGCTGCTAAAGTGTTGTTTGCCAACCAGTTTTAGGCCCATATAAAATGTATTTTTCGAGTTATGATCATTTTCCGAACTTTGGACCGTTTGCTGTCTAGCTGAATTAGAGAAACACCGAACCATTGTCTCTTTGTAGGCGCATGATTTAGAATGCTGCAGTACACCATATAACTTTAATGAATATGAGGAACTATTATGTGCTTCTTAAGTCTTTCTCAAAGACAGTTTGAATACAATGATAAACTAGTATGTGCTGCTAAAGTGTTGTTTGTCAACCAGTTTTAGGCCCATATAAAATGTATTTTTCGAGTTCTGATAATTTTCATCAAAGTCTACACATGTGGGAAAAAATGCATTTTAAGCCGATTTTAACGTCGATTTGGTGGAACGGTTAAACGCTTCAGTCATTACTCTATGTGACAGTGTCAGACAGTTTAAATACAATGATCAACTAGTATGTGCTGCTAAAGTGTTGTTTGTCAAACAGTTTTAGGCCCATATAAAATGTATTTTTCGAGTTATGATAATTTTCATCAAAGTCTACACGTGGGAAAAAACGCATTTTCAGTCGATTTAAACGTCGATTTGGCGGAACGGTTAAACACTTCAGTCATTACTCTATGTGACAGTGTCAGACAGTTTAAATACAATGATAAACTAGTATGTGCTGCTAAAGTCTTGTTTGTCAACCAGTTTTAGGCCCAAATAAAATGTATTTTTCGAGTTCTGATCATTTTCATCAAAGTCTACACGTGAGAAAAAACGCATTTTCAGCCGATTTAAACGTTGAAAAGGCGAATCGGTTGAACGCTTCAGTCATTACTCCTTGTGACAGTGTCAGAAAGTGTAAATACAATGATAAACTAGTATGTGCTGCTAAAGTGTTGTTTGCCAACCAGTTTTAGGCCCATATAAAATGTATTTTTCGAGTTATGATCATTTTCCGAACTTTGGACCGTTTGCTGTCTAGCTGAATTAGAGAAACACCGAACCATTGTCTCTTTGTAGGCGCATGATTTAGAATGCTGCAGTACACCATATAACTTTAATGAATATGAGGAACTATTATGTGCTTCTTAAGTCTTTCTCAAAGACAGTTTAAATACAATGATAAACTAGTATGTGCTGCTAAAGTGTTGTTTGTCAACCAGTTTTAGGCCCATATAAAATGTATTTTTCGAGTTCTGATAATTTTCATCAAAGTCTACACATGTGGGAAAAAATGCATTTTAAGCCGATTTTAACGTCGATTTGGTGGAACGGTTAAACGCTTCAGTCATTACTCTATGTGACAGTGTCAGACAGTTTAAATACAATGATCAACTAGTATGTGCTGCTAAAGTGTTGTTTGTCAAACAGTTTTAGGCCCATATAAAATGTATTTTTCGAGTTATGATAATTTTCATCAAAGTCTACACGTGGGAAAAAACGCATTTTCAGCCGATTTTAACGTCGATTTGGCGGAACGGTTAAACGCTTCAGTCATTACTCTATGTGACAGTGTCAGACAGTTTAAATACAATGATAAACTAGTATGTGCTGCTAAAGTGTTGTTTGTCAAACAGTTTTAGGTCCATATAAAATGTATTTTTCGAGTTATGATCATTTTCAGAACTGTGGACGATTTGCTGTCTAGCTGAATTAGAGAAACACCGAACAATTGTCTCTTTGTAGGTGCATGATTTTGAATGCTGCAGTACAGCATATAACTTTAATTAATATGAGGAACAATTATGTGCTTCTTAAGTCTTTCTCAAAGACAGTTTAAATACAATGATAAACTAGTATGTGCTGCTAAAGTGTTGTTTGTCAACCAGTTTTAGGCCCATATAAAATGTATTTTTCGAGTTATGATAATTTTCATCAAAGTCTACACATGTGGGAAAAAACGCATTTTCAGCCGATTTAAACGTCGAAAAGGCGGATCGGTTAAACGCTTCAGCCATTACTCTGTGACAGTGTCAGACAGTTTAAATACAATGATAAACTAGTATGTGCTACTAAAGTGTTGTTTGTCAAACAGTTTTAGGCCCATATAAAATGTATTTTTCGAGTTCTGATAATTTTCATCAAAGTCTACACGTGGGAAAAAACGCATTTTCAGCCGATTTTAACGTCGATTTGGCGGAACGGTTAAACGCTTCAGTCATTACTCTATGTGACAGTGTAAGACAGTTTAAATACAATGATAAACTAGTATGTGCTGCTAAAGTGTTGTATGTCAAACAGTTTTAGGTCCATATAAAATGTATTTTTCGAGTTATGATCATTTTCAGAACTTTGGACGATTTGCTGTCTAGCTGAATTAGAGAAACACCGAACAATTGTCTCTTTGTAGGTGCATGATTTTGAATGCTGCAGTACACCATATAACTTTAATTAATATGAGGAACAATTATGTGCTTCTTAAGTCTTTCTCAAAGACAGTTTAAATACAATGATAAACTAGTATGTGCAGCTAAAGTCTTGTTTGTCAACCAGTTTTAGGCCCATATAAAATGTATTTTTCGAGTTATGATAATTTTCATCAATGTCTACACGTGGGAAAAAACGCATTTTCAGTCGATTTAAACGTCGATTTGGCGGAACGGTTAAACGCTTCAGTCATTACTCTATGTGACAGTGTCAGACAGTTTAAATACAATGATAAACTAGTATGTGCTGCTAAAGTGTTGTTTGTCAGCCAGTTTTAGGCCCTTATAAAATGTATTTTTCGAGTTATGATCATTTTCAGAACTTTGGACGATTTGCTGTCGAGCTGAATTAGAGAAACACCGAACCATTGTCTCTTTGTAGGTGAATGATTCAGAATGCTGCAGTTCAGCATAGAAATTTAATTAATATGATGAACTATTATGTGCTTCTTAAGTGTTTCTCACAGAGTTCTAGGCCCATCTAACATGTATTTGTGGAGTTATGATCATATTCAGAACTTTGGACGATTTGCTGTCTAGCTGAATTAGAGAAACACCGAACAATTGTTTCTTTGTAGGTGCATGATTCAGTATACTGCAGTACAGCATAGAAATTTAATTAATATGATGAACTATTATGTGCTTCTTAAGTGTTTCTCACAGAGTTCTAGGCCCATCTAACATGTATTTGTGGAGTTATGATCATATTCAGATCTTTGGACGATTTGCTGTCGAGCTGAATTAGAGAAACACCGAACCATTGTCTCTTTGTAGGTGAATGATTCAGAATGCTGCAGTACACCATATAACTTTATTTAATATGAGGAACAATTATTTTGCTTCTTAAGTCTTTCTCAAAGACAGTTTAAATACAATGATAAACTAGTATGTGCAGCTAAAGTCTTGTTTGTCAACCAGTTTTAGGCCCATATAAAATGTATTTTTCGAGTTCTGATAATTTTCATCAAAGTCTACACATGTGGGAAAAAACGCATTTTCAGTCGATTTAAACGTCGAAAAGGCGAATCGGTTAAACGCTTCAGTCATTACTCCATGTGACAGTGTCAGACAGTTTAAATACAATGATGAACTAGTATGTGCTGCTAAAGTGTTGTTTGTCAACCAGTTTTAGGCCCATATAAAATGTATTTTTCCAGTTCTGATAATTTTCATCAAAGTCTACACGTGGGAAAAAACGCATTTTCAGCCGATTTTAACGTCGATTTGGCGGAACGGTTAAACGCTTCAGTCATTACTCTATGTGACAGTGTCAGACAGTTTAAATACAATGATAAACTAGTATGTGCTGCTAAAGTGTTGTTTGTCAAACAGTTTTAGGTCCATATAAAATGTATTTTTCGAGTTATGATCATTTTCAGAACTTTGGACGATTTGCTGTCTAGCTGAATTAGAGAAACACCGAACAATTGTCTCTTTGTAGGTGCATGATTTTGAATGCTGCAGTACACCATATAACTTTAATTAATATGAGGAACAATTATGTGCTTCTTAAGTCTTTCTCAAAGACAGTTTAAATACAATGATAAACTAGTATGTGCAGCTAAAGTCTTGTTTGTCAACCAGTTTTAGGCCCATATAAAACGTATTTTTCGAGTTATGATAATTTTCATCAATGTCTACACGTGGGAAAAAACGCATTTTCAGTCGATTTAAACGTCGATTTGGCGGAAGGTTAAACGCTTCAGTCATTACTCTATGTGACAGTGTCAGTCAGTTTAAATACAATGATGAACTAGTATGTGCTGCTAAAGTCTTGTTTGTCAACCAGTTTTAGGCCCATATAAAATGTATTTTTCGAGTTCAGATAATTTTCATCAAAGTCTACACGTGGGAAAAAACGCATTTTCAGTCGATTTAAACGTCGATTTGGCGGAACGGTTAAACACTTCAGTCATTACTCTATGTGACAGTGTCAGACAGTTTAAATACAATGATAAACTAGTATGTGCTGCTAAAGTCTTGTTTGTCAACCAGTTTTAGGCCCAAATAAAATTTATTTTTCGAATTCTGATAATTTTCATCAAAGTCTACACGTGAGAAAAAACGCATTTTCAGCCGATTTAAACGTCGAAAAGGCGAATCGGTTGAACGCTTCAGTCATTACTCCTTGTGACAGTGTCAGAAAGTGTAAATACAATGATAAACTAGTATGTGCTGCTAAAGTGTTGTTTGCCAACCAGTTTTAGGCCTATATAAAATGTATTTTTCGAGTTATGATCATTTTCCGAACTTTGGACCGTTTGCTGTCTAGCCTAATTAGAGAAACACCGAACCATTGTCTCTTTGTAGGCGCATGATTTAGAATGCTGCAGTACACCATATAACTTTAATGAATATGAGGAACTATTATGTGCTTCTTAAGTCTTTCTCAAAGACAGTTTAAATACAATGATTAACTAGTATGTGCTGCTAAAGTGTTGTTTGTCAACCAGTTTTAGGCCCATATAAAATGTATTTTTCGAGTTCTGATAATTTTCATCAAAGTCTACACATGTGGGAAAAAATGCATTTTAAGCCGATTTTAACGTCGATTTGGTGGAACGGTTAAACGCTTCAGTCATTACTCTATGTGACAGTGTCAGACAGTTTAAATACAATGATCAACTAGTATGTGCTGCTAAAGTGTTGTTTGTCAAACAGTTTTAGGCCCATATAAAATGTATTTTTCGAGTTCTGATAATTTTCATCAAAGTCTCCACGTGGGAAAAAACGCATTTTCAGCCGATTTTAACGTTGATTTGGCGGAGCGGTTAAACGCTTCAGTCATTACTCTATGTGACAGTGTCAGACAGTTTAAATACAATGATAAACTAGTATGTGCTGCTAAAGTGTTGTTTGTCAAACAGTTTTAGGTCCATATAAAATGTATTTTTCGAGTTATGATCATTTTCAGAACTTTGGACGATTTGCTGTCTAGCTGAATTAGAGAAACACCGAACAATTGTCTCTTTGTAGGTGCATGATTTTGAATGCTGCAGTACACCATATAACTTTAATTAATATGAGGAACTATTATGTGCTTCTTAAGTCTTTCTCAAAGACAGTTTAAATACAATGATGAACTAGTATGTGCTGCTAAAGTCTTGTTTGTCAACCAGTTTTAGGCCCATATAAAATGTATTTTTCGAGTTCAGATAATTTTCATCAAAGTCTACACGTGGGAAAAAACGCATTTTCAGTCGATTTAAACGTCGATTTGGCGGAACGGTTAAACACTTCAGTCATTACTCTATGTGACAGTGTCAGACAGTTTAAATACAATGATAAACTAGTATGTGCTGCTAAAGTCTTGTTTGTCAACCAGTTTTAGGCCCAAATAAAATGTATTTTTCGAGTTCTGATAATTTTCCGAACTTTGGACCGTTTGCTGTCTAGCTGAATTAGAGAAACACCGAACCATTGTCTCTTTGTAGGCGCATGATTCAGAATACTGCAGTACAGCATAGAAATTTAATTAATATGATGAACTATTATGTGCTTCTTAAGTGTTTCTCACAGAGTTCTAGGCTCATCTAACATGTATTTGTGGAGTTATGATCATTTTCAGAACTTTGGACGATTTGCTGTCGAGCTGAATTAGAGACACCGAACCATTGTCTCTTTGTAGGTGAATGATTCAGAATGCTGCAGTACACCATATAACTTTAATTAATATGAGGAACAATTATTTTGCTTCTTAAGTCTTTCTCAAAGACAGTTTAAATACAATGATGAACTAGTATGTGCTGCTTATGTCTTGTTTGTCAACCAGTTTTAGGCCCATATAAAATGTATTTTTCGAGTTCTGATAATTTTCATCAAAGTCTACACATGTGGGAAAAAATGCATTTTCAGCTGATTTTAACGTCGATTTGGTGGAACGGTTAAACGCTTCAGTCATTACTCCATGTGACAGTGTCAGACAATTTAAATACAATGATGAACTAGTATGTGCTGCTAAAGTGTTGTTTGTCAACCAGTTTTAGGCCCATGTAAAATGTATTTTTCGAGTTCTGATAATTTTCATCAAAGTCTACACATGTGGGAAAAAATGCATTTTAAGCCGATTTTAACGTCGATTTGGTGGAACGGTTAAACGCTTCAGTCATTACTCTATGTGACAGTGTCAGACAGTTTAAATACAATGATCAACTAGTATGTGCTGCTAAAGTGTTGTTTGTCAAACAGTTTTAGGTCCATATAAAATGTATTTTTCGAGTTATGATCATTTTCCGAACTTTGGACCGTTTGCTGTCTAGCTGAATTAGAGAAACACCGAACCATTGTCTCTTTGTTGGCGCATGATTTAGAATGCTGCAGTACACCATATAACTTTAATGAATATGAGGAACTATTATGTGCTTCTTAAGTCTTTCTCAAAGACAGTTTAAATACAATGATAAACTAGTATGTGCTGCTAAAGTCTTGTTTGTCAACCAGTTTTAGGCCCATATAAAATGTATTTTTCGAGTTCTGATAATTTTCATCAAAGTCTACACATGTGGGAAAAAACGCATTTTCAGTCGATTTAAACGTCGAAAAGGCGAATCGGTTAAACGCTTCAGTCATTACTCCATGTGACAGTGTCAGACAGTTTAAATACAATGATGAACTAGTATGTGCTGCTAAAGTGTTGTTTGTCAACCAGTTTTTGGCCCATATAAAATGTATTTTTCGAGTTCTGATAATTTTCATCAAAGTCTACACATGTGGGAAAAAATGCATTTTAAGCCGATTTTAACGTCGATTTGGTGGAACGGTTAAACGCTTCAGTCATTACTCTATGTGACAGTTTCAGACAGTTTAAATACAATGATCAACTAGTATGTTCTGCTAAAGTGTTGTTTGTCAAACAGTTTTAGGCCCATATAAAATGTATTTTTCGAGTTCTGATAATTTTCATCAAAGTCTACACGTGGGAAAAAACGCATTTTCAGCCGATTTTAACGTCGATTTGGCGGAACGGTTAAACGCTTCAGTCATTACTCTATGTGACAGTGTCAGACAGTTTAAATACAATGATAAACTAGTATGTGCTGCTAAAGTGTTGTTTGTCAAACAGTTTTAGGCCCATATAAAATGTATTTTTCGAGTTATGATCATTTTCCGAACTTTGGACCGTTTGCTGTCTAGCTGAATTAGAGAAACACCGAACCATTGTCTCTTTGTTGGCGCATGATTTAGAATGCTGCAGTACACCATATAACTTTAATGAATATGAGGAACTATTATGTGCTTCTTAAGTCTTTCTCAAAGACAGTTTAAATACAATGATAAACTAGTATGTGCTGCTAAAGTCTTGTTTGTCAACCAGTTTTAGGCCCATATAAAATGTATTTTTCGAGTTCTGATAATTTTCATCAAAGTCTACACATGTGGGAAAAAACGCATTTTCAGTCGATTTAAACGTCGAAAAGGCGAATCGGTTAAACGCTTCAGTCATTACTCCATGTGACAGTGTCAGACAGTTTAAATACAATGATAAACTAGTATGTGCTGCTAAAGTCTTGTTTGTCAACCAGTTTTTGGCCCATATAAAATGTATTTTTCGAGTTCTGATAATTTTCATCAAAGTCTACACATGTGGGAAAAAATGCATTTTAAGCCGATTTTAACGTCGATTTGGTGGAACGGTTAAACGCTTCAGTCATTACTCTATGTGACAGTGTCAGACAGTTTAAATACAATGATCAACTAGTATGTGCTGCTAAAGTGTTGTTTGTCAAACAGTTTTAGGCCCATATAAAATGTATTTTTCGAGTTCTGATAATTTTCATCAAAGTCTACACGTGGGAAAAAACGCATTTTCAGCCGATTTTAACGTTGATTTGGCGGAACGGTTAAACGCTTCAGTCATTACTCTATGTGACAGTGTCAGACAGTTTAAATACAATGATAAACTAGTATGTGCTGCTAAAGTGTTGTTTGTCAAACAGTTTTAGGTCCATATAAAATGTATTTTTCGAGTTATGATCATTTTCAGAACTTTGGACGATTTGCTGTCTAGCTGAATTAGAGAAACACCGAACAATTGTCTCTTTGTAGGTGCATGATTTTGAATGCTGCAGTACACCATATAACTTTAATTAATATGAGGATCAATTATGTGCTTCTTAAGTCTTTCTCAAAGACAGTTTAAATACAATGATAAACTAGTATGTGCAGCTAAAGTCTTGTTTGTCAACCAGTTTTAGGCCCATATAAAATGTATTTTTCGAGTTATGATAATTTTCATCAATGTCTACACGTGGGAAAAAACGCATTTTCAGTCGATTTAAACGTCGATTTGGCGGAACGGTTAAACGCTTCAGTCATTACTCTATGTGACAGTGTCAGTCAGTTTAAATACAATGATGAACTAGTATGTGCTGCTAAAGTCTTGTTTGTCAACCAGTTTTTGGCCCATATAAAATGTATTTTTCGAGTTCAGATAATTTTCATCAAAGTCTACACGTGGGAAAAAACGCATTTTCAGTCGATTTAAACGTCGATTTGGCGGAACGGTTAAACACTTCAGTCATTACTCTATGTGACAGTGTCAGACAGTTTAAATACAATGATAAACTAGTATGTGCTGCTAAAGTCTTGTTTGTCAACCAGTTTTAGGCCCAAATAAAATGTATTTTTCGAGTTCTGATAATTTTCATCAAAGTCTACACGTGAGAAAAAACGCATTTTCAGCCGATTTAAACGTCGAAAAGGCGAATCGGTTGAACGCTTCAGTCATTACTCTATGTGACAGTGTCAGAAAGTGTAAATACAATGATAAACTTGTATGTGCTGCTAATGTGTTGTTTGCCAACCAGTTTTAGGCCCATATAAAATGTATTTTTCGAGTTATGATAATTTTCATCAAAGTCTACACATGTGGGAAAAAACGCATTTTCAGCCGATTTAAACGTCGATTTGGTGGAACGGTTAAACGCTTCAGTCATTACTCTATGTGACAGTGTCAGACAGTTTAAATACAATGATAAACTAGTATGTGCTGCTAAAGTGTTGTTTGTCAGCCAGTTTTAGGCCCTTATAAAATGTATTTTTCGAGTTATGATCATTTTCAGAACTTTGGACGATTTGCTGTCGAGCTGAATTAGAGAGACACCGAACCATTGTCTCTTTGTAGGTGAATGATTCAGGATGCTGCCGTACACCATATAACTTTAATTAATATGAGGAAAAATTATTTTGCTTCTTAAGTCTTTCTCAAAGACAGTTTAAATACAATGATGAACTAGTATGTGCTGCTAATGTCTTGTTTGTCAACCAGTTTTAGGCCTATATAAAATGTATTTTTCGAGTTCTGATAATTTTCATCAAAGTCTACACGTGGGAAAAAACGCATTTTCAGTCGATTTAAACGTCGAAAAGGCGAATCGGTTAAACGCTTAAGTCATTACTCCATGTGACAGTGTCAGACAGTTTAAATACAATGATGAACTAGTATGTGCTGCTAAAGTGTTGTTTGTCAACCAGTTTTAGGCCCATATAAAATGTATTTTTCGAGTTATGATCATTTTCAGAAATTTGGACGATTTGCTGTCTAGCTGAATTTGAGAAACACCGAACCATTGCCTCTTTGTACGTGCATGATTTAGAATGCTGCAGTACACCATATAACTTTAATTAATATGAGGAACAATTATGTGCTTCTTAAGTCTTTCGCAAAGACAGTTTAAATACAATGATAAACTAGTATGTGCTGCTAAAGTGTTGTTTGTCAACCAGTGCGCATGCGCGACTGGCATCCGACAGCACCAGGAAGTGGAACACCGCGGGTGGAACACGGAAGGGAGTTTTTTCCGGACTCCAGAACATCTTTACGGAATCTTTTTCATTTTTATGTGACTGATCCTCCAGCAGTGGTTGTTTTCAGTGCGTGGGGGGTCCCCCCCCCCACACACCCCAACCACCCTTTTTCTTCGGGTGTGCGATGACCGATCACATTGAAACAAACTCTGTGACCGGGAAAATGGATCACGTACGGCTGAATGAAGAAGCAAACGCACCAAAAGGTGGCGGCGAAGCAGACAGAAGCTATGGAAAAGAGCTTACAGTCTGTGTGGAACTGCAAGGGGAGGAAAGTATTACGACGACGGAATTGATGAACAACGTGCGAGAGCTCTGCGGCGGTTTACTAGCTTGCCGCACCACCGGAGATCGACGATACGAACTTACAATGAGTGACCAAAGAGGGAAAGATCGCCTGCTGGAGGGATTCAAGATTGGAGAGGTAAGAATAATAGCCAGAGAATTGAGGAATGACGAGATGGTCGTTTCCTTCCTCAACCTCCCGGCTTATATTACTGACGACGAAATACTGGGGAAGCTACATGGTTGGGGCGTGTCGGCCACCTCGCCGATTAAGCGCAGAATGTGGCCAGGAACCCGTATTGCGGACGGTACACGGTTTATGAGAGTAAAATTCAATAAATTAGTTCAGAGTCTTCCATACTCTGCAAAGTTTCACACTGCCATAGGGCCAGAGTACTTCCGCGTCATTCACGATAGACAATCAAAGGTCTGCCGCCTCTGTATACAGCCTGGACATATCCTACGGGAATGTCCGGAGTTCTTCTGTCGCAAATGTGGATTGCAAGGACACTTTGCGAGAGAGTGCCAAAGTGCCAAGAAATGTGACCTGTGTCATAACACTTGGAATGAATGTGACTGCAATAAGAGCGAGGAGGACGGCGGCGCTCCGCTGGTGACGACGGCCGCTTCAACCGATAGGCAAGGCGAACTGCATAGCGAGGATGAAAATAAAATGGAGACTGAGACGGGGCAGGGGGATGTGAGGGATGAAACTCAACCTGCAGTGGCGGGTAGTATGAACCAAGCAAGCGAGGTGAGGCTAGATCTGAGCTCGGGCTCTGACGAGGAGAGCGGAGCGAGACGAGGAGCGAGGCTGAAGGCGGAGGTGGGAGGGGAGGTGCTAGCCTTGGGAGTGGGCCCCACCCCCGCTCCTACCCCGCTGCTGCTGAAGCAAATCAGAGATCCTGCATCTGAGATGGGAATGATGAATAGGTCATCATCTCAGTCCCAGCCCCTCCAGCGACTGCCTCTTGATAACCTGATCTCAAGTGCAAGTGAGGCCGAATCCGAGATAGACTTGTCTCATATGAACAGAATTGGGAAAAGGCTAAGTGAAAAGCAGATGAGAAGGAGAAGCAAGAGAAACAAAGACAGAGTTAATAACTAAATGTCGAAAATCATACTCTCTTCTCAGTGTGACTCTTATGATTAGCTTCACTTCTCTAAATGCTAACGGCCTGCGCACAAAATCGAAAATAGATTCTGTACTGCAAACTTTGAACTCGGATGTAGTCTGCCAGCAAGAAACTTGGTGGGACCAGGAGCATCACGACTATGTGGCGAACCAGAGAAACAAGCAGGTATTTTCAAACCACGGGTCAGCAAGATCATGCGGGGTGGCAATCATATCTAAGATTGCTTCAGGCATGAGTGCTGAAGAGATATACAAAGACGATCAAGGCAGAGTATTAATTGTAGATTTTTCACTTAATAAACAACGATATAGAATAATTAACATATATGCACCAAACAATGAAAATCATAGAAAGCAGTTTTTTATTAAATTAAAGAAATGGTACGGAAACAATGTAATAATAACTGGAGACTTTAATGTGGCTCTAACAAAAATGGACGTGTCAGTAAACAATACCTTCAAGAGTGACGCCAGTCGAACAACCCTAATGAATTTGATAAATCACCATAACCTAGTAGAAATGTGGAGAATCTCAAACCCTTTGAAGCGGGACTTCTCGAGAAGGCAGATTGTAAAGGGGGTCCTCAAACAGTCCAGAATCGATCTCTGTCTGGCTTCCTCCAGCATTATCAGAGACATTAACAAAATTAAATATGAGTTCAATAGCTGGAGCGATCACGCATCTTTATATTGGCAATTAGGGGACGATGGAAGGCCCAGAGGTGGGGGCATCTGGTGCTTCAATGCCAGTCTCCTTGAGGACCAAACCTTCAAAAAAAAGATAAGGAATCTACTGAGCAATATAACAGATGAATTAGCTGTAGAAGGAAACTACATTAAATCATGGGACGATGTAAAAAGACGAATTAAGAGAGCCTGTATAAATTATAGTAAAGAGAAAGGATGGCGGGAAGGAATGGAGGAGAGAACATTAAGGGACCTCCTCGCAAAATAAATTACATTACTTGACCATGACCCTGACAGAAGTTGTGCAAAATTTGAAGAATATGAAGCTAAACTTCACTCTTTTGAAAAGAAAAGATGCATAGGAGCAGCTGTTAGAAGTAGATTTAAAAATATCACAGATGGGGAGAAATGTACAGCTTTTTTCCTTGGCCTAGAAAAAAAAACCCAAAACAAAGCCAGAATGGGTCCGAATGAAAATAGTAAGGGGGAAATAATAGTTGAGCAGGAAGACATACTGGACGAAATACATAGGTATTACGAGAACCTCTTTACTAGTAACAGCTCCAATCCAAAACAAACTAAAGAAATACTGGAATGTATTGATAGGGAAATAAATCACATCGACAAAGAAGAGTGCGACACGGTAATCACATTAGCGGAAGTAGAACTGGCAATAGATGGACTAAATAAGAACAAAAGCCCAGGCCCAGACGGAATCTCGACAGAGTTCTACCAGTGCTTCAAAGCCCAGCTGGCCCCCTTGCTGCTAAAACTTTACACTAGTATTAGAGTAAACCAGACAACTCCGGACTCCCTCACAAAAGGTATCATCACAATTGTATTTAAGAATAAAGGATGCCGGAACCAACTGAAAAACTATAGGCCAATTAGCCTACTCAATTCAGATTATAAGATTCTGGCAAAAATTCTGGCTAATAGACTTAAAGCAGTAATAGGCTCAATCATCAGCAATACGCAAACTTACAGTATCCCAGGCAGAGATATTACAGACTCCATCAATACAATTAGGGATACAGTAAAAACAATGACTATGCAGAGGGGCCTGCTGCTTGGAGTAGACCTAGAAAAAGCTTTTGACAGGGTTGAGCATCCGTTCCTCTGGTCCGTAATGGAAAAGTTCGGCTTCGGAGCAAAGTTCATCGATTGGATCAAGGTGTTATATCGAAGTGCGAGTAGCAGGGTGAAATGCAACGGACTTCTCACCAGGGACATTCGGATCGAGAGGTCTGTGAGACAGGGATGCCCCCTCTCAGCTCTGCTATACACCCTGGTCGCAGAACCCCTCGCACTCCTAATACTGAAAGACAAAAATATAAAAGGTATCTTAACGCCAAATGGCAACAAAACCAAAATAGTCCAATATGCAGACAACATTAATATCATGGTCTCGGATGGTGACAGCATAGACCATGTCTTCAAACACCTAGGGGCCTATGAGAAAGCCTCTGGCGCAAGAATCAATAAAGAAAAATCTGCAATAATGTTCTGCGGTAAGAATCAAAAAACGATAAACAAATGGGGCCTTAAAGAGACCACAGGGTGCAGAGAAATCTTGGGTGTGTACATTGGGAAAGACGAGAGTGAAGCAAGAGATAAAACATGGAAGAGTGTGATAATTAAAATACAGTGTACCTTGAACCTGTGGAGGGCGAGGGGGCTTAGTCTAAAAGGAAAGGTAATAGTATCTAATGCCTTAGTGCTGTCAAAAATTAATCATGCTTTGGGAACCTGTGAGCTGCCCGATTGGGCACTAAATTCATTGAACGGTGAGATATCCTCCTTTCTTTGGAAGGGTAAGGGAAATATGATCGCCCACAGGACGTTAATTGCTAATAAACGGGAGGGGGGATTAGGGCTGATTGACATTGGTGCCAAAAGAGACGCACTGAGGGTCAAATTGATAGGGAAATTCTTGGATTCGACCAGGCAGTATCCCTGGGAGGACGCACTCGCAGGCTACCTGGCGGAGTTTGGGGAGAGGAGCAAATACAATCTCTGTACCCACTACCCCAGAAAAACCTACAGTGGCCTGCCGGGCTTCTACCAGGAGGTGCTGGAGGCATGGGGAAGGATACTCCCCCACCTCAGACCCGAGTGCAGTAAAAAAGAGCATGTGCTGCAGTTACCTTTCCTCTCGAATCCATGCTTCACCTATAATGGGAGAAACCTCGTCAGCAGTCACTTGACGGCAGCAGGCCTAACAAGAGTGGGACAGGTGACCGACCACAAAGGGAACTTTGATATAGGGAATGTACTTTGGGAATTAGACAGATGGAAGGTGCAATACAGGGAAAAACTGATTGTCTCTTTCGGGGAAAAATTTGATCAAAGCCTACTACCTGAGTGGCGAGGCATGCTCAAAGAGAAAGGACCCAAGGGGCAGGATGATGCCCTGAACTTCCTCCTGTGCCTTAGAGGAAAATTCCCCACCATCCAATCAGTGAAAACCAGAGACTGGTATAGATTACTCATTTCAAAGATTGTGACAATTCCAGCTTCAGAAAAGGCCTGGTCAAGGATATTTCCTGGCTATTCAATTATAAATATATGGAACAACATGGAAATCCCTTTTGCCACATCAGCCATCTTCCACCTGGATTTCAAGATAAGGCACAGGAGGATTTTTACTGGCATCATCCTGCATCAAATACACAAAGACTTGCACAAGAGGGAGTGTGCGGTCTGCATGGAAGAAGCAGAAGACATTGAGCACCTGTTCCTTAGGTGCACGGCCCTCACGAACTATAGGGAGAGGGTCAAGAGCCTACTGGTGGAACATTGTGGCCTTAGGAGACTAACAGGGCTTACATGGGACTGGGCCTACATGTTTGGCCCCCCCCCCAAAACAAAGAGTCCAACGGAAAACTTACTGATAAACACTGTGCTGGCATTTGCCAGGCGCGCAACATGGACAAGAAGGAACTTGGCACTATATGAGGGTAGAGACGTAAGCATACAAAGCCTCTTTGGAAACTCACTAAAAGCCCACCTATCGTTGGTATATGGAGGAAACAAAGACCTTTTTGTAAGCCAATTCATGCAACAAACTACCCTACTCCAGGAAACTGAATGCCACTCTCTCTCCTTCGCATTCTGATAGGATAGAGAATGGGAGAAAAAGGGAAAACATGTATTTCCCAAGTGTTTAAAAATGTTTTCTTGGCATAATTGTTACTGTTGATGATTCTGTATTTTTATATTAAAAAAAAAAAAAAAAAAAAAATGTGTTTTTCGAGTTATGATAATTTTCATCAAAGTCTACACATGTGGGAAAAAACGCATTTTCAGCCGATTTAAACGTCGAAAAGGCGGATCGGTTAAACGCTTCAGCCATTACTCTGTGACAGTGTCAGGCAGTTTAAATACAATGATAAACTAGTATGTGCTACTAAAGTCTTGTTTGTCAACCAGTTTTAGGCCCATATAAAATGTATTTTTCGAGTTTGATAATTTTCATCAAAGTCTACACGTGGGAAAAAACGCATTTTCAGCGGATTTTAACGTCGATTTGGCGGAACGGTTAAACGCTTCAGTCATTACTCTATGTGACAGTGTCAGACAGTTTAAATACAATGATAAACTAGTATGTGCTGCTAAAGTGTTGTTTGTCAACCAGTTTTAGGCCCATATAAAATGTATTTTTCGAGTTATGATCATTTTCAGAACTTTGGACGATTTGCTGTCTAGCTGAATTAGAGAAACACCGAACCATTGTCTCTTTGTAGGTGCATGATTCAGAATACTGCAGTACAGCATAGAAATTTAATTAATATGATGAACTATTATGTGCTTCTTAAGTGTTTCTCACAGAGTTCTAGGCCCATCTAACATGTATTTGTGGAGTTATGATCATTTTCAGAATTTTGGACGATTTGCTGTCTAGCTGAATTAGAGAAACACCGAACCATTGTCTCGTTGTAGGTGAATGATTCAGAATGCTGCAGTACACCATATAACTTTAATTAATATGAGAAACAATTATTTTGCTTCTTAAGTCTTTCTCAAAGACAGTTTAAATTCAATGATGAACTAGTATGTGCTGCTAAAGTCTTGTTTGTCAACCAGTTTTAGGCCCATATAAAATGTATTTTTCGAGTTATGATAATTTTCATCAAAGTCTACACATGTGGGAAAAAACGCATTTTCAGCCGATTTAAACGTCGAAAAGGCGGATCGGTTAAACGCTTCAGCCATTACTATGTGACAGTGTCAGGCAGTTTAAATACAATGATAAACTAGTATGTGCTGCTAAAGTGTTGTTTTTCAAACAGTTTTAGGCCCATTTAAAATGTATTTTTCGAGTTATGATCATTTTCAGAACTTTGGACGATTTGCTGTCTAGCTGAATTAGAGAAACACCGAACAATTTTCTCTTTGTAGGTGCATGATTTTGAGTGCTGCAGTACACCATATAACTTTAATTAATATGAGGAACAATTATGTGCTTCTTAAGTCTTTCGCAAAGACAGTTTAAATACAATGATAAACTAGTATGTGCTGCTAAAGTGTTGTTTGTCAACCAGTTTTAGGCCCATATAAAATGTATTTTTCGAGTTATGATCATTTTCAGAACTTTGGATCGTTTGCTGTCTAGCTGAATTAGAGAAACACCGAACCATTGTCTCTTTGTAGGCGCATGATTTAGAATGCTGCAGTACACCATATAACTTTAATGAATATTAGGAACTATTATGTGCTTCTTATGTCTTTCTCAAAGACAGTTTAAATACAATGATAAACTAGTATGTGCTGCTAAAGTCTTGTTTGTCAACCAGTTTTAGGCCCATATAAAATGTATTTTTCGAGTTCTGATAATTTTCATCAAAGTCTACACATGTGGGAAAAAACGCATTTTCAGTCGATTTAAACGTCGAAAAGGCGAATCGGTTAAACGCTTAAGTCATTACTCCATGTGACAGTGTCAGACAGTTTAAATACAATGATGAACTAGTATGTGCTGCTAAAGTGTTGTTTGTCAACCAGTTTTAGGCCCATATAAAATGTATTTTTCGAGTTATGATCATTTTCAGAAATTTGGACGATTTGCTGTCTAGCTGAATTTGAGAAACACTGAACCATTGCCTCTTTGTAGGTGCATGGTTTAGAATGCTGCAGTACACCATATAACTTTAATTAATATGAGGAACAATTATTTGCTTCTTAAGTCTTTCTCAAAGACAGTTTGAATTCAATGATGAACTAGTATGTGCTGCTAAAGTCTTGTTTGTCAACCAGTTTTAGGCCCATATAAAATGTATTTTTCGAGTTATGATAATTTTCATCAAAGTCTACACATGTGGGAAAAAACGCATTTTCAGCCGATTTAAACGTCGAAAAGGCGGATCGGTTAAACGCTTCAGCCATTACTATGTGACAGTGTCAGGCAGTTTAAATACAATGATAAACTAGTATGTGCTGCTAAAGTGTTGTTTTTCAAACAGTTTTAGGCCCATTTAAAATGTATTTTTCGAGTTATGATCATTTTCAGAACTTTGGACGATTTGCTGTCGAGCTGAATTAGAGAAACACCGAACAATTTTCTCTTTGTAGGTGCATGATTTTGAGTGCTGCAGTACACCATATAACTTTAATTAATATGAGGAACAATTATGTGCTTCTTAAGTCTTTCGCAAAGACAGTTTAAATACAATGATAAACTAGTATGTGCTGCTAAAGTGTTGTTTGTCAACCAGTTTTAGGCCCATATAAAATGTATTTTTCGAGTTATGATCATTTTCAGAACTTTGGATCGTTTGCTGTCTAGCTGAATTAGAGAAACACCGAACCATTGTCTCTTTGTAGGCGCATGATTTAGAATGCTGCAGTACACCATATAACTTTAATGAATATTAGGAACTATTATGTGCTTCTTATGTCTTTCTCAAAGACAGTTTAAATACAATGATAAACTAGTATGTGCTGCTAAAGTCTTGTTTGTCAACCAGTTTTAGGCCCATATAAAATGTATTTTTCGAGTTCTGATAATTTTCATCAAAGTCTACACATGTGGGAAAAAACGCATTTTCAGTCGATTTAAACGTCGAAAAGGCGAATCGGTTAAACGCTTAAGTCATTACTCCATGTGACAGTGTCAGACAGTTTAAATACAATGATGAACTAGTATGTGCTGCTAAAGTGTTGTTTGTCAACCAGTTTTAGGCCCATATAAAATGTATTTTTCGAGTTATGATCATTTTCAGAAATTTGGACGATTTGCTGTCTAGCTGAATTTGAGAAACACTGAACCATTGCCTCTTTGTAGGTGCATGGTTTAGAATGCTGCAGTACACCATATAACTTTAATTAATATGAGGAACAATTATTTGCTTCTTAAGTCTTTCGCAAAGACAGTTTAAATACAATGATAAACTAGTATGTGCTGCTAAAGTGTTGTTTGTCAACCAGTTTTAGGCCCATATAAAATGTATTTTTCGAGTTCTGATAATTTTCATCAAAGTCTACACATGTGGGAAAAAATGCATTTTAAGCCGATTTTAACGTCGATTTGGTGGAACGGTTAAACGCTTCAGTCATTACTCTATGTGACAGTGTCAGACAGTTTAAATACAATGATCAACTAGTATGTGCTGCTAAAGTGTTGTTTGTCAAACAGTTTTAGGCCCATATAAAATGTATTTTTCGAGTTCTGATAATTTTCATCAAAGTCTACACGTGGGAAAAAACGCATTTTCAGCCGATTTTAACGTCGATTTGGCGGAACGGTTAAACGCTTCAGTCATTACTCTATGTGACAGTGTCAGACAGTTTAAATACAATGATAAACTAGTATGTGCTGCTAAAGTGTTGTTTGTCAAACAGTTTTAGGCCCATATAAAATGTATTTTTCGAGTTATGATCATTTTCCGAACTTTGGACCGTTTGCTGTCTAGCTGAATTAGAGAAACACCGAACCATTGTCTCTTTGTTGGCGCATGATTTAGAATGCTGCAGTACACCATATAACTTTAATGAATATGAGGAACTATTATGTGCTTCTTAAGTCTTTCTCAAAGACAGTTTAAATACAATGATAAACTAGTATGTGCTGCTAAAGTCTTGTTTGTCAACCAGTTTTAGGCCCATATAAAATGTATTTTTCGAGTTCTGATAATTTTCATCAAAGTCTACACATGTGGGAAAAAACGCATTTTCAGTCGATTTAAACGTCGAAAAGGCGAATCGGTTAAACGCTTCAGTCATTACTCCATGTGACAGTGTCAGACAGTTTAAATACAATGATAAACTAGTATGTGCTGCTAAAGTCTTGTTTGTCAACCAGTTTTTGGCCCATATAAAATGTATTTTTCGAGTTCTGATAATTTTCATCAAAGTCTACACATGTGGGAAAAAATGCATTTTAAGCCGATTTTAACGTCGATTTGGTGGAACGGTTAAACGCTTCAGTCATTACTCTATGTGACAGTGTCAGACAGTTTAAATACAATGATAAACTAGTATGTGCTGCTAAAGTGTTGTTTGTCAAACAGTTTTAGGCCCATATAAAATGTATTTTTCGAGTTCTGATAATTTTCATCAAAGTCTACACGTGGGAAAAAAATCATTTTCAACCGATTTTAACGTCGATTTGGCGGAACGGTTAAACGCTTCAGTCATTACTCTATGTGACAGTGTCAGACAGTTTAAATACAATGATAAACTAGTATGTGCTGCTAAAGTGTTGTTTGTCAAACAGTTTTAGGCCCATATAAAATGTATTTTTCGAGTTATGATCATTTTCCGAACTTTGGACCGTTTGCTGTCTAGCTGAATTAGAGAAACACCGAACCATTGTCTCTTTGTTGGCGCATGATTTAGAATGCTGCAGTACACCATATAACTTTAATGAATATGAGGAACTATTATGTGCTTCTTAAGTCTTTCTCAAAGACAGTTTAAATACAATGATAAACTAGTATGTGCTGCTAAAGTCTTGTTTGTCAACCAGTTTTAGGCCCATATAAAATGTATTTTTCGAGTTCTGATAATTTTCATCAAAGTCTACACATGTGGGAAAAAACGCATTTTCAGTCGATTTAAACGTCGAAAAGGCGAATCGGTTAAACGCTTCAGTCATTACTCCATGTGACAGTGTCAGACAGTTTAAATACAATGATAAACTAGTATGTGCTGCTAAAGTCTTGTTTGTCAACCAGTTTTTGGCCCATATAAAATGTATTTTTCGAGTTCTGATAATTTTCATCAAAGTCTACACATGTGGGAAAAAATGCATTTTAAGCCGATTTTAACGTCGATTTGGTGGAACGGTTAAACGCTTCAGTCATTACTCTATGTGACAGTGTCAGACAGTTTAAATACAATGATCAACTAGTATGTGCTGCTAAAGTGTTGTTTGTCAAACAGTTTTAGGCCCATATAAAATGTATTTTTCGAGTTCTGATAATTTTCATCAAAGTCTACACGTGGGAAAAAACGCATTTTCAGCCGATTTTAACGTTGATTTGGCGGAACGGTTAAACGCTTCAGTCATTACTCTATGTGACAGTGTCAGACAGTTTAAATACAATGATAAACTAGTATGTGCTGCTAAAGTGTTGTTTGTCAAACAGTTTTAGGTCCATATAAAATGTATTTTTCGAGTTATGATCATTTTCAGAACTTTGGATCGTTTGCTGTCTAGCTGAATTAGAGAAACACCGAACCATTGTCTCTTTGTAGGCGCATGATTTAGAATGCTGCAGTACACCATATAACTTTAATGAATATTAGGAACTATTATGTGCTTCTTATGTCTTTCTCAAAGACAGTTTAAATACAATGATAAACTAGTATGTGCTGCTAAAGTCTTGTTTGTCAACCAGTTTTAGGCCCATATAAAATGTATTTTTCGAGTTCTGATAATTTTCATCAAAGTCTACACATGTGGGAAAAAACGCATTTTCAGTCGATTTAAACGTCGAAAAGGCGAATCGGTTAAACGCTTAAGTCATTACTCCATGTGACAGTGTCAGACAGTTTAAATACAATGATGAACTAGTATGTGCTGCTAAAGTGTTGTTTGTCAACCAGTTTTAGGCCCATATAAAATGTATTTTTCGAGTTATGATCATTTTCAGAAATTTGGACGATTTGCTGTCTAGCTGAATTTGAGAAACACTGAACCATTGCCTCTTTGTAGGTGCATGGTTTAGAATGCTGCAGTACACCATATAACTTTAATTAATATGAGGAACAATTATTTGCTTCTTAAGTCTTTCGCAAAGACAGTTTAAATACAATGATAAACTAGTATGTGCTGCTAAAGTGTTGTTTGTCAACCAGTTTTAGGCCCATATAAAATGTATTTTTCGAGTTCTGATAATTTTCATCAAAGTCTACACATGTGGGAAAAAATGCATTTTAAGCCGATTTTAACGTCGATTTGGTGGAACGGTTAAACGCTTCAGTCATTACTCTATGTGACAGTGTCAGACAGTTTAAATACAATGATCAACTAGTATGTGCTGCTAAAGTGTTGTTTGTCAAACAGTTTTAGGCCCATATAAAATGTATTTTTCGAGTTCTGATAATTTTCATCAAAGTCTACACGTGGGAAAAAATGCATTTTCAGCCGATTTTAACGTCGATTTGGCGGAACGGTTAAACGCTTCAGTCATTACTCTATGTGACAGTGTCAGACAGTTTAAATACAATGATAAACTAGTATGTGCTGCTAAAGTGTTGTTTGTCAAACAGTTTTAGGCCCATATAAAATGTATTTTTCGAGTTCAGATAATTTTCATCAAAGTCTACACGTGGGAAAAAACGCATTTTCAGTCGATTTAAACGTCGATTTGGCGGAACGGTTAAACACTTCAGTCATTACTCTATGTGACAGTGTCAGACAGTTTAAATACAATGATAAACTAGTATGTGCTGCTAAAGTCTTGTTTGTCAACCAGTTTTAGGCCCAAATAAAATGTATTTTTCGAGTTCTGATAATTTTCATCAAAGTCTACATGTGAGAAAAAACGCATTTTCAGCCGATTTAAACGTCGAAAAGGCGAATCGGTTGAACGCTTCAGTCATTACTCTATGTGACAGTGTCAGAAAGTGTAAATACAATGATAAACTTGTATGTGCTGCTAATGTGTTGTTTGCCAACCAGTTTTAGGCCCATATAAAATGTATTTTTCGAGTTATGATAATTTTCATCAAAGTCTACACATGTGGGAAAAAACGCATTTTCAGCCGATTTAAACGTCGATTTGGTGGAACGGTTAAACGCTTCAGTCATTACTCTATGTGACAGTGTCAGACAGTTTAAATACAATGATAAACTAGTATGTGCTGCTAAAGTGTTGTTTGTCAGCCAGTTTTAGGCCCTTATAAAATGTATTTTTCGAGTTATGATCATTTTCAGAACTTTGGACGATTTGCTGTCGAGCTGAATTAGAGAGACACCGAACCATTGTCTCTTTGTAGGTGAATGATTCAGGATGCTGCCGTACACCATATAACTTTAATTAATATGAGGAAAAATTATTTTGCTTCTTAAGTCTTTCTCAAAGACAGTTTAAATACAATGATGAACTAGTATGTGCTGCTAATGTCTTGTTTGTCAACCAGTTTTAGGCCTATATAAAATGTATTTTTCGAGTTCTGATAATTTTCATCAAAGTCTACACGTGGGAAAAAACGCATTTTCAGTCGATTTAAACGTCGAAAAGGCGAATCGGTTAAACGCTTAAGTCATTACTCCATGTGACAGTGTCAGACAGTTTAAATACAATGATGAACTAGTATGTGCTGCTAAAGTGTTGTTTGTCAACCAGTTTTAGGCCCATATAAAATGTATTTTTCGAGTTATGATCATTTTCAGAAATTTGGACGATTTGCTGTCTAGCTGAATTTGAGAAACACCGAACCATTGCCTCTTTGTACGTGCATGATTTAGAATGCTGCAGTACACCATAATACTTTAATTAATATGAGGAACAATTATGTGCTTCTTAAGTCTTTCGCAAAGACAGTTTAAATACAATGATAAACTAGTATGTGCTGCTAAAGTGTTGTTTGTCAACCAGTGCGCATGCGCGACTGGCATCCGACAGCACCAGGAAGTGGAACACCGCGGGTGGAACACGGAAGGGAGTTTTTTCCGGACTCCAGAACATCTTTACGGAATCTTTTTCATTTTTATGTGACTGATCCTCCAGCAGTGGTTGTTTTCAGTGCGTGGGGGGTCCCCCCCCCCACACACCCCAACCACCCTTTTTCTTCGGGTGTGCGATGACCGATCACATTGAAACAAACTCTGTGACCGGGAAAATGGATCACGTACGGCTGAATGAAGAAGCAAACGCACCAAAAGGTGGCGGCGAAGCAGACAGAAGCTATGGAAAAGAGCTTACAGTCTGTGTGGAACTGCAAGGGGAGGAAAGTATTACGACGACGGAATTGATGAACAACGTGCGAGAGCTCTGCGGCGGTTTACTAGCTTGCCGCACCACCGGAGATCGACGATACGAACTTACAATGAGTGACCAAAGAGGGAAAGATCGCCTGCTGGAGGGATTCAAGATTGGAGAGGTAAGAATAATAGCCAGAGAATTGAGGAATGACGAGATGGTCGTTTCCTTCCTCAACCTCCCGGCTTATATTACTGACGACGAAATACTGGGGAAGCTACATGGTTGGGGCGTGTCGGCCACCTCGCCGATTAAGCGCAGAATGTGGCCAGGAACCCGTATTGCGGACGGTACACGGTTTATGAGAGTAAAATTCAATAAATTAGTTCAGAGTCTTCCATACTCTGCAAAGTTTCACACTGCCATAGGGCCAGAGTACTTCCGCGTCATTCACGATAGACAATCAAAGGTCTGCCGCCTCTGTATACAGCCTGGACATATCCTACGGGAATGTCCGGAGTTCTTCTGTCGCAAATGTGGATTGCAAGGACACTTTGCGAGAGAGTGCCAAAGTGCCAAGAAATGTGACCTGTGTCATAACACTTGGAATGAATGTGATTGCAATAAGAGCGAGGAGGACAGCGGCGCTCCGCTGGTGACGACGGCCGCTTCAACCGATAGGCAAGGCGAACTGCATAGCGAGGATGAAAATAAAATGGAGACTGAGACGGGGCAGGGGGATGTGAGGGATGAAACTCAACCTGCAGTGGCGGGTAGTATGAACCAAGCAAGCGAGGTGAGGCTAGATCTGAGCTCGGGCTCTGACGAGGAGAGCGGAGCGAGACGAGGAGCGAGGCTGAAGGCGGAGGTGGGAGGGGAGGTGCTAGCCTTGGGAGTGGGCCCCACCCCCGCTCCTACCCCGCTGCTGCTGAAGCAAATCAGAGATCCTGCATCTGAGATGGGAATGATGAATAGGTCATCATCTCAGTCCCAGCCCCTCCAGCGACTGCCTCTTGATAACCTGATCTCAAGTGCAAGTGAGGCCGAATCCGAGATAGACTTGTCTCATATGAACAGAATTGGGAAAAGGCTAAGTGAAAAGCAGATGAGAAGGAGAAGCAAGAGAAACAAAGACAGAGTTAATAACTAAATGTCGAAAATCATACTCTCTTCTCAGTGTGACTCTTATGATTAGCTTCACTTCTCTAAATGCTAACGGCCTGCGCACAAAATCGAAAATAGATTCTGTACTGCAAACTTTGAACTCGGATGTAGTCTGCCAGCAAGAAACTTGGTGGGACCAGGAGCATCACGACTATGTGGCGAACCAGAGAAACAAGCAGGTATTTTCAAACCACGGGTCAGCAAGATCATGCGGGGTGGCAATCATATCTAAGATTGCTTCAGGCATGAGTGCTGAAGAGATATACAAAGACGATCAAGGCAGAGTATTAATTGTAGATTTTTCACTTAATAAACAACGATATAGAATAATTAACATATATGCACCAAACAATGAAAATCATAGAAAGCAGTTTTTTATTAAATTAAAGAAATGGTACGGAAACAATGTAATAATAACTGGAGACTTTAATGTGGCTCTAACAAAAATGGACGTGTCAGTAAACAATACCTTCAAGAGTGACGCCAGTCGAACAACCCTAATGAATTTGATAAATCACCATAACCTAGTAGAAATGTGGAGAATCTCAAACCCTTTGAAGCGGGACTTCTCGAGAAGGCAGATTGTAAAGGGGGTCCTCAAACAGTCCAGAATCGATCTCTGTCTGGCTTCCTCCAGCATTATCAGAGACATTAACAAAATTAAATATGAGTTCAATAGCTGGAGCGATCACGCATCTTTATATTGGCAATTAGGGGACGATGGAAGGCCCAGAGGTGGGGGCATCTGGTGCTTCAATGCCAGTCTCCTTGAGGACCAAACCTTCAAAAAAAAGATAAGGAATCTACTGAGCAATATAACAGATGAATTAGCTGTAGAAGGAAACTACATTAAATCATGGGACGATGTAAAAAGACGAATTAAGAGAGCCTGTATAAATTATAGTAAAGAGAAAGGATGGCGGGAAGGAATGGAGGAGAGAACATTAAGGGACCTCCTCGCAAAATAAATTACATTACTTGACCATGACCCTGACAGAAGTTGTGCAAAATTTGAAGAATATGAAGCTAAACTTCACTCTTTTGAAAAGAAAAGATGCATAGGAGCAGCTGTTAGAAGTAGATTTAAAAATATCACAGATGGGGAGAAATGTACAGCTTTTTTCCTTGGCCTAGAAAAAAAAAACCAAAACAAAGCCAGAATGGGTCCGAATGAAAATAGTAAGGGGGAAATAATAGTTGAGCAGGAAGACATACTGGACGAAATACATAGGTATTACGAGAACCTCTTTACTAGTAACAGCTCCAATCCAAAACAAACTAAAGAAATACTGGAATGTATTGATAGGGAAATAAATCACATCGACAAAGAAGAGTGCGACACGGTAATCACATTAGCGGAAGTAGAACTGGCAATAGATGGACTAAATAAGAACAAAAGCCCAGGCCCAGACGGAATCTCGACAGAGTTCTACCAGTGCTTCAAAGCCCAGCTGGCCCCCTTGCTGCTAAAACTTTACACTAGTATTAGAGTAAACCAGACAACTCCGGACTCCCTCACAAAAGGTATCATCACAATTGTATTTAAGAATAAAGGATGCCGGAACCAACTGAAAAACTATAGGCCAATTAGCCTACTCAATTCAGATTATAAGATTCTGGCAAAAATTCTGGCTAATAGACTTAAAGCAGTAATAGGCTCAATCATCAGCAATACGCAAACTTACAGTATCCCAGGCAGAGATATTACAGACTCCATCAATACAATTAGGGATACAGTAAAAACAATGACTATGCAGAGGGGCCTGCTGCTTGGAGTAGACCTAGAAAAAGCTTTTGACAGGGTTGAGCATCCGTTCCTCTGGTCCGTAATGGAAAAGTTCGGCTTCGGAGCAAAGTTCATCGATTGGATCAAGGTGTTATATCGAAGTGCGAGTAGCAGGGTGAAATGCAACGGACTTCTCACCAGGGACATTCGGATCGAGAGGTCTGTGAGACAGGGATGCCCCCTCTCAGCTCTGCTATACACCCTGGTCGCAGAACCCCTCGCACTCCTAATACTGAAAGACAAAAATATAAAAGGTATCTTAACGCCAAATGGCAACAAAACCAAAATAGTCCAATATGCAGACAACATTAATATCATGGTCTCGGATGGTGACAGCATAGACCATGTCTTCAAACACCTAGGGGCCTATGAGAAAGCCTCTGGCGCAAGAATCAATAAAGAAAAATCTGCAATAATGTTCTGCGGTAAGAATCAAAAAACGATAAACAAATGGGGCCTTAAAGAGACCACAGGGTGCAGAGAAATCTTGGGTGTGTACATTGGGAAAGACGAGAGTGAAGCAAGAGATAAAACATGGAAGAGTGTGATAATTAAAATACAGTGTACCTTGAACCTGTGGAGGGCGAGGGGGCTTAGTCTAAAAGGAAAGGTAATAGTATCTAATGCCTTAGTGCTGTCAAAAATTAATCATGCTTTGGGAACCTGTGAGCTGCCCGATTGGGCACTAAATTCATTGAACGGTGAGATATCCTCCTTTCTTTGGAAGGGTAAGGGAAATATGATCGCCCACAGGACGTTAATTGCTAATAAACGGGAGGGGGGATTAGGGCTGATTGACATTGGTGCCAAAAGAGACGCACTGAGGGTCAAATTGATAGGGAAATTCTTGGATTCGACCAGGCAGTATCCCTGGGAGGACGCACTCGCAGGCTACCTGGCGGAGTTTGGGGAGAGGAGCAAATACAATCTCTGTACCCACTACCCCAGAAAAACCTACAGTGGCCTGCCGGGCTTCTACCAGGAGGTGCTGGAGGCATGGGGAAGGATACTCCCCCACCTCAGACCCGAGTGCAGTAAAAAAGAGCATGTGCTGCAGTTACCTTTCCTCTCGAATCCATGCTTCACCTATAATGGGAGAAACCTCGTCAGCAGTCACTTGACGGCAGCAGGCCTAACAAGAGTGGGACAGGTGACCGACCACAAAGGGAACTTTGATATAGGGAATGTACTTTGGGAATTAGACAGATGGAAGGTGCAATACAGGGAAAAACTGATTGTCTCTTTCGGGGAAAAATTTGATCAAAGCCTACTACCTGAGTGGCGAGGCATGCTCAAAGAGAAAGGACCCAAGGGGCAGGATGATGCCCTGAACTTCCTCCTGTGCCTTAGAGGAAAATTCCCCACCATCCAATCAGTGAAAACCAGAGACTGGTATAGATTACTCATTTCAAAGATTGTGACAATTCCAGCTTCAGAAAAGGCCTGGTCAAGGATATTTCCTGGCTATTCAATTAGAAATATATGGAACAACATGGAAATCCCTTTTGCCACATCAGCCATCTTCCACCTGGATTTCAAGATAAGGCACAGGAGGATTTTTACTGGCATCATCCTGCATCAAATACACAAAGACTTGCACAAGAGGGAGTGTGCGGTCTGCATGGAAGAAGCAGAAGACATTGAGCACCTGTTCCTTAGGTGCACGGCCCTCACGAACTATAGGGAGAGGGTCAAGAGCCTACTGGTGGAACATTGTGGCCTTAGGAGACTAACAGGGCTTACATGGGACTGGGCCTACATGTTTGGCCCCCCCCCCAAAACAAAGAGTCCAACGGAAAACTTACTGATAAACACTGTGCTGGCATTTGCCAGGCGCGCAACATGGACAAGAAGGAACTTGGCACTATATGAGGGTAGAGACGTAAGCATACAAAGCCTCTTTGGAAACTCACTAAAAGCCCACCTATCGTTGGTATATGGAGGAAACAAAGACCTTTTTGTAAGCCAATTCATGCAACAAACTACCCTACTCCAGGAAACTGAATGCCACTCTCTCTCCTTCGCATTCTGATAGGATAGAGAATGGGAGAAAAAGGGAAAACATGTATTTCCCAAGTGTTTAAAAATGTTTTCTTGGCATAATTGTTACTGTTGATGATTCTGTATTTTTATATTAAAAAAAAAAAAAAAAAAAAAATGTGTTTTTCGAGTTATGATAATTTTCATCAAAGTCTACACATGTGGGAAAAAACGCATTTTCAGCCGATTTAAACGTCGAAAAGGCGGATCGGTTAAACGCTTCAGCCATTACTCTGTGACAGTGTCAGGCAGTTTAAATACAATGATAAACTAGTATGTGCTACTAAAGTCTTGTTTGTCAACCAGTTTTAGGCCCATATAAAATGTATTTTTCGAGTTTGATAATTTTCATCAAAGTCTACACGTGGGAAAAAACGCATTTTCAGCGGATTTTAACGTCGATTTGGCGGAACGGTTAAACGCTTCAGTCATTACTCTATGTGACAGTGTCAGACAGTTTAAATACAATGATAAACTAGTATGTGCTGCTAAAGTGTTGTTTGTCAACCAGTTTTAGGCCCATATAAAATGTATTTTTCGAGTTATGATCATTTTCAGAACTTTGGACGATTTGCTGTCTAGCTGAATTAGAGAAACACCGAACCATTGTCTCTTTGTAGGTGCATGATTCAGAATACTGCAGTACAGCATAGAAATTTAATTAATATGATGAACTATTATGTGCTTCTTAAGTGTTTCTCACAGAGTTCTAGGCCCATCTAACATGTATTTGTGGAGTTATGATCATTTTCAGAATTTTGGACGATTTGCTGTCTAGCTGAATTAGAGAAACACCGAACCATTGTCTCGTTGTAGGTGAATGATTCAGAATGCTGCAGTACACCATATAACTTTAATTAATATGAGAAACAATTATTTTGCTTCTTAAGTCTTTCTCAAAGACAGTTTAAATTCAATGATGAACTAGTATGTGCTGCTAAAGTCTTGTTTGTCAACCAGTTTTAGGCCCATATAAAATGTATTTTTCGAGTTATGATAATTTTCATCAAAGTCTACACATGTGGGAAAAAACGCATTTTCAGCCGATTTAAACGTCGAAAAGGCGGATCGGTTAAACGCTTCAGCCATTACTATGTGACAGTGTCAGGCAGTTTAAATACAATGATAAACTAGTATGTGCTGCTAAAGTGTTGTTTTTCAAACAGTTTTAGGCCCATTTAAAATGTATTTTTCGAGTTATGATCATTTTCAGAACTTTGGACGATTTGCTGTCGAGCTGAATTAGAGAAACACCGAACAATTTTCTCTTTGTAGGTGCATGATTTTGAGTGCTGCAGTACACCATATAACTTTAATTAATATGAGGAACAATTATGTGCTTCTTAAGTCTTTCGCAAAGACAGTTTAAATACAATGATAAACTAGTATGTGCTGCTAAAGTGTTGTTTGTCAACCAGTTTTAGGCCCATATAAAATGTATTTTTCGAGTTATGATCATTTTCAGAACTTTGGATCGTTTGCTGTCTAGCTGAATTAGAGAAACACCGAACCATTGTCTCTTTGTAGGCGCATGATTTAGAATGCTGCAGTACACCATATAACTTTAATGAATATTAGGAACTATTATGTGCTTCTTATGTCTTTCTCAAAGACAGTTTAAATACAATGATAAACTAGTATGTGCTGCTAAAGTCTTGTTTGTCAACCAGTTTTAGGCCCATATAAAATGTATTTTTCGAGTTCTGATAATTTTCATCAAAGTCTACACATGTGGGAAAAAACGCATTTTCAGTCGATTTAAACGTCGAAAAGGCGAATCGGTTAAACGCTTAAGTCATTACTCCATGTGACAGTGTCAGACAGTTTAAATACAATGATGAACTAGTATGTGCTGCTAAAGTGTTGTTTGTCAACCAGTTTTAGGCCCATATAAAATGTATTTTTCGAGTTATGATCATTTTCAGAAATTTGGACGATTTGCTGTCTAGCTGAATTTGAGAAACACTGAACCATTGCCTCTTTGTAGGTGCATGGTTTAGAATGCTGCAGTACACCATATAACTTTAATTAATATGAGGAACAATTATTTGCTTCTTAAGTCTTTCTCAAAGACAGTTTAAATTCAATGATGAACTAGTATGTGCTGCTAAAGTCTTGTTTGTCAACCAGTTTTAGGCCCATATAAAATGTATTTTTCGAGTTATGATAATTTTCATCAAAGTCTACACATGTGGGAAAAAACGCATTTTCAGCCGATTTAAACGTCGAAAAGGCGGATCGGTTAAACGCTTCAGCCATTACTATGTGACAGTGTCAGGCAGTTTAAATACAATGATAAACTAGTATGTGCTGCTAAAGTGTTGTTTTTCAAACAGTTTTAGGCCCATTTAAAATGTATTTTTCGAGTTATGATCATTTTCAGAACTTTGGACGATTTGCTGTCGAGCTGAATTAGAGAAACACCGAACAATTTTCTCTTTGTAGGTGCATGATTTTGAGTGCTGCAGTACACCATATAACTTTAATTAATATGAGGAACAATTATGTGCTTCTTAAGTCTTTCGCAAAGACAGTTTAAATACAATGATAAACTAGTATGTGCTGCTAAAGTGTTGTTTGTCAACCAGTTTTAGGCCCATATAAAATGTATTTTTCGAGTTATGATCATTTTCAGAACTTTGGATCGTTTGCTGTCTAGCTGAATTAGAGAAACACCGAACCATTGTCTCTTTGTAGGCGCATGATTTAGAATGCTGCAGTACACCATATAACTTTAATGAATATTAGGAACTATTATGTGCTTCTTATGTCTTTCTCAAAGACAGTTTAAATACAATGATAAACTAGTATGTGCTGCTAAAGTCTTGTTTGTCAACCAGTTTTAGGCCCATATAAAATGTATTTTTCGAGTTCTGATAATTTTCATCAAAGTCTACACATGTGGGAAAAAACGCATTTTCAGTCGATTTAAACGTCGAAAAGGCGAATCGGTTAAACGCTTAAGTCATTACTCCATGTGACAGTGTCAGACAGTTTAAATACAATGATGAACTAGTATGTGCTGCTAAAGTGTTGTTTGTCAACCAGTTTTAGGCCCATATAAAATGTATTTTTCGAGTTATGATCATTTTCAGAAATTTGGACGATTTGCTGTCTAGCTGAATTTGAGAAACACTGAACCATTGCCTCTTTGTAGGTGCATGGTTTAGAATGCTGCAGTACACCATATAACTTTAATTAATATGAGGAACAATTATTTGCTTCTTAAGTCTTTCTCAAAGACAGTTTAAATTCAATGATGAACTAGTATGTGCTGCTAAAGTCTTGTTTGTCAACCAGTTTTAGGCCCATATAAAATGTATTTTTCGAGTTATGATAATTTTCATCAAAGTCTACACATGTGGGAAAAAACGCATTTTCAGCCGATTTAAACGTCGAAAAGGCGGATCGGTTAAACGCTTCAGCCATTACTATGTGACAGTGTCAGGCAGTTTAAATACAATGATAAACTAGTATGTGCTGCTAAAGTGTTGTTTTTCAAACAGTTTTAGGCCCATTTAAAATGTATTTTTCGAGTTATGATCATTTTCAGAACTTTGGACGATTTGCTGTCGAGCTGAATTAGAGAAACACCGAACAATTTTCTCTTTGTAGGTGCATGATTTTGAGTGCTGCAGTACACCATATAACTTTAATTAATATGAGGAACAATTATGTGCTTCTTAAGTCTTTCGCAAAGACAGTTTAAATACAATGATAAACTAGTATGTGCTGCTAAAGTGTTGTTTGTCAACCAGTTTTAGGCCCATATAAAATGTATTTTTCGAGTTATGATCATTTTCAGAACTTTGGATCGTTTGCTGTCTAGCTGAATTAGAGAAACACCGAACCATTGTCTCTTTGTAGGCGCATGATTTAGAATGCTGCAGTACACCATATAACTTTAATGAATATTAGGAACTATTATGTGCTTCTTATGTCTTTCTCAAAGACAGTTTAAATACAATGATAAACTAGTATGTGCTGCTAAAGTCTTGTTTGTCAACCAGTTTTAGGCCCATATAAAATGTATTTTTCGAGTTCTGATAATTTTCATCAAAGTCTACACATGTGGGAAAAAACGCATTTTCAGTCGATTTAAACGTCGAAAAGGCGAATCGGTTAAACGCTTAAGTCATTACTCCATGTGACAGTGTCAGACAGTTTAAATACAATGATGAACTAGTATGTGCTGCTAAAGTGTTGTTTGTCAACCAGTTTTAGGCCCATATAAAATGTATTTTTCGAGTTATGATCATTTTCAGAAATTTGGACGATTTGCTGTCTAGCTGAATTTGAGAAACACTGAACCATTGCCTCTTTGTAGGTGCATGGTTTAGAATGCTGCAGTACACCATATAACTTTAATTAATATGAGGAACAATTATTTGCTTCTTAAGTCTTTCGCAAAGACAGTTTAAATACAATGATAAACTAGTATGTGCTGCTAAAGTGTTGTTTGTCAACTAGTTTTAGGCCCATATAAAATGTATTTTTCGAGTTATGATAATTTTCATCAAAGTCTACACATGTGGGAAAAAACGCATTTTCAGCCGATTTAAACGTCGAAAAGGCGGATCGGTTAAACGCTTCAGCCATTACTCTGTGACAGTGTCAGACAGTTTAAATACAATGATAAACTAGTATGTGCTACTAAAGTCTTGTTTGTCAACCAGTTTTAGGCCCATATAAAATGTATTTTTCGAGTTCTGATAATTTTCATCAAAGTCTACACGTGGGAAAAAACGCATTTTCAGCCGATTTTAACGTCGATTTGGCGGAACGGTTAAACGCTTCAGTCATTACTCTATGTGACAGTGTCAGACAGTTTAAATACAATGATAAACTAGTATGTGCTGCTAAAGTCTTGTTTGTCAACCAGTTTTAGGCCCGAATAAAATGTATTTTTCGAGTTCTGATAATTTTCATCAAAGTCTACACATGTGGGAAAAAACGCATTTTCAGTCGATTTAAACGTCGAAAAGGCGAATCGGTTAAACGCTTCAGTCATTACTCCATGTGACAGTGTCAGACAGTTTAAATACAATGATGAACTAGTATGTGCTGCTAAAGTGTTGTTTGACAACCAGTTTTAGGCCCATATAAAATGTATTTTTCGAGTTCTGATAATTTTCATCAAAGTCTACACGTGGGAAAAAATGCATTTAAAGCCGATTTTAACGTCGATTTGGTGGAACGGTTAAACGCTTCAGTCATTACTCTATGTGACAGTGTCAGACAGTTTAAATACAATGATAAACTAGTATGTGCTGCTAAAGTGTTGTTTGTCAAACAGTTTTAGGCCCATATAAAATGTATTTTTCGAGTTCTGATAATTTTCATCAAAGTCTACACGTGGGAAAAAACGCATTTTCAGCCGATTTTAACGTCGATTTGGCGGAACGGTTCAACGCTTCAGTCATTACTCTATGTGACAGTGTCAGACAGTTTAAATACAATGATAAACTAGTATGTGCTGCTAAAGTGTTGTTTGTCAAACAGTTTTAGGTCCATATAAAATGTATTTTTCGAGTTATGATCATTTTCAGAACTTTGGACGATTTGCTGTCTAGCTGAATTAGAGAAACACCGAACAATTGTCTCTTTGTAGGTGCATGATTTTGAATGCTGCAGTACACCATATAACTTTAATTAATATGAGGAACAATTATGTGCTTCTTAAGTCTTTCTCAAAGACAGTTTAAATACAATGATAAACTAGTATGTGCAGCTAAAGTCTTGTTTGTCAACCAGTTTTAGGCCCATATAAAATGTATTTTTCGAGTTATGATAATTTTCATCAATGTCTACACGTGGGAAAAAACGCATTTTCAGTCGATTTAAACGTCGATTTGGCGGAACGGTTAAACACTTCAGTCATTACTCTATGTGACAGTGTCAGACAGTTTAAATACAATGATAAACTAGTATGTGCTGCTAAAGTCTTGTTTGTCAACCAGTTTTAGGCCCAAATAAAATGTATTTTTCGAGTTCTGATTATTTTCATCAAAGTCTACACATGTGGGAAAAAACGCATTTTCAGTCGATTTAAACGTCGAAAAGGCGAATCGGTTAAACGCTTCAGTCATTACTCCATGTGACAGTGTCAGACAGTTTAAATACAATGATGAACTAGTATGTGCTGCTAAAGTGTTGTTTGACAACCAGTTTTAGGCCCATATAAAATGTATTTTTCGAGTTCTGATAATTTTCATCAAAGTCTACACGTGGGAAAAAATGCATTTTAAGCCGATTTTAACGTCGATTTGGTGGAACGGTTAAACGCTTCAGTCATTACTCTATGTGACAGTGTCAGACAGTTTAAATACAATGATAAACTAGTATGTGCTGCTAAAGTGTTGTTTGTCAAACAGTTTTAGGCCCATATAAAATGTATTTTTCGAGTTCTGATAATTTTCATCAAAGTCTACATGTGGGAAAAAACGCATTTTCAGCCGATTTTAACGTCGATTTGGCGGAACGGTTAAACGCTTCAGTCATTACTCTATGTGACAGTGTCAGACAGTTTAAATACAATGATAAACTAGTATGTGCTGCTAAAGTGTTGTTTGTCAAACAGTTTTAGGTCCATATAAAATGTATTTTTCGAGTTATGATCATTTTCAGAACTTTGGACGATTTGCTGTCTAGCTGAATTAGAGAAACACCGAACAATTGTCTCTTTGTAGGTGCATGATTTTGAATGCTGCAGTACACCATATAACTTTAATTAATATGAGGAACAATTATGTGCTTCTTAAGTCTTTCTCAAAGACAGTTTAAATACAATGATAAACTAGTATGTGCAGCTAAAGTCTTGTTTGTCAACCAGTTTTAGGCCCATATAAAATGTATTTTTCGAGTTATGATAATTTTCATCAATGTCTACACGTGGGAAAAAACGCATTTTCAGTCGATTTAAACGTCGATTTGGCGGAACGGTTAAACACTTCAGTCATTACTCTATGTGACAGTGTCAGACAGTTTAAATACAATGATGAACTAGTATGTGCTGCTAAAGTGTTGTTTGACAACCAGTTTTAGGCCCATATAAAATGTATTTTTCGAGTTCTGATAATTTTCATCAAAGTCTACACGTGGGAAAAAATGCATTTTAAGCCGATTTTAACGTCGATTTGGTGGAACGGTTAAACGCTTCAGTCATTACTCTATGTGACAGTGTCAGACAGTTTAAATACAATGATAAACTAGTATGTGCTGCTAAAGTGTTGTTTGTCAAACAGTTTTAGGCCCATATAAAATGTATTTTTCGAGTTCTGATAATTTTCATCAAAGTCTACATGTGGGAAAAAACGCATTTTCAGCCGATTTTAACGTCGATTTGGCGGAACGGTTAAACGCTTCAGTCATTACTCTATGTGACAGTGTCAGACAGTTTAAATACAATGATAAACTAGTATGTGCTGCTAAAGTGTTGTTTGTCAAACAGTTTTAGGTCCATATAAAATGTATTTTTCGAGTTATGATCATTTTCAGAACTTTGGACGATTTGCTGTCTAGCTGAATTAGAGAAACACCGAACAATTGTCTCTTTGTAGGTGCATGATTTTGAATGCTGCAGTACACCATATAACTTTAATTAATATGAGGAACAATTATGTGCTTCTTAAGTCTTTCTCAAAGACAGTTTAAATACAATGATAAACTAGTATGTGCAGCTAAAGTCTTGTTTGTCAACCAGTTTTAGGCCCATATAAAATGTATTTTTCGAGTTATGATAATTTTCATCAATGTCTACACGTGGGAAAAAACGCATTTTCAGTCGATTTAAACGTCGATTTGGCGGAACGGTTAAACACTTCAGTCATTACTCTATGTGACAGTGTCAGACAGTTTAAATACAATGATAAACTAGTATGTGCTGCTAAAGTCTTGTTTGTCAACCAGTTTTAGGCCCAAATAAAATGTATTTTTCGAGTTCTGATAATTTTCATCAAAGTCTACACGTGAGAAAAAACGCATTTTCAGCCGATTTAAACGTCGAAAAGGCGAATCGGTTGAACGCTTCAGTCATTACTCTATGTGACAGTGTCAGAAAGTGTAAATACAATGATAAACTAGTATGTGCTGCTAATGTGTTGTTTGCCAACCAGTTTTAGGCCCATATAAAATGTATTTTTCGAGTTATGATCATTTTCCGAACTTTGGACCGTTTGCTGTCTAGCTGAATTAGAGAAACACCGAACCATTGTCTCTTTGTAGGTGAATGATTCAGAATGCTGCAGTACACCATATAACTTTAATTAATATGAGGAACAATTATTTTGCTTCTTAAGTCTTTCTCAAAGACAGTTTAAATACAATGATGAACTTGTATGTGCTGCTTATGTCTTGTTTGTCAACCAGTTTTAGGCCCATATAAAATGTATTTTTCGAGTTCTGATAATTTTCATCAAAGTCTACACATGTGGGAAAAAATGCATTTTCAGCCGATTTTAACGTCGATTTGGTGGAACGGTTAAACGCTTCAGTCATTACTCTATGTGACAGTGTCAGACAGTTTAAATACAATGATAAACTAGTATGTGCTGCTAAAGTGTTGTTTGTCAGCCAGTTTTAGGACCTTATAAAATGTATTTTTCGAGTTATGATCATTTTCAGAACTTTGGACGATTTGCTGTCTAGCTGAATTAGAGAAACACCGAACAATTGTTTCTTTGTAGGTGCATGATTCAGTATACTGCAGTACAGCATAGAAATTTAATTAATATGATGAACTATTATGTGCTTCTTAAGTGTTTCTCACAGAGTTCTAGGCCCATCTAACATGTATTTGTGGAGTTATGATCATTTTCAGAACTTTGGACGATTTGCTGTCGAGCTGAATTAGAGAAACACCGAACCATTGTCTCTTTGTAGGTGAATGATTTTGAATGCTGCAGTACACCATATAACTTTAATTAATATGAGGAACAATTATGTGCTTCTTAAGTCTTTCTCAAAGACAGTTTAAATACAATGATAAACTAGTATGTGCAGCTAAAGTATTGTTTGTCAACCAGTTTTAGGCCCATATAAAATGTATTTTTCGAGTTATGATAATTTTCATCAATGTCTACACGTGGGAAAAAACGCATTTTCAGTCGATTTAAACGTCGATTTGGCGGAACGGTTAAACGCTTCAGTCATTACTCTATGTGACAGTGTCAGTCAGTTTAAATACAATGATGAACTAGTATGTGCTGCTAAAGTCTTGTTTGTCAACCAGTTTTAGGCCCATATAAAATGTATTTTTCGAGTTCAGATAATTTTCATCAAAGTCTACACGTGGGAAAAAACGCATTTTCAGTCGATTTAAACGTCGATTTGGCGGAACGGTTAAACACTTCAGTCATTGCTCTATGTTAAACGCTTCAGTCATTACTCTGTGTGACAGTGTCAGACAGTTTAACATGGGCCTAAAACTGTCTGAACTAACAGAAGCGTTTAACCAATTCCCCTTTTCGACGTTAAAATCGGCTGAAAATGCGTTTTTTCCCACATGTGCACAAAATGATGAAAATGACCATAACTCGACAAATACATGTTAGATGGGCCTAAAACTGTTTGACAAACAACACTTTAGCAGCATATACTAGTTCACCATTGTATTTAAACTGTCTGACACTGTCACACAGAGTAATGACTGAAGCGTTTAACCAATTCCCCTTTTCGACGTTTAAATCGGCTGAAAATGCGTTTTTTCCCACATGTGCACACAATGATGAAAATGATCATAACTCCACAAATACATGTTAGATGGGCCTAGCAATCTGTGAGAAACACTTAAGAAGCACATAATAGTTCATCATATTAATTAAATTTCTATGCTGTACTGCAGCATTCTGAATCATTCACCTCTGAAGAGACAATGGTTCGGTGTTTCTCTAATTCAGCTAGACAGCAAACCGTCACAAGTTCGGAAAATGATCATACCTCGACAAATACATGTTGTATGGGCCTAAAACTGTTTGACAAACAACGCTTTAGCAGCATATACTAGTTCACCATTGTATTTAAACTGTCTGACACTGTCACACAGAGTAATGACTGAAGCGTTTAACCAATTTCCCCTTTTCGACGATTAAATCGGCTGAAAATGCGTTTTTTCCCACATGTGCACATAATGATGAAAATGACCATAACTCGACAAATACATGTTAGATGGGCCTAAAACTGTTTGACAAACAACACTTTAGCAGCATATACTAGTTCACCATTGTATTTAAACTGTCTGACACTGTCACACAGAGTAATGACTGAAGCGTTTAACCAATTCCCCTTTTCGACGTTTAAATCGGCTGAAAATGCGTTTTTTCCCACATGTGCACACAATGATGAAAATGATCATAACTCCACAAATACATGTTAGATGGGCCTAGAAATCTGTGAGAAACACTTAAGAAGCACATAATAGTTCATCATATTAATTAAATTTCTATGCTGTACTGCAGCATTCTGAATCATTCACCTCTGAAGAGACAATGGTTCGGTGTTTCTCTAATTCAGCTACACAGCAAACCGTCACAAGTTCTGAAAATGCTCATACCTCAACAAATACATGTTGTATGGGCCTAAAACTGTTTGACAAACAACGCTTTAGCAGCATATACTAGTTCACCATTGTATTTAAACTGTCTGACACTGTCACACAGAGTAATGACTGAAGCGTTTAACCAATTCCCCTTTTCGACGTTTAAATCGGCTGAAAATGCGTTTTTTCCCACATGTGCACACAATGATGAAAATGATCATAACTCCACAAATACATGTTAGATGGGCCTAGAAATCTGTGAGAAACACTTAAGAAGCACATAATAGTTCATCATATTAATTAAATTTCTATGCTGTACTGCAGCATTCTGAATCATTCACCTCTGAAGAGACAATGGTTCGGTGTTTCTCTAATTCAGCTAGACAGCAAACCGTCCAATGTTCTGAAAATGCTCATACCTCGACAAATACATGTTGTATGGGCCGAAAACTGTTTGACAAACAACGCTTTAGCAGCATATACTAGTTCACCATTGTATTTAAACTGTCTGACACTGTCACACAGAGTAATGACTGAAGCGTTTAAGCAATTCCCCTTTTCGACGTTTAAATCGGCTGAAAATGCGTTTTTTCCCACATGTGCACACAATGATGAAAATGATCATAACTCCACAAATACATGTTAGATGGGCCTAGAAATCTGTGAGAAACACTTAAGAAGCACATAATAGTTCATCATATTAATTAAATTTCTATGCTGTACTGCAGCATTCTGAATCATTCACCTCTGAAGAGACAATGGTTCGGTGTTTCTCTAATTCAGCTAGACAGCAAACCGTCCAATGTTCTGAAAATGCTCATACCTCGACAAATACATGTTGTATGGGCCGAAAACTGTTTGACAAACAACGCTTTAGCAGCATATACTAGTTCACCATTGTATTTAAACTGTCTGACACTGTCACACAGAGTAATGACTGAAGCGTTTAAGCAATTCCCCTTTTCGACGTTTAAATCGGCTGAAAATGCGTTTTTTCCCACATGTGCACATAATGATGAAAATGACCATAACTCGACAAATACATGTTAGATGGGCCTAAAACTGTTTGACAAACAACACTTTAGCAGCATATACTAGTTCACCATTGTATTTAAACTGTCTGAAACTGTCACACAGAGTAATGACTGAAGCGTTTAACCAATTCCCCTTTTCGACGTTTAAATCGGCTGAAAATGCGTTTTTTCCCACATGTGCACACAATGATGAAAATGATCATAACTCCACAAATACATGTTAGATGGGCCTAGATATCTGTGAGAAACACTTAAGAAGCACATAATAGTTCATCATATTAATTAAATTTCTATGCTGTACTGCAGCATTCTGAATCATTCACCTCTGAAGAGACAATGGTTCGGTGTTTCTCTAATTCAGCTAGACAGCAAACCGTCACAAGTTCTGAAAATGCTCATACCTCAACAAATACATGTTGTATGGGCCTAAAACTGTTTGACAAACAACGCTTTAGCAGCATATACTAGTTCACCATTGTATTTAAACTGTCTGACACTGTCACACAGAGTAATGACTGAAGCGTTTAACCAATTCCCCTTTTCGACGTTTAAATCGGCTGAAAATGCGTTTTTTCCCACATGTGCACACTATGATGAAAATGATCCTAACTCGACAAATACATGTTAGATGGGCCTAAAACTGGTTGACAAACAACACTTTAGCAGCATATACTAGTTCACCATTGTATTTAAACTGTCTGACACTGTCACACAGAGTAATGACTGAAGCGTTTAAGCAATTCCCCTTTTCGACGTTTAAATCGGCTGAAAATGCGTTTTTTCCCACATGTGCACACAATGATGAAAATGATCATAACTCCACAAATACATGTTAGATGGGCCTAGATATCTGTGAGAAACACTTAAGGAGCACATAATAGTTCATCATATTAATTAAATTTCTATGCTGTACTGCAGCATTCTGAATCATTCACCTCTGAAGAGACAATGGTTCGGTGTTTCTCTAATTCAGCTAGACAGCAAACCGTCACAAGTTCTGAAAATGCTCATACCTTAACAAATACATGTTGTATGGGCCTAAAACTGTTTGACAAACAACGCTTTAGCAGCATATACTAGTTCACCATTGTATTTAAACTGTCTGACACTGTCACACAGAGAATGAATGAAGCGTTTAACCAATTCCCCTTTTCGACGTTTAAATCGGCTGAAAATGCGTTTTTTCCCACATGTGCACACTATGATGAAAATGATCCTAACTCGACAAATACATGTTAGATGGGCCTAAAACTGTTTGACAAACAACACTTTAGCAGCATATACTAGTTCACCATTGTATTTAAACTGTCTGACACTGTCACACAGAGTAATGACTGAAGCGTTTTACCAATTCCCCTTTTCGACGTTTAAATCGGCTGAAAATGCGTTTTTTCCCACATGTGCACATAATGATGAAAATGACCATAACTCGACAAATACATGTTAGATGGGCCTAAAACTGTTTGACAAACAACACTTTAGCAGCATATACTAGTTCACCATTGTATTTAAACTGTCTGACACTGTCACACAGAGTAAGGACTGAAGCGTTTAACCAATTCCCCTTTTCGACGTTTAAATCGGCTGAAAATGCGTTTTTTCCCACATGTGCACACAATGATGAAAATGATCATAACTCCACAAATACATGTTAGATGGGCCTAGAAATCTGTGAGAAACACTTAAGAAGCACATAATAGTTCATCATATTAATTGAATTTCTATGCTGTACTGCAGCATTCTGAATCATTCACCTCTGAAGAGACAATGGTTCGGTGTTTCTCTAATTCAGCTACACAGCAAACCGTCACAAGTTCTGAAAATGCTCATACCTCAACAAATACATGTTGTATGGGCCTAAAACTGTTTGACAAACAACGCTTTAGCAGCATATACTAGTTCACCATTGTATTTAAACTGTCTGACACTGTCACACAGAGTAATGACTGAAGCGTTTAACCAATTCCCCTTTTCGACGTTTAAATCGGCTGTAAATGCGTTTTTTCCCACATGTGCACACAATGATGAAAATGATCATAACTCCACAAATACATGTTAGATGGGCCTAGAAATCTGTGAGAAACACTTAAGAAGCACATAATAGTTCATCATATTAATTAAATTTCTATGCTGTACTGCAGCATTCTGAATCATTCACCTCTGAAGAGACAATGGTTCGGTGTTTCTCTAATTCAGCTACACAGCAAACCGTCACAAGTTCTGAAAATGCTCATACCTCAACAAATACATGTTGTATGGGCCTAAAACTGTTTGACAAACAACGCTTTAGCAGCATATACTAGTTCACCATTGTATTTAAACTGTCTGACACTGTCACACAGAGTAATGACTGAAGCGTTTAACCAATTCCCCTTTTCGACGTTTAAATCGGCTGAAAATGCGTTTTTTCCCACATGTGCACACAATGATGAAAATGATCATAACTCCACAAATACATGTTAGATGGGCCTAGATATCTGTGAGAAACACTTAAGGAGCACATAATAGTTCATCATATTAATTAAATTTCAATGCTGTACTGCAGCATTCTGAATCATTCACCTCTGAAGAGACAATGGTTCGGTGTTTCTCTAATTCAGCTAGACAGCAAACCGTCACAAGTTCTGAAAATGCTTATACCTCAACAAATACATGTTGTATGGGCCTAAAACTGTTTGACAAACAACGCTTTAGCAGCATATACTAGTTCACCATTGTATTTAAACTGTCTGACACTGTCACACAGAGTAATGACTGAAGCGTTTAACCAATTCCCCTTTTCGACGTTTAAATCGGCTGGAAATGCGTTTTTTCCCACATGTGCACACAATGATGAAAATGATCATAACTCGACAAATACATTTTACATGGGCCTAAAACTGTTTGACAAACAACACTTTAGCAGCATATACTAGTTCACCATTGTATTTAAACTGTCGGACACTGTCACACAGAGTAATGACTGAAGCGTTTAAGCAATTCCCCTTTTCGACGTTTAAATCGGCTGAAAATGCATTTTTTCCCAGATGTACACATAATGATGAAAATGATCATAACTCGACAAATACATGTTAGATGGGTCTAAAACTGGTTGACAAACAACACTTTAGCAGCATAAACTAGTTCACCATTGTATTTTAACTGTCTGACACTGTCACACAGAGTAATGACTGAAGCGTTTAACCAATTCCCCTTTTCGACGTTTAAATCGGCTGAAAATGCGTTTTTTCCCACATGTGCACACTATGATGAAAATGATCCTAACTCGACAAATACATGTTAGATGGGCCTAAAACTGGTTGACAAACAACACTTTAGCAGCATATACTAGTTCACCATTGTATTTAAACTGTCTGACACTGTCAAACAGAGTAATGACTGAAGCGTTTAAGCAATTCCCCTTTTCGACGTTTAAATCGGCTGAAAATGCGTTTTTTCCCACATGTGCACACAATGATGAAAATGATCATAACTCCACAAATACATGTTAGATGGGCCTAGAAATCTGTGAGAAACACTTAAGAAGCACATAATAGTTCATCATATTAATTAAATTTCTATGCTGTACTGCAGCATTCTGAATCATTCACCTCTGAAGAGACAATGGTTCGGTGTTTCTCTAATTCAGCTACACAGCAAACCGTCACAAGTTCTGAAAATGCTCATACCTCAACAAATACATGTTGTATGGGCCTAAAACTGTTTGACAAACAACGCTTTAGCAGCATATACTAGTTCACCATTGTATTTAAACTGTCTGACACTGTCACACAGAGTAATGACTGAAGCGTTTAACCAATTCCCCTTTTCGACGTTTAAATCGGCTGAAAATGCGTTTTTTCCCACATGTGCACACAATGATGAAAATGATCATAACTCCACAAATACATGTTAGATGGGCCTAGAAATCTGTGAGAAACACTTAAGAAGCACATAATAGTTCATCATATTAATTAAATTTCTATGCTGTACTGCAGCATTCTGAATCATTCACCTCTGAAGAGACAATGGTTCGGTGTTTCTCTAATTCAGCTAGACAGCAAACCGTCCAATGTTCTGAAAATGCTCATACCTCGACAAATACATGTTGTATGGGCCGAAAACTGTTTGACAAACAACGCTTTAGCAGCATATACTAGTTCACCATTGTATTTAAACTGTCTGACACTGTCACACAGAGTAATGACTGAAGCGTTTAAGCAATTCCCCTTTTCGACGTTTAAATCGGCTGAAAATGCGTTTTTTCCCACATGTGCACATAATGATGAAAATGACCATAACTCGACAAATACATGTTAGATGGGCCTAAAACTGTTTGACAAACAACACTTTAGCAGCATATACTAGTTCACCATTGTATTTAAACTGTCTGACACTGTCACACAGAGTAATGACTGAAGCGTTTAACCAATTCCCCTTTTCGACGTTTAAATCGGCTGAAAATGCGTTTTTTCCCACATGTGCACATAATGATGAAAATGACCATAACTCGACAAATACATGTTAGATGGGCCTAAAACTGTTTGACAAACAACACTTTAGCAGCATATACTAGTTCACCATTGTATTTAAACTGTCTGACACTGTCACACAGAGTAATGACTGAAGCGTTTAACCAATTCCCCTTTTCGACGTTTAAATCGGCTGAAAATGCGTTTTTTCCCACATGTGCACACAATGATGAAAATGATCATAACTCCACAAATACATGTTAGATGGGCCTAGAAATCTGTGAGAAACACTTAAGAAGCACATAATAGTTCATCATATTAATTGAATTTCTATGCTGTACTGCAGCATTCTGAATCATTCACCTCTGAAGAGACAATGGTTCGGTGTTTCTCTAATTCAGCTACACAGCAAACCGTCACAAGTTCTGAAAATGCTCATACCTCAACAAATACATGTTGTATGGGCCTAAAACTGTTTGACAAACAACACTTTAGCAGCATATACTAGTTCACCATTGTATTTAAACTGTCTGACACTGTCACACAGAGTAATGACTGAAGCGTTTAACCAATTCCCCTTTTCGACGTTTAAATCGGCTGAAAATGCGTTTTTTCCCACATGTGCACATAATGATGAAAATGACCATAACTCGACAAATACATGTTAGATGGGCCTAAAACTGTTTGACAAACAACACTTTAGCAGCATATACTAGTTCACCATTGTATTTAAACTGTCTGACACTGTCACACAGAGTAAGGACTGAAGCGTTTAACCAATTCCCCTTTTCGACGTTTAAATCGGCTGAAAATGCGTTTTTTCCCACATGTGCACACAATGATGAAAATGATCATAACTCCACAAATATATGTTAGATGGGCCTAGAAATCTGTGAGAAACACTTGAGAAGCACATAATAGTTCATCATATTAATTGAATTTCTATGCTGTACTGCAGCATTCTGAATCATTCACCTCTGAAGAGACAATGGTTCGGTGTTTCTCTAATTCAGCTACACAGCAAACCGTCACAAGTTCTGAAAATGCTCATACCTCAACAAATACATGTTGTATGGGCCTAAAACTGTTTGACAAACAACGCTTTAGCAGCATATACTAGTTCACCATTGTATTTAAACTGTCTGACACTGTCACACAGAGTAATGACTGAAGCGTTTAAGCAATTCCCCTTTTCGACGTTTAAATCGGCTGAAAATGCGTTTTTTCCCACATGTGCACATAATGATGAAAATGACCATAACTCGACAAATACATGTTAGATGGGCCTAAAACTGTTTGACAAACAACACTTTAGCAGCATATACTAGTTCACCATTGTATTTAAACTGTCTGACACTGTCACACAGAGTAATGACTGAAGCGTTTAACCAATTCCCCTTTTCGACGTTTAAATCGGCTGAAAATGCGTTTTTTCCCACATGTGCACATAATGATGAAAATGACCATAACTCGACAAATACATGTTAGATGGGCCTAAAACTGTTTGACAAACAACACTTTAGCAGCATATACTAGTTCACCATTGTATTTAAACTGTCTGACACTGTCACACAGAGTAATGACTGAAGCGTTTAACCAAGTCCCCTTTTCGACGTTTAAATCGGCTGAAAATGCGTTTTTTCCCACATGTGCACACTATGATGAAAATGATCCTAACTCGACAAATACATGTTAGATGGGCCTAAAACTGTTTGACAACAACACTTTAGCAGCATATACTAGTTCACCATTGTATTTAAACTGTCTGACACTGTCACACAGAGTAATGACTGAAGCGTTTAACCAATTCCCCTTTTCGACGTTTAAATCGGCTGAAAATGCGTTTTTTCCCACATGTGCACACAATGATGAAAATGATCATAACTCCACAAATACATGTTAGATGGGCATAGAAATCTGAGAGAAAAACTTAGGAAGCACATAATAGTTCATCATATTAATTAAATTTCAATGCTGTACTGCAGCATTCTGAATCATACACCTCTGAAGAGACAATGGTTCGGTGTTTCTCTAATTCAGCTAGACAGCAAACCGTCCAATGTTCTGAAAATGCTCATACCTCGACAAATACATGTTGTATGGGCCTAAAACTGTTTGACAAACAACGCTTTAGCAGCATATACTAGTTCACCATTGTATTTAAACTGTCTGACACTGTCACACAGAGTAATGACTGAAGCGTTTAACCAATTCCCCTTTTCGACGTTTAAATCGGCTGGAAATGCGTTTTTTCCCACATGTGCACACAATGATGAAAATGATCATAACTCGACAAATACATTTTACATGGGCCTAAAACTGTTTGACAAACAACACTTTAGCAGCATATACTAGTTCACCATTGTATTTAAACTGTCGGACACTGTCACACAGAGTAATGACTGAAGCGTTTAAGCAATTCCCCTTTTCGACGTTTAAATCGGCTGAAAATGCGTTTTTTCCCACATGTGCACATAATGATGAAAATGATCATAACTCGACAAATACATGTTAGATGGGTCTAAAACTGGTTGACAAACAACACTTTAGCAGCATAAACTAGTTCACCATTGTATTTTAACTGTCTGACACTGTCACACAGAGTAATGACTGAAGCGTTTAACCAATTCCCCTTTTCGACGTTTAAATCGGCTGAAAATGCGTTTTTTCCCACATGTGCACATTATGATGAAAATGATCCTAACTCGACAAATACATGTTAGATGGGCCTAAAACTGGTTGACAAACAACACTTTAGCAGCATATACTAGTTCACCATTGTATTTAAACTGTCTGACACTGTCAAACAGAGTAATGACTGAAGCGTTTAAGCAATTCCCCTTTTCGACGTTTAAATCGGCTGAAAATGCGTTTTTTCCCACATGTGCACACAATGATGAAAATGATCATAACTCCACAAATACATGTTAGATGGGCCTAGAAATCTGTGAGAAACACTTAAGAAGCACATAATAGTTCATCATATTAATTAAATTTCTATGCTGTACTGCAGCATTCTGAATCATTCACCTCTGAAGAGACAATGGTTCGGTGTTTCTCTAATTCAGCTACACAGCAAACCGTCACAAGTTCTGAAAATGCTCATACCTCAACAAATACATGTTGTATGGGCCTAAAACTGTTTGACAAACAACGCTTTAGCAGCATATACTAGTTCACCATTGTATTTAAACTGTCTGACACTGTCACACAGAGTAATGACTGAAGCGTTTAACCAATTCCCCTTTTCGACGTTTAAATCGGCTGAAAATGCGTTTTTTCCCACATGTGCACACAATGATGAAAATGATCATAACTCCACAAATACATGTTAGATGGGCCTAGAAATCTGTGAGAAACACTTAAGAAGCACATAATAGTTCATCATATTAATTAAATTTCTATGCTGTACTGCAGCATTCTGAATCATTCACCTCTGAAGAGACAATGGTTCGGTGTTTCTCTAATTCAGCTAGACAGCAAACCGTCCAATGTTCTGAAAATGCTCATACCTCGACAAATACATGTTGTATGGGCCGAAAACTGTTTGACAAACAACGCTTTAGCAGCATATACTAGTTCACCATTGTATTTAAACTGTCTGACACTGTCACACAGAGTAATGACTGAAGCGTTTAAGCAATTCCCCTTTTCGACGTTTAAATCGGCTGAAAATGCGTTTTTTCCCACATGTGCACATAATGATGAAAATGACCATAACTCGACAAATACATGTTAGATGGGCCTAAAACTGTTTGACAAACAACACTTTAGCAGCATATACTAGTTCACCATTGTATTTAAACTGTCTGACACTGTCACACAGAGTAATGACTGAAGCGTTTAACCAATTCCCCTTTTCGACGTTTAAATCGGCTGAAAATGCGTTTTTTCCCACATGTGCACATAATGATGAAAATGACCATAACTCGACAAATACATGTTAGATGGGCCTAAAACTGTTTGACAAACAACACTTTAGCAGCATATACTAGTTCACCATTGTATTTAAACTGTCTGACACTGTCACACAGAGTAATGACTGAAGCGTTTAACCAATTCCCCTTTTCGACGTTTAAATCGGCTGAAAATGCGTTTTTTCCCACATGTGCACATAATGATGAAAATGACCATAACTCGACAAATACATGTTAGATGGGCCTAAAACTGTTTGACAAACAACACTTTAGCAGCATATACTAGTTCACCATTGTATTTAAACTGTCTGACACTGTCACACAGAGTAAGGACTGAAGCGTTTAACCAATTCCCCTTTTCGACGTTTAAATCGGCTGAAAATGCGTTTTTTCCCACATGTGCACACAATGATGAAAATGATCATAACTCCACAAATACATGTTAGATGGGCCTAGAAATCTGTGAGAAACACTTAAGAAGCACATAATAGTTCATCATATTAATTGAATTTCTATGCTGTACTGCAGCATTCTGAATCATTCACCTCTGAAGAGACAATGGTTCCGTGTTTCTCTAATTCAGCTACACAGCAAACCGTCACAAGTTCTGAAAATGCTCATACCTCAACAAATACATGTTGTATGGGCCTAAAACTGTGTGACAAACAACGCTTTAGCAGCATATACTAGTTCACCATTGTATTTAAACTGTCTGACACTGTCACACAGAGTAATGACTGAAGCGTTTAAGCAATTCCCCTTTTCGACGTTTAAATCGGCTGAAAATGCGTTTTTTCCCACATGTGCACACAATGATGAAAATGATCATAACTCCACAAATACATGTTAGATGGGCCTAGATATCTGTGAGAAACACTTAAGGAGCACATAATAGTTCATCATATTAATTAAATTTCTATGCTGTACTGCAGCATTCTGAATCATTCACCTCTGAAGAGACAATGGTTCGGTGTTTCTCTAATTCAGCTAGACAGCAAACCGTCACAAGTTCTGAAAATGCTCATACCTTAACAAATACATGTTGTATGGGCCTAAAACTGTTTGACAAACAACGCTTTAGCAGCATATACTAGTTCACCATTGTATTTAAACTGTCTGACACTGTCACACAGAGTAATGACTGAAGCGTTTAACCAATTCCCCTTTTCGACGTTTAAATCGGCTGAAAATGCGTTTTTTCCCACATGTGCACACTATGATGAAAATGATCCTAACTCGACAAATACATGTTAGATGGGCCTAAAACTGTTTGACAAACAACACTTTAGCAGCATATACTAGTTCACCATTGTATTTAAACTGTCTGACACTGTCACACAGAGTAAGGACTGAAGCGTTTAACCAATTCCCCTTTTCGACGTTTAATTCGGCTGAAAATGCGTTTTTTCCCACATGTGCACACAATGATGAAAATGATCATAACTCCACAAATACATGTTAGATGGGCCTAGAAATCTGTGAGAAACACTTAAGAAGCACATAATAGTTCATCATATTAATTGAATTTCTATGCTGTACTGCAGCATTCTGAATCATTCACCTCTGAAGAGACAATGGTTCGGTGTTTCTCTAATTCAGCTACACAGCAAACCGTCACAAGTTCTGAAAATGCTCATACCTCAACAAATACATGTTGTATGGGCCTAAAACTGTTTGACAAACAACGCTTTAGCAGCATATACTAGTTCACCATTGTATTTAAACTGTCTGACACTGTCACACAGAGTAATGACTGAAGCGTTTAAGCAATTCCCCTTTTCGACGTTTAAATCGGCTGAAAATGCGTTTTTTCCCACATGTGCACATAATGATGAAAATGACCATAACTCGACAAATACATGTTAGATGGGCCTAAAACTGTTTGACAAACAACACTTTAGCAGCATATACTAGTTCACCATTGTATTTAAACTGTCTGACACTGTCACACAGAGTAATGACTGAAGCGTTTAACCAATTCCCCTTTTCGACGTTTAAATCGGCTGAAAATGCGTTTTTTCCCACATGTGCACATAATGATGAAAATGACCATAACTCGACAAATACATGTTAGATGGGCCTAAAACTGTTTGACAAACAACACTTTAGCAGCATATACTAGTTCACCATTGTATTTAAACTGTCTGACACTGTCACACAGAGTAATGACTGAAGCGTTTAACCAATTTCCCCTTTTCGACGATTAAATCGGCTGAAAATGCGTTTTTTCCCACATGTGCACATAATGATGAAAATGACCATAACTCGACAAATACATGTTAGATGGGCCTAAAACTGTTTGACAAACAACACTTTAGCAGCATATACTAGTTCACCATTGTATTTAAACTGTCTGACACTGTCACACAGAGTAATGACTGAAGCGTTTAACCAATTCCCCTTTTCGACGTTTAAATCGGCTGAAAATGCGTTTTTTCCCACATGTGCACACAATGATGAAAATGATCATAACTCCACAAATACATGTTAGATGGGCCTAGAAATCTGTGAGAAACACTTAAGAAGCACATAATAGTTCATCATATTAATTGAATTTCTATGCTGTACTGCAGCATTCTGAATCATTCACCTCTGAAGAGACAATGGTTCGGTGTTTCTCTAATTCAGCTACACAGCAAACCGTCACAAGTTCTGAAAATGCTCATACCTCAACAAATACATGTTGTATGGGCCTAAAACTGTTTGACAAACAACGCTTTAGCAGCATATACTAGTTCACCATTGTATTTAAACTGTCTGACACTGTCACACAGAGTAATGACTGAAGCGTTTAACCAATTCCCCTTTTCGACGTTTAAATCGGCTGAAAATGCGTTTTTTCCCACATGTGCACACAATGATGAAAATGATCATAACTCCACAAATACATGTTAGATGGGCCTAGAAATCTGTGAGAAACACTTAAGAAGCACATAATAGTTCATCATATTAATTAAATTTCTATGCTGTACTGCAGCATTCTGAATCATTCACCTCTGAAGAGACAATGGTTCGGTGTTTCTCTAATTCAGCTACACAGCAAACCGTCACAAGTTCTGAAAATGCTCATACCTCAACAAATACATGTTGTATGGGCCTAAAACTGTTTGACAAACAACGCTTTAGCAGCATATACTAGTTCACCATTGTATTTAAACTGTCTGACACTGTCACACAGAGTAATGACTGAAGCGTTTAACCAATTCCCCTTTTCGACGTTTAAATCGGCTGAAAATGCGTTTTTTCCCACATGTGCACACAATGATGAAAATGATCATAACTCCACAAATACATGTTAGATGGGCCTAGATATCTGTGAGAAACACTTAAGGAGCACATAATAGTTCATCATATTATTTAAATTTCTATGCTGTACTGCAGCATTCTGAATCATTCACCTCTGAAGAGACAATGGTTCGGTGTTTCTCTAATTCAGCTAGACAGCAAACCGTCACAAGTTCTGAAAATGCTCATACCTCAACAAATACATGTTGTATGGGCCTAAAACTGTTTGACAAACAACGCTTTAGCAGCATATACTAGTTCACCATTGTATTTAAACTGTCTGACACTGTCACACAGAGTAATGACTGAAGCGTTTAACCAAGTCCCCTTTTCGACGTTTAAATCGGCTGAAAATGCGTTTTTTCCCACATGTGCACACTATGATGAAAATGATCCTAACTCGACAAATACATGTTAGATGGGCCTAAAACTGTTTGACAACAACACTTTAGCAGCATATACTAGTTCACCATTGTATTTAAACTGTCTGACACTGTCACACAGAGTAATGACTGAAGCGTTTAACCAATTCCCCTTTTCGACGTTTAAATCGGCTGAAAATGCGTTTTTTCCCACATGTGCACACAATGATGAAAATGATCATAACTCCACAAATACATGTTAGATGGGCATAGAAATCTGAGAGAAAAACTTAGGAAGCACATAATAGTTCATCATATTAATTAAATTTCAATGCTGTACTGCAGCATTCTGAATCATACACCTCTGAAGAGACAATGGTTCGGTGTTTCTCTAATTCAGCTAGACAGCAAACCGTCCAATGTTCTGAAAATGCTCATACCTCGACAAATACATGTTGTATGGGCCTAAAACTGTTTGACAAACAACGCTTTAGCAGCATATACTAGTTCACCATTGTATTTAAACTGTCTGACACTGTCACACAGAGTAATGACTGAAGCGTTTAACCAATTCCCCTTTTCGACGTTTAAATCGGCTGGAAATGCGTTTTTTCCCACATGTGCACACAATGATGAAAATGATCATAACTCGACAAATACATTTTACATGGGCCTAAAACTGTTTGACAAACAACACTTTAGCAGCATATACTAGTTCACCATTGTATTTAAACTGTCGGACACTGTCACACAGAGTAATGACTGAAGCGTTTAAGCAATTCCCCTTTTCGACGTTTAAATCGGCTGAAAATGCATTTTTTCACAGATGTACACATTATGATGAAAATGATCATAACTCGACAAATACATGTTAGATGGGTCTAAAACTGGTTGACAAACAACACTTTAGCAGCATAAACTAGTTCACCATTGTATTTTAACTGTCTGACACTGTCACACAGAGTAATGACTGAAGCGTTTAACCAATTCCCCTTTTCGACGTTTAAATCGGCTGAAAATGCGTTTTTTCCCACATGTGCACACTATGATGAAAATGATCCTAACTCGACAAATACATGTTAGATGGGCCTAAAACTGGTTGACAAACAACACTTTAGCAGCATATACTAGTTCACCATTGTATTTAAACTGTCTGACACTGTCAAACAGAGTAATGACTGAAGCGTTTAAGCAATTCCCCTTTTCGACGTTTAAATCGGCTGAAAATGCGTTTTTTCCCACATGTGCACACAATGATGAAAATGATCATAACTCCACAAATACATGTTAGATGGGCCTAGAAATCTGTGAGAAACACTTAAGAAGCACATAATAGTTCATCATATTAATTAAATTTCTATGCTGTACTGCAGCATTCTGAATCATTCACCTCTGAAGAGACAATGGTTCGGTGTTTCTCTAATTCAGCTACACAGCAAACCGTCACAAGTTCTGAAAATGCTCATACCTCAACAAATACATGTTGTATGGGCCTAAAACTGTTTGACAAACAACGCTTTAGCAGCATATACTAGTTCACCATTGTATTTAAACTGTCTGACACTGTCACACAGAGTAATGACTGAAGCGTTTAACCAATTCCCCTTTTCGACGTTTAAATCGGCTGAAAATGCGTTTTTTCCCACATGTGCACACAATGATGAAAATGATCATAACTCCACAAATACATGTTAGATGGGCCTAGAAATCTGTGAGAAACACTTAAGAAGCACATAATAGTTCATCATATTAATTAAATTTCTATGCTGTACTGCAGCATTCTGAATCATTCACCTCTGAAGAGACAATGGTTCGGTGTTTCTCTAATTCAGCTAGACAGCAAACCGTCCAATGTTCTGAAAATGCTCATACCTCGACAAATACATGTTGTATGGGCCGAAAACTGTTTGACAAACAACGCTTTAGCAGCATATACTAGTTCACCATTGTATTTAAACTGTCTGACACTGTCACACAGAGTAATGACTGAAGCGTTTAAGCAATTCCCCTTTTCGACGTTTAAATCGGCTGAAAATGCGTTTTTTCCCACATGTGCACATAATGATGAAAATGACCATAACTCGACAAATACATGTTAGATGGGCCTAAAACTGTTTGACAAACAACACTTTAGCAGCATATACTAGTTCACCATTGTATTTAAACTGTCTGACACTGTCACACAGAGTAATGACTGAAGCGTTTAACCAATTCCCCTTTTCGACGTTTAAATCGGCTGAAAATGCGTTTTTTCCCACATGTGCACATAATGATGAAAATGACCATAACTCGACAAATACATGTTAGATGGGCCTAAAACTGTTTGACAAACAACACTTTAGCAGCATATACTAGTTCACCATTGTATTTTAACTGTCTGACACTGTCACACAGAGTAATGACTGAAGCGTTTAACCAATTCCCCTTTTCGACGTTTAAATCGGCTGAAAATGCGTTTTTTCCCACATGTGCACACAATGATGAAAATGATCATAACTCCACAAATACATGTTAGATGGGCCTAGAAATCTGTGAGAAACACTTAAGAAGCACATAATAGTTCATCATATTAATTAAATTTCTATGCTGTACTGCAGCATTCTGAATCATACACCTCTGAAGAGACAATGGTTCGGTGTTTCTCTAATTCAGCAAGACAGCAAACCGTCACAAGTTCTGAAAATGATCATAACTCCAGAAATACATGTTAGATGGGCATAGAAATCTGAGAGAAAAACTTAGGAAGCACATAATAGTTCATCATATTAATTAAATTTCAATGCATTACTGCAGCATTCTGAATCATACACCTCTGAAGAGACAATGGTTCGGTGTTTCTCTAATTCAGCTAGACAGCAAACCGTCCAATGTTCTGAAAATGCTCATACCTCGACAAATACATGTTTGTATGGGCCTAAAACTGTTTGACAAACAACGCTTTAGCAGCATATACTAGTTCACCATTGTATTTAAACTGTCTGACACTGTCACACAGAGTAATGACTGAAGCGTTTAAGCAATTCCCCTTTTCGACGTTTAAATCGTTTGAAAATGCGTTTTTTCCCACATGTGCACATAATGATGAAAATGACCATAACTCGACAAATACATGTTAGATGGGCCTAAAACTGTTTGACAAACAACACTTTAGCAGCATATACTAGTTCACCATTGTATTTAAACTGTCTGACACTGTCACACAGAGTAATGACTGAAGCTTTTAACCAATTCCCCTTTTCGACGTTGAAATCGGCTGAAAATGCATTTTTTCCCACATGTGCACACAATGATGAAAATGATCATAACTCGACAAATACATGTTACAAAAAAAAGAAAGATTTAAAGATAGAATAAAAGAAAGATTGAAAGAAAGTTTGAAAAAAGAAAGAAAGATTGAAAGATTGAAAGAAATATTGAAAGACAGAAAGATTGAAAGAAACAATGAAAGAAAGATTGAAAGATTAAAAGAAAGAATGAAAGAAAGATTGAAAGAAAGATTGAAAGAAAGATTGAAAGAAAGAAAGATTGAAAGAAAGAATGAAAAAAAGATTGAAATAAAGAATGAAAGAAAGATTGAAAGAAAGATAGAAAGAAAGATTGAAAGATTGAAAGAAAGATTGAAAAAAAGATTGAAAGACTGAAAGAAAGAATGAAAGAAAGATTGAAAGATTAAACAATTGAAAGAAAGTTTGCAAGAAAGATTGAAAAAAGAAAGATTGAAAGAAAGAATGAAAGAAAGATTGAAAGATAGATAGAAAGAAAGATTGAAAGAAAGAAAGATTGAAAGAATAACAAAAGAAAGATTGAAAGATTGGAAGAAATATTGAAAGATAGAAAAATTGAAAGAAAGAAAGATTGAAAGAAAAATTGAAAGATTGAAAGAAAGAATGAAAGATTGAAAGAAAGAATGAAAGAAAGATTGAAAGATTGAAATATTGAAAGAAAGAATGAAAGAAAGATTGAAAGATTGAAAGATTGAAATAAAGATTGAAAGTTTGAAAGAAAGATTGAAAGAAACATTTAAAGAAAGAAAGATTGAAAGAAACATTGAAAGAAAGATTGAAAGATTGAAAGAAAGATTGAAAGAAAGAATGAAAGAAAGATTGAACGATTGAAATATTGAAATAAAGAATGAAAGTTTGAAAGAAAGATTGAAAGAAAGATTTAAAGAAAGAAAGATTGAAAGTAAAAAAGATTGAAAGAAATATTGAAAGAAAGATTGAAAGATTGAAAGAAGGAATGAATGAAAGATTGAAAGAAAGATTGAAAGAAAGATTGAAAGATTGAAGGTAAGAATGAAAGAAAGATTGAAAGAAAAATTGAAAGAAAGATTGAAAGAAAGATTGAAAGACTGAAGGAAAGAATGAAAGAAAGATGGAAAGAAAGATGGAAAGAAAGATTGACAGAAAGAAAGATTGAAAGAAATATTGAAAGAAAGATTGAAAGATTGAAAGAAAGAATGAAAGAAAGATTGAAAGATTGAAAGATTGAAAGATTGAAAGAAAGAATGAAAGATTGAAAGAAAAATTGAAAGAAAGATTGAAAGATTGAAAGATTGAAAGAAAGATTGAAAGTTTGAAAGACAGATTGAAAGACTGAAAGAAAGATTGCAAGAAAGATTGAAAAAACAGAAAGATTTAAAGATAGAATAAAAGAAAGATTGAAAGAAAGATTGAAAAAAAAAGAAAGATTGAAAGATTGAAAGAAATATTGAAAGACAGAAAGATTGAAAGAAACAATTAAAGAAAGATTGAGAGATTAAAATAAAGAATGAAAGAACGATTGAAAGAAAGATTGAAAGAAAGATTGAAAGAAAGATTGAATGAAAGATTGAAAGAAAGAATGAAACAAAGATTGAAATAAAGAATGAAAGAAAGACTGAAAGAAAGAATGACGGACAGAAAGATTGAAAGAAAGAATGAAAGAAAGATTGAAAAAAGATTGAAAGACTGAAAGAAAGAATGAAAGAAAGATTGAAAGATTAAACAATTGAAAGAACGATTGCAAGAAAGATTGAAAAAAGAAAGATTGAAAGAAAGAATGAAAGACTGAAGGAAAGAATGAAAGAAAGATTGAAAGATTAAAAGAAAGAATGAAAGAAAGATTGAAAAATTGAAAGATTGAAAGAAAGACTAAAAGAAAGAAAGAAAGATTGAAAGAAAGATTGAAAGAAAGAATGAAAGAAAGAATGAAAGAAAGATTGAAAGAAACAATGAAAGAAAGATTGAAAGATTAAAAGAAAGAATGAAAGAAAGACTAAAAGAAAGAAAGAACGATTGAAAGAAAGATTGAAAGAAAGAATGAAAGAATGAATGAAAGAAAGATTGAAAGAAAGAATGAAAGAATGAATGAAAGAAAGATTGAAAGATTAAACAATTGAAAGAAAGATTGCAAGAAAGATTGAAAAAAGAAAGATTGAAAGAAAGAATGAAAGAAAGATGGAAAGAAAGATTGAAAGAAAGAAAGATTGAAAGAGATAAAAGAAAGATTGAAAGAAATAATGAAAGAAAGATTGAACGATTGGAAGAAATTTTGAAAGATAGAAAAATTGAAAGTAAGAAAGATTGAAAGAAAGAATGAAAGAAAGATTGAAAGATTGAAAGAAAGAATGAAAGAAAGATTGAAAGATTGAAATATTGAAAGAAAGAATGAAAAAAAGATTGAAACACTGAAAGAAAGAATGAAAGAAAGATTGAAAGATTAAACAATTGAAAGAAAGTTTGCAAGAAAGTTTGAAAAAAGAAAGATTGAAAGAAAGAATGAAAGAAAGATTGAAAGATAGATGGATAGAAAGATTGAAAGAAAGAAAGATTGAAAGAATAACAAAAGAAAGATTGAAAGATTGGAAGAAATATTGAAAGATAGAAAAATTGAAAGTAAGAAAGATTGAAAGAAAGAATTAAAGAAAGATTGAAAGATTGAAAGAAAGAATGAAAGAAAGATTGAAATATTGAAAGAAAGATTGAAATAAAGATTGAAAGTTTGAAAGAAAGATTGAAAGAAAGATTTAAAGAAAGAAAGATTGAAAGAAATATTGAAAGAAAGATTGAAAGATTGAAAGAAAGATTGAAAGAAAGAATGAAAGAAAGATTGAAAGATTGAAAGATTGAAATAAAGAATGAAAGAAAGATTGAACGATTGAAAGATTGAAATAAAGAATGAAAGTTTGAAAGAAAGATTGAAAGAAAGATTTTAAGAAAGAAAGATTTAAAGAAAGAAAGATTGAAAGAAATATTGAAAGAAAGATTGAAAGATTGAAAGAAAGATTGAAAGAAAGAATGAAAGAAAGATTGAAAGATTGAAAGATTGAAATAAAGAATGAAAGAAAGATTGAACGATTGAAAGATTGAAATAAAGAATGAAAGTTTGAAAGAAAGATTGAAAGAAAGATTTAAAAAAAGAAAGATTGAAAGTAAGAAATATTGAAAGACATATTGAAAGAAAGATTGAAAGAAAGAATGAAAGAAAGATTGAAAGAAAGATTGAAAGACTGAAGGAAAGAATGAAAGAAAGATTGAAAGAAAGATTGAAAGAAAGAAAGATTGAAAGATTGAATGATTGAAAGATTGAATGATTGAAAGATTGAATGATTGAAAGATTGAAAGAAAGATTGAAAGAAAGATTGAACGACTGAAAGATTGAAAGAAATATTGAACGTTTGAAAGAAAGATTGAAAGACTGAAAGATAGATTGAAAGATTGAAGATTGAAAGATTGAAAGAAAGATTGAAAGAAAGATTGAACGACTGAAAGATTGAAAGAAAGATTGAAAGTTTGAAAGAAAGATTGAAAGACTGAAAGAAATAATGAAAGAAAGATTGAAAGAAAGAATGAAAGAAAGATTGAAAGAAAGATGGAAAGAAAGATTGAAAGAAAGAAAGATTGAAAGATATAACAAAAGAAAGATTGAAAGAAATAATGAAAGAAACATTGAACGATTGGAAGAAATATTGAAAGATAGAAAAATTGAAAGATTGAAAGATTGAAAGAAAGAATGAAAGAAAGACTGAAAGATTGAAAGAAAGATTGAAAGAAAGATTGAAAGATTGAAATATTTAAAGAAAGATTGAAAGAAAGAATGAAAGAACAATTGAAAGAAAGAATGAAAGAATGAAAGAAAATTTGACAGATTGAAAGAAATATTGAAAAAAGAAAGATTGAAAGAAAGAATGAAAGAAAGATTGAAAGAAAGATGGAAAGAAAGATTGAAAGAAAGAAAGATTGAAAGAATAACAAAAGAAAGATTGAAAGATTGGAAGAAATATTGAAAGATAGAAAAATTGAAAGTAAGAAAGATTGAAAGAAAGAATTAAAGAAAGATTGAAAGATTGAAAGAAAGAATGAAAGAAAGATTGAAATATTGAAAGAAAGATTGAAATAAAGATTGAAAGTTTGAAAGAAAGATTGAAAGAAATATTTAAAGAAAGAAAGATTGAAAGAAATATTGAAAGAAAGATTGAAAGATTGAAAGAAAGATTGAAAGAAAGAATGAAAGAAAGATTGAAAGATTGAAAGATTGAAATTAAGAATGAAAGAAAGATTGAAAGATTGAAAGATTGAAATAAAGAATGAAAGTTTGAAAGAAAGATTGAAAGAAAGATTTAAAAAAGGAAAGATTGAAAGTAAGAAAGATTGAAAGACATATTGAAAGAAAGATTGAAAGATTGAAAGAAAGAATGAAAGAAAGATTGTAAGACTGAAGGAAAGAATGAAAGAAAGATTGAAAGAAAGAAAGATTGAAAGATTGAATGATTGAAAGATTGAATGATTGAAAGATTGAAAGAAAGATTGAAAGAAAGATTGAAAATATTGAAAGATTGAAATAAAGATTGAAAGTTTGAAAGAAAGATTGAAAGATTGAAATAAAGATTGAAAGTTTGAAAGAAAGATTGAAAGACTGAAAGATAGATTGAAAGATTGAAGATTGAAAGATTGAAAGAAAGATTGAAAGAAAGATTGAACGACTGAAAGAAAGATTGAAAGACTGAAAGAAATAATGAAAGAAAGATTGAAAGAAAGAATGAAAGAAATATTGAAAGAAAGATGGAAAGAAAGATTGAAAGAAAGAAAGATTGAAAGATATAACAAAAGAAAGATTGAAAGAAATAATGAAAGAAAGATTGAACGATTGGAAGAAATATTGAAAAATAGAAAAATTGAAAGATTGAAAGATTGAAAGAAAGAATGAAAGAAAGATTGAAAGATTGAAAGAAAGAATGAAAGAAAGATTGAAAGATTGAAATATTGAAAGAAAGAATGAAAGATTGAAAGAAAGATTGAAAGATTGAAATATTTAAAGAAAGATTGAAATAAAGAATGAAAGAACAATTGAAAGAAAAAATGAAAGAATGAAAGAAAAATTGACAGATTGAAAGAAATATTGAAAAAAGAAAGATTGAAAGAAAGAATGAAAGAAAGATTGAAAGAAAGATGGAAAGAAAGATTGAAAGAAAGAAAGATTGAAAGAAATAATAAAAGAAAGATTGAACGATTGGAAGAAAGAATGACAGAAAGATTGAAAGATTGAAATATTGAAAGAAAGAATGAAAAAAAGATTGAAAGACTGAAAGAAAGAATGAAAGAAAGATTGAAAGATTAAACAATTGAAAGAAAGTTTGCAAGAAAGATTGAAAAAAGAAAGATTGAAAGAAAGAATCAAAAAAAGATTGATAGATAGATGGATAGAAAGATTGAAAGAAAGAAAGATTTAAAGAATAACAAAAGAAAGATAGAAAGATTGGAAGAAATATTGAAAGATAGAAAAATTGAAAGTAAGAAAGATTGAAAGAAAAAATTAAAGAAAGATTCAAAGATTGAAAGAAAGAATGAAAGAAAGGTTGAAAGATTGAAATATTGAAAGAAAGAATGAAAGAAAGATTGAAAGATTGAAAGAAAGATTGAAAGAAAGTTTGAAAGATTGAAAGTTTGAAAGAAAGATTGAAAGAAAGATTGAAAGAAATATTGAAAGATTGAAAGAAAGATTGAAAGAAAGAATGAAAGAAAGATTGAAAGATTGAAAGATTGAAATAAAGAATGAAAGTTTGAAAGAAAGATTGAAAGAAAGATTTTAAGAAAGAAAGATTGAAAGTAAGAAAGATTGAAAGAAATATTGAAAGAAAGATTGAAAGATTGAAAGAAAGATTGAAAGAAAGAATGAAAGAAAGATTGAAAGAAAGATTGAAAGAAAGATTGAAAGAAAGATTGAAAGAAAGATTGAAAGACTGAAGGAAAGAATGAAAGAAAGATTGAAAGAAAGATTGAAAGAAAGAAAGATTGAAAGAAAGATTGAAAGATTGAATGATTGAAAGAAAGACTGAAAGATAGATTGAAAGATTGAAGATTGAAAGATTCAAAGAAAGATTGAAAGAAAGATTGAACGACTGAAAGATTGAAAGAAAGATTGAAAGTTTGAAACAAATTTTGAAAGACTGAAAGAAAGAATGAAAGAAAGATTGAAAGAAATATTGAAAAAAGAAAGATTGAAAGAAAATTTGAAAGAAAGATTGAAAGAAGGAATGAAAGAAAGATTGAATGAAATATTGAAAGACAGAAAGATTGAAAGAAACAATGAAAGAAAGATTGAAAGATTAAAAGAAAGAATGAAAGAAAGATTGAAAAATTGAAATATTGAAAGAAAGAATGAAAGATTGAAAGATTGAAATAAAGATTGAAAGTTTGAAAGAAAGATTGAAAGAAAGATTTAAAGAAAGAAAGATTGAAAGAAATATTGAAAGAAAGATTGAAAGTTTGAAAGAAAGATTGAAAGAAAGAATGAAAGAAAGATTGAAGGATTGAAATATTGAAATAAATAATGAAAGTTTGAAAGAAAGATTGAGAGAAAGATTTAAAGAAAGAAAGATTGAAAGTAAAAAAGATTGAAAGAAATATTGAAAGAAAGATTGAAAGATTGAAAGAAAGAATGAATGAAAGATTGAAAGAAAGATTGAAAGAAAGATTGAAAGATTGAAGGAAAGAATGAAAGAAAAATTGAAAGAAAGATTGAAAGAAAGATTGAAAGACTGAAGGAAAGAATGAAAGAAAGATGGAAAGAAAGATGGAAAGAAAGATTGACAGAAAGAAAGATTGAAAGAAATATTGAAAGAAAGATTGAAAGATTGAAAGAAAGAATGAAAGAAAGATTGAAAGATTGAAAGATTGAAAGAAAGAATGAAAGAAAGACTGAAAGATTGAAAGAAAAATTGAAAGAAAGATTGAAAGATTGAAAGATTGAAAGAAAGATTGAAAGTTTGAAAGACAGATTGAAAGACTGAAAGAAAGATTGCAAGAAAGATTGAAAAAACAAAGATTTAAAGATAGAATAAAAGAAAGATTGAAAGAAAGATTGAAAAAAAAAGAAAGATTGAAAGATTGAAAGAAATATTGAAAGACAGAAAGATTGAAAGAAACAATTAAAGAAAGATTGAAAGATTAAAATAAAGAATGAAAGAAAGATTGAAAGAAAGATTGAAAGAAAGATTGAAAGAAAGATTGAAAGAAAGATTGAATGAAAGATTGAAAGAAAGAATGAAACAAAGATTGAAATAAAGAATGAAAGAAAGATTGAAAGAAAGATAGAAGGAAAGATTGAAAGATTGAATGATTGAAAGAAAGACTGAAAGAAAGAATGACAGACAGAAAGATTGAAAGAAATAATGAAAGAAAGATTGAAAAAAAGATTGAAAGACTGAAAGAAAGAATGAAAGAAAGATTGAAAGATTAAACAATTGAAAGAATGATTGCAAGAATGATTGAAAAAAGAAAGATTGAAAGAAAGAATGAAAGAAAGACTGAAGGAAAGAATGAAAGAAAGATGGACAGAAAGATTGAAAGAAACAATGAAAGAAAGATTGAAAGATTAAAAGAAAGAATGAAAGAAAGATTGAAAAATTGAAAGATTGAAAGAAAGACTAAACGAAAGAAAGAACGATTGAAAGAAAGAATGAAAGAAAGAATGAAAAAAAGATTAAAACACTGAAGGAAAGAATGAAAGAAAGATTGAAAGATTAAACAATTGAAAGAAAGATTGCAAGAAAGAATGAAAGAAAGATTGAAAGATTGAAAGAAAGAATGAAAGAAAGATGGAAAGATTGAAATATTGAAAGAAAGAATGAAAAAAAGATTGAAAGACTGAAAGAAAGAATGAAAGAAAGATTGAAAGATTAAACAATTGAAAGAAAGTTTGCAAGAAAGTTTGAAAAAAGAAAGATTGAAAGAAAGAATGAAAGAAAGATTGAAAGATAGATGGATAGAAAGATTGAAAGAAAGAAAGATTGAAAGAATAACAAAAGAAAGATTGAAAGATTGGAAGAAATATTGAAAGATAGAAAAATTGAAAGTAAGAAAGATTGAAAGAAAGAATTAAAGAAAGATTGAAAGATTGAAAGAAAGAATGAAAGAAAGATTGAAATATTGAAAGAAAGAATGAAAGAAAGATTGAAAGATTGAAAGAAAGATTGAAAGAAAGATTGAAGATTGAAAGATTGAAATAAAGATTGAAAGTTTGAAAGAAAGATTGAAAGAAAGATTTAAAGAAAGAAAGATTGAAAGAAATATTGAAAGAAAGATTGAAAGATTGAAAGAAAGATTGAAAGAAAGATTGAAAGATTGAAAGATTGAAATAAAGAATGAAAGAAAGATTGAATGATTGAAAGATTGAAATAAAGAATGAAAGTTTGAAAGAAAGATTGAAAGAAAGATTTAAAAAAGAAAGATTGAAAGTAAGAAAGATTGAAAGACATATTGAAAGAAAAATTGAAAGATTGAAAGAAAGATTGAAAGAAAGAATGAAAGAAAGATTGAAAGAAAGATTGAAAGAAAGATTGAAAGACTGATGGAAAGAATGATAGAAAGATTGAAAGAAAGATTGAAAGAAAAAAAGATTGAAAGATTGAATGATTGAAAGATTGAATGATTGAAAGATTGAAAGAAAGATTGAAAGAAAGATTGAACGACTGAAAGATTGAAAGAAAGATTGAAAGTTTGAAAGAAAGATTGAAAGACTGAAAGAAATAATGAAAGAAAGATTGAAAGAAAGATGGAAAGAAAGATTGAAAGTTTGAAAGAAAGATTGAAAGATTGAAAGAAAGAATGAAAGAAAGATTGAAAGAAAGATGGAAAGAAAGATTGAAATGAAGAAAGATTGAAAGAAATAACAAAAGAAAGATTGAAAGAAATAATGAAAGAAAGATTGAACGATTGGAAGAAATATTGAAAGATAGAAAAATTGAAAGATTGAAAGATTGAAAGAAAGATTGAAAGAAAGAATGAAAGAAAGATTGAAAGAAAGATTGAAAGAAAGATTGAAAGAAAGATTGAAAGAAAGATTGAAAGACTGAAGGAAAGAATGAAAGAAAGATTGAAAGAAAGATTGAAAGAAAGAAAGATTGAAAGAAAGATTGAAAGATTGAATGATTGAAAGAAAGACTGAAAGATTGAAGATTGAAAGATTCAAAGAAAGATTGAACGACTGAAAGATTGAAAGAAAGATTGAAAGTTTGAAACAAATTTTGAAAGACTGAAAGAAAGAATGAAAGAAAGATTGAAAGAAATATTGAAAAAAGAAAGATTGAAAGAAAATTTGAAAGAAAGATTGAAAGAAGGAATGAAAGAAAGATTGAATGAAATATTGAAAGACAGAAAGATTGAAAGAAACAATGAAAGAAAGATTGAAAGATTAAAAGAAAGAATGAAAGAAAGATTGAAAAATTGAAATATTGAAAGAAAGAATGAAAGAAAGATTGAAAGATTGAAAGATTGAAATAAAGATTGAACGTTTGAAAGAAAGATTGAAAGAAAGATTTAAAGAAAGAAAGATTGAAAGAAATATTGAAAGAAAGATTGAAAGTTTGAAAGAAAGATTGAAAGAAAGAATGAAAGAAAGATTGAAGGATTGAAATATTGAAATAAATAATGAAAGTTTGAAAGAAAGATTGAGAGAAAGATTTAAAGAAAGAAAGATTGAAAGTAAAAAAGATTGAAAGAAATATTGAAAGAAAGATTGAAAGATTGAAAGAAAGAATGAATGAAAGATTGAAAGAAAGATTGAAAGAAAGATTGAAAGATTGAAGGAAAGAATGAAAGAAAGATTGAAAGAAAAATTGAAAGAAAGATTGAAAGAAAGATTGAAAGACTGAAGGAAAGAATGAAAGAAAGATGGAAAGAAAGATGGAAAGAAAGATTGACAGAAAGAAAGATTGAAAGAAAGATTGAAAGATTGAATGATTGAAAGAAAGACTGAAAGATAGATTGAAAGATTGAAGATTGAAAGATTCAAAGAAAGATTGAACGACTGAAAGATTGAAAGAAAGATTGAAAGTTTGAAACAAATTTTGAAAGACTGAAAGAAAGAATGAAAGAAAGATTGAAAGAAATATTGAAAAAAGAAAGATTGAAAGAAGGAATGAAAGAAAGATTGAATGAAATATTGAAAGACAGACAGATTGAAAGAAACAATGAAAGAAAGATTGAAAGATTAAAAGAAAGAATGAAAGAAAGATTGAAAAATTGAAATATTGAAAGAAAGAATGAAAGAAAGATTGAAAGATTGAAAGATTGAAATAAAGATTGAACGTTTGAAAGAAAGATTGAAAGAAAGATTTAAAGAAAGAAAGATTGAAAGAAATATTGAAAGAAAGATTGAAAGATTGAAAGAAAGATTGAAAGAAAGAATGAAAGAAAGATTGAAGGATTGAAATATTGAAATAAATAATGAAAGTTTGAAAGAAAGATTGAGAGAAAGATTTAAAGAAAGAAAGATTGAAAGTAAAAAAGATTGAAAGAAATATTGAAAGAAAGATTGAAAGATTGAAAGAAAGAATGAATGAAAGATTGAAAGAAAGATTGAAAGAAAGATTGAAAGATTGAAGGAAAGAATGAAAGAAAGATTGAAAGAAAAATTGAAAGAAAGATTGAAAGAAAGATTGAAAGACTGAAGGAAAGAATGAAAGAAAGATGGAAAGAAAGATGGAAAGAAAGATTGACAGAAAGAAAGATTGAAAGAAAGATTGAAAGATTGAATGATTGAAAGAAAGACTGAAAGATAGATTGAAAGATTGAAGATTGAAAGATTCAAAGAAAGATTGAACGACTGAAAGATTGAAAGAAAGATTGAAAGTTTGAAACAAATTTTGAAAGACTGAAAGAAAGAATGAAAGAAAGATTGAAAGAAATATTGAAAAAAGAAAGATTGAAAGAAAATTTGAAAGAAAGATTGAAAGAAGGAATGAAAGAAAGATTGAATGAAATATTGAAAGACAGAAAGATTGAAAGAAACAATGAAAGAAAGATTGAAAGATTAAAAGAAAGAATGAAAGAAAGATTGAAAAATTGAAATATTGAAAGAAAGAATGAAAGAAAGATTGAAAGATTGAAAGATTGAAATAAAGATTGAACGTTTGAAAGAAAGATTGAAAGAAAGATTTAAAGAAAGAAAGATTGAAAGAAATATTGAAAGAAAGATTGAAAGTTTGAAAGAAAGATTGAAAGAAAGAATGAAAGAAAGATTGAAGGATTGAAATATTGAAATAAATAATGAAAGTTTGAAAGAAAGATTGAGAGAAAGATTTAAAGAAAGAAAGATTGAAAGTAAAAAAGATTGAAAGAAATATTGAAAGAAAGATTGAAAGATTGAAAGAAAGAATGAATGAAAGATTGAAAGAAAGATTGAAAGAAAGATTGAAAGATTGAAGGAAAGAATGAAAGAAAGATTGAAAGAAAAATTGAAAGAAAGATTGAAAGAAAGATTGAAAGACTGAAGGAAAGAATGAAAGAAAGATGGAAAGAAAGATGGAAAGAAAGATTGACAGAAAGAAAGATTGAAAGAAATATTGAAAGAAAGATTGAAAGATTGAAAGAAAGAATGAAAGAAAGATTGAAAGATTGAAAGATTGAAAGAAAGAATGAAAGAAAGACTGAAAGATTGAAAGAAAAATTGAAAGAAAGATTGAAAGATTGAAAGATTGAAAGAAAGATTGAAAGTTTGAAAGACAGATTGAAAGACTGAAAGAAAGATTGCAAGAAAGATTGAAAAAACAAAGATTTAAAGATAGAATAAAAGAAAGATTGAAAGAAAGATTGAAAAAAAAAGAAAGATTGAAAGATTGAAAGAAATATTGAAAGACAGAAAGATTGAAAGAAACAATTAAAGAAAGATTGAAAGATTAAAATAAAGAATGAAAGAAAGATTGAAAGAAAGATTGAAAGAAAGATTGAAAGAAAGATTGAATGAAAGATTGAAAGAAAGAATGAAACAAAGATTGAAATAAAGAATGAAAGAAAGATTGAAAGAAAGATAGAAGGAAAGATTGAAAGATTGAATGATTGAAAGAAAGACTGAAAGAAGAATGACGGACAGAAAGATTGAAAGAAATAATGAAAGAAAGATTGAAAAAAAGATTGAAAGACTGAAAGAAAGAATGAAAGAAAGATTGAAAGATTAAACAATTGAAAGAATGATTGCAAGAATGATTGAAAAAAGAAAGATTGAAAGAAAGAATGAAAGACTGAAGGAAAGAATGAAAGAAAGATGGACAGAAAGATTGAAAGAAACAATGAAAGAAAGATTGAAAGATTAAAAGAAAGAATGAAAGAAAGATTGAAAAATTGAAAGATTGAAAGAAAGACTAAAAGAAAGAAAGAATGATTGAAAGAAAGATTGAAAGAAAGATTGAAAGAAAGAATGAAAGAAAGAATGAAAGAAAGATTGAAAGAAACAATGAAAGAAAGATTGAAAGATTAAAAGAAAGAATGAAAGAAAGATTGAAAAATTGAAAGATTGAAAGAAAGACTAAACGAAAGAAAGAACGATTGAAAGAAAGAATGAAAGAAAGATTGAAAAAAAGATTAAAACACTGAAGGAAAGAATGAAAGAAAGATTGAAAGATTAAACAATTGAAAGAAAGATTGCAAGAAAGAATGAAAGAAAGATTGAAAGATTGAAAGAAAGAATGAAAGAAAGATTGAAAGATTGAAATATTGAAAGAAAAAATGAAAAAAAGATTGAAACACTGAAAGAAAGAATGAAAGAAAGATTGAAAGATTAAACAATTGAAAGAAAGTTTGCAAGAAAGTTTGAAAAAAGAAAGATTGAAAGAAAGAATGAAAGAAAGATTGAAAGATAGATGGATAGAAAGATTGAAAGAAAGAAAGATTGAAACAATAACAAAAGAAAGATTGAAAGATTGGAAGAAATATTGAAAGATAGAAAAATTGAAAGTAAGAAAGATTGAAAGAAAGAATTAAAGAAAGATTGAAAGAAAGAATGAAAGAAAGATTGAAAGATTGAAATATTGAAAGAAAGAATGAAAAAAAGATTGAAACACTGAAAGAAAGAATGAAAGAAAGATTGAAAGATTAAACAATTGAAAGAAAGTTTGCAAGAAAGTTTGAAAAAAGAAAGATTGAAAGAAAGATTGAAAGATAGATGGATAGAAAGATTGAAAGAAAGAAAGATTGAAAGAATAACAAAAGAAAGATTGAAAGATTGGAAGAAATATTGAAAGATAGAAAAATTGAAAGTAAGAAAGATTGAAAGAAAGAATTAAAGAAAGATTGAAAGATTGAAAGAAAGAATGAAAGAAAGATTGAAATATTGAAAGAAAGAATGAAAGAAAGATTGAAAGATTGAAAGAAAGAATGAAAGAAAGATTGAAAGATTGAAATATTGAAAGAAAGAATGAAAAAAGATTGAAACACTGAAAGAAAGAATGAAAGAAAGATTGAAAGATTAAACAATTGAAAGAAAGTTTGCAAGAAAGTTTGAAAAAAGAAAGATTGAAAGAAAGATTGAAAGATAGATGGATAGAAAGATTGAAAGAAAGAAAGACTGAAAGAATAACAAAAGAAAGATTGAAAGATTGGAAGAAATATTGAAAGATAGAAAAATTGAAAGTAAGAAAGATTGAAAAAAAAAATTAAAGAAAGATTGAAAGATTGAAAGAAAGAATGAAAGAAAGATTGAAAGATTGAAAGAAAGATTGAAAGAAAGATTGAAAGATTGAAAGAAAGATTGAAAGAAAGCTTGAAGATTGAAAGATTGAAATAAAGATTGAAAGTTTGAAAGAAAGATTTAAAGAAAGAAAGATTGAAAGAAATATTGAAAGAAAGATTGAAAGATTGAAAGAAAGATTGAAAGAAAGAATGAAAGAAAGATTGAAAGATTGAAAGATTGAAATAAAGAATGAAAGAAAGATTGAATGATTGAAAGATTGAAATAAAGAATGAAAGTTTGAAAGAAAGATTGAAAGAAAGATTGAAAGAAAGATTTAAAAAAGAAAGATTGAAAGTAAGAAAGATTGAAAGACATATTGAAAGAAAGATTGAAAGATTGAAAGAAAGATTGAAAGAAAGAATGAAAGAAAGATTGAAAGAAAGATTGAAAGAAAGATTGAAAGACTGATGGAAAGAATGATAGAAAGATTGAAAGAAAGATTGAAAGAAAAAAAGATTGAAAGATTGAATGATTGAAAGATTGAATGATTGAAAGATTGAAAGAAAGATTGAAAGAAGGATTGAACGACTGAAAGATTGAAAGAAAGATTGAAAGTTTGAAAGAAAGATTGAAAGACTGAAGATTGAAAGATTGAAAGAAAGATTGAAAGAAAGCTTGAACGACTGAAAGATTGAAAGAAAGATTGAAAGTTTGAAAGAAAGATTGAAAGACTGAAAGAAATAATGAAAGAAAGATTGAAAGAAAGATGGAAAGAAAGATTGAAAGTTTGAAAGAAAGATTGAAAGATTGAAAGAAAGAATGAAAGAAAGATTGAAAGAAAGATGGAAAGAAAGATTGAAATGAAGAAATATTGAAAGAAATAACAAAAGAAAGATTGAACGAAATAATGAAAGAAAGATTGAACGATTGGAAGAAATATTGAAAGATAGAAAAATTGAAAGATTGAAAGATTGAAAGAAAGATTGAAAGATTGAAATATTTAAAGAAAGATTGAAAGAAAGAATGAAAGAACAATTGAAAGAAAGAATGAAAGAAAAATTGACAGATTGAAAGAAATATTGAAAAAAGAAAGATTGAAAGAAAGAATGAAAGAAAGATTGAAAGAAAGATGGAAAGAAAGATTGAAAGAAAGAAAGATTGAAAGAAATAATAAAAGAAAGATTGAACGATTGGAAGAAATATTGAAAGATAGAAAAATTTAAAGTAAGAAAGATTGAAAGAAAGGATGAAAGAAAGATTGAAAGATTGACAGAAAGAATGACAGAAAGATTGAAAGATTGAAATATTGAAAGAAAGAATGAAAAAGAGATTGAAAGACTGAAAGAAAGAATGAAAGAAAGATTGAAAGATTAAACAATTGAAAGAAAGTTTGCAAGAAAGATTGAAAAAAGAAAGATTGAAAGAAAGAATGAAAAAAAGATTGATAGATAGATGGATAGAAAGATTGAAAGAAAGAAAGATTGAAAGAATAACAAAAGAAAGATTGAAAGAAATATTGAAAGAAAGATTGAAAGATTGAAAGAAAGATTGAAAGAAAGAATGAAAGAAAGATTGAAAGAAAGATTGAAAGAAAGATTGAAAGAAAGATTGAAAGACTGAAGGAAAGAATGAAAGAAAGATTGAAAGAAAGATTGAAAGAAAGAAAGATTGAAAGATTGAATGATTGAAAGATTGAATGATTGAAAGATTGAAAGAAAGATTGAAAGAAAGATTGAACGACTGAAAGATTGAAAGAAAGATTGAAAGTTTGAAAGAAAGATTGAAAGACTGAAGATTGAAAGATTGGAAGAAAGATTGAAAGAAAGATTGAACGACTGAAAGATTGAAAGAAAGATTGAAAGTTTGAAAGAAAGATTGAAAGACTGAAAGAAATAATGAAAGAAAGATTGAAAGAAAGATGGAAAGAAAGATTGAAAGAAAGATGGAAAGAAAGATTGAAAGTTTGAAAGAAAGATTGAAAGATTGAAAGAAAGAATGAAAGAAAGATTGAAAGAAAGATGGAAAGAAAGATTGAAAGAAAGAAAGATTGAAAGAAATAACAAAAGAAAGATTGAAAGAAATAATGAAAGAAAGATTGAATGATTGGAAGAAATATTGAAAGATAGAAAAATTGAAAGATTGAAAGATTGAAAGAAAGAATGAAAGAAAGATTGAAAGATTGAAAGAAAGATTGAAAGATTGAAATATTTAAAGAAAGATTGAAAGAAAGAATGAAAGAACAATTGAAAGAAAGAATGAAAGTATGAAAGAAAAATTGACAGATTGAAAGAAATATTGAAAAAAGAAAGATTGAAAGAAAGAATGAAAGAAAGATTGAAAGAAAGATTGAAAGAAAGATGGAAAGAAAGATTGAAAGAAAGAAAGATTGAAAGAAATAATAAAAGAAAGATTGAACGATTGGAAGAAATATTGAAAGATAGAAAAATTGAAAGTAAGAAAGATTGAAAGAAAGAATGAAACAAAGATTGAAAGATTGACAGAAAGAATGACAGAAAGATTGAAAGATTGAAATATTGAAAGAAAGAATGAAAAAGAGATTGAAAGACTGAAAGAAAGAATGAAAGAAAGATTGAAAGATTAATCAATTGAAAGAAAGTTTGCAAGAAAGATTGAAAAAAGAAAGATTGAAAGAAACAATTAAAAAAAGATTGATAGATAGATGGAGAGAAAGAATGAAAGAAAGAAAGATTGAAAGAATAACAAAAGAAAGATTGAAAGATTGGAAGAAATATTGAAAGATAGAAAAATTGAAAGTAAGAAAGATTGAAAGAAAAAATTAAAGAAAGATTGAAAGATTGAAAGAAAGAATGAAAGAAAGATTGAAAGAAAGATTGAAAGAAAGATTGAAAGATTGAAAGTTTGAAATAAAGATTGAAAGTTTGAAAGAAAGATTGAAAGAAAGATTTAAAGAAAGAAAGATTGAAAGAAATATTGAAAGAAAGACTGAAAGATTGAAAGAAAGATTGAAAGAAAGAATGAAAGAAAGATTGAAAGATTGAAAGATTGAAATAAAGAATGAAAGTTTGAAAGAAAGATTGAAAGAAAGATTTAAAGAAAGAAAGATTGAAAGTAAGAAAGATTGAAAGAAATATTGAAAGAAAGATTGAAAGATTGAAAGAAAGATTGAAAGAAAGAATGAAAGAAAGATTGAAAGAAAGATTGAAAGAAAGATTGAAAGACTGAAGGAAAGAATGAAAGAAAGATTGAAAGAAAGATAGAAAGAAAGAAAGATTGAAAGAAAGATTGAAAGATTGAATGATTGAAAGAAAGACTGAAAGATAGATTGAAAGATTGAAGATTGAAATATTCAAAGAAAGATTGAAAGAAAGATTGAACGACTGAAAGATTGAAAGTTTGAAACAAATTTTGAAAGACTGAAAGAAAGAATGAAAGAAAGATTGAAAGAAAGATTGAAAAAAGAAAGATTGAAAGAAAATTTGAAAGAAAGATTGAAGAAGGAATGAAAGAAAGATTGAATGAAAAATTGAAAGACAGAAAGATTGAAAGAAAGAATGAAAGAAAGATTGAAAGATTGAAAGAAAGATAGAAAGATTAAAAGAAAGAATGAAAGA